>NW_026991722.1:14327500-15633125 GCF_029215605.1 Mirounga angustirostris
TTATGTCACATTAATTAATAATGTATAATCTTTCTTTAAATGCTTTATTTTCCATCCCCCCTCCTCTACAGGTTATCATAAAATCATAATGTTGAAGTCGCGTTGGTTTTCCATGGGAAATTGTCAAGATTCTGCTACCGTTGACAGCGCCCCTCAAATGAAAGCACACAGATCACATATCCTAATTCCATTACTCGTAAATTTGATGCTACAGATTATATGTAGACCATAATTCATTTCTAGAAATTGTCATAAAGAGACTGTCATAAAGCGAGCTATATTCTCCCATGGGAACCATGTTACAATTAGGGGTTACATTTCTGATCCAGAATGCAATATCAAATATGTAATGGATATGCAAAATATGGGCCATAAAATCAAATCTACAAAACTATTAACCTCTTCAATTAATTAAAATAGTAATGCTACAAATTGGGCATAAATGTACTATGTACATTATACAACAAGCTTCCAATGGGCTATAAAGCGCACAAATGGCACATAAAAATTATGAGTGGCCAAATCAAAGATGTGACCTATTAGAAGCTGAAATCCATGTTAAATCTTAAATTAACAATACTTCTGCATGTCTTATTAGGCTATAGAAAGATGTTTCTGGTTGGGGGGTGGGATGTTTGCACTACAAAACCCCTAAGATTGTTTGAAAGAGCAAGTCTTGATTTTTGTGACTAGTGCTATTAGCAGTGGGGCTTGGAGGAAAGAGATTAGGACTGAGGTTCAGGCCCCTTGAATCAAACTCACCTGCTTCCTATGAGCTAGGCAATGTACAAAGTACAGGCTTAGCCCCAGCTGAGGTCTTGGGACCTCAACTTCCTTAACTATTGAATAAGATATTGGAGTAATGACCTCCAGCTCTAAACCTCCATGATTCCACAGCCTAAAAGGGCCTTATGAGGATGATCTGGATGGCCAGGTTTCTTAAAAAGCTGCCTAAAGATGTTTAGACTAATATCTTTTATATTTTCCTACATAAATCCACTTTTCATGAAACAGAGGGATTCGAAGTCATTCTACCCATGTTAGGATGCCTGAAAATATTTTAATAGCCCTTCCATGTGGGGAGGGACTGAAGATGAAGTTGAGGAATAGGACTGATATCTTGTTGAAAAATTTTCTTAAGATGACAAGAAAACACAACTGACCTCCTTTTCACCTTTCACATCTTGACTTAAAGCTACACATGCAGCTGTTTGAGATGAAACAATCAAGTTCCCTGGAAAACAATAAGCCTGCTATGGATGGAATGTTCATGTTCTCCCCAAATTCATAGTGAAACCCTAATCTCCAATGTGATGGTGTTAGGGGTTGGGGCCTTTGGGGGGTGATTAACTCATGATGATAGAGCCTCATGAATGTGATTAGTGCCTTTATGAAAAGAGACTTGAGAGAAATGATTGTTCTCTGCTTTCCACCATGTGAGGACACAGCAAGATGGCCATCTGCAAACCAGGAAGTGGGTTCTCACCAGTCACTGGATCTGCCCACACTTTGATCCTGGACTTCCCAGCCTCATGGACTGAGAAATAAATTATGTTGTTTAAGCCACCAAGTCTATGGTATTCTGTTATAGCAGCCTGAAATGACTAAGGCAAAGTGCTCCGAATTATTTTACCAGATGCATGGTTGAACATTGTTAAATGAATTCACACTTCATTAGAAACCTGCAAAAATTAAAAGGAACCTTTCCATTCCTGGCAGCACGCTGGACTTGATAACTCTGCCTCTGAAGCTATTTAAAAATTATTTCCAACTGCATCAGTGAGCTAGCAAGAAGGTAGAGATACGCAGATGCCACAAGCTAAGTAGCAGCTTTAACCTATAGAAGTAGGTAGAACACTAAATCAACCTTTTGCCTTGAGTGTTCTTATTGAAATCCAGTGAACTTGAGCTTGGCTTTCAAAGCCTTGTGGGGACAGTGACATTTGACAAAACCAAGACTGCCCATGGAGTGTCTAATTATAGGTCTCTTGCATAAAGCTGAGACTCAAAAGACTATTTCCTGAGGGTAATAATGAATTGGAAATAAAGCCGCAACTAGGTTAAGGAGGGGGAGGGGCTGCAAGGAAACTACCTCTCTTGAATCTTGGAGTAGCAGAAAACAAATCTTTCTTGATAATTCAAAATTATAAGCCTCCCTTCATGCATATTCATTACCAAAATTTACCACACCTGGTGATTCCTAAAACCTTAAGCAAGAACAGGTTAAAGTAGTTTAGGATCGATTGGTGCCGCAGGCACCAGTTTCAGATAGAAATCCTCTCTGGAGGAAATCATTTTCAACGCAGGCCCTAAGAATTCCCAAAGGTAAAGTTCTAAGGAATATCAGGACAATGAAAAATTTCAAAATAATAAGGAAACAAAGCACAGCAAAGGCAAGCTAGCAGGAATAACAGACGCAGAAGCAGATGTAAAACTCCTTCAGACACAGAAAGTAAGTTTGCTGAACATTCAAAGAAATAAAAGAATGGATTAAAAGCATGCACAAAGAGTAAGAAATGAAAAATAAAAAGGAGCCAGTAGAACCTTAGAAATGAAAGTCCTCTTAATGAAAAACACTCTATGTCTTACAGGAGAGTACTCACAACAGAAGTGGGAACCATGAACTGGGAGACAGATTCAAGGAATGATCTAGAAGACAGCACAGGAAACAAAGAGATTGTAAATAACTGAAGAAGTTAAGATGGCACAGAAGCTCGAGGAGGACGTTCTAATTATATCTCGTTTGAGTTCCAGAAAGGGAAGTGGGAAAAAAAAGGACAGAGGAAATGCATGAAAAGATTATGCCTGAGAATTTTCCATGGCGGCCCACTTTCAAGAGAGAAAAAGAGAGAGCCATGCAAGAAGGAAGCCAATCTTTTGGTAACCTCATTGCTGAAGTGATAACCTACCAATGTCGTCGTATTCTCACCATTAGAAGCAAATCATTAAATTCAGTCCATTACACAATTACACAAGTGTGTGAATGCCAGGAGGTAAGGACTGTTAAAGGCCATCTTAGAGACTGCCTATGTGAGAAAGCAATGAAATGCACATCAAAACAGAATAAGATCCTGCTACACATATACTAGAATGACTAAATTTTTTAAAAATGCAACATCAATGTTAACAAAAATAGGGGGCAATTGGAATTGCTGGTGGGATCTAAAATAGTACACACATTTTGGAAAACAGTTTGGCGGTTCTTAAATAGTTAAATATACACCTACCATATGTCATTCTGCTCTTAAGTATTTACCCCAAAGAAATGAAAACAGGTGTTTGCACAAAGACTTGTACATGAATGTCCTTAGCATATTTATAACAGTCAAAACACTCGGTACAACCCAATGTCCATCGCAAAGGAAGTGATAACAAATTGTGGCATATTTATACAATTGAACACAACCCAATAATAAAATGGAATGGTTGATATATGTAATAATGTGAATCAATCTCAAAATAATTATGCTGGACAAAAGAAGTCAGATCCAAATAACTATTTACTGAATTATTTCACCTATATAAGATTCTAGAAAGAAGGAAAGTAATCTATAGTTACAGTAAACAAAGTGATTGCCCGGAGACAAGGGGGGCAGGAAGGATGGAGTGCCAAGGGCATGAAGAAGCGTTGGGGTGATGGAAATGTTCTGTATCTTGATTGTGTTGGTGGTTTCACAAGCTTTTACATCTGTTGGACTCATCAAATTGTACACTCTAAATATATGCAATTTACTGTACTGAAATCATACCCTGACAAAGTAGTAAACAGAAAAAAAGAACAAGGCAAAACAAAACATTTTAAGACCCAAAACAAAACCCCCAGCCCCCCAAAAAAGCTGAGTTTGCCACAACAATCCTTGACTAAAGAAAGTCAAAAGAGATTTACTTTGGCTAGAAGGAAAGTAATCTTATATGAAAGGTCTGAGGTGCAGTAAGGAATAATAAGCAAATGGCAGATATTTGGGTAGATTAAACAATCATTAATCATATAAAGAAAAAAATCTCGATGTTTAATTTGGGGTGTTGAATTACAGAATCAAAATACTGCTTAGTAGTAACACACACTTTGGGAGGGAGGTGATGATATATGGTTGTTTTAAGTTCCTTATATTATTTATTTATTTTATTTATTTTAAGACTTTATTTATTTATTTGCCAGAGAGAGAGAGAGAGCACAAGCAGGGGGAAGGGCAGAGGGAGAAGCAGGCTCCCCGCTGAGCAAGGAGCCCGATGCAGGACTCCATCCCAGGACCCTGGGATCATGACCTGAGCCGAAGGCAGACGCTTAACCAACTGAGCCACCCAGGCGTCCCCTTTATATTATCTATTATGAGTGTAAAGATAATGGATACTCTGGTCTGTAGATAAATTTAGATTTCTTTAGTAACCACAAAGAGAATACAAAGTATAGGACTTGCAAACTAATAGAGAAAAAATGTGATGATTGAAACATAATCACAGGGAAGGCTAAGAAAGTAAAGAAAAAGAAACCTGAAAAAAGGTGGGCAAGACAGAAGGCAACGGACAAGGTGGTATATAGTTTACTCTGGCTGCTAACAACACGCACAGTTCTGGCGTCAGAAGTCAAACATGGGCTGAAATCAAGACATTGGCAAGGCTGCGTTCTTTCTGGAGGCTCTAGGGGAGAATCTGTTTTGTAGCCTCTTGCCGGTGCTAGAGGCTGCTCATGCCCCTTGGGTCAACAGCCTCATTCCCCACCTTCAGAATATTTATGGTATATGGCAGCTGAGTGAGGGCAATTGCCACAGCAGGGGGACACTGTTACACCTGTTATTCTTCGGTCTTATAATCGCAAGGGTGAGAAAAGCACTAGGTAAGCAGGAGACGGCGGGCTTAGGGACCCACCGTCCGCATGGGGAAGAGTCTGAGATCAACAGGGGTTAGCATGGGTGCCCTTGTGAGAAGGTGGATTGGGCCGCAGACAAGGGTCCCCTGGGTCCTCTGGGACGTTGAGGTTGAGCACAGCAATATCCACTGAGAAAGCAGGAGCTCTTTCTCAGGTGCTTCCGTTGCCAGGCGCCCCTAGCACCTGGGGGCGTCACTAACCCATCCAAATGTCTCTCATCATGCCGATGGAGGACAGAAAAGAGAAGAGGCACAAGGAGAATATGAGAAATATGAAAGGGGCATACCTATAGGTGTTTCAAAGATTTGAAATGTAAGAAAATATGGTGAACATTTTATTCTACTATATTCGAAAACTTGAACCAAATAGACAAGTGTCTGGGCAAATATAATTTACACAGAAATAGAAATAGCAAATAGGCTGAAAGACGCTTGTGTGAACACATGTATTTTCTTCTTTTTTTTTTAAGATTTTATTTCTTTATTTGACAGAGAGAGTGAGAGAGCACAAGCAGGGGGAGTAGTAGGAGGAGGGAGAAGGAGACTCCCCACCAAGCAGGGAGCCCGATGTGGGACTCGATCCCAGGACCCTGGGATCATGACCTGAACCGAAGGCAGATGCCTAACCATCTGAGCCACCCAGGTGCCCAACACATGTATTTTCTTCCTACGTCATGAGCCAGCCTTCTCTCGTGCAGGGCACTAGACAGTGGAATCACTGACAAGAAGCGCCACAATGCGAAAAACGTGATGCTAAACAGACCGCGAAAAGGACACATGTTTCCCCCATAAGAGCTGAAGCTAGAAGACAGAGCCTTGCTCGCCCTCAGCTGAACCTGCAGGGAGAGTGACTCAAATTTTTCGCCACTCTGCACCTGCAAATGGCCACAAATGGCCGCAAAAGCGCTCTATTGATTCCGGTGTTACAGAGAAGTCTTAGCAAGCAGGTGCGTTTGCAGATGCGGAATCCATGAATAATGAGGTTTGGCTGTAATTCCTTTAAAAGCAGAGGGAAGACAAAGGTGGAAGTCCTGGTCAGACCAGTGAGATTTTGAAAAGAAAAGGCACAATTTTCTTTTTATGCAGATGATATGATTATGTACATAGAAAACCCCAAAGGATCTCTAATAATTATTATAGTTAACCAGACTTTAGAAAGATTGCCTAATGCAAAATTAATATATAAACATTTATCTGTTTTTATATTTCAGCCATAAACATTTAGAAAATGTAATTTAATTACATTGAATGATAGCATTGAAAATAGATAAAGCACCCAGGAAGAATACAGTTGAAAAAAGGAGCATGTGTCTTAATGTACATAATTATTAAATTTTTTTTAAAGATTTTATTTATTTATTTGAGAGAGAGAATGAGACAGAGGGAGAGAGCATGAGATGGGGGAGGATCAGAGGGAGAAGCAGACTCCCTGCTGAGCAGGAAGCCCGATGCGGGACTCGATCCCAGGACTCCAGGATCATGACCTGAGCTGAAGGCAGTCGCTTAACCAACTGAGCCACCCAGGCGCCCCATAATTATTAAATTTTATTGAAACACGTTTATGAAGATGCCAGTAAGTGAAGAATTTACTGTGTAAATGGATGGGGGAAAAAACGATTTAGCAAAGAAGTCGAGTCTTCCCAAATTTATCTATAGACAATGCAATTCCACACAAAACACCCACAGGTTTTGGGTTGTTTTATTTTGTTTGAACTTGATGAGCTGATGTGAAAATTTATATCAAAAAGCAAAGGATCAAAAATAGCGAAGACACTCCTGAAGAACAAACTGGGTGCCTTGCTTTACCAGAAACATAGCAAGAATTCTTATTTGGAAATACTTTGGAAAGACAGATTGACCAATGGGACTGAATCAAGTGCCCAGAGACAGACCCAGATACATATACAGAAACTTTAGACACTGCTGTTAGTGGGTAAAGAATTATTTAAAATGGTGCTGGTCCATGGGTAAAGGAGGGATTACTTAAAATTATTATTTCACTTTCTTTTTTTAGGGAGAGAGAGATAGTACATGAGCAGAGGAATAGGGGAGAGGGGCAGAGGGGGAAAGAGAGAGAGAATCTCAAGCAGGCTCCATGCTCAGATCAGAGTCTAACCCGGGACTCGATCTCACGACTCTGCGATCATGACCTGAGTTGAAATCAAGAGTTGGTTGTTTAACCAACTGAGCCACCCAGGAGCCCCTAAAATGATTATTTTAAATTGATAATTTAAAAATCAGTTGGTGGGATGCCTGGGTGGCTTAGTCAGCTAAGTGTCTGCCTTTGGCTCAGATCTTGATCCTGGGGTCCAGGGATCGAGCCCCATGTCAGGCTCCCCGCTCAGTGAGGAGTCGGCTTCTCCCTCTTCCTCTGCCCCCTCCCCGCTCCTTCTCCCTCTCTCTCTCTCTCTTGCTCACTCTCTCTCAAATAAATAAATAAAATCTTAAAAAAAAAAATGAGTTGGTGATTCACCCAAAAAATAATGACATTATCTCATAGTACGTAACAACCCATTCCAGGTGGATTAAACATTTATATGTGAAAGGCAGACCCATAAAACTTTTAGGAGACAAAGTAGGAGAATATTTTTGTGACCTTGTTATAAGGAAGAATTTCTTCAACAAGATAAAGATCAAATTTTGATGAGTATATAGAATAACTCGAACACTTACACGCTGCTTGTGGGCATGTAAGTTCTTAGAGATTCACTAGAAAGTAACAGGCATTATTTAGTCAATTTAAAAAATGTACATATCCAATAACACAGCCATTCCACTCCTAGGGATTTCCCCTAGAGAAATCTTTGCATGTGGATAACAGGAACTCCCGTAACACTGTTCATAGCAGCCCCATAATAGGAAAAAAACTGGAAACAGCCAGCATTTCCATTGACAGTAGAATGGTTAAATAAATTGTGGTATATTTGTATAATCGAATGCCATAAAGGAGTAGGAGGGAATGAACCACAGCTGTACAAGACAATATGGGTGCCACCTAATATTGAATGAAAAAAGCAAGTCTCAGAAGCATACCCACAGTATGGTTACATTTATATAAAACTTTAAAAGGCTAGTTCAGGTATATTGTATGGAGATACAGACACGACGTTAAAACTACAAACCAAAAAAGCAGAATGAGTCCAGAGTTCAAAGTAATTGGGGGGTGGGGACAATGAGATGGAGGTGGAGCCCAAGTACTTCTGGGTAATGGTATTGAGCCTTCTCTTAAACTGGTTCATGGGTCATTGTGTTGTTATTATTTATACCTTCCATAAGCACATATTTTTTGGCAAATATAGGGCATTTACTTAAGCGATTAAAAATGAAACGAAACACAACACCAAACAAAAATAAAATCTTTCCAATAATTGCCAAGGCAGGCAGTATACTGATGGCCTTGATGGATAAGGAGATTGACCTAGGGCACCTGGGTGGCTCAGTCGTTTGAGTGGCTGCCTTCGGCTCAGGTCATGATCCCAGAGTCCCGGGATCGAGTCCCAAGTCGGGCACCCTGCTCAGTGGGGAGTCTGCTTCTCCTTCTGACCCTCTCCACCATGCTCTCTCATGCTCTCTCTCTCTCAAATAAATGAATAGAATCTTTAAAAAAAAAAAAAAAGGAGATTGACCTACTATTTATGGATTAAGCTGTTGTGGGCATTTGACATGCATCATTTTATTAAATTCTTTCAGCGATCCTTTTGGGATGTGTCTTATCCTACTTTATAGAAAAGGAACACCGAATCTTAGGTTAAGTAGCTGGATCAAGACAAGTAGTAAATAATGGAACGGGAATTGGTGTTCCGAAATCTTGTTAAAGACTAAATCAGGTGGAGAAAATGGACACAGGCCTTTCCTTTAGGCACCGGAGAACCGGGGGCCTCTTTTTAACCAGGGAGAGGCCAGCATAGACACTGTCACTGCCCTCACTCCAAAGGGCAGGTCCCCGAGGGAGAGAGAAAACAAGGCTAAGGAAAATGGAAGCCATTTTCCATCCAAATGGATTTGTGCAGCCCCCAAAGGGGAGAACCTGTGGCCAAAACGAATAGAATAGAGCATGATCTGCGAATGAGGAAGTGGAACTACAAAACAGGGGCAGGTGAGCCTTCCAAGGTGCGTAATGCTGTTAACATGGTGTGAGGTGGTAGCTGGTCCAGCAAAGCCAACGGCCGCTGGGCTGGACGGACTACAGATCCTGCCTGAGGGGGGAGGCTGCTCTCCACAGATAAGGCCGCCTGGCCCTGCGGGCACCCCCTTCCTTTCAGATGAGGCCAATTAACATCACTCATTTAGAAGAAAGCCTCTTCTCAGAATTCAACCTTTCCCTGGTGAGCTGGGACAGAAACAATTCAGCAGAGGTGATTTGGGGCCTAAGAATTCGGCAAGAGGCAGAGATTTCTGATGGGCCATGTTTACTAGAAAGACTGCAGATGCTTTTTCCTTTGGGCAGGCCCTTATTCTGTGTGGAATGCTCTCGGAAAGTCCGCATTTTCCACTTTCCCTGCCCCCCTGTAGCCCATCTTCTGGTAACCGCCTCATCTAAACTCTCTGGGTGCTGAGAAGCAGAGGGGTGACATTTCACAAAACCATGGCCTGAACACGCTTCTGTTTGGGAAAGAGACTTGTGAAGTATCCAGTGTCAGCTGAGTCCTCCCAAAAGCCCGCCGCCTACATCATCCAGGCGGTAAAACCTCGTGTTCTATGGATCGCCGAATTCCTGGGGTCTCATTTCTACTGTCTCTTGGAATTTCCTTCAAAATACAACAGCCTCTTCAGCCCCCAGATGCAAGGTGGCGGCTCAGTGGCTTTCACAGTTTCCCTGTAAGTCTCACTCTAATTTCTGCTTATTTCCCAGAACCACTGAAGCCCCGGTTCCCTCACCATCATCCCCCACCCCCAGAAAACACTGCCTCACTTTACTTCACATTATATAATTGAACTTTCCGGCTGAGAAGGTGCACTTCAGATGTTAGCCATGGTTTTCACAGTTAATAAATGAATAAATTAAAGAGCTCCCTGACAGCTGTGGTTTATGGGGATCAGAATGACATTGGTTCAGTCATCTGACTCCCATTTCCCACCCTCCCTCTTATGGTTGAGGTGAACTTGAAGGGTGGATCCAGTTTCCTTCTTTTCCTGGTAGAAGCTGGAAATTAAACTCTATTGTTAATCAACTGAAAATAATTCCATCATAGTAGCAATTTCCATACCTAAGAGAACTTAGTTAGAATCCGGCAGAACCATGGGGGCTTCTCATGCCCAGACTCTCATTTTTTTTTATTGTGGTATAATATCCATAAGATAAGATTTACCATTTCAACCATTTTTAAGTGTACAATTCTGTGGCATTAAATACATTTACGATATTTTGCAAACCATCACTACTATCTATTTCCAGGTCTTTTTCATCTTCCCAAAGAGAAACTCTGTGCCCCTTAAGCTAACTCCTCAGTCCCCCTCCCTTCAGCCAGTGGTAACCACATTCTGCTTTCTGTCTCTATGAACCTGACTATCTGAGGTACCTCATATATGTGGAATCATGTAATCTTTACCTTCTGTGTCTGCTTTATTTCACTTAGCATAACATTTTCAAGGTTCAACCATGTTGTAGCAGAGTTTTACTATGTATCAGAATTTTATGTGTTTTTATGGATGAATAACATTCCATTCTATGTCTATACCATATTTTGTTCATCCATTCACCTGCTGATGGACACTTGAGTTGTTTCCACTTTTTGGTTCTTGTGACCATTGGTATACAACTATCTGTTTGAGCCCTAAACTTCAATTATTTTGGGTGTATGCTTAGGAGTGACATCACTGGATCATATGGTGACTCTATGTTTTAAGGAACTAGCACCTCATTTTTATTTTTATTTATTTATTTATTTTTAAAGATTTTATTTATTTATTTGACAGAGAGAGACAGCGAGAGAGGGAACACAAGTAGGGGGAGTGGGAGAGGGAGAAGCAGGCTTCCCGCTGAGTAGGGAGCCTGATGCGGGGCTCGATCCCAGGACTCTGGGATCATGACCTGAGCTGAAGGCAGACGCTTAACGACTGAGCCACTGAGGCGCCCCACTAGCACCTCATTTTTAAAGTTAAGGAAACCAAGGATCAGAAAGGACCAACTGTTTTTTTAAGATCATACTTACTAAGAATATTTGATTACTATGATTCTTTTAAACATGTGCTTCTTTCTACCTTAAAGTGTATCTTAGGAACTTCTAGAGGGCAGGGAGCTTAATTCACGTTTGCTTGAACATGACTAGCAGTGCCTGGAGCGTGATCAACATTCAAGCAATGTGATAGATGTTTGTACATCAACGTGTTAAAATGGTACTCTATCAATGACCCAGAACAAAATAATAGATGGCAAGTACACTCACATTCCAAAGTGGGGTGCTAGACCACCAATGAAGGACTTGCACATGAGGTATTCTGTAAGCCTATCTTGTGACCTTAAGTATAGGAAAGGACTGAAGTTGAAGACATCAGGAGAATATCTTTAAACAAGGGTGTTGAAGTGTCTAAACAAGAGTGTTGAAGTGTGATGACATTTTCCCTTCTCCCTGGTGGCCTTATTGGGAGAAGGCTGGGCTTCCACTGGTGGTAAGGCAGAAACACATTGTAGACTAAACATAGGCCACTCAGAGGAAGCCCACCCAAAATGGCGTCCTGCCAGGAAAAGATGGGGGTGCACTTTGGGATGCAGAAGCTAATAGAAATGTCATAAGAAGACAGCTGGAAGAGAGCCCTCATCTTTTCAGTCAAGAGAGCTGCCGGTAGATGTTTCTAGTAGGTGCTGCATGAGAGAAAGTCAGCAAGGGAATTACCTATATTCGTAGAACACTTGAGCAGATGTTGACAGTAGCAACCAAGTAAGATCTTTCTGGAGCTTCTCTTTCCAGTAGCTTGACCCCCAGTCTCACCTTCAAGTTTCTGGAAGGATTCAGACAGAGAGGAAGAGGAAAGGCCGAGAAACCAGAAAGAAGTCAACCCTGCCATCCCCTCCCCCTGCAGGCTCCCAGCCAGAAGCAATGCTAATCCAGGGGCAGGAACTTTCAATGAAGTTCCCAGTTTTATCTGTTACACTGAAGAGGAAATTTACTGAATGGAGGCTATCCCTGGTTCTAAAAGTGACTAGAGAACTTTTTCTTATCAAAGGGTGCCTGACAAAGACATGGGAGCCAGCCAAGAGTTCATCTAGGAGGGTGTGGGGCAGAAATAGCTCAGACAGTGAGGGGAAAGAATAGAGTTGTTTTCTGCTTATACCCTATTGAGTTTTTCTTTCTCAAGGCTAAATTTAAAGTGCGTTAAAATAGATTTTTGTTTCAAGAACATTATCCATCTTAAGCTTACTCAGGCTAACAAAAAAATGTTAAATTTATTTGCTTCTGATTATAACTTAATTGACTGAATGTGGTGACAGTGCATATTTTATCAAAGTAAGAATACTTTGGGCTATCTGGCATCCACTACCAATTTTAGTAATAGCACTTCAGTTCCTTGTGGAAAATTATTTCTCCCCCATTCCATATAGTTTGGTGAGACTATTATTCAAGATGTCCTGTCTTCCCCTAGCCAAAGGATGGGGTAGGGGGCCAAGCCCCTGGAATTTAAATTTTGAGCAGAATGAGAAAAAGACTAAGAACACTTGGCACCCATGGTTAACAGACAGAACACTTTGATAAGATTGTAAGTAGCAATGTAAATTCTCTGACCTCCCCCTCTAGATCCATGCTTCTAGACTTGGGTTTCCATAATCTTAGCCAGCAGATATCTTGCCAATAGATTGCTGTAATCATAGTTTCTATTGCTTATAACCAAAGGAACCTAATTTGTGCTGACTGGAGGTTGGTATACATTTATTTATGTCATTAGTACAAAAAATAAGTTTTTACTTAACACATGTGGTTGGGTAGGGAGATGCTTGCTAAATGGAAGAAGAGTAGGGGTGAGTGCTACAAACAGTAAGTGGCGTTGTGGCAGGCACTGGAGAAACAATGATTAGTAAGACAGATATATCCCTGGCCACATGAGATTTACAGTGTGATGGGACCTGAACAGTAATAAATAGCACTTGTTTCATTGAGTATTAATTGATGATGATGGGGAAACAAATGGGTCCTATGGGAACATGTAGGAAGCAGGGAGGGCTTCCTGGAGCAAAGGGAACCTGTAGGATAAGAAGTAGGACTCACTCAGCAAACTGGAGAAGGGCTGATGATAGAGCTTAGGATGGGAATGACATTGTTTTCCAGGTAGAGAGAAAGAAGTTCAAAGTTTGGTGGATCAAAAATGCCTGGTGCCTCCAGAGATCTGAAGGAAGATCTCTGTTCTGTGGTTATGGAAACTCATGAGCCAAGAGCCTGTTGATGTTGACCGAGAGGATGGTAGATGGGTGTTGCCCTCACCTTTAGTGCAGGGGATTTTAGAAGTCTAGGTAAGCTAGTGAGAATAAGGAAATATTCCCTTGCGAGTTGGGTTGAAGGGAACACTTCAAATTCCTGTAGTCAGTGCCTCTTTACACTTAAAAATGGTTCTGCCCAGCCGAGTACGAACAGAAGTGGAAACAGCAGTTACCTCTGGAATAGTAGATCCAGCCATTTTGTTTTAATTCAGCATGTTTGGATAAGAACAAAAATAATAATCTAGGTGTGAGAAGACAATGCACGTGCACAGATGGAAAATGGCAGATCTGCTACCCCATGACACAATCTGATGATTCTCCTCATGTCCTGCCCAACAATGGGGGGAGGCGGGGGAGACAAACCAAAGGAACAAATGACATCATGGTTTGCAAATTTCTTGCCTCCCTAGATCCCTTCAGAAACCCAAGAGTTGAAAACCTCAAGATGGGAACTACTGAATAGGGTGAGTAGTTATTGAGACTCCCAATGATTTATTTTGGGAATGCTGTGTAGAACTAATAAAATGGAATATCTGAATGTTTTGAGACAAACTGACCAGTTTCCACAACACCTAAGGAGCACTGCTACATTGACACTCTGGAGGATGTAAAGATGAGTAAGACATATTCCTCACCCTCCAGTAGCTTATCTTCTAGAAGGGCAGTTGAGATCTTTGGTAGATCTTTTTAACTGTCTTGGACAAATCACTTACTGTATAGTGGTATACATTGTTCCCAAGTAAGAATTGTTAGTCTATATTATAATGAATGGAATAAGCTAATCATTGATGATATGACCTAAGCCTCATATACCATTATGAGAGGAATTCAAGAAGGAAGAAGAAATGTTTATGGCCAAGGGCTTAATGGGCTTCATTTCATTTAATTCTCCCTGCAGCCTTGCAAAGTAGACATTAGTGACCTCATTTCACAGAGCTAGGAACTGAGGCAAAATTAGGGAACTTGCCTACAGCCACATGACCAGTAAGAGGAGAGCTGGGTAGGAAGCTGTCTCTGGTCTCCAGGGCCCGTGCATTTCCCACAGTACCAGGTTGTTGCTTATTGCTTCAGACTGAATTCTCCCAGGATCCAGTCAGATCCTTGCGTGCTTCCCCAGTGCTTCTAAGCAAACCCTTGAGATCATTTAAATAAGTGATGAGCATATGGATATAAGAGGCTTCTTTTGGAGCTTTCTTTAATTTGCCTCTCCTAGACAAGACTCATCTGATTTTGTCTGACTTATCTCTGGAGAGGTGGGGCCTTGGTGTGACTATGAGTCTTTTCCTCTGCTGAATCACCAGTCTGTGACCCTAAAAAGTCATAGCTGACAATAATCACTTATTATAATTAAAGAAGGAAAGCACGAATACTTGCTGAGTGATAGCTAGGCTGCTATATGGGTATTTAGAGAGAGGATATATACTCTACTGCAGTGATCTTTATTTTTGAACACTTCTGGGCCACGCTTCTTCCCACTCATTCCTAGAGTGTTACTAGATCTGACAGCTGTCAACCCTATAGAGTAGGAGGTTGCTAAAATATAGCATATATCCGATCAGTTTTGTTTTTTTTAATCAAGTGCCTGAGTGCCACAAACTCTGATAGCGACTTTCTTGGAGGCTTAAGCTTCACAGAATCCCCACGTAGTTATTATTATCCTTGTGAAGAAATGAAGTTCAAGGACATGAAACTTTCCACATCCCCACAGTTAGCAAATGACAGATCTGGGATTCCCTGGCACTCTCCAGGTATTCTACTCACTACTCTGCCTATGAGGGGTGAGGGGGTGAAAGAGAACATTGAGGTCTAGAAAGCCCAAGGGGATTGGTGATCAATGGAGTCCTGAAAAGACAGTCGTTCTGGACTGCATGTCTGTGCCCCCCCCCCACTCCCCCCCCGGCCCAACCAAATTTGTATGTTGAAATCCTAACATCCAGTGTGATGGCATTAGGAGGTGGGGCCTTCGGGAAGTGATTTGGGGGATTAGTGGAGCCCTCAGGAATGGGATTAGTGCCCTCATAAAAGAAACACCGGAGAGTCTCCCACTCTTTCTGCCATGTGAGGACACAACGAGCAGACAGCTGTCTATGAACTGGGAAGCAGGATCTTACCAGATTCCCAACGTGCTAGTACCTTGGTCTTGGATTTTTCAGCCTCCAGAACTGTGTGAAATAAATGCTCATTTTATTAGCCATCCAATAGATGGTATTTTCGTAATTTAGCAGCCCAAGTGGACTAAGACAATGGTAGAGTGATACATATTAAACATAAATATGATTTTCTGTCATTTGTTGCCCTTCCTGAGTAGACCTCTGATCTTCTCCAAAGGAGCTGGTCACCTTTGATAATGTACCCCACCATTGCTTCCCTCTGCCACAGATGGAGCTCTCTTCTCCTGGTTATCAGATGGCCCTTTGTATCCTCAGAAGAGGTGCTCCTATGGAGATTTCCAGGATCTTCTCCACCATGACCCTTACAGTAATTACTTAAATTTTCCTTTCATTCTCCCTACATCTACTAGATGTTGGGGCCTCAAGGGGCTCATGGCCAATGGAAGTGGTAGGCAACCAGCCAATCCATTGTACCATGCCTTACAAAGGTATACTCAGTCACAGATTTAGTGTGTTATTAGGAAATCTCTAATGATTTCCTAGTGGTGAAATGTCTCATGATTATAAGACACAACCCCAAAACTATTATTTTTAGCATCCTTGATTGCATCCCATCTGGTCAGAAAAAATTAATCTTTTTCTGCAATTCCTTTATCACAGTTTGCTAACTGCTTTCTGTTTCCAACAATGAATCATCTCAATATGACATTTCATGCTCCTAAGTGGCCTCTGGTGCCAGTGGGCCCGGGTTATCCTTTCCTGGTGTGGAGTGGGGGGTGGGGGCTTGGTGATGCTGTCTTCCTTGGTGTCTTAGCAAGAAGATGTGGAAGGAATAATGCCACATATAAGTAGCCTCGAGTTTCCTTTATAGCTTTGCCTAACATTTAAGTGTAATGCCCGGCGCTTTCAGCAACATAAAATGCCCGGCGCTTTCAGCAACATAAAAAGTATCTTTGGATTCCTGGAAATTTTCACTGATAGCACTTAAGAGATTCATCTGGCCCATGATGGGTCTGTGAGTGGTAGTGAAACAGGGCGAGGGGAAGCCAGCAACAAGCACATCTTTTCTCTTTCCCTGTAGCATTCGAAAAGCACAGTGGTGAGGCGATGGATGTTAATTAGAGAATGAAGTGGTTATTGGTCAAATGATCCCCGTGACCTATTTTATCTAACTAGTGAGTCTGTTGTACCTGCAACTCTTTTTACTGAGCAAATTCCCCCACCAGGTTATACACACCGGGAATCGGTGGAGAGCATCAATTTCTTTTGTCCTTTCTAGAAGAGGTGAGAAGAAATAAGAATATGGCCTCCCCGCAGAAATGCAGTTAGGTTACCTATAGCCCAAAGACACGTTCTTGCCTTCTTTGTCCTGATTTCTGGAAACAGCTAATCTCTGAGCATTAGAAAGTCCAGGGCCCAGTGTCACTGATCAAGGGAAGCAGGCCGTACCTCAGTTTCCCAAGCCGTTACACAGCTGCTGTAGCTGGCATGCTTTATTTATTTTTTCATTGCACGCTTTTTTATCAGAAGGCATCATGATTCATGATATAATTTCTGGAAAGTTCATAAAGCTTCCCAGGATAACGTTCACATTTAAATGAAATATAACGCAACTTAAGAACTTAAATGGTCCAGATCCTTCAAATGTGTGGGTTGCTTCATCCTTGACATGGGCTACTTTAAGAGCTGTATCAACTCTTTCATTGCACAAAGGTGCTGTCAGGACATTTCAATAAATCATGGGATTCATTCATTCATTCAGTCAGTCAACAAACATTTCCTGACACCCATTACATGCTAGACACTATGTTAGCCCTTGGGGTTATCCAAGAATTCTAAAATGGTTTCTCATTGTTGTAAAGTGTTTTGGCATAAAATGTTGCATTTATCTTCACAAAAGCAGGGGGAAGCAGATATCGTTATTAGCTTTATTTTACTGATAAAGAAACCAAGACTCAGGGAGGTCAAAGGCTGTGCCCAAGGACTTATATGTAAAACCTACTTTCTCAATTTCATTCTATTTCCAATATAACATGCTGTATTCTCAATTTTATGAACTTTAGTTACTAGGTTTTCATCAAAATCGATGAGCCAAAGTCAATATAGAGCCCAGACCCTTGGCATTTGCAGATTTAACTTTCTTGGCTTTGACTATTTGCTAGACTCTTCTCGGGAACCATTAGCAAGTGACCTGGAAGAGCCATGACTTGGGAATTTGAATTGCAGAGACATGACCTGATAGATCGTATGTTAGGCCATAACACAAGTCCTGAATCTCTTACCCTAGGAGGCTGGAGTGCAGAGCCAGTCCCTCCAGTTCTGAGTGGCTTACCAAGCATCTGCATCTCAATGTGGCTCTCTTTCTATAGGTTTTCCTTAATAAATAAATTTATTTATTTAAGAGAGAGAATGAGAGACAGAGAGCACGAGAGGGAAGAGGGTCAGAGGGAGAAGCAGACCCCCCGCTGAGCAGGAAGCCCGAAGTGGGACTCGATCCCGGGACTCCAGGATCATGACCTGAGCCGAAGGCAGTTGCTTAACCAACTGAGCCACCCAGGCGCCCTTCCTTAATGTATTTTATAAGGAAAATGCTACAGTGGGTTGCCAATCAGCAGTAGCATTTATGAATACCGGAACTTCCAGAGAAAGCTTCGGGAATTGGCCATCAGGAATATCAGTGTGTGAATGACGGCTAACGTGGGAATTGACAACTTCAGTGTGGAGAGGGAATTTGACCTAGTGGTTCACATCTCCTTGACTGTTGACTCACCAGAGCCTCTTTACCTGCTTTCTCTTTCTCCTCGGTTTAGGAATGGGGCAAAGCACTGTAGTATGGGTCACTTTCGATGGGAACTTGAGCAGTCATGTCCTGTCGTGCAAGACCTTCAGGGGGCTCAGTCACAGATTTAAAACGCCATGGTTACAAGAAGGGGCCCTCCAGGTTTCCACAGTTCTCAGCGGTTCCTTCTTCCTAACTCAGAATGGTTAGTTGGGATGGTGTCTTTGTCTATTAGGGCTGCTATAACAAAATACCACAGACTGGATGGCTTATGAACAACAGAAATTTATTTCTTTCAGTTCTGGAAACTGGGAGTTCAAAACCAAGGCACCAGCATGCTTGCGTTCTGGTGATGGAGAGCCCTCTTCCTGGTTCATAACTGGTGCCTTCTCTCTGTGTCCTCACCTGGTGGAAGGGGGGCTAGGAATCTCTCTGGAGCCTCTTTTATAAGACACTAATTCTGTTCATGAAGGCTCTGCCCTTGCTCCATGATGAGCACCTCCGCAAAGCCCTACCGCCTAATGCCATTATCTTTGGGAGTTAAGATTTCAATAAGTGAATTTGGGCAGATGCAAATATTCGGACCATGGCAGGTGGATATTGTAGGGAACATAGTTTTATGCAGCCTTGGAGATTTGCAATAGTTTTTTGTAATTTTCTACCTACCATGAGATTAATAAAGTAACCAGGTCTTTCTCAGAATTGCTACATTGGCTTTGACTATTTGCTAGACTCTTAGCAATAAGGAGCATAAAGTAGATACTTTATGCTCCTTATTGCTGTTAGGAGTCTAACCCAGAGTACAGTCTCTGACCCTAGAGGCTTCATTAAACATTCCATTTCCATAAAATGCTCCATTTGAAAGAATTTTGTTGGGAATGAAACACTCTAAATAATGGATTTCAAAATTTTTTTTTATTTGGAATAGATATTAATAAAATAAAACTCTCTATACCAGTTAAAGGCTATTTTAAAGAGTAGGAAAAAAGAGGAAATGGGATTTGCAGTCTCCAAGCCCTAGAATCACAAAACAGAGCATAAAACAGTAGATTTGGAGCAGAGAAGCAATAGTTTAATAACTAACAAAATCACTATTTCCAAAAACTCTTCCAGTGAGTGGAACTCAGTCCCCTTATGATAAGACAGTACCATATGCTCTGCTGAAAGTAGTAGTTTTGGGGGGGAAAATTCCATTTTTCACCATTAGTCACCAGTGGCTTCACACATCAAGACTCTTTGAAAATATCCTTACTGACCACAGACTAATCTTCTTGTAACCATGGAGTTTTATTTAACCAAATGTATACATGTGACCCTCCTTGGTTGCAAGTGATGCTGGCGCTTTGATTTATTTATCTTAAAACCACCTGCTTTGCCATCCATTCTATCACATAGAGGAATTTAGAAATGTCTTTCGGAGGTCAAGAGCAAATCTGTGTCATATCCTGGAATGAATCACAGGCTGAGTAACTTCTGTTCAGCTCCTCCTTTGCCCAAGAGAGGGAAAACCAGAGTTGACTTGGCCAAGATAAAATTAAGGGGAAACAAAAGAAAACACACCTGAGTTTTGCACGGCACTGGCCTCATCCTGAGTACATTATAGTTTCCATGCTGGGTGTGAATGTTAGCAAACATTCTTGAAGAGCAAAGAAAAATGCTACTTCTGCAAATGTGAGAGCCTCAATACTAATCAAAGCTTTGCCGTAATCTTGCAGTATTAGTGAGATTTCCCAGCTGTCAATCATTGCAGTTCTGAGAGCTGCAATGAGACTCTGGCTGAATGTGTACCTCTCAACAACTTCCAGAGCAGGCGTTGTCCTATTTAAAAGACAACTTGCAGACTGTCAGCCAATTTCTTCCCATCTGGAAGGGAGGAGGCAGCCCTCCGTGGTCCAGCCTGAGTGGGGCCGCAGAGGAGTTGGGGCAGACATGGTACTGAATGCCTTTCTTCCCTTCCTGCATTCATTGCTCAAAGGAATGATGATTTCCAACTGCAAGTGGCCTTAAAGAGGGACAGTTTAGTACCAGACTGTCTAATCAGGAAAGGCAAAGTGTTTGAACTTGGGAATTTTACTCTAATTCCGATAGAGAGATCTCTAGTAATAGAAATTAGTTAAGTGTCTGTTCACGGTAACAGAACGTATTTACTGCCACCTCTTTCGAGATAATGAAATGCCATTTAAATTACCCTCTCTCCCTGGTAAATCTGAGCAGAAAGCAAACTCCCTAAGTTTCCTATCATTTTGCAGAGCCTGAAACCATACTAGTAACCACTTCAAATCTCACTAGGGAAGAACAGCAGGTAGGAAGCTATTTGGGATTTATAGCGCCACTTACTTCTATAGGCAAAACCAGAGTCATAAAAAGCAAGAAGAGTTCTTAAGCCCTCCAGGGTAAGTAAGGGAACGCACTTTAAAATCCTGATTTTTATTACTCTAGACAAAATAAGACACCTTACTTAGCCTGTTGCTGGAAGACTGAACTTCAGCCTTTGTCTGAGGCTCTTATTTCACCCGAGTCTCTGCCCATTTGTCTACATTGAGCCCAGGCCGGTCCGGTGTTTCTCCCAGACTCAGCTTCCTCACCTCTCAGGTGGAGCTAGTACTATCAGCCGGATTCTAGCATCATGTACAGGACACTTTGTAATAAAACGTGCCATCTTGTGGCTCTAAAGTTCTGCCACGATGACCAAGAATCGCTCTAATGGCAGAGAAATCAAAACCAAAAGTGTGATATTTTCCCGAGTTTTTCATACCCAAATTGGTCCAGGGTATATGCTCTGTTTCCATGTTGTTGATTTCCCTCGTTTTTTTACTGCCCTGCCACTTCATCTCTGGTAGCAGAGGTGGGTGGCAGGAGGGAGAAAGGCATGAATGTAGTATCTGAGCTTTCCTGGGCAGACTTGGCCGGGACTCAGCAAGGAAGCCGTGGAGAAGCCCCACCGGTTTACGCCTCTTCCAGAAGAGGCCAGTCCGAGGCCATGGAAAGGTCCAAGCATGAGGCTATCCTTCCAACTGGAGAGAGGTCTCTGTCCCGTTGCCTCCCTCCCATCCTTCCCCCGCCACCGTCCCCAACCCTGGGAAAGATGAGCCCTCCTCCTCACCCTGGGGTCCTTCCTCTTGCTCTTGCTGCAAGCCCCTTTCCTCCCCGGCAAAGATGCATGACTCTCTCCTAACAGAAAAACAAAGTCATTTGATGAAACGTGTCACCCCTTGGAGACAAGGGCACTGCTGTCCTTCCCCTCCCCCGTCCCCAGTGCAGAGAGCAAGGCACGTCGGGAAAACAGGGGCTGGCGTCAGGTTGAAATGTTCACCTCTCTCTAGCTGTGTGTGTCTGGGGAAGTGATTTACCCTCTCTCACCTCAGCTGAAACAGCAGCAAAAAAACAGTTGTAATAATGCCTGCGAGAGTTATGAGGCTGATACGAGATCATGCATTGAAGCGCTCACAAAAGACCCAGGACACAGAGGTAACCAGGGTCTCTTCCGGGCATGGCCAGAGGTTTTTGGCATTGTGGTTGGACCTGCCACCTCTCGCACCTTGCCCTTGCCTTGCTGCTCGGGCTCTGGAGGGACGTCCATGTTTGTTGACCTTCTGCCCATGTACCAAGGATAAATACCGCCTCTGCCTGGCAGTCTTGCCCGTACCAGTTTCCATGACACAGCATTATCTCTGCAGTTTACAAAACAGCTCACAGAACTCCTCCTACATTGTAGAGTCAAAATAGATGGCCAGGGCTCTGCATTCAGTGCAGAGATCTCTGCTTCTTCAGAGCCCCAGCAGCCTTGGGCTCCGATCCCTGGGACTCTGCCAAACCCTATTTCGGGCTGGGGGCCTTCCTGAGTAGCTCGGATGCCAATGCCTGGGGAGCGTGCCGTGTCAATCAGAAGCAAGCCTAGGCCTCATCCTCACAGCCCCGAGAGCCACAGACTCGGTGACCTTGTGCCGGTTATCGTGGAGCGAGTGGGCAAACATGAGGCCCCAGGACGTACATCTAACATCCCCACGCTCACCCTTGTTCGCTTGTCGGAAGCCCGTTGCTCCCGTGGAGTCCCACTCCTTCGTTACCCATGGGAGAAACTGAGGCATGGGGCCAGGGGCAGCCACGGCACAGCTAGGGGTCATCGTGGGCTCCAGCCCCAGCCAGCAGCTTGCTTTACCACACCTGCAGCCCGTAGCCTGTTTGTCTGCAGGCAACACGTCCAGCTCCGTGTGTTCTCTACAAACAAAGGTGTTTGTGGCGAGAAAGGCAGAAAATAGAGCGCTTGGGCTGACAGGCAGCTAAGAAAGGTGTGTGGGGGGTGGGGGTGGGGGTGGGGGAGAGACAGGAACCTGTTGGATCAGGGAGACCAGAGAAGGGGCTGAGAAGTAAACCCAAGGAGCAGGGAGACATGCTGGTCAGGTGTGGAGTGAGTTGGCTGGTAAGGGGCTGCCAGGCCAGGAGGGAGCCGAGGGAATTCGTGCGCACACAGAGGCCGCTCATTCTGTCATGACGCCGGAAATTGAGGGTAGGACCCGCCATCTTGGACAAAAGCCCTTGCTGATTTAGGATTCACAAGCACAGAGAGGAGGAAGGGAGGGCAGCTATGTGGGCACCAGCCCCTCACCTCGAACTGGAGGGGGAAGCGAAGGGACTAGCAGAGGAGAACATAGATTCAAAGACCTTTAGGCCTGGAAGACACTGTCTAATTTTACTCCTTCCTGTACAAGCGGGAAAGCGGCAACCCAAGGAGGTCGAACGACCTTACTGCAGGCCACAGAGTCTGTGCAGAAGTCACTCCAGGTCTCTGTTTTAGTTATCCGGGTGGGTTATGTGGGTTGAGTAGCGGTTGCCCCTCTCAAAAGATATTTTCAAGTCCTAACTGTTGGTACCTGTGAACGTGACCTTGTTTGGAAAGAGGGTCTTTGCAAATGTCATCAAGTTAAGCTGGGGTCACACGAATGCAGGGCAGACCCTAATCCAAAATAACCGGTGTTCTTGTAAGAAGAGGACAAGAGACACAGACACACAGCGAAGAAGGCCTGGGGCCTGGCCTGGGGCTTTGCATGTTTCCACCAGCAAGCCAAGTAGTTTTGCTTGGGGGACCCTCAGTGTGCATTCGTCTTGAGGCCGTCATTCTGTCCTTGACACCAACAAGGCCCCTTGCTGAGGAGATGAGAATGGAAGAGGAGGAGGGACACTCCCTGAAGCCCTAATAAGAACACACATGACCGAAGAACTGGTACAGGGAGGAAAAGGCTGAGGCTTCAGGAAGAAGCCCCTCGAGCCCCTGAGGGACCAGCAGCTGCCCACGGGGAAGGAGTAGGATTACCTGAGCTCCAAACCAGGCGATTACTTCTATCCGGCCTCCCGAATCTCAGGTCCCCTCCCCTCAGGTGCCACCACTGTTAATGGGTCCCTGTGCTACTGTTGCTCAGGCTTGCGTTTGAACTGAGGCATTTGGAGCAGGGCTCCTGCAAGCTGGGGGCTCTTTTTCCTCAAGGGTTCCGAGACCTACTCCCAGTTTGGCTTCCAGAGGTCTAGGGCATGGCCTGGGCCTTTGCATGTTTCCGCCAGCAAGCCAGGTGGTTTTGCTTGGGGCACCCTCAGACTTTCGACATGGTTGTTCCGTAAATGATCTAGAGCCTTCAGGGGTGGGGAATATCGGGGGACATCAGCAGGCAATGAAAGGGACTATTTTGACAGGTCAGTGGTTCTGTGCTTCCTTTCAGTGGGGACCTCATCCGATGAAGCTGGGCATGGCCCCAGAGCCTGGGGGCCCCCCAAGGGCTTCCCGGACGTTTCTGGGCAGACTGCTTTCCATGAGGAGAGCTTGCGCCTACCTCAGAGTGGGAGAACAAGAGACAAGTGTCTTAGTCTATTCTGGCTACTGTAACAAAAGGAGCAGAGATGGTGGTTTAAACATTTATTTCTCAGTTTGGGAGGCTGGGAAGTCCAAGCTCAAAGTGCTGGTGGATTCGGTGTCTGGTGAGGCTTGCTTCCTGGTTTCCTTCTCACTGTGTCCTCACATGGTGGGGGGTGGGCAGGGCATTCTGTGGGGTCCCTATTATTAGGGCACGAATTCCCTTCGTGAGGGCTCCACCCTCATGACCTAATCACCTCCAAAGGTCCCGTCTCCTAATACCATCATACCGGGAGTTAGGTTTCAACATATGAATTTGGGGGGTGGGGGGACACACACATTCAGTATGTAGGGACAGGGAAAGAATGAAAACCTCCAACCCTTCCACCAGCCACTCAAACCCACCTCCCTGCTCAAGAAGGGAAGAGGGGAGATCATTCCACAGTAGGAGTGTGGTTAGGAGTGGGAATGCACTAGCGTTGCCCTGGGCACCCGGTGGCCGGTCCCTCTGCGTGTCTGGCTGCCTATCAGCTCTTCATATGCATGCCTGGACTCTCCAGGCAGCAGCCGGAGAGCTAGACTCTCTCTGGAACAGGTCTTGAGAGGAGGCCATCAGATGTTGCTGGGGACGTGGGGTACTGCTAAGGATTTGCCAGGCTTCCCGTAGGCATCATCCCCTTGACAAGGGAGGCTGAGCAAACATCATCAAGTTTATTCAAATATTTGACTTCCGGAGTGCCTGCTATATTCCTTTTATTTATTTTTTATTTTTTTAAAGATTTTATTTATTTATTTGAGAGAGAGAGAATGAGACAGAGAGCACGAGAGGGAAGAGGGTCAGAGGGAGAAGCAGACCCCCCACTGAGCAGGGAGCCCAATGCGGGACTCGATCCCAGGACCCCGGGATCATGACCTGAGCCGAAGGCAGCCACTTAACCAACTGAGCCACCCAGGCGCCCTCCTATATTCCTTTTAAAAAGGAAATCTGACGAAACGTAGAGCAGAACACTGGCCCCATTAAAGTGACTGTTGCTTCCCCTCAGGCCATTTCCAACTAACCTCTGAACCCTCGCTCTGCCATATTTAGAACCGTTACAAGGTAAACTGAGGCACATTAAAAATTTTGAGTTATTTGAGCAGACTCGGTGAGAATGGGACAACACTGAACTGGAAGTGGGGAGGAGTGCTTAACAAACAGAAGCTTGGGGAAGAGTTTTATAGAGAAAGTGCGGAAGCAAAGAGAGGAAATGATTTGATCAGCGACAGCTTAGAGTCTTGTTGGCTTGTTGTTTGTGATTGGTTGTCCTTAGGTTTTGATTTCATAACCCGAGGCATGTCCAGGCTTAGTTTTGGTTTGCTTATGGGGGCCACCAAACCATTAGGGCCACTTTAGTAAATGACCTCTTTAGGGCAACTTTAGTAAATGACCTCTTTGTTTATTTATTTTATTTTAATTTTTTTTTAGATTTTATTTATTTATTTGACAGAGAGAGAGAGACAGACAGCAAGAGCGGGAACACAAGCAGGGGGAGTGGGAGAGGGAGAAGCAGGCTTCCCGCTGAGCAGGGAGCCCGACACAGGACTCGATCCCAGGACCCTGGGATCATGACCTGAGCCGAAGGCAGACACTTAATGACTGAGCCACCCAGGCGCCCCGGCCTCTTTGTTTAATTAACTGAACACAACCTGGCCAAGAGAATCGTGTGCTGGGTTTAAACGATATATTTTTAGTTAGACATGCGCATCACATGTCCCCTGGTGCCGACAGCAGTCACTCTAGGTTTTTCTTGGCCATGACATGGGAAGGTAAGGCAGAAGCTGCCTTTTCTCGTTCTGTTTGGCCTGTTGAGTGAGCTTTGTATTTCTTTATGGTATAAAGACTGCCAGTGATGACAAGGGGCAGAATTGGGTCGTTATCAAGAGCATGGACCCTGCTGCCAGCTTGGGTTTGAATCCTGGGTATGCTGCTCACTGGCCTATGACCTTTGGGAGCTGATTAACTCTCCGTGCCTCAGTTTCCTTCTCTTTAAAATAGGACTGCTCATGGTACTTATCTCACAGGGTTTTTGTGAAAGTTAAATAAGTTAATGTAAAGTGCTCGGAGCCGAGCAGAGCCCATCGTAAGCACTTAAGGTGAGTCGGGTTTATTTCAGTTCATGCTTGACACGTATTTGCCATCTATTCTTTCAGCAAGTAGCAGAAGTCATCGTCAGAGTAACAAATTGCCGTTTGATCCTCAGCTCCCCCTTTCTAAACGCACAGAACACCAATTAAGGAAATTCTTTCTGTGAATGTCTGCAAAATATTTGTTCGTCCTCTTAAGTACCTTCTGCTCCTTTATAACCTTTCTGAGAATGGAGGGACTGGTAATTGCTTTTACAGTAAATTTGGTAAAGGTGCATCTTTTTTATGTGTCCAAAAAGGGGACTGGAATTCTGTATCCTCAATCTTTATTCCTGGGTGTCCTTGAACTTGTACCTGGGTCTGGGAGGTTGTGCGGAGGACTTACGACATTATGTTCATGAAGTGCCAGGCTGGCACATTCTGGAATGCTCCACAGAGTTATGCTCCGATTCTTTGCTCTTCCAGCCTGTTTACCAGCCTAAACTATTACCATAGCTGTGGGGCGGCTTCCTGCCCCTGCCCCACCACCAGAATGACTCCCTAAGGACGGTTGTTCACACACACAGTCAGTGAGCAGGGAGGAAGGAAATGCACATAATTTAATCTCACAAGTAGAAGTGGCCCCCAAATCACCAAAGCAAAGAAGCATTGAATTGGGGGTCCATGTTCTAGAACTGTGTTCCAGAGGTGTGAGTTTTCTCTTGGCCAATTTCTTTTTGAGAAAGTTGCCACCCTGGTGGCGGTGGTGTCACCTCCTATCGGTGCCTGAAACCCTGGGTGGGGTTTGAATCAGGGGGATCCTCCCGCGCCCCCGCAGAGGGGATCAGCTTGTTACCACTCTTGCCTGGAGCCGTGAGTCCACTCCAGAGCGAACCCTGGCTCCCTCTGCAAAGCACACAGGCAAACCTCATCAAAGAAAACGACAAACAAGTCCACACTGGCTACTGGGAGGAGACGCTTCATCTCTGCATTGCAGGGACCCTGGCTATCAAGAAATATGGTGGGTTCACAGGGTTCAAGGAAAATAGAACTGCCACCTAAAAACCATACTGCACGTGCGTGCTGTGAAAGGCCATCCTCTGTGGCGGTTTTCTCTGACACGGCTAATTACTGAGGTACTAAACCAATTATTTGTAGACACCCCACCCCTGAGGATCTAGCTTCTCCAAAGCATTTACTCCAAAGCATTTACTCCAAAGCTCTGCCCCTTGCTTCCTCGCAGGAATCTATTCTTCTCTTCCCCTACTGGGAAAACAGTTGCCCCTTTAAATAGAGGTCATAGAACTTCCATATGGGCCAAGAACCATCCGCTAAGAGAGCACACGATACAGAACTCTTTATGTAAACACTTCAGTCCCCACTGCCAGACAATGACCAGATTTCCTATGGTCCAGGCGTCTACAGTCCTGGCACTGGGGTTGTATAGCTGTGGGGTTGGTTCTTCAAAGGGAGGATTTTAAATGCTCACATGTTTCCTCCCATTACAAGCTCCGACTTATTACCTACCTCCTATTGTTCTCATTCACTGGGGAAGGCCTTTGTGGTTGGCCTCCCAAAGGAGAGTAACAATGACCTCAATTCAAGCCAAGGAGCACAAGAGGGGCCAGATGGTTCTCCCTTTCTATGGTGCCAAAGCTGTGGGAACTCTCGCAGTGGAAGACTTGCATACAGAAGTGAGAAAATTAGTACTTAGGCAAAGAAATTTATCTTCTATTTAGAAAAAAAATGACTGGTTATTGTCAGGGTTTTGCTGCCGTCCGGTTTTTTGGTGGCCCTAGATAATGACCATGAGATAATCTGCCCCTAAGGCCGAAGAAGCTTTCTGACTTGAGGTGGATCCCAGCGTACTCTTGAGTGAGGAGACTTATTGGTAGACAGGTTTTCTTGAGTAGGAGCTAGAAGAGCATAAACTCCGAATTTTTTCTGCAGCTGTCCTTAGCTTCCTAGAAAGTTTTGTCATTTGGTTTTGAAATCCTGTGGTATGAAGTGTCTGAAAGTCCCTCTAAATATCTATTAAGAGACATTGATTATTTGTGTGTGTCCATGTTTGCATTCATGGGTTAAACTTTTATCCAGGAAGGGATACAGGTGCTTTGAGGAAATTGTTTCTGACTCCAGGCTCTGTATTAGAGGTTTTGAATTGCCAAAGGGATGGTCATATTCAATTTCAGTTTGTACAAGAACTTCCTAAGGAAGTTAAAAGGGCTGCTTCCCACACTTGTATACAGGCAGGGTAAGTTCTCACTGAGGAAAGGGTACATTAACACTTATTAGCGTCATTCCGGGATCAATAATGACGTCCAGCATGCCTAAATGACAACCAAGCAGCCGCTCTAAAGAGTGGAAGTTAGGCAGAAAAACAGATTCATATGATTGTATGAAAACCTGGAGAATTGGATTTATCCTAGTAGGAAAATCAAAGTGTAGAATGTCTTGAGAAGGAGCAGAACTGGAGAAATATGGCCAACAGGAAACCACTGATGTTTGATGAGGTGGCCAAAAGACTTGAAACAAGGTGACTCATGCTGGGTTTTATGGATATAGGCTGTTTTGACATCATGCCACTTCGAGGCCAAGTCTCTCCATTATGTTAAACCTTCAGTGAAGTCAGCTTCAACACAAAGCTACTGGATGAATGTGTTTGGAAGGAAATCACAGAAAGAGCCATGTCCCAGGTCTTGGGCCACAGCGGATGTGGGAATGAGGAGAGCTGTGGGAGGGGACAGACAGTGGAAACGGGAGCCAATAATGGCTTCAGAACAAGCTGGAACTTGCCTGAGAATTTGCCAGAATCTTGGCCTCCCCCCAGAATTTAAGACAGGGCATTAAGCCAATTTTATTTCAAATCTCAAATGACACAATGACCTCAGCCAACCCCGGATTGCTTTGGTTTCTACAGCAGAGTGCAGCTCTAGGAATCAAATAGAAAACACATGTGAATCACAGCACATGGAATTTGGCACTTAGTAGGTCCTCAACCATCAGTAACCATGACTAGTGTGGTGGTTGCTATTGAAGACTGTTATTTTAAAAGTTGCTAAGCCTGGGCGCCTGGGTGGCTCAGTTGGTTAAGCGACTGCCTTCGGCTCAGGTCATGATCCTGGAGTCCCGGGATCGAGTCCCGCATCGGGCTCCCTGCTCGGCAGGGGGTCTGCTTCTCCCTCTCCCACTCCCCGTTTGTGTTCCCTCTCTCGCTGTGTCTTTCTCTGACAAATAAATAAATAAAATCTTTAAAAAAATAAAAATAAATAAAGATAAAAGTTGCTAAGCCTATCTATTTTGATAAGGAATTCTCTTTTAAGAAGCGTTTGGTGGAAGATCTTATTCCCTGTTGGCTAAATGTCTCTCTTCGTTTATTATGATCACAGATGTTTGCTTGTTGGATCATGACATCGTCATAACCCAGGCAGGGCCACCACCTAGAAGCAGCTTGTTTGAATGTCGGAGACATTCAAGGAGATCATCACCATCCTGGAGGAAGGCCAATATAGTATCACAAAGATGTTGGCAAACTACAGGCCAAATCTGGACGATGGCCCTGCTAAGAATGCTTTATATATTTTTAAAGGATTGAAAAGTAAAAGGGATATGTGAGGAGGATTGGATGAGAGCAACAAAGCCTGGAATATTAACTCTCTGACCCTTTACAGAAAGTCTGCTGTGCCCTGGCTTGGGCCGTGGTGGCCGTCAGACCCCACAGTCGGGGAGGAGGGAAGGGCCCTGGGGAAGGCGTCACAACCACCAGCAGCTCCGAGTCTGGGATACACCTTGTGCTCCAAGTCTGGCGATGTGTCTCGTCGGAGCGAACGGCTCAGGATCAAGTCATCCCCACCACGGCCCGCAGAGCAGGACCCAGGGAGCATAAAGGAGCTCCGGTCTCAGAGCTGAGGCTGGGAGACGCTGGTGCCCCAGATAGACAACCTCGTCTGCCCCAGAAGCCCTGGGAGGGAGCCTCTGCAGGGACAGTTGGCTCAGCCTTCAGAAGGAGCAGGAGTGGGGCACTTGGGGACAAGGTCACATCTGTAAGGGAGGCCGGAGATGGGAGAGCACTCTGGCGAGAGCCCATTGTGGGGTCTCAGGCCTCAGCCAGCTCAGGCCGCTTCTCCTCCAGGGTGGTCTGAGGAGACAGGCACTTCCCACAGACACCCGAGCTCTGGGTCAGTACGGTCCTACAACAGCCACAGACGGCCCTCTCAAGGGGCCTCTGCTCTGCCTTCTGTCTGAGTGCTTAGGTCATAGTTCTTTCCTCACCTCGCCCAGCCACGCTGCGGGGAAGAAAGAACACCCAGCCTCTAGGCATCTTCCTTCCCCCCCTGCCCACCTTGGTTCACACACAGTCGGGAGGATTTTGTCAGTCTTCACATTCAGCATGTTTGGGCTTCAGCCTAAGAAAGACAATGAGGTCTGACAACGAGAGTTCACATCAAAACACTCTGCTTTAAATTCTTTTTTTTTTTTCCTGTTCCTTTTTGGCATGGTGGGCATTCCTGCAGAGTGGAGTTTGAATAGAGGTGCATTCTTCTTAGGGGAACATCCTGCTGCCTTGCCCAAGGCTGAGCTCTTAGGCCAAAGCCCCCAGCGCTCTGGGCAGCCGAGCCCAATCAGCGGGTGCTTCCTGGCTGCAAGCCACCTTAGAAGGTCAGTGGTGAGGCGGGCTGAGGGGCTGGTGGTGATCAGGTGCACCCAGGCATGGGGACGGGATGCTGCGACCATGCAATGTAGGGCATCTCTCGGGGGGTGCCCGCTCTGAGAGCCACAGTGGCTGGTGGTTGGCATTTCCCTGGCATTTTTCAGGAATTAGGAGAAGGTGGTTTTAAGCTCTCTAACAGAAGGGACCTTGTCTCTTTTATTCCCTGCCACATTCCCGCTGTTCGTCTCAGTGCACACTTCATGGAAGACACTCAAATATCTGTTGATGTTGGGCATGCTGAAAGCCCGATTTTTAAAGGCAAACCAGCTCGTTTGCAAAGAAGGAGTGAATCTACCCAGCGGTTGGTGCAAGGATCTATTCCAGAAATTCTTTCTCCCTGAATCCAGTCACTCAATTCTGTTGAGTCTCTTCTCTGTGTTTGACTCTGTGGTAGAAACAGAGAAATGGAGCTGACTCGGGTAGTTACACTCTGGGCAAGTGTAACTCGCTGGCTCACTTGCCTCTCCAGCTTGATCGCACCATCCGTCTTTGACTTCAGTTTCACACCCACTCAAGTCTTGTAGGTAGTTCCTGAACAGAGAATAATGTAATGCCTTAGGAGTCAGAAAGCTCTGGGTTCAAATCCTGACTCTACCCCTTCCTAGCTGTATGACCTGATGCAGGCGATTTAAATGCTCAAAGCCTCACTCTTTCATCTGTAAAATGGAGATAATAATTGGATCTACCTCTGAGTATTATTTGGGGAGTAAGTGAAATGAGTAGGTGATACACCCAAAAGGCTGCCTGGAAGGTAGGGAGGAATGTAATTGGGTTTAACTATTATTATAGGAGTGTGTGTGTGTGTGTGTCTTCTTTGCCTAGAAAGGTGCAGCCTTGCCCTTCTTTTATTCTCCAAGGTTCTGTCCAGTTATTACAATACTCCTCTGGAAGGCAGTTTCCTCGGACACCTCCCCTCCCATGAATGCCTCCTTTGTGCTTCCATGGTACCCTGTGCACAGCTCTGTCTGCGGATCTGCTGTCCTGTATTATCATTGTCAGCTCCGATGCGGGACCCTTGGCCAGACTGGGAGCTGCTGAAAGTCAGGGAGTGGTTTTACCTGGTCCCTCCCCTCCTGGCTTACCCGAATTTTTATTGTGTTAGGGGTTCAAGTGTTTGCTGAATAAATGAATGGGAAAGTAATATTGCATCATTTATGGGATAAAGGACGGTTACAGAGAGTCAGGCTCACTTGAGGTCAGAGGAAGGGAGAAATGGACTAATGCTTGTGGGATCTGTTCAAAAGGAAGGAAGGACAATTTGATAAGAAGTGGAAGTCTGTGTGTGGCACTGTTATATTATCTGTAATTTTTTAAAAGGAACTCTGTTTAAACGATGTGGTGATGATGTGTATTTAAGTGTGTTTAATTGCTACCCTAGGTGTAGTTATTTAGTATTTAATATTTGAAGTTTCCTAGGTATCTCGGGTTATTTGGGGGTAGTTAAATTATATTCCAGAGGCTGATGCGACCACTTTATTATATTTATTTCTAGTGAACATCAGAAGGTGTATTAATTAGCATCCTGGTGTTAGACTGTCTGTTTTCATTGGTGGAATGAGCGGTGTTTGTTGGATCGGTCAGAGAAGCATACGGGCAGCTTTGCCTTCGCATGAGCCGAGTCTAAGCAGCTCATATCCTTTGGAGTGGCCTCCAGGTCTTAGAATTCCGCTAAATCCTGTGTCCAGCTGCTTAAGGAGAATCCTGTCATCAGACCAATTAACTGTATCTTGCTGCTAGCTTCTTGTCACATCTGCTCCGAGCTGAAAGATGGAGAGCTGGGGCCCTCCCGAGCTTACAAACCAGGGGGTCTGATGTTTGTTCCTGCTGCCTGGTAAGCGTCTCTGCATGTCAGGATTCAGTCTGAGACTTGCTTTCATTGTAACGGGCCACCTGGTCGTGCGGGGTGGAGGGAGAGGAGGCTTATGGCCCTCACTCCCTCTAACCACCGAAAGACTGCCCGAAGGCTAGGAACTGAATACTGTCGCAGTGAACCACCACTGGTTCCGGTCAGCTTGAACAAGGGTTAGGAGGGCAGTGGCAGCGATGAAAAGAGAAAAGCAAGAATGTCTGGGAGGGACCCAAAGGAGATCGGAATCAGCAAGATTTGGTGTCTGATGGAATGTGGGGTGGCAAGTGGGGGTGCGGGGGAATGTCAAAAACAAGAGCAGGTCCATGGAGATGTGCAAAGTACACCTCATACAGCTCGTTGGATCCCCACGATAGCCCGGAGGGTGGATTGGGCAGTTCTTAGAAACAGAGGCACAGAGACTTGCCCGGAGTCACATGGTCAAGAAGTCACAGGGTCAAGATCCAGACCCAGGTTTTCAGACCCCAAGTTGATTTCTCTTTTCATCGTATTTCATGGACTCAAAGGCTGGACAACTAGGAGGTTAGAAGGTTGGCTGAGAAAGTGGACAGGGTTGAAGTAAAGAGAAAGAGGAGCAGGGGGAAGAAGCTGGTAGAGTGGCCGCCCTCAGAGGGCGGGCTGGCCATCCATCACCCAGTGATAGCTTCTGCTATGGCCTGAAGGTTTGTCCCTCACCCCCATTCGTATGTTGAAATCACCCCCCCACCCCCACCTGAAGGGGATGATATGAGGTAGGGCCTTTGGGAAGCAATCAGGTCCTGAGGGTGGAGCCCCTGGGAAAAGGATTAGTGCCCTTGTCAAAGAGACTCCAGAGAGTTCTCTCATCCCTTCCATCACTAAGGATACAAGAAGTTCGGGATCCACAAGGGGGCCTCCAGCCAACTGCCCGGGCACTCTGAGCTCAAACTTCTAGCTTCCAGAACTGTGAGTAGTAACTTTCAGCAGAGCCCCGCCCCACCTCCGGCTGGTGGTATCCTGTTAAAGCATCACTGAGGGACTAGGATGGGTGCAGGCATCAGCTCTGTGGTGAGTGAGACACAACTTCTCTGTCCACCAGTGTCAGCCCCTCCCCACGTCCGAGGGCAGCTCTGTGTGGGGTCTGCAGGTGTCCCCGAAGTTCACGCTCCAGCTCACAGACTTCCTCAGATCCTCCCTTCTGCTTGGGACCTGCTGTTTCACCCCCAGAACAGCCCCATTCAGAAACAAAAAGGGCCTTCTGCCCTGTAATTTAACTTGCTTAAAAGGGTTTTTTATGCATCAAGGGAAAGACAAGGTGAACCAAAGTCACGGCCATATTTTCACCGGACTTGTCACTGTTGATAGTTGGTGACCCTTTGAGTATGAAACAACAGGTCTTTTGTGGGCATTTAAAGCTGCCTTGTTGAGCATGGTCTCCTATCTCAGCATCTTTCTGCTATTTTAAAACATAAGTCAATAAATAAGATAAATATCACATTCCTTATTGTTGATGTTCACAACACCATAGGACAAAAGCTAACACAAAGCACAAAGTACCCTACTTTGGCTTTTTGTTTATCATCACTTTAATTTAGACCATCAACTCTCCTGAGGAGCCTTCCACAAATACAGATTCCCGGGCCTGGTCCCCATGGGGTCTGGTTTTACAGACAAAAAAGAGGGACTCTTTCCCTCCAGAGAGTCAGCTGTGTTTATATTTTGAGGAACCTTTGCTCTTTTGTTCTAGGACAGGCTACAGACTTGAGTAAAGAGAGAACTTTCCTTATGCTCTTGGTCAACATCCATGTGGTCTCGTTTGTTTGGAGACACTCACTGGATTAGTAATAAACTGCCTTCAGGCCTAGGCTCAGTCTGTTCTCTGTGAGTCCTCCCTCAACTTTCCCATTTGGCCTCAGACTTCAGTTTCCAAATTGGCCTTGACAGATTTAGAAGGTGCCTTGGAGACATTTCTGTGCCCACTGAACTTAACTTGGCATGGGGCTTCTGGCCACTCTTGGCCACCTAATAGGTGACAGTATGGTCTGGGCTTTTGCAAGTCATGATGAAGAAGAAACTGACCAGAGGAAGATACTTTGGAAAAGAAGTTTCTAAGGTTATGTGCGAGGTGCAGGCAGAATCTGATTAGAAGCCTCATCTGCTTTTGAGGCATGAAAAACCACAGACTGGGGGGAGGGGGGAGAATTGGAGAGGTCTGTTCCCATTTCTGTATTTTAATTCTTCTTGTTCGAAGCTTAGCTTCCAGGTAAGATGTAAATATCCCTGAGTAGGCTGTATAGATCTTCTTAGACCTTTATACCTCAGTGTGAAGGACTGTATGAGATCCTTTTCTGAAATCTAGAAAACAAAAAAAGCGAGAGAGAGAGAGAGAGAGAATGAAATCCCAGTGAGTGCCTGAGAGGTGGCCTTCGACCGATTGGTTGAAGTTGACTGGGCCAATGGTGAGCTGTTACCCCTAGATTTTCCTCCCACTCCCCCTCTTCCCCAGAGGACCCCAAGGTCAACAAACAACAGTAACAAGTGCAACAGCCTTGGTCATGTCTATGCTCTAAACTCTCCCCCATAACAGGCTCCAAGTGCTTTGAAGAAAAGCTCCTTCTGCTTCTGCTCTTGTCCTTTGCCTGACATCTTCCACCTTCATGGGTGGATGTTGAAGGGCCCAGGGCCCATCACTTATTTGTAGGAGAGTTAGATCGGGTTTCTCCAATTAGGAGCTGAGCATCTTGGCAGGTGGCTCGTGGGCCCACTCATCTGATTAGTCTTGAGGCAGCTCTGGGCAGCTCCGGTTGTTCAAACACACAGAGGCTGCCCATGCCCCAGCTGATTTAAAACCACAACAGATAGCAAGGCAGACCATTCCAGCTCGCTCTCTCACTAGCCCTCTAGGTCTTAGGGAGCCAGGTTCAGGGTAGCTAATAAGTAGCTTGGTTGTAATTTTTATTTAGCTGCGTGAACATAACAGGCAGCTTAATTGCAGTTGCATAAGTGAACCATGTAATTACAAATTGGGCCCTTTACATCTGTCACCTGCCACTAAGAGAAATGCTTGGAATGGGGATCCTTAGTTTTGCTTGGGTTCATACTAAATCAAAGGAGTTTTTAAAGCAAGGCACTTTTTGTGGCGGGTGGGGGGGAGAGGCACTTTTTTTTTTTAACTCTGAAACCTTGAGATCCAGACTTGCCCTAGCCAAATAGCGATTCTGTTCCCTTCTGGATTCCTCTGTTAGCTTGTCAATGGGTATCTAAATCCCAGCTACTGAGTATTGACTGGCCTCCTTGTTTAATTACCCAGCAGAGTGTATTCTCAGCCAATCAATTTCGCTCCTGAAATGCCAGCGTCCTGCTTCTGGCCTAGGAGGGGAATCAATTAATCCTTGTTTGCTTTTTAATTCCTGTTCCGAACACAGTACATTCACACACAGGTTAATTTTTAAATCCACTCTCCTCTTACTTCACTGCTTTCTTTAATTTACCCTGGAAACCTCAGTGACACTAAAACCCTCTGAACCTCTTATTGCTTATGCAGCCTCATTGAATAGCTTAGCAAACACCTGACCTAGTCATTTCTCAGATTTCTGCGGGTAACAATCATCCAAAGTCCCTTACAGGGCGCCTGGGTGGCTCAGTTGGTTAAGCGACTGCCTTCGGCTCAGGTCATGATCCTGGAGTCCCGGGATCGAGTCCCGCATCGGGCTCCCTGCTCGGCAGGGAGTCTGCTTCTCCCTCTGACCCTCCTCCCTCTCATGCTCTCTGTCTCTCATTCTCTCTCTCAAATAAATAAATAAAAAATCTTGGGGGAAAAAAAACAACAACAACAAAAAAACAAAGTCTCTTACATTTTCTGTTCCTGTCTGAAGTCCCTGAGGGCAGAGGTGTTCAGGACTACTGACACCTCTTCATCTTCAGCTGGTGTGGAAGGCAGAAGGCAGACTTGTGTATGCCCTCTGAGGGTCTGTTCCCAGGTCCTCTTTCTCAGCAGACCTAGATCCCATTGACTGTGAGCCCAGAGCCCATTCGTCGAACGTCAAGGGGTTTAGGAAGCAGGAGTCTGTGCATCGGGACCCGATAGACACAGAGATGAGCTAGAGGGTCAGGTCACTGTGTCTTCTTTGGTAATGACCTTTCTAGGCACGTTAGCAAAATCCCACTCTTTGGTTTAATGCTGAGTTTTACTTAAATATTGGCTTAAATGTTTAGATAGTATCAGGAACAGCAGTGTGATAGTCAGCAGAGGGAAAATGAGTCCCCTTGATCCCGGCCACCCATCCCTGACGCTCCAACCTGGCTGGAGGTCTCGGGAATCCCTGGGCTTAGCCACTTGGAGCCCGAGCTCCCTGACTCATTTCAGCTTGTGGAAGAGACCTGTCAAAGGTCTGGGCTGGTTTGATTCTGGCAAGCTGTCAGCCCCATTCGAACACTTCGGCTTCCAGGGGCCATCCGCTTGGGCAGAACCTTGAAGTTGAAGATCAGCCAGAAAAGCTTTAAGGAGCTCTACTAGGAAACTTTTATAGCATCTGAGCAGTCTTCCTGTATTTGGCTAATGTGCATTCCCTTTCGCCTGATAGAGTACAAAATGCCTTCAAACCCAAGAAGGGATCCCCCAGGGACCAGCGTCTTCCACGCTTTCCTAGGGTATTGATGCCATGGGATTTGGTGGCTATGAGCTTCTAAGCAGTCCTGAAACTCTAGCTGGGAAGCAGGCATTCAAACTTTGGGGGTTTTGATCTTACATTTTTCTGCTGGAATGTTTAATATGATAGTTAAAAATAAACAGGCTATTTTTTTAAAAAAGATTTTATTTATTTATTTGACAGAGAGGTAGAGAGCACAACTGGGCAGAGAGGCAGGCAGAGGGAGAGGGAGAAGCAGGCTCACCGCTGAGCAAGGAACCTGATGTGGGGCTCGATCCCAGGACCCTGGGATTATGACCTGAGCCGAAGGCAGCCGCTCAACTGACGGAGCCACCCAGGCACCCCAAAAATAAGCAGGCTATTAATGGATACTTTTTCATAAGGTCATTCACAAATATCAGAAAGCTCCTAGGAACAAAAACTTCTAGTCCTTTCTAGTATCACAGGGACAGGCTAAGCAGAGACTCAAAACAAGTCTCCCGGGCTCTCTTCCTGAGCAGTACAGCTGTTCCCCAAGTCCCACAAACAGTGATTAATGCAAATCTGACCCACATGAACAGTTCCAGAAGGTGCTGATAGCATGTTAGAGGTGCAGAAAAGGTTGCATTATGCATGAAAACACACACTAAGCTTAAGCATAACCTAATGAAGCAAGGGCTCAGGGGGGACAGTAGCTCCCAAGAGAAAGGCTTTTTGCTTTCCATTTATGGGGCTCCAATGGGGTTTCTCACAGCAACAACTCATGCTATTTCCAGGGTGTCTGTGTCTTTACCCTTATATCCTCGCAATCTTGTCCAAAAAGGCACCGGGAGAGAACAAGAAGGTGGTCCCTAGAAGAATAAAGGTATAACATCCAGAGGTTACACTGGGAGCAATTAGGAGCAATTCCCATGTGAATTTAACTTTGTGGCTTGTGAGACTATACTTTGGGTTCAGTAGGAAACACAGAAGCTAAGATATTCATTTTCATCGGGAAAGAAACAGAGGAATGTTCCGTATACATGTTCCTGCCTAAAATTACAATAACTACAGAAAGCAAGTAACACAAGAAAGAAACTAACTAGAATAAATAAAATGCAGGAAAGTCAAGAGATGGGGGGTGGGGTGAAAGCGGAGAGCAGCTTCTTTTGAGGCCAAAGTCTGGAACTTCACATGGTTTACGTCCCTCCCCCGTTAGACCAGCTCCTGTTCTACAGACATCAGTGGACTAGACATGATATGCTGGTGTGCATGTGCAGGGGTTTTGAATTAGAAAATTCTTATTTGTCAAAATGTAATGGCTTTCTCATGCTGCAGACTGGGAGAAAATATTTGCAAGACACACATCTCATAAGGGACTTGTATTCAGAATACATAAAGCACATTAAAAACTCAGCAATAAGAAGATAAACAACTTGGGCGCCTGGGTGGCTCAGTTGGTTAAGCGACTGCCTTCAGCTCAGGTCATGATCCTGGAGTCCCTGGATCGAGTCCCGCATCGGGCTCCCTGCTCGGCAGGGAGTCTGCTTTGCCCTCTGACCCTATCCCCTCTCATGTGTTCTCTCTCTCTCATTCTCTCTCTCTCAAATAAATAAAATCTTAAAAAAAAAAAGATAAACAACTTGATTAAAACACGGGCAGAAAATCTAAATAGAAATCTCACCCTAGAAGATGTACAGATGCCAAATAAATACACGAAAAGACACTCAGCACTGTTAATCATCGAGGAAATGCAAATTACAACTATAATGAGATAACACAACACATCCACTAGAAAGGCTAAAATTAAAAAGATTGACAATGCCAGGTGTTGATGAGGGTGTGGAGCGACTGGAACTCTCCTGTACTGTTGGTGGGAATGTAAAATGTTATAAGTAACCACTTTGGAAAAGTTCGGAAGTTTCCTTTCAAGTTAAACATACACTTACCCAGTGTATATATGACTCAGTGGTCCCACTTATTAGTCATAAAAACCCCAAACTAGAAACAATCCAAATGTCCATCAGCTGGTGAATGGATAAGCGCATCGTGAATGAAGCCATACAATAGAATGTCACTCAGTAATAAAAAGGAATGAACTACGAATGCAAGATGGATGGATCTCAAGAGTATTATGCTAAGTGAAAGACGCCAGACACAAAGGACTAAATGTCGTGTGATCCTATTTATACGACATTCTAGAAAAGTCAAACCTAATGGTGAAAGAAAGCAAATCAATGGCTGCCAGGGGCCCCACACAGGCAGGAGGAGGGATGGAATGCAAAGGGGCACGAGGGAACTTTTTGAGGGGATAGAAATGTTGTGTATCTTGATTGTGGTGATGGTCGGCAACTATACATATTTGTCAAAAAACGCATCAAATAGCACACTTTTAAGTCATTTTAGTGATGAATTTTATTGTGTATAAATCATACTTTAATAAAGCTGATGAAAATGTTACGCCTTTCTGAGCACTGCTTTATACCTCACCTTTTGAATAGGACATCAAAGGGGAGCCATTTGTCAACCTGAGGCATTCTCAAGCTGGCGGAAGGTGAACAGTATCTGCTCCCAAGCACAGGACTCATAACCTGAGACTTGGCACTTGGGAACTTCCCCACTTCGGAGCTCAGTTTGGAACTGGGTCAAGGGAGAGGGGCAGAACCAGAGGCATGGCCTCCCTGGAATTCTCTGTCATAAAGATAAATGCAAAAGGATATAAAAAGGAGATATCCTCAAAAGGATATAAACATGAACTCATGTCAAGGATTTTTTTTTTACTCATAATGGGAAAACCAGGCTGTGAGAGCCAAGAAGGGATAAGATAAAGAAAAAAATGTAAAGAGTAAAGGAATATTGAAACGAATGTGTGAATGGGGGCAAACTGGTTTTTCCACAAGGGAGAGGGGCTTCCTTCCCCCAGACAATTCATTTGTATGTCTCTGGACAAGAACTGTCTTGCATTGCGCTCAGTGACCTACATGCTGCACAGCTGTCAAATAGTTCCCATAGAATCAGAACCAGATCTCGGGGCAGCGTTGCTATAGACAAAGTCTAGTTTTCCAGGGCAGTACACATTTTTCCCTATCTGGGGGTTCTGGAAAGGCTTTCTGGAACCACACTGGAAAGCAGCTGCCTTTTCTTTTTCTTTTAATCTCTCAGGCTCTATCTCTACTCTCAAAGTGAACAACACTGCACTAAAAACACTATCCCCCCTGCAGAACGCATTTGTTAAAGAACACTTCGATGGGATACAGATTTATTTTTCTGAACACCTTGAATAACTTGGCTGCCCCGAGTAGCAAGTGGCATCTTGAATACCCGTCATATTCATGCTACCATTTCTGAGTGTCATCACCCTTATGAAAATGAAGAGGCAGAGCTCACCCAAAGCATAGCATTTGCTCAAGGTAAAATTCTTAGCTCTCAAAACCATTCCATCCCCCCATTCTCTAGGCTCCAAAGACCAGAAGAGGGTGATAAATCATACTAATAGCCATACTTTCATGGCTTTGGAACATAAATGCTCACTTGCAAAACTTGTATATTTTCTTGGATCAATTTTTATTACAAACCCTCCTCCCCACGCTAATAGTACTACCTATAAAAGGAGAGTTGAAATAAACTTCCTACATACTTTTAGAATTATATGGAGGCCCCCATAACCAAATATCTGAATGGAATACAAGTGATTTTCAAACTAAATTTGTGTTGTTGTTAGAATATAATGATTAAGAGCAGGGGAAATATATCATCAGAGATACTTTGGATTAAATCCTTGTCCTACACATACCATATGATCTTTAGCAAATTACCAAACCTCCATGAATCTTAGTTTTCTCTGTACAATGGGAATAACATCAGCCATACAGGGCTTTTATGAGGATTAAATGCATATGCTTATGAAGCACTTAGGATAATGCCTGGAATATAGTGAGGAGGCGTTGAAATAATCAAGGGTAAATTGCATGAATAAGGCAGAGGTGGAGAGGGCAGAACTGTTTGTTTTGTTCACCGTGCTACCACAGTCCCAGCCTGGTTTTTATGCTAAGGTTTAACTATGTATGGAATGAGAGCCAATGCATGTAGTTATCATCGCAATCTGATATATAGTCTGTTTATGTAATGAACTCCATCACCATGTCTAGTAGCTTGAACTTTACACTCTCTAAACACAAGCTTCTCTAGAATCTTCTATTTGTTTTTTTTTTTTTAAAGATTTTATTTATTTGAGAGAGAGAATGAGAGACAGCACAAGAGGGAAGAGGATCAGAGGGAGAAGCAGACCCCCCGCTGAGCAGGGAGCCCGATGCGGGACTCGATCCCGGGACTCCAGGATCATGACCTGAGCCGAAGGCAGTCGCTTAACCAACTGAGCCACCCAGCCACCCCTGTTTTTTCTTATAGTGTCTAGGACTGCCGTCCTTTGTGTTCTCAGTCATTGATACTTTTCCATATTTACTTTGTTTGCTCTGCTCGTGTATTCAGTAAAGGTTTACTCAGCACCGCTCTGTGCCAAGCACTGGGCTAGGCAGTGGTGGACAGCTGGACAGACAAAATACTATTCCTGTCCTCAAGTTGCTCATAATCTAGTAGAGGAAGAAAGTCAAGACAAACCATGATCACAATGTAGGATGAATATCCCATAACATAGGTGAGGACAGGGTGTCCAGCATCTCATAAGAAATGTGGTTACTGGTGAGATAAGTCAGTCACTGTATAATCTCACTTAATGTGGAATCTAAAAAAAAAAAATGAACTCACAGAAACAGAGACTAGAATGGTGGTTACCAGGGGCTGGGGGTGGGGAAAAAGGGGAGGGGTTGGTCAAAGAATACAAACTTCCAGTTATAAGATGAGTAAGTTCTGGGGATCTAGTATAGGATGGTGATTATAGTTAATAATACTGTATTATATACTTGAAAGTTGCTAAGAGAGTAGATCTTAAATGTTCTCACCACAAAAAAGAAATGGTAATTGGGAGACATGAGGAAGGTTTTAGCTAATGCTATGCTGGTAATCATTCTGTGATGTATGAGTATATCAAATCAACATGTCCACCTTCAACTTACACAATGTTATCTGTCAAGTATATCCCAATAAAACTGGAAAAGAAAAAGAAAAAGGACCGCTACCTTATCTTGGAGGTGGGTCAAAAGAAAGTCTTCCTCAAGGAGGTGATGCTTAAGCTGAGTCATTGGCCAAGAGGAACTGGTCACAGGCACCAGCTAGAGGGCATGTTGAAAGCCAGAAAGACATGGACAGTAGATCTTGTTTGGATGGAATGCAGATGCATTTGGGGATGTTGAGGCATGAGATCAGAAAAGTAGTAAGGGCCAAATAAATGAAGGTCTTGATAGCCATGCTAAGAACTTTGAAATATTTACCAAAGATAGAGGTGAGCCCCTGAGTGATTTAAAGACAGTATTAAACCAATGTGCATTTTTAGAAATAAAATTCTATTGGCAATATAGACTACAAGAAGCCAGATGGTATGTGGAGAAAGCCTCCAGGAGGCAATTGCAGTCATTGGTGAGAAATTGGGAAGACCGGAACTGAGGCAGTTATGGAGGGATGAGTTCACTGCTTTAGGAAGTTGAATTGGTGATCAATTTGGGGTAGGCAAGACATAGATAAAGTTGGTAGAGGAGTCAAAAAGGACTTCCAGAGTTGATTAGTATTACTATAAACAAGGAAAGGGGACATTCAAAGAAGAGCATTGTGGGAAAGAGAACATTTAGCCTTGAACATGTTGTTGCTTTTGTTGAGTATGTACAATATCTAAGTGGAAACCTCCTATAGGCAGGTGACGAGTGAGTCTAGTGCCAGGAAAGATCATAGATAGAGATTGTCTGTCACTGGCAAAGCTGTCTTGTGGTAGAGAAAACCTTGGGCATGGATGATATTACCCAGGATATACATGGAGGACCTGGAGAGGAAGACCAAGCATGGAACCTAAGGGAACACTAACATGTGGGAGATAAATGTAAGAAAAAGAATCAGCAGATGAAACAGAAGCAGTGGCCAGAGGGAGAAGGAGAAACAGCAGTGTAAAGGGAAAGAGACTTTCAAAGCAAGGAGTCATTAACAATCTGAATTATTACATAAAGGTGAAAAAAGAGTAATCAGCAAGAAGTACAATGGGTTCTTCCCAAGCCTTACTAAGTCACCGTCATTATCATGGGTAATTTCAGCGCAGCCCTGGGGAATGATAATCCTGCGGTCTGGCAGTGGAATGGAGGTGAGGAGGCTCAGAGCAAGTACTGACCACCAACCACTTCCAGACACTTGGTTGGGAAGACAGGAAAGGGAGAGAGTGGGGTCAGAGGAGGGTGGTTTTACTTCAGGGCAAAGATCCGAGGACATAGGTCAGTAGATGGAAAAAGCTACAGTAGGAGCCTTAATAGGTAGCAGAGGGGTGACACTGAATGCTCTGACCAAGAAACATTTCAGGCCTAGACTTTTACTTAGTGTCTGACAGAACAATATGGAATTTGCCTTATCATAGGAATCAAAGGAGATGGTGAACCCTGGAGGGGACACTGATGGCTCTGGAGGAAAGGAGAGCCTTGGGAGCATGTCTTCCTTCTGTCATTCAGGCCATTGTTCAATGATGGAGCACAGGGTTGGGTGATGTAGGACCCTCAGACTGAAAGGCACAGACTTGCTGGCTTGTCACTCATGCCCTTTAAGAACCAGCTCAGACACAATGCAAGGTCTGTCTGGGAGTGTGAGGCTCCCTTGGCTCTGACCCATGATGCAATCCTTCCTCCCCGTTCCAGCATCATGTGCTGCACAATGAGGGCATTTTCCTCTCCTGGACCGGAGTCCTGAGAACAAGCTGAGGCACCATTGGCAGGCAGGTATCCAGAGGGATCATTCAGATTTGACTTTGCCTTGGGCAGAACAAGATCCTTGCGTTTTATGAGCACTTTTTAGAACTATGTCTAGGTAATTATGGAAATCAGCTGGATTTGAGTTTCAGGGTAAGAAATTATGGACAATTCCTGGTATTTTGGTTCTATTTCCATAGCAATCTGAAACATTTGAAATTGTCAACTGTTGCCAAGAATCTGGACAATAATTCCAGATTGTTGGCACTTACTATCTAAAATGGCAATTTATCTGTGTTTCTGGTGACATTTAAGGCATCTTGACCAGTGCTGTGGATAATAATGTGACCTTCACTACACATTCTTTTTTTTTTAAGATTTTATTTATTTATTTGATAGAGAGAGACACAGCGAGAGAGGGAACCCAAGCAGGGGGAGTAGGAGAGGGAGAAACAGGCTTCCTGTGGATCAGGGAGCCTGATGCGGGGCTCGATCCCAGGACCCCAGGATCATGACCTGAGCCAAAGGCAGACGCTTAATGACTGAGCCACCCAGGTGCCCCTTCACTACACATTCTTGAGCTATAGGTGAGGTCTGCTCAGTTTGTCACCTGGTTCCTGTTTTTCTTCTATCATTTACTTGGAGCTGCATGAAGTCATATAAACACTGGATTCTTGGTTTAGGAAGGGATAAGGAACTGCATTTACTTGGTTTCCCAAGAACTTTTGCTCCTTTGATAACTTGGAGCTCCAGTTGTGGCCACCAAACCAAGACAGGTGTGCCAAAGGCCAGTGATTCAACATAAGAAGGTTCTGCTACCTCAGGTCAAGTTCCCACAGGCCAGAAATGTTCCCCAAGCAGGCTGACCTCACACTTGGGGAATCTAAGAAACTTTTGGGCATGGTGCTGCACAGTGTGGGCCCAGAACATCAGATAGCCCTTCACTGGGAACACAGGCTGGATTGGGGGCCTGGACGTGCCCTCTTCTTGCTGTGAGCCTTGGGGCTGATGCTGACTCAAATGTCATTTGGGGCTCTTCTGAGGATCAGATGAACTCATTCCTCTTGTCTCCAACCAAACTCTCTCGAGTTCACTGTAGGTACCAGGCACTGTTGAAAGTGGTGGGGATATAATCGTGATCAGGATAGACATGGTTCCTGCCCTCAGGAAGCTGACAAGTGGTACGGAATTGTGTTGGCAGTGGACTGTTACTTGGTTGGTGGGTTGGTTTGCTGATGCTGCTGGAACAAAGTCCCAAAACCGGGTGGTTTAAAACCAGTGGAATTTGTTCTCTCATCGTTCTGGAGTCTAGAAGTCCAAAAATCAAGGTGTCAGCAGGGATGGATTCCCTCTGAAGGCTCTAGGGAAGAATCTTTCAGTATTTGCTGGCAATCCTTGGTGTTCCTTGACTTGTAGATGCATCACTCCAATGTCTGCCTCCATCTTCACATGGCCTTCCCTCCTGCATATATGTATCTGTATCTGAATTTGCCTCTTCTTATAAGAACACCAGTCACATTGGATCTAGGGTTCACCCTAATCCAGTGTGAGCTCATCCTGACTTGATTGCATCTGCAAGACTATTTCCAAATAAGTCACATTCCCAGGTTCCAGGTGAAAATGAGTTTTGGGGAACACCATTCAACCCAGTACAGTCAGTTTGTAGCTTCTGGGTATACTGCAGCATGAACAGGAGGATTTGGTGTTCCCCAAAGGTGGGGCAGATGATTTGTGTGTCTCCCTTAATATCGAATAATAGATTGCCGTGAGCTAGTTGCATTCCCACCAAGATACTGCCTGAGGAAGAAGCAAGTCAGGGTCAGGGTCAGCTGGTGTGTTGATATCCTGTGAACACTTTCCAGTGGATTTCTCTGGAACAGTTAGACCTACAATGCCTCCCCGTCTTGTCCTAATGTCAATAAAGGCACCAGAACATAACGCACTCAAAGAATATCTCCTCACCTGACCCAGGGTGGCAGACCCTGTGGTGGGATCTAAGAAAGATGATTGCAAGCCGTGGTTCTGTGTATTCATGTAACAAGGTTAAAAAGTTATCTAAAGGACAGACAAGATATTTCCTTCTAGACAAGTAGTAAAAAAAGTCTTGATAGGTGGCTGAGAAGAAAGAGTTGTGGAACCAGTACACCATTGGAATGCACTGGAGAGTTGTACAAGTTGCTAACATATCGAAACACTGCCATATCGTTGTTAAATAGCTATGGGAAGCTTTTTATAATTTTTTTTTAAAGATTTTATTTATTTATTTGACAGAGAGACAGCGAGAGCAGGAGCACAAGCAGGGGGAGTGGGAGAGGGAGAAGCAGGCTTCCTGCCGAACAGGGAGCCCGATGTGGGACTCGATCCCAGGACCCTGGGATCACGACCTGAACCGAAGGCAGACGCTTAACAACTGAGCCACCCAGGTGCCCGCTTTTTAGAATTTTTTTAAACATAACTATTGTGTAATGGAATGAACTTTACACAGAAAGTAGACATGGTAAAAGTCTTTGGAGAATGTGGGCAGGGGAAAAGGGAAGACATTTTCAGAGAACACAGGGCACACGGGAGATACTCAGGTAGCATGGACTTTGGTGTAATACAATGGTAAGCAAACTATGGCACTACTCCATGATAAATGGATGGAAGTAATGATATGTTAATAAACCAATGCCTGCAGAAGCTGTTTACGGTTCAGGTACAGTTCCACATTTTTTTTTTTTTTTTTTTTTTTACCGTGCAGCTCAACCGTAGTGTTCTAGATTTACAGAAACCATAATGTTCTTTCCTTATCCAATCTTCACTCTTTAGGGTCATTGTATCTTGAATAATTATGTTAGTATAAACTTTAGAAAACCCACCTACCTGCTAATGTAAAATGAAAAGTAATTTATTCTCTTAAATTTGTCTTAATCAGATTTCTTGGTAGAAGCAGCTTTTTTTGTGTGTCTGTCTTAAAACAAACAAACCTGGTAGTGCAAATTGGGGTGTTGAAATCTGATGTTACCCATTTGAGTGCATATGTTGTCTGAAGTAGAGATTTTTTAAAACAGGAAGCATGTAATAATAATCATGGTGATCACTGTAATGTTGATGAAGACAACCCCTGATAGCTACACGGAGCTTGCTATGCGCCGGTTCTGCTCTAAGTCCATTGTATATATGAATTCTTTCCATCCTTTTAATAGCCCATGCAACTTGTATTACCTTTATTCCCATGTTAGGTAAGGAAATGGAAGCCCTGAGAAGTTAAGTACCCTGCCCCAGGGCACACAGCAACAAAGCAGCCATCTAAACCCAGGCTACCTTACAAGAATGAAATTTGAATTCACACTCTCCCATCCCCTGAACAATCAGATGCTATATAGACTGTGCCAATAACTGGCCAGTACCTTGGCATGCTGGGTTCCATGCTGGGTTCCATGCTGGGTTCCATGCTGTGCTCGGTGAGGGGTTCCATGCTGGGTTCCATGCTGTGCTCGGTGAGGGGTTCCATGCTGGGTTCCATGCCAGGTTCCCTGCTGGGTTCCATGCCATGTTCCCTGCTGGGTTTCATGCTGTGCTCCATGCTGTGTTCCATGCCGGGTTCCATCTGTGCCCCACACTGGGTTCCATGCCAGGTTCCATGCCAGGTTCTATGCTGTGCTCCGTGCTGGGTTCTGATATCTTTTTAAAAAAGTGCTTTTTCCATTGACAGATGAATGGATAAACAAAATGTGGACTATACACAAGGAAATATTATTCACTTAAAATGGAGGAAAATTCTGACACATGCCACAACATGGATGACCTTGAGGACGTATACTAAGGGAAATAAATCAATCCTGAAAAGACAAGTACTGTCTGATTCCTCTCCTTCTCCTTCTCCTTCTCCTTCTCCTTCTTCTTTTTTGGTTCCACTTCTATGAGATACCTAACGTAGTCAAATTCGTAGAAACAAAAGCAGGTGGCCAGGGGCTTTGGGAAGGGAGAACAGAGTTGTTGTTTAATGGGGGCAGAGTTTCAGTTGGGGAAGATGAAAAAGTTCGGGAGATGGATGGTGGTGATGGTCACACAACCACACAACAACTGTACTCAACACTACTGAATTGTACACTTAAGAATGGCTTAGAAGGTGGGCACCTGGGTGGCTCAGTCAGTTAAGCATCCAACTCTTGATCTCGGCTCCGGTCTTGGTCTTGGGGTTGTGAGTTCAAGCTCCGTGTTGGGCTCCATGCTGGGTGTGGTGCCTACTTAAAAAAAAAAAAAAGGTTAGGTAAATGTTGTTATGTGTATTTTATTGCAATTAAAAAAAAATTTAAATGATAAAAAATAGTGTGCATTTTTGGAAACAAAAAATTTCAAAGTATATAAAGTAAAAGGTAGATCTTCTGATTAGCCATGTCCTCCGCACCCACCCCCTATCCCAGAGGTAATATTGTGACCTTCCTGGTTGTGTGCTTTTAGAACTTTTCTGTGCATGTACAAGGGTGTGTGTATATGTGCATGCGTGTGTATTCTCCTGAATTCTGTTTTGGGCTTTGATTTTGGCGCTTTATTTCACTGTATATGTCTATCCAGTTTGCCACTATACAGTAATTTATTTAGTCTGTGCCCCGTGGATGGATGTTTAGGCTCTATTTTCGGTGTTCTTGTTTTGCCTTTACAAAACCTCTATAGTAAACATCCTTTGAATATTCAAATAGGCCACTTTTTATTTCATTTATTTATTTTTTAAGTAGGCCTTTTAAGTAGGATCAAGACCCGAGCTGAGATCAAGATGTCAGATGCTCAGAAGTACCCAGGTGCCGCTCAAATAGACCACTTTTGATCTTTACCTTAGTACCTGCTGACCTTGAATAAATGAAAATTAGCCCCCTTCACCAATTTATACAGAAAAAGGAGATTGTGAGGGAAAGAAGAGTAGCCAGACAATGGGTGAGGCCATGGTTCTGACCCAGCAGAGCTTTGTAGTTGGGTCCCAGCTGAGAAAAGAGTGAACACCTCATCTTAGTACAGATATCTGAGGTGATACTATGATTGCAATTTCTAAAAACCTGCTTGAGGGAAGCCTCCAACGTCTCGGGTTCCATGGAAGAATGTGGCGGGGGAGGGGGTATATTTTCTATATTCTGTAAGGAAACCCCTGCTTGGGTTTTCCTCGGGAAAGCTGTCCTGAGGCTCCAGACTGAATTAAATTCCAGCTGTGTTTAACCCGCTCCTCAGTAGGGCCTCATGGTATGTGGGAGGAAGGTACTAGAAGATTTCCTAGGGTGGGTTTTAAGTCATCATGAGTTTATTTCCAAATGAACTAATTCATCAAACCCCGTGCTTGCTTACTTTCAGAATCCGATCAATTTGAAAACAACTCTCATGGAGTTAAAGGCCACACATCAACGTCTTCTCCTCTGAAGACTGAACTAGTGCAGGCCACAGGAAGCAGGGTGATTATAACTACAGAAACTCAGTGTAGGTAGAAAAGCCCCAGGTTCCTCTGAAAGCAGAGGGGCAGGGTGGAGCTGGGAACAGGAGCCTTGGCTGCAAATTTTTATAAGGTATATTGAGACCACTTCCCACATACACTTGGGCATCCTGACCCCCCACCCCACACAGCAGGTTACCATCCCCCTCCCCACAAACACACATTGACAGAACACAGGAGGGACCAGGGGGGGATTTAATGAAAATCTCCACACACAGTGGTCCCCGGGCAGGAGTCTGAGGGATCATCTTCAGGGAATGTAACTGGCCGAAGAAGAAATATCTAGATCCAAATATTGGAAAGGGGAACAAGAAAATGACTGGTTGAGGCCCACTGTTAGTCAAGCCCTTCCCATCATACACAGAGGACTTCAAATCAACATTTTGGTACTCTACTCTTGAATCTTAACAGCCAAAGACCACTAGACATTTGATGAAATCTTTTAACATAAAGAGCCCAAAACAATCAAACAAGAAACACACACACACACACACACACACCAGATATAAGGCAGGGAGCAGAGAAAACTTTGCAAGTCCTAGCAAAGCCTTAATATCCTCAGAGACATATGAGAAGATATTGAATTTATCAAATAAGATCAGAATGCTGTAAAAAAGAAAGAGAACAACATGGAAATCAAAATTATGATAGGATTGGTTTAAAATAATTCATAGAAAGAAGAAAGGTAAAGCTGAGAAAGTCCCCTGCAAAGTGGAATAGAAAGATAAAGAATGCTAATAAGGGAGAGAAAAGATTTTCTTGAAAAAATTATGCAGCAAAACATCATACAGGAAATGAAATGTCATCATAGTAAACCTTATGGTTTAGTTGCTAATAATACTTCTATTTCTAATAAGGATTTAAAATTAATATTTATAGAGTACTGAGAACCTGGCACATAGCAAGCATTATATAAGTGCTTATTAAAGTAATGCAATAAAGAAAAAAGTAGACAATGACTACTGATTTAACCAGAAGTTGTGATGTAGCTATTTGGGTGAAGATAAGAAGAGGAACAGTGGATTTGGTGTGTGTTTGTTCATGTGGATAGGGTGGGGGTGGTGATAATCTAATCATTAAATGCTTATCTTCAATGGAAGGAAATGAACAGAAAATAAGTAAAATTAGGCAAGAAGTATTAGTACAAGCATATTATTCAGAAATACGACTGTAAATACCAGAAGCCGCTGATAAATGATGGAAATCAGGAGTGGAAAGGAAAGGGGAGGAGAATATTGGTTTTTTAAATCACAAGCTTATTAATAATACTTGACTTTTTAAACAATGTACATATATCATTACATATATTACTTTGGGTAAGTATTAAAATTTTAACTTAAAAATCTCCTGGTCCTGTCTTTATTGTTTCCTCAAGTAAATCTCTCCACATAACCTATTGTGTCATCGGAAGCCTCTAGAATGCATCCTAGAAGATGACAAGAGGCCTTAAATCATAAAGCCCCCTTGAGACAGGCTTGCCTCTGTTTTCAACCTGCCTTCATGCCCTCTGCTTCCAACTTTCCATCGCACCTCACAACTGTAGAAATGGAAGAAGGGCATGAAGGATTTGGCGCTGGGAACACTCTGCTGGCACTCATGGCTGCCTTGGGAAAATGAAGAACCGGGAAGCTGAAAGGGGGTCTAGGAGACAGTGTCAGGTGCCCCTCTGTGAATCTCTAGTATAAGCAACCTCTTCAGGGAATTATTAATAAACAAGCACTAGATGAAGCCCGGAAGAAGTCTGCAGAAGGTGGGGGTGGTGGTTACTATGCATACGGTGGCTGCAGGGATGTGAGCAATGACCTCTCCAAATCTACAGAGGAAATACCAGTGTGGAGTTGTAGGGGTAGGCAGTTGGGGAGAAGCAGCAGGCTTCCAAGCATCCCGATGGAAGAGGGTCTCAAGGACTTCTGCACGCATGTCCAAGATGATGTTCTCGTGACGTGGCACAGCCTGCCTTCTGCTGTCCATCAGCCACTTCATTTCCACTTGGCGCCTCTACCTTCAAACCATGACACAACTGTCCGATAAAAAAATTACCAAAAGGGCGCCTGGGTGGCTCAGTTGGTTAAGCAACTGCCTTCGGCTCAGGTCACGGTCCCAGAGTCCCGGGATCAGTCCCGCATCGGGCTCCCTGCTCGGCGGGGAGTCTGCTTCTCCCTCTGACCCTCCCCCCTCTCATGTGCTCTCTCTCTCAGTCTCTCTCTCTCAAATAAATAAATAAAATCTTTAAAAAAAAAATTACCAAAAAACTTCTGCGTGATCCTGATTTTCCTTTGGTTCTTGTCTTATTTCTCCAACTTCGTTTTTATTGACAGCTATTACTTTTACTTCTTTTTTCTCTGTTCTCTTATTGACCTATGGCAACTGATTTCTCTCTACCATCAAAACAACTGCCCCTTGAAGCTCGTCAGATACCAAGCTTCATTGTCACCACTTGGCTTTTCCTCCAGGATCCTTCCCTCCCTCCCTCCCTCCCTCCCTCCCTCCCTCCCTCCCTCCCTCCCTCCCTCCCTCCCTCCCTCCCTTCCTTCCTTCCTTCCTTCCTTCCTTCCTTCCTTCCTTCCTTCTTTTCTTTCTTTCCTTCTTTCCTTTCCTTTCCTTCCTTCCTTTTCTTTCTTTCCTTCTTTCCTCCTTTCCTTTCCTTTCCTTTCCTTCCTTCCTTCCTTCCTTTTCTTTCTTTCCTTCTTTTTATTTTGGGTTTTCAAATCCATAGAAAAGCTGGAAGAGGACACCTGGGTGGCTCAGTTAAGCATCTGCCTTCAGCTCAGGTTGTGATCCTGGGGTCCTGGGATCGAGTCCCACATTGGGCTTCCAGCTCTGTGGGGAGCTTGCTTCTCCCTCTTTCTCTCTCTGTCTCTCATGAATAAATAAAATCTTTTTTAAAAACCTGAAAGAATAATACAATGAATCATATACATCCATATACCCTTCACCAAATTACTAACATTTTGCCACATTCAGTCCCTCTGTGTATGTGTGTTGCCAGAGCAATTTGACAGAAGCTTATATTTATTATGATGTTTCACCTAAATGCTTCACTCTAAATACTTAAGCAGGTATCTCCTAACAAAAGGTCATTCACTACAACACATTATTGTTCCCAAGGAATTTAATAAGATCGTTTAATAAACAGTTCATATTCAAAACCCTAAATTGTCCCCCAAAATGCCTTTGAAATTTGGTTGTTGTCATGGTTTTTAAATCCAGAATCCAAATACATTTCATGCATTGTCTTTCATTATTTTGTTTTCCAATCTCCATTAATCTATATTCTAGAATGTTCCATCATCTTTTGTGGAATCTCATGATCGCTGACATTTTCAGAGTTCAGACCAATTGTCTTATAGATTGTTTCTTATTCTGGACTTATCTGATTGGTTCCTCAGGTTTAGATTCAGGTTAAATGTTGTTTTGTTTTGGCAAGACTACCACATAAATAATGTTGTGTTCTTCTAGTTGCATCACACCAGGAGGTACAAGTCAATTTTATCCCATTATTCATTTGGTAACTATGTTGTTGTCTGCTAAATTTCTCCCTATAGAAGTGTCTTTTTCCCACTCGTAATTAACAAGTATTATTTTGAGACCATGCAAATATGCTGTTCCCGACACCTTTTCACTCAGTGGTTTTAGTATGCTTTGATTATGCTTGCCTCGATCAGTTATTACCTTGATGGCTGCAACATGGCCATTTTCTAGTTCCTTCTACATTTATTGGCTGCTGTTCTTATGTAAAAGAAAGCTTGCCCTGCTCCTTTTTTGTTCAGTACTGGTACAGACCTAAGATTTCTTTTCCTTTCTTCTATTTTCTAACCCATAGCCTTAATTATTCTTTTTTTTTTTCATTATTCTTTTTAATGCTCAAATTCACACAAATGTGGCCAGTGGGAGCCCTTTTATACCAGTCCCTGCGTTCTTTTGACATAGACTCACTTAATCCTTTAGCACTTTCTTGCTTTCTGACTCAAGATAGCCCATGCTGGTCTTGTATTTTCGTGGCCCCGGACCTAGAATTAGCCCTGTCTCCAAGAAGCCCACACTCATTTCATTTCTTCTAGTCTTCTTGTTTTCCCTGGAACACTGGATTCTATTACCCACAGCCTCCTCCTTGAAGCTCTGGTTTCATAAATATTGCATTATCTTTGATCTCTTGCTACCTTCATAAATGTTCCAATTCCTGTGTTTGAGTCATTAATTTTTTCAACACACACTGAAATGTTTGTTATGTGTCAGGCACTGTGTGCTTGAGGCCGGTAGGCAAAGAGATCACAGGCCCTACCCTCAAGAAGCTCACACTCTGTAGCTTCTAACTAGGTGACTAGGTGGTAATTTATCATCCAAACAGGATTCTGTGAAAGTGAAGAAACGTGAAAGTGAAAACCAAAACAGAAACAAAAAAACCCCACTTACTATAGGAAAGCAAGCAGTGAGAAAAGACCCGCTGGTAACCCACAAACGAACAGCCATCACATGGACAACAGCCTCGTCAGCACTAAGGGTAAATGCTAGAAGGAGTCCTTCCCCAGGTAAAGTGTTGCTTGGGACTGAGGGCAAAATAGACATTGGCAGGAACACAGGGCTGGGATTGTTGACTCAGAGCCTTTGCTGAGAGAACCACTGAATACCACGTGCTTCAGAGAGAAGAAAATGAAGCCAGAGGTATGGAATCGGGAAGCAATGGTGAATAGATTGTTAAAACGTGTTGGATGGATTGTCGAAAATAGTAAGCAAATTCTTCTCTGTATTTTAACACCCTTGCACATAATATATTAGACAAACATTTGGAAGATGGGAAGTGGGGGAAGTTTGGGGAGACGTTACAGTCTTGAAGGTCCTTGTCTTGATGAGGAGGAGGTTAGGGATGCTTATTAAATTTGGACTTGCTTAGAAAAACTCACCGCTCCTCCTCATTCCTCATGGCCTAGATGGGACTGGACCTTCTCCACGAGTCTTCTCTAATTGCCCCTCTTTCATTTATCTTCTCAACTCCTCCAGCACTTACATTCTGTCTGCGCAATTTAGCACTTAACTACACGGTGTTGCTTGTCTGCTGAGTGCTGAGTGCTTGGGCTCTCGAATCCCCATTGATTAATAGGCAAGTATGGCATCAAGGAAAGAGTGCCTGGCCGAGGCCCTGCTTCTGACATCGCCACTAAGTCCCTTTGTGAGCTTGGACACGTTACTAACCTCTCTAGGTTTCTGTTTTCTCTTAGTCTGTCAAATGAGATGATTCGGTGAGATTGTCCCTAAGATTTATTCCAGCATTATGAATCTATGATTGGTTCTTCCACTCCTGTCCTAAGGTTCTGGGAGAGGAACTGTCCAGAAAGATCATCCTGTGAATCAGTCTTTGGGGAGAGCCAATGCAAAATATCACTAGCACGTCTTCTCCAGTTAGGGGCTTTCATTCCTCTCCCCCATCAGACTCTCAGCGAGCCCTGCTGGAGGACTGTAGGAGTACTGACAACACTGACTCCATCTTTGGCCCTCCATCTTGTTCCTGCCTGTGTATAAATCCCACCTTGGGGCTGTGTTCCAGGCCCCGTGGAAGTTAACATACGCACGGACAGGAATGAGGGAAGGCTTGTTCTCATCTTCCTTGAAGTGGTTCACCGAAGGCACCACTTTAGATCCGCACAGGGGACTGGCACACAGATGGTGCCACTTTAGAATAACGACCCTGTGGCTGCACCACCAGGCTCCTCGCTCTATAAAAGCTGGGGATTCAGGTCTGGGCTCGGTGGAGAGTAACTGCGTGGTGTCAGTATTGTTTGTCGACACGGTCTCCGTTCCCCTGTCAGTAAGTAACTGTCAACACTATGGAATGGCTTACTTCGTTTTTTGGTCTTGAAGTGCCTTCTCTGGAGAATACTATCTGTTCTAAAAAGGGCTATTTCCTGATACGGTCTCAGGTGGATACCAGTGACTGGGCTAAAGCCAAGGGTACTTTTAGTCATTGGGGACTTTCCTTTTGTTGGTACACTGGGCTTATAATTCAGTGTGTCCTATCAATTCGTGCCTTTACTGTATGTTCTCTTAATCCTCCTGCCCCCTACTCAATTACTTTCTCCCTGGATTCTGAACCAGTGACTTAATCCAACCTTTAATACCTGCCTGACTCACTGAGCCTAACCCAGATCGTGCACATCTGCCCTGATGTCCTACTTTTAGAGGCCTGTTTCCACCCCAGCTGACACCTCCCTGGGCCAGGATTACTTACTCCTGTGCTTTTCCCTCATTCTGAGTTGTCAGCTTTTTTTGTAGCTTTTAGGTTCCAGATGCTCACTCTTTATACATAATACAACGTGACAGCAAAAATCATGTAATTCTTAAGGACTTTAGAAACTATTTGAGATGTAGCAAATTGTTGCAAAAGTATACGAGGTACATCTCTTTACTGGTCTGTTCCCGTAATCTTCTCTATAGACTCAAGGTCAGGTGTTAACAAAGTCAGAGGGTGTGTGTGTGGTTGAGAGCAGTCAGCACACTGCTTCTCACAAACACAATAGCACTGATTGGGTTCCACATCTCCACCTAGATTCCCTTCAACTGTAGTTTTGCACCCAGGCTTTTAACCAGGAACAATGGCGATCTTGTTTTCTCAGTTGGTGACAACCTCTGAGGAGCCAGATTTGTATTCCCAAGAGTTACCTACAACAAGAGGCAATATATGTTATCTACTGCTACATAAAAATTTACCACAAATTTAGCAACTTAAAACAACACACACTTATTATCCCACAGTTTCTGTGGGGCCGGAATCAGGGTCTGGATTAACTGGATCCTCTGTTTCAGGAACTCTCACAAGGTATGTGGGCTAGGGCTTCGGTCTCATCTGAAAACTTGCTTGGAATCTGCATCCAAGCTCATGTGGTGTTGGCAGAATTTAGTTCCTGGAGCGTTGTTGGACTGAGGGCCTCAATTCCTGGCTGGTAGTTGACCAGAGATTATTCTCTGTTCCTTATGTGGTGCAATTGTGGGAGCAATATCCTGTCCCCTTTGCCATATTCTGTTGGTTAAAGCAAGGCATAGGTCCAGTCCCTTATTCAAGGGGAAGGGATGACACACAGACATGAATATCAGGAGGCCAAGTTCCCGGGGTGGGTGGGGCATGTCTTAGAATCTGCCCACCACAGGCAGTAAAACACAGTGGTAAAGACCTGGACTTTGGAGTTACCTGCTTTCAAATTTCAATGCCACCATTGAGTGTCTGTGCCTTGGCTTCCTCAGTGGTAGAACAAGGACATTAATAGTACCTACCTTCCCAAGTTGTGAGGATTAAATGAGTTATTATACTTAAGGTTCTCAGACCAGCCTGGCATACAGTAGCGCCATGTAATGGTTAGCTATTGTCGCTCTTTTCTCTTTGCTGATGTTCTTTCTGGAAAGGTAGGCGCAGCACCATGGTGAGCTCTACCTTCTCTCGAAGATGACTCTATGGTCTTAAGCAGTGGTGCTTCTCAGTCATTTCTACACACACAGGATAAGCACACAGGGGTTTTAAGATAATTACAAATAAGCTGCATGTTTTACATCTGACAAATTACTTCCTATTGATTAATGTAGGGTGCCCCAAGGGGAAGGTGGGATGCCACAAGTGATAAGTAAAGTGGCTACAACCAACTATTCAGACAGAAGAGTCTCTGGGGACAATTTGATACTCTACGAAGTGGTTTCATCTTTAGGAAGAGTTAAGATCAGCCCATCAAATATTTATGGGCCTTTTGCAGGGGCTGTTGCCCTTCAACTAGTTTATGGAGTTCATTATTAAAGTCCTGGAGGAAGACTATTGCCTTTGGAGGGGGTTCTGTGTAGAAAATGATCTTTAAGGACTCTTCAGCTTTGTGATTGAAAGAGTAGACTGACTTGGCCCCTGTGGCAGTCTGCACATGGAAATTGTAAGAACTTTGTTTACAAAAGTGGTGTGGGGTATCAGGAAGGAAAGGAGGTTTAGAATAAACCCAGAAAAATCACAAACTCGATCTCATCAAGTCAAGAAATATGGTAAAAAGGAAGATTTCATCATTTAAAGCTCAAACGAAGTGGGAATGACCATTGCAATCCCTTAATTTCAGAAAGTTTGGCAGATTCTGTCTAATGCCACAGCAGCAGTGTGGGCCCAAGAGGGGTCAGCCAAGACAGATGCAAATACCTAGCACTAGAGTCAGTGACAGAGCGACAGAGCTGAGCCAGCACATGTTGGATGCTCCCAGGAAGTGTGTCCATTCAGATTGCATTGAGCTGCAAGTAGCAGACCACCTAACTGATAGGACTTAAACAAGTAAGGGGTGTATTTGCCACATTTGTTACATGCAATGAAAGGTATGGAGGTAGACCATCGTGGACAAGGAAAGCAATTGTAAGTGTCTTCAAGGACCGGCTTCTGTTTATCTTCTTCTTCTATCCTTAGCAAGTGGCTTTCATTTTTCATGATCTCCAGAGGGCTGCTGCACCCCAGGTATCATACCTGTTTCTGTATTCTTCTTCTTCTTCTTCTTCTTCTTCTTCTTCTTCTTCTTCTTCTTCTTCTTCTTCTTCTTCTTCTTATTATTATTATTATTATTATTTATTAGAGAGCACTCTGAGGATTGAGGGGCAGAGGAAAGAAGAGAGAGAATCTTGAGCAGGCTCCATGCCCAGCACAGGGCACAATGCGGGGCTCAGTCTGATGACCCCGAGATCATGACCTGAACCAAAATCAAAAGACAAACACTCAACCAACTGAGCCACCCAGGTGCCCTGATATCATACCTGTTTTAGAGAAGAAAAGGAAGGATAATGGCCTAAGGAGCTCTGCTAGCAGAGTCTCTCCTTTTTTAAAAAATCTCCCCTGAAAGCTCTACTCAGTAACTTTTATTTGACCCATCTGCTAGCCAAAAGCAAACCTCTGAAATCTTTTCTTTCCAACCTCCTTAGTAAAGGAAGGCAAGGGGAAAAGGATTGTGAATGGATTTTGGACTTCCAATCCAGAGAGCTGCCATAGTAATATCTGGAACTCTGGGTATCCCTTGTCACTCTTGTTTCCATATCTCTGGCTGGGTTTTCAAAAGACTTCCTTTTTCTATGAGCAGGGAGCCAGTTGAAATGTTTTTATGGGTATCAGAGAATTGGGTAATTTGATGCTAATAATCAGCTGAAACATGTAATAAAAAATTTCATATCTGGTCACACCCATCTCAATGTCCACAAAAGATTTCTTACCTCTAACCCTGGATGCAATCATTTGAACAGTACAACCTTTAGTAATTTGTGCTTTCCTGCCTAGTGGCCAAGAGGAATGAACATAAATATTTTGTTGCCCATAAGGGCCTGTCCACATAATGGAAGCTTCTAGCTGGCACATGGCAGTGCTCAACCAATCTGTGATTGGTTCTCCTCTCTGACTTGCTTCTTTCCCAGGGTCATGAAGGCCAAGGCTAGTAAAGCAACCTGCTGGCATCTAACATTAAGATTCTGCAATGCTACTGCTTGGTTTCTATTAGAAGGAGAGATGTGCTCATCAATAAACCCAGTGTAAGCCCTTCACTTCACATCCTGGTAAAGTGCCTTTTTAGTTGTCTGCATCACCGTGTTGTCTGTCTTACACGGGGAGCATTTGCTAACTCACTTTGACCATGGCGGTGCTCATTTTGCATAATCAAGGTAAATTGGAGGGAGCTCTTCTGGATGCTAAGATGGGAGGACAGAGAAAAGAGGCAGAAATCTGATTTTTCCTTTGGGAGGGGCATGTGACGAGTCAGTCACTTGGCAATGGTGGCTGTGATAGGAGGGAGGGAGGGAGGGAGGGAGGGAAGGAGGTTAGGTGGGGGAGAGAGCTACATCGGTAAAGATTAGATACCCTGGCCTGATTCCCATTTAGGAAGATACCAAGTCTTTGAGGAAAATACCTATCTGGTCACTAAGCAAGCTTGTAGAGCATGTGTAATGAGACTGAAACCAAGTGTTCACTCAACATTTGGTCAAACTGCTTTGACACTTCATTGACAAGAAAAATAAAATGCTTAACCAACCCAGTCCTATAAATGGAGGTGAATTTTGGAAAAAAAAAAATTTCAAAAACGCTATTTAGACAAAATATTACTTGTCTTGTCCCACCCAGCCTCTGGGAACTCTAATCCTTTAAAGGCTATTGATTTCCTTTTGTTTGATGTGGCAAGGCACGCTTTCTCATGACTCAATTAAAACACATTTTTTTCCAGTGGGCAACAGTCTTGATCACATTAACATTCATGAGATGGGCCTGTGTCCCACTTGTTTTTTTTTAATAAAAGACCTAGAATCCAGGGATATTATTCAGTCAAAGTGGCCCATCACCCTGGGACAACATTGCTATTGCAATTCCATTAAAAGCACTAGCATTTGGAAGGGAAGTAGCAATAATAAAAAATTGTTGCTTTTAGGGAACAACTAGAAAATGCTTATTGTGAATATCCTCTCTTGCCTGCTTAATCAAGAATAGAAGCAGACATGCTCCAGGCAGCTGGAGATGCTGCAGAGGTCCGCAAGGAATAACCATGATGACAAGGCCAAAATCTTACTCCTAAAGGAAGGAGGTACCATGTTATTGTTCTATACTCTCTTCCAGAGCTTCCGTTCCCAGCTAGGAAGCCCCAACTCTCAGTTACACGCTTGGATTCCTTCTCCTCTTCCTTTTTAGGATACCAAATGAGCATATGGCCAAGCATTGTACAAAGATGTCTTCTGCACTTATTTTATTCTCACTACAAACTTAAGAAGCTACTACGCTTATTTTATAAATTGATGTCCATAAGTATCTCACTCAAAGTTATACTGCCGGTAAATGGTGGAAGCTAGAGTCCAAATCAGATCCTTGGGGGTCACAGAATGATAGAGAAATGCTCTTGAGCAGTGTGGTAGTAGCAGGAGCTAAGCAAGAGCAAGGGCACTAGAATCCCCTAGCAAGGGCATCTGAAGGTGAAGGGGGTTCACGTGATGGATGGCCATGTGACCACAGATTGGCTGGGCGCTCATGTACAGAGAGCACTGATCAATGTCATGAAATAAACTTACACTTGTACTCCTCTTCCTGAAGGCTTATCATTATCTCTTTGGTTTTTACCCTGATGGAAGTTTTCACGGAGTCTTGCTCCCTGGAGTAGAGTTTTAACATGAGAAGAATAAGCTCTATACAAAGGTTTGCTTCTCAGCCAGAATGTGTACCAGGGAAAATATGATTTATTATACCTGTCTTCCCAGATCACTTCCTTGGCCATGCTGACAAGCGCCCCCTCTATCACGACCCCTTCTCAGTAATGAGTCACTGTATTACCTCGGGCTGCCATAACAAAATGCTATAGACTGGGCGGCTTACACAATGGGAATTTATTTTCTCAGAGTTCTGGAAGCTGGAAAATCCAAGATCAAAATTCTGGCGGGCTTTGATTTCTGGCAAGAGCTCTTCCTGGCTTGCAGAAGGCCCCCTTCTTGCTATGTCCTCACATGGCGGAGAGAGGGAGCAAGTTCTCTGGTGTCTCTTCTTATAATCCTATCATGGGGGCTCCACCCTCATGATCTCAACTAACCCTAATGACCTCCCAAAGGTCCCATCTCCAAATACTATTAACACTGGGGACTGGGGCTTCAACCTTTAAATTTTGACGGTACATAAATATTCAGTTCTTAACAGTCCTCAACAATGTCTTTCAGGCCTGATGCTTAGGGCACAACAAAATCCCTTATCCAGTGTAAGAAGCCCCAGTGAGTACAGCATGGCTATCAGGAGGCCAGCCCAGTTCTGCAAGATTGGGGCACATCCAGCTTCAGGGAAGAGGAATCTGACATAGACCTTCTCAAGGGCTGCCTACTTCTTCTGGATCCTCACACACAGCTGCCTTCGTCAGTTCCAGCTGCTCTAACAAGAACAGCAGAGCTCAGGTGGCTTAAACAACAAAAGTTCATTTCTCACAGTTCTGGAGGCTAGAAAGTCCAAGATCAAGGTGCCAGCAGATTCAGTGTCTGGTAAGGACACATGTTTTGGTTCACAGATGTCCATTGTCTTGCTGTGTCCTCACAATATGGAAAGAGCGAGAGAACTTACTGGAGTCTCTTTTATAAGGGCACTAATCCCAGCCATGAGGAATTCACCCTGGGGACCTATCACCTCCCAAAGGTCCCACCTCCTGATACCATCACAATGGGGGAAAAGATGTCAACATGGGAATTTTAGAGGGACAAAAACATTCAGTTCATAACAGCCTCTTCCTATCTTAGGTCCTTCTCTGGGCATCTGATTTCTCCTGGTTCTCTGCTAAGCCCCAAGGAGAGTCCTACAAATGTCCTTCTTGCCAAGGAAGCAACATTCTTTATGTCCTGCTTGCATCCTGAGCTGGACTGAGCCCACCCCTGGCAGGCAGCAGAAGTGCTGAATGATAACGGTCCTGATTCCAATCCACAGAAACCAGTTCATCCTGATGAGCCCCCCACCCATTCTTCAGTCCACAGCAACATATTCCCCTGGGCTGCTTTTCCCTTGTTACTCGTCCTCCTCCTTGGGTCCCTGGGTTCATTTTATTATTCTTTGTCTTTCTCCCAGTCTCCTGACTAATGTTTCAACCATCATTAATGTGCTTACACCTACATATAATTCACATGAAGAAAACCTACATTGAGTAGACACTCAGGAAAGGCATAGAAAATGCGAGGCTTTTCATCCATCCTGTGAACGGATTTTTATTTAGAAGAGGTATTTTTTTTTTCTTAACCAAAGAACACTTAGTTACTGCATAATGAATTATTAAAAAGCCTCTTCTCGTGATCAGAGTCAGGAGTTTTCTATATTCAAGTTAATCCAGCTTCTCTGGCAAAGGAAAATCCTTATAAAGGATAATACCAATATAGCTTTTCTAGTTAATATGGAATCTCAATTTCTTTTATTGAGTGGTTCAGAAATGATTATCCTTTCTCTTAACTGGGTAAATGAAAAATGTAGAGGGAACTACAGTAATGACCTTGGGGTTTTCTTGAAGCAAAGAGGCTTCACAGTGGCCACCTATGTCTATGGTCATTTTGGTGTAACGTGATACAGTCCCTCAGTAATGAGGGAAGAGGATGTGAATAAGGGCAAAGGGAAACTTAGCCTGGAACATGGTGCTTTTGCTTAATTAAAATCACTGCTTTCTTACTTCTTTGAGAGTTCAAAGACCTAGGGTGATTTCCCCAAATGGTTTCAGCTAACCTGATGCAGAAGGAAAGATGAGAATTAATGGCACTCTCACTGGAAAGTTTAAAGTCCAATTAGCTCTCAGGCTGGCTGAGTTTTGTTAATTCATCGATGGGATTCTGAGAAGGCGGGCAGGCCAAGCAGGCAGTAAAATCTAAGAATGAAGAGCACAGGGAAGAGCAACCAACCAAGGTGATTTGTTCCACATTTTGACCCACCTGGCACATAAGCCATTACCGATTTGTTACCTTGTTAACAGGCTCCATGAGAAACTTGGAATAGTGGCCCATTTACACTTCAGATTAATTTTCTGTAACTTAGGATGCTGTAAGTAAATGGATTAAAGAACCATTTGATCTTCAAAAAGAGGTTTATGGTTGCTTTGATCATTAAGTACCCAGGAGACACAATGGATTATCATGGATAATGGATTTGGAGAAGTAGGATATTAAAAATGAACTCTCCTCCCTAGCCATATAGAGATGGTGCTAAGAGGTTATACAGGGACTAGGTTAACTCTGTCATACACTCGAATGAACAGTAGAGATAAGCAGAATAAACTCAGTCAACCCAAGGGAACCCACTTTTCTCACTCCTGAGAGAAAAATTGAGTCTTACTGGTGAAGCTTTGAAGTGTGACCACCCCCCCCCCCCTTATCTCAAGATAAATTCTTGGGGAAGTACCTTCGCAAGTACAAGTTCAGAGCTGAAAAAACACTCTAAGAAAAAATGGCCTTTGTTTGTTTACCAGAGGTTTACTTCTTCCCAGTGAATCTCTGTGACAAAATATCAACCCATGTTGAAGAGCTCCCATATAGAAGTCTCCCTGGGCTAGTTCTTCCATCTTCAATCTCGTCTGAGACCACACTTAACTCTGCTTTCTCCATTTGGGAGAAATAGTTGGTGATGATGAAATGTCATGGAACAAGGACAGTTTGGAGTGGGGGTGAATATAATACATATAGTAAATACATAGGGTATGGATGATTAACATGTATTATATGCCCTTTGGGTGATCTATGAAAGCCTAATTAAGAAGCCAAAAAATATGATTGATGCCAATATGCATCACCAGGTAATTTAAGGCAGAAGTGGAAACTCAGTAACTTACCAGGGCCAGTACAGTAACAAATAAGGAAATTAGGCTAGGCATAAGTGCATACTTATTCATCCGGGCGGGGGTGGTGGTGGTGCGGTATCTAGAGAGTATGCTTCTTCTAAGGGGTGAATGTTACATGGCTCTAGCTAAATGTTGCCAAGTAGAAATGTGAAGACCAGTGTTCCCAGACTTCCCCATTTTTCCAAAGAAAGTAGAAATGTGGATTTTTTTTGAATGACTCCCCACTGAAATTTTCTACAGGCTGAATTTGTGAGGGCTCGATCTCACGATCCTGAGATCATGACCTGAGCTGAAATCAAGAGTTGGATTCTTGGGGCACCTGGGTGGCTCAGTCGGTTGGGTGTCTGCCTTTGGCTCAGGTAGTGATCTCAGCGTCCTGGGATCAAGCCCTGCATGGGGCTCCATGCTCAGCAGGGGACCTGCTTCTCTCTCTCCCTCTGCCTGACTGTCTGCCTGCTTGTGATCTCTCTCTCTCTCTCTGTCAAATAAATAAATAAAATCTTAAAAAAAAAAGTTGGATTCTTAACCAACCGAGCCACCCAGGTGTCCCACAACCAACTGATTTTTGATGAAGGTACAAAAGCCATATAATGGGAGGAAGGATAGCTTCTTCACAAATGGTGCTAGAAAATTTGATCTTGATGACAAAAACAAAACAAAAAACAACCTAAACCTCAAACTTATACAAAAAGCAACTTAAAATAAATTATAGATTTAAATATAAAGCATAAATTATAAAACTTGCAAAAGAAAACATAGAAAATTTTGAGAACCTAGAGCTTTGTGGAAAGTTCATAGACAACACTAAACATATGATCCATTAAAAAAAAAATGGATAAACTTGGGGCACCTGGGTGGTTCAATGGGTTGAGCACCCAGCTCTTGATTTTGGCTCAGGTAATGATCTCAGGCTCCTAGGATAGAGCCCCGTGGACTCCCTCTGCCTACCACCCTCCCCCCCCGCCCCGTGCTCATACACGCATGTGCACGCATGCTCTCTCTCAAATCTTTTTTGAAAAAATGGATAAATTTGACCATACCAAAATTAAGAACTTTTGCTCTGGGAGAGACCCGATTAAGAGGATGAACAGACAAACTACAGACTGGGAGAAAATATTTGCAAGCCACATATCTGACAAAGGATTCCTGTCTAAAATACATAAAGTACTTGAAAAATTCAATAGTAAAACAAATAATCCAACTAGAAAATAGGCAAAAGACATTCAGAGGTGTTTCACCTAAGAAGATACACAGATGGCAAATACGCACATGAAAAGATGTTTCATCTCACAGGCCGCTAGGAAAATGCAAATTAAGAAAATGATGAGATATCACTAGATACCTACTAAAAGAGTTAAAATAAAAAAATAATGACAATACCAAATGCTGGGTAGTTTGCAGAGAAATTGAATCTCTTATACATTGTTGGTGGGAATGTAAAACAGGACAGCCACTCTGGAAAATAGTTTGACAGTTAAAAAAAAAATCTAAACTACACTTTGTATACTTGAACATTTATCCCAGAGAAATGACAGCTCATGTCCACACAAAAATCTGTACACAGTTCTTTTGCAGTTTTATTTATAATAGCCCAAACTGGAGACCTATAATAGGTGAAGGGTTTGACTGTGCTACCATACCATGGAATACTAAGAAATAAAAAGGATCAAACTGGGGCACCTGGCTGGCTCAGTCAGTAGAGCATGCAACTCTTGATCCCAGGGTTGTGAGTTTGAGCCCTATGTTGGGTATAGAGAATACTTAAAATCTTTAAAAAATAATAAAAATAAAAAGGAACTAACTGTTGTTAGATTCACTGTGGTAGGCAGAATAATGTCCCTTCCAAAGATGTTTATGTCTTAAATCCCCAAACTGTGAATATGTTATTTTACATGGCAAAAGGGATTTTACAGATGTGATTAAGGATCTAGAGATGGGGAGATTATTCTGGATTATCCTGTTGGTCCAATGTAATCACAGGGGTCCTTAAAAGAGAGAGGTCAGAGTGTCAGAGGAGGAGAAGTAATGACAGAAACAGAGTTTAGAGTGATGTGGGTCCAAGAGCCAAGAAATGCTGGTAGCTCTAGTTCCTGGAAAAAGTCAAGGAAACAGATTCTTCCTTAAAGCCTCTAGAGGGTGTGGCATGAAGCCCTGCTGACACCTTCATTCTAACCCAGTGAAACTGATTTTGGATTTCTGAACTTCAGAACTGTAAGAGATGGAATAAACTTCCATTCTGTAATAGATTTGTGGGGCTTTACGTCGCAAGTTTGTGGTGATTTGTTCCAGGGCAGTAGGAAATGGATTCTCAGCAGCTGGAATGGATCTCGAGGGCATTATGCTGAGTGAAAAAAGCCAATCTCAAAAGGTCACATACTGTATGATTCCATTTACATAGCATTCTTAAAGTGGCAAAATTGTAAAGATGGAGAGTAAATTAGAGGTCATTGGGGGTAAGGAATGATGGGGAGCAGTGGGTAGATATGCCTACGAAGGGGAGGATGAGGGTGATCTTTGTGCTCATGGCATTGTTCTGTGTCTTGATCATGGTGGTGGTTACACACAACCTCACTGGTGATAAAATGTTACAGAACTCTACATGGGAAGTGTGCCAATGTCAATTTCCTGGCTTTACTCTTGTGCTATAGTTACATAAGAGGTAACCAAGGGGGGAACTGGATGAAGGGTACATAGAACCTCTCTGTACTATTTTTGCAACCATTTGTGAATCTATAATTATTCCAAAAAATTTTTAAAGCAAAAATAACAAAACCATAGCTGATTCAAAACTTACAATGAAGTGTAATTTCTGAAATTATCTTCTACTCTACGTATCTGCATAGATATGCATACTAAAAGCTTTGCTGTTTGAAATCCATTGGCATTACTGTGTAGACCTAGGAAACTCTAACATGGTAATTTAATTCAGGAATACCAAAGCTCAGTAACTTTCTTTCAGCAGTTCACTAGTGCTAGTTCATAACTGCTCATAAACACCTGAAAGAACATTGTTGCATTTTTGGTTCAGCTTTGGCCCATCAAGGGGATCATTAAGAATCAGTAGGTTGAGGGATTTAAGCAAATCAAATAACGTCCACAGAGTACAGTCCCCTGGACTGAACTCTGAAGAACCTTGTATTCATCAGCTCAGGCTGCCATAAAACACCATAGCCTGAATGGCTTAACAGGATTTATTTTTGTACTGTTTTCTGGAGGCTGGAAATACTAGATCACGATGCCAGCCAGCATGGTTGGGTTCTGGGGGAGACTCTTCTCTTGGCTTGCAGATGGCCACCTTATCACTGTGTGCTCACACGGGAGAGAGAGCAGGAGAAAACGAGAGACGGAGAGGGAGCATGCCCAGACGCAGACACTTGCAAGCTTTCCGGTGTCTCTCCTTGTAAGGACACTAATCCCATTATGAGGGCTCCACCCTCATAACCTCACCTAAACCCAATTACCTCCCAAAGGCCCCATCTTCAAATACCATCACATTGGCTGTTAGGCTTCAACATATGAATCTGGGGGACACAGTTCAGTCCACAGTAAACCCTGATGTGGATATTCCAGTTTGAAGGGACAGGAAGGGAACTAAGATCTGAATTCCCAGGAAGGTAAATGGTTTGGTGCTCATCACCCAAGGCAGTTTCTTGGGAGCTTGTTGGAAAAATAATCTATAAAGGGAAAATACTTTGTTGTGAGTGTAAAGTATTTTCAGAACAGCTATATATTTTCATGAGGACTTAAAGAAATATTCATATCAAATGTGCACAGATTTTTTTTAATCTATTCTAATGAAAAGTATTTGATTTTAGACATGGGCTTAGATACTTGTTCTGTGCATCTTTGGTTGTGTGTTGCTTAACTGAGCTAATTTGTAAGAGGGAATAAGACCACGCATCTGATTGTTTTAAGTGTTAAATGAGATTATATATGAAATACCTAGAGCGCCGTTGAACACACACCAACTGTAACAAATGTTAGTTCTCTTCCTCTTCTCTCCATACTATTCTCTTAAAAGTAAAGTCCCTTTATTGAAAAATATGATGTATTTCACAAGTAAAAAAATGGATGGAAGAACTGTAATAGGAAGAAAACTCCCAGCAATAAATACAGAGAATCTGCAAGGTCAACATCTCGAGGCAAGAAAGATTCCTGAAAATTGGAGATGACATAGCAGGTGCGACACTTCCAACCTGAAGTGACCCCTGAGCTGACAAGGTCAAAGATTTTTAAAATGACCTCTCCATTGATGATAAACCAGGATCCTACCCCCAGTAAATTAATCCACCCAAGTTAAATAAGCCACTAGGGCTTGAAATAGAAACACTATTTCAAGTCTCAACACTTTTTTTTTTTCAATTTGAAGCAGAAAAGAAAAGTCATTTCTTTCTATATCCCTTAAATGCCACTTTTATTTCTTTCCTTTGTTTCTCCCAATGGAACATCATTGTTATTTTCAACACATTTTAGTGTAAGCTTCACCCGGCAATCTAAAACTGAATGCAGAACAAAGGAGAGAAAACAACGGGAACTTGAGATAGATGTTTGCTAGGCTGGTATTACGTTTTTTACTTTTTAAAAGTTAATCCAGAGCCATGACTAAATAAAAAGGTAGAATCAATTTAGCACAGACCATGTTCAGAGTTTTGTTTTGCTTTGTTTTTTTTTCCCAACCTTATTGCCTTTGTTAAGCTCGGTGGTCTCAGATGTAAACAGGACAGGTCTCCAGAGAATTACAGGCAAAAACTCCACCCTGAAATGGAAACAGGAAAACCTGCTATTCAATCCAAATGACAAATGTGTGAAACTACCACGTGATATTTTTTTTTTATTTTTAAAAAAATTTTTTTTTAATTTTTTATTTATTTGCGAGAGAGAGAATGAGAGAGAGAGAGCATATGAGAGGGGGGAGGGTCAGAGGGAGAAGCAGGCTCCCTGCCGAGCAGGGAGCCCGATGCGGGACTCGATCCCGGGACTCCAGGATCATGACCTGAGCCGAAGGCAGTAGCTTAACCAACTGAGCCACCCAGGCGCCCTACCACGTGATATTTTAATCACTTCTTTACCTTGGAGTGAGTGTTTGAAAATTCATGCCAGATACCAGGGAAGCTTTTGTAGAACATTATACGCTCGTCCGAGTAGTAAGTTATCCTTATGCCCTATAGTGGTGACCATGTTCCTTTGCACACAGCAGATGTTCAATAAATGTGTGTACTAGTTACAAAAAAATGTAATTTCCAACTGGTTTTATTTACATACAGATTTTAAAACATTGCCTTGAAATATCTCCAACATATGTGTTAAGGGAGAACCTTCATTTCCTCGGCCATGTGGTTCCATGGAGATGGACTTCTTCTCTCCTTGGCAGGCGGGAGAGTTCTGATGGGTGACTTTAGGGGAAACAGAGTGTGCTTGGTCCAGCCCTTCTGGAGGTTTTTCTCTTTCAGATCTCCTTCACTTCTTGAGAGGTCCATCAATTTCTTGATCTGTGCAGGGTATTAACGTGGAAGAGTGGACTATTCCAGATTGGCAAGAGTCCCCGAACCAGTCGTCATTTCCGTCTTGAAATCTCCAACTATAATGTGGATTTGTCTGTTTCTCCCTGCAGCTCTATCAGTCTTGCTTCATATATTTTGAACTTATTTATTTATTTATTTATTAAGATTTTATTTATTTGACAGAGAGCACAAGCAGAGGGAGAGAGAGGGAGAAGCAGGCTCCCCGCTGAGCAAGGAGTCCGATGTGGGACTCGATCCCAGAACCCTGGGATCATGACCCGGGCTGAAAGCAGCCGCTTAACCGACTGAGCCACCCAGGCATCCCTTGAAACTCATTTATTAAGTACATAAATATTTAGGATTGCTATGTCCTATTGATGAATTTGATTGTTTTGAAAAGAACTTGATTGTTTTGAAAAGAACTTCCTTGTGCCTGGTAATATCTTGCTCTGAAATCTCCTTTGTCTGACAAAAATATAGCCAAATCCTTTTGATTAGTGTTAGCATTGTATGTTTTTTTTCATCCTTTTACCTTATAGTTGAGGTATGTTTCTTATAGACAGTGTATATTCGAGTCTTTTTTTTTTTAATCCAATCTAAAAATTTCTGCCTTTAGTGGGATATTTCCACATTTTAGTTCTAATGTGATTATTGGTATGGTTTTGAACTCTGTCTTCTTATTGTGTGTTTTCTGTTTGCGCCTTCTGGGTTTTTTTTTAATCCCTTTTTTTTTCTCTTTTTCTGTCTTCTTTTAGATGAACTTTTTTTACGATTCTATTTTATTTTATTAGCTGTGACTCTTTTGTTTTTTTTTTTTTTAAAGATTTTATTTATTTGTTAGAGAGCAAGAGAGAGAGCACAAGTAGGGGGGAGGAGCAGAGGGAGAGGGAGAAGCAGACTCCCCACTGAGCATGGAGCCTGATGCGAGGCTCAATCCCAGGACCCTGAGATCATGACCTGAGCCGAAGGCAGATGGCAGACGCTTAACTGACTGAGCTACCCAAGAGCCCTTCTTTGTTTTGTTGTTTTAGTGGTTACTTTAGGGTCTATCGTGTACATCTTTAAGTTACCACTGTCTATCTTCAAGTGCTATTATACCACTTAGTCTAAGAAACTTAGGTCGGCAAGCAAGAATGTCCTGTCCCCTTCAAGGTCCTGCTAGCCAAACTAAGAATCAAATTGACACGAGACAGATTAATGGGAGAAAATCAAGTTTAGTAGCGTGCATACGGGTAATTCACACAGACATGGACATTCCAAAGACAGTCCAGCACAAAGAGGTATACCTGTTATTCTGAACTAAGGAGAAAGGGGTGGGGGACTGGGACTTCCAAGGGAAGGACTGCCATTCACAGGGAGATGAAAAAGAGTAAATGTTTGGTAAACACATGTTTGCTGGGCCTCTCAGAAACATTGGGACACAGAGGATTTGATCAAACAGGCCTTGCTAGGTTCCTCCCTGTCTACCAAACCTAGTTCACAGAATAATGTGGTTATCTATGGTGATTGTTCTCTTCCTGGAGCAGGTCCTCCATCTAAATTCTTTTTAGGTAGTTGGGGGGGAGGTGAAGAGCTTTACCTGAATCAACCAGGTTTTTGATTGCTTTTTAGCTCAGAATAATCTTTATGCCAAGGCGGCATATTTTGGGGGGACCTGCCCTTGGCCCCTCCATTTACAATACCACACCTCTGTTTCTTACCTCTTAATCATTGAACTTTTGTTGTCCTACTCTTTGCTTTCTCCTATGTTGTAAACCCCGCACTACAGTCATTATGTTTCTTTAAACAACAACTATCTTTTCAAGTTAAAGATTTAAATAATAAGAAAGATATTTTATGTGCACACCCATATAGCTCTATGGGGTTAGCTTTTTTTTTTTTTTATTATTCTTATGTTAATCCCCATACATTACATCATTAGTTTTAGATGAAGTGTTCCATGATTCATTGTTTGTGCATAACACCCAGTGCTCCATGCAGAATGTGCCCTCCTCAATACCCACCACCAGGCTAACCCATCCTCCCACCTCCGTCCCCTCTAAAACCCTGTTTGTTTTTCAGAGTCCATCGTCTCTCATGGTTCGTCTACCCCTCCGATTTCCCCCACTTCATTCTTCCCCTCCCGCTACCTTCTTCTTTTTTTTTTCTTAACATATATTGCATTATTTATTTCAGAGGTACAGATCTGAGATTCAACAGTCTTGCACAATTCACAGTGCTCACCATAGCACATACCCTCCCCAGTGTCTATCACCCCATCCCTCCCACCCCACCCCCCACTCCAACAACACTCAGTTTGTTTCCTGCGATTAAGAATTCCTCATATCAGTGAGATCATATGATACATGTCTTTCTCTGTTTGACTTATTTCACTCAACATGGGGTTAGCTTTTATTTTTATTTGCTGGGTTTCCCATGTGCATATTGCCACATTTCTTCCAAATGCTGCAACAGATATCACCCATCTATTGAAAATTTTCCCCAACGTCTAAGTGCCATTCCAAATACTGCATAAATCCGTGTCCACTCACTCTGCCTATCTCCCTTAAATCTCTGTGTTGAACCTCATCATCTCCCTGTTCCGATCCAGACTGAATAGTCTTTAGGCTGTGTGTATGTGTTATCCTGGTGCTGCTTTTTGCCATTCTTTCCTATTTCCTGGGTCCCGTCTTCCTCGTTTTTGATTTATTCCTTATCCTTCTGGAGTGCATTTTCCAAGGAAGGGTGTATGGAGAGTAAATGTCTCTATTTTACCCTCAGTGTGATTGGAAACTAACCAGCAGGGCAAGTTTCGCAGGGGTCTGATCTGAGCAGAGTCACACAGGACTCTCCACTTACAGGAGCCCACACGTGGTTTAATGCTGTTGCTATCATCTTAAAACTCTTAATTTTTGAACAAGAGGCCCACATTTTTATTTTTCGCTGGGCCCCACAAATTACATAGCTGGTCCTGTTGGCTAGAAATGGAAATCTAAGCTAAGCTAATTTTCACTTGCAATTTTGCTGTCAGCACTTTGCTCTCTTCCTGTCTAGTGTTACTATTGACAAGTCTAGTGCCATTTTGGTTCCCTTTCTGTTGTATGTGGCTCAATCTTTTTCTCTCTGGAAGCTCTTACTAGCATCTCTTTATCTCCAGTGAGCTGAAATTTTATGACTAGATTGGATTTTTAAATTTTTTATATTTATTTACTTAAAAATTTTTTAAAGTTATCTTTACTTATTGCCTTGTTCAGTTAATAAGCTCTTTCAGTCTTGAGCCTTCTGTACTTGAAAATAGAGATAATTTCCTGTATTACCGTTTAATAATTTTCTTTTTATTTTTCATAGTTTCTCTTTATGGAACTCTTACTTGGATATTGAACTTTCTAGATTATCCTCCAATTTTACTATCTTTTATTTTTATTGCCTACTGGCTTGCTTCTGTTCTACTTTCTGTGATTTTTCTCTGGCTTTATTTTCCAATGTTTCTATTCAATTTATTATGTTAGCTATAATATTTAAAATGACCAAGAGTCCCTCTTAATCTAATTATTTCTTTTTTGTAGCCTCCTGTTCTTTTACTATAGGTGTACTGTTCTCTGTTATCTTTCTGACTATATTAATGATAGATTTTTTTTTGGAAATATTCTCTGTTCCCTCTATTTTTTCTCTGTGTTCTTGGTTCCTTTTGATTTTTGCCTTTTCTGTTATAGACTTTCTTCAAATCTGCTGATCCTTGACTCTTGAAGAATTTATATTGAAGAGTAATAAAAAGCTGATTAGAGGGGGTGTGTGTGTGTGTGTGTGTATGTGTGTGTATGCTTATTGTTGACTGGTGAGCTGTATATAAATGCTGTGATAGAGACTTGCTCTTTTCTTTGGGGAAAACCCAAATGTCAGCATCCATAATTCTTTTCCCTCTAGCACCTTGATTTCTCCAGAGACCAAATCCTAAAATATTCCTAGCAACAAGCATGGTGAGAGCAGGCAAAGAGAAAGAGGAATGGTATTTTACTATTCAGTATGTGAACTTTCATTGAATGTCCCTATTTTCAAAATCATGCCTCATACCTTCTCTCCACTGTGCTTGGTGTTCCCTACTTCAGAGGTGATGCTCTGATTCCTTTTCTCCAGATAAGTCTGTAATCTCCTGTGGGGGGGCGGGCACAGGCTTGAGGGTACCCAAATATAGTCTTTTGGCTAACCCTTGGGTCTTCAGCCCCAAGGCATGCCCCAGACTTTCATGATGCTCTATACACCCAAGCCCTGAGTCTTTCCTGAGTTTTGCAGAGCAAACTGATTTGTTTCTTATCAACGCCTCCCATGAGGGCAAGTGGATTTATGCTTTCCCTGTTTGGCTAGATGAGTTTCACGCCTCTATCCATTTTTAATCTTCCCAAACTTGGTGACATCTGTTGTCAGCTTTCATCCCTGCTCCTGCTCTCTTTGTCCTTCTGACTTTATGTCTTCTTTTTTTATCCCTTTACTTATATATTGATGGTGTTTCAGGAGGAGACAGAGATACATTTTTTTCAGTCTACCATATTTAAACAGATTTCTCAACTAACCTTCTAAAGTCTTTCTAATACTCTAATTCTATGTCAGAATTGATGCTGGCAATGAAGTGGTGTGGAGAGTATCCAAAAGTGGGGGAGGGGGAAATGATAAACAGAGAAGCGGAATGCTATTGTTTGACAAGGAATGTTCTCAGATATATAAATAGATCTTTAATACCAAGGACAGATAGGGAACCTTTTTTTTTTTTTCTGTTGAAGGTTATTCAGCTTTCTAGTTTTTAGAAAACATAAGTAATGAAGTGTCCATGTAAGGGAAAAACTAGCTCATTTGGATAAGGGGAAAAGAGGAGTAAATATGTGGTGAGAAACACCTACTCAGAACTGGGGCATCTGGATTGGTTTGAACAGAACTTTCTACCTCTGGAATTCTGTGTAAATTCATTTCTTAAATTCTTCCTAGAAGGGAGAAAACTTCAGTGAAAACTGACAAACACTGGACAGAGAAGAGAAAAAGGAGACTTAAATAGGATTATGATTGATGTCTGTAGTTTACGTATACATATACACTTAGAGAGAGGGAGAGCATGCACCCATGTACGCAGGGGTGGGGGCAGAGGCAGAGGGAGAGAGAGAATCTTAAGCAGGCTCCACACTCAGCGAGCCTGACTTGGGGCTCGATCTCATGACCCTGAGATCACGATCTGAGCTGAAATCAAGAGTTGGACACTTAACCCACTGAGGCACCCAGGTGCCCCTAAAATATATTTTAAAAGAAGAATGCATAGAGGAATGACTAGATGGATAGATTTCTGATGAAGTCGTAGAGTAAAATAGTATAATCCAGGTGGGGAGTATATGAGCTTTCACTAAAATGCTTTCAACTTTTCCTGTGTGTTGGAAAATTTTCATAGTACAATGGTGGAAAAAAATGAGGATTGTGCTGACAGAGAAAGAGGTGAAGGAGACAATACTTCTAGACATAAACTGACCAGCCAAACAAGCCCAGAGAAGACACCGTCATTCAAGTTTTCCGGAGAAACGTCTCTGTATTAACTTTAGAAAATTACTTCCAAAGATGCTGAAGTTGATGTTCCATTCCAATAGCTATAGGTCACACATGGTGTTGTCCCTTTCTGGCACTTGCCCTTCAAACCTAAAATTAAGACGCGGGTTACATTCAGCTCAAAACTAGAGGTTCCCAAACCATGGCCTGGGCATTCACCAAGGAGGAGGTGCTATTGCATGTGTTGAATGCTCCCAGGAAGTGTGTCCATTCAGATTGCTGATCAAGGAAAACATGCTTCAAATCATCCACTTTATCATCCTGTAATGCCTAACTTTGTGGTTTCAGTTGGCAAGTTCTGATGACTAGAGCATGTACTGATGAAATCTAAGCAGTGTTGGCCAAATGGCCTTTAGCCTCAAGTAGTATAATCCGACTTGATATCAGAATTATGGGTCCAGTCATCACACAGACCCATTGCTTCATATGAAACCATTGTCCAATGGCCCCCAAACAACCCTGATCCCAGAGTGATCATTTGCAGCTGTGCTTTTTGTGACAAAAAGGAACTGAAAACCAGTCTATATCAAACATACTTATCACCACTTTGGAGAAAACAATTTACTTGTGGCCATAGATGTTGGGTAGGATTGACCTTCTAGGTGTGTATGAGCTCATCTGGGTAGTAATTTTCCTTTTAGAGGGAGAATATTTTAACAAAATGTTTTAAAAGTTGACAGCATTATTGAAGGAATTCAGAAATATTACTGCAGGAGAGATTCTCTAAGAATAGAAATATTGAGTGTGCATGTTCATGCATTGTGTATGTGCATCTATTCTCAGGTTGAAAGACGCTGCTACTCTTGTTTGGGCTATTGTGTATGAAGTGACTTGGCAATCAGCATCATTGTGTGCTGTAATCACAGGACTGCAAGAGACGCTCCCACTGCCGGCCTGATGTTTTCACTGATACGGAGACTATTCATTAGAGAACAGCCTCCCAAGGATTGTCTGAACAAGCTGATATCTGCCATCCTGCACAGACAACTCCTTCATCTTTTTTGAATTTGATTTTTTTTTCAGACTGCAGGAGCCTCAATGAATTTTGTAAAAGTTATTTGAGCGTTCAAATATGGCATCTTTTGAAGGATCTCTGTGGCTACTTTAACCATTTATCTGAAGGTTAACTATTTACATAGTTAGGAATATATAAATATGACTATTTACATACATAGGAAGCTTAGTTACTTTAATGCCATCCCTTATTTTATAAATGAAATGGAGCAAAATTCTTTTTTTTTTTAAAGATTTTATTTATTTATTTGAGGGAAAGAGAATGAGAGAGAGCACATGAGAGGGGAGAGGGCCAGAGGGAGAAGCAGACTCCCTGCCGAGCAGGGAGCCCGATGCGGGACTCGATCCAGGGACTCCAGGATCATGACCTGAGCCGAAGGCAGTCACCCAACCAACTGAGCCACCCAGGCGCCCAAAATGGAGCAAAATTCTAAGGCTCTTGCTTCATTGTGGAATGTTATATTTCGTGTATCAGGTTGTTCAGAAGATATTTATATATCTCCCTTCTTTTTCTTTTTTTTTTAAGATTTTATTTATTTGATACAGAGAGAGAGAGCACGCACACAAGCAGGGGGAGGGCAGGCAGAGGGAGAGGGAGAAGCAGGCTTTCCACAGAGCAGGGAGCCCGATGCGGAGCTCGATCCCAGGACCCTGGGATCATGACCTGAGCTGAAGGCAGATGCTTAACCGACTGAGCCACCCAGGCGCCCCTATATCCCTTATTTTTCTTAATCCTATATCCCATACACACACATACACACACACAATTCAACACAATGTATTTTATCTCTATCTCTCTATCTCCATCTATCTCTGTCTCTATCTCTATCCTGTTTTTCTTGATGCTATGTTGGGCCTGGGTCTCCCTCTACTTGGCGGGAGCCCTCTGCCCTAAAAATGCTCTGGGAGGTGTCCACACAAAGGAGGCAAGCAGGATGAGTGATGCTTAAGCCTTTATCTGATCTACACAGAAGGCACCTCCTTGCTCACGCATAGGCGCAACCATCTCATCAGGCCAGAGCCAGCTGAGGATGGACGGCCCAAAGCTTGGCCAGCAATGGCATGTGGGCTGTTTGCAGGTGACCTCTGCACACACCTTTCAGGAACTTGTGGCTACAGCTGGGCAGGATGCAAAGATCCTGACTCCTCTTCTTTTTGTTCTCCACTAAGCAGCTGCAGCCAATCCAAACATGGATTCCTCGCCTTTTTCGAAAGAACCCTTCCTCTCCAAATTTCCTTTAGTCTCTTCCTTACCAAGCAAGTCAAAGTAGCTCTTTGGGAAGGGGAGCCCTCCATTACCCAGCTCCTGAGGTTATACTCCAGGGTCTCACTACAGAGGCCAGCATTAGAATGAGTAAACAGGGCTGGGGGTGGGGGCGGGGGGGGCGGAGAATACCAAGAACTGTGAATTAGCTCCCTGTAAGAGGGTAGAGTGAGTCTGATTAAGTCCAGGTAAGCATCAGGTTTTACCCAATCTCATTACACAGCTGAACGCAGGCTTGGTGAAGCTCTTAATGAACGGCCACAGTTGCTAATTGTTGACCTGATTTCTGCATGAGCCACAGTTCTGTTTCCAAATTCTGACCCATCTGATCGATGTGTAAACCAGAGGCTGACTCAGCAAGTACAAAAGGAAAGCAGCAGGGACATAGTAAGATTTTTTACCTTTTTAATTAAAGAAATTCATGCCTGCTCCCCAGTTCATCACCAGCTCAGAGAGAGGACTTCTGCCCCAGGCCTTGCTGAGTGGTCACATCCTAAGGAGATGTCCATTCTGCAGCCATCTTTCTTGGCTTAGCAGCTGCTTGATTGACCTGAATCTCTGAGCCGCTGGGAACCGGCACGTCCTGGAGAGGTGAATAAAGTCACGCTGACTCTGGGGTGCCAGATGGAGCCACAGAATCACCCATGGGAGGAGAGGGAAGAGAGTCTATTGTTAATAGCCTCTCTCTTGTTTACTGGCCACTTTTTAATATCTTTATATATAAAGGTTTCTTGTAAGCCTCATACTAGCCCCATGAGGAAAATAGGGAAAGTAATAGTCCCATTTCATAGATGAGAAAACTGGGACAAAGGGACTTGTCTAAGCTCATATACCGTCTTAGAGGCGAAACGGGGAGTGTAATCCGAGTCTCTTGGTTCCTAGTTTGACCTATCGGAGATCTGGCAACGTACTTAGGTCTACTGGTGGATCCCTTCCTCATTTTTTCCTCTTTCTTTGGACTTTGGAAGATTATTAGCCAGTAGCACCAATGTGAGCTGCTATAAAATTTCCTTCCCTAAAGTCACTGGGAATAAATCCCTTTTGTCTGTGACCACAAAGGCACAATGGCTTGAAACCAGTATGAATCAAGGCCACAGGCCTCTCCTGCTCTGGACCTCATCACCCTATATTCCTAGGTGCTCTCTGAGGGCAACCGTGGGTCTGACATGCTCGCATTCTCAGAGTGCAGGCTGGGCTTAGCGGGGAGGCATACAACCCTCCAAAAACCCTGTCCGCACCATTAATGCCTATTGCTCTGGAGACTGCCCCTTTCTAGATTTTCGAATCCCTGGAGTCAGTTTCGGCAGTTCACCTTCTCTGGGCAGGTGCTGGCTAAATTTTAGAACTTTGTCCTTGGCTCAACTCCAGCAATGGGTTTTGTTTCGATGGAAAAGTGGACTCAAACTCCGATTTCTCTTCTGGCCTTTCCTAAGTCAAATGATGCATTCCACAAAATGATGTCAGTGCTTCTGAATCTCTTCGGTCCCTTCAGTGGAACCATGACCATGAAGGAAAAGATAAAAAAAAAAAAAAAAAAGCTTTTGCTTTCCCAGCTATCAAGGTGAACCCGGCTGTAACTCCAGGCCTGCCAAGCAGCCTGATTTGTATCTCTCACAGAAAGGCAAAAGAGCTGTGACCTCCTAGAGGCCGAGATCACACTGTAATCAACTTTGAATCTTCCTGGCCAGAAGTGGCCCCCATTGCCTCAGCTGCCCATGGGTGCTCAGTGTGTTGAGCGACAGTAAGAGGGGAAGAGGCTCTCTCCCAGAGGACTCTGGGAGCAACGTCGAACACCTGGCACTTAATTAAGCTTGTTCTTGAAGCAGAAAGAAATTTCATAGATCCAGTTTGGAGGTCTGGGTGAAGGGTGGGCGGGAAGGGCAGACTTCAGTGTGAGCAGAAGACATTTGTGGGTAGTAGGCAAAGCGTTTTGGTCACAGGTGTTGTAGGTAACACTTCAGTCCTGTAGGTTAAGACTTTGACGGTCAGCCATATTTGCCAAAGTGGGATTTGATTGCTGCAGCTTGCTCACGGTGACTCAGAGGCTACGTTGGGATGGCTTTCTTCCACTTTCTCCACACCCAGCCCGAACTTGAGAAAGGTGGTAAGTGACAACTCATATCTTGTGCACAGACAAGAGTCTGAGTGCTAGACTTCCCTCCATCACTATCCTGGGCAAGTCATTTGAATTCATTCTCCTTTTCCTTTCCCTTCAAATGGAAATGTCCCCTGCAGCTCTAATCACCTCTGTCCCTGCTCTTCCCCCAAAGGAATGGCCTCTTCCTACCATCTTTCTCTGACATATGACCTATAGCTTTGTATCTCAACAGGCAGTTTCTAGAGTGGGTTGCATTAACATTGGCAACTTTGTAGGGCTGAAAACACCTCTAAAAAAAAAAAAATCCTCTTATGAATTTCTTCATTGACTTACAGTTGGAAAATGCCAGAGCTGAGATAGCATTAGGAAGAAAGAAAAAAAGCAAGCAAGCAAGCTCAGGAGAAATTCACTGAACTTCCCCCTTTGCCCTGTGCTTGTTTTCATGTCTTTAGTGTGTTTCAGTGTACAACCAAGTTGTTAATGTTTTCTGTTTAATAAACAGAACATCCGTAACCTCTGCTCCTGATGTTCTCAATCAGCTCCCCCATTAGCTAACAGGGAACTAGTCTGAAATGCAGAACTCAAGGTCACTTTCACTGTTCCTTCATTTGCATTCTCCATATAATTCACTGTGTTAATGCTCTCACTGAAAACACCCTGCTTTAAATATATCATTGCTTTCTCCCTTGGGGCCAAGACAAATAATGCAGCCCACACCGCCCGGCGTCCTGCGCTGGATTAGCCCAGTGATTCCTATTTGGGGAGCTGAGGGGCTCAAAGAGTGACATTCATTTATATCTTCAAAAACAATCCTCAGAGCACTGAGAAATTAGCCACCCGGCACCGCTAACTGCCGCCTGGCCTACTTGGGCATCGAGCCTGGAGAACTGCAGGAGCCTTTTGGGACCTGGGCTTTCTTTTGAGCTGCAGTGGGGCTGGGCAGCCCAGGGAGTGTGCCCGTTCTGAATTGGACCCAAGAGAGGGATCTCAAGAGGGAAGAGAGAGCTGGCTGGGGGCCCCGCCTCTCCGTGGAGCTTCTGCTGCTCCCGGAGACTACACTTGGCAGTTATCCCTGTCTCGTTAATAACATTTGAAGAGCAAGGCGCCATGTCTTCCTCCTCAGTGTGTGGCTGGCGCTTTCTGTCCCCAAACTTCCCACCTCCTCCATCCCATCCTCACTTGCAAGTGGTTGTTGAATTTTCACTCCCTGTATGTTTTTCTTCTGACGCGTTTTTGTTAGATCGTTTGCTTTTATATGTTTTTTCTTTTACTTGAACCCGTCTTGAGTTTTAACCTGTTGGTTAAGAACTTCAAGGAAGGGGCGCCTGGGTGGCTCAGGTGGTTAAGCGTCTGCCTTCGGCTCAGGTCATGATCCTGGAGTCCTGGGATCGAGTCCCATATCGGGCTCCCTGCTCAGTGGGGAGTCTGCTTCTCCCTCTCCCTCTGCCGCTCCCCCTGCTTGTGTGCTCCCTCTGCCACATAAATGAAAAATCTTAAAAAAAACACAAAAACCTTCAGGGAATTAGTAATAACACGTGAATCGCTTTTTTAAAAGTCTTCCTTCATGTGATTTCTCCAGAGCTCAGGTCCACCTGGAGCAATGTATCGACATCAATATTCTCACTTTCTTTCCTCCTGTGTAAGCAGACACACTATCGGTCATTTTCCTTAAACAGAAAAATAGAGTAGAACAAGTTTTAAAGATCTACACGGAAGTAATACACTGGCGACTTCAACTGAACCTTTGGCTAGAACACGTAAAAGGACATGAAATAGTTAAGCTGTAAAAAAATATAAACAAAACAAAACTCAGCTTGCTGGTTGCTGTGGACGAGGGATTTGGGGGAAAGGGGAGTAATGACGGGCATGTGGAAGCAGTAAAGCCAGGCTAAGGATCTCCGACTGAGCAGGAGAGCAACTTTAAGGTGGCCCAGAACTGAAATCAACTCTTCCTAACCTTGGGTTTCTTCCCTGTTGCTAGTGAGCCCATGCAAAATTGCAAACAGCCAGGGAGAGTTTTTGGAGACTTTGATCCTTGATATGCAATCTAGAGATTGAAAGATTATATTTTCTCTCTAATTAAATCTCCTCTAACCTTGTATTGAGTGGCTGTAAGTTGAGCAGGCAAGATGCAACCTGCTGAGCAGAGTGGATTCCCGGGAAGCCTGGGAGACAATGTGTTCTGCCCAGGGGAGACCTCTGGGATCATGATTTGCAGCAGGAGTTACTTGAGCAAGAGCTACACGATCGGGTAGTAGGCCCACACAGAGAGGCCAACACATCCAGCATTTTCCTGAGATGCTGATGTCGACGTGAGCAGCCTCAGAACAATTACAATCTACCAAGTTAAAAGGAGTGTCTGCCTCAAAAAGGACAGTCTGTTGTCAGGACCCATCTACTGTGTCAGTCCTACAAAGTAGGCAGTGGCCAACACAAAATCTTACTCTGACCAAGGCCCTGGGTACCACGTGGGCTCTAAGCATTTATAGGAGCTCTTTGCCCTTGAGAAGGATGGACACAAGAGTGTGTCTTCCCTTGAGGTTTACCAGGCCATTGTTTGCTTAATAATCCCTATTATTTAGGGACCTTAATGATGTTTTGTTCAGCCAGTTCCCTTTGAGGAAGTGGAACCTCAGAAGGTTACCCCTCACCCTTCAAGGTCACCCACCTGCTTTAGCAGCAGGGTAACCCTTCTGCTCCTCCTCTGCCACGTAGAGGGCATTCTACGCTGGAGGAGAAATCCTTACTGATTTTGCATTTCTGTCCTCGTTCTCTTGCTGCAGTTCACAAGCTGCAAAGTGGTGATGAGGAAGAGCTATTCCCTGTGGGAGAGGGAGGGGGGGAGCCCAGAGGCAGTGGTCCCTCCCACAAGTAGGGGACACAAGGGGCACCCCAAATCACCATTTGTGTTCGTTTCCCAGGGCAGCTGTAACAAAGTACCACCAACTGGGGGGCTTAAAACAATAGACTTCTGCTGTCACGGTTCAGGAGGTTACAAATCTGAAATCATCGTGTCTGAAACTGGAGCAGAATCCTTCCTTGCCTCTTCCTAGCTTGTGGTTGCCAACAATCCTTGGCGTTCTTTGGTTTGTGGCGGCATCAGGCCAATTCCGTCCCCGTTGTCACATGGCTTCTCCCTGTGTGTCTCTGGGGGCACTTTTCTGTCTCTTATAAGGATACTGTCGTTGGATTTAGGGCTCTCACCCAAATCCAGTATGATCTTATTTCAATCCGTACCTTGATTACATCTACAAAGATCCTATTTCCAAATGAGGTCAAATTCTGAGGTTTTGGATGGGCATGAGTTTCCGAGAGACCCTATTCAACCGCTGTGTTATTTGTTCTGAAATGGCAGCTAATAACCGGACGCTAAATCTAAAGCATTATATAAAACTGAAGAAATCCTTTTTTTTTTTTTAATTTTTTTATTTACGAATCCCTGTGATGGTCTATTGCAAACCCCAATTCTGAAGTTAAAACTCCTTAGCAAAAGGCTAGAAGATTATATTAAACACTCAATAAAGTTTTAAGAGAATAATATATTTTTAATGTGTTTTTCTAGACCAGGCATTGCATTCAGTGATTTTCTCGGGCTGTTTCAGTAAGTCCTTTCAAAAGCCCCAGAGGGCCAGCACCATCATTGTCCCGTCTTACAAGGGAGGAAACGGGTCCCGTGAGCCCGAGCAACAGGGCCAGCCTGACACGGCCAACCTCCTCATCTCTATGTTGGCCCCAGGCCTCCACAACTTTGTGGTCTCCCTGGAAACTGGAGAGAAGAACTGTAACCACTGGATGTGGAAAATGTCAGTAGGACATTTTAGGTCCGGTGACTGGGGATGGGGATATGGAGGTGAAAGCTGATCCTTGGAGGCAGACTGCTGGAGTTCAAATCCCCCATCAACCATTAAATAGCTATATGCATTAGTGGTTCCTTCCTACAAAAACAAATGGCCACCCACTTAGTAGCTCAAAACAACATAAGTTGGTTATCTTACAATTCTGGAGTTCTAAAATTGAGGTGTTAACAGGGCTGCATTCTTTCCTGGAGGCTCTAGGGGAGAATCTGTTCCTTGCCCTTGCGGGCTTCTAGAGGCTGCTTGTGTTCCCTGGCTTGTCACCCCTTCCTCCCATCCCTGCAACCTCTGCTTCCATGGTCACCCTGGCCCTCCTGCCTCCCTCTTCCAAGAACCCTTCTGACTACGTCAGGCCCCCCTGAATAATCCGGGATGATCTCCCCATCTCAAGATCCTTAACTTAATCACATAGGCAGTCTTTTTGCCATGACAGTAACACCTGCACAGGGTCTGAGGATTAGGACGTGGACATCTTTGGGGAAACATTATTTTGTCCACCATACTATGTTTTCAGGGGTTCATTACTTAACCACCTTAAGGCATAGTTTCCTGCTCTAAGAAAAATGGGCAGGGGCGCCTGGGTGGGGCAGTTGGTTAAGGGCCTAACTCCTGATTTCAGCTCAGGTCATGATCTCAGGATCATGGGATCAAGCCCCACACTGGGCTCTGTGCTCAGCATGGAGTCTGCTTGTGGTTCTCTCGCCCTCCCCTTCTGCCCCCGCCCACTTGTGCATTCTCTCTCTCTCTCAAAGAAATAATCTTTTTTAAAAATGGGCCAATAATGGTACCTAGCTTGCTGAGCCATTGTGAGGATCAAATAATATGATGGCTGTTCATATTATTACTTTTGGTGAAGACATGAGCCAGGAGCTGTCATCATGAACTAAGGTGGTTGGAGTCTATAGGGTGATGGTCTCCACCCAGGACTAAAGTGCACAACAGGTGCCCTCATTTTGCAAGTAGTCACAACAATATTGAGTGAGGTCCAATCACTTGGACCTGGTGAACTGGGATTGGGGAAGTAACAGGCTTTACAATTCTGCTGAGACCCTGAGGAAACTGAGGCACTGTGCAGAGCTAGGGCCAACGACACAGGTAAAGAAGATAGTCTCCATATAAGACTATCCTGCAGGGGCGCCTGGGTGGCTCAGTCGTTAAGCGTCTGCCTTTGGCTCAGGTCGTGATCCCAGCATCCTGGGATCGAGCCCCGCATCGGGCTCCCTGCTCTGCGGGGAGCCTGCTTCTCCCTCTCCCACTCCCCCTGCTTGTGTTCCCTCTCTCACTGTGTCTCTCTCTGTCAAATAAATAAATAAAGTCTTCAAAAAAAAAAAAAGACTACCCTGCACTTCTGACACAAACTGCAGCGTCGGGGGCCCCCAAACCACTCTCAGATTCAACGGTTTGCTAGAAAGACTCACAGAACTCACTGAAAGCTGTACACTCACGGTTACGGCTTATTACAGAGAAAGGATATAGATAAGATATAATAGTCAAAGGAAGAGACAGGGTGGAGCCCAGAAGGGTTCCAAAGGCAAGACCTCTGTTGTTCTTTTCCCATGGAGTCAGGACCATCAATCTCCTGCCTTTGATGGGTGATGATACACATGAAGTATTTCCAGCCAGAGAAGCTCATTCAAACCTTGGACTTCAGAGTTTTTATTGGGGTTCCATTACATAGGTGTGAGTGATTGATTGCCCAGGTGGTGGATCTCCATTCTAGTCTCCAGCCCTTCTGGGCATGACCTAAAGCCTCTACCCTAAATCAAATCGTTGGTCTTTCTGGCATGGCCAGCTGCCACTCCAAACAAAAGCATTCCTATAGCAATTACTTCCTAAAACCCAAGGGCCAAAGCCAGGTCTGTTTTGGGTCAAGGTTAAATTCTATACTACAGGGCGCCTGGGTGGCTCAGTCGTTAAGCGTCTGCCTTCGGCTCAGGTCATGATCCCGGGGTCCTGGGATCGAGTCCCGCATCGGGCCCCCTGCTCGGCAGGAAGCCTGCTTCTCCCTCTACCACTCCCCCTGCTTGTGTTCCTGCTCTCGCTATCTCTCTGTCAAATAAATAAATAAAATCTTTAAAAAAAAAAAAATTCTATACTACATTGTCCTGAGGAGTTGAATGACTCAACTGAGGTCACATGGCTCAGCTATAATATTTAAATTATTAGCAGTCAGTAATTCTTCATAGTCTTTTATGATTAATACAGAATGTGAAGCAACATAGCATGAGGATTAAGAGTTTGAATTCTAGAATCAGGCTACAGGGCCAGGCTGCAGCTCTGCCATTTATTACTGTGTAACTTCGGCAACTTCCCACTCTGTGTGTGCCTCAGTTTCCTCCTTCATAAAATGGGGAAATAATAATAAAACCTGAAAGATAGAGTTAATATATGTGCAACACTTAAAACCATGTCTAGTGTGTATTAAGTCTTTAATTTTAGTTTTTCATATTAAGCAGAAAAATATATATAAGTAAATAAGAAAGCAAAATTTATCCATAGTCTTCCTTTTCTCCTCCCACTGAATTGATAGTTGGCTATGTATGTTTCCAAACCTTATCATTCATAAGCAAATCAATCATATTACACATAATCTACAATTTCATTGTTACCAAAATTTTCATCAAAATGTATTATTTTTAAATGAATAAGAATTTTTGAAATCCTATAAACATTGAATGCATGTGGAAAAGCTAAGCAACAAGAGAACTCCATTTTTTGGTTGCACAAGCATTGAAGAAGTGAGTGGTGGAAAGCCACCTGGGTTAGAGAAGCCAAAAATGTCCTTTCGATTTGTGTAAAGTCACAATAACAAATGTTGTTTGTCCCCCACACATTCCTGCTCCAGCTCTACGATTCTTTCATCACAGAGGAAAATAGTATTTGTCAGGAAACACTGCTTTCCTAATGTCGAGGAAGAAAAATAACAGTGGGGAAATTTCTGCTCACCTCGGTGGCGAATTTCCAGTTTTCCAATTGTGAAGCAGCTAAATATTGTTTTTAGCTATTATACCTAGAACTCAAAAGAATTGCGTTAAAAAAAAAAGAAAAGAAAAGAAAATTATGTTCAATTAAGGGAAAGTGTGATCAAGTTCCTACTACGTACCAGGCGCTGGGTGGGCCAATCTCAGGGAGCCAGAGTCAAAGAAGACATTGCTTTGTGTCGCCAGGTTCCCCCAGCCTAGCAGGACACACAAATGCACAGATGACATGCTCAATAGATGTTTGGCCCCAGGATGTGGAGCTGCGTCAGAAGAGCATTTATTTTTTAAATTTTATTTGTTGTATTAGAGAGAGAGGGAGAGGGAGAATCCTAAGCAGGCTCCACACCCAACAGGGAGCCCGATGCAGGGCTTGATCCCACAACCCCGAGATCACGACCTAAGCAGAAATCTAGAGTCGGACACTCAACGGACTGGGCCACCCAGCTGCCCCGGAAGAAGCGTTTGATTCTGAATGGGCTGCAGAAAAGTGAGGACCCTGAGCTCTGCCTTCAAAGATTTCTGCAGGTACCCCGGTGAGAGAGGGCACCTACTCTATTAAGATGAAAGCATGACACCACATGGGTATCAGAGATTGGTTACAGCAAGAAAGAATTGCTGCAACAGGCTGGTCAGACAGGAGTCGTGGTTTTCCTTCCTACTATGTGAGAAACTAGGCCCTGTGAGAGGAGGTAGGTGGGAGGGTCCTGAAACATTGCGCTCTCTCTTATCCTTCCAGTTCAGGTAGGGCTGATTGGTTAATATCAGGCATTTACAGAAGTACTTCGTACTTTTCAAGGGGACTTCTAGGGTCATCAGCATGATTTGAGCTCAGAGCAACTTCATGGGAGAGGGAGGGTGGGTGACTTTAAATGCAGTGAGGACAGTGAGGCCCTGGGTCATAGTTTGAGGTGATCATGCCACACTGGGAGCAGAATCATGGTCTCCCTTAACTTCCACCTTAGTACTCTAAGTATTCTTTGTACTTTGTCTCATACACACTCAGCTTTCTAGATTCCTTTCCTCCTCCTCCTCCTCCTCCTCCTCCTCCTCCTCCTCCTCCTCCTCCTCCTCCTCCTCCTCCTCCTTCTTTAATGGGCAAGTGTCTCCAAATTGCAAGGCATGCTTGGCACTATTTACACTGTAAGAGGCTTAAATTTTTAATTTTCTTTTCCATTTCATCGGAACGTTTTAGAAAGTTGCACAGCTTTTCATTCCACTGCATTCTGAACATATCCTACCACTGTGATCCTAATCCCTGCAGAGCTGGGGCAGGGTAGGACTTCCAAGAAATCAGTGAAGATAATGAGAGGTCCAGCAGGTGGAGGATGTTTCATGAAGCAAAAGTGGGCCAAGCCCTCTACCTTGTGAGATCCCATTACCATAAAGGAGATGGCAGACCATGGACTTGGATAACCAGGCTCTAACAGCCCACGGGCTCCCAGCTTACCTAACGCCTAACGTGCTCTCTGCAGCTCAACACATTTTCTACTTCATGTTTCCCAAAGCATTAGCAGAGGGCAGAGTCCTTCCCGGCCTCAGACTGCTGAATTGCATCAGGCTGTATGTCATTGCATTCCATGGCGGCCGCTGATGGTATCTATCTGCCAAATTTCCATCTGAGCGTCCTCCTCATTAGATTTCAGGAGGAACAATTAGTGGTACCATTAAAATTTCCTAACTTATTTTGGTTTCACCATTAAGCAACTGCTTAATTGGCTTGTTTCCCTTGAAACCAAACATTTTCCCATGGTGGGAGCATAGAAAATTAATAGCTTCTGGAATATAGAACTATTGGGCAGGGATTTGGGAAAGAATTCTCTTTTTTCTAAGGTTCTTCTGGGAAGGGAATCATTGTTACCACCTTCTTGGGCCTGAACCCTGCATTCAAAACACAGCCTGCACTTACCGTTGCTGACTTCCAAGTCTATTAGTGAAAGGGGTAAACTGTAAATCAGCTTCAAAGCCAACTGTTAAAAACAGTGAGATCTGGGGCACCCGGGTAGCTCAGTAAGTTAAGCATCCAATTCTTGGTTTTGGCTCAGGTTGTGATCTCAGGGTTGTGGGATCAAGCCCTGCATTGGGCTCCATGCTCAGCAGGAGTCTGCTTGAGATTCTCTCTCTCCCTCTCCCTCTGCCCCTCCCCACATGTGCTCTCTCTCTCTAAAATAAATAAATCTTTAAAAAAATAAAAAAATAAAAATAAAAACAGATCTAGGGTGTTAGGTTAGCACTTACAAGTTCAGGCAAAAATAGCCTATTGTTCATGAGAAAGCTCAGAAAACACACAAATCAGCAGCATGTAGCTGTTTCTCAGTAGCAGTTTCTTTGTCCTGGCCATCAAATCCCCTCCTCTTTTGAGTTTATAAGCATAAGAAATGTGCACAAAAGGGATTTACCCCTGTGAACTGTGATGGCATTGCTTCATTTCGATGTTCTTTTGAGTTCTTGATTGTGTGTACTACACTGAATGGTTAAAGAAAGCCTGTAGAATTTGTTTTAGATAAAAATACTTTGTTTTCAAATTTCCTGCATCTGTTGACAGCTGGTTAAATATTGCCTCCTCTCCTAGGAGAATCATTATCTTGGCAGTTAATGCTAGGAACTGCTCATCCCTGCCTCTTCCTCTCTCCCTTTCAAGGAGTTTATCCAGTTGTTTAGCACATATTTATTGACTCCCTTCATGTCACATACATTCTGCAAATTGCTGGGCGCATGGTAGTGAGCACAGGGCATGGTTCCTGCCTCTGGAGAATTTAGTCTTAACACAGAGACATGTACTTAAAATGTTGATCTAGACGTATATGCATGTGTATGTTGTGTATATACACATACATGCACATGTGTGCACACCACATGCCCACACAAATTATAAATTGTGATAAATGATATTAAGGAAAGAAATGAGAGACCTTATTTAAACTGGGGTGGTTGGGAACAGGCTTCCTAAAGAAGTGACTTTGGAGCTAAGACCTGAGAATAAGTTGGACCTAGAAAGTAGGAAAAAGGAATTCCAGGGAGAGGGAACAGGCTGTATGGAGGCCCTCACAGGGAGTGGTCTGTTTGACCCAACTGCAAGAAGTCCAGTGTGAGGGACAGGTGTGAGCAGGAGCCACACAGCCATGCAAGGGCTCCAGGGTTTTGCAGATCCAAGAGTGAAAGCAGGTGCAGTGCAGAGAGATGAGCTCGGGTTTAAAGGGATCATTCTAGCTGCTGAATGGAGAATTGGTTTGAAGGAACCAAGGGGGAGAGGTGTTTGCCATAAAGATGGAGCAAGGGAGGAAGGAGGATGAGGGATTCACATTCCATCTTGATGGGAGAATTGACAGGAACTGCTGACAGATTGAATATGGGAATCACATAGAGGGAGGTATAAAAAAATGATTTTTTCCCCCTGATTTTTGCCCTGACTTTCACTTTAGGTGACCCTTCTTCTAGGACTATTGAAAGGGTTCAGAACAAGTCTCCCCAAAATATGCCACTGTAGCACGAGAATTATTTTGAGCTAAGGGCAGTCAAAACCCAGAAGGTTCAGGAAAAAACGGTTTACCTCCCCCTCAACTGCCTAAATTTACACTGGAAAGGGAGCCTTTACCAGGAAGAGAGTATGAGCAGAGATTCCTCTCTACCAAAGAAATTTACAGACATAATAGGGCCATCTTTGTTTTTCAAATCTTTCCTCTCCCTTCCAGTGAATGGCCTTCCTCCTCTTTGTATCCCCAACCTCTATCCCTCCCCTCAGTTCAAGATGTTATGTAAGCCTCAATTACCTGGCTGCCTCTTGAGTCTACATATCTTTACAGGGGTCCCGACTGTACATGATTAAATTTGTTCTTCTCCTGTTAATCTGTCTTATGTCATTTTAATTGTTTGAACAGGCAAAGAACCTAGAAGGGAAGAAGGGAAAATGTTTCCACCCCTACACCGTGCAACTTGTCTCACTCCAAGTCAGAAATAAGCTGAACTAGTTTTTCCCTTCTGCTGTAGGAACTTGACTGGGGGAGGCAAGTCAACTCCACAGGAGGTATCTCTGGCAGAATGAATACCTGTAGGGATATTTAAACTCCAGGTCTTTTTTTTTTTAACTCCAGATCTGGTAAAAACAAATAATTTGGAAGTGGCTGAAACTACACTCTGTAATAATGATCTTTCACAGGTGTTATATGTGAGGAACTGTTAAAGATATAAAATGAGTTCCCTTACAAATAATTCCTCTTCACTGAGGAACTGGCTTGAACTCTTAATTAGTGTCAGTAAGGAAATAGTTCTGGCCTGGAATTTGCTTCTCCTCCAGGTCTGGGGATATTTTTGTCTACTTGATTGGTTGCACCATATTGGCTTGCCCCAGGACATCTGGGTAGAAATGTTCATTTCTTGGTTTTAGGACTCTCAGGAGTGACTCCTTTCTCTGCTTCTGCAAATACATCAAGTGCACTTTGAATAATGGGTCTTTGTCAATTGACCTCCACGGGAGGCTTTGTTTCTCTCCAAAATGCTTTTAAAATTTCATTGTATATTTTATTAGTAAGTAGTCATAATTAATAACAAGTATAATAGCTACTATGTACTGAATGCCAAGAAACTGCGCTTAGTTTTAAACCTAATCTCTCAGGGTGGGTATCATTGTCCTTCGTCAAAGTCAAATAGGCCGTGAGTGGGTGGAGATGAAATATGAAGCCAGGCGGGGCTGTTTCCAGAGCCAGAGCACTTGGTCATTGCCTGAGGTTCTCTGCAGTGGCCACTCTCAGGTGTGATTTAGAAGCCCCATGAGCTTTGGCAAGGGGATGGATATTTTAAACCACCTGAAGAGGAAACAGGGACTTCCTCTTTGGCACCCCACTTGAATTTAATTTAGACTTGTAGGTCTAACATCCTGTGGGTTGCTACACATCCTCTCTGATTTTCTTTTCCTTTTCAGTTTTCCTCTGTTACATTAATAAACAAACTCTTTTCTCCAACTTCATCTTTATCATTCCCTTTCCAAGCCAAAAAGGACAACTGAGTCATCATGGCAGTTCTATAAGAAAAAAAAAAAAAGTCTATTCTAGACTTGGTTCTGCCATATGATGATTGTTTTCTAATTTGTAATTATGGATATTATCTTAGATAAACCTTTACTGCTTCTTCATGTCAAAACACAGTGGCTGGTACAAAATAGATGCATAATCTGTGCTAGTTGGTGTTGGATCCTAAAGAAGGAGGAGTTACACATTCATCCACTTGACAAACATGTGTTGAGGGCCTTCTCTGCCCCTGGTGCCCTGCCAGGGTTGGGGGTGCTGTGATGATGCTGAGATTTAAAACACCACAGGCACCTGACTTTGATTCCCATCTTGCTCTGCCCCCCACCCCCACACTAACTGTGACACTTGGCAAATTATCTCCCTAAGCCTCCGACTTCTCATGCAACAGTTAGGGCTAATCAGAGGACCTATTTCATGGGATTGAGGGGGACTGAATGAGGGTGCATGTAAGGCCCTTAGCGCAGTATCTGGCACTTTGGAAGTGATCAGTAAGTGTCTCTGGTATTATTATGGAAAGGAAGATCAAGGGGAGCCGGACTCCACTGCCAGTCTATCAATAAGCACAACACATGTGCACACACACATCCATGCGTGGGGGATAGTGATTTCTAATGTTGGGGAGAAGGAGGGTGAATATTTGATCTAAAAGTATTTTTATAAAACTAAACAGTACATCTTCTAGATGACACAAACTGTGGAAAGTTAAGCTCAGCAATGCTGTTGATGTTGGACATCGTGGATCTTCAGAGTGAAAGCAGGAGGGGAGAGCACATTGTCTAAGACAATTTCTGCAGCCTAAAATTTCAGTTTGTCCAAAGGGATGACTGAGTAAAGGATAAGCCAACTTGAGCCAAAGGCTCTCCATGTCCCTTGATGTTTTCCACAGTAAATGAATCTATGAAGAAAGGACAGATTTCAGTTTTGCTGTAAGTTTAAACGGTGCTACAACCCAGCATTAACTGGATGTTCAGAGCGAAGACAGACGTGACCCAGCGATGTGTGGACAGGGAAGTAGGCCGCACGGAGCCAGGCATGGGACTTGGCCACCACGGACATGCTGCTGCCTGGCAGCCAGCCAGCAACTGGTGTTGGGCTGAGGTTTAGTGTGGAGTCCAAGGCAGAACACCTGAAGGATACAAGTGCAGGCCAGAGTCCTGTGGCTCTCAGCATGGGGTGAGTGGGTAGGCCTGACCCCGGAGGTCAGGATGTTCCAATAAGCAAGCAGAACATGGCCGCAGAGAGTGGTAGAGTTAGTGCTCAAAGTCCAGCAAGATCGGCAGCTGACCTCAGAGGAGAGTTTCAGCAGGGAGCAGGGTCCTAATCTCTGGGTGAGGGCTCAGAGAAGGGGACTGGCCAGAGCAAGGCAGATCTTGTTTATAGACCTTGAACTCCAATCCCTCCCAAAGCCAGGTCTATGTAGCAGGGTTCAGGACCCAGAACCTCCCATGGACAGCTAGAAGCACCCAGACAACCTCTGTTAAAGAGCTTCCTAGATGGGGGAGGGATGGGCCTGTTCGTAAGGGTCTGATGTCACTTGCTATGAGGAACGGAGAGGAGCCGAGGCCAAAAAACATAGAATTCCTCCCAGAAGCCGTACAAACAACTGCTACTCTCGTTTCATCTTCCTGTTTTCTGGTTATATTTAATTATTACTAGTACACCACATTGCTTTACTTAGTGAACAACAAACAAACAAACAAATCCAAGATATGCTATTAAAACTGCACCCTACATCTAACCATAGGATCTAAAATGTCTGGGGTAGCCCCAAGCTACAGTCAATTTTATTGCTTTCAATATGCGGAAGTCATAAAACCGACTTATTTTTTAAAAATAATTTTTATATGTCTTTTGCTATAAGTTGACAAATTGAAGACAATCCTCTGCACTTCACATTTTCCACTTTTGGTTTGGAAAGCCAGCCCTGTGTTGAGGAGTCTTCAAACGGAGCACGGTTGTTGGGTTGGAAAGTGGTCATGTGGGTGACATTCTTTCCAGTAGAAAAATGGTTCCAAATTTGAAATAGCCACACTGGACGTTCCTTCTGGGCAAGATCTGTTTGGAATATACTACAGTGCTTACCCAGAACCTTCTGTAAAACGGTGCTTATAAAGGTCAAATGTGGTGGAGAGCGGGAGAGGCCTTCCAGCCCAACGCCTCCCCCCAAATCGGAAGCCACTGAGCCCCGGGCACTTTATCCTTGAAATCAAAACAGGACAACCACGACTAGCCTTAGGCATGTAGCCCTTTATGCCTGTCCTCTGTTAATCCCTCCCCTCCTTTGAACCGTGTCTCCTTAATATCTTCAGGTGTTTGCCATCACGTGCGAGTGTTAGCCCCTGAAAGGTGACCCACGTCCATTGGTCAACCTCTCTTCCTTCTGTTCCCACAACCTGCTCTCTGGGATATAGATTCCCTGTCACAGCCACCCCTCTGGGTGTCCAAGTCAGATATCATGGAGTCATCCTGCTGCAAGGAAGAATTTGTGCTTCCATGGAAACCTGTGCATTGTCTAGAGGACCCAGCTCGGAGTATTCCAATGGCATGGGGCCTGCTGTACAGCTCTGTAAGTTGTACGTAACCAGCAGATTGCAGAATAATCCTTAGCTGTAGATGTGCAATTCTGTTCTGTCTTGTAGAGGTCGGCTGAATTCTCTTCCCTGTGGAAGAGGCTGGTTTCGCCTCCATTTGGACGTTCATTTCAATATTCCTCATCTATAAATGTGTCTATTTTTCAATTTCTCCCTGGAACCACTTGTAACATCTGCCTGGTTCCTTCTTTATGAGTAAAATAAAGTCTTTAACATGTGTTCATTTTATATCCTTATGAGTCATGATTTTACCTTTTTTTTTTTCCAAATTGTCTTTTAACATTGTCTTTTTCTCACTTGCAGCTTCTTGTTCTTCATTTTATGCACTCGGCACTCTCTTTTTAAATGCCTCTAATTTGTCTCTTTCCCTGCAACCCACTGCTGGCCTCCCGGGTTGGCTCACTGACATTTTTCATGCGGATAATTGCAACAGCCTCCTAACTGATACCCTGTCTCATGCCTGGCGCTCCCTCCATCCCCTGCCATTCTAGTCCACACACTGTTGCTCCCAAAACTGAGGCCCCAGCCTGTCCATTTCCACTTAAAACCCCTTCAAGATTTTACACCACCTTAGACTCCCCCAGCCAAGCTTGGGAGGGGGGTGGTCTAAAAGCTAGGCCTTTAAGATACATGGTGAGCTGGGCCCTGACCACATCTCTGTCCCCCACACTGTGTCCTCCTCAGCAGATAGGTGACCACAATTTCTTTTAATACCTCACTGACTTCTGGGCCTTCTCTTGTGCTCCTTCTTCATGCCTCTCCTCCCCATCCACCTAGCTCCTAGGTACCCATCATGTCCCAGTTCAGATGTATAGGGGAGGGAAAAAACCTTTTTCACTCTACCTTCCCAGGTACAATGTCTAGGGCCTGCAAATCAAATCGAAAAAAAGGCAGAAGGGAAAGGGGTTTGGGGCTTCTGAGCAGGGGAGGCAACAATGTGTGTGTCTGGGGGCTGTGTAGCTGAGTGATGTCAGGCTAATTACTTAACCACACCGACAACTATAGAATGGGGCTCCTACTTTACTGGTATTGGGGGAAAGATGAAGAGTTAACATACACAAAGAGCTTAGAATAATGGCACGTAGTAAGACCTGGACAAACATTAGCTTTTGATAACATGCCACCAAACTGAAGAGGGAGGCAAGTCCCTGGGATGTCAGTCACCTATCTGAAGGCCGCTGAGCGGTGCGTGCTTGTGAGCCAAAGCCTGCAAATCCAGTTGGGAGATTTCTTTCAAGGAGTTTATTTTATTAATGTTTGTCGTTCTCCCTTAGGAAAGGTTTGTGTATTCATGGTCATCTTCAAAGAGGGCTTTATGACTAGGGCAGGAGCAGTTACAAGGCAAGGCCAAATCATCCAGCCTTTGTGGGTCTTGTTCTATGTGTGAATGTCTCATCTTGGGTGTTTCTTCAGGTCATTATTTATAGTGACACTCCATTCTTCTTGAGGGGTACATGGTATTTGTTGAATGAATATACCATAATTTATTTGATTATTCCCCTCATATATGTATTGCTGTATACATGTGTAAGCATTATCGTAGAATATGTATCTCAATATGGACTTCTAAATTCCTAGGCACCTATATGTTAAAGTTTAAGAGGCACTACAAAAATGCCTTCAAAAAAATACCAATTTGGGGCGCCTGGGTGGCTCAGTTGGTTGAGCGACTGCCTTCGGCTCAGGTCATGATCCTGGAGTCCCTGGATCGAGTCCCGCATCAGGCTCCCTGCTCGGCAGGGAGCCCGCTTCTCCCTCTGACCCTCCCCCCTCTCATGTGCTCTCTCTCTCTCATTCTCTCTGTCTCAAATAAATAAATAAAATCTTAAAAAAAAAACCAATTTATATGTCTATTACCAGTATATAAAAGTTCCAGTTTCCCCCACAAACTGAAACTTTTTTCTCTCAATATAAGGAGGAAAGTGTTATATTTTAGATTTTTATTTCTTTAGTAACGTGCATATCTTTTCACAAATCCTTTTGCCATTTGTATTTCCTTCATAAATTCCCTGTTCCTATCTCACACCTTCCCCTCCCCACCCCGGCTTTTTTTTTGGTCTTTTTTTCAGGTTTGTAGAAGCTCTTTGAATAGTATGGCCATTGACCTGATATCTTATTCATGATACATACACTGTCTCTTCCTGGTCTATCTCTTGTCTTGCCTCATTTTTGTTGCCAAGCAGAATCTTTAAAATCTTTTAAAAAAAATTGTTATTATACATTCACATCTGCACATTTTCTTTTTATGGCTTCTAAATTTTATGTCTTGGGGTGGAGTCCCCACCCCAAGACTATAAAACCTAATACAGAACCTTAAATTCCATATAAATAGGGGTTAATCAGTTTGGTTCATCAGTAATATTTTATTAAAAAATACAGCCACCAAGTGCCTTGAAGTATAAGCAATACTCATTTGTTAAACTGATGAATGGCATCCTTTAAAGGGAGGGTTCTTTACCAAAACACTTACACTAAATTGAGTTCTCCAAACTTGCAAGAGCTCTGTAAGTATTCCCAGTTATGTCAATGTCATTGGATCTTTTTCAAGAGAGAGCATGCAAAAAAAAAAGGAAAAGAAAAGAAAAAATTAAAATCTTAATGTGCAAAAGGTGTATAGATGGAGTCTTCTTGTTTTTTTCAGTGTGGAGTAAATTTTGAACTGATTGTGTGTAGGACCCTGTATCTGGTCATCTCTCCACGCCATGTCCAGTGCAGCATAAGGTGCTCTCTAGGGAGTATTCTCAAACGCTGGAAATCCACCTGCCGTGTGTTTGGGGACTCGTGGAGAAGTTCAAGAGGCCTCCTGGGGAAGGTACCATGAGAAAGCAAGGAGATGGCACAGTTTAGGGAAGTAAAAATTAATGATGGATGAAACTGGCCCATCCTAGAACCACATCCTGGGCAGAATCTAACTCAGCAGCACCTGCTTCTGCAGCCCTGGTCCTACCCACACTGGCCAGAGCCACCTTCTCTCAAACAGCCTCAGCCTTTCTGCTCAACATCACTCAGCTTTGGCAACAAAAGTGTCTTTTTAAAAGCAAACAGCTTTTGGATATTTCATGGCCTTCCTCCTTGGGTATTCTGAAGGGTTCAAAGAAACCAAGTCAGAAGATGGAGTACAGAAGACCTAACATGGGGATGCCTGGGTGGTGTAGTCAGTTAAGCCTCCAACTCTTGGTTTCAGCTCAGGTTGTGATCTTGGGGTACTGGGATTGAGCCCCGCGTGGGGCTCTGTGTTCAGCATGGAGTCTGCTTGGGATTCTCTCTCTCCCTATGCATGTGCTCTCTTTCTCTCTCTCAAATCTTAAAAAAAAAAAAGAAGACCTAACTTGGCTTGCTGCATGAATTGTCCCCTGGGGCTCAATACTGCTAGACCCCTGTGTTCAGGCATGAGGCAAACTGCTGGCTTCATTAGAGGTGGGCACTGGCTGGCCTGAAGCACCCGTGAGCCCAGTTCCCAAATGGCGTAGGGATGCAGCTGACACTCACTCACTGATCTTAGTTATAGGTGGGCATGAGAGGTTTGGAAATAAAGGGTTCGAGGCAATTAGGGAATCACAGGGAATTCTCACTGTCTTCAGGCTGATTTTCCTCCAATCCAGGACTGCCTTCCCACTTTTGTTTGGAGGCATCACAAAGCCTCCTCTGTCTCAAAATACCCCTGCTCCCTCATTCCCTCTTGCCTCTCATTGTCTAGATTGTTCTTCCCTTCTTGAAATGTTGTTCTCAAAGCAGCCCAGGGGAGCAGTGGGGATGATGGAGAGAAGGAGAAGAGCAAACACTGAAGGGGAATCTGGAGCCCATCAGGAGAGTCTGCACATTCATAGGAAAAGCAGGATCCCCACTGGAAAATGGGAAAATACTATGCACAGGCAATTCACAGAGCATATTTAGTGTCCTAGAGCTACTATAACAAAACGCCACAAACTGGTGGCTTCGAATAATAGCAATGTATTTTCTCACAGTCCAGGAGGCCAAAAATCTGAAGGGAAGGTATCAGCAAAGCCGTACTCTGTCTGGCCCCTGCAGAGGAAGGATACTTCCTTGCCTTTTCCAGCTTGTGGTCACCCCAGACATTGGTTGGCTTGTGGTAGCACAGCTCCAATCTTCATATGGCATTGTCCCTGTGTCTTTTCCCACAGTCTACCTTGTGTGCATATCCATGTCTGTGTGTAAAGTTCCCCTTTCCACAAGGACACCAGGCATACTGCAGGAGAGCCCACTCCCATGACCTCATCTTAACTAGATTATATCTGCAATGATCCTATCTCCAAATAAGGTCATAATCTGAGGTACTGGGGGTTAGGACAATTCAGTCCATGACACAGAGGAGCAGTTTTAAAAGGCTAATAAGCTTATGAAGGGGCACCTGGGTGGCTCGGTTAAGTCCAACTCTTGATTTCGGCTCAGGTCATGATCTTGGAGTCCTGAGATCAAGCCCCACATCAGGCTTGTGCAAAACAGGGAATCTGCTTGGGATTCTCTCTCTCTCTCTCTCCCTTTGCCCCTCCCCTTCATGCTCTCTCTCTCTCTCTCTAAAATAAATAAATCTTTTAAAAAATAAGCTAATAAGCTTATGAAGAGATGACCAAAACCATTAGCAATCAGAGAAATGCAAATTAAAACAACACTTTCCTCCTATCAGACTTGCAAATACTAGAAAGTTGGTAATTCCAAGTGTTGTCTGGAAAGTGAGGACAAAGGAATACCAGTAGTCCCCTTATCTACTGGGAAGACCTTCCAAGACTCCCAGCAGATGCCTGAAAGCACAGATAGTCTCAAACCTTATATATACCACATTTTCCCATACATACATACCTATGATAAAATTTAAATTATAAATTAGGCACAGTGAAAGATTAACAATAACTACTAATAAAATACAATAATTATAACAATATATTATAATAAGAGGTATGTGAATGTGGTCTCTCCCTCAAAATATCTTTTTTTTTTTAAAGATTTTATTTATTTATTTGACAGAGAGAGACACAGCGAGAGAGGGAACACCAGCAGAGGGAGTGGGAGAGGGAGAACCAGGCTTCCTGTGGAGCAAGGAGCCCGATGTGCGGCTCTATCTCAGGACCCTGGGATCATGACCCGAGCCAAAGGCAGATGCTTAACCAACTGAGCCACCCAGGCACCCCTCCCTCAAAATATCTTATTGTATTGTACTTGCCCTTCTTCTTGTGATGATGTGAGATGATAAAATGCCTATATGATAAGTGTGGAGACTCTTTAAAAAAAAATGTCCCAACAGTTTGGCTTCTAGGAATATATCCCGGAGAAATTCCCACACAACGCCATCATGGGACAGACCCAAAGATGTTTATTGTAATCTAATTTTTGGTGATGGAGAATTGGAGGCCACATGGATATCCACTGGGAGAAATGAGAGTAAAGTGTGATAGATACATAATATAGGATGTCACTCAAATTAGAAACAATGGCTCAGATACAGATCCAAGAACATAAGAACACGGACAGATCTTAAGAGTGTAGTGTTAGTTAACAACAACAACAAATAGTTAGAAACACGATGAGAAATAAAACACCATAATTTTTAGAGAAGTAAAAATATATACATACCTCTTGATTGTGGTGTTAATTATAAAAAGTTATGATGAAATGTCAAACCATACAACAAGACATAAGAAAAAGAAAAAACACTCCAGGCAAAAACTGGTAATATCTGCCTCAGGTCTGTTGTTTAGTTAGTTGTTTGATGTCATTGTCAATATCTGGGTTTTGAGAATGCATGATAGTCAGGTAAGATGTTACCATTGGGTGAAGCTTACATGGGACCTCTCTACTATTTATTTTTTGTTTTCATTTATGTTGTTTAATTTGGGGAAGGGAGGGGCACAGGGAGAGAGAGAGAATCTCAAGCAGGCTCCATGCCCAGCGCAGAGCCCAACATGGGACTCCATCCCACGACCCTGAGATCATGACCTGAGCTGAAATCAACAGTCAGATGTTTAACTGACTGAGTCATCCAGGCACCAATCTCCACTATTTTTTTTTGGATATCAACTAGAGTGTGTGATAAAATGTACATAACTAAATTTTGCTATTTAAAAAAATTTTTTTTAAAAGATTTTATCCATTTATTTGAGAGAGAATGAGAGACAGAGAGCACGAGAGGGAAGAGAGTCAGAGGGAGAAGCAGACCCCCCGCCGAGCAGGGAGCCCGATGTGGGACTCGATCCCCGGACTCCAGGATCATGACCTGAGCCGAAGGCAGTGGCTTAACCAACTGAGCCACCCAGGTGCCCTAAATTTTGCTATTTTGATCATCGTTAAGAGCACAGTTCAGTGGTATTAAGTACATTCACATTGTTTTACAACCATCACCACTATCCTTCTCAGAACAGCTTCATCCTCTCAAGCTGACACTTTATACCCATTAAGAATAACTCTCTGTTAGGCCCCTGTTAACCACTCTTCTACTTTCTGTCTCTATGAATTTGACTACTCAAAGTACCTCATTTAAGTGGAATTACATAATATTTGTCCTTTTGTGTTCGGCTTACTTCACTTAGCATAACATCTTCGAAGTTCATCCATGTTACAGAATGGAACAAAATTTCATTCCTTTTTACGGTTTAACAATATTCCATTGTAGGCACAAACCACATTTTTTAAAAATCCATATTCATCTGTTGATGGACACTTTGGTTGTTTCCACTTTTTGGCTATTGTGAATAATGCTATGAGCGTTGGCCTACAAGTATCTGAGTCCCTGCATTCAGTGCTTTTGGATCTATACCTAGGAGTAGAGTTGCTTGATCAGATGGTAATTTTTTTTTTTAAAGATTTTATTTATTTATTTGAGACAGAGAGAATGAGAGAGACAGAGAGCACATGAGAGGGGGGAGGGTCAGAGGGAGAAGCAGGCTCCCCGCTGAGCAGGGAGCCCGATGCGGGACTTGATCCCGGGACTCCAGGATCATGACCTGAGCCGAAGGCAGTCGCTTAACCAACTGAGCCACCCAGGCGCCTGATCAGATGGTAATTTTATGTTTGACTTTTTGAGGAACTACCAAACCATTTTCCAGTGCGGCTGCACCATTTTATTCCCTTACCAGCAATACGGAAGTTTTCCAATTTCTCTACATCTTTACCAACACTTGTTTGGTTTGGTTTGGTTTGGTTTTTGGCCTTTTAAATAATAGCCATCCTGCTGGGTGTGAAATGGTATCTCTTTGTGATTTTGATATTTCTCTAATGAGCACTGATGTTGAACATCTTTTCATGTACCTCTCTGTACTATTTTTTTTTTTTAGATCTTATTTATTTATTTGTTTATTTATTTTAGAAAGAGAGAGAGCATGAGGGATGGGGAGAGGACCAGACGGGAAGGCAGAAGAAGGGGGAAAGAATCTCAGGCAGACTCCATGCTGAGCTGGAGCCTGTCACGGGGCTCAATCTCACTACCTTGACATCATGACCTGAGACAAAACCAGGAGTCCGACGCTTAACTGACTGAGCACCCAGGTGCCTCTGTACTATTTTTCTTATTACAACATCTTATGTGTCTATAATTGTTTCAAAATGAAATTAATGGGCGCCTGGGTGGCTCAGTCGTTAAGTGTCTGCCTTCGGCTCAGGTCATGGTCCCAGGGTCCTGGGATCGAGCCCCACATCGGGCTCCCTGCTCGGCGGGAAGCCTGCTTCTCCCTCTCCCACTCTCCCTGCTTGTGTTCCCTCTCTCGCTGTGTCTCTCTCTGTCAAATAAATAAAATCTTTAAAACAAAACAAAACAAAATGAAATTAAAAGCTCATGTTTATCGTATAGAGATCTATCTATCCATATATTCATGTATATCACAAAATAATACCAGCTTGCAAGAACACATACAAATAAAAAGATACACAAGAAACAGATGAGAATGGTTGCCTATCAGCAGAAGTGAATGGAGTTTGGCGATAAAGAGAATAAATAAACAAAGCAACAGAGGGCCATGGAAAGGACAAAGATGATAATGTGCCATGAACTGAGGTGCATAATTAACTCAGAACTTCGCATAGTAAATTCAAAAAGGAAAATAAAAAGGGAAGGCAGAGAAAACCCATTTTTAAGCCCACGTTATTTCTGGTCCGGCCTTCTTCTCCCCTAGTGTTGGCTGCTATTTGGAAGACTGGTTTGTCTTCCTTAACGTCAGGCCTCCTTCCCACCGGCCCCTTCCTTGCCCCCCTCCCCCCTCGGGCCCACAAAGAAATGCAAGCTGGGGAGATGGGGTGGGTCGGTCTCTGTGGTCAAGAGAAGCGTTGGCAAGAAGCAGCAGACACGGGGCTCCCCTTCCCACAATCAGCTAGCTCTGTGGATTTGGGCCTCAGCTTCGTCTTCAGGAAAGTGCGGGAATCCATCTTCTCTGGGGTTCCTTCAAGCTGTCACATTCTCTGACATTGAAAGTCATGGTGCACCCTTACCTTCATCAAGTCTCCCTGGGCCAGCAGAACAGCCAGGCCCCGGAGCGTTGCTGCCATGGTTAGTAATGTGAAGTGCTGGTAGGAACCACTCCTGTTTGCAGGTGGTCAGAGTGGACAGGTTGTTCTTTAAAAGGTGACCTCAATCAGTCTAAAACCCGGGGAGGAAACCAGGGGAGGTTACTTTTTCTCAGCAAGCTGCCCCCCAGATAGCGTCAACTCTCTTCGGCATTTCAGCCTTTCCAGTGCCAGTTGAGACCAGTTGGTAGAGAAGGAGGGAATTTATTAGAGAGTGTTGTCAATTTTTAAAAATCCAAACAAAACTCAGGGAAGGCTAAGCCAAAGGTTGTAGGTTGGGGCTCAGGGAGTGGAAGACCTCTTTGTTTTAACTCCATTTAAATAGTTGGCTTCTTTTAAATAAATACCACCAATAGCACTTGCCAGAAATCAATCTTAATAGCACATATGTGTGAGTCTCAGCCCGAAGTGCTGTCCTGGATGGCGGACAACCCATCCAAGAGCAGTTTCCCTCACCAGGATGTGTGAGGGAAGGCTGATCTCCATTATTTACACTACAGCGGGGACACTTACTGTTATGTTTCGCTTAGGAAATAAGGAGCTGGTAATCTTTTAATTAAACAACTTGGATTGGTTTTTTTGGGCGGGGGGAACTACTGCACCATGGGGGCAGCTTTGAGGAGAGGGGATGACTCTGCAGGGCAGCTCCCCGGCCAACCGGGGAGCTCAGCCCTCGGGCTTGCAGAGCCTACTTCTCTGAACCTGCAAAACGACTCGGCTCCAAAGTCACCTCGATGAAAGTCAATTTGCTCTGGAGGAAACAAATTCGGAGATTAGAGGCACAAGTTCTCATGGAAATTTACAGGTGATAAATGCCCCGCAGGAGGGCACCCTTTTTCTTTCTTAGCATCAACGCTCAAGATTCAGAATAACAAACAAGCAACATGAGCTGGAGGGGAAAATAAATAAATTAAGGAATTCAAACCGCATTTCCCAATTTACTTTAGAGAGCCGGTTTTCAGTATATAAATCAGCACTTGAAGTTTTTGCCATTTAAAAAATGGCAAAAACAACATGTAGGGGAAGAAATGAAAAGTATCATTTGAAAAAGAAAACCTATTACATATGTGTTGCTTTGAACTAATCTCAAAGCAACAGCCTTTAATGCTACTAGAAAACATAAAATGGGCATATGTGAGAGTGTACTTAAGCAAGAGTAGAACAAAACTACTGTTTGTTTACAGTAACCTGAAGTAAATCCTACATAGGCTGGTGCACGAGGGGATGACCCGAGAACTAAATTGGCTGGAATTTGCACCCAATTGGACCCTACAATTTTTAAAAAGTGTAGGAAGTCAGGCAGGCACAGAGGCCTTTAGAAGACTTTATGTTGCCCTCCCCACGCCAGCAGAGATGCCACATGCCACTGGGCTAGATGCAAAGAACCAAGTAGGGCAGGCAGCCCACAAGCGTGTGCAATGCGCACACATGTATGCACACACAGGCACACACATGCACACGCATGCGCACACGTGCATGCACACGCATGCACGCACACACACGCATGCACGCACACACACGCGCAAGCATGCACACACAGGCACACACATGCACACACATGCGCACACATGTGTACACATGCATGCACACACAGGCACACACATGCATGTACACACAGGCGCACACATGCATGCACACGCAGGCGCACTCCGCTGCCCACTGCTTGGCGTGGCTCGGCTGGTGCTCGGTCCACCTCGCGGAAGTTCCTCCAGCATTCTGTGTGATTTCTCCATGAAAAAGAGTGCTGGTTATCACTAGGAGACAGCCCCAGAGTTACTCAGGTGGGATCAAAGACTCCAGGGTCCTATGCTCTTAGAGCACAGGTTCTGGAAGCTGTTCTAGAAACTCCCAGAAGCAAAGGGAGGAAAGTCTGCGGTTTCATGGTTTGGGAGGGGCTGCATCCTTGAGTCCCTCTAGGAAATGCATGGTGTTAGCATATCACCATTCTGGAAATCATGCTGCGAAGAATCCTGTTTAACTTGGAGATGGTTTTTAAGATAGCCTTTCAGGAAATAGTTTGCAAAATGCTGTTGGGCAGTCAGGGATGGGAGGGTTTCCTGCATTTGAGAATGTAACTCCTCCCTAAAAAATGGCCAGGTGAGCACCCAGAAAGAACCCCGCCCTCCTCCTCCCTCCCATCTGGGTGAGGAAGCTGCACAGAACCAGGAGGGGTCCCAGGAGACAGAATCACCTACTGAGTGATTCCTTCCTAATGGTCTTGAGTAATGTCAACTGCCCACTTGAGACAATAGGTGCCCAGAGAAGCCAGAACACCCACCTTTTTGTTCAGCCCCTGACCGGGTGACTGTGCAAGTCTGAGTCTGGAATCTTTGTCAGAAGGAGAGGAGGGGCAGGTAAGAGTCCCCCTGGAGGCTGCCAACTCTTCCTGGTTTGTGCAAGATTCTTCCAGTCTTAGTGGGGGTGGGGGGGGTGGTTTCCCATCTCCGGACTCCCCTCTGTCCTGGGCCAACATGGACAAACCTGGACATTTGGCCACCTTAGCTCTCTCTGGAAAAATCTAGTTTTGAAAAGAAAGTAAGAGCTAGAGGTTCTACTCCAGGGGCTATAAAAGATTGCCTTTATCTTGGTAATTCGCTCTCTGCTTATTTTTGTTACCTCTTATCTGTTTCCTGGTAGTAAAGCTCTTAAAAAGAAAATGGACTGTGGGCGGGTGTGCTGGGGCTGGGTAGGGTGTGGTGGCTGGGACACCCGGCTCACTCTGCAGCTGGCTCTGAGGGGAGGGAAAGCTCTCAGGCTGGAGTGGCTGATGGCACTGGGGCCAGTGCGGGGAACAAACCAGGTGCTAAAGCTGCTGGGGGGTGGGGGCAGGTGGCTAAGTGGCCCGAGAGTGGGCGAGCCTTCCCTAGGGGCAGGCCCTCCTGGCGGGGCTCCAGGGCCGCTGGTCTGCTGGCCTTTCACTCCTCCCTCCACAGCAGAAGTCTTCCCCATTGTGCACGTGGATGCATTAATCCCATGCTTTGCCTCCTGTCCAGAAGGGAGCGAGGCCCGGGCCAAAACATTACAATTTGTCTTCAGCTCTTCTTACCCTGCACTTCTTTTCCTTCCTTCCTTCCTTCCTTCCTTCCTTCCTTCCTTCCTTCCTTCCTTCCTTCCTTCCTTCCTTCCTTCCTTCCTTCCTTCCTTCCTTCCTTCCTTCCTCTCTCCTTCCCTCCTTTCTTCCTCTTTCCTCCCCTCCCTCCTTCCTACCTTGCCTTGCATCATCTTTATTTCCCTTTCTTTTCAGGGCTCGATTTTAAGAGTCGCACCACCTTACAGCCCAAGTGCCGCTACTGCCCCCTTGTGTTTCATCGGTGGAAGAACTCAGTCCCAGGGTTGTCCACACACCTGGGGAGAACCAAACACCCTGGCACGCACGGAGCTGTGAACGGAGCTGAAAGGCTGTTGACCGCATAGTGTTGGCAAAGAACGTACATGCCCACTGGGGCGACATTTCGAGTGGTGTGGCCCGACCGGCCTCCAGGAAGCCATACAACTAGAGCTAACTGAGGAATTCCCTGAGAGAACACACCTTGATCTTGTCTAGCTACAACGAGCTTGTGTGGGTCCTTGTCGTGAGCTCTGGTACACACACAGGGCAGGACTATATCTGTCTTGTTCGACATGGAATTTTAATGCTTAGCATAGCACCCGGCCCGTATTTGTTGGGATATATGGGAGTCAGATTCATATCACAATTATATGCATATCATAATTCTGTATGCACATATAACAATATTTATTGCATTTTTTACTACGTGCTAGAAACTGTTCTAGTCTTTTACAGGTGTATTTTCTGTATTTGTCACAAACACCTTCTCAATTATCACCCCTTTGGGACGCCTGGGTGGCTCAGTCAGATAAGCGTCTGCCTTTCACTCAGGTCATGATCCCAGGGTCCTGGTCTGCCCTCTGCCCCTTGTCGTCCCCCCCCCAGCCCGCTCATGCTTGAGCACGCTCTTTCTCTCTCTCTCTGAAATAAATAAAATCTTAAAAATAAATAAATAAATAAATTATTACCCCTATCTTATAAATGAGGAAACGAAAGCACAGGATTGGCAACTTGCCAAAAGGAAGTGGCAGAGTCAGGATTTGAATCCAGGCTATCTGGTTCCAGAGCACTCTATGGATGCTTACGTTACATGTCTCCCGTTTATATGCATCTACCTTTCATCGTAGTACAAGGGCATCTGCTGTTAGCACAATAAAATGCATTTATTGATCTAGAAAAATGATACATTATGGTATCATTTTTTGAGTACTTGAGTACTCAAAATGATTCCAGGATTCCTTAATATTCTTAACTACTGAACACTCCCATCAAGTGGTGTGTACATATATGGGAAAGGGGAAGGTTTTGAAAAGTATTAATGTGCATTTCTCTTTCGCCTTTCTGAATGCCAGGCTTTGGCTTAGTTAGCCCCAAGTATTGACTTGCCTTGGCTCAAGGGATGGGGAGTGTATGGGACAGGGAGATTCAGCACTTTAGAGTGTGAATACAGGAAAGATGAGATAGCATTCAGCCCCTGACAGGCAAACGAGAATGAAAATATTTTTCCAACTCATTCCACCTGCACTCCCCTCTCCTCTTTAACACAGCCCAATCCTGATGACCCCGTGCAGAGCGTTCTGCTAGGGAGGGTAGACATAATATGATAGTGAGAACTGAGATTTATAGAAGGGGGCAAAGCCTGATTCTTCCAGCCCCAGGGTATGTAGAGAAGAGATCTGTAAAGGGAGGTAGAACACCCAAAATGGGTTGTATATGCCCAGATTTTTGCCTCATTTTGCTTTGGCTAAGTAAGGAGAGAAAAAAGCCAAAGGCAGAGGAAGGGCTCTGTCAAAACAAGACGCTCATTAGCACCCTGGAAATCTCTATGGATCAATTCTCAGACCTGCCCAGCTCACCCTGAATGGTGGTCCTGTCGGTTACGCTAGGGAGGGAGGCTCTGGATGGAACTACCTTAGGCTGCCCAGGATCCTGGCTTCAGATGCTGAGCTGAGAGCAGTGGACATGCCCCGGGGCCACACACACAGGTAGGGTGAAAGGACATCAAGCGCTGAGGCTGGGACTGTGGAGCAGGGGCCACAGGGATTGCAAGCTGGCTGTAGGAAAGGCCAGAGGTCTACAGCTGCGAGGGTTGAGTGAATTTGGGCGTTGGTGAGCCTGAAAGTACCACCAGAGCAGTGCTCAAGCCCAAAAAGAGCAGATTATCATCTCCATGAGTCACAGAATGCTGGCAGAGCCTTCACATTTCCCTTAAACATCTAGTTGTCTACAGCGGATCAACTGGAGGAAATTGAAGCTATCTGAGAGCTGAACACCTTTATCTAAAAGATACTGGATGCTTCCTAAAGCCTTGCGTACATTATCAGACTGGATTTAGTTTTAAACCAGTTTGGACATGTAGCTAAAATTTTTTAACTCACGAAAATTGTGGGAGGCCAGATTACTTGTGACCAGAAGGAAGGTGTACATTTCCCTACTTGCAGGTTAAAGTTTGCAATCCCAATAAAATACATACACCCAGGCAAGAACATAAAGGACCATGCCCATATCGAATCCTCTGAGTTGCGTCTTTATTGTCTCAATTATTTGCTTTGCTAGGGTCCCCTGCTTCCTGAAGGCAGTAGCCGTCTAGCCTAAAGTGGATGTGGTAAGAAGCCACTGGATTGACAGAATAGGCTGAGTAATGACCATGCCCTTTGGCACAAAGATTATTTTGTGCTAAAGACAATTGAGACCCAGCAAAAAAAAGTTCTTTACTGCCAACTCCTAACTGCCTAAAAATTAAGTATAAATTTCCTCTTTTGTAAAGATGCTTCCAGATCTACTCTCAAAGACAACCCTTATCACCTGAGAGACTCTATGTGCCTAACAAGACAAACCCCATTTACCATATATTTTCACCCCTTCTCATAACTTGTTCTCCCCCCACCTTTCCAGAAGCCTAAACCCCTTTTCCTTTGTTTAGCCTAAGATGCTATATAAACCTCAGTCATCTGACTGCCGCCTTGCATCTCATTTCTTGGTGAAACTCTGTGTGTACATATGTAATTAATTTTTTTTTCTGGTTAATCTGTCTTTTATCAGTATGATTTGTGGACCCAGCCAATGAAAAAGGTTTTCCCTCTACTACAGCCCCATCTCTCAGCCCTGGCAACCACTATTCTACTTTCTGTCTCTACAGATTTACCTACTCTGGTCTTTTCAGCTACATGGAATCATGTGATATGTGACCTTTTGTTTTGTTTTAAGATTTTATATATTTATTTGACAGGGAGAGATAGTGAGAGAGGGACCACAAGCAGGGGGAGCAGGAGAGGGAGAAGCAGGCTTCCCGCTGAGCAGGGAGCCCGATGCGGAGCTCGATCCCAGGACCCCAAGATCATGACCTGAGCCGAAGGCAGACGCTTAACCGACTGAGCCACCCAGGCATCCCTGATATGTGACCTTTTGTGACTGGCTTCTTTCATTTAGCATATTTTCAAGACTCATCCATGTTGTAGCATGGGTCAGTGCTTCATTCCTTTCTTTGGCTGAGTAACAGTCGTTGTGTGGATGGAGCATATTTTGTTCATCCATCCATCGATCAATGGACATTTGTGTGGCTTTTACTTTTTGCTGTTATCAATAGTGCCGCTGTGAGCATTCGTGTACAAGTTTTTGCGTGGACATATTTAATCTTGAGTATATATCTGGAAGTGGAGATGCTAGGTCATTTGAACACTTCTCATTTCACTTTTTTGGACCCACCAAACTGTTTTCCAAGTGGCTGTTCCATTGCACATTCTCACTGGTGGTGCATGAGGTTTTCTAATTTCTCCACATCCTCATCAACATTTGTTATTGTCCTTCTTTCTCGCGACAGCCATCCTCGTGGATGTGAGCAATATCTCATTGTGTCACATATCTTTTTGAAGGTTTCTAATAACTAATCTTTTGGGTAGTTTGCAGACATTTCTATAAGGTTCTTATATTCTTAGCCTTGCTTCATGATCCCTGTTTTTCTTTTAGTTTAGTAGTTTACTGCTATATCATTCATGTAAAATAAACACCTCTATTTAGACTTTTTGGGGAAAGTGACTAATCATATGACCCTATATATGAAGTAATTTTAATTGCTTGATAGAGAGAGCTATTTATCTTGAAAGCCCCAAAGCAAAGTTACCACAGGTATCCAGGGATTCCCTCACTAGCAGCATGGGGTAATTTTTGTGTCCTGTCACACTCTGTATGACAGATGTGTGACCGAACCTTACTCTGTTAATAACTTTACTTTTTAATTGAACTTTTACCCGTCACGGGTGGAGGGGCAGGGTATATGGCTGGTTCTGAGTTAATTACAACTGCCATTATTTTTTATTTGCAGTGGCTGAGCAAGCAGTAAAACAGCAAGTTAAGTCACATTTGCAATGGGACCATGACTCAATTAGTGTTTTTGAATAATAGGCAACAATAATTAAGGTCATGGCCATTGCAGCAGCAACATTATGTGGTAGCCTGGCTCTGGCAAAGGCTAGTTTGCAACCTGTCTCCAGGGAAGGGGTTGAAGGGAGACAGAATAAACCAGGCGGAGGTTCTCTCCTTCAGGATTCTTGCAAACTGGGAATAGAAATTCTTGAGAAGATCTTAAGTAATTTTCCCACACCCAGTTTATCAACTTCCATTTCAGAAGCTCAAAATTCAACATTAAAGTCATAGGTCCTACCAGGTAATATTTTCAGTCCAGTTAACAGTGGCTCTGAAAAGCCAGGCTCCTGAGACTGAAAACCATAGGCAAGCATTAACATGTACCTGGATACCACGGTGTGCAGGGGGAAATGAATAGCGCTTTCAAATTGGCTTTGCAAACCTAAGCCTATAAAATTCCTTCTAGGCTAAGAGTGAAGAAGATTGAGGCACAGCGTGGTCATGTGACTTGGATGTGATCTCTCCACGAGGGGTCCTGGGTGAGACATCTGGTTCTCATTGTAAATTTTCGCTGCTATACTACCATCTTCAGAGCTGCAGCTACGTAGACAATATGGGCCCTTCCTCTAGCCTGATATTTTATACTAGTGGTAGAACATCTCTTTACAGAATTTAATCCAAAGGGTGAGACATTATAAACGTTCAGATCAAGAAGGGCTACAAGAAATTGGCCCAGACTAATGGTCTGAGAGCTGTTAAAATGGACATCAAACCATCCTTGAAAGTGAAATCACTAGATGAGAGACACTAGGTTGAGAGATGGACTGTGTCTGAGGGTCATCCTCTTTCTCCCACACACCTACCTCCTCACAGATCTGGTCATCCAGAAACCCAGTCCTTGTCCTCACTGAGGGCAATACAGTTGTTTCCCTAAGTATGCTTCTCTGGGCCATTTGGAGATACGTCCTCCCCAGTTTGCAGTGATTCTATCTGGAATCACTAGGCCAATGAAAAGGTTTTGTGCCTCCTCAAAATTCATATGTTGAAATCCAAACTCCAAAGATGATGGTACTAGAAGGTAGGGCCTTTGGTGGTGCTTAGGTCATAAGGGTGGAACCTCATGAATGGGATGAGTGCCCTTATAAAAGAGGCTCCTGAGAGATCACTCACCCCTTTCACCATGTGAGGACACAGCAAGATGTTGGCTATGAACCAGGAAGAGGGCTCTCACAAGAACATAAATACACTGGCACCCTGACTTTAGACTTCCCGGCCTCTAGAACTGTAAGAAGTAAACTTCTGTTGTTTATAAGCTGCCCAGTCTGCGGTATTTTGTTATAGAAGCCCAGATGGACTAAGACAGCTTAGTACAGTTGTATGCTATAGGAATTGAGAGGAAGGTCAGGGAAGGCTCGATGAAGTGGGATTTGAGTTCGGATAGTGAGCCAAGGTGGTTGGAGATGGTATTAAATCCCACTGTAAAGATTCTGAGGCATTAAGAAATTCCAAGCCAGAAAGGAACATGCAGAGAGTGTTGGGAGTAGAGAAGCCATGGAGGCTACAGAGAAACACGGAGTAGCTGCAGGTAAGTCACAGGTAGACTCCAAATGGCAGAAAGAAGTTGAAAGATGGTCTAGGTTTAGTCAGCTTAGATAAAATTTTTAAAGATTTTATCTTTAAGTAATCTCCACACCCAATGTGGGGCTTGAACTCACAACCCTGAGATCAAGAGCAGTGTATTCCATCAGCCGAGCCAGCCAGGTGCCTCTCAGCTTAGATATTTTTTAAAGAAACGTGCACTTACACTTACCCTTCCTTTGCATCTTCCTAGAGTTTAAAAGATGATTGCTCTTTTGACTTTCAGGACTCCTACTTTCTAATTTGGTGTTAGAAATCATTCAGGATGGAGTGGCTTTATAATTACTGAAAGAAAAGTTCACAAGTGTTTTTGCACTGTGGGCTTGAAGGTGGGAGGTTGAAATTAATTTTCATATGTTTTTTTGGAGATGGAAAGATTTCCCTATGGAGGGTAGTAGAATATGCCACCACAAAATATGCCACTTTGACAGGAGGATTGTTTTGAGCTGAAGGCAACTGAGAAGAAGTAGATATAAGAAAAGTTCTCCACCCTCTCCCTATTTGCCTAAAAGCAGGACATAAGGATATAAAGGTGTCCTCCCTCCCCTCTCTGCCAGAAAGGACAAAAGATAATCACCAGAGACAGCCTTAGACCTTTATCAGTAGGGAAAGGGCACCAGAAGAATCCTCACAGCAAACTGGACTAACCAGCCCTGATCTTCCATTGGTTTCCCCAGATATTTGCCTTTCCACACTTTTTGCCACCCTAGAAACTCACAGTCCTTCTCCTTTGTCACTTCTTTAAAAACTTATTCTTTTGTTAAGATGCTATATAAACCCATGTTCTAGCCACCCCTTTGAGTTACTCACCTCTGGGTACTTCCAAGTGTATGCATGATGTACATGTTGATAAACTTCTGCTTTTCTTTTGTCAGTCTGATTTGCAGGGCCCATGGTCAATACATCTAAGATGGGTAGAAGGAAAAGATTTTTCCCCCTTTCCTATACCTGGCTTCTCACAGGGGATTTCTTTCTTATGAAAAACCATTGCTCCGCATTCTCCTAGAGACCCTACTGTCTTCCACTGTAACAGTTGTTTGGGTTTTGTTTTGGTTTTTGAGCGATAGTAAAGCATAGTTTATTGAGCGATCGTACAAACCTCCCAAAGAGGGAGGGGACCCAGGAGGGTTACCCTGTAACAGTTATTTTTGATCAATGGAGGTTAAGTGGACAAGTATATTAGTCTGCTCAGGCTGCCATAATAAGATACCATACATGGGGCGGCGGGGTGTGGTGGCTTAAACAACTGTAATATATTGTCTCACAGTTCTGGAGGTTTGAAGTCTAAGATCAAGATGCTTTCAGGGTTGATTTCTGGTGAAAATGCTCTTCCTGGCTTGCAGACAGCTACCTTTTCACTGTCTTCATAGGGTCTTTCCTCTGTGCTTGTATGTTGGGGGGGGGGGGCGGGGAAGGGGAAGAGAGATATCTGATATCTCTTCTTATAGGGACAGCAGTCCTATAGGATTAGGGCCCCACCCTTAAGACCTCATTTAACCTTAATTACTTCCCCAAAGTCCCTATCTCCAAATACAAGCAGAGTGGAGATTAGGGTGTTAATGTATGGATTTTAGGGGAAACAATTCAATCCAAAACAACTCAATTTTAAGGGTCAATCAGCCCTGAGCATCTCAGAACTTGCTTTGCTTATTCTAATTTTTATAATTCTTTCTAGTTGGTCCTAACCATTATTTTATAGCCCTTGAATCACTGAAGAAAGACAGAGGTGGCTCTTACTTTGGTAGTCCTTTGTGTTTCCTGGGAACACAAAATGGTGAGAGAATCCCTCTACCATCCCTGCTGTTAGGGAACACAGGGCTTAGTTAACGTTCACTGGTATCACTAAAGAAAAGGCTCTAAATGGTTTTGACTGGTCATCCTTTTTTTTTTTTTTTTAAGATTTTATTTATTTTTTAGAGAGCGAGAGAGAAACAGCATGAGAGGAGCAAGGGTCAGAGGGAGAAGCAGGCTCCCCGCCGAGCCGGGAGCCCGACATGGGACTCGATCCCAGGACCCTGAGCCGAAGGCAGACGCTTAACCATCTGAGCCACCCAGGCGCCCTTGACTGGTCATCCTTATACATTTTTTGAGCATACGCCCCTGACACATTTATTTATTCATTCACTCATAAATTATGTACATATACTATAATACTGCTATATTATATTGCAAAATATGCACAAATATTTGCAAAACAAAACACAGTCAGAATCATTCTTAAGTTAAAAATAAAGATAAGTAAGTTGGAATAATTGCTTCCTACACTTCCCTCTGGAAACCACTGTCCGCAGTTTAGGGTATAGTAGGAAAACCAAGGATGAATTTGGAACCACTGATTTTTACGTCCTGGTTCTTCTCTTACCCACTGTGTCATCTCTTCTGAGTGGCTGAGTTTCAGCAAAAGACCCAAGAGCCCCCAGTTACCTCCAACAGACTGAGATTCCTGATAAGCTTTGGTCTGTTTAGGTACCAAATACATTTGTTTTAGTGAAGGATATAAAGAATACTATGCCTTCCAATAGAAGGAGAGCAGGCAGGGGGAAGAGGTTGGGAAGTTAAATACTATAGGAAGGGGGCCAGGGTTTTTATTTTTATTTATTTATTTATTTATTTATTTATTTATTTATTTAACAGAGAGAGAGACAGCGAGAGGGAACAGAAGCAGGGGGAGTGGGAGAGGGAGAAGCAAGCTTCCCGCTGAGCAGGGAGCCCGATGTGGGGCTCGATCCCAGGACCCTGGGATCATGACCCGAGCCGAAGGCAGACGCTTAACGACTGAGCCACCCAGGCGCCCCTATTTTTATTTTTTAAAGAGCTTACTTAGCATTTAAAGCCAAAGCGTACCCTTTAGTTATGAAAATTTTGCTAGAGCTCCTTGTTGTCACTGACATTAAGGACTGTTCAGAAAGGAAAGTTAAATTTTATTTACTTGCAAATGAATCCAGGTTCCCGTGGATTGAGGATGCAAACTCAGCTTGAGGTCTAGTCACTTAGATGTGAATTAAAACACCTTCCCCCGTTGTAATAGATTTTCACCTCTAAGGAACCCAGGGGGAAGAAAGGAACAAAGCCTGAGCCTCTAGGGTGAAGTGTCTATTGCTATGCTAATGTACCATGAGCAGGTGTGAGATACAGTTCCCAGTTATGGCTTCCCTTCTATCAAATTTTGGGTGCTTGTGGCTGGATCACAGGGAAGGACCCAGGTAGTTTCTTCCTCTGGATTCTTTTTTTTTTTTTTTTTTTATTTATTTTTAAAGATTTTATTTATTTATTTGAGAGAGAGAGAGAGTGAGAGACAGAGAGCATGAGATGGGGGAGGATCAGAGGGAGAAGCAGACTCCCCGCCGAGCAGGGAGCCCGATGCGGGACTCGATCCAGGGACTCCAGGATCATGACCTGAGCCGAAGGCAGTCGCTTAACTAACTGAGCCACCCAGGCGCCCCCTTCCTCTGGATTCTTAAAGAATATTTTTTAAAAAGGATAAAAATCACAACTCTCATACAGATATGAAAATGAACACATGCTGAAGATTTTATTTAACTCAAACTGGTGAGATGTTACAACCAGTTCAATGGAAAAGTTAACAAAAAGTACCAATCTGTGGAGTACAAGAATGTTAAAATGAATGTGCAGAAGCACCCTAACCTAGCTTTTACATTAGAAGGGAAGTCAATGAAACTTCTAGGGATGGGACTGAATTTGCATGTTTATAGTGAAGCATTATTTTGCATTGCCATCCGTCATACACAATTCACAGTTGTAAAATAGCTCCCTTGGAATCATATAATCCAGATGGTAGATCCAGTCCTCTAGAGTCCAGACAATGCATAGTTTCCCATGAAAGCACAAATTTGTCCCCCATTGCTTAACTCCAGGAGCCATCATGCATGGTCCCCCTGGGACTGTGTAGCACAGGGCCTGCTGGGCCCACTTTGTGCTCCTGGTGCCTGGTCTCCCCTCCTGTCCTGTTCTTTGGTGTCAGCTGCATCCCCCATGCAGGGCACTCACACAAGGAGACATCCCCCCAATTCCTGACAGGCATAATATTTTTACTTAGTTCCCACTACCTCTGTGATACTTGGGGAGAGATGGGAGAAGGAAGATGATGTCTGTCATTCCTTTTCTGTTTCTGTTGATGACCTCTTCCTCCTTCAGAGCTCTAAGAGGGGGCTGGAGCAAGGAAGAGAAGAATAATGGTGCAACGTGCTCTGATATTAGCAGTGCTGTTCTCATTGTAAACAGGTTGTAGCATATATGTTAGGAAAGTGGTTTCATTTTAGTTAATTGATTTTTCTTGCAGTTTCTACTGCATACTGGAGACATGAGTGAGGGCAATTTAATCTCTCGGAGTTTTGGTATTTGAAGCTGATAAAATGAAATGGTTGTAATAAAAATTTCAAGGTCACTTCCAGTTCTGAATATTTATGGATGTATTCCTATTGATCAAGAATCACGGATCATACATGCAACTATAGCGATTGATGTTCTTACTTTCATGGCTCTTTTCTTTATTGTTCTCATCGTTGAAAAATATTTAAAATAATTTATTTTATGAAATATTGCATAGGGTTGAATGGCACATTGGGAGAAGCTGAGCAGAAAGCAGAAAAGGGTTCACGTGCACTGTTTTTACATTGAAAAAGAGTGCCCAAATCAAAGAGCCTAATATAAAATTGGAGGGATGCTAGCTGTTAGAAGTTTGATCATTTCAACATTGCTGTCTTCTCTGCCCTTCGTCTTCTCCACCGAGTCCCCTAAATGTTTTAATGCATTGATACTAATGTATTATTCTGGATATGTTACCACCGTTTTGTGGCTATCCAGAATGACGTCTTAATAGGGCACCTGAGGGGGAATGAGTGTGGAATTGGGGCAGCGTCCTTGCACACTGGCCTTGTGTGACATACCCTATGAACCACTGTTTCAGTTACTTTTACTTCCTGAATAAAGGTTATTAGGTAATTAATTTAAAACACAGTAGCAGTTACCCTTTTGTAAGGGAAATTTACATTTATAAAGGAAGTCTCCATTTTTAGGGGTGTCTCCTCTCTGTATCACTGTATGAGGAAGAGAAGAATGGCTCTGAAATACAAGAGAATCTTTTTTTTTTTTTTGTCAAGAGAGAAAGCATTGATTTAAATGTGAATAACAAAACTTACCTTTGTTTGTTATGCTTTACCTAGTAACCTCCCCATAACTGACCTTCCTCTCCACCATACTTCTTTTGTCTTTAGCGGACCATGGTATTTAAGCTGAAATTCTAAGCCACTTCTTAGAGATACTCACTTTTCTCTGGGTATCTCTTATATATACATGAATTATACATTATACAATTTTTCTCTTGTTAGTCTGTCTTTTGTTATAGGGGCCCCAGCCAAGAACTAAGAAAGATAGAAAGAAAATTGTTTTCCTCCCCTACACATCAACAACTCCACTAGATTTTATGTAGCCTTTAAGCAAGTCCAGACTCAAATTAGAACATTTTCTCATGACAGTGCATTAAACTGACCTGTTGGCTGAGCCAGGCAAAGGACTCCAGGGTATCAAAGAAAAGGTTGCTGTTTGTTCCAACCTCAGCCCTCTTAACACAGGCAAGCATTTTCTTTATTTCACACTTCTGATTCAAATTTAAACACCAGATCTCCTTAGAGTTCATTGAAATTGGCTGTCTCTGACCATTAACTCTTCAGCATTTTGTCTGTGTTCAAAATTTCATCTTAAGGGGAACTCTTCAAGTTTCACAGGACATGATGGGGTTCATTCTTTCAAGAGCTTTTTCTCACTAGTTTTCTGTTTTCCTTATGAGGAAGCTAGATTCCCTTGCTCTCATGTAATAAAGCATAAGATTTTACCTATGGGTCTTAGAGTAAACCAGAAGCAAAATTATAATGAGAACAAATAGTTGAGAACTCACCTAAGAATTTTTTGAGGAAAAAAACTGCTCTGAGAAAAGAGATTCTAAACAACACAAACTGACTTCCTGGAAAGAAAATTGTTAATATTTTCCTCCTCCTTTATTTTAACATTAGTGTTCTGACTGTAGATTCAGCTCATGCCACAAAGGACAGGACATGCTTTGATTTTGTCTAATTCAAGTCTTGTTGGGAACAGAAAATAAAATTGGATACTAAAACGGTGTCAGTATCTTAATGGATGAGAAATGAATAAGTTCTTCTTGGGCAGGTACCATGTCTTATTTATCTTTATGCCCACTAAAATGACAAGCCTAGTCATCTGTACATGGTAAATGATTGATAAAGGATTACTGAGCTGAATTATTGAAGACAGGAGAGTCTTGGGATTAGATATGTGCTCTTAATCTTTTGAGACAATTGTCAAGGACAGCCATGAGGCATTTTGGGGAAAGTGTACTCATTCTTATTTTTAACTGTGTTCCTGAAGGTTTGTACATGGCTATTTACCAAAGTGGCATAAAATCCAAGGACATAGTTAATTTATCTTCCGATTTATTTAAATTAGTCTTAAGGAAAGCTTACTCAGCTTATGCCATTATTTATAGGTAAGTAATATATTTGGTAAAGAGACTTAGATACTGGGGCAGGGAGAGCTAGTTCAAACTGGTAGACTTCTAACATTTTGGTGAGTATGGAATACTGCAAATACTTGGCATTAGCAAGTGATAGAGTAAGTTTTAAAAATAGCCCTGTCTTGAAGTAGTGAAATGGCCAGATCAATGATTAGTTGTTTCTATGTCTTCTATCCAGAATCATTTTCCCTTCACTAAAGTTATGGCCAGTGAATAGCTGTGCTTTCCACAAAACTGGAAACAGCAGTGTGGGAGTCATGCTTGAGTGAAGTACATAGCAACATAAGGTGTGTGATGTAGACTGAAATATAGTGGTCACTTCTCCATTTAGAATTTATTTTAATTGTTTTTAGGAGAGAAAAGAGATGTGAAGATTTCTCAGACAAATATGGTTTCTGGAAATACAAGTAATTGCTCCCACCAGGTGTGCTCTGGAAGTACAGATACTTGCCGAGATAGATCATGAGCTGACCTTACATTTCCAGGCTGGAGTAGCTGGCCTCTGTCACAGCCTCAGAGGAAAAGGAGGCTAAGATTGAATAAGGCTATGAAAGAGCTGACCATTGAGAATATCACCTTTGTATATAAATTTTAGGTTCTTTAATAACACGAAAGGGTCTGTGTCTGTTAAAATTCCACTTTATACATTTGCTGGATATGAGATCCCCAAGCACATAAGAATGGAGGGATGGATAACACAAGTTAATTTATTTCTTTGTAGTTTATAAGTAGATTTGAGCCATACAACACGCTACAATTTACTTTGAAGACCATTCTTGTGATCTATTGTGACTCTATTCCCTGCCTTGATTTAATACATATGAATGTCTGTACAGTTTTCAAAAATGAATCCCAAGTTTGTAGCACTACTTACCTTTCCTTTTTCCAAGACTCTTTTCATTCAGAAGAAAATGGGTAAGGCACAGAGAAAGCTACTGTGGAGTTGGAGGTGGGAAAGTCAGGGAAGTGGAAGGGACTGTGTAGAGAGAGGGAAGATCCTAAAATAATGTGGGCAAGGAGGAAGTGGGGGTGCACTGCCCGGAAATGGGAAAGCATCATTAGGTGAGAGGTCAAATTCAAAGTGTGGGGCCAGACTACTTGGGTTTTCACATATCCCAATAAGGCTTGATTCTGGATGCAACCAAGCAAAGAATATTTTTCCTTAAGCTTTCCCTCTAGGATTTTTGGGCAAATCCAGATTTCCATCATATTTTTGGAATAAGTCCTATGGATTTGCCTGTGGTCAAGGCAGATCACTTGGAAGAGTCAGGAGTGATCCATGGCTGAGGTCAATTTAAGTATTTCTGACAGGACAACAGATTTACTTGTTCTCACACAGGCAAGAGAAGGAAAGAAAATCCTATTTTAATGCAAGATCCATGTGTAAAAAGTTGTTCTTGAAGCAGGAGGCAATTCCCAAAGAGAAGCAAAGTCCAGTTTGACCTTTGTGCATCTCTTTTTGATTTTCTAACATTCCTGAAGGATCTTTTGGAAAGGAAGGAGTAATTATTTAGCTAATTCAGAATCATTAGAGAAAATAATTTTAATAATAATAATAATATGTAACACTTAATCAGTGCTAATATGGGCCAAGGACTGATCTAAGATGTTAACTCCTGACTCCTCTACAAAAACCTATATAATCAGAAGGTGTGAATAGAGAAAAAAGTCAAGTAGCTGAGCAGCTCTGTTTTCTTCTTTGTTTTGGCTAGAAATTTGGAAGAATCCTTTTCCAAAAATCTGAGAACTCACAGCTTTCTCAGAAGAGGTCCTGGCAAGGTCTAAATGGCACTCCTCTTTATGCACATTATAAAACACGGTATTTAATATATTAGCTGACGCAGTGAACCTGCCAAAGTTTTACTAATGTGCCAGAACATTTACCAGCAAGCCCTTAATTACTAATAACACCCCCTCTGGATTCATCCTGAAGGCAACTCACTCTCTTTCTTGTCCCTATGTGCTATCTCCATTCTCGGCTAACTGGGACACAGATTTTCTTTCCTTTTGCATTGGAAGGGAAGAAGGATAAGTAGGGTGGCACCAGAAAGAGATAAGGAGAAAGAAAAGACTCCACCAGAGCAAGAGTGGGAGAATCGGAGATTTGGGGCATTTAACTTAAAGAGACAGGATTAAGTGAGCACATATAGGGAGAGCCTGAGTTGCATTTAGGATGACATTGTGGGCCTCCAAATATGAGGCTAATTTGTGCATTAGTTTCTTACTGCTGCTGTAAAAAATTACTACAAACTTGGAGACTTAAAACAACTCAAATAGGGGTGCCTGGATGACTTAGTCGGTTAAGCATCCAACTCTCTCTCTTTTTTTTTATTCACTAGTAAATTTTATTGTTTTCTTTGATTGACTTTAAAAGTTTTCCTCTTGATTTTTTTTTCTGAAACTAAACAAGAAATGTATAGTTTTTCTAAACAAACAAACAAACAAACAAAAAAGCAATGATGTTTTATAAATTGCCATCTCGGATTTTCTTGTCAGCCTGCTTCAAGGAAATCCATATGTTCAATATACTTGCTCACAGTTTAGCCCATACCAAATGGTTGTCTTATCTAAATATCTGAGCAGCAAACTGAGCTGATCCTTCTGGAGAAAATATGGTTGAACAGGCAAGAACACTGGGTAGTTGAAGAGAAGACCACATATCCTGAGCTCCCCAGTCTGGAGTGAGTGGAGGGCAGCTGATAACTGGATATGCAGTGTTACCAGACATCACTGGTCCTAAACCATTGCTTCTGCCTGCCACTGTCACAGATATAGTAGGAATGCCACCCCCTTCATACTCTGCTTTAATCCTCAGAATTTCATCTGGTCCTTTATAGGCAGATGTTATCCGAAGTTCACATGGCATGCCAAAATTTCCACAAGCCTTCTTGATTTTTTCACAGTGACTGAGGTCGGAAGCTGAGTCCATCAATACTACAGCTCTGCACGGACTTTCTGATTTCAGAAGCAGCTCCACTTTTTCTGCAACCCACTCAACATTTTTTTTTACCAACTGGAGCCCTTTGGGAGTTACTTCCTTCAGGTCACGATATGACTGTTTATCTTTCTGTTGGCTTCAATCTCCTGATGGCTGGAGTCTCCAGGAATCATTATCAATAACATCAGCAAGAACAATTTCTTTGGTGGTTACATCAACACCAAATTCAATCTTCGTATCAACCAGCATACAGTTCTGGGGCAACTAGGATTTCTCCAGTATTTCAAAAATAGCCTGTGTAGCATGACTCATGACATCTTCTTCAGTATGGCCTATAACAAGTCCAGCAAAGCAAAATTTTGCAGCAATTAGCTGTTCCTCAGACCACTGTGGCTCATTATTGGCCTCATCCTTGAGAAACAGCTCCACTTTAGGGGGTAGAACTTACATCCCTCCTTGACACCAAGATTTCTTTTGAGAAAAGAACCAGCTGCTATTCTTCTACAAACCCATTCAACTGGAATCATTTCACACGTAGGTACAATGAAAGCTGTCTCCCCACATTTTCTGGGGAAAGCAGTTTTGATACCTGCTTCCTTTAACAACTGAAAAATACAACTCGTAGTTTATTTTATTTATCCTTATATCACCTTCCAGGTGATTTTTTCTGTCTGCATTTCCTGCTGTAATCTGGTCCTTGTACTGCAGGAGCACTTTTCCTGGACTATCTGGCAATTCATAGACTTCTTTTGTTTTACCCTCATAGAGTTTTTTATCAATATTCAGTACCTCAGCTGTCGCCATTATTCTGTGTAGGCTGGGGGCAGCGGCCACTCTGGGAAGAGAGGCAAGACGCTGGAAAAGAGGAGTGGTCAGAGGGGTTCCAAGTGTCCAACTCTTGATTTCGGCTCAGGTCATGATCTCAGGGTTGTGAGATCAAGCCCGGTGTCAGGCTCTGTGCTCAGCACAGAGTCTGCTTAAAATTCTATCCCTCTCTCTCTGCCCCTCATGCCCCCCCACCCTGCTCACACTCTCTCTCTCAAAGTAAGTAAATAAATAAATAAACAAACAAATAAAATAAAACAACTCAAATATATTCTCTTACAGTTCTGGAGATCAGAAGTCTGAAATGAGTCTTATGAGACTAAAATCTAGGTGTTGGCAGGGCTAGTTACTTCTGGAGGATCCAGGAGAGAATATGTTCCTTGCCTCTTCTGTCTTCTAGATGCTGCAAGAATTTCTTAGCTTGAGGCTACATTACTCCAATCTCTGTTGCCAACCTCACCTCACATTCTTCCTCTTATGTAGTCAAATCTCCCTCTGTCTCCCTCTTATGATTCTTATTACATTCAGTGCCCATGTAAAAGTGTAGATAATGCAGGATAATCTCCTTAAGATCCTTAACTTAATCACACCTGCAAAATACCTTTTGCCATATTTGGTAAGATTTGTAGGTTCCAGGGAATAGGATCTGGATATCTTTGAGGGTCATTATTCGGGCTTCCATTGTTTGGTAGCCAAGACAGCTGAATCATCATGTACAGATAGCTGATTTATGACTGGGAGCATCTAAAAGTCTTGGGGAAGAGTGGTAGTAATATGTCCTTTCCCTCTAGGGGAAATCTGATCAACCCTGAGTATCAGCTCCCAAGCTTTTCCGTAAGTTGACTTAATTCTATCCTTGGAGACAACTGAGCCAAGAGCAACTCTCTTTTATCATGGTCTGGAATGCAAATATTTCCAAAGTACTGTCAGGGAAGAAAAACTTTTCCTCTACCCTCTTAAGTTTAGCCATTGAGGGCCTGCAGATTAATCTGACAAAGAGATTAGCAAGAGGAATAAACAGATTTAATTGCATATGTATGCGCGGGAGTTTGCAGAGAAATACGGCTCAGGGAGGCAGTCAGAATTTGGGGCTTACATATCAACTTAACAGGAAATGGGGAGAAACAGAGGGACACTTCTGGGAAAACAAATGCCTTCTTAGTGGGGAATGGGTAAAGGGCACTGATGGAAAACCAAAGGAAGTTTTTGAAAGATAAATGAGCACTTAGGAAAATATTTGGGTGGTAGGAGAGTTTCATGACAATGCCTCTTTGGGTGTGATGCCAACTTCTATTCTCTAGGAAGAGAAAATTAGAGCTGCTCTGAGGAGGGGATTTATGACAGTTAAGTTCTTTTGGGAAACTCTGCTTTTAGGCAGATAAGGGATTTCAGGAACCCAGATGCCTTTGGCTCAAAATAATTTTTATGCCATGGTGGCTTATTCTGGACCCCTTCAGAGCCTATAGTTATGCAAGATTTGATCCAACTTGAAGTTCTTCACCTTTGAATCTCCTGCATATACCAGATTTGTGTTCCTTGTTAACACACATTTATGTTAAGTGGAGAGAATGAACACAATTTTGGAGCTAGTGTATCAGCAGGGCCATTTTTTTTTTTTTTTTTTTTTTTTTTTTTTTAGAATAAGGAAGATGTATAACAAATTAGGTCCCAGAGGAGGAAAACCAGGGCAGATGATCCTGGAATGGAATCTGTAATCCATCCTCCCATGTTAGAGGGAGGCCCTTTGTGGGGAGACTCTGTACCCACCTTGTGGGCAATGGTCTTGCTTTGTAGCCTGGATCCTGTTGCTGTCTGTGTCCTTAGGCTGGGTCCTACTTTATGTCCCTGGTCTGGGTCCTCAGTCACTTCCCAAACTTTCCTGCTTGGGCTTGTACATCTGATCCCCCTCTCCTTGCACACTCTAGGAATTTTGGGGCTGAATCATTCTACTGTCTAAAAGTGTATAGTGGGGTGCCTGGGTGGCTCAGTTGTTAAGCGTCTGCCTTCGGCTCAGGTCCTGGGATTGAGCCCCACGTCGGGCTCCCCACTCAGTGGGAAGCCTGCTTCTCCCTCTCCCACTCTCCCTGCTTGTGTTCCTTCTCTTGTTGTGTCTTTCCCTCTGTCAAATAAATAAATAAAATCTTTAAAAATAAATAAAAAATAAAAGCATATAGCCTTAGTTACATAGTCCTCATGTTTAAACCTTAAAAATATAATAATCTTAGGAAAATCTTCTGTCTTCCTTTGGAAATACCACACCAGTGAGTCACCAAAAAGCCTTCCAGGAAAGGGGGGGGCGTGGCTGGGTCCCAGGGCTACTCATTCACTGGCACATTAGTTATCTATGCCCTACAAATGAGTCAGGGTGGCCTTCAGACAGGAAACGGGACGTTTGTGGGTGCCCCCAGGAGTGCACGAACTCTGAAGTCGGGAAATGACAGAGCAATGTGGAAGGATCCGGGTAAGGGCACTTCTGTGTTTGGGGCCATAGTGGTACCCAGAAGTGAAGACTGGCTTCTTCATATTGCCAGGCCTATCCCACTGCTTTCTCCGGCCACATTCTAAATTGCAGGCCATGCTTGTTGCCTCTTTTACTTTATTCTTCCGCTCTTAAAAGCTGGCTTCCATTACCACCACTGTACTGTAATGTCAACTCATCAGCTCTCAAAATGACCCTCTCTCAGTCATTTTATGCCTCCTTAAAAGCATAGGATACCAATTATTTTCTCCTTCTTTGAGATTGCTAATTGTTACAGGTTGTGTCCCCCCAAAAGATATGTGAAATCCTAACCCCTGCTACCTGTGAATGGGACCTTATTTCAAAATAGGGTCTTTGCAGAGGTAATCAAGTTGAAATGAGATCATTAGGTTGGGCACTAATCCAATATGCCCGGTGTCCTTAGAAAAGAGACAGAGACACACAGGGAGAAGGCCCGGTGACGAGGGGGGCAGAGATGGGTGTGCTGCAGATGTAAGGAAGGAGCACCACAGGTTGCTGATCTCCACCAGAAGCAAGAAGAGGCAAGCAAGGCTTCTCTCCTACAGGCTTCAGAGAGAGCATGGCCCTGCTGAGCCCTAGGGTTTGGACTTCTAGCCCTCAGAACTGTGAAATAATACATTTCTGTTGTTTGAAGTCATTCAGTTTCTGGCATTTTGTTACCAGAAAATAAACACAGCCATATTTAAAATATTATAATCCTGTGGTTCTCTGTCTCATCTCTGGCAATGTCTCACTCCTCTTCTGGCTTCTCTTCCTCCTCCAGGTGCCTAATGCTAAGTGTTGACCAGGATTTCATACTTCAGTTTTAAATCTCTATTTGCGTATCTGGCTCTCTCACTCATTTCTAAGCTTCAGCCCTCACTTCAACACAAGTGAAATGAATTTCAAAATTTGACGTCTGATCACGTCCAACATTTTTACTTTCCGTGGAACATATTCAACCTGGATGTCCTGCCATCTTCTTGAATTCATTACATCTAAACTTAAACTAATTTTCGATGACCTCCTCCCCAGTCCCAGCCCCTTCTCATCTACCTGACTTCCTCATCTGTCCCTAGCTCAGTGCCCACCTCCCCGCCCCCCACCCTGGTCTAGTCATCCGTATCTGGAATTCTATAGAGTCTTGCTTTGAATCTTCTCTTCCTTAACCAGTTGCCAAATGGAGGGAGAGAACTTTTAACAACTCCCATCAATGGAGTAGGTACCCACTAAAGTCTGCATAATAAACCACACCAAACCACCCTTGTTTACCATACTTTTATTTGTCACCTTCCCATAACTTGCTTCCCCAACCCAGAAGCCCCAAACCCCTTTTCCTTTGTCTAGCCTAAGATGGTATATAACCCTCCATCATCTGGCTGCCTAGAGGAGTCTCATTTCTTGGTGAAATCCCTGAGCATACACATGTAATTAAATGTGGGTTGTGTTTTGTTGTTGTTGTCAATCTTTTTTTTTTTTTTTTTACTTGGCAGAGAGAGAGAAAGAGAGCACAAGCGGGGGAAGTGGCAGACAGAAGGAGAGGGAGAAGCAGTCCCCCCGCTAATCAGGGAGCCCGATGCGGGACTCCATCCCAGGACGCAGGGATCGTGACCTGAGCTGAAGGCAGACGCTTAACCGACTGAGCACTGAGGCACCCCATTAACCTGTCTTTTATCAGTTTGATTTAAGGGCTTCAACCAATGAACCTAAGATGGATAGAGGGAAAAATAGTTTTTCCCTGCCCCCACAAAGCCTCCGAAAGCTGCTTGCTTTTTTAATCTCTCCATCTCTCCCCTGTCTTACACACCAGGCTGTCTGCAAGTGAATGGGAGCCAATGAGCGGCCGTGATTGCCCGGCCAAAGCTGCTCAGCGTGAGCAGGGATATGAAGAAGCAAGCATCATGCCCATAGGGAGGCGGGAGCTCTCCCACCCAGACTTCCTGAGGAGTGAAGTACAGGCAGCTCACATCTGCAGCCAACCAGCCTGGGTGGTATTCCTTGAAGTGAAGAGCTCACAAATCCCTTCCCGGGGGCCAGAGTCTGTTGGCCAACCTGGAGGTTCCTGGTGGCCTGTCTGTTCTTCGGGGGCAAGCTTGGGGAGCTGAAGAAATCAAATCAAGGCCTCAGGCCCTTTGCAGAGTTGCTTCTTCACAACTCTGGTAATATGCACTCAGTGCCTGATTTAAAAATCTGATGATGTCACATTAAAAATGTTGCAGTTATCTTCCTTTGATGGTTGTTAGTGGTTTCAGTTGGGGTGACTCCTATTAGTCTGTCACAGGGTTGATAAAAAGGCTCTTTGTCCCTGTTTTGGAAATAAAAATGGGTATCCTCTAAATGGATCTCCTACTTATTTCTTAGGGGAGGCTAATGGATTACATTTTTAATGTCAACTGGGTGGGTTTGTAGTAAGCACCACCCGTTTACCTGTGTTCTTTGCTAAGGCAAGTAAATGCAACATTGCCATTACCTTCTTTGTTTACGTCAGAATGTTTTGGGTCTAATAGATGCCTCACCCCAGAGGTGTGCGTAGAGGTAGACTTGACAAAATTGTTTTGAGAATTTAGATGGCTGTGCTTCTAGACACAGGGACATTTCCCAAGCTTTCTTTTTGATTTAGTTTGGGAAGACTATGTTTCTGAGCCTGGGCATAGCTCCCACTTGCCAAATGAAAGCACAAACAGGCAAACAAATAAACAGTTTTGTTTTGTTTTTTTAAAGTTAAAAATGAAACAATAGGAAGGCCAGAAGCAATCAAATGTCAGTAATATTTTCAATAAATTAATGGCCTGTGTTTGTGGCAGCAGATGCTTGGAAAAGATTGAGCTGACAGATGGGCACAAATAAAGCCACAGGAAAACTGGGGAAGATGATAAATATTATCTGTAGGCCATTTTTATCCCCCTTGTTAATTAGCCATTCTGCTCCTCTTACAATAGGTAAGCTTATTTTCCTTTTGACTCTGAAATTCTTTCATTTCATATTGTTTTCTTTCAAATTTTCTCATCTTTCTCTCCTGTGTGTTTTTTTTTTTCTACCCCAAATCTGCTTCAAATTTCAATCCTGTTTTCTCTCCCACATTTCCTGCAGTGAGGTTTTTGCAGGGGAGAAAGCAAGGACGTTTCCTTTACCTCCTGTCATCTCCCTAACAATTTTCTTGCTATTAATGTCTAACAACTTCCCAGCCCCAGGGAATACAAATTCCTTTCCTTTTCTATAAATTGTTGTGTGCTGTTCTCAATGCCCATCACTAAAAATACAACACGGCATTATTGATCTCGCTCTCCCTCTCTTTTGCCCCCTTAGAAGAATTTTACAAATGAATCGGTTCTGCCCTGTATCTTTTAGTGGTTTATATTTTCCAACGTCCAGTTTGGCACCCTGGCAGGGTCATTTAGTTGAAAGAACCTGGTCTTTGGAAACAGACAGCCCTTGGTTCCTATTCTCGTTGCTCATATTCTGGTTTTGTCTCTTATTAACCAGATGACCTTGGGGAAGTTCTTTAGGCCCTCTGAGCCAGTGTCTTCATTCCAGTGATTCCTACCATCTGATTTGCTGATGAGTCTCGGGGAGATGTGGTACATATATCACCCAGCACCTCCCTTCACTTCTCTGATAGCAAGATGCCAGAGGGGTATGGCCAGTCAAGCGATATCCTTGCTCTTCCTTTTTATTTACAGCTCCCAGGGGGCCGTGGAGAGGACAGCGGGATGATGCTAGGCTCCCCATTCTGTGTGGCAGCTCAAGAGTGGTAGAAGGTCAAAGAGCTATAACGAAACTCACTGAGAAATGGTCTAATTGAATAATTCACATCTCAGCCAATTGCCATCTCCTCAGAGAAGCCCTCACCGACCATATGATCAAAAGTAATTCCCCTGGTCATTCTCTAATCATTATCCTGCTCTAGCATCATTACAACACTCACCACTATCTGAAATTACTTACTAATTTGTGTGTTTCCTCATTTATGTTTTGTCTGTTTCCTCCACTGAAATGTAAACTCTATGATAGCTGGAAAGCTACTTATCTTATTTTCCGTTATAGCCTCATTGCTTAGAGCAGTGTTTGACAAAACTAGACCCTCAATAAATGTTTGTTACGTGAGGATCTCTCTAATGTTGGAAATTACCCTGGGATCCATCAATGAATGAATGTAGCAAAAGATTTCGTTTTCAGCTGGGCTCAACAAATCCTAATCAGTTCATTTATGTGTCTGCAGGTATAGTGGGTGTGGTGGGGCAGGTTTCTTTATTAGATTCTAACTGCATCCTAGTTTAGCACAGTGATCTACCCACCAGTTACATAGCTCCTCAAGAAGAAACAGATAGCCATTAAAAAGTTTTGTTTAGCTCATGAAGCAATCCTTCTCCACAACTGATCATTCCTCTCTTTTAAAACACTTTCTTAGCTTGTCTTCTAGAATACTATTCTCTCTCGATTCTTCACCTCCTCACCAGCACCCCATTTCAGTATTCACGGTTGGTCCTTCTTCATCTCCCCAACCTTGAATATCTTCATATCCATCAACATTCACTCTGTAGGTGATTCATTTAGTCATGTGACATCAAATATCTTCCTTTTTGACAACCCTCACATTTTTATCTTCAGCCCAGACCTTTGAATTCCATATGAACATCTCCAACTGCCCTGTGATATCTACACTTGGATGTTTAGGTTGATTGCATTAATATCCAAACCATTTGTCCATGAGACTTTACGTTTTCTTCCACTAAAGAGGCAAGGTTTACTTTTCCTGCTACCCCTGCTGAATCTGGGCTTAGCCATGTCACTTGCTTTGCCAATAGGATGAGGCAGTGGCATGTAAGTTCCATGCCTACTCCTCAAGAGTATGTGTTTTCATTTATTGTCTCTTGTGCTTCTGCTATTGCTATAAGAAGTACAAGACCAGGGTAGACCCTGTGGTCTCAGAGGATGTAGGGGAGGAAAAATTTTTCCTCTACTTTTCTGTATTCTTTTGGCTGTTCTATTGATGAAATTGACATAAAACAGGTTAAGGGAGAAAAACAAATTTAATTACTTATGTATGGAAGCCTCAGAAGAAATGTGGAATCCAAGAACAAGTTGGGAAATTGAGGCTTATATGTCAGACTAGAGCAGATCCCCAGTTTACTGTTCGTTTGTTTATCTTTTTTCTTGTGAGTGTCTATTCAAATTTTTTGCCCTTTATAAAGTTGTGTGATTTGTCCTCATATTTTTGAGTTGTAAGAGTTCTTTATATGTTCTAGATGCAAGTACTTTGTTAGATATATGTGTTGTGTATTTTTTCTCCTGTCCTGTGGCTTGCCATTTTGATTTCTGAACAGCAAAAGGTTTTAATTTTGATGAAGTCCAATTTATCTTTTTTTTTTTTCTTTTCTGGATTGTGCTTTTCATGTGCTATGAGCTATTGAGCTTTGCAGTGGTTTGGGATTTAGCACTATTTAACTGAGGCAGAACCCTAATAGGTATCTCAAAATGAATGTGTCCAAAACTGGAGTCCTGATTATCACCCTTTCTCAAACTTGCTCCTCAGACCATTGTTCTCATCTCAGAAAATGTGATCCATTCTTCCAGCTGTCAGGCAAGAAACCTTTATTATTCTCTTCTTGTCACATTCCACATGCAACCATTAGCAAATCCTATTGGAATCCCTTTCAAAATATGTCTAGAATCTAACCATGTCTCACCATCTCTACCACTGTCACCCTGGGCCATGTGGCCATGATTTGTGCCCTGTTTTTTTGCAATAGTCTCCTAAATGGCATCCCTGATCCTCCCTTGTCTCATTGTAATTTATTCTCGACACAGAAACCAGAGTGATATTTTAAAAATTTTAAGACTGATCATGTCTATCAACTGCCCAAAATCTTTCCAAGACTTCCTTTTCATTCAGAGTAAAACTCAAAATCCTTATAATAATTCAAAATACCCTACACAATCTTTCCCTCCACCTCCACTCTCTCTGATAACATTCATGCCCACTCTTCCAGATTTATTACTGTTTCTGCTGTTCCTGGCCTTCTTACTATTCCTTCAACACTCTAAGCAAACCCCTGCCTCAGGGCCTTTGCATTTATTGTCCTCTATACCAGCAGTACTTTCCCCCCCACATATTTGTGCCCATTAACTTCTTCATTTTCCTCAACTCTCTACTCAAATGTCTTTTTGGCTCCTGGCATTGTGTACCTTACTATTTTTTTTCCCATAGCACTTCCTACCACCCAAGTTTTACATATTTGTTTGATATTTGCTTTTTTCACCACTTTTCCCTCCACCGTGGCAAACATTTAGAATATAAGTTGCATAAGGGCAGGGATGTTATTTTGTTACTTTTGGATCATCAGGGCCTGAAAATTATAGGCAATTCAAGAATTTAGTGATAGAGTATTAATCAGTGTATAGCAAACTTCTTAATTTAAGAATTTACAGTTTATATTGTAGGGGGACCTGGGTAGCTCAGTCAGTTAAGCGTCTGACTCTTGATTTTGGTTCAAGTCATGATCTCAGGGTTGTGGGATCGAGCCCTGCATCAGGCTCTGCACTCCGTGCAGTCTGCTTGTCCCTCTCCCACTGCTCCTCCCTGACTCCCGCTCCCTCTCTCTCTCAAATAAATAAATAAATCTCTAAAAACTTTTTAAAATAAAAATCATATTGTGATTTTAGAAAAATAGGAAAATTCTGAATATTCTCTACACTTGGAGAATAATATATTTACAATGTCGATTTTCTAAAAACAGTCTAAATGCTCACCAATAGAAGACAACAGGCCAATGTTGGGTTAGGAATCAGCCATTCCAATTATGTTTTGGATGGATTTGAAATAATGACATGAAAAATGCTTCTAAGTAAGTTTTTTTAAGTAGAATAAAAAAATGGTATATGTCATAGTAATAATGGAAGAAATAAGGCATAAAAAAAGGAGAGGAAAAAGTACACCATGATTTTAAGAAGTGTATTTCTTAGTAGTGGAATAATAAATTATAAGTTTCTTTTATTTACTTTTTAAATTATGTTATGTTAGTCACCATACAGTGCATCATTAGTTTTTGATGTAATGTTCCATGATTCATTGTTTGTGTATAACACCCAGTGCTCTGTGAAGAGTGGGGGGTGTGGGGAAGGATTAGCCCGGTGATGGGTGTTAAGGAGGGCACGTATAAGTTTCTTTTAAACTAAGTTAGTCTATTTCCTCTTCTAGTGGCAACTCTATCTTTGCTTTTCCATTTAAGAAAGAATAATATTTTTTTTTCAAACCACAGAAGCCCCCTAATACCTAGATGGTTGGTTCTGCTACCCTCCATTGAGAATGACTGTCATTTGTTCATTTGCTGTTCACAGCCACCTGAGCAGAGGAGCCCCGTGGAGGTGAGCAGCATCCCCTGCAGACACAAATGGTGCAGTGGGCTCAGAGGGAGGGACTTCACCCTCTCAGTTGGGCAGCGATGACTAAAACAAACACAGACTTCTTTTTCCACCCTAAATCCACGCCCCCTGTCAGAGGTATAGGAGGAAGGTGCTAGGGGTGAACATGGGTTCTGGGTGATCATTATTCTCTGGAGAGTGTGAGCCCTGCAATTCCTGCTTTGGGGACACAATATGAGATGAAATCCTCCTTCCATCTTCTGGATACGTTCACTGGCCACCCTGGGCTTCAATGCAATATCCCTTTCCCACTTTCTTTTTTTCCCACCATCCCTTGGAGGGAAGCAGCCCTGGGGAATATATAAACTTGAAAACATGAATATAAAAATACCAATAGGGCGCCTGGGTGGCTCAGTTGGTTAAGCGACTGCCTTCGGCTCAGGTCATGATCCTGGAGTCCCGGGATCGAGTCCCACATCAGGCTCCCTGCTCGGCAGGGAGTCTGCTTCTCCCTCTGACCCTCCTCCCTCTCATGCTCTCTGTCTCTCATTCTCTCTCTCGCAAATAAATGAAAAATTTTAATAAAAACATACCAATAAAATCTTAATTCACATACGAAGGTAAAAAATATGTCAATCCCATCAAATTTTTAAAAAATTGTCAAGAATCATATAATTTCAAAGCAGATGGGCAGAATGAATACTGCAAAGCTTGTTTACACTTTTATAACATGGCCTTCCACTTTAGGTGACAAACAGAAATACCAACCTGTCTTTGCAGCATCCTCTAAACCATGCTGTTTTTTTTGTGCAACGGAACTCCTGTAAGTCAGTTGCTTTTGTTTTGTTTTGTTTTACTATTATGCTATGATTTTAACACTCACTGTTATTATCATGTAAAATAGTTTTATGACCCATAACAATGTCACTTAAGTATTCATAAAATAGCAATGAAAGTGCTCACGCTGAAAAATGTAGCCCCCGAATCAATAGCTTTTGAAGGGAAGCTATATGTGACAAGATGCCAAGAAGAAGGGCAGATGATATTCTGAAATAGCAGATATAATGTCGGGAGCAGGCAAAGCAGGTTTAAAGCCAAAATATGTTACAACTTGTAAATGTGCTCTGAGAATACATCTGTCTTATTTTATATTTATTCCTTTGAGAAAATCATTCTTGAATTATGCAGGTTTGAATTACACAAGGTCTTCAGAGATGCATCCTTTGTATGAAATGAGACCTCCCTGCATTTTTCTAACCAGAAATAGTCCAACTTAAAAAAAAAGTTAGTGCTGCTTGCCACTTAAATAAACAAGTTCCAAATTGTCTTTTTAATAGGAAAACTACATTTTTAGATTATATAATCCATCAGTTTGAATTGCTTAGAAAATCCCCTATGTGCAAATAGGTGTAAAGGAAATGTTTTTTTGGTGATAAGAATCAGGTAGTTAATATTTCCAAAGCATTTTGTTCAGACATATGAAGAGCTAAATTAATTTCCTTGAAATGCTTAGGAGAATGCACAGTTATTAATCTAATTCAGTTTCTTGTTAGTAAAAAACTCACTGGAATATTGCAGTGTAATGGTCAGCTGTCGAGATGATTTATGCCATTTATTATTTTTTAAAGGAGGGATGTTTTGCATTTTTTTTTATTTCCATGTGATAACCTCAGCAAAATGAAATCCCATTTCTAGTTTCCACAGTGCCATAAAAACAGGTTTGGCTCTTCAAGTTCAGCCCCGTGATTTGTGTGTGTAGTTTCTATTTGTAATGCTTCAGCCAATGAACAGCTGATTTAATAACGGTTAAGAACCTCTACTACCCAGGAACGACTGAAGGGATGTTTCATTGGATCAACAGTATTGCCTGCTTTTACCATGGAAATAAATCGTTCTGCCACAGGGTTGCCAAAATGTGAGGGTTTTTTGGATTGATGACACAAACCTATGTTGTCTTTGGAGACAATATGAGGTCTTAGTCCATCAATCATATCAACATTAATGAAATCTAATTTAATGGACTATTGCCTAATGAAAAGAACACTTAAGAGGAAGTCATAGTTGAAGCTTCCAGGGCTTTTCTCTTCCCACAAATGGCGAGCCCTCTAAAAAAGAAGGTAACATCCTCCTGGAGCTGGTCTGCAGATGAATTTCTCAGAGTGGCTCCTTTTCTGAGGTTCCTGCTCAATCCTTCTTTTAATTTAGAAAAAAAGAAGCTGAGGGCTGTAGCCAGGAACCGAATTGATCTTTAATTTGATTTTCAATGTTTAAAAATAGAGATCATCAAGAAACTTCTTCCCTTTCCTTATGCTCTTTTACGTTACCACATCTTTTTTTTTTTAATGGTGGTAAAATATACAAGTAGTATAAAACTTGCCATTTTAAAGCCTATCATTCAGTAGCATTGATTCCATTCCCAGTGTTGTGCAACCATGGACTCTACCTGTTTTCTAAACTTTTTCATCATCCCAAACAGAAACGCGATGCCCATGAAATGATAAATCCCTGTTCTCTCTTCCCCTGGCCCCTGGTAACCTCAAATCCACTTTCTGTCTCTCTGAATTTGCTTATTCTAGATAATGTATTTAAGTGAAATCACACAATATTTGGCCTCGTGTGACTGGCTTATTTCACTAGGCATAATATATTTTAGGTTCATCTATGTTGTGACGTGTCAGGATTTCCTTCCTTTTTAGGCTGAATAGTGTTCCACCCTATGTGTATACCACATTTGTTTATTCATCCATCTGTTGATGGACGCCTGGATTCTTTGCAGCTTTTGACTCTTCACGCAATTGTAACTTGACAGATATTTCACTCTTGGTCTGGAATGCACTTCCTTCCCTTTTTATCTATTCAACTTCAGCTTGAATTTTGCCTCCTAGGAGAAGCCTTGCACTACTCTGGGCAAAGGTAGACCCTGCCCCACCCCTGTGCTTGCAGGCCTTTATAAACCGCCATTTTGATGGGTTTCACAATGCCTTGTAATTATATTGAAAAGTCCATCTTCCCAGTGGGTGGAGAGCTGGTCAAACCAGTGGGTGTTCTGCTGTCCTTGGGTTTCACCACCTTGCCCTACAGGGAGTGGATGTTCATCAGGGTGTGTTCCTCCTACAGGAAGCATCCTCCTCACAAATGGCAAATGTAGACCAGTGACCCATTCTGTCCCTCTTCCCCGTCATTCTCGGTGCTGACCACACCATGAGCTTTTTTTGGAGGTTCACTGTGGCAAACTCCTATGGTTTTCAGAATTCAGAAGTAGAATTTATAAGGTGAATTTGTAAAAAGGGAAAGGGACATGGATGGGACAAGAGAACATGGCGGAGGCAGTCAGCCGCCCAGCAGTCCCACTCCCCTTCCACAGTGTAGGCTCGGTGGGAGGCGGCTGCCCAGCTGGGGTCTGCATCGCCCAGCTCTCCTTGTTTCCAAGTGGGACCCCAGGACTAGTCGTCGCCGGTGGAAAAGGAGTGGCAGTGATGCGTGTCGCTTCCACACAGACACGGGTGTCTTCTCCACCCTCTCTCTGTTAGACTTGCTCGGAACCAGACCCTGCTGTCTAGCGGATGATGGGTCCGTGCCATGGCCAGCCTGAGTCTCTCATCATTACGTGTGGATGGCTGCCTGCCAGGGCCCCAGGCGAACTGAATGTCAGCGAGAACTGAACGTTTATTGTACTGAGCTGAGGTTTCAGGGTTTACACGTTACAGGAGTGAGTATTACCACAGCTTCAGGGAAACTGTGAAAAACAAGTCTAAGCAAGCCGCCGGCAGCAGGCAGGCCACAAAGTACAAGTCTTACCCCAAACAGAGAGGTAGCACATGATGAGTCATGCTGTGATGAGCTTCCCGATCCCCCCTTCAGCAGGGGACTTGGTGCCTAGCCTTCCGCTGTCAGCGGCCTCAGAGACTCGAGGCTGCAGAGAGCCATCCAGCCCCATGCAGAGGGCGCTTCCCTGGTGTGGGTAGACCTGTGAAGGTGATGGGATAATTTCTCTCTTGAGTAGGTTCTGTTACATGGCAGACCTGATAGGGTATCTTGCTGTCACTGACTGGAGGGGAATTGGAAGTCCTAGAGATGGGTGTTGGCTGGCCTGGAAGAAAGCAAACATCCACACTATGAATCGCACATGGGGCCACATGGCAAAGAACTGAGGATGGCCTCTAGGAGCTGAGAGCCAGCCCTGGCTGACAGCTAGGAAGTAAACTTGGATCTCGGTCATACAGCTGCAAGGAAATGAATTCTACTATCAACCCAAATGAGCTTAGAAGACCACCAAGCCCCAGAGGAGAACGGCAACCCTGGCTAACACCCTGATTTCAGCCTGGTGGGACCATATGCAGAGGATCCAGTCAGGCTGTTCCTAGAGTCCTGATTTATGGAAACTGTGAGGTGATAAATTTGTGGTGTTTTAAGTTGACGAGTTTGTGGTAATTTGTGACATACCAGTATGAAACCCAAGATCGTGCCCTTTCTCCGGTTGTCCAATAGCCAATGACTGATCTGATGATCTATATGGGAATATAAGGCCTGGCTGTCTTGGCCCAAGTTAGAATAATTCTAAAGGGATAATTGGCTCCAGAGGTCCTCATAAGATTGGCTGGGGCTCTGATTGGGCTGGTGGAGGGGTTCTGACCCCCAATTCCAGCATATGAGGGGTTCCCCCCAAACCAACCAGTAATGCTCTGACACCAGCTGGGTATCCTACAACTTCACTCAATTCTGACACCATCTACTGGGAGGTAGCGTCAGATTCCACAGGTTAAGGGCTCAGTTCTACAAGTCTGTCTCCCTACCCCCTCCTTCAGATGCCAGTCACAAGTCCAAATTGTTACCTATGCTTCTGATCCATTGGCTATAAACCAGAGGTTCCCATACCCCACCTTGGGTTTGATTAATTCACTAAAGCAACTCACAGAACTCTGGAAACCCATTTACTCATCAGATCACCGGTTTATTACAAAAGGTTATAACTCAGGAATGGCCAGATGGAAGAGGTGCAGGTATGCGGAAAGGGAGTGGAGCCACCTGCCTGCAAATCTCCATGTTGGAGTTTGCTTCCTGCGAAACTGAGCAAAGACCCACAGTGTGGTATGACAGAGATAGGGGCTGGTGTGGCCCGGAGGGCACAAAGAAGACGTCCCAAGGTAGCAGTGTTTGAACAAAGCTCTGAAGAATGTTAGGATTATCTAGGCAAAGAGGAAAGGGAAGAGCATTTGAGACAGATGGAAGAGCATATGAGAAGACCCAGAGGCAAAAAGAAGCATGGGGCCAATTAGAGATTCATTTGGGTAAGCCAGCCTCTGGTCATGACAACGGAGATATTTCTGGGAGAATTAAGGCTTAGTGGGAATAATTCAGCTGATGGCCTCCTCCTTATGCGTAGGAAAATTTGGCAGCATTGCAGGATGGGAAAGTATGGGCTGGAAGGAGTGAGTCTACTTTCGGAGTCAGGGAAGATAAAGGGCTTGGTCGAGCCAAAGCGGTGGGAGGAACACGGTGGGGAGGGGTGGGAGGGACTGGGGGGCCAGCTCAGCCTGAACAGGCCTGCTAGACCATGCTAAGGACGTAGGACTTTATCCTGTACCTCATGCTCATAATGAGTGATATGAAATAATTTTGGGGTCCGGGAGGGAATGGTCAAGAATTCCTGAGACAACTCTGGTGCAAAAAAAGTGGTTTTGTTAAAGCACCAGGACAGGACCCATGGGCAGAAAGAGCTGCACTGGGATTGTGAGGAGTGACTGATTATAGACTTTCAAATTGGGAGGGGGTCAGGGATAGCATAAGTCTCTAAGGAATTTGTAAGCATGGCTTCCAAGATCTGGAGGCTCTTAAGATATGGTCATCTACTACTGTCTAGTAAAACATTAGTCATGAGACCCTTCAGATGTATATCAGTGGGTCATCCATTTGGAGGATGATTGCTAACATATATCTTGGGGGTTGGGTAGAAATAAATGGAAGTTTCTAAAGGGATTTTTTAGTATGTTAAAGGAGACTTATAGGATCCTGGAGGTTGGGCCAATGTCAAGCTAAGGTTGCCTTCTGCCCCTAGCGAAGTATTCACATTGAGACAACTGAGCTCCTGGAGGAAGAACACTCTGCTTGTCTCCAGTACTTGTCAAAGAGCTGCAAGTTGTAAAGAAATTTAATTTTTTTCTGCTTTTCTTTTGCCTTTGTTCTCCACATCAATTAGTATCAATTTATTCAAGTTTACCCAAGTATATTAGTCACTAGGGCTGATGTAACACAGTGTCACAGGCTGGGTGGTTTGAACAACTGAAGTAATTTCTTCACAGTCCTGGGGCCATAATTCTAAAATTGAGATGTTGGAGGGTTGGTGTCTTTTGAGACTTCTCCCCGTGGCTTGTAGATGGTGGTCTTCTCCCTGTGTCTTCCCGTGGTCTTCTCTCTGTGTGTCTGAGTCCTATTCTTTTCTTCTTATAAGGACACCAGTCATATTGGATTAGGGCCCATCCCAGTGACCTTTTTTTACTTAATTACTACTTTAAAGTCTTCATCTCCAGTCAAATCTGAGGTGCTAAGGGTTAGGACTTCAACATATGAATTTCGGAAGGACACAATCCAGCCTGTAATACCAGGAGTGTAGACTTCTGGATTGTTGCAATCATGAAAATGCAAATCATGTGGGGTTTGGGGGATGGATTGGATATATATTTCAGAGTTATTTCTGTCTTCAACTCACATCTTTCATCACCTCCTGCAAAGGCAGGGCATGAGCTGAGCAGAGCATTAAGCTCATAGGGCACTGTCAGGAGGCAGGCATTAGGGGCCAGCCTACTAAGCAAGAGATGATGGGAAAAGTCTGGCTCAATCACCTTTTGTATAAGGTACTGACCCAGATGAGTAGTGAGTAGTGGAGCATCAAGTCAAGTATGTTCTCCACTCACCTTTCCTTCCTGTACACATTCATTATAGCCTCTTCCTCTATTGGACTGTAGAAACGTCCATCACAGCCCCACCCATTCATTGAACATGTGGAACATTAATAGAATAGGACATTAATTAAACAATTACATCTTGGAAAATGTAAACTTTGGGAAACATCCATAGTGTGTAATTTTGTAAAGTTCAAATTTTGTAGGTTCACAGAGAACCCAGCCAAAAACCCCAACCATTTTATTATAAAAATAAATCAAATTTTATGTAAAAGGACAGTAAGTGGGTCAGGCCTCAGTGTTTGCTCTGTGACCCTGGAAACAATGCTATAAAGCAGATTATTGCAGAAGGCAGGGTCAATCTTAAATGACTTGGAGGTTATATTCTTGTTCCAAAGAAACTATGGACCAGACTAAGAATATATAATACATGTAAAGCCATAACATCTATAAACCTTTACTATAATCATATAAGTGGTAAAATTATACTAGAGGTCCTAAAATAGACATAAATGTACTCCATATATTGATTATAAAATAGGCACAAATGTGTTACAGAATATATGTATGTTTTATTAAAAGTTTAACTTTACCATATCATAAATTTGACTCACTTCTAATATGCCAACTGTACTAAACATTTAATTAACATTAAATTTGTTTGGCTTAAAATCTGAGGTGACTTCGAGTTGTGCTTTGAATCACCCATTTCTCAAAATCTCTCAATAACACTGTTCAGGGCAGGTGGGACTGTCATTTTTTTTTTCCCCCACAGAGATATCTCTTTGCAGTTCACCAAGGAGGTATTATTCCCAGGGTTACTCTCCAAGTTGGACTCTTTTCATGGGAACATCTTTATATATTTAAAGAGGTCTCTGTGTGAATTTTGATTTTGAGATCAGCTGTCCGTTGAGTCCATTCCTCTTGTCCCTCTTTGTTGCCTCTCTGTCTGACTTCCAACATCAAGTGTCATCCAAGTGTTATTCTTTTTTGAATGCCCCAAACCATACCCACTTCCTATTTCTGGAACCTCCTTTCAATATGTGTCTCATGGGGTGGGGGATGGGGTGCAGGGGGTCCTCTCCCACCACAGAGCCTGAGGTTGGGAGAGCTCCCTTCCTGCCCTTTGACAGCCAGGCTGAGGGACAGGACTCAGCCTTGGGGGCTTGGTCCCACTCTGCTTAACTGCTGGACATGGAAAGAGGCAGATCCTGTTTTCCCTTAGAATCTCACACCTGGCATAGAGTATCTGCTTACTCACATCCTTTGTAGAATGAATGGATTCTTCCTTCCGGGGTCCACAACCAGGAGATCAATTTCCTTAGTTATCAAATCTGGAGAGGTTTTAGAATAGTGAGGTCTAAGCAAGGAGTTCACAGATTTGAAATCCAGGGACACTTCCGTGGATTCATTAGGTTGTTTCAGAGTTGGGTCTTGGGCTCTGTCACACTTGCAAAATTCATCAGAGTTGGAATTATATAAAACAGGATACATTTATTAATTTACACGGTGCCATCACTGTGGCTGCCTGCAAATGGCATTCTCTTCTTGGGTATTTCCCAGGTAGCTAAATTCAGATCAGAACACCGCTGGGTGAATATATAATTAGACTCCAAAGGAGCTGTATGTCCCTAAGGGACATTTCTAACAAGCTATGGTAGCTTAACAGAACAAGCTATGGTAGCTTAACAGAAATACCTTTTTTCTCTCTGGGGAGAAAGAATATTTCTGCTCAGCAGTTGTCTGAGAGAAGATAGTGCAGCAGCTGAAGCTTGATCTGGGGGCTTAGAGTTTTTGTGTTATATGTGTTTAATTTTTTCAATGCCCTGTCCTCCCTGAATTTAGAAAGCCTATGCTGCTCACAGAAGTATCAAATAATGGTTATTTTTATCTTGGTATGAATTCAAATCTATACATTATCTTTCTAAGGCATTTTACATTCTGAAGCTCACCTAAAAATATGGACCCCAAAGTGTTGCTTCCTATAGAAGGAAACCCAAGGGTCGGTGAGCATGGGAGTGGGGGAGGGAGTGTTTTTTGGTTAGAGGGCAATTCTTAAGTGTCTCCTCATATGAGCACACCCCTACCCTGTCTCTAAATAAGGTGCTGTTTCTGCTTTAAAGATCCAGGACTGTCTGTGTGGAGTTACATAACTGTTGGGTGGGTTTTCTGGAAGAAACTCTGACATTGTTCCTCAGCTCTGTTTTTCTAACCTCAACGAGGACAGTCACTCATCTTTGCCTCTTGATTCTTCAAATTCTTAAGTACATTTCCGCGCCAGGGCTCTCTCCTCTCCCTAGAAAACTCTTCTGCCAAGTACCCATACGGTTCTCTCACTTCCTTCAAATCTGTGCTCAGCATCTCCTCAGAGAGAACTTCCCTCACCATCCATCTAAAATGGTGGCCCATCACTCTATCTCCTTATCGTGCTTTCCCTTATTCATAGCATTTATTACGACTTGCCAGTACAGTATATATTTAGTGATTTATTATCTATCTCTCTTGTGTGTTAGCTTCTCAAGGGCAGGGGCTTTTTGTTTACCTCTGACTCTTAGCCTGGCACAAAGTAAGTTCTCAGTAAACATTTGCTAAACAAGTGGATGAATTAATGAATGTATTAATCCCAGGTTCGGAGGTTATTTCTCCTGCATTATTTTTTTTTTAAAGATATCTTTTATTTATCTATTTGACAGAGAGATAGCACAAGTAGGCAGAGTGGCAGGCAGAGGGAGAGGGAGAAGCAGGCTCTCCGCTGAGCAGGGAGCCCGATGCGGGGCTCGATCCCAGGACCCTGGGATCATGACCTGAGCTGAAGGCAGCTGCTTAACCAACTGAGCCACCCAGGTGCCCCTCTCCTGCATTATTTTGTCAGCTGGGCCTGTTCTTTCTTTGTTATTCCCTTTCTCCTTCCTTCCTCTTTTTTTTTTTTTAAGATTTATTTATTTATTTATTTATTTGAGAGAGGGAACACAAGCAGGGGGAGTGGGAGAGGGAGAAGCAGGCTTCCCGTGGAGCAGGGAGCCCCTTGTGGGGCTTGATCCCAGGACCCTGGGATCATGACCTGAACCTAAGGCAGGGGCTTAACGACTGAGCCACCCAGGCGACACTTTCCTCCTTCCTTCTTATTTTTCTTCTTATAGTAAGCTTTTACTGGGTTATGAAACCCTCCAGTGGAAAAGGTTCCTTCTAGACTGATTTTCTGCAGACCAATGGTGTTCTCCATGAATTCTCACCGTCTTCTTACCCAGATAGTAGTCTTTTCTGCTAGTGCGTTCTCCATATTTTAGGACCTGCAGCTCTCAGTTTATTGATTACACCATCACTCTTCCCATCTGGCTTGAAGGATAACAATGGTGAATGGACTGAGGACTGAGCTCATGGAGACAGCAGTCAGGCTTTAGTCTCTTGCAGCCCCAGTGTCGGTCACACCGAAGGCATTTAGTAAATATCTGTCCAATGAGTGCATATGAATGAACGATAGGACACTGAATTAGAAGGCATCTAGAGAAGGCACTTTAAGGGTAGAATGCATGGAAAAGCCAAATGCCTAGCAAACTAGTTTTTAAAATGTTATAGATAAGATTAATTTTCTTTCCTTAATACAACATCCTTTTTCTACTGCCCTTACTTAGACAGAAAGGGAAATGAGAATAAATGTACCAAATCATTGTTTCATATCTGATCATTAATTATCATTTATCCAAAATACAAGTGTGGTAATTTAGTTTCAGGATTACTGTCATGATAGCAAATCAGGAAATGTATATATAATAATAACTTCACTTTCTCCCCAAGTTTATTAATTTTAAAATAGCTGCTGTACATTTATATGTTAATTTTTTTTTTTTAAGATATCCAGTGGAACATTAACTCTCTCTCACCTTGTGTTCTAGTTCCTGAGTTACAATCCCTAGATAGAACCACTCTTCCCAGTTTCTTATGTAGTCTCTCACTTGATCTTGACACAAACATATTTAGCTTTTTTTTAAAAGAAAATATAAATGGTAGCATACAATACTCATAGTTCTTCACCTTTATATTTTTATTTAACATAGAGTTTTGAGATTATTCCATTTTACTGCATGGAGAGCTGCCTCCTTTTTTTTTTTTATCCTATTGTCTGCATCCATGATAATTTAATCATTTCTCCACTGATACGTATTTGTTTCCAATTATTGCAATTACAAATAACATTATTTTATACATGGGCAAATGTAACTGTTGGATAAAGTTCTAAAAGGGGAATGGTTGGGGAATGGTGAATACATTTGCAGTTTTGACAGATAATGCCAAATTATCTTTCTTGAAAGTTGAACTGTTTCTACTCTTACCTGTAATCCTGGTCTTCAGTGATAAGTCTCATTATTGGTATGAGTGTTGCTATTTGTTTATATCTCCAACAGTGTGTTTTTAAACTTTTTGATAACTTTACCAGTCTTTTAGGGAATAAACACCCTCACTGCCATTTTAATTTGCATTTCCCTCTCTCTGAGGGAGACTGAACATGTCCCCAAAGGTTTAAGATTCATTTGTATTGGGGTGCCTGGGTGGTTCAGTTGGTTAAGCAGCCGACTCCTGATTTTGGCTCAGGTCATGGTCTCAGAGTCCTGGGATCGAGCCCTGCATCAGGCTCTGCGCTCAACAGGGAGTCTGCTTGAGGATTCTCTCTCTCCCTCTCCCTCTGCCCTTCCCCCTGCTTTCTCTCTCTCTCTCTTTAAAATAAATAAATATTTTTTTTTTAAAAAAAGATTCATTTGTATTTCTTTTGCTGGGAACTGTTTGCCTTTATCCTTTCCCCATTTCCTTATTAGGTTCTTTTTCTAGTCAGTGTTCATTTGTTAGAGCTTTTTATATATTAAAATAGCTAGTGGAAGTTATTATTGCTGATGGTAGTTGAAGGCCACTGGAAAAAAATTGTGTGAAATGAAATGTTAAGCACTTAAAATTCAATGTCATGTTGCTTTTCTAAAAATGAAGATGGATTTAGAAAGATAGTTACAATAATATTTAGATTCTCCAAACAGTAATTGGCAATTACGCTTAGTGCCAGGGCCTATATGTGCCATTCACACATATTCAAAGTTGAAGGAGATCTTAAATGATCTAGTTCTGTTCTCCCAGCTTATAAGTAGTAGACTAAGGGCAAGAAAAATTGGTCCTCTGGCTGCAAGTAACAGGAAGCCAGGCTCAGACTGGCTTGCACAATTAAAAAGAAAAAAAAATGTATCGACATACTTAAAAGCAAGTCCAAAGTCAGTGCAGGTTTGGGGCCTGGCTGATCCATGAGCAGTATTAGGGACCCAGGTTCTTTCCCACGAAAGGATGGTTGCCAATATCAATCCAGGGCTATCGATTGCTCGTTCTCCTCCAACAGCCGAGAGAGAATGAAGCTTCTGTAAAGCCTCTCAGAAGCATGAGGACAAATCTTACTGGACGTCGACAACAAACCTCTTCTTACAGCTCATTGGCCCTGACCAAAGTCGCAGAATCCCTTCTGAGCCAGTCATTGCAAGAGGGACATCTCCCCCTCAAACCAGTCAGGACTACCCCTGAAACTGGGGGTCAGGTCAGCCTCTAGTGAAGTGGGTGGGCTGATGGAGAGGGGCTGGGTACCCAAATAAAACCAGAAGTCCCTGCTGTGTGTAATATCATGTAAAATAGCATTACTAAATGTCTTCATGGTTTTAATTTAGATGGCATGAAAAATAAAATAGATTCACTTGAAATCTGTATCAGTCGGAGTTTTCCAGAGAAACAGAACCAATAGTATATACAAACATACACCCCCTCCCCGCCACACACAAAGAATTATTTTTAAAAATTGGCTCTATTATGGGGCCGGGCAAGTCTGAAATCTACAGGGTAGACCAGCATGCTGGAGACACAATTTTAGTCTGAAAGCTAATCAGCTTTATTAAACCATACAAGAATTGGGCAGCATCCCATCTAGCAAGAAGAGGGAGGAGCTCCCGAGATGATATAGTCTTGAAGCAGAATTCCTCAAGTTTGTTCTTAAGACCTTCTGATTGGAGGAGCCCACCCACATTACCAAGAGTAATCCCCTTTACTCAAAGTCAACTGATTGTACATCTTAATTACATCTACAAAATACCTTCACAGCAGCATCTAGACTAGTGTTTGCCCAAGCAACTGGGTATACCATAGCCACATAAAACGGACACATAAAATTAACCATCACATAATCTTTATTCTTCAATCTTACTTTCCTTAATGTTTCTAGTTTCAGATCTCCTTGGAGTGGGCGATGTTGGTGTGATTTCAGAAACACAAACCTATGGAGAGTATGACCACTATAGAAACCACATGAATCATTGTTTTTCCTACTAGCCCGTAACATCCAGAGAGATGTCTCCAGAAATAGATGGACTTGGCCCAATTTTACGCTGTTCCACTTACACTCTAATTCAGATTTAATCCGCAGCGTTCTGCTGTGAGGAAGGAACTGGAGAGACTTTCTTTGGTGTCCACAGGAACACCAAGGCAATCCAGGACCCAGCAAGTGTCCCACACATTGGGACCCAGGCTCAACAAATAAAGGGGGAAAGTTAGGGTTTAACAATGGGCTCTACCTGAGTCAGCCTCTGGCTGATAAACCACTTATTCGATGATGATGATCCACTAGCCTGACAGCACCTATCAATATATACAGTATGTTTGAGGCATGTGTCTTGACCAATATTCTGGAGCAAGTTATGGGATTTTAGCTCAAGCATCTCTCAGACTATTTTAGATCTATTTTAGACGTTAGTATGTAATTATTAGATTGTTTTAAAATTTTTTCATAAGCTGACATTTTTCTTTCCTTTATGAGAAGGGATAATTTTAGTGTGCTGGTCATTTTTGTTTTTACACGCTGTGACAGCCCTTGTTCATCTCAAAGTTTAGGAAAGTTTAGGCTGTTTTTACCACAGAAGTCACTCCATTCCAGTGGCTAACCCAAAATCGTGGAATTACTTACTCTTCGGAGGTAAAACCATGCAAAACAGACCTTTATTAATTCTAAGGGGAAGTCTGTTTGTTTGTTTGTTTGTTTGTTTAGATTGATTTATTTATTTGAGAGAGAGAGAGGGAGGGAGCGGGGCGGCGAGAGAGGCAGAGGGAGAAGGAGAGAGTCAGACTCTGCGCTGAGCCCAAAGCGGGGACCCAGGAGCCCGGAGCTCAGAGCCAACGTGGGGCTTGATTCCACGCCCCTGAGCCCTGAGATCATGACCAAGAGTTGGAGGCTCAACCGACTGAGCCACCCACGCGCCTCTTTAAGGGAGAGTTTTGAGTGAAAGACTCCTACTTGGTTGTCAGTGTTTCATCCTGCCTTATCTTAAAACCTTCTTTCTAGTTCCCTGGAGACAACACAGGGTGGTGGTGAGGGGTATGTTTACACAAGGGTGTGGCGAGAACTAAAGGAACTTCGGGGAGCAGCCAAGTTAGTGCAATTTAGGAATTCTTGCCTGGTACTGAGCCAGCCCCATTAGTTTCCTTTCTTTCGGTATCTTAACAATTAATTGTCAAAACAAAAATAAATGAAAGGTGACTGTTTTCCCTCTCTGGTCATGTCTCAGATTTGGAAGCCCCTTTCTTCTCCTGTAGGTCCCCTTAGCATCACACTGGATGTCCCTGGGAAGGGACAGTGTCCTGCTATGCCTATTAGTTACCCCCTTATTTTAAGCCTGGGACGGGGGAGACCTCTCTGCCAAGGCTAGAGAAACTACTTCCACCTCCTAGTGAATCTGTTTCTTTCTTTCCTATAGACAGTCTTCCAATAGGGCTCCCTGAGGGTTTTCTCGGGATTATTGTCCTTAGAGTGTACATTGCTTTTGAACATCTGTCCTGGCTCGTTTAAAACAGATAAAATGTTGGAAGCTGGGCATGCCTGTGACCCCGTCTTCCAGGCTCCCCAGCCCTTGGTGCAGTGCTTCTAGGCTGCAGGTGTTGGAGATGCAGCCCTTTGTCTGCCAAATATGAGCTGGGAGGCCGGCGGTGCTCGCTGCAAAGAAGAAACCAGCAGAGGAGGAGAGGCGCCCTCCTGTGTCCAAAAATATGACTGCCCACAGAGACAGGCGCGCCCAGGGTGCGCGGAGGAAATGTTCTCTCTGCAAATATGCTTGCCCACCGCTGTAAACAAGGCGAACCTGACCTTCAACCTCTGCCGCTTTACCACCCTGAATTCATCTTTCCCAGAGGAAAGAATGATGGACCCTGAGAAAGAAAAAGAAGAGCTAAGGACTTTTTCTTCTGTGTTAGCTTTTGTGCACGGCTTCCTTTCCCCATTTCACCTTCTTCCAGCCTACTGGCTGAACCAAACCGCCTGTGCCTCTCCTCCCCACCTCCACCTTTTGACTTTCTTGTCCATTATACGTTTTATTTCATTTTGCCTCCCAGTGAAATAAGTGGTTCGTTTGTCTGCCTTCTCCACCAGACTGTATTTCCTAGAGGACGGGGGTCGCATCCTGGTTACGCCCGTATCCCAGCTCACATGTTCCATACGGTATGTGCTGCAAAGAGGTTCTTAGAACACTGACTGGCAAAAGGGAATTTCTTGATCATCTGGTAAGAGTTCTGTATAATGGCTGGTTGCAATTTCGGATTGTCATTGTAAGCCAGAAGCAGCAGGCTGATTTTAAATGTTGGTTCTACCAACTCCTTCGATTGACTTAGATTTTACAAAATGTCCTAGCTCGCATGGTTTCATTAGAAACATGTGTTTTTTCTTTAAAACAGCTGAGTGAATTAGATGGGGTAGCTGTTACTCTCCTCATTGTTTAAATAAGGAAAGTGTTCAGAAAGTGCGAGTGGCTTGCCCAAGGTTCTTCTTCTTGCCTGTTTGCCCAGACCTCTGACATTCTCATCGAGTCACCTTTCGGGATTCATGCTATCTGGGTAAGTAAATGACCTCTGCATACTTGCCCAGGGCCTTCAGTGAGTTGGGGTAGTTGGGCACCCATCAATTCGGGTCCTGTCCCCAGCTGGCTGCATATGACGTCTGGCAAGTCATTAACCTGTACCTACACCTCAGTTCCTTCATCCTGAAAATAAAGATGACAATAGATGCCGGCTGCCTCGAATGGTGTGAAGATTAATGAGATGATGCAGGGAAGCGCCCTGAGCTCCTGGGATGAAAGGCTTAGTAGAAGCACAAAGTCTAATTATAACTTTTAACAGTTTCAAAGGAGCCTCTGGGAAGGCTAGTTCTTGCTTCTAAATCTGGACAGGATGCCCGTCTGGGATGCATGCTTTTCTCTCTATGGCAGTCTGGGCCGTCTCCTGCTTCTGCTGGTCTTGACAGCTCTGCTCCAAGGGTAGTGCTCAGTGGACCCTCAGATCTCATTAACAATAGAAGTTAGAGACCCTGCAAAGGCACCGCCCCCATCTTCCAGGCTCACAGGAAGGAGCCAGGGCAACCTCTTTGGGCAGGCTTCAGAAGGGGATCTCTTCATTTTTGGGAATCTGGGCACAGTCCCTAATCTAAGGACGGGAATGTCACATAGACCAACAAGAACATAAGAAATCTGCTGGGACCCTCCTGGAAAGATTTTTCTTCCCTGGTAAGGGAAGGTACAGAAAAGAATCTGACCTAGCCCTGTCCTCAGCTTCCTGCCTTTGAACACAGTGTGAGATTTGCTCCTTGGAGCTTCTGTTGCCATCTTGTGACCTGCAAATTGCAGTAATGTTGGCCCTGACACTGAGTCACCGAGGTGACATGGAGTTCTTGTTTGTGAGGGAAAGAAATTTTTGCTTAGGCCGCCATTAATATGCTTTTCTGTTACTTAGAGACAGATACTCTTAACAGATCCGTTGCCATGTCCACCATAGTGGGGATCAGGTCCAGGGTGTAGTTGTAGATCTCTGACCTGGAGCGTTACTGTAGAAGTCTTGGAACACTGGATTTTACACAGAAAAGCTCCGGCTTTGCTCATTTCTACCTTACTTTGACTTCTTTCTGGCCACTCCCCCTGCTACTTGTCAATCTATCTTGAATATAGGAATAAAATCAGGGCTAGCTCCAGCTTCCAAACAACAAAGAAGTGAGCTTTGTCTTTGTTCTCCTTATTTATTTATTTAGAGCGAGCAGGGGTGGGGCAGGGGGGAGAGAGGCAGAGGGAGAGAGAGAATCTTAAGCAGGCTCTATGCCCAGTGTGGAGCCAGATGCAGGGCTGAATCTCATGACCCTGAGATCATGACCTGAACCAAAATCAAGAGTTGGATGCTTAAGGGACTGCACCACCCAGGTGCCCCTGCTCTCCCCATTTCTCAGCTTTCTCAGCCAGATATCCAGAGCCTTCAATGTCCCTGGCTCTCTACTCTGCTTCTTACCCCCACCACTGTGTCTCCTGGGCCCAGCACCCCCTCCCTCATGCAAACTCTCCTCTCTCACGTCCTACTTCTTCAGAGCCATAACTGGTGTTGGTTTAATGTGTCACCTTCACGGGTGGCACTGCCATTTTCACATAGTGGAGAAAATTCTGGGCACAGTTATGAAGGAGCCAGCTAGGATTTGGCACCTTCCCACTGCCCTTTTCTGTTCTCTTCTGTCCTCTAGTCATACACATTTTCAAGGATCAGTGTCTTCTTGCTGTTCAACAGGGTACCATTCTTAATTCTAAAGGACTCAGTTGTCTTATTTCTGAAATGGGGTAACCATGTTTTGTCTGATCAGAGATCATGGATTCTATCATGTGCTCTCCGGATCTTCTCTGGCTCTGTATTCTGTGCCTACTCCGGCACCATCAGAGGCTTTTTTCACCTGGCTTTACAGAAATTATCGTCACCTCAGTGCCCTGAGCAATGCTACAATGCGAAAAGATGTCTTCTTAAAGACGGTTTATCTCTCTCAAGATAGAGAGATCTTGCATTTTCAGAGAGGATCTGGGCGCAGAGGGGAACACTAAGAAGTTTGAGATCCTTTCTGGAACCCAGAGTAGACAGTCAGCTACTCCACCTTTGTGACCGGTCTGGTCCTGAGATGGGTACAGGAACACCCACAGTCTAGCTTTCAGTTGATTTTCCCGTTTCAGATCTACTGTGGATCAGGGCACAAAGAATTTGCTAAGGCCTTTAACATTTAATGAGTAGCAGTGGAAAGGAAATAAGAAGATGAACTGCTTGTCATAGAACTGTGAAAGCAAATATAGATTTCCTAGCCACCTCTGGGGAAGGGGGCCATTTTCCTGAGACCCGGAGGAAGCCAGCAGATACCTGGAGATACTTAAGGGAATGATAAAGCAGCTGAGCTAATTCAAACATCATCCAAATGCCACAAATTGGGAAGATGAATGGTGAAAGGGAGGCTTTAAGGACCATTTGTTTGCCTGTAAGGGATATGGTTTCAAATGATAAAGTTGACTGGAGATTCTCCCAGGCATTAAGTGGCTTGGGGGGAAGACCTTCAGTTGGCTTTCTCTGTGTGTGAGACAGAAATCTGCCTGTTGGTGGCATTTTAATATGGCGAAACTCAGTCCTCACGAGATTGAAATGTGCTGGGTCTTAAGGTAATTAGGATTCCTTCCCAGCCAGAATGAGAAAATTGGCTTTGCCTTATGCTTGGAAAGAAAGTTGAGTGTATATGGAAGCCAGCAGATATCTTACCTGTGAGCCAACTCATTAAGACAAATAACAAGTGAATAAAGAGAAATTCTGTTGAGGAATGAGGTATGTGTACACAATCATTGATGACATGGCTATATAAACATGGAATCCCATTTTTTCAGATTAACTTTTACTTTTGCCTCTTAAATCTTAGGTTTCTTGTTCTGCCCTCAGTGATTAATGATGGTTTGTTACTTCAAGCACCCAAGCCTGGCTCTGGTGATCGGCTGTTCCTTTGCTTGACTTGATAAAATCATTGATGAAAATGACATTAATGGACCATGGAATAGTTGGCACTATGTATGGATGGACTGATTTAGATTGGCTACCAAAGTGACCCAGTTTATTGTTTGGTAATTGGCCATGAAGTGAGCCAGCACTAACAGTAATTCAGTTGTCCTAAATCACTGTTTAGTATGAGATGAGAGGTACAATAAGGAGTAATATCCAATATTTGTTCTGTAATTTTCTAAACAAATATTTTGGAGAGCCAGGTGCTGTGCTAGGTTCTGGGAAGGTCTTGGAGGAGGGAGTAAAGGATGAACAAGACATTGCGTGGTAGGGTTTATTTGGTGAAAGAAGGGTTTAGCCTTCATGCCCTCTTTTACTTCACTCAGGAAGCGGCCTGGAAAGCATCAAGGTTTAAAACACAGGTATGTGCAGGACCATTGTGTAAAGACTCATCATAAAAATGCCAAGCAGACTGAGGAATGGTAGAAAGTACAGCTAAGGTCACTGTATTCATTTTCTAGGGCTGCCGTGACCAAGTGCCTATTACTGGGTGGCAGAGAACATCAGGAATTTTTTCTTTCACAGTTCTGGAAGCCGGAAGTCCAAAATCAAGGTATTGGCAGGATTGGTTCCTTCTTGGGGGTTCGAAGGGAGTATCTGTTCTCTTTTAGCATCTGGTGGTTGCTAGCAATCCTCGGCATCCCTTGGCTTAGAGCTGCATTGTCACGTGGCTACATTGCCTCTGAGCCTGTCTATCTCTGGGTGCAGTGCCATTTTATGCCTTTAATCTTGAAAATGTGTACGGTACTGCTAATTTGAGGAGAAATGGAAGAAGGTGAATTGGTCAATGAAATTCGTTCTTGTAGGAAAAAAAACAACAGGGAACATGCATTGCCTTCTTGATGAGGCCTCAGATGTCATCATTCTCGTTGTAGCAGGTATACCAGTTGGTTAGTTTCTCTTCTTAAGAGAAGTTAACAATTTTTGTTGTTGTGTTAGTCAAGATAGGCAAACTTATACTTCGCTGATAAGTAACTCCAAAATCTCAGTGGATTAATACCACAAAAGCTGATGTCTCTGTCTTGGGACAGCTCTCATTTCTATCTCTGGCTACAAGCCAGCAGGAGGACCCTACTTAACACAGCCACTCAAGGACCTAAGCTGACAGAGGCTCCATCTTGGCATAGACTTTAAAAATCACTCTAGCAAGGACAGGGAATGTGGCAAATCCTACACTGGCTATCAGGACTCCTGCTCCTATTTCATTTGCTTAGTTCAGTCCCATGGCCAGGTCTAACTCTGAAAGGTAGAGAAGTGCAGACCCTACGGTGTGCCTGCAAGGAGGAGAATGGGAATATATGTGAACCGCCCTAATTTCTCCCACATCGAGGTGCTGCAGCTTTCTTTCTTCAGCTCTGCGGTTACTATACGTTGACATCACCAATCCTTTCACTCTGCAGAGGGAGAATATACTCCCCCTCCGCGGTGTGGAACTTGGACCAAAGAACTGAGTATGCTGCTGAGCAAACTCTTAGGACACAACGGTGGGTAATAATGCCGTTTGTAAGCAAAGACTTAAAAACAGAAGGACAAAGGATATATAGTCATCCCTTGAAAAGTCTTATGATTACTATTCAATAATTTAGGCTCCCAAGTGTGTTGGTTAATATAGAAGATATAAAAATAACCTATCTATTTAAGCTTGCTATTTATCTAGTTGATCCATTTATGCCTTATTAGGAAACTCGGCCAAGGAAGGTCAAGTAATACAATTAATATGACCCTCATTTAGATGGTCATGTTTCTCCTGTGTTGGCGTTTTTGAGCCTAGTCTATGTTTGGTTAGTGGGAGCCTATAGGGACTTCTGTGCTGTGAGTTCCTATTTCTGCGACCTGAAATTTCTTTTTGTGTTTTTTTTTTCTCTTCGAGATAAAATGGGAGAGTCCCATCATTTTCTTTTCCCTCATAAGAAGGTGTTTAGATAGGAGGGCAATAGGCCAATTAAGGTGTTGCTAAAGGATGATCCCTAATCAAGTTCTTTTTTAATCGAGCCTCAAGTTTACCAGTGAACTCTAACAGTGAGGAAGGCATGGAAATGAAATGAGGAGAAACAAGCACTCCACCTCCATTTCAAGAAAAAAACTTTGTCCCCTGCCCCCAAAGAAAAGGATTATACTAGAGCCATTTCCACTTGTGCTGTTGTATGTCTGCAACAAGTAACAGCTTTGAATAATGAACAGTCTCCACAGTAGGAGACTGCTACAGAGAGGCTCTCAATAATGGTCTACTTAATAATTAGAAATATGAGCAGGACTTGACCTTCCAGGTTGGATGTATTATTATTCACTTTACCTGTTCACTGTCACAGTGGGTGCTGTCACAGAGACGGTGACCAAAAATCCCGATGAAGATTTCTCTGCCAAGTCCCATAAATAATCTGTTTGCCCAATTTGCCTGAGGTATACATGGCATATGCTTAGATCCATGCGGGAGTCTGGATGGGGTAAGTGGCTTTGAGTTTACAGAGAATTTGTACCCAGTTTGTAGGTACGGACACACAGTAAATATGGCTGCCTGCCAGTGTCCTCCGGAAATAGCTTCCTGCTCCTTTGACAGGAGATTAACCTGGGTTATATAAGGTCCTTGATAATGAAGTCCTATCCAATGACATCTATTTTTAAAAAATTCTTACATCTGTAGTGAAATCATGGTTTGGGGAAAGAACACAAGACTGGAACTTGGAAAGCATGATTAGTCAGTATTTCTCAGATGACTCATGTCAGCTGTCCTCACCTGGCTTCGCTGCCCACTGTGAAGGCCAGCCTTCAATCCTCCAGGCATAAGGTGTACGAGGGATATCCATAACCCATGGTAAAGAGTGTGTGCAGAGCTTACTATGTGTTCTAATTCCCAGAGGAACCAACGGCATCAGTGTGCAAGGTGAGCGTGTCATACAAGGCTTTATCTCCTTTTCTGATTTGAGGTCTGTACTTTACTTATATTTCAATGTGTGGGAAATACTTTGTGTGAAAGCACCAGACACAGTACCTGCATTCCTGTCGGTGCTCAATAGTTGGCCGTTTCCTTCTCCCTTCTTTTTCTGAAACTCTGCAGCTCAGTAGCTGGGATGTCAGTCAGCCTGGAGCATGCTCAGGAGGACCTGTGTCCCCTCTTGGCTGTAAGTAATATTCATCCTCAGGGAATGTCCCTCCTTTAAGAATCTCATCTTGCACTGACCATCAGATAGTCCAATGGTTGAAGTCCTGAGAAGTCATTGGCAAACACAAACATTTGAGGTTGATGAGGCTAATCCTGGGGGTAAATACCAGGCCTGAGAGCCAGGGCCCCTCAATAGGCTCGTGAAGAATAGCAGTTAGGATGACTGACTGTCACTACATATGGGCCTGGCAGGGAAACACAGAGGACTACATCAGCTTCCTGGGCCAGCCAGGGAATATCCAGTGGGAGGGACAGAAGGAAACCAGGCAGCCTGCTCTTTGAAGGTGAATTTTTTCCCTTTGTGGTACGGCTCCTCACCTACAGAGTCAAGCCCAGGGGGAACTCATTGGTATGGCACCCATGCTCCATATGACAGCAGAGTGTAGGACACCACTCAGAACGTTGTCCTTATACTGGGGAGCATGAGGACCAGTGGGCACTTAGTGCTGTTTTCAGCAAGCAACACGCCTCTCTCCATTCTCTGCAACCTCTCTGCACCGCCCACGTCAGTGGGGTCATTTGAATGGAAGTTTCTCTTCTCAGCCATCTGGTGATTCATTCTTCCCTACCCCCTGCCTGGAGTTGGGAGAGCTGCTCACAGGCTGCCAAGTCAGCTGAAGAGGGCGGCTGCCGCCTGCGGCCTGCCAGACAACGGGCCTCCTCAGAGGCCTTCTCCGTTCCCTCAGAACATGTGCAGTGGCTGGGTCGAAATAAAAAGAAATCCCACAAGGCAAACACACAAATTAGTTAGTTAATGAATATGTAAACTGGTGTGTGTATGTGTTGGAGATCCAGCCAAAATGACAGGGGCACGTAAAGGATGCATGCTTAGTTATTTTTTATGTTAAAATAGATCTTTCAAAATGTACTGCATAAGGCTTGTATTGGTTTTCCAGGGAAGCCATAACTAATTACAAACTGGGTTGTTTACAACGATGGGAGTTTATTCTCTCACAGTTCTGGAGGCTGGACGTGTGAAATCCAGGTGTGGGCAGGGTTGGTTCCTTCTGGAGGCTCGGACGGGGAATTTGTCCCATGCTTCTGTCTTAGTTTTTGGTGGTTGCCAGCAATCCTTCTTTTTTTTTTTTTTTAAAGATTTATTTATTTGAGAGAGCGAGAATGAGAGAGAGAGAGAGAGTACATGAGAAGGGGGAGGGTCAGAGGGAGAAGCAGGCTCCTCGCTGAGCAGGGAGCCTGATGCGGGACTCGATCCCGGGACTCCAGGATCATGACCTGAGCCGAAGGCAGTCGCTTAATCAACTGAGCCACCCAGGCGCCTGCCAGCAATCCTTCCTGAAGCATCACTCCAACCTCTGCCTCAGTGGTGCTCCCCTCCCCGTGTCTCTGTTCCTTTGTCCAACTTTCTCTTTTATAAGCACACCAGTCTTGGGACGAGGGCCCACCCTAATCCAGGATGACCTCATCTTAACTTGATTACATCTGTAAACAAAGACCCTATGTCCAAATAAGGTCAGATTCACAGGTACTGAGGGTTAGGGCTTGAACCTATCTTTTAGCAGACACAGTTCAACTCACAACAAGGGTCAGAAGCAGAGCAGTTAAAAAGAGAGAGCCTTTTAAAAATGGAGTTATAATAATTGGATAAATGGAGTTAGAACAATTGGATATCCATATGTGAAAAAAAAAGAAAAAAAAAGAGCCTCAATTCAAACCTGCTAATCTACAAAAATAAACTCAAAATGGATCTTAGACATTAAAACCTAAAACCATAAAACTCTAAAATAAAACATGGAAGAAAATCTTTCTGACCTTGGGTAGGCCAAGATTTCTTAGAGATGACACCCAAGCACAATCTATAAGAGAATAAATTGATGAATTGAGTTTTATTAAAATCAAAAACTCCTGCCCTTCAAAAGACATTGTTAAGAGAATGAAAAGCCACAGACTGGGAGAAAATCTTTGCAAAGCATGTACCTGGTAAAGGACTTACATCTAGCAAATATAAGGAAATCTCAAAACTCAACAATAATGGAACAAACAACTCAATCAAAAATGAGCAAGTACATCTGGATACTCCACTAAAGAGGATATATGGATAGTGAAAAAGTGCACGAAAAGATGTTCAACATTATGAGTCACTAGGGTATCAGAAACTAGAACCACAGTGAGATACTATAATACTCCTATTGTAATGACTAAAATGACAAAAACTGACCATGCCAAGGGGCGGTGAGCATGTGGAGGAAATAGGAACTCTCATATACTGCTCTTGGGAATGTAAAATGATAAAAAGACTGGAAAACAGTTTGGCAGTTAAACATCACAAAACGTATACCCTCATGATTCCAGCCATTCCATTTCTATGTATTTATCTATGAGAAGAAAAAATATTTATCTGTACAAAGACTCGTAAGCAAATATTCACACAGCTTAACTTGTAATGGCCCAAAGCTGCAAACAATGCAAATGTGCATCAACACGTGACTTGCTATGGCTTGAATTGTGTCTCCCCCAAATTTGTATGTTGAAAGCCCTCATGCTTAATGTGACTGTATTTGGAGTAAAGAGGTCATTAAGGTTAAATGAGGTCATAAGGGTGGGGCACTAATCTGATAGGGTTAGTGTCTATGAGAAGAGAGGCTGGAGAGCTCACTTGCTCTCTCCACCATGTGAGGACACAGTGAGAAAGCAGTCATCAGCAAACTAGAAAGAGGGTCCTCCATCAGAACCTAACCATGCTGGCACCCTGATCTCGTACTTCCAGCTTCCAGAACTGTGAGAAAATTAATTTCTGTCGTTTAAGCCACCCACTTTATGGTATTTATGGCAGCCCAAGGAGACTGATAGATGAACAAAAAAAACAGGTTGTAGTGTATCTATAAATAGAATACTGCTCAGCAACAAAAAGCAATGGACTACCTGATACACACAGTGACCTGGATGAATCTCAAAAAATGCTGAGTGAAAGAATCCAGATCTCCCCCACGCCCACACAAAAAAGTACACACTGTATGATTTCATTTATATAAAACCCTAGAAAATGCAAACTAATCCATAGAAAGCACAACAGTGGTTGATTGGAGTTGCAGGGGAGAGGCAGGTGCAGGAAGGATGTATTATGAAAGGGTGTGAGAAAACCTTTGGGGGTGACAGATATACTCACTATCTTGATTGTAGTCATGGCTTCATGGGTATATATGTATGTCAACACTTATTAAATTATATACCTTAAATATTTTTATTGTATGTTAATTATACCTCAATAAAAATATATGCTTGTTATATGTTGGATATTTTGCTAGCTGTTTTCATGGAATGTTCACTTACTTCTTAGAGTACTGTGTGGTAGGGATACGACTTAATTTCAAAGAAGAATAATATAACCATAGAACAAAAATGTAGTCTATAGAGAAGAAGAGGAGTAGAAGAGAGAAAGGGAATAGTGACTAGAACCAAAAATGATTCCTGGGATTCAGGGAGGAGGCAGGCGGAAAAAGGGGAAGGACAACGTGGCTGATCACTCTTTCCAACAGTGGGCATATTATTTCTTCTTGCAATGTAGCCCTGACATTCTTCCCGTTGAGAGGTGGAGTTCATGTTTCCTCATTTTCAACATGGGGAGTCTTGTCACTACTGTGGAAGTAACGTTATGTGACTTCTGGTCATAAAAGATGATTCAGTTTCTGCCTTTTCTTGGGACGTTCACTCCTGGAATTCAGCACTGTGATGTGGGAAAGCCCAAGGAGCCATGAGGAGGTCTTGTTGGCAGCCCGGTCAGGTCTGGATAGCCAGCACCAACCCCCAGACATATGGAGGAGGTTGATGAGTCACCTCCAGCCTTTGGTCACCCCAGCTAAAGTCCTGACATTGTGGAGCAGAGAGGAGTTGTCCTTGGTGGATCCTTCCTGAATTTCCACCTGCAGAGTCTGTGAGCATGATAAAGTCATTGTCTTTTTACACCACTTAGTTTGGAGGGTCTTTTTATGCACCAATAGTCACAAAACAGGGATTCGGGAGGAAGGGGAAGACATGGAAATAATAAAAGAGAAGCTAGGATTCAGCCTTTCTGAAAAATTAGAAGAGATTCATAGGTAGTTTTAATGGCTTTTGAGAGTCGATACTCCCAAGAAGTGTCCCAAGGCTTTCTGGGATGGGAAGTAACCCTTGTCATCATTTGTACCAGAAAGGCAGCCGCAGTAGCAAAAGTACTGGGGTGGAAGAAACACCCTCATCATCAGCCCTCTGACAATCCTTTCAAAACCAAAAGTGTAGCCAAACACATGGGGTAGGATTTGCAAGCTTCCTGTCTCAGGAATAAAGATTTTAGAAAAATTTTGTTTGGGGCTAATGTTATCGTTTATTTTTCTTAATTTAATTAATTAATTAATTGATTAATTAATTAATTAATTTATTTATATTTGTCAGAGAGAGAGAGAAAGAGCTAGCACAAGCAGGGGGAGCGGCAGGCAGAGGGAGAGGTAGGCTCCCCGCTGAGCAAGGAGCCCGATGCGGGGCTCGATCCCAGGACCCTGGGATCATGACCTGAGCTGAAGGCAGACGATTAACTGACGGAGCCACCCAGGCATCCCATTAATGTTATAGTTAATTGCACATACTGTAAGTTAGTACTCACGGTTTTTGCAAAACACGAATCACAAGAGACAGGTATGTGTCATTAGTAGATCATTTTAAAAAGAAGATTCCTTGATGTAATTTTGTCCACTCCCAATATCAGAACTTTGACCCTTAGAATTAAACAAAAGCTTCCTAAATCCAGGCTCGTAGAGTGTATCCCATGTTAATGTAGTCCTACCACTATGAAGAATATATTATGAGTTCTGACATCAAGGTCCAGTTCTGCATCACTAGTGAACTAGTAACAAGCTGTAATCAATGTGCCTGCACTGATTTTGGCTTGTCTGAATTTTGATTCCAGGATTTATAGACTTTTTTGTGTGTGAACCATTCCATCTTTGTCTTTGCCATCTGCCATGTTGGGATAGTCTGTTTGTTTCAGAAAATTCATTGATCATTTTTATTTGCTTGTGTTCTTGTTCCAGAATGGTTTCAGGCTGTCTTACTGATTCCTACCGATGCTCCTGTTTCCCCCCAACATGTAAGTTATACACTAGCTCCTTTACCTGTTAACAAAGCAATGGCTGAATAATTTTACAGCTCTCTTGCCTAACCTGATCACATTCTGCCTTCCATCTGGTGGTGATAATGTTTTCTTTTCAGAGGGACCAGCATCTCTGGTAAACTGTGGCAGTGGAAAGGAAATTTTAAAACTCATTTGGAGGAAGAGTCTCTTTCAGCTTAGAGTGTGAGCTGAAATGGATCTCTTATTCTGTGCTTCTCTCACACTTCCTGTATCACACCATTAAACATCCTCCCAGGGACCAGAAGCTCCAGGAGATTGTTTAATCACTGCAAGCCCAGTATCATGGGTACCACATTTGCAGGATGTGGGGCATGATAACCTCCTGTGGTTAGGATAACAGCTGTTCCCAGTCCTTAACACATGCAATACAAAGTGAAATAGTCACAAAATTATCCTCAGGGCTAGTGACAGAAAGGAAAAATGTTATAGGGGTTAATTTGCTCACATTCAAATAACTGGTATGTTGTAGAGGCTGGTTTGGACTCAAGTTCATGCTTGCTTTCTTTCTTTGCTAAGTTTATTTATTTTTATATCACACCTTACCCTCATAGCAGATGTGTGAGAGCTGCCTTTCATGGGAAGAAAGGGTTAGTCTACTGAAGTTTGATGATAAGAATTTGCTTGGCTGTTAGTGTACCATGTAATAGACCATCTGGCTCCTGGACCCTCTTCAGCCTTCTCACACACTTCTGCCAAACTGTCCTTTATACTGGGGGAAAAAAATCATAGATTCTACGGATGGGACGGGCTCCAGTGCGAGCGGGCTGATAATCTAATCTTCCTGTGTTTGAGAGAGAGTGGCCCATACAACAGAGGTTCTCAAAGTCTGATTCCTGGACCAGTGGCATTATCACCACCTAGAAACTTGTTAGAAATGCAAAATGCCCCAGATCAAATGAACTGGAAACTCCAGGGTGGTAGCGCCCAACAAGCTATTGTTTAACAAGTGTTCTAGGAGATTCTGACACCCATCAACATTTGAGAACCATTTTTATAAACAAGACCCACAGAAAACTATCTTGTTCACAATCAATTATGGGGCAAGGAAAGATGAATAAAATATGGTCCCAGCCTTCTGTGAACTCGCCCAGTGTCGGTGAGCTGTACAGATTTCGTATATATTTGTACACATGTTTGTACATATTTGATTTGCCAATAGAGATAAAAGTAGCATAGTGGCCTGTCTTTTGGTGGCTATGTGGAAAACCCTCTCACAAAATGAAAAATATGGCACAATTCACCATTATATCATTGATATCATCAAACCATCCTTTACTCTTTTCAGAGATGGGGGGATGAAGACGGTTCATGAAAAGCTTAACAGCTGGAACCACAACATTCGTGTGTTCAGCGACTGGAAAAGAATGCACAGCGTCATACTTCTCTGCAGCCGCCTTTGCCTTATGAATCAGCTCCAGCCCCAGGAACCTGAGGCTAGGTCAAGATCACAAGGCCATCTTTGTGCTCCGCAATTAAACAAATGTGCAATAGACTTTCCCTTCTATTTAACTTTTATTAAAAGAAGTGCTAGGGTACTGAGATGCAGTACATCATATTTATTACCAAAATTATTAACAAATATACAAAACTTATACATGTAATTTTCTTACATCCATTTATTCTCTATAATACCGATTTTTGTTCAAGTAGGTTATCTACAGTATGTAAACATCCCTTGGATTGACCTCACACAGATTAGGAAAGCCCTCTAACCCATGCTTTTATCAGATACTTCTTTTTATTTGGCTTTCGTTTGTAGCATCTAATCTTCACATTTGGCACATGGAAGAGACATCTACAGTGCAAAAGAGGCAGATTTTCTGGTTTCGTTCTGAACAATTTTGCAGGGGCACAGTTAAAGAGCCAAGAGAACAGAGCACTCTAACTTGATGGAGTTGGATTCGTTGTAATGCCAACAACTCTTGGTTCAGCCATTAAACTTGAGCACAAAGTCAATGCCTCTTCCTTCTCCCACCCCCACCCCCCAGTCATGCAAGGCCGATTCGCCTTAACCTTGTCTCAAAAGGGTTAAAAGAAATTCCATCCATCCCAGGACAAGTAGGTTAATTTCACAGAGTAACAATTTTTCAGTGTTCTTTTGTGTGGGTTGGTTGTGCGGTTTGATGAGCCAGCAAAACACTTAAATGGAGAAAAAAAAAAAAGGGAGGTAAAAAGAAAAAGGATGCGAGAGTCAAACTTCCCTTCAGTTGCCACCCGTGTGTGTAAGGCCAGAAACTCTTCAGGGGTGGCCAAGTGACAAAGTGACAAAGGCCTTGACGAATGGGAGAGAAAAGCCAAGCTCGCCGTAACTTCACCTTGGACTCCAAGCCCTTGAATGCAGAGTCACAGAAATTAAAAAAGACAAAAGGAAAGAAAGGTGATTGGAGTGTCTGCCCCCCTCTTCCTGCGTTTCCTTTCGATTACCGAACTTAATGGAACCAAGTAAAGCTGATCCAGAGAGAGCTCTCCTCGCCGCTCACCCCCTTCTCGCTCTCCAGCACAGTAGTGCTCATGCGGTTGGCCGCACCGACCGCGAGCCTGGCGAGCGTCCGCCGAGAACGTCTGCGTTTGGACGCGCGCCTGCCTCCAGGCTTCCGTCACCACAGGGGCGCCGGCCCCTCCGACGCCCCGTAGAGCTCCGCCAGCTTCCGGAAGCGGGGCCCCCAGTCCGTCAAGAAGTCGAAGCTCTGCTCCGAGTCCGACGTGGCCGACTGCAGGGAGCTCAGCGACCCGGCCACGGAGCCGTCCCCCTCGAACATGTACGTCTGGAGGGAGTCGAAGGGCGGGGCCCACACGTCCATGTCGGCCTCGTAGAGCTTGGCCAGCACGTAGCTGTGGACCGTGCTGTTCACGGCGCACGTCTGAGGCACGTAGCGGGAGAGGCTCTCGATCTCGGGCAGCATGTCCTGCCGCGTCTTGGGGGCGCCTCCCCCCTGCGCCTCCCGGGGGTTCCACATGGCCGCGATGTCAAAGGCCTCGGTGTCCTCCTCTCCGCCGCCCTCGTCATCGTAGCGGACGATGTTCTCGTGGATGTTCTCCTCGTCGTCGATGATGTACGGCTGTTTCCGGTGCCGCCTCATGGACAGAATGAGCAGCACTAGCACTGCGGGAAACAGAGAGGACAGGCTCTTTACCCGGGAGACCTGGCTGTGTGTGCCCTGACTTGAAGGAGCGGTGATTAACCAGGTATGGGAAGAGTTCTTTGAGTGCTGAGCTCAGAGACAGCATTTGGGTATTTTATTTTATTTTTTTTAAGATTTTATTTATTTATTTGAGAGAGAGAATGAGACAGAGAGAGAGAGCATGAGACGGGGGAGGGTCAGAGGAAGAAGCAGACTCCCCGCCGAGCAGGGAGCCCGATGCGGGACTCGATCCCGGGACTCCAGGATCACGACCTGAGCCGAAGGCAGTCGCTTAACCGACTGAGCCACCCAGGCGCCCCTTATCTTTTTTTTTTAAATATTTTATTTATTTACTTGAGAGAGAGAATGAGATAGAGAGAGAGAGCATGAGACGGGGGAGGGTCAGAGGGAGAAGCAGGCTCCCTGCCGAGCGGGGAGCCCGATGCGGGACTCGATCCCGGGACTCCAGGATCACGACCTGAGCCGAAGGCAGTCGCTTAACCGACTGAGCCACCCAGGCGCCCCTTATCTTTTTTTTTTAAATATTTTATTTATTTACTTGAGAGAGAGAATGAGATAGAGAGAGAGAGCATGAGACGGGGGAGGGTCAGAGGGAGAAGCAGGCTCCCTGCCGAGCGGGGAGCCCGATGCGGGACTCGATCCCGGGACTCCAGGATCGTGACCTGAGCCGAAGGCAGTCGCTTAACCGACTGAGCCACCCAGGCGCCCAGCATTTGGATATTTTAAACCACAGGGTCCACCTCGTTCTTACTCATTCTGCGCGGTCAGATTGAGAGTTTGTAGGCAAATGAAGCCCTGTATTTTTTCCAGGTGGTTCAGTTAGAAGAAGCTGCATATAAGGTCTCTTTGCATCAGCTTGCTGCTTTAAAATTGCGTGGGTGTATGTGTACACCCACCCAGACCCCCCCAAATCAAATCCCATTTAACTAAGCGCAGAGCACTGCGGCCTGCCATGGAGTCTATGCTGAGCATCAGACAATGTCTCCTGACCATATAAGGACGAGTATACATTTCTGATTATGTGGAAATCTTGTTACGTAGGTGGAATCCTACTTTTTTTACATTAGTATCTTAGTAGGATTCGACTCTGTAAATACAACCACATATTAATACATACGCATAGAGACATACAGGCTAAGTATGAATCAGAGTCTTAGTCTTTCTATACCTCTTTCAAAAAATAAGAGAGTATAAGTGATCGCCGTTTTCCAATAAACTCCGATTCCTCAGAAAGCCTTCTGTTAGAGGGGTGGTTGTGACTCTCTGGATCCAGTGATGTTCATGGAAGGGAGGGAATGAGCAGGGACATTTTATGTAATTCACCATGTTATCAAAGAAGCACCACACTGTTAGATGTGCCCTTGCAGGCTTGGATAAAATTTTATCCCAACAAATTTATTTTTTCCCCAGGATGTGTTCACTGGGGTTTAAAGGAGAGGTAGAGATAATCCCGTTGAACTGTTTATCTCTGTGACTGAAAATGTTTTCCAGGAAGTGTGTTGAGGTTTTAGCTGTAGAACTGCTATTGATTTTTTTTCTTTGATGTGCTTTGTTACACCTAGTGAACAGTAACAACTTGACACAACTACGAAATGAAACTGCAGTTTACCAAGGGGAGAAAAATGGAGTTCAGTCTTACGCCTAGTAAAATTATGAACGGACTTAAAAAATTCACAGTAATGATTTAAAAAATTTGAACGTAGAATGTGCTTTTTGTAAATTGCAGTTAATGATGTTAATACCTAGTATTTTTCCCAAATAGCTAGGGTGACAAAACGCACACACAGGAAGCAGTTGTATACTCTCGTATATTTTCTCTGTGTGCCAAAATACGACCCATGAACTGCCTGATTGTGGGATTTCAGAGAAGTGGACTAACAGGGCTCTAAGGAAGTTGGGGGCTTAAACTGGGTGTGGGAGGCTGGGGTGTGATGCAGGCTGGACAAATGGGATTTTAAGTGAACATGCTGTGTTTGTGGGGTTCAATAAACAGTTACTAAACTCAAATATTTTTAGGCACTATGCAAAACAGGAGAGAATATTGAATATGACATGATTTTTGGTCTTATAAACTTGTAATCTAAGGAGATTATAGACTGATGATTAATACAAGTCAGGCAGTGATAAGGGCTATCCTAGGGTTATAAGTGTTGCAAAGAGAATACAGAGGCAGGGCTGGGTAATTCTTCCTAGGGGAGAATGAAAAACCTTCACACAGATGATATTAGAATGGTAGGGGTGGTATTTAAGAAAATGCTATGAAGCAAAATTAGAAAAGTCTTTGGATATCTGCTGGGAAGAATTCTGATGATAGAATTAGGCAGTTTATAGAACTGGTCCATCTTAACATTTATCTTACAAATACCTTACATATATCTTGTTTTTTAGATAATCTGATTTAAATAACAAGTATTGGGTAATGCCCCGAAAATCAGATTCTGGGAAACATGGTCCTGTTCAACTGAAAGTCTTCCCTGACAGAAAAGAATCCGTTTTAGGGGTGTTTGTTCTTTAGGTATTACGGGCACAGTTCATAGGGCCTATGAGATTTTCTAGGAACTAGATATATACTAAAGACATGAAAAAAAAAAAAAACCCTATAAAGTCAAAATTAGTATGTTTATTTAATTGTCCACAAAATGTAGTATTTTGTTGGCGAATCAGCTATAATTCAATCTTATGCAGTTTTATGAATTATATTTTATTTGGGATGTGCATTCTTAGAAATAAGAGAGCCTAAAACTATGAGGATTTTATATAAAGTTGCATATAAAGCTCTGCTCGGTTTAGCTCCTGAAAATTGTCTATTTATTCTGTGCAATTCAAAAGATAAGACATAATGGGTTTGGGAGGCACAATATAAATTGCCCCTTGCACACCATTTCTAGCTTGAGAGCCTCTCTGTGCCAGTCTTTTAAAATCAATCTTTCTGTAATGATGGCTTTTTTTTCTCTTTGTGGGCAAGGGTGAACTTATAATGTAGACATTTTCCAAAGATAGAAGTAGGAACAGCCAGGCTGGAAATTTCTTCAAGGAGCTAGTTTCGTTAGAGGCTGCTTGTCGTTTATCCGGTTTTGCACTCAAGGACTCCCGACGCCATCTTATGGACATTCAGGGAATTGCAGAGGGTGTTACTTGTTAATGTAGACAGGGACCAGAAAGCATAACAATTCTCTGATCCAGGGATCTGAGGATTTAGAAAAGTTACTTATTTATATTACTTCTCTCTTCATATAGCATTGAACTAAAACAACAAAATCAAACCACATGTGATATTTGTAAATATTTTTTGAAAGGCATATTTTACAGACCTACCTAGAAATTCAATCAAGTGCTGACATTTTACAGTCGGGACCTTTCTTTCTTTGGTCTGACTCAGTCTCCTGGTGCATAGGTAAACCTGGGATCAAGGGGTTCTGTGGATATCTGCATGTCTATTCTAATTTAAATCCCCAGGGCTGTATTCTTTTCCTTCATAGAATGCTAGGACTTCTTCCATATTGAATGATATCACTATCTTAAGTCTGCTTTTTTCTAAGCAAAATATGTGTGCAGTGAATGAATTCAATCAGAAGAGTTGGGATATGTGTACAGATATTTTTGGTGGTTTCCAGAGTTAGTTTAGGTGTTTCATTGTTTTTGAGTGTTGAGTTCAAAAACGATTGCTCCAATAGCCTTATGTACAAGGGAGGTGGGTGGCTGCCTTGCTGTATGATTTGAGCAGAGGACTAAAGGATCCTTTCCCTCACTAATGCTCTCCCACCAGCCTGTCAGCACATCTTTTTATGTCACCAGCAGTAGGACACCAGCCCTGTGTAGTCACTGCTCCTTGTTAGATGGCCACAGGACCTCGGAGGGGTGCTAATGCCCCCAAATAGCTTATTCCCCCAGATAGCCACGGGGTTCACTCTGTCACTTCTTTCAGGTCTCTGCTCAAAGGTCTCCTTATCAGGGAGGCCTTCCCTGACCACCTTGTTTAAAATGGCACCTACCCTTGTCTCCTGTCCCTTCGGGATACCCTGTCCTTCTTCTCGTCTCTGTAACACCTACCACCTCCAGAATTTGGGGGATGAACATTTAGGAGAAGAGCCTTACCACTCAGATACAGGGATGCACAGTGTAGGCTCTGCCTGCATTTCACTTCTGGCTCTGCCTCTGACACTTGGCTTTGGGCCTGTCACTCTGTCTTTGTGATTTAGCTACTACTTATCTGAAATGAAGGGGTTAGAAGAGGTGTTTATCATATCCTGCCCCAAATTGTCATGTTGATTCTGTGGTGTCAAAATGAACTTGCTTTGCTTGAAGTAAGCTTCGTGAAGGCTGGGACGTGTCTGTCTTATTAATCCCAGCACCTCGAATGGTACCCCGGCCCGTAATAGATGCTTGATAAATATATTTGCTTTGGTCTGGCCAAAGAGGCCATGAGTTCCTTGAAGGAAGGGACTATCGTCAGTTTCTGTGTTCTTTCCCCGCCTTACTCTGCCACCTTTTCCATAAGCATGGTGTAGAAAACCGGTTCTGAGCAGCCGTGTTAGAATGGTAGCTATGTAAGCACTTGCGGGGCCCCACAGAAGAGAAGGGAGGCACCTGCTCACCTAAGAGGACAAAGATGCAGGCCAGGATGGCGATGAGAGCGCCCCGGCTCAAACTGACGGGGAGCATGTAGGCCTCGGGGCTGCAGGACAGGACGTGGCCGAAGTCGTCACAGCTGCACACCTGGATGGTCAGCGTGCCCGTGCTGCTCAGCGCCGGCTGCCCGCTGTCTGCTATCAGGATGGGCAGGTAAAAGACGCTCTGCTCCTGCTGCCGGAAGCCAGACCTCCTGGTGAGAATCCGGGCAGTGTTATCTGAAGAAGACAGGGATTCCAGGGTTGAAAAAAGGGAGAGGAAAAGTGGGAGGGAAGAAGAAAATGGAAGAACCCACAAGTGAATTAATTTCTTGGGCTGAGGAGAGCAAGAGGGCAGGGATGAGAGGTGGGAAGGACGGAGAGGGACCGTCAAACGTTCCCCGGAGGCGGTCAGCTACAGCCAGCCGCCTCTGCTCTGTCTGGATCAGCATTTGAATTCAGAAACCATGGATTTTTGATTTTTGCTCGCTTCTAGGCAAAACCCTGAGGCCTAGGAGAGAAACCCTTTATGAGAGTCTGTTTTACCCTTTGTGACATAAAGTGCCCAGGGCGAACTGTTAGACTTCAGATCTAACTGAAATGTTCCTGTGAAAGCTTGATAGGAATGAGCAATCACTGGCCACTTGTGGTCCCTGTTTGTTCCCTGCTCATCAGCTTTCCAAGGCCCTGGGGCTGCTTTGTGCCTCCAGGAAAAGAATGCTGAGGAGCCCACTTGGCTGTGGCAGATTGCTTATTTTTGCCACTTTGGCTGGAATTCACGGCTTTTGCTGTTTTCTTTTATTCCTCTCAAACGCAGTCACCAACTCCTGTGCTTTCTGAAGGACCTGCTCATTTAGCAGAAGCTTATTTGAAATCCCCTAATCACGTGATACACCCTGTTATTTCCCCCTACTTGTGGTCTGAGATGACACAGTAAGAACTTGGAGAAATTCATTCCTGATCAGCAATACTAGTTTTTTGGGTTTTTTTTTTTTCCCTCCAGCTTTAAAGGGAGTAGCAAAATTATTTGATGTGTTTCCACAAAGGTGGGGTGTGTGTGTGTGTGTGTGTATTTATATTTGTATTTGCCTAATGTAATGTTCTGGGATCTTTTATTTTTTTAATTTGTGTTTTCAGGTGTCTTCCAGTGGGTTTGAATAATAAGTCATATTTTTTGCACAGTTCAGATCATTTTCAGTAGAGGAAAAGGTTGGGAGATGTGATAGGACATGCAAGCAGTGACTCTCAGAGCTAACATCAACATGGAAGGTCCTCTGGATGTGGTTTACATTTCACAAGGAAGAGTCTAGAACTTCACAAAAACTTCTGAGAGCCTAACCAAAGTAAACATTATTAATTATCAGTATTTCTGGTTCTCTTTCCCTTCTTGGACATAATAAAGGATTATACTTTTCTACCCTCTTGAATTTTGGCGTGTCCGTATGATTTGCTTTTCATCATGAAAAATGAGCAAAAGCGATTTGTGTCACTTCCAGGCAGAAGCATGTAACAGCTGGTATGTGTTTCTCTGTGTTCTCTTGCCTTGGTGTGATACTGTACAAGAACGTTTAAGAAGGAGAACCAGGCAGCCTGGGACACTGAGCTACATGGACGGACACCAGCTGTCCTTGTTGCTCAGACCTGCGGTTGGTTTTATGTGAGCAAAGAAACTTATTTTAGTTGTGTTAAGCCACTGGAATTTTGGAGTCATTTGTCCCGCAGCATCGGCTAGCCTGTTCTGATGAATATGTTATTCCTTCATTTGCTTTTCCACTTTCTCCTTGCCCTGCCTTTTCACAATTAGCAATGATTGTTTACTGAGTGCTTATGTGCACAGCAGCTCATTTAATTTTCACATTTGATGAGAGAGTGATAATCTGACCCTTTTACAGGGGGTAAGTTAAGCCCTAGAGAAATGATATAATTTGTTCAAAGTTACTAACTTAGTAGCAGAGCTGAGATTTGAACTCTGGTGTCTCTGACTCCCAAGTATACATTTCTTCCATTTTGCTGTGTAAACTGCTTATTTAGTGTAGTGATATTAACTCTTGAAAATTATCCAGCCAATGGAAATCCTCTCTTGCTTTGGTACGGGCCCCTTCTTGTATTTGCTTCTCTGTGGAGGAAGATAGCAACAGGTTGCCGACCTGAGGATTATATTAATATTTCTACCTACTGTACGACCCACCTGTTTTTCCAGATTTAGTAGCTAAGTACTATTAATTCTGTTCCACAGTGTTAATTTTGCTTTTCCAGAAACCAAGTTTTTCTCAAACAAAAATCTGTGTTATTTTTTATTTTTCAGTTTAATTGAGGCCAGGTTGTAAGACTTTTAGAAAGCTTGACCAGAGCTGAATTGCATAAAAGTATTACATCATGTTTTTTGATCTCAGAATTATTTAAGGTTAAAGAAAAAGAGAAAAGATCAGAGCATTGCCTTGCTGATTTCTTCTTAGAAGGGTTCTGGCCACTTGCAGAATAGCCACTTGCAGAGTTTTTGTTGAATGTGATGAGTAGGGCTTTAGTAACCCATTTGGAAACAACATTTGTTTCCAAGATGAGACAAAACTTCTTTCTTTTGTGTATGTGTGTGTGTGTGTGTGTGTGTGTGGCTAAAACAGGCTCCATCTTCTAGTCCCAGCATTAATGCTTACTCACTTTCTGATTGTGGGCCATTTGCTTTCTTTCCTTATCTATCAAGCGAGACAGTGAGAATCAGAGGGGTTAGTAACTTCCTCAAAACCCTAGAGGGTTATTATAAATATCAAATAAAGCAAAGTGTGGGAAAATGTGTTTGAAACTGCAAAATGCTTATATACACACAATCCTTTTAATAATGCTTCGGGGATTAAAAAAAAAAAAAGAAACACTCTGCTTGAGATAGTGCCTTGTTGTGTTCATAAAAGGATATCATGTTTTGGGCATGGGAGTTGGGGTCCTGATAGTAGATCCACCAAATCAGATGTTGGTCAGTTTTTTAATGAGCCTCCACAGAAAATACTCATGGGATAAATTGTCATGAGGAGATTAAGGGTTCATTCTTCTATTGAAGATGTGCTGACTTTCGTTTTGGAAAACCTTCCCAGAAATGAGTCGTTTCTTTTTATAGTATCATGTTCCAGTGGCCCATCTTTTTAAAGCATTGGCTCCATGAATTGGTGTCCAAAGTCATCTTTAATAAATTTGCAGCATTTTGCTGCATATTGTTTCTGTGTTGATTCTGACAAATATCAGAGTGAAGGAATAGAGTGACACTTGACTAAAAATTTGAAGAAACAGTATAATGTATTATCCCCCCGACCCCCCACACCCTTGGTTTCCACTGTAAAACCAGTCCTGAGGGGGGCTGAAACCACTTTTTGTAGGAAGGATTGCCCTGTGAAGCAGATAAATGAATAGTTCAAAATTTGACCCAATAAAAAGATCGGGTTGTTTAATTGTAGTACTTCTGTTGTTATGATTTATATTACCCTCCCTTCTAGAATTAGCAGAGTGATTTTATGATGACATGTAGAAGGTTAAAGGAAAGACTTGGAGGAATGTTTTCCATTGAAAAGAGAACAGGTTTAATAGTCTCAAGTGTTAATGGCAGGATATCATGTGGGGTGAAATTAATACCTTAAGTCTCAAATAATTGATGTTTGAGACTAAGACCAGGCAGGCCTAATCATGACTTTTTGTTACCCTTTGTTTAGATTGTTACACAGTGACAATTAGTATTTTAGAATTGGAATAAGAATGAGGCTAGTAGAGCCCAGAGAAGTGATGACCTCTCTCCCCAAGGTCAGACAGCAAGTAGCAGAGTTAGCAACAGAGGGGGGTTCACTTAGCAGATTTAAATGATTTTTTTCTGATCTTTCTTTGAAAATTATTTGATGCGAGAACAGAAGTCCCTCCTTTTGCCATCTCTGCCCAGTGAAGAGTATGCTAGGTCTATACATTTCTTAGCCAATCAGAATGCTTATTGGAAAAGAGGGGTCTAGAATTCCATTCCAGCAAAGTGGTAGTGGGGAGTGCTTTCTGGAATAGGGAACCCCACCTGGCTCTGTCTTTTTAAAATCATTCTAAAGTGATAAAGTTGTTTCAGTGCCAAAGCTACACTTTGTGATCCTGTGTTTGTCCTTTGTCATCGTAGCCTTTCTCTCCCTTTTGTTCTGCTAGCTTTTCACTGTTATCCCCTTTGATGCTTGCTCAGAAATGTTCCCTCAGGTTTTTCTCTTTATCTAGTTCAATTTCTGTCATTTTTCTCAGATTCTTCCGATAGTTACAGAGCATACAGGCATGGCTGTTATCTGTGGGAGTGAAGGAAGGCTTTTGCCTGTGTGCCTGGCATGCCGTCTCCCACAGAGCCAACTCCAAAACGTTTGTGAACTGATTAACTGAAAGTTTCAGAATCAGCAGAGGACATTCTTTGTCTTTGATCTGTTGAAACAAAACTTTTAAAGACATTACAAATAAGCATTAATGTCTTCACTGCTACTACAGAGCAGGTGACCTTTGACACCGTTTGCATGGTGTAGTAACCAAAAGTATCTGGCCCAAGCTATAGAAAAGCACTGGTAGTCGCCTCTCCACCTGATTACCTTGGTTGTCCCTAACGGTGAAGTTGGGGTTGTTAGCAGCGTCCGGAGCCAAGCTGTAGTAGAAGTGCTGACCACTGTGTGGGTCATCTTGGTCCACTGCACTCACTGTCTGGATCAGCTGTGGGAGTGACATGAAATCATGTGAATCGGAGTTGAAAGAAAAATCCTCAGGGCCTGGTGAGATCCTAAACCCTGAAATCCAATAATGGATTGTTTTCCCTAATGAGAAGGACATCCTGAAACTTACTGGAAAGTACCGTGCCATCACGCAACTCAGGGTTGAATTTTGGTCTTTATTGCTGGGCCTGAATACATTGACAGGCACATGGTGAATGTTACCTGAATACCTCAGGGGTTAAGCCATAACATAACAAATTCCCACACCAACACCAGTCATTTTTAAGCAACCTAAATAGAAGATTGGCTAAAAGAACTGTGGGATGCCACAAGGTCCTGCTTGTCTCGCAGTTTTTCCTTCTCTCACCTCAGCCACTTAACCTCATCATTTGGGTTAATGTTTTCAGGGTCAGTTTGCTATCTTTGAGAAGCCTCTATTTAAAAATGACCAATACCTAGAAGAGAGATAGACACATCAACATCTACTGTGTCAGGTTAATGGAACACAGATGGGAGGGCTTGGGTCACAGGCTGTTGCTTTTTGTTGCCTGGAAGGGGAGCTAGGAAAGGTACAGAGCTCAAGACCTGTGGTGGGATATATGAAACAGACTAGAGTCAGAAGCAGAGCTTGAGGTTTAGGAGAACAAAAGAAGGGATGGCTTTCTCTTAAGCTCTTTGGCCCAAACTTTGCCTTTTCCACAGTGCTTTTCAAAGTTAAGTGTCCTGACTCTTGATTTCAGCTCAGGTCATGATCTCAGGGTCATGAGATAGGAGCCCCATGTCGGGCTCCACGCTGAGCATGGAGCCTGCTTAAGATTCTCTCTCTCTCTCCCCCTCTGCCCCACTTCTGCATGTGTGTGTGTTCTCTCTCTCTCTCAAAAAAAAAAAAAAAAAAAGCTGCTAAAGAAAGCAGTGCAAAATACACAATTTGAAAAATTAGTAGGCCAGCTGGGAGGGATATAGAAAAAGTGATGAGTGGGTGGTCACCTTCCTGTGTGTTTCCTCCTCTACCAACCAATAGCATGGACACCTCCTACCCCTCTTGGGCCTGGCCCTGTAGACTTGACATTCCTGCCAGAACATCAAGGATCAGCTGGAGGGCCTAGGTGAGCTTGCTTAGTCTTTATTTCTTCATCTGTAAATTAAGGGAGGTAATGCTACCGCTCAGTATACCAAAGGTTAAATAACAGAGAGGGAGACTCCCAGCTAGGGGCCTTCTGGTGGACACTGTGTTGCTCAGATCCCTGTTCTGTGAAGGACTTGATGCCCCAACCTTCACTCATCTCTTTGAGTATTGCCTCATTTGCTGAGAGTTACCTACCCACATTTACCACATCCTTTCAGGGCAATCCACATCCAGTGACTGTGATGTAATTGTATAAAGGCCTGGCCATCGCATCTTAACTTGGGAAAACCCTAGTTCTAGAGCTCTCTGACATCATCCAAGGCTTATTAGTGGGTCTGCATCATAGCTGGACTTCTCATTTTACCTAGTCCTGCAAAAGTCCTTCTGTTCTACAAGCATTGGGTCCCAAGGGCATTCCTTAATAAACATCTTATACCAGAACTCCACCTCCGGGTGTGCCTCCTGGTGAACCCAGCTGGCAGCTGGCTTCTGTTGAATCTAAAAGCTGGGAGAGGGTGCCTGGGTGGCTCAGTCGTTAAGCGTTTGCCTTTGGCTCAGGTCATGATCCCAGGGTCCTGGGATCAAGTCCCACATCCGGCTCCCTGCTCGGCGGGAAGCCTGCTTCTCCATCTCCCACTCCCCCTGCTTGTGTTCCTGCTCTCGCTATCTCTCTCTCTGTCAAATAAATAAATAAAATCTTTAAAAAAAAAAATAAAATCTGGGAGAATGGAGTTGCATAAAGGAGAGGGGTTGGTAGAACACTGAAGATGAACTTGTCCCACAGCCTAGCCTAGTGTTGGCACTGCTCACACATGAGGGCCACCCTACCACCCCATCCCTGCTGAGACAAATCCTGCACTTTCCATCTTGCCCATAGTGCCATACCCATAAAGACAAAACATATTTTTTTTTAAAATTTTTAAAAAGATTTTATTTATTTAACAGAGAGCCAGAGTGAGAGCATAAGCAAGGGGAGCGGCAGGCAGAGGGAGAGGGAGAAGCAGGCTCCCCACTCAGCAGGGAGCCCAATGCGGGGCTTAATCCCAGGACCCTGGGATCATGACCTGAGCCGAAGGCAGACGCTTAACTGACTGAGCCACCCAGGCGCCCTGACAGAACACATTTCTTGATGAATGTTATAAATAGGTGATTATGTATAATGAGGCAATCATAGTTGGGGAAGTCATTTCAGAATATCTGACCTGTGAAATCACATATGTATTGGTGAGATGGGGGCTTGAGGCATAGGACTGGTTGGTTACAGGACTTTTAAAGAATGAGTGAGCAAAGACACTGCCTTGCTGGGTTAGTTTCTGGGGTCTGAATTTTTTTGATGGCATATTTGGTTGCAGCAGTTGGGAACACCATGGCCTGCCCTCCTGCCCTGCACTCTCCTGGCAGGTCAGATACCATTCTCAGTCCCACTTTCCATGCAATATTCTGCTCAGCTGGTTTCATTCTGCTTTCAGCCACCGCCAGGTATGTCATCTGATTTCTTTATGGGCCTCCTTCGTGGCTGCTTGCTAGGAGGAAAGCACATATCCCGACTTGGCAGACACAGCTGACGACAGTATCTGACACATCTAACACAAGGAGGCCTGCTGCGTTATAAACCAGACATGCCTACTGAGCCTGTGTGCTTTTGAAAATCTTTAAAACATATCCCAGAGCCAAAATCAAGGGGTAGGATTTTTAGTATCTTGGGCTAAAGATGATAAATGTGACAGACTTGGGGCGCAGGACCTGAACTTTAAGTCACAAATAAACCGTGCTCCAAAGGACCGCCTGATAAGCCATTAGCAGGTGTATTTAGAGAGGCGCCTGCGTAGCTCAGTCGGTTAAGCATCAGACTCAGTCTTGGGGTCTTGGGATCAAGCCTTGTGTTGGGCTCTGCTCTCAGTGCAGAGTCTGCGTGTCCCTTCCCCTCCCCTTCTGCTTCCTTCCCCCTGCCCCCGTCCGCTCATGCTCTGTTTCTCTCAAATGAATGAATAAAATTAAAAAAAAAAAAAAAAAAGATGTATTTAGAAATGTAGAAATGGGAGGGGGAAAGATGGCGTAGGAGTAGGGGACCCTATTTCAACTGGTCCCCGGAATTGAGCTGGATAACTACCAGACCACTCTGAGCACCCACGAAACCAGCCTGAGATGTAAGAAGATCTGGATCTCTACAAACAGAATATCGCAGGCAGTTGGTTTTGAGGTACGAAGCGGAGAGCCATGATTCTGAGGGCAGATATCAGAGGATAAACGGCGGCGGGAGGGTGCCTGGCCGTGGGGATCCTACACCGCCGGTGAGTGACAGCCGCAGCGCGCGACTTGAAGCGGCCACAGACTCAAAGACCGGTAGCGTTGGGAAAGGACTTTAGGGCAGCCCCCAGGGTGGAAAACCAGATCGGCGGGGTCGCGCGCACGCGAACTGCAGCCCCCCTGAACAGAAACCGGAGCGACGGTCGCGCGCACGCAAACTGCAGCCTCCAGGTCGGAAACCCGGTGCGCCGGGGTCGTGCCGGTGAACTGCAACCCCCGGGGGTGGAAACCCTGAGCGGCTGAGTCACATGCACGCGAACTGGGAGCGGCTGGCGGTTTTAGAAGCACAAAGGGCAGAGATGCGCTCTGACCTGGAGGCAGGACTGGGGGCGCTGCGGAGGGGCGCACAACCCAGGATGCTGCAGTTTATAGCAGCACGGACAGAAATGGAGACAGTGTGGCCTGGAGAGCTCACTGAAGAACAGACTGAGGTCTTTCTGCTCTGAGGCAGAGGGTTGGAAACGGTCTCTTCTGCTCTGACTCGCGGAAGAGACACAGAAAGCCGCCAGGGAAAGGCGCCAGAGAACAAAAGCCCCAAAGACTGATTCCCACTGAGCCCATCCCCTGCCACAGGGGCGCAGGGCAACTCTGCCCAAACAGGGTTGCCTGAGTAACAGTGCAGCAGGCCCCTCCTGCAGAAGACAGGCTGGGAAAACAAGAGGCCAGCAACCCTAAGGTCCCAAGAAAACAGGTGCATCTTGCTTGGGTTCTGGTCAATAATTTGGACTCTAAACATTCCCTCAACCACCCATCAACAGAATGACTAGGAGGAGGAGCCCCCAAAATAGAGAAGACTCAGAGATTATGACTTATGCTGCAGATTTACAAATGGATGCAGACATAACCAAGATGTCAGAGATGGAATTCAGGCTAGCAATTGTGAAGACAATGGCTAAAATGGAGAAATCAATGGCAACATAGAGTCTCTAAGGGCAGAAATAAAAGGGGAATTGGCAGAACTTAAAAATGCTATCAATGAGATCCAATCCAATCTAGATAATCTAACAGCTAGGGTAACTGAGACAGAAGAGAAAATAAGCGACCTGGAAGACAATGTAATAGATAAAAAGGGAAAAGAGGAGGCCAGGGAAAAACAACTCAGAGTCCATGAAAACAGAATCAGAGAAATAAGTGACACCATGAGGCGTTCCAATGTCAGAATAATTGGAATCCCGGAGGGAGTGGAGAGAGAGAGGGCTAGATGATGTATTTGAGCAAATCGTAGCTGAGAACTTCCCTAATCTGGGGAATGAAACAAACATTCGAGTCCTAGAAGCAGAGAGGACCCCTCCTGAGATCAAGGAAAACAGGCCAATACCCCGGCATGTAATAGTAAAACTTGCAAATCTTAGAACCAAGGAAACCATCTTAAGGGCAGTTAGGGGGAAGAGATTCCTTACAGAGGGAGGAACATCAGAATAACATCAGACCTATCCACAGAGACCTGGCAAGCCAGAAAGGCCTGACAAGACATATTCAGAGTACTAAATGAGAAGAACATGCAGCCAAGAATACTTTATCCGGCAAGGCTTTCATTTAGAATGGATGGAGAGATGCAGAGCTTCCACGACCAGCAGAAGTTGAAAGAATATGTGACCACTAAGCCAGCCCTGCAAGAAATATTAAGGGGGGTTCTATAAAAGGAGAAAGACCCCAAGAGTGATCTACAACAGAAATTTACAGGGACAATTTATAAAGACAACGTCTTCACAGGCAACATGATGACAATTAATTCATATCTTTCAATAATCACTCTCAACGTGAATGGCCTAAACGCTCCCATAAAACGGCACAGGGTTGCAGATTGGATAAAAAGACAGGACCCATCCATATGCTGTCTACAAGAGACTCATTTTGAACCTAAAGATACATCCAGACTGAAAGTGAAGGGATGGAGATCCATCTTCCATGCCAGCGGACCTCAAAAGAAAGCTGGGGTAGCAATTCTTATATCAGACAAATTAGATTTTAAACTAAAGTCTGTAATAAGAGACACAGAAGGACACTATATCATTCTTAAAGGGTCTATCCAACAAGAAGATCTAGCCATTGTAAATATCTATGCCCCCAACATGGGAGCAGCCATCTACATAAGCCAACTGTTAACCAAAATAAAGAGTCATATTGATAACAATACGTTAATTGTAGGAGACCTCAATACTCCACCTTCAGCAATGGACAGATCATCTAAGCAGAAAATCAACAAGGAAACAAGAGCTTTGAATGATACATTGGACCAGATGGACCTCATAGATATTTACAGAACATTCCACCCTAAAACAACAGAATACTCATTCTTCTCGAGTGCACATGGAACTTTCTCCAGAATAGACCATATACTGGGTCACAAATCAGGTCTCAACTGATACCAAAAGATTGAGATTATTCCCTGCATATTCTCAGACCACAATGCTCTAAAACTGGAACTCAATCACAAGAAAAAATTTGGCAGAAATTCAAACACTTGGAAGCTAAAGACCACTCTGCTCAAGAATGTTTGGGTCAACCAAGAAATCAAAGAAGAACTTAAACAATTCATGGAAATCAATGAGAACGAAAACACATCGGTCCAAAACCTATGGGATACTGCAAAGGCGGTCCTAAGGGGGAAATACATAGCCATCCAAGCCTCACTCAAAAAATAGAAAAATCCCGAATTCACCAACTAACTCTACACCTTAAAGAACTAGAGAAAAAGCAACAAACGACGCCTAAGCCACGCATTAGAAGAGAAATAATTAAAAGTAGAGCAGAAATCAATGAATTAGAAACCAGAAACACAGTAGATCAGATCAACGAAACTAGAAGTTGGTTCTTTGAAAGAATTAATAAGATTGATAAACCACTGGCCAGACTTATCCAAAAGAAGAGAGAAAGGACCCAAATTAATAAAATTATGAATGAAAGGGGAGAGATCACGACTAACACCAAGGAAATAGAAACAATTATTAGAAATTATTATCAACAACTATATGCCAATAAACTGAGCAATCTGGATGAAATGGAGGCCCTCCTGGAAACCTATAAGCTGCCAAGACTGAAACAGGAAGAAATTGACAACCTGAATAGGCCAATAACCAGTAACGAGATTGAAGCAGTGATCAAAAACCTCCCAAAAAACAAGAGTCCAGGGCCTGATGGATTCCCTGGGGAATTCTACCAAACATTCAAAGAAGAAATAATACCTATTCTACTGAAGCTGTTTCAAAAAATAGAAACAGAAGGAAAACTTCCAGACTCATTCTATGAGGCCAGCATTACCTTAATCCCCAAACCAGGCAAAGACCCCATCAAAAAGGAGAATTTCAGACCGATATCCCTGATGAATATGGATTCCAAAATCCTCAACAAAATCCTAGCTAATAGGATCCAACAATACATTAAAAGGATCACCCACCACGACCAAGTGGGATTTATCCCCGGGATGCAAGGGTGGTTCAACATTCACAAATCAATCAATGTGATAGAACACATTAATAAGAGGAGGGAGAAGAGCCATATGGTCCTCTCAATTGATGCAGAAAAAGCATTTGACAAAATACAATATCCTTTCCTGATTAAAACTCTCCAGAGTATAGGGATAGAGGGAACATTCCTCAATTTCATAAAATCCATCTATGAAAAACCCACAGCGAATATCATCCTCAATGGGGAAAAGCTGAGAGCCTTTCCCTTAAGATCAGGAACACGTCGAGGGTGCCCACTCTCACCACTGTTGTTCAACATAGTACTAGAAGTCCTAGCAACAGCAATCAGACAACAAAAAGAAATAAAAGGTATTCAAATTGGCAAAGAAGAAGTCAAACTCTCTCTTTTTGCAGACGACCTGATACTTTATGTGGAAAACCCAAAAGACTCCACCCCCAAATTACTAGAACTCATCCAGCAATTCAGTAATGTGGCAGGATACAAAATCAATGCACAGAAATCAGTTGCTTTCTTATACACTAACAACGCAACTGTAGAAAGAGAAATTAAAGAAACGATTCCATTTACAATAGCACCAAAAACCATAAGATACCTCGGAATAAACCTAACCAAAGAGGTAAAGGATCTATACTCTAGGAACTACAAAACACTCATGAAAGAAATTGAAGAAGACACAAAAAGATGGAAAAATATTCCATGCTTATGGATCGGAAGAATAAACATTGTTAAAATGACTATGCTACCCAGAGCAATCTATACCTTCAATGCTATCCCGATCAAAATTCCAATGACATTTTTCAAAGTGCTGGAACAAACAATCCTAAAATTTGTATGGAATCAGAAAAGGCCCCGAATCGCCAAGGAGATGTTGAAAAAGAAAAACAAAGCTGGGGGCATTACATTGCCCGATTTCAAGCTATATTACAAATCAGTGATCACCAAGACAGCATGGTACTGGCACAAAAACAGACATACAGACCAATGGAACAGAATAGAGAACCCAGATATGGACCCTCAACTCTGTGGTCAAATAATCTTTGACAAAGCAGGAAAAACATGCAATGGAAAAAAGACAGTCTCTTCAATAAATGGTGCTGGGAAAATTGGACAGCCATATGCAGAAGAATGAAACTCGACCATTCTCTAACACCACTCACAAAGATAAACTCAAAGTGGATGAAAGACTTCAGTGTGAGACAGGAATCCATCAAAATCCTAGAGGAGAACATAGGCAGTAACCTCTTTGACATCGGCGACAGCACCTTCTTTCAAGATACATCTCCAAAAGCTAGTGAAACAAAAGCAAAAATGAACTTTTGGGACTTCATCAAGATAAAAAGCTGCACAGCAAAGGAAACAGTCAACAAAACAAAGAGGCAACCCACAGAATGGGAGAAGATATTTGCAAATGACACTACAGATAAAGGGCTGGTATCCAAAATCTATAAAGAACTTCTCAAACTCAACACCCAAAAAACAAATAATCAAGTCAAAAAGTGGGCAGAAGAGATGAACAGACACTTCTCTGAAGAAGACATACAAATGGCTAACAGACACATGAAAAAATGTTCATCATCATTAGCCATCAGGGAAATCCAAATCAAAACCACACTGAGATACCACCTTACACCAGTTAGAATGGCCAAAATGGACAGGGAAAGAAACAACAAATGTTGAAGAGGTTGCGGAGAAAGGGGAACCCTCTTACACTGTTGGTGGGAATGCAAGTTGGTACAGCCACTTTGGAAAACAGTGTGGAGGTTCCTCAAAAATTTAAAAATAGAGCTACCTATGACCCAGCAATTGCACTCCTGGGTATTTACCCCAAAGACACAGATGTAGTGAAAAGAAGGGCCATATGCACCCCGATGTTCATAGCAGCAATGTCCGCAATAGCCAAACTGTGGAAAGAGCCCAGATGCCCTTTCAACAGATGAATGGTTAAAGAAGATGTGGTCCATATATACAATGGAATATTACTCAGCCATCAGAAAAGATGAATACCCAACTTTTACATCAACATGGATGGGACTGGAGGAGATTATGCTAAGCGAAATAAATCAAGCAGAGAAAGTCAATTATCATATGGTTTCACTTATTTGTGGAACATAAGGAATAGCATGGAGGACATTAGGAGAAGGAAGGGAAAAATGGGGGGGGGAATTGGAGGGAGAGATCAACCATGAGAGTATGGACCTGAGAAACAAACAGGGTTCTAGAGGGGAGGGGGGAGGGGGGATTGGTTAGCCCGGTGATGGGTATTAAGGAGGGCACGTAGTGCATGGAGCACTGGGTGTTATACGAAAACAATGGATCGTGGATCAGTACATCAAAAACTAATGATGTTTTGTATGGTGACTAACATAATATAATAAAATTAAAAACTAAAAAAAAAAAAAAAAAAGAAAAAAACCAAAAAGAAATGTAGAAATGGGAGATGTGTGTGTGTGCTCCCAAAACAAGAGAGGTATTTAGGGGTGACTGGGTGGCTCAGTTGGTTGAGTGTCTGATTCTTGGTTTTGGCTCAGGTCGTGATCTTCGGGTCATGAGATTGAGCGCTGCATTAGGCTCTGTGCTCAGTGGGGGGTCGCCTTGAGAATTCTCTCTCACCTTTACCCCCTCCTCCCACTCGCATGTGCTGGCTGCACTCTCTTTCTAAATAATAAATAAATGAATACTTAAAAAAAACCACACCCAAACCCAAGATTGCTAGTTAAAGTGCTCTTCACCTGTCAGAATGCAACTTCTACTCTGAGGACCTTTAAGAAAGTAAGTGCTTCATTTTCTGGGGGAGAGGAGCTTTAATTAATGTGCTGCTTATCACCTTCTTTATAATGTAGATTGATAATTATTAGCTTCACTATATATATTATAATAAGATCTTATAAAACAAAATATTGTTATACTTTATGTAATATATATGCAATTGTTATAATATAAAACAAAAATTATTAAAATAAAGGTCCAAACCCCTCACTCAAAACTCAACTACCATAGCACAATAACTATTGCTGTTTTTGCATCCTATCCCCTATATGTCTTAGTTCACATGTAGGCATAATTTTATGTAACTGCAAGCATGTACATGTAATTTTTATATCTTCTTTCTTTACGTATAATAACACAGATCATTTCTTACACCATAAAGTCAGCATTGTAACTTTTATTAGCTGCATGTTTCAGGTCTTCCTAGAAATTCAATAGATGTGGAAGTAGAATTATTCCAGACTTGTTGAAAAAATTTTAGGAGTGCTATAGACCATTGTGCTGAGTTTCAAAAATCCATGGATGAGAGGATTTAGATGAGAATCATCATAGGACATTTTTTTCCCCCTGTGGCAGATGTGAATCACTTTTTCTTTTGACTGAGTTAGAAAGGTGAAGATGTGTTGACTTAATCTTTGGTGAATACAGGATGCTAATATAAGTTTTGATTGTATAAACTAGTCTCTGTGCAGCAAGATGCCATGTTCCAGGTGAGTAAGAGAAGTGAAAGCAAAATCTGCCTGCATTACCAAAGCATGAATCATTGCCTTATAGATACGCACTTCACAGACTCATAACTTTCATATTAAAACTATCCTGACCCATTTGCCTTACCACCAGAATCCACAGGACCACAGAATATACTTTGGGGGAAGAAATTAGGATTGTTAGGGGATCTGTTGGGTCACAGGCAGAGAAGAAAGCATCTTACAAAAGCAGGAGCAGAAACAGGACATGGCGTATGCTCTGAGGTATGGAAGGGTGGGTACAGGGTGGGCAGCAGCCCAAAGCATGCATGAATACATGGCCACTCCAAGCAGAGTTCTGGATGTTTCTCAGTTATACCACTTGGGATTTGATCAGCCAAATTATTCATTTACATTTAAAAGTATACTTTAAAAAATACACAAATATGTCTTTGCAGATTATAGAACTGTGGTTATTTCAAATTAGTAGAAATTTGTGTCTTCAAATTACTTTCTTCTCAAAATTGACCTGACAGGAGCAACATTATGAAAATGGTGTTTTAATTGAGGGAGGAGATAGTAGGTATTCTAGGTTAACAAAGCATTCTGAGAATAGGGCAGGTAGTCCCTGAACAAGGTATCTGTTGTCAGAAGTTAAGAAAGGGAGGTGGGAAGATACAAAAAAATAAAGCTTCCCTACTGCAAGTATTTTCAGGTATTAGTGCTAAAAAAGAGTTTTCTGATCTTCATGGTCCCTTGCTCCTCAGACCCAGAGCACATAAGACTGCAGTGGTACTCTATATACAGTTTAGTTACAAGATGGGTAGATAACTTCATGTCAGCCTGTGAAGCAAGCTACCATCAAAGCATTGTTGAGATCATAAAATGTTATGGGGACTCAACATGCTTGTCCTAACAAACTGTTACAACATGATGCACGGAAGTCGGGGACCCTTTCGTGAGCTGTTAGTTTCTGTAGTCTAAATTTCTTTGATGGCAAATTTGGTTATCTGTAGCAGTCATTTATGTTGGAGGTGAACCAACGTGCACATTTCACAGACTGCCTTACCTGCCCTGCTTTGGCATTTTCACACACAAAAGCTTCATAGAATCTGGGGAATTCTGGAGCATTGTCATTCACATCTAAGACTTTGATTGTGACGGAAACACTTCCAACCTGGGAAGGATTGTCTAAAGAGAACACAGAGAAAACCAAAAGGTGAGGGTTCAGTAGTACAAGAAAGCAGCTCTTTGCTGGAAAAGGTATTTACCTTGTCAGTTTGGTTTTTTAAAGGAATGGATAAAGAACTTGGAAATGGCGAGAGAAACATAGGATGCGTGTGCTGCCTAGTAAGAGTGCGGTCAGCACACAAGATGCGTGGGCGGACTGCGGTGTGTGTCTGAGGGAGTGTGTGATGTCAGGAGGATGAAGAGAAGAGTAGGACTCTGAGGCGGGTGGGGGGGCAGGTATCATACAATGCAGCTTAAAAAGGTTTGAATCTCTCACTTGGCTCACGCTTCAGTTTCTGAAATTAAAGACAGGTCAGTTCCGTATTCTGGGCTTGAAAACAGCCCATTTCGGACTGGATGCCTACTGCGTGGCATTGCTTGGCTTTATTCTTGTGGAATAATCAGTTCTTTGAATTATATTTCAGAAGGTTTCAAGTTATTCCTGGGAATACAGATAACACTGCACATTTATTTCTGCTTAGGGACTAAGGGGTTATTCTAGGATCAAACACACACCAAATCTGTATCTTTGGCTGGGGCAGGAGAAGTTATTCATAGTCACTCATGGGGAAATGTGTCTTTTGGTCTGTCTTTTGCTTGGCATTGCCACACAAGGACAATTTCACAGCCGCAGGATTGCCCCTCCTGTCCTTTTTTGTTTTGGCCACATCCGAAGAAGATAAAATAGAAATTAACAGATTATTCTTAGTAAATAATTTTATAAAATCTCAGAATGTCTTATTCTTCTGATTTATTTTTTCTTTTCTTTCCCCCAAATATCTATGCTCTCCTATGTTATCCACTTAAATATTTCTGTTGCCTGGTTATCAAAAGTACTGACCTATTTAAATTTTTTTTTCCATTATAACAGTGGTACTAGTTTATGGAAGGAATAATGAAAATCCCCCAGATTTTCAGGTACATATGATCTCTAATCCTACCCCAGAGATATCCATTATATAATATATGTAATATTACATGTGTCCAAAAATATGGAGAGACACACACACATACACTGCAATTAAGCAAAATTAAAAAGTGGGATTTAAAACTTTTAGGGCAATATTGTCCTGTGTCATTGAAATATACTTGAAAACATGTATATTAATATCTGTTTGATAGTCTCATTTCATTGTATGGTTGTACCATAGTTTACTTAGACCCCTATTACTAGACTTTTAGGTAATTCCCATTTTTTCTCCTATGTTAAAATAACACTGCAGGAGACATTTTGGTACATGGGTCTTTGTTGGTATCTGTGATTATTTCCTTAAGATAGTTATTAGAAGTAGAACTCTTGGGAAAAAGACTGAATATTTTGGAGAATCTTAATACAAAAGCTTAGTTGCCTAATTGCCCCCCTCTCCCTGAATGATTGTACATAGTTCTGCCAGTACATTAGGGTCTGCATTTCCCTGAAACTTTACCATCACTAAGTGTTATGAAAAAAAATTGAATGTAGTAGTAAATAATCTAATTTTTGTAAAGTTTGTAATAAATATGGTAATCTAGTTTTTAGTAGTTTTTCATTCTATTTTTATGTTCATAAATCTGCTTTTTAGTGTTAGATGCCTCAAAATTTTGTATCCATGTTTCTGTGTATGTATGTGTGTGGTAGGGGTGATATGTTGTAAATGTTTTCTTTCATCCAGTAATAATATCTTATACTAGAGGGGTTCAGGACAGCTCCCCCACCCCCAAGTACCACTTTGGCATGTGGATTATTCTGAGCTGAAGGCACTTGAGGCCCTGAGGGTTCAAGAGAAACTTTTGTCACTCCCTTAACCCACAGAGAAAAATCTAAATTGAGTTTTTTTTCCCCCAGAATAAGGGTTATTAACAGATAAATTTTATCTGAGTGACCCATCTGTACAGTAGGGCAAACTTCTGATTACCAAATATCTGCTCTTATCGTCCTATGAAATGCATTCCTTTCCTTTGGAATCCCAAACTCCTACCCCCTTCTTCATAGTTCACAATGACATATATACCTCATTTTGTCTGTCTTTGTAATTTTTATGTCTGTGTGCATTCCTCATATGTATGCATATTAAATTTGATTTTCTTTTGTTAATCTGTCTCATGTCAATTTGATTCTTAGTCCAGCTAGAAGGACCCTTGAAGGGGACAGGAATTCTTGGCTCCCTGACAATACTATTTGTGCATTCCCAAGCTTATTAAAGATTGAAAACCTCGGGGTGCCTGGTGGCTCAGTTGGTTAAGCGACTGCCTTCGGCTTAGGTCATGATCCTGGAGTCCTGGGATCGAGTCCCGCATCAGGCTCCCTGCTCGGCGGGGAGTCTGCTTTTCCCTCTGACCCTCTCATGCTCTCTCTATCTCATTCTCTCTCTCAAATAAATAAATGAAATCTTAAAAAAAAAAAAAGATTGAAAACCTCTTAGGTTTCTCAGGAATTGTCCCTTTCCTCAGATAAAAGTCTAGCTCCTTGATTTAAGGGTGCTATTTTTGGTACTGCTTTTGCATAGTGTTTTTTTTTTTTAATCTCTAGCACAGAACTAGGTATATAGGAGATAGTAAGTATTTGAACTGAATGCATTCACTCACTTGCATAAACCATAATTTCTTCCTGTAAAGAATATAACAAGCTCTGGAAGCTTTCACATTCTACAATGCTTATATTTTGTCATGTTATGGAGACTAGTTTATTGTGTTACTTACTCATTTCCATAGCAAGGACAGTGATATTATGCCAAGAAAACTCCTCCCGATCAAGGGGTCTTGCAGTCATTAGGGCACCTGTTGTAATGTCAACATAGAAGAATCTTCCAGGGTCACTGCTTCTGTCAATGGAATATCTGCAAAAACACAGATTAAATACACTGTTTTATTTGAATAAATATACTATAGCATATTACTTGAGAGAACTGAGTGCATACTATGTGAAATATGGCTCAGCCAGTTCTGAGTTGTAGACACTTGGAAGACCGCATTTGCTGTTTTATCATGTCCAGAAACAGTCCCCCACCAAAACCCCCTTAAAAACATAACCAACGACAAACTATTACTGCTTGAATTTCCACATTCATAAAATGAAATAAAAAAGAGTGTCAAAGCCTTAGGGCAGTTTTAGCCAATTAAAGATCAACTTCAGCTATTTAAAGCTTAATACTGCCTTAAGGCTTTTGGGACATTCTGAGAAGCAACCCCTGAGTGTCTTAGTTCAAAACAAATTTTATTCACATAAGTTTTGAAATGCTAGATTGGAACTGGAAAAGGTATAGTTCAGTAGTTCCAATCCCTGTAATTAGTATCACCTATTGAGAAGGGAAGATTTCCATGAGGTCCTTTATAAACATGCTAATGACTGACCTGCTGGCAAACACAGTAGTAAGTCCTTATCTATGGAATATTTTCAGCAGGATGAACCAGGTTTGACTACATTGCTTAATGTAAATAAACCTGGGATTTATGAATTTATGGGGCACAGCTTGCTGGAAAATATCATGTGAGCTATGTAATTAATGGGGTATAAAAAGCAGATGTTCCATAACCAAAATGGCTTCTTTTTTGTTCGGACAGTGCACTTCATTGCTTATATCTTTCATGTTCGGTATGGACCAACATGCATCCTTACACAGGAAAAGAAGGATATTTACCTCACGGTTTCAGAACTCTCCAAGGACAGACTGCTTGCCTCATATTTTGCTTTTGTCTCTATCCTTCGAGTCATTATTTATTTTGGGTACTAGGTAAGAGCCACAGTTCCTGTTGAACCTGATTTGGCAATCTAACTCTCTGTGTTCTCTCACCTGGTTCCCATTTTGGGAGATTCAGTAAGTGTGGAGGGAGATTCAGGCATCTGTATATTTAAAATCTTCCATGATATATAGCCATGATTGAGAATCACTTTTTTTTTTTTTTTTTAAAGATTTTATTTGTCAGAGAGAGCATGAGTGCACACACAAGCAGGGAGCAGAGGCAGAGGGAGAAGCAGGCTCCCCGCTGAGCAGGGAGCCCGATGCGGGGCTCGATCCCAGGACCCTGGGATCATGACCTGAGCCGAAGGCAGATGCTTAACTGACTGAGCCACCCATGTGTCCCTTGAGAACCACTCTTGAGAATCTGTGTAGTCCTTGGTAACAGCCAGTAATTATAATAGGTGCCACTTATGGAATACCACATATTTTATAGCTTCTTTTTAAATTTTTATAAAAATTCTAGAAGGTAGGTGTTACCTCAGTTAGCAGAAAAGAAAACTAAGAGAAGTTACTTTCATACAGTTAAACAGCTAATAATTTGCAGAGGTAATATCAAACTACTGTTCAAAATTCTATTTAAAGTTGCCAGTGATTGCAACCATGTCTTAAAGTTGTTGAAACTAAGGAAACTGCCATTTTGATGGGAGTAAGAAGTTTCTTTAGTGCATTATTTTTCAAAATGCAGGTTAGTGAAATCAATAGGCTGGTTATGACTAGTGTTGAAAGAAAATGCAATAGAACATATGCATGCCAGACTGTCACATGCAATAAGGGTAAATATTGATGGTACAACTTTTGTTTCAAATAGGTACAGGTGTGTAGGTATATATCCATCCATCCATCCATCCACACACACACACATAGTATATGCATGTGTATGTATTATCGGGTAAAATATTTGTTCCAGATAGGTATTTTTTTCCTGTAGGGATTCTAGTTGGCTGTTCAGAGAGGAATTAAAGGAAAAAGTGATCACTAAGGGCTGGAGAAATGGAATCATTTCAGTTATAATTCTCCAAGAGTTGTGAAATTTAAGGAAGTACATTAATGCTTTTCTCTGTGACCCTATTTAATGAATACTTACTGTAGCCAGGCACTGCTTCCTACACCTTACATATATTGGTTCATATATTCCTTACAGTATCCCTAGGAGGGTAGGTACTGTTATCTTGGTTTTACAGGTGAGGACACTGAGGCCTGGATTGGTTAAGTCACTGTCCCAAGATTGGAATCAAGCCTAAGCAGTTTGGGTTTAGGTTCCTGCTCCTAACTGCCACTCCGTGCTGCCTTATTGCGCATGGAATGTATGCAACTGTTTAAGGAAACAAAGCCTTATCTCTTCTTGAAATAGACGAAGCCATGATGGCAAACCATTGACTTCTTAGTAAAGAACAAACACATGCCTACAAAGTTCATTTAAAATTAATTGGAGCATTTTTTTTATAGGTATAATTAGCGATTTAGTTTTGAAGTTCACTGGCTATTTTAAGAGTTGAATTTGTCTTTGGGAAAAAATGCAGTCTTTTCTTTCAGCCAGCCATTCAGCGCATGGAGCCATAACCCCGATGGCAGCTCTCCAAGCTGTAGGCATAGTGCCGAGGGGAGAGGCAGCCCGCAGCCTCTATGATGAACCAGCTTTTCACACTCAGACCTACCGCACCATAGCAAATGTCACAGATGCGAGATGGGAGATGGGGTGATAGAAATAGGCAGAGCCCATGACGGTACTGCCTGGTGCCACAGCGAGAGGAAACTCTGCAAGCTTGCCTCCAAGCAACCGTCCTCAGCAAGTGGAATCCCCTTCTGATTTCCCAAATCAGAAGTTCCTGAATTGAGGCAGTCACGGCATTCACTACTCTGAATGAGACACGGGGCTAGTTTTCAGGAGGCAGGAGAACAAATTAAAGGTGTAGATACAGATGGAAAATGAGGAAATTGGGACACACTAGTGAATTATGTAGGTGGTTTTCCTTTCTCTAACCATAATATTCTCACCTATTATGGGAAGAATAGGCATGATATGCACATACAAAACTGCCTTCAGGGAACGATAGCTAGTGTTTGTTGGGCTCCCTGCTTACTTGCTTGGCTGAGGACATACTCTGAATTTGGGAGCGATTTGAAGGTAGGGCGTCATGGGCAGGCTTGCTAAATCCACACACATACACTCTAGGAAGGCACAGGAAAGCAGGCTGTTTCCATACCAGCAGAAGCCTATTTCATTTGCCAAATGGTTTAGTTTCCTGCTTGCCAGAAGTGCCTTGGGCATTTATTAAAAATTTAGGAGATCCTAAATTGTTTAGGAGATACTACACATCGTATTTTTCATGTATATGTAACTAAATCTGGAGATTTAGTTTTGGGATTTACTAGTAAATCATGGCCAGCTTATATGCCTGAACATGCCATAAAGTTTCTAGAAAGGAGATGATGAAAGTCCTTATAATCTTTTTAAAAAGTTAAGTGGCCTTTTATCCATAACATCTTAACTTCAGGTGATATATTGATTTTGGGGCAATTTAAGATGTGTGGTTTTTTTTTAGGAATATAAATCTCATTTATTTCTAATAAAAATGCAGAAGATGAATTAGATAGCCAAGCAGCATGTAACTTGCAGATTATTTTAAAAGAAAATAACTTTTATAGGAAACATAAGGATAAAATGAGCAATTTGGGGAAAGATAACATAGGACAGTAATTTCCAAATGGGTTTATTAAATGATAGCCAAGGATTTGCCCTTTATGTGCTTTTCCCTGTGAGAATTCAGGACTCCTGATGTTCTACTTGAGTCTAGGGACCATTCTTCATTCCTGTCAGACAGTACAAAGAGTCAGGAACCCTCTATCTTGGCAATATGAATTCTCCTTTGCAACCAAAAGGCAGAGGGAGAATTGTCCCCAGGTCTGATAAGTGGAATTCTTTGCCCCCTCTGTCTGAATGCTTATCTTGTTATCTCCAGGCCTGTGGCTGTCACCCTGTTCTTGCCAGTTTCTCTCTCAGGACCTAGAGTTCTGCCCCAGGATAAGCAAGGGGACCTTGCTCCCTGCCTCTGGACTGTTCACTGGTGGATTCCTCCTGACTGGGGTCTGTTGGAATAGAAAGCCTCTCTATTGTGTACCTCCCTGATGCTGGCAACTGATGATTTTCAAAGGCCAGGCATCTGAAGCAGCATTTTCTGTTAGCCAGACAGGATTCTTTATTTTGTGTACCTCATTTTGCTCCATGGCAAGAGTGGATGTGGGCCTGTTGGTGTTTTGCTTTCATTTCGGCATGTGTTTTGAGATAATTAATGACTTTAGTCTTGAATACTGCACATACACTCTAGGAGCGTGTGTGTGTGTGTGTGTGTGTGTTTTCTGACTGCAGTCTCTTTTGCTTGTCATTTAGCAGTGTGACTCCTAACAACTGTATTTCCAGTGCTTACCATGTGGAAATCCAGATTCAGAATCGGGAAAGAAGATGTAGAAGTATCCACTGGATATTTGATTGACTATTTTAGAAATGGTCTCTAATTTTTTCAAGCTTATGCCTGTTTTATTTCTCTCCCTCCATAAAATTTTCCCCACAGTATCTTTTCCAACATGAACAGATTAGCTAATTGATCAGAAGATACATATATTTTTTTCTTGGCTTCTGAAAATATGAATTTATAGAATCTGTTTCATTTATCTTATGGTTGTTCTGGGGATAATATGGTTTCACTTCTTCCCTCCTATTATACATTTGAAAAGCTTAAGGTTGAAATATCATTTCTATAAAGTTGGTATAATTCATACTAGAAAGATTAGTTGACTTCTAAAAATCAAATATCAGAATTCAAACACAATCATTTTAGCCATTTTAATGCCTTCAAATGTGAAATGTTTACTAGTTGGTTAGATGAAGCAGATTCCCCCAGTATAGTTATTCTCAGGAGAGAAGCATCCTTGTTAAACTGAAAAAGCACATTTTCATTAAATGCAAACACTAGGTGAGGGAAGTACCAGTTGATGGGAAAGGCATTTGATAAATTGGGGTGCATTTAAGATGTGTTATATGCACTAAAGCCCCAGATCCATTTTGCCATGTGACTTTCAACAATTAATGTGACAGATGGCCTCAAACAGCCTTGGAATCCTGATGTTTTGTGTCAAGCTTCAGAGGCTTGGCAGTTGCTCTAGAAGGTTGAGGTGTCAACCTGTCCACCAGCTGTTTGCACTTTGGTTCTAGAATTGAGGGGAGGAAATGGCCATGGCTATAAGAGCAGCTCTCCTCCCTGCCTTGATGGGGAAGCATCTTGATTGGAATCTTTAAGTTCAAAACACACTTTGGAAAGACTCATATGTAGGCTTGAAATAGAAAGCCCTATCAGGCCATTCTACATGGCATCGAAGCCATTGACAGCAGGAGTAGTTACCATGTTCTTTTGTAGTATATGGAAATATATATAATAGAAAAATCAAAGGTTCATAAAAATTGAAAGAATGTGCATTGATCACTTTTGTATTCATCACTGAGATTTGACTTTTTTTTTTTTTTTTTTAAGTAGGCTTCATGCCCAGCATGGAACCCACTGTGGGTCTTGAACTCACAACGCTGAGATCAAGACCTGAGCTGAGACCAAAAGTCAGATGCTTAACTGACTGAGCTACCCAGGTGCCCCAAGATTTGACAGTTTTTAACTTTTTGGTGTCATGTGTCTATGCTTTATCTGAATTGGTAGTTGTCAACTGGGGATGATTTTGATCCCCCCATCCCTTCCTCCTCCTGAGACATTTGGCAATATGTGGGACACTTTAAGTTGTTACAACTCAGGGTGCTACTGACATTTAGTGGGTTGAGGCCAGAGATGCTGTTAAACATTGTACAATGCACAGGACAGCCTGTCACAATAAAGAATCCATCCCCAAAATGTCGATAGGGCTATGATTGAAAACTAAGGTAGGGGTGTGTGTGTGTATGTGCGCGCATATGCGCATGTGTGTGTTTTTTCGCTAAACAAATTGACAGTGAGTTGCAGACATAATGATAACTTTACTTCTAAATAACGTGAAAAGGCCATCTTATTTAAACAAGAAGAACTGAAGAGGAGAGTCTTCAGAGAGGGAAGAAACAAAGGGAAAAAGTGCTAGAAAATTAGATACCAGGGAAGGGAAGATTCTAAGGTATAAGAAAGGTGAAATCTGTGGAAAAACCTGATTGAGTTGTTGGTCACATCTGGGTCCTTGGCAGAAATGATCTGTATGGTTGTTCCAATCGCCACATCCTCAGGAACCTCCACAAAATAAAAGCCCGGCTCAAATATGGGGGGCTCATCCACATCTTCCACACTGATGTGCACTGTTGTTGTGTCCTGAAATGGGCCTAGGTTCAGAAAACGCATCTCTAGGTGAGGATTGGCTCCTTCCACTTTTAAGGTGTAACTTTTCTTGCTTTCAAAACTCAGGGGCTGAAAAGTAATGACAGGAAAATTGATTAGCAATGAGCGTATATGTCAAGGTTTTAAAGGCTAGGGGGTACACTTCCAACTTCATTAAAATGGTGGAAAAGAGGCAAAGGGAAAAGCAAGGAGAATTTTTCCTTTGTTCGTAGTTCTTGGTCTTAAGGTCATTTTCAACAAATGGGGTAAAGAAAGTAAGGAAGATCTGGACACTTCAGAGAGGGTGAAGGCAGCCAGTGTACTGATCAGGGAATCCACTGTTACTCTGGGCAGGCTGTACTTTAACCTGCCTACTCTTCAATCAACCTGGTCCCCTTATCTTTAAAGCTGCTTGTTTATCTGAAAAAATGTCATGAGAACTAGGCGTTTCAGAATATCCATATAACTGAGGCCTTGTCTTTTCCATTTTCTTCTTTTAAAAAAATTTTTTTAGATTTTGTTTATTCATTTGAGGGAGAGAGAGAGAGACAGAGAAGCAGGGGGAGAGGCAGAAGCCGACTCCCCACTGAGCTGGGATCCGACATGGGGCTCGATCCCAGGACCTGGAAATCATGACCTAAGCCGAAGGCAGATGCTTAACCATCTGAGCCACCTAGGCACCCCCACAAAAATTCTTCAGTACAAAGGCAATAGTCATTTTTTTTTTTTAAGAAACTACCATAAGCACCTTACAAGGGTTCTCAGAGTACTGTGTCAGATCAATGTTTGTGTAAAGTTTACCATAGATGCTGTCCTTTAAAAATCTCTTTTAAAGACCTAATCCAATGCCTCATTTTGTAGTTGAAGAGACTGAGACAGAAGGCTTGGAATACTGGGTGAAGCAGACATGGTTACATAGTGTTAAAGTAGAAATGCTCATCTAGATTTTTAAATTCTTCATTCAGAGGTCATCTACAAATCTTTAACTTTTTCTAGTAAAATTCCGTGTCATACATAAAATTTTGTGGTTGCTCCTTTTTTTTTAAATCTATTCCTACCTTAAAAATGTTTTATGCCAAAATAAATACAACATTTTAGGGTAGAAAGTGAACTTGAATGTATCTCTTAAGAACAATCCATTTATTTTTTTAAGCTGACAAAATGTCTAAGTGTTTTGAGCAACAGTTACCTCAGAACATCATCAATAATAAAAAAAAATCATGGAAAGTTAGTCCTTTAAGATAATTATAGTGGATAGCAAAGCAGTTATTAAAGCTTAAAAGTCACATATCTACTTGGTAGTGAACTAAATATTCACTGTTGCTTTTTTTCATAAAATAAGCTGAATGTCAGCACATTTTATGTTAGAAAGAGGCATGTTTCCATTTAATAAACTGCTTTGCTTTTGAGAAAAACAGCAGTAGAAGTTGCTTTAACTAAATTAGGTATTTTCAAATCTAACAAAGTGTTTTGTGTTGTTGCTGTTTGGTTATTACTTGTTTTGCATGGTTAGACCCTACATTGTATTCCTTGTTTTGTGGAGTCAGCCATTCCCATTTAAACTAAGCAGCCATTTTACCAGCTTGACTGTCTCCCTAGTTTTTAGTCAAAAGGCAAGGTTTTAGGGACGCCTAGCTGGCTCAGACGGTAGAGCATGTGACTCTTAGTCTCAGGATTCTGAGTTTGAGCCCCACATTGGGTGTAGAGATTACTTACAAAAATAAATTAAAAAATAATTTTAAAAAGCAATTTTTATTAACAGGGAAGTCTGCCACTCAGATTATGATACTCTTGAAGGAATAGTTTTACCAATTTATTTTATTTATACTTACTCTCTAAATCTAGACATCCACTGTGTCCTGGTAAATTACATAATGTTTTCTTGAAATTTTTCCTTAAATATGGGTAACCCAAAGTGGGCACTGTTGTTTATGTTAGGTTTGAGCTAGGTAAAGTTTATTTTCCCCTTAATTTTAAGTCTTTTTTCTAATTTGGTGTAAATTTTGTATTTTTTTTTTAAATTAAGGTATAATTTACATTAAAATTCATCTTTTTTAGTATAAAGTTTTGAAAGTTTTGACAGATTATATAGTCATGTTTCCACCATGATAAGATATAGAACAGTTCTATCACTGCCATTACCCCTTGCCCTGTGTCCCTTTGTGGTCAGCCCCTCCCCACGGCAACCACTGATCTATGCTCTGCCCGATTATAAGAATGTCATATAAATGGAACCATTCAGTATATACTTTTACAAATCTGGTTTTTTACTTGGCATGATGCATTTGAAATTCATCCATGTTGCTTTGTGAATGAATAGTTTGTCCTTTTTTATTGCCAAGTACTATTTATTGTATGGGTGTACCACAGTTTATTTATCCATTCTCTACTAGAGATACAGTTGGGTTGTTTCCAGTTTCTGATGGTTATGAATAAAGCTACCATGAACATTTGCATACAGGTTTTTCTGTGACATAGATTTTTATTTAACTTGGGTAAAAACCTAGGAATGGGATTGCAGGATTGTATTGTTAAGTATATTTTTAACTTTATAAGAAACTTCCAAACCAATTTTTAAAGTGGTTATACCACTTTGCATTCCCACCGGGAATGTATGAAAGTTCTGGTTGTTTAACATCCTTGTCATTATTTGATTTCATCAGTTTTTCTGATTTTAGCTGTCCTAGTGGGTATGAAGTAGTATCTCATTGTGGTTTTGATTTGCATTTCCCTAATGCCAAATGATGTTTAACATTTTTATGTATCTTCTTGAAGAGTTGGTTACGTGTTCTATATTTGAGTCCTTTATCAGACATGTGTTTGCAAATATTTATTCCCAATCTGTGATTTGTTTTAACAGTGCTTTTGAAGAGAAGAAACTCTTAATTTTGGTGAAATCGTATTTATCACTTTCTTATTGGGATTTTGGTGTCATATCTAAGAAATCTTTGCCTAGTAACGGTCACAAAGATTTTCTTTCATGTTTTCTTCTAGAAATTTTATGGTTTTAGTTTATTACATTTAGGAAGGTAGATGATCCATTTTGAACTTACTTTTATAGTGAGGTATGAAGTGGTTTTTTCCACATATGGATATCCAGTTATTCCAACACTATCTGTTGGAGAGACTAAAACGAGTTTTTAATTAAAGTTTTTTTAAAAATAAGTTACCTAGTGATGATTACATTAAGATTATTGTCTCTCTCACTTAAATAATTGTATTATTTAAAATTGAAAGAAGACATTGTCCTTAATACTCTAAGCTTTGAGTTGCTCACAAATGAAATACGAGTTTAACTTTTCTCTCAGGAAAAGTTTTTGTACTTATTTTTTAAAATCAAAGAATTATTTCCATAGTCATAATAGTAAATCCAAGAATAGTAATCTCAAAACCTAAGTTCCAAATTCAAGAAATTTCCTAGAGTTAGAGCACATAATAATGAAGAGGCATTATAGCCTTGAAAATTGAGTCACAAAAATTGTGGCACAAAATAGTAATGCAGCTTTTTTAGGCAGGATTATTTATTCCTTCCTCTGTTCCCATAGCGCTTTTGTCATACTTACATTATGGTTCTTTTTTATTTTGTTTTACAAATGTTTCTTTGCTTGTTGGTCCCTTTCACAGACTCAAGGGCAAAGGCTATGAATTAGATTTTTATTTCCCAGTGCCTAGCAAGGGTCTAAAACCCGAAAGGCCGCAAAAAAAATGTTACATTGAGTAGCGCAAAAAAGCTTTTCAGTGCAAGTATTAACAAGTACTGGTTAGGTGATAATATATACAGATTTTATGTTACAGTATTTCAGTGATTTTAAGGTGTGCATCTTTTCATATTTTGACATTTTGGAAATAGGGTTGCTTCTCCAATTGATGGCATCTTACAATTGCTTTACACCCAATAGGAGACAGGATGCATGCATTTCAGTTGAGTTCTGCACATTGTGGATACTACATGTGTTGAACTTCACTGCCTTCTAAAATGTCTTTAGAAAGATTGTACTGTGATACGACATTGAAACAAGAATTGTTATATGGGCAGAATGGCATGGAAACAACAGCAGGGAGTAAATCTGGTATTAGTGAAGCACTTATGTCTGTGTCAACAAGAGCTTTTTCAAAAACTATAAACTAAGGCAGAAGAAGGCATTGTATCAATTAAATTGCAAGAGGTTTTTTTTTTCTTTTTTAAGGTAGTATCTAAAACCGTGATGTAATTTACATTTCATGGGCATCTTAGATTTGATGAACTATAGAAGTGTTGCTCTGTGGACTAAGAGGAAAATGGAGTCAAACCAGTTGCTTTTATTGTATGCTGGGAGATGGAAGACATGCTGAAGACTGGAATATGGCATAACGGCATGCTCATCTAGAGTAAAGAGCAATCTGCAAAATATGTATTTCAAGTTATCTTTCAAGTATTTGACTTAAGAGACTGAAAATCAATTGATTGATTACTTAAAAGCCAAAAAGACTCAAGGTACTGGGTAGTAATCAGTGTGGTTTTATGAAGACCCAATTCTATCAATTTAACTTAATTTTTCTTTTTGAAAAAGCATGTGCTTTTTAGACAAATAATAGGGCTTAGGGAAATAAATCAAAAACAGAACTTCTGTTTCAATTTTATACGACATTATTAATGACAAAGTAGAAGATGGGTGTGGATCAGGCATCTGAGTGAATGTTGTTCCAAAAGTACAGACTGAGCAGTCAATAGCCTCTAAAGTATTTATTATATTTGACTTGTCCATCTACCCAACTTATTGACCTCTTTTTTAATTCCATTTTCTGTCACCTCCTAAGTTCAGAAGAGAAATCCAGATGACCTTGCCCAAACTGATGTCTGTTTTGATTAAACAGGGATATAGTTTTAGTAATGACAATGAAAGACAGCGTTGTATCTTATGAGGTTTAATCTTTTCTCCACTTAAGGGAGCTGGAGAAAACAGCATGTCGAATTTCCTTTCAGATACAAAATTATAATGGTTAATATTTTAAAAAAAGGAATGGCTTGTAATAAGGTATAAGCTATATTCTAATAATCTGACATAAATTAATATTATTTAGCATTATCTTGTATATTAAGATACAGAATAACATTTAAAATATATTGAGAATCCCAAAAACTCTTTTTCTGATTGCTTAATTGTTTTAAAGAAAATTTTTGCATTAAAGAATCAGTAATTATCTGAAGCTTTGAGCATTTATCTTGTTTACAGTTAAGGCATACCACATAGTAGGGGAATGTTCTTAATCCTATGTCATATACCAAATTTGTATTATTATTTCTAGTCATCTTTTATACTTCTAACATGTTATTAACTCTAAAGGGATGAGAATAAAATAAAAAACTGTAATATTTAAATTATATTCAGATTTATTTGATGATTGTGAAGTTAGTATCAGCATTTTACACTGTTTTGAGGTCATTGGGTGCTGGTTGTAAAGATTTTGGGTTGGTGGAATGCTGAATATATCTGTTCTTTTGCTGTATTTGTATATTGCTTAAGTGAATACAGGACAAATATGTGAACTCTTCCCTTCTAAAGTAGTGTTAATTCAACTCTGTGGAACAGCATATAGTAAAGTTGTTATTAAACACATTAACTTGTGCCCCATTCTAAGTTATGACCGTTGCTTTCATCAAGGTCATTAATGGTCTCCATATTCCTGAAGTCTGCGGTCAGTTTTCAGTGTTCTTACATGAATTTCAGTAGCCTTTGTCTTTCCCTTCTCCTGGAGATGGTTTTTCATGCCTTCCAGAACACCACACTCCCTTGATTTTCTTCCTATTTCCCTGATCTCTCCTTAGTCTCCTTGCTTATCTTTGCTCTTCTCTCTGACCTCTTCATGTTGGGGTGCTGTGGGGCTCATGTCACTAGCATCTCCATCTATGCTCAAGCCCCTGGAATGTCATTTTCTTGTATTTGCTTTACGTACCATTTATATGCTTGTGATCCCCAAATTTGTATTTCTAGCTCAAAACTCTTCTCCAACTCCACACTCCTATAACCAGCAGCTACTACACATCTCTACTTGGGTAACATGTCCAGAACTTAATCCCAATATTTGCCGCCACCTGCCACCTTTTTTACCTGCAGACTCCCCCGTCTCAGAGGCAGCTCTGTTCTTGTTGCTCATTTGACTTCTGTCTTTCTTTCATGTCCTCATCCAGTCTGTTAGGAAATCCTCTTGACTCTACTTTCAAAATTTATCTGGGTTCTGTTTGCTTCTCACTGTCTCCATTCCTACTACCCTAGGCCAGGCTACCATCATCTACCTAGATTATTGCAGTAGTCTCTCAGCTGGTGTGCCTGTTCCCATCCTTGCTCCCCTTTTATGGTCTTTTCTCAACACAGCCGACAGAGTAATTATTTTATAATGAAAGTCCAGTTATGCCATGTATGTTTTATTTTTTATTTATTTTTTAAAGATTTATTTATTTATTTTATGGAGAGAGTGCAAGAGCATGAGTGGGGGGAGGGGCAGAGGGCGAGCGAAAGAAACAGACTCCCTGCTGAGTGTGGAGCCCAGTATGGGGCTTAATCTCACGACCTTGAGATCATGACCTGAGCCCACATCAAGAGCTCGACGCTTAACTGACTGAGCCAGCCAGGTGCCCCACATCATACGTGGTTTAAAGCCCTCCAGTTGTTCCCTGCTTTATTGAGAGGAAGAAGTACTTACAGCAGCCTATAGGGTCCTATGCAGTTTGGCTCCTTTGTTACTTTTCTGACTTTTTTCATCTATTGGTCTTCCCCTCCAACTCAGCCTTATCAAACCCTTTGCTGCTTTTGAAACAAACTAGGCAGAGACCCGTCTCTGGGCCTTGGCACCGGTTGTCCCTTTGCCTGGAACACTTTTCCGCAGTCACCATGCCCATTCCCTTGTCTCCAGGGCTGCATGTGCAGTTCTCACGGAAAGTCATTTGTAAAGCACCTCCTGGGGTTGTGCACTGTCAGCCTGCCCAGCTCTGTGCTGTGACTACCCACGTTAAATCTTTGTATAAATGTCACTTCTTTGTGAAGCCAATCCCAAGCACCCAGTTTAAAATTCGAAGTCATGTTGGCTTTTCTGATATCACTTTTGTTCTGTTTTACTCCTCCCCACCATAGCACTTACCACTTTCTAGTATATTACTTTGTTGGTTTACTTGGTATTTTGATTGTCTTCTTCCCTTTATTAGAATGTAGGCTCCATGAAGGCAGATATTTTTGGTTATTTTATTTACTCTGTATATTAAATGCCTAGAATAATACCTGGCACATAGGGAGAAGCTCAACAAATATTTGTTGAATAAATAATTTAAGATACCTTGGGTTTTTAGATGTATTTAAAATGGAGGAGAAAGAAGATTAAATCAATGAGTTTTTAAATTTCATCACATATATTTACTAGGATATTAAAACTTCAATTTTTTAAGGTTTTATCTTCCACCCCAATATAGCCATATGTGCTTTATGCTACAGAAAAACTTGATAGCTTACATTCAGAAAACTTGGTAATTTATGAAGCAAAGGAGTTGCAAGTGATAATACCACTCAGCAGCTATGTTTGACAAAGCTTTTCCAAGTCTAATTAGCATCTATGAGATCTTTTAGTAGCAATTAAAAAATCTCTGTGTGTTATTTATTGATTCATAAATAATATCATGGCTTGGTTTATTGTTATTTATGGTACAATAATAGTAAAAAATGAACATTATTCAACTGAAAATATTGATCAACTCATTAACATCATTAGTGAATTAAACTACAATAACTTTTTTTAGTGGTTAAGTAGTGAGCTAGGAGAAAGGAAGTATTTATAATATATTTTTATCATGACATGGTACCCTCTCTGTAAAATGATCACACAGCCAGTGTTTACATGTAAGCAAAAGGAGTAAGAGGTTTGTTTTTTTTTTTAAGAAGTGGAAAGAATGTTTATCAAAGGATTTGAAGCAATATGTATTAATAGCCCAACAGCCCTTACTAACATCTCATATATATTCAAAGCCTCCATTAACATGATTTGGAAAGAGGAGTTGGATTACCTTCTTCACAGTTATGATGCCAACTTGGAAATTGGGATCTGTGTTAATGTCAAAGGCATCTGCACCATCTCCATCCACAATGGTGTATTTCATCTCTGCATTGATTCCTTCGTCCAAGTCCTTGGCAAACACTCTGCCCACAGTGGAGCTAACTGGAGCTGATTCCAGCACACTCATCTGATAATGTTCTGTGAAGAAAGGTCAGAACATGCATTCTTGTAATCTGTTGCTATAAAAAATGCCTTGGCAGTATAATCATATCATATCAGGCATGCTGGAAAAGATGTCTTTCTCTTGCTTGGTTCAAGAATTAAAACTTGAGTTTTACAGAAGAAAAACTGAGATCCAAAGAGGCTGAGCCGACAGTAGGTCGTCTTAGCTTATACTGGATGTTTGATAAGGAGGGGCCAAAATAGCTTGACCTAATCCTAAGAATACGACAGAATAAAAACAAAAATATTTCTTATCTCAGTGAATCCACCTTCAGAGTGGAAGGAATTACCTTGCTTTCCAATCTTTCAGTCCCTCCTCATGAACTATCTCCCCAAATGTTAATTCCTTCTGAGAAAGAAAAAAACATTGTGATTGCAAAGTACATATTTATTCTGTTCAAACTTGAAATGCCCACATTTTCCTTTGTGGCCAAGCCAGTGTATGGAGTTTCCATCTCTGTGGCCACCTGCCCAAATTGAACGGCCATCAGTGATCTGTAAAGGAGGAATAGCCACAGAGAACAAGCTCCCGCCAGCTCCATGTGTCCATCAATGTGTCCTTGCACTTGGTTCTGCCCAGTGGAAATCTCTGTTGTTTCTTGTTCTCTTGTTCCAGAATAGAATATGCCAAAAGTTCTCACAAATGTAAGAATCTCAGGGTTGGTAATGTTCTCCTTCTCAGCTTCACAATTAAATTTAGGTCCTTTTCATCTCCACAGAGTTGTGTCTTCGCTCACTTACCTTCTCTGGGGCCCAACTTTTTGACATTCTTCATTATTTTGTCAGTCAAAATGTGACTGACTAAATAGCAAAGAAAATCACACAATCACATTTTCAATATGTTCATGGTCTCTTTTATTCTAATATGTATTGCAAGCTACAGGGAAGCCTGGGATGTGAGGGCTTGATTTGGGGAGGTTGACAGCACCCAACCAGCTCACAGCACCCTCCCTTGCACAGGAGGAGAAGAAATAATGCCTGTTCTTTGCAAATACGAGCCAGGAAATTGCTAATGTCTGTAGTCAGCTGGCAGGCACTTGGATTTCATGATCTCTTTCCATTCTCTTCCAAAATTGTTGATGGATTAGACTTTGCTATTGCAGAACTTTTAGGAAAAATAAACAAGTATTTTTCCCACACCAGGAAAGCTTTGTGTTCTGTGTTTAAAAAAGCATATACATAAAATTTCTACATGTGATGCATTATATTAGAAATAAATAGCCTGAGATCTTGATATTCCATTAAATTTGGTTCAGTTAAAGGTAACTAAGCTTGTTCAATATAAAATAGTAGGAGTGTCATTTTGCCAACATCCCATGATCAGTTATGGTAAGATTTATAACAAGGAAGGAAAATTGAATTTTTAAAATGAGTAATTAGAAGATTAGTAAGGCAGAGAGTTTATCCAAGGCAGGTTTATGGAATAGTGAGATCATTTAAACTTTGTTTTAGCAGACAGATGGGGAGATATTTAATGGTGAGATAAAGGCAATTTTTTAAAAGTCCAAAAATAATTACGGTTTTAGAGGAAGCAGAGATGATGCACAAAGAATACTTGCAGGCAGATTACTTTTATACATTTACATTTCATCTTCTCTGCAACACAGTCCTTGCTTCTGCTCTATGCTAGATTCCCCATTATCTTGAAAAAGTGGTAACTCGAAATGTTTGCTTTAGAATGGGTGTTAAGATGTTGGTTTGTGGGGCAGGACTAAAACTTACCTGGTTATCATTGTGTTGTGTTATGCTGTTGTAAAGTTGTCATGTTTGGGGTGATTTGACTTTCCTGCAGTTTGTCTAAATCCACATACTTACGAGCTCTGTAATAACTTGCTGCTTTTGCTCTTTCTGTCTTCATCAGAGATACTGTCGAGTGTCAAATTTAAAAAGCCGAATAGGGTAGTTCAAGGATATAGTCTATAATGTATGCAATGTGAGCCATTCATGAAGTGATAAAGATAGAACCCACACAAAGTAAGAAGCCAGTCCATATGGCATTTCACAAACTGTTCCATGATGCACTGTATTGTAGAACTGAACAGCTTAGTAGCCTACTTGGTTGCACCACTTGTGAAATACTTACCTAGTATTCTGCCTTTTTGTTTGATGAAATATCATGGGGTCTTTGTGTATACCAGTTGTATGAGAATATTTGAATTCCCTTCCTGTCTTTACGTAGATAAAAGAGATGACTCACTTGGTCTGGCTGACTCAGAAATTAGCTGTTCAGCTGATAATCTGGTTTGACTCTGTGTTTAGTTTCTTTTCTTTTTCTTTTTTTTTTAACCTGATTTTCCTGGTCAGGTCTTTCACGTGGAATTGTGTCTACTATTCTCATTTCTCCAACTGCTCCTTGTAGGCATCTGATTCTCAAATTCACTTCTCCATTCCTGGGCTCCATCCCACAGGTATAGCTCTGTATTTCCACCTTCCTTAAGGACATTCAGTCAGATTGTCCTGCTGTCACTTCATATTCAAATGTGAATTTGTCTTCCTCCTTCCCTGCCACTGGTTCCATTATGCATCCTCTATTTCTATCAGTACTACAATTCTATCCCTGTCACCCAGACTTAAAACATCATAGTCATCTTTGACTCCACCCTCTGTTGTGGTTCCTTCAGCCAAGAAATCAGGAGGCAGAAATCTATGTTTTCTTATTTGTCCCACTGCACTCTTTCTGCTGTTTCCTTAAGTGCTTATCAGTTCAAATCCCAACCATTCTAAAAGCCTCCCTGATGGATTCCCCAGCTTCTAGTCTCCACTCCTGCCAACACATCCTGTACATGGCTATCAGATTAGCTTTCCTTTAGGTTTCTGTCTTGCTCAGAAACTTTTCAGTGACTTCCTTTAGAAATAGAACACATTTAAAATATAGAAATATTTAGAAATATAACACATTTAAAATACTAAAGAGCAGGTCTCCATTTTTAGGGGGTCTTTGAACATAAAAATCACATTTGCTACTTTATTTCCAGGTCTTTATACTGTAGATACATATTTTTCCCTTACATTATATTTTCCCTTACATTCATGTTCTATGCGAATGAGTTCTAGGAGAGCAGACATTTTGTTTTGTACACTGCTCTATATGCCATACCTAGATGGTGCCCGAAACAAATATTTTTTAAATGAATGAGAGGTTTCCCCCTTCTGGAATGTTTTTCTTTCTTCCTATTTAAATATTCTATATTTTTTAGTCCCCTGTGAAAGTATCATCCTTCGATGAAGCCTTCATTCATCTTAGTTTATTGTGAAAGTTTCATTCTGTACTAAAGTGGTACAGCAAATGCTACTTCTTGGTTAACTTTTGATGAGTGTGGAATATGTACTCCCCAGCTGGATTTTAAGCTTCACAGGGACAGGGACTAGGTTTCAAGAATCTTGTATCCCTCATGCCCAGTGCCATTAGAAAGCAGGTGGTTGGTACTCTTGTGAATTGACTGGTTAAGGTAGTCAGATGGGCCACTATGTGTTTACCTTCAGTTTGGCTTATTTTCTATGTGTGCGTTCTCAACAGGGCAGTATTTTATCCTAGGGGGCAAACATCAGTTTGGGGAAGGGAGAGATAGGAACATAAATCTTAGATGCTACAATGGTTTGTGGCTCTCTAAAGTTCAACCGTACCCAACAAAATCTTATTCCTTAGTATTTAATTTTATGGGGTGGGGTGCAGGGCGTGGAGATCAAGGGGAAAAAAAAAAAGTCTACAAGAGCTCCAGAGAGAGGTGATAATGAAGGAAGTGAGAAACACTGGCTCAGTGCTATGGGATGTTGGGACCCAGAAGGAAAATGGTGATGTGAGAATTGCATGATAAATGTAGGAAGGGAACCCATGAATAATTGAACTTAAAGAGGAACCCAGGCCTGCCTTTTTCTTTGTCTTCTGTAATAGGTGCATTCCTCTGGCTGGAGAGCTATACTCTCATTGGTTAGGTACTCACTCTGGGGAAAGCGGGGTGGGTTATCATTGACATCCAAGAGGGTGATGTTGACTGTTGTGGTCCCAGCTAATCCTCCAAGCTGCCCTCCCATGTCCTTGGCTTGGATAATCACTTCATAGTATTCTTTGGCTTCTCGGTCCATGTTCATGAGTGCTGTCCTAATTACACCTGCAGGATAGAAAAGACTTTTTTAAGAACAAATCCACCAATTCAGTGTTTAAGATCAGCTTCTAGGTTTCTCCCTTGTGCATTGCTAATATCTAGAGTCGAGATGCAAATCATTTATATTTTATTAAACTTGAGGTCAGAATTCTAGCTTCAAAACAGTACTGTGCTTAAACAAATGGTGAGTAAACACTGTTCCAGCAGGAAGAGCTGAGGGCCCATTTCCTTTGGCGACATTACCGAGAGAGAACAGGAGGTGGCAGCAGTGGTTCCCCAACAGAGTTTGGGACTCGCAGTCCAGGCCAATTTCAAGGGTCTCTCTTGTACCAAAGAAAACTGGGGCTTCGGGTCCCGGAGAACAAAACCTCGTATGTCTGCAAATCTATGATTTTAGATAATTCTCTTTCAGCCCGCTCTTTCTTTAGCCCCTAGGGCCCTTGTAGCGTGAATGACTTTTCTTGAGGCAGCTCACTGCTAGGCTGCTTGTCCCTGCCTCCTCAATACCTGTAAGCAGGGTTGCAATTCTGATTTGATTTTCCTTTTGTTATATATTCTTTCAATTTTGTTACGTTCTGCTTACCTCTGTGCTTCACTGATTTCCGTGAGCTGGGACATGAAAGATGCTCTGTTGAGTTGTTCATTTTTAACATGCATAAGGGCTGAACTCCCCCAGACAGTAAGTAGCAGTATCACAGTGTGATGATACAGTTTCATTTGAGAAGAGGCGTCTAAGTCAAAAGCCAGTGAACTGCGCTGTGTTGATCCTGCCAAGGATGTGCTGTAATGTTTTATCCCCCTTTTAGCCCTGCTACGTAGAAAAGTTGGCTTCTCTACACTCTAGGCAAAGATTAAAGGCTTATTTACTGCAAGTTTACAGCATGACCCTTGGCTAAATAGACCTTTTGCATGCAAAGAGAAGAGACTGGGAACCACAAACCTGTCTCCAGTTTACTCCTACAGTGTATATATTGCATTATAGTCATAACATTCTAAAGTGAAATATGCAGCATTTTCCTTTTTTAAATGCACAGCAATAACTATCTTTTCATGTATTTTTGACCTTAACACTAAAGATGCCCCCTGGGAGCTGTCAAAATAATGTAAGGTTCCTCTTAGGATATAAAGGACACATTACCCTCTTCCTGTCTGTATTTGTCTTCCCTGTGGGCATCCCCCCCCCCCCCCCGCTTTCCCTCCCCCTCCCCCTCTGTAGAATTGTTAAAGTTACTGTTTTATAGAAGTCCCTCACTGCAACCTTTTTTCTTTACTCCTAATAATTTACACTCCCTCACTTTCTGATTTTATGATATAATTTTCTGAATGCCTGGTTCCCCTTAGGACTTTTGGAAAAAAAAATTCTATCAGGTTGCTAATAGAAATGTATTTTTTCTCTTTCAAATGGAGAGGTGACTTTGAGTGTTAACCATTTACTTTACCTCTGTGGCTGTAAGTTTCTTTACTCAAGTTCCTTGTTAATTACCCTTAGGTCTTCAATTTTCCTGTATGGAAATGGGAGTAACAGTCCTCCCGTGTATTTCACAGGTTCACAAGAATAATGGGAGGCTCAAATATGGTAATGTCTGTGAAAGTATTTTAAAAGGAAGAAAGCTTGGCACAAGTGCAGGATAATCATGATAAAACATAAATTCTGTAGTCAAAGCTCTCAGGTAAAACTGAAAGAAGCAAAAAAACACAACCAAACTTCTTTCGATTTGTCCTTTTTTGTCACATTCCTTTTTACCCATCCAGTTCTTTATGCTTTCCTCCCTGTGAGAGCTTCCCACTCAGCACCTGCTTTTTGGGGGGGGCACATCCCATGCTGTGAACTCTTTACCCCCTCAACAAAATCTGTGTGTCCCAGCATCCATTTATTCTGGCCGTGTTCTCTATTTAGTACAGGGTGGTTCAATGGGAAGAACATCAGACCAAAAGTCAGGGGACACATCTACAAATAGAAGCACTTTATTAGGCCTCAATTCCCAATTTCCTTATTTGTTAAGTGACCGGTAATGGACTGGATGATTCCCTTAAGGCTCTTCATAGTTTCAAACAAAATCAATGATCTTAGTTCTCTAGTGAGCGAGCCCAGGTTAATGTGTCAATCCTCTCAGGTCTTCTTGGAGTGATAAAAGACAATCCCTGGGAATAAATTCAACTGTAGGAGTTATTGAAGGCTGGTGAGGATGTCCCTTTGTGTAGGCAGGCCTTTTGGCCTCTCCAGTCAGACTCTGGGCAATGTCTAGACATAGTGCTGCTCTTACCCACCAGGGCAGTGCTGGTTTGCTGTCTTAATCCTAACACCTGTAACAGTCTTCTTTCGTTAATACAGTCCCTAGAGAGTCCTTGAAAAGGAGAGTTGGGTTTGTCATAAGTACCAGTTTTGAATTAGTAGGGCATAAAGCAACCACCTCTGACGATGTGCATCACATACCTGTTTTGGAGTCCACAGAAAAATATGGCTGTCCCTGGAGAATGCTGTATACTACCCGGGCACTGTTGCCGTAGGTCGGATCATCAGCATCTGTGGCTGTCACCTGGATGACAGAGGTCCCTGAGGAAGAGAGATGGTGGAAACCTGTTCAAGTTGAATTGGTAACGGCTTGGAAGCAATGCTGAATAGGCAGTCGTAATGCATTTGCAATTGTTATGTTTGGGAGAACCCCTTTTGAGGTCAAGCTTCCATAGCTCCTAACTTGTGCCTCTCTAGTGAGACAGGAGTTATTTGTGTTTTAAATTCTTAGTAACCAGTGAGAACAACACAGCCTTTGGGTTCTTCATTGCTCTTTTATAATACCAAAATGCTTCTCCCTTATGAATCATTTATCTATCTGTCTATCCTCTATCTTTTAAGAATCAGAACTGAATAACAATGCTAAGCTTATTATTACTATTATTTTTTACTATGGCTGATTTCATTGTCTAGTTTCCTGCCTAGGGACTTGGTTGTCATTTTCGGTCCAGGTTTATAATTTGTGAGCTGTCCTGCACATTCTCTCTTTCTTTGCATATAGAGAGGAGGACCTTCTGTAGAAGAACTGCTGTCTGTGAGAATCAGTGACTCTCCACCTTACCCACTGGTGACATTTCTGGCACAGTGGCGACATAAGGTCCATCCAGGAACTTGGGCTCATTGTCATTGATGTCTTGGATTTTGATGATGAACTCTGACTCTGGCTCCATTGGTCTGCCGGTCCGCCTGTCTAGGGCTTGAGCCCTTAAAGTGTACTGGGCCCTTTCCTCTCGATCAAGCCTCTGAATGGCATGGATGTCTCCCGTGGTGTCGTCAATGGTAAACACGACACCTGCACCTTCTCCTGAGAGGATGTATTTGATGGATCCATCTCCCCTGTCCATGTCTGAATGAAGCTAGGAAAAAAAACAAACCCGGAAAGCTCATGGATATGAACAGGTGTGGGAAATAAATTGATTTTCACTTTGGTCCAAACTTAAGACCTTCTTTCAAATAGGAAGAATTTTTTTTCACTCAAACGTTTTAAAATGTTGGTCTACAAAGAATTAATATATATTGAACATGATTGTATCAAAGACCAAATATAGATTGATGAATAAGTAAAATTTTTTCACATCACATTCAGTATCCTGAACTTACTACTGTATTTTTAGGTGCCTTTCCCTGAGAAGTATAGAAAACAGGAGTTCTGGGAAGTATAGGCCCCCACCCAACATGAGAATAGGAGCAAGTCTAATAAGGAGGAACCTAGCATTTCCACTTAAGAAAAAAAAAATGGACAAACCTAACCTTTTAAAATAAGTATTTGACATAAACTGAGTTTTAGAGTTTCAAAAACCTTGTGATGATTCAAGTTGCCTGAAAAACTGATGAACTGATGAATAAATAGGCTATGGCCACTGTCCTGGAAACTGTAAATGACCTCCAGGGACTCCTGCAACTCTCTGATTCTGTGGTCCCAATTCAGTAATTTCATTCAGTAGGACTATGTATGCGTGCCTCTGTTTCGGGTGTCAGAATGGATTTCACGGCCAGTTGTTGGTATTTGCATCAGTGTATCTCTCTTTGGTGGGACCAGTTCCTGGGCTTGTAATTGAATCACTCAAATCTATATGTGGATGGCTGAGTTAGGGGCATGCTTTTATCTGCCCATCCAACTATGTTATCTCCTGGATTACTTTGTAATGAATGATAAGCACTCTCAAAAGGAGTCCAGGGCACTATTTTCATATTACGCCTGGAAATACTTTTTTGCATCTCTAATTACAGATAATGTTTTATGGCAGGAATCCTGAAATTTTGTGTTATCATATAAGTAACAGTCTCTCTCTAAAGTGGGTTTTAGCACTTTGCATAGTTCAGAGATTTAGTTTATAAAATGGGCAACCAGTGTTAGCCTTAGACTAGTGGGGGCAGACGTATCTGGCCTAAAACATGATGTCAGTTGTAAGTCGAGGGCCTTTGACAAAGATTTGAACATTTATTACTCTCAAATATTTAATATTATAAATGTGGAGAACACCATTAATACTTTGAAAGGTTGTTGGGATCATTAGAAATTAATGTATGTAAAGCACCGAGCACAGCGTCTTTCCCATAATAGGAATGCTATAAATGGGGCTGATTATGATGATGATAATAATGACGGTGATATGCATAGAGAAAAGGGTATTAGCATGCCCAGCTCTTCTCTGCTCCCTTCAAGCTTTCGGGAATGTAGCAGAGACTATACAAACAACCTGTTGGCTTTTTTATTATGCATAGTCTAACGGGGAAAGTGCTGCCTGAAGCGTTGCTAGGACAGTGTTACTCTGAGGATTAAATGGCAGAGACACCAAGAGGACACCTGAAAATGTATTCACAACATCCTCAGACAAGGATGGATTTGGAAGTTGTGGCTGGCTTTGAGTTGATCTCAGATTGACTCATGGCCAAATCATGCAGGCAGCGATTTTGCCGCCTAAAGGAATTCAGCTGTGTTGTACCTAGAGAGGGGAAATAAGAGAATAACATTGACCAAAAAAATTGCTAGTGGATTTTTTTTTCTACTTAAAGAATTCTATTTAGAATACGAAATTCTCACATTTCCTCATTCCATATACAGTATTATTATTTTTTGCGATCCGAATCTTTTATTTATGCAGTTAAAAAAACCAGAGGTGCCCAACTCTTACTGTGTAGAATAGAAAGCCATTTTATTGGGACCCAGTCATAAAGAAATGAAAATCCATTCCATCTGGAACTGTTTCCAGGCAAAGGAATGGGATTGGGAGGAGGAGGAGAGGAATCTCAGGATTTTTTTTTCTTTTTAAGATTTATTGATTTATTTGAGAGAGAGAGGTAGTGTGTGCACAGTGCAGAGGGGGGACAGAGGGAGAGAATCTCAAGCTGACTCCTCGCTGAGCTTGGAGCCAGCAGGACTTGGTCTCACGACCCCTGAGATCACAACCTGAGCCAAAGCCAAGTCAGACACTCAACCAACTGAGCCACCCAGGGTGCCCTAGGGTTTTTTTAATATAAAAAAAAAATGCTGTGTATTTATATATGTAAGACATGTAATCCTAAGGCATGTGGCATAGAACTTTTACTTATAATGAAATAGGTTCATTTAGGGCATGGCAGATTATTTAGGGGGAAGAAAACAGAATAGAAGCTGACATAAAGTACCCAGGACTGTTTTGAGGTGTTCTATTTATTATCTAAAAAGTTTTGTCCTGTGGTCCTTAAAAAAACTAAGCGTACTTGCTGTTATCACAGGCCAAACTTAAGTGAGTATTGTGCCTATGGAGAGTGCTTAATAAGTAATAGAAGGCTCAAATTGTTGCTGCTGCAGAGGTCCTGGTTCCTTAGGAGCCATTCAGCTGACTGATGTTAGTAGAGTGTGGGCTGAACATCAGATCTGTTATCTTTTGTTTTTGTCTGTATTGGGAGAAGAATTTGAGAAATTCTCTGGATGGTAAGTTCCTTGAAGGCAGGAACCATGTGGCTTTCATCTTCATGTGGATTTTCACATGTAGCAAATGCTCAATAAAATTGTATGGGATGAGTGACATAGGGTATAGGATTAGGGTTAAAGCTTTTTGTGAAGTGTTACCTTTGTTTAAAAAGAGCTAGCAAGCATCTTTCAGATAGCTTCTGTGTGTGTGTGTGTTTGTGAGCTCGTGTGTAAGAAGGAGAGAAGGGAGGGAGGAGGGGGCGAGAGGACATCCACAGAGAAGCATGATGAGCCTTTTATGAACAGGGACAAATGGGGACCAGCTATGACAGGGACCAGAATCTGCTTACACAGAACTGTTTCCTGAGGAATATAATTGTATCATTTCAGGGTCCAGTCAGGGAACAAAACCTAAACCAGTTATTTTAGCAGAGCAAATTTAATATGGAGAATTGGAAAGGCAAAAAGGGAACACTGAAGTTTTGGAGGGTTAGAAACTCCAGGAAACAGCTAGTGTCCCTCAGGCTGGGGGCAGAAGGCAGCAGTTGGGGCTCCTGGAATCTAGATGTTTGGAGGAGGCTGGGCCTGAGGCCTCCGAAGAGGGAGTGCTGTCGCCTGGGGCTGCGGCTTCAGGAGCTTGGAGGAGGTGCCCCCAGCACCCACTTCTCTCAGACTTCAGACCCAGATTTCTGAGAAGGGGCTGCCATCCAGTTGTGCTGATCCTTCTGTGGGGGTGTGATGAGGCTGGTGCTGGGAGTGTGGGGAAGATCCAGGACCTGGAACCACCTGTTGGCTAGGTAATAGGAACAAGTCCCTTCTCCCTCCTCCTGCCTCTAGTTCTCTCTCTAGTACACTCTGCTGTCTGAACCCAACGGGGAGCTGGTCGGAAAAGGAGAAACTGGCTCGCAGAGTCCTAGCCCTAACTGACATCACTACGGGGAGTATGGGAGGGTGAATACAGAGCTGAGAGACTCTAGCTTAATAACCAGCATGGTAATGTGCATTTAATATTAGGGTTTACCAGCAGTAGAATACACATTTGGTTACGACAATTGCAAATGCGAGGCATTGATAACTTTCCCTTAAGTCACTCAGCAAATTGGCAGTGTAATAAAATGTTTTATAATTTATCCATATTTAATTCAGCTCATGTTGACTGAGTACCAGCTCTTCAGAGGAAGGGAAGGAGCTTCTGGAATGGAGCTGGCAGCACATGGTTATGTACATCTTGGGAAAACATTCTTCCTCCCAAAATCTAAACAGAGTAAGATAAGTGGATATCCTACTTATCCTAATAATGCTTTAGTTTATAAGATCTTCAGCCAAAGGAGTAGTGAAAGATGGAAAGTCCAGGTAGTTTATGAAAAATCTTAGTTGATTTAATATCTTAAAAACAAGGGTGATTTTCACTCTTTTTGTCATCTTTCATAGTGCCTTGTACAATTCCAGGAGCACAGTAGTGCTTATACTTTGTGGTTAGACAGCTTCTGTGTAGCTGTTAACCTCAGCATGCCTTGGAACCACTGCTTCGTGCCCAAGCACAAGCTCTCTGCATCCCACTCTTTGCATATGTCAATATAATCTAGCTTTAACTCGACACTGCCTTGTCCCTGGAAAGCCCAGTGTGGATTTTATAAGGCCATACCAATTACAGCTGATAATTGTTGCCATACGCCTCTGATATAAGCAAATACTCAGGCAGGCTCTCTAAAAAGACATCTTCCAGAGCTCAAGGTGACAAGCTAAATGCCCCTGGGAGAGAGGGAATGAAAGGTGGATGAATTCTCTTTCAAAACAAAGTAAGGGGGGGAAAGTGCCTGGGTAAGTGAATATATAACGTGGAGTAACACCCCACTTCACTGGCTGCTCAGTGTTGGCTGGATGAGATGGCTGTCGAGATGCCCAGGGTGTTCTGTGTCCTGGGTTGGGGTGCTTAGGAAAGAGTGGGCTCTGATCATGAGTACTGGAGAGAGGGTGCTAGACAGCTAAGTTCCCAACGTCGGGAAGCAGTTGGGCTTGGTTGGATTCCTGGTGCCCTAACACCCTTGACTCTTCACTGTATTTTTCAGGGCCAAGTCTCAGGGCAATGGAAAGGGAAGCCTGTGGCTGCAGTGTCAGATTTTCTGTTACCTTCTTTGTAACTTGGGGCAATAAGCGTAGCCTCTCCGAGCCGTGTTCCACAGGCTAATTATCTGAAAGTGGTGAGTCACACTTACCTCACAGCACCGTTGTGATGATTAAATGATCTGCTCTTTGTGACTGTGACTGCCACATAGTCCTGTGGTAGCCCAGTAAAATGTTAGATACCTTCGCCTTTCTGTAGGGTCGTATGTCCAGCCTTGTGCTGGGTACTCAGTGTTGGGGAAGTGTAGGGAAGGCTAAGGATGGAATCTCAGCTTCTACCCCTGGGAGAAGTGAAGAGGGCTCTAGATTGTACAAGTACACAAAGCCATTACTGAATACAAATAAATGTATTTTCTTAAACTTATTTTAGCAGTAGCCATGTATGTCTAGTTGGAAGAAAGATTTTACAAATAACGAGTAGCTAGAAGTCTGTGGAACTCTGAGCAGATAGAAGATGTGTTCATGATGGAAATGGCTTTTAAGCTAAGGCCCTGAGCAACTGGAATGTGATTGAACAGAGAGGTGGTGACAGTGTGTCCTGGTCAGGGCAGTAGCATGAGTACATGTCTGTGGTGGGGACAAACGTGGTATGTGTATCAGGGCCAGTGAGGACACCAGCATGACTGGGATCAGGACTAGATTTGTGAAATCGTAGGGGAGGGCTGGATAAGGGAGGAAGACTCATGTTCTGCAAGTCCTTGAACTGAGCCAAGAGCTCTGATAAGCATTGGAGCTCCCACGCGTTCTTAATCAGAGGAGTGACGTGATGGAAAGTGTGCTTTGAGGAGATGAATGTCCTGAGTCCTAGGGAGTGGGGACGATTCTCTACCGGGAGACGGGCAGTGGCTGCTTAGTTAATCTAATCATGAAGAGCAGAGGGACCACGGTAATGACAGAGCCTGGAGAGGATGAGGTGAATCTGAGAGAAACTGGCAAGGAGATTTTGACAGGATGTGGTGACTGGTTGTACATGAGGGAGGGAGAGAAGGAAAGGAAGAAGTCAAAGCGAAGTCACAGATTTTGAGACTAGGAGATTTGTGGCTGCATTAGGTTACACACATTACTGAGCTGCTGAGTTCCCACAGCAAAATCCCTATCTACCACTATTACTCCCACTATCACTACTATGCTTACAGAGTAATGATCATTAAGATCTTACTCTTGGACCAAGTCCTGTGCTAAGCACTTTACATATGTTAGCTTATTTAATCCTTATGACACCAGGAAGTATTAAATATCTTTTTAAAGCACCTTCTATGTGACAGGTACTGTGTTAGGCCTTGGGGATAAAATGGGAGCTTATAGTCTAGTCCAAGGCTTCAGACAGTACTCATGTAAATAAACAAATGAATTAGATATTGTAGGTTGTGATGAGAGCTCTGAAAGAAATAATGGCCGTGAGAGAGTCTAACAGAGGGGCCTACCTTAGGGAATGGTCAAGGAAGACCTTGATTCAAAATGAGCCCTGAAGAGTGAGGAGAGGCCAACCACAAAAGAAGCCAGAGGAAGAATATTTTATTTTGGGGGAAAAATCAGGCAAAGCTTGGCAAGTTGTAGGAAGTGCCAGAAGGCTATGTCCCTGGAACACGAGACGAAGGGAAAGAAAGTGTGGCTTGCGATGTGGTGGGAGGACAGGGGGGAGCCTGGGTCAGAGAGGAATGGTGTTGGGAGCTGTGGGGAGGAGTCTGGGTGATTCAAAGTACAGTGGGAGGACATTGATGTAAGCAGAGTGACATGGTCTGATGCTCATGTGTGGAGAATGGATTGGAAGAAAGTGTGGGTAGAAGTGTGGAAACTGGTTGGGAGTCCAGGTGTTTGCCCAGGTGAGAGATATCAGTGGAAATGGAGGTGGGAAAAATGAAGGATTTGGGATGTATTTTGGCAGAGGACTGACAATTTGCAGGTGGAGAGAATGTGGGGGCAAGAGAAAGGGAAGAATGACCACCTTGTATCTGGTTTTAGAAAGTGAGTGATGGCAGTGCTAAAAGACTGGGGGCAGACCTGGTTTGGGAGAAAAACCAAGAATTCCTTACCAGATATGCTACATTTGGGACGGCTTTGAGTCATAAATGTGGAGCTGTCACATATGCGTTAGGGTTTATGAGTCTGAAGCCCAGACAAGTGGCCTGAGCCAGAGATGGAGGCTTTGGTTTAGAGGTGGTGTTTAAAACCATGGGGATGGCAAATCCATCCAGAGAATGAATGTGGGTAGAGAAGAGGCCCAGGGCAAAGTTGACAAGCTGGACCTCTAATGGATGGGGTCATGTGGAGGGAGATGGCCAGCAAAGGGGCTGAGAAGGAAGGAGGGAAAGACGGGATTGTGAAGGTCATGAGGCAGAGAGAAGAAAGTGAGTCAAGAAGGAGGGACTGGTCAGCAGCATCTGAGGTGGTCGGTTCCATAAAATGAAACATCAAATTTGGTAGTAGGGAGGTCCTTGGGAGCACTGAAAACACGACTTTAATGCAGGGGACAGAAGTCAGATCTGAATTCAGAAGTGGGTAGGAGTTGAGGAAAGAGCTTATGCAGACAACTCTTTGAGAAGTTGTAGTTCTCTTGTTATTCCCATTTGATGTTTGAGGAGACAAGGCTAATGCGGCTTCAGTGCCCTGTCCAGAGTCGTTCTGGAAGCAATTGGCAAAGCTGGGTTTTGAACCCATGTGTGTTTGACTCTGAAACCCACATTCTTAGCCTCTGTGCTAAATAAGCGTTTAAGTTATCATTTGAATGAGTTATTTATTTTCTAATTAGGTCCTTGTTTCCCATTTTCTCTCACTTGGTTGCTTTCACAAAATGGTCTCTGATTAACATCCAAATAAAGTAAACACCGGAGAAAGCCTGGATTAAAAATGAAATGATGATAGATAAATCAAGGGAATTCGAGTGTAAAGTTTATAAATATATTCATTGATTGTCTCGAACTATTCTAAAGCACATGCTAGGATCTTCTAGAATGAAGAATGTTTTATTCTTTGTTTTTCCCCCCATTAAATTTAGGCCCCAGGCAATACCTGTGGAAATGCTTTGGGGGAAAAAAAAAACCCAAGCAAAACAAAGGGAAAAACCCCTCTACTTTCTCCTTTGCATTTTCTGGTTTTTTTCTTCCCCATTCTGTTATTCCCCAAAGCTGCTGCCGCTGCCTCTCATGGGACTCTAATGGCTCTTGCAGGGTCCCAGGCTTTTTCTCCAAAATCCCAATTCCTTGTTTTCTCCCACTTTAGAACAGAGGCTTGAACAAGGGGATAAATCTTTCCTTTTCTGACTGGTATCTGACAAAGCCAAAATTAGATTTCAACTAGCTGTTAAGTAACATACCACTAGTTATAATTGTTCTCAGGACTCCCAACACAGGCTAGGCGACCTCTCTTATTCAGTTCATATTTGTATTCCCTTTCAATATTTGATACCCTGATAATTAGTCTGTGTGGCCATTCTTACCTTGCCGACATACAAAGGGTCAGTTCCAGTATACTCTTCCAGAACAAAAAACTGGTTCCAAACCCAGCTCCTCTTTGTCCGCGAGTGTGACTGTGGCTTGTCTGACAGGAGTGCTTCTAATTTGCCTGGTGGTGTTGGTGTGCCCGAGAGAACGGCGGTCGTAAGGTCCATCAGTCCCCAGAAGTACAAGGACATGCCAAGTCCCAGCCAGCTCTTTGCATTGCTCATTCTACCCGAAGTCCACATGGGATTGCCAGGTTTTCAGAAAGTAAAGTACAGGATGGTAAAGCCACTGGAACTTGAGTATTTTCCAATGCAGTAAAAAAATACCAATGCAGTTTACCGGACACTTACGCTTCTCAAAGGAGATCTCGATTCAAGTCAATCTGCTTGAAGTTGACTTCCTGTCAAGTTAAGGAGAACACACTGTGATGATGTCAAATCCTCTCCTGTGGGCTTATAGCAAGTTCTCAAGAAATGTCAGTAAATATTCAGTTCTCTACTCAACGAATTAAAGAGTCATAACATGTTATTGCTTTAGAAATGTTTGAGTAACAAATAATATTTTAATAAAAAGAAGACAACCTATCTTGCTATAATCAATCCCAAACCTTTGGATATGGATTTCAGTGGGAATAAAACTGGTGAATAAATTTCTTCTCATTGGTAACATGGCTGGAGGGTTATGCTGTATTATTGATTGGCTTGAATTAATAGTGTGTTCTTTGAAATATTTATGATCAGACAGCCTTCTAAACTTTTAAAAACAGCATTCATTTCCAAAGTTTACAGCTAATAACTAATATTTTCATTAGCCCAACTGTTTTTCTTGGCTCATTAAAAAGCCCAAAGCAAATCTAACTACCTTTTTTTGCTACCCACAATTATCTTATGTCTATCCCATGTTATTGATAATGTTAGGGATCTCGGACTTCATTTATAAGCAGCCACAGATCACTTCTGACTTAATCATTTTCTGAGCTCCTGGTAGAATTTGAGTTTCACACTCTACTGCTTTGGCTCTGAAGCACTGAGAGGGGCTGCTACTGTGACCTTTCTAGGGTTTGAATGGTCAGTTAATCATTATATCACTCACAACAGACTTTAAAGTGCTCTTAGTCACATGCTACTCTGGGCATGTTAAGAGAGGCTAGCCAACACATTTTTTTTTCCTGATCTGAAAGACTCATTTAGACAAAGGGATGTTGACTTCTACCCTAGGGACACCTTTTCATCAGTCAAACTTCTTTTGTTGCTATGAAGGCAGATTAGCTGGTGACCTCACTCCTGGACTGTGACCTCATCCACCTTTTCTTCCTTTACTTTGGCTGGGCGCAATGAAATGGCATGGTGCTCCCACCACTCTGTCAAAACAACCAAAATGACTTCTGTGGGGTTGATATTTTCACTGTGAACCTGGAGAACTGTCATCGTCTCAGAACAGATGTGTATATTTGGGGATTTCAGACCCATGCAACTAAATAATGCTCCGTTTCTATAAGTGGTTTAAAATGAATGCGTTGATGGCATCTCAGTTACCACCTTCTACCTGTCACCATCAGAACTCGTTTTAGTGTCCTCGCCAATAGTCACTGTTGAGATGCACAAAAGAATTAAAAAATATATAATCATTTCACACAATACGCCGTTTCATTTCTGTGTGAGAAATCACTTCAATGAGGGCGCCTGGGTGGCTCAGTTGGTTAAGCGACTGCCTTCGGCTCAGGTCATGATCCTGGAGTCACAGGATCGAGTCCCGCATCAGGCTCCCTGCTCAGCAGGGAGTCTGCTTCTCCCTCTGACCCTCCCCCCTCTCATGTACTCGCTCTCTCTCATTCTCTCTCTCTCAAATAAATAAATAAAATCTTTAAAAAAAAAAAAGAAATCACTTCAATGAGAACTGGGGGACAAGCTGGGGCAGGCTAAAGAATTTCTGTAACCGAAGGGATGGCTGTGCCTCAAGTTCTAGCTCTTAAACTCAGATTGACTGTTAAGTAAAAGCAAGCTAGGTGTGCCTTATTTAGGGTGACGTGTTTGTTAATAAAGAACAATAGTGTGCTAGAAGGTCAGTTACCAAGTATTGGCGGTTTTCCTCTTTGGACTGATAGACAGAAACCCAGCTCATGTTTCTCTCATGCTTGTCCAAGAAGAGATGGTCTGAAAGAAGGAGTCTTAACCTTCTTTTTCATTAATCCATGCAACTAAATAATGCTCCGTTTCTACAAGATTAATGAAAAAGATTGGTAAGAAACAGCTATGCTGTTTTACGGACTTAGAAGATGGACTAAAGGGCATGACCCCAAATCTATCACCAGAATACTGTGATGGATGGTCATAAGGGAATATTCCATGTGTTGCAAGGCACAAACCTATCTGTAACTTCCCCAAAGAGCACTAGGCTGAGTGTCCCACAGTTTGTCCCCTTGGTTCTATTTTCATTACCTCTTACTTGTTCATTCTATAAACTTCTGTTCCTCCTGGTAAGTAGGGACTGATAATTCTCCTGCCTACTTCACAGGACTACCTGAGGATCTCTCTGCTAGGATAATGTGGGTGAACATACTCTGTAAATGACTGAGGTGCCAGCCAAGCAACCATGGAAGGAGAAGTTACTTGGGTTGTGTGTTAAAAATGGTGAAGCTGAGCCTGAACCACATTTCGTGGGCACTTTTTGAACGAACATTCTGAAAGGGCTTAATGAATATATATTATTTCACAGATTTCTACATCTGGGTTAAGTACTTGGGGTATTAGAGTCTGGCCTAGCCTAATTCTGTAATAACCACAATTATTTTTTTCCCTATAAGGGAACTTAATGAAGGACTAGCTGTTAGAAAACTGTAGAATAGAGAAAAATTCTTTTTTTGGATTGCATTTATCAAAGCTAGAACTCAATATATATACTTTTTAAAATATATTTCATGTCCGTGTTTCACATGTGTACATTTTGCCTGAGCATTATTTTTTTTAAGATTTTATTTATTTATTTGAGAGAGAGAGAGTGAAAGAGAGAGCACGAGTGAGGGGCAGAAGGAGAAGCAGACTCCCTGATGCAGGGCTCAATCCTGGGACTCCGGGATCATGACCTGAGCCGAAGGTAGATGCTTAACTGTCTGAGCCACCCAGGTGCCCCACCTAAGCATTATTTTTGACTATTTTGTGTTTTCTCTGGCTGATTTCAGCATCTTGCTTTTGGATTCTAAGTGCTCAGGTGCAGGCGTGTTTGTGCGTGGGGGTGTGCAGATATCCCCTTTCCTGCTTGTACTGGCTAAATTTTCTGGACAGAATGAGATTTGAGGAAATTTTGTGGGATTTTAAATACTGTCCCTTATATTCTCTCATCTCTTACAAACTAGACATGCATTCTTGCCAATTAAAAGCCCCTGTCTTCACCTCGGTGTGATCTGAAGAGCTCAAGAAAAAAAAAAGGTGTTCTTTGGAATCTTTGTGATGAATATTTTGTAGGCAGTGCGGCTGCCTGAGCTTTCATCTGTCTCTTCTGCCCACTTTGGCCTCCTACACATGAGTGCAAAGCCCTCATGTTCTTCCCTTTCGCTGAACACGTACGAGAATGGCTTTAGATGTTTAGGACCTGTGGAGCCCTCGGTGACCCTGTGAAAGCCCAGGTGGTCCGGGTGCCCCACTCATATTCCCCCTTACACACATCAAATATCAAAGCCCGCAGCGCCTGTAAACTCTTTTTGTGTTAAATAACTTGATAGCTACAGTTGATGGAAAGCACTTTATTCCTGCTTCCTCAGGGCAGAATGCATGAAAAATACTCCCTGCCTAACTTTTCACAAAGTAAAATCTGGGTTATACAAAAGTTACATTATTCTTTTCACAATTAGAGCCATTTATACAAGCGAAGGGAAGTCAGTTCTATCAGAAATACTAACCAGTTTTCAGCTGTTGTAAAAAATACGGTTCTCATGTTCATGTTTTTCCTACGGGATAATAGTAGTGATGATCTGTTTGAAGGTAGGCTAATTCTGTTCTTGTAAAGGAAGAAGCTAATATATGTATATTTGCGTGTATAGATCTGCTTTGGAAGACCACATACACCACACAAAGAATACATTAGTGGAAATTGACTTCTGTGTTAAATGAGTCTTTTAAAAGTTTTTCCCCCATCCTGCCTGAAGAAAGCAAACAGCTTGGTAATGAACACAGTAGGAAGAAATTAAAGTTGTGGATAAAGTGTGCTCTTGGTGAATTGTTTATTTCATTACTTAAATTCGTTGTGATATTTAAAATGTAGGGGGAAGGGAATGTTACCGCTTTCTCCTTGAAATGAACTGGGCTTTTATGGTCTCTCTCTGATTTCTTTCTTCATTATTCCAGTTTTCCTGAGCTTTTCATGGTTAATGGAAGTACTGCTCAGTAAAGCTCAAATGACATCTCTGTAGAAGCAGAAAGTCAGTTGCCTCTGCTGCTGACTCCCCCTTTAGAGGGAAGGTGTTTTAATTTTCTGATGCGGCCTCATGCCTTTAAGAGGTTAGTATAGACAGTGGTGGTGTGGTTTTGGGTAGCTAAACTTCTTAAGTTATCACTTTTACTTATAGAAAGAGCCTTAAAAATGTACTTAAAAAGAAAAAAGAAACCTTGTGAAGATCCTAGATATGGCAGGGGGATGTGACTGCGTACCGGGACACATGGCAGCATTCAGTCAGAATGCATCTCAGCGTCACCATGCTATCCTGCCTCTCAATCAAAGGTCTCACCTGAGAAATAGGAGCAAACACATTTTACTTAGGAATCACAATTCTTCAGTATAGAATATAGAACCCCTAGAGAACAGAGCAGGTGGTTGTGGTATAAATTGGAGTGAAAAATTCATATGATGGTAGTATCTTTGAATATGTACATTTCACAAACAACAAGATACCCATTGTGGAATCCTATAAAGAAAATATTTTCATTGCTCCTATGAACAGACTTGCAGCATTCCTGAATCTGGACGTGTATGTCTATACTACTGATGACCAGAGTCCACCACTGGGGATGTGTTTCGGGAAGGGTGTTTACTATGGTTTTGTATGCTGGAAGATGAGACACTTCTCTGACCTGAAGTCTTTTCCATTTACTACAGATGTGCCATCTTCAGTTTCCTCCTGGGCAGTCTGTCATTAAGTGAGTAGAAGCTTCATCTCTCTTTTGTGGCCATCAACATACCAGCCTACGCAAAGCTACCCATCTGTGGAGGCGACTGACCCTTGGCAGAGCCAGAAGAGGTTGTCCAGGTACTAGATTTCTTGGATTTGGGTTGTGCTCTCACTTCCACTCCCCTACTCCACGCTTTACCTGCCTCATGATACTGTCCCCAACCCCAAAGTTAGCATTTGTGAAATGGATATGGCTTAGAGTCAGTGTGTACATTTAATGTGGTCATATTTCTTTCCTCTACCCCTCAAAGAGGCTGTTTATAAATTGATGGTGTCTAGAATTGAGGAATTATGGTATTGCCTTTTTTTTTTAATTGAGCAGAAGAAAAACAAAGCATACTTAATTTCCATGAGATTTCTTAGAAAAGGTGGTCATTATTCTTGCTTATTCTAATTTTGCTCACCTATATTTCTGTGAATTCGCACTTCTCCAGGTTCCTCAAAAACTGGAAATTCTGAGCCTAACGGTTCAGTTGTTAAAATGTTCACTCCTCTGTTATCGTCTCTGAAATTGTCATTTTCTCACCACTTATTCTTTCTCCTCTCCTTTTCTTTCCCACAACCAAACTAGTTTATGAGAGGGAGTGCTTTTAAGAAGCTCAAAAATGGAAGCGTGGGGCTGACGTAGCTGAGGGGGAGGTATAGGGTGGTTAAACCAAAGAGTTTAGGAACAGTATCTGGTTTTATATGAGGGTGTGTGCATGTGTATGTGTGTGCGTGTGTGTATGTTTGTGTCCGTCCATCTTTCCATCCACGTGTGGGTGAGAGGAGTAGAACAAAAAAAATGGGAGAAAGTATGAATTATGTAATTAGGAGCTGGCTCTGAAAAGCCTGACTAGGCCCATAATAAAAACCGCCTTGTGCATCCTACATATATGCTGATCCTCTAGCTATAAACTCCCTAGCTCAGGTCACAAATAAAGGCATTTCTACTTTAGAAATCCTTTCACTAGAGTTCATGCCCAATTCCTCCTTACTTTCATTCCTATTATAATTATTTTTTCCATTTGAGGATGCCCGGTATTTCTTTCCGTATCTTCCAAGAATGGCAAATACATTCTTACGGATCTTTTCACGCATACTTAGTATCTAGTACATGTCTTAATCCTAACGGAGTCAGGAAGTTTTTGACCTACTTTATGCTTCCTCTAGTTTTCACTTTTAATCAAGCTAATGAAAGTACAGTTCAGTCCATGGGCAATTTCTTTGACTACAGTTAGACAAGAATGATCAGTTTGGATTTTTCAGAGTTGTCTCACATGCTCACTAATTTTTCTAGTCTTATGTGGCATTTATAATTGCACTAAATTGGTGCTTGTTCATTTTAAAAAAGCATGTGTTTTAAATTAGGTAATTCTCTGGCTAAAGTTCTTCTTTGAAAGAAGTTGCAAATAATTGCTACTTACTGTTTTTTCTTTAATTTTGCCTTTGCACAGAACGTTAGGAAAGCAGGACAATTCTGTAGTCTTTCCTGGACCATAAAGGTTAATCCATAGGAAGAAGCGTTTTGGCAAAAGTCCGTTTGCTGTCTAAAATTAAGACTTAACTTATTAATTTGATAAGTATTTGAGCATCAAATATGCTTGATCAATAGTGGTTTGTGAAGCCAAACGAAATGGAGTTTCAGTTTTAGCCCTACCACTTCTTACCTGTGCTGTCTTGAGCAAGTGACTTAAACTCTTTGAGTCTGTTACTGACTCTCATGGGGTGATTGTCAGAATTAAGTGAAAAATGTACATGAAGCTCTTAGCACGGTATTCGGCGGATGGTTAAAGCCTTGTGTTGGAAAAACAGTAGGTGCTTAATAAATGTTAGTCCTCTCTCCCTCCTTCAAGGAGTTTACAGTTTAGTGGGGGAGTGGTAATGGTAGTGGTAATGGGAGTAGGAGTGGGGCGTCGCTCGTGGCAGTGATGATGGTGGTGTAGCAGCAGGAATCGCAGAAGCAGCGACAGCAGGAGCATCCGGCGTGGCGTGTTCACCTCATGCCAGGCTGTGTTAAGTCCTGTACCTCTACTTTGTCATTTAGTCTTTGCAAGAAGTCTATGAAAAGGTATCCTTTCCCCATTTTACACAGGGACAAACCAGTAGTGGGTGGTGTGCTGGGATGGCTCCTAGGCTCTCACCAGCTCGCACGAGAGCTGATTTGCACGTCTCTTTGCAGCTCCTTCAACTGGCCCTGGTGTGAGTGTTGACACTGGTGTGAGTGTTGGTGTAGGCAAATGCTGTGGGGAGAGTGAGCGGGTCAGCTTGGATTCTTCCTCTGGAGCGACTACACCACGCGTTGCGTATGTGACTGACTATGACACGGATCTGTTTGTGATATGGGCCGCCAGACCCCTACAGACAGTGCTGGGCCAGGTTAGCAGAGATGACAGATGATTTCTGTCAGGGAGGGAAAGTTTAAGGTAGCCTGTGAACTAGACCTTGAAGGATGGAGAGGAGGGAAAAAAGTGAAAGCAAATGCAAGTGCCAAGGTGCAGAGGCAGGATGCAGATGCCTGTCAGAATAGTACTTGAATTCGCTTGGAGAACGGGGCCTGTTCAAGAGAGTAATGAGAGATGGGGCAGGGGAGACAGGAAAAAAACAGTAGCTAGGAGCTGTGAACATTGCTGGACTGAAGTGTTTTGAATCCGTAGTTGTTTAGAATCCGTAGATTAAAGGTTTCTGAGCATGCAAACGAGCCATTCCCATCACTGTTCAGGAGTGTTGCTGGAGAGGGGCGGAGAGCAGGTGCGAGAGTCCGTCTAGAGTCCAGGGGAACCTGTAAGGGGAACTTCAACCAGGAATCCCGGGGTAGGAAAAGGATCGGGGAGGAGTCTGAACCCTTGAAGAGGCAGAGTGTCCATCACTGGGAAACTGAATCCATGTGAAGGGATGTGGGTACGGGGGTGGGGGAGCTAATGAAACAATGACAGGAAGGTTCTGTGCTTAGGTTACAGATGGAAATTGGGAGGAGGCATTCGTTAGAGGCAAGGTAATAAATTTGGTTTTAGACTTAGGGATAAAAAATTCATCCTTCTATGCCTGATTATTTAAAGAAGCAAGAACTTTCCTTCTCTTTTTAGTCCAAAACCTCAAAGCAGCTTTGGACATAAAGAATGTGAGCTCCTTCCTCTCCCTGAGAGTGGTTCTGGCTGGCCGCTTCCAGAGCACACACTGCATGCAGGCCCCCTGCTCCTGACCCAGGGCTGGACCTGCTCTAGGTGCCTTCCTGTGGCCGACTTGGTGAAGCTGATCCGGGGCTTCAGCTCAGCTAGGGACCTTTTGACCTGTCAGCTCCCAGATGTTGTCCCCTTTACACAATACCCACTCTCACGTTGGGAGTCATGCGTGTTTTATCTTTCATTTTTCTAATGTGTAAGGAATGTGTACATAGAGGACAACTGGATACTCTGTTCAAGGAAAAGAAAAATTCCTGGTAAAACAAAAATCACACTGATATTTATTATTTCTCCTGTTAAAAGAAAAGAGAAACTTATCTTCTAAAATCTGTTTTCAAAAAAATACCTCTCTTTTGGAAAATGATGCATAATTTGGACTCAGGACATCTTGGCTTAAGACTTTCTAGCTCTGCCCTTCCATGTGTGATGCTGGGTGTTTGCTTAACCTTGTTGAGGCTCAAATATCTTCTTTCAAGGGCTTAAAGGTTTAAAGGTTGTCGAAGATTATCTTGACCTGATATAATACTATAGATCAAGTTCTGTTTTATTTTATTTTTTGACTTCTTCTGTGTTTCCCATCTCATCTCTCTTCTCAGAGTGCCTCATGCATTTCCCATTGGCTCTTCCTTATTCGATATTGTAATTATTTACTTGTCTTTCTCTTCCCCATATTGTAAGCTCCTTGAAGACACAGATAGTGTCTTTTATCCCTATAGACTTGATACCTAGTGCGGTATTTGACACATCCCAGGTGTTTAGTAAATATTAACTGAGTGCCGATGTGTTTTTATTTTTTTATTTTATTGTTTTTTAAAAATTTTATTTATTCATTTGAGAGGAGAGTGAGAGAGAGAGATCACGAGCGGGGTGGGGGAGAAGCAGACTCCCTGTTGAACAGGGAGCCCGATGGGGGGACTCGGTGACCTGAGCCAAAGGCAGACATTAAACCGACTGAGCCACCCAGGTGCCCCATGAAATATCTATTTTAGATATTAGCAGTTGATTTCCCAGTAGGATAGTTGAGGATTTCGTTCTCTTTAAATATATTCCCACTCATTCTCCCCTCCCTCACCCTCTTAACACAGTTCTTTCTCAATTTTCGCTAAAAGAATAGTCAAAATTTACTGTTTTATGAATGAACGTTGTTTCCTATCAAGCAAAGTTGTACGTTAAGAGTCTAATTCCTGTTTTCTAGAACAGTTTTGTTTTTCTGGATTAACAACTGCCTAGTATTTTCTTTTGTCCTCTTCTTTATGTATGTGTCACTATTACTTTTTTCAAATGTTCCAAAGATCTGTTTCATGCTTATCGATAATTTTTCCAAATACTGCAAGAATTTCTCAAACCCTCTAATACCAGTTTCATTTCCGCCCCCTCCCCCAGGACCCTCCCTCCCTGGCCTGGCTTCTGTGTCTAGGCCTAGTATATAACTGTTACTCTAGGGCTTCTCCTCATGAGTCCCCTGTGCTGGATCTCCTTTCTCTAGGATCACATATCTTTTTCTTATTTTCCTCTATCATTTTGCTAAAATACATGAAATTTCTCAATGGTAATACCGAGTTCTAGAAGACAGTAGAGCAATTTTCATCATAGACTTCTATTCATAACCAAACTAGACAGAATAAAAATATTTTAAAAGGAAATGTAAAGGAATGAAATCTTGCCATTTGCAATGACGTGGATGGAACTGGAGAGTATTATGCTGAGCGAAATAAGTCAATCAGAGAAAGACATGTATCATATGACCTCACTGATAAGAGGAATTCTTAATCTCAGGAAACAAACTGAGGGTTGCTGGAGTGGTGGGGGGTGGGAGGGGTGGGGTGGCTGGGTGATAGACATTGGGGAGGGTATGTGCTATGGTGAGCGCTGTGAATTGTGTAAGACTGTTGAATCACAGACCTGTACCTCTGAAACAAATAATACATTATATGTTAAAAAAAGAAGAAGAATAGGGCGCCTGGGTGGCTCAGTTGGTTAAGCGACTGCCTTCGGCTCAGGTCATGATCCTGGAGTCCCGGGATCGAGTCCCGCATCGGGCTCCCTGCTCGGCAGGGAGTCTGCTTCTCCTTCTGACCCTCCTCCCTCTCATGCTCTCTGTCTCTCATTCTCTCTCTCTCAAATAAATAAAATAAAATCTTAAAAAAAAAAAAAGAAGAATATAGCAGGAAGGGAAAAATGAAGGGGGGGGGAGTCGGAGGGGGAGACGAACCATGAGAGACGATGGACTCTGAGACACAAACTGAGGGTTCTAGAGGGGAGGTGGGTGGGTGGGGGGGATAGGTTAGCCTGGTGATGGGTATTAAAGAAGGCACGTACTGCATGGAGCACTGGGTGTTAATACACAAACAATGAATCATGGAACACTACATCAAAAACTAATGATGTAATGTATGGTGATTAACATAACATAATAAAAAAAAGAAAAAAATATAGTCATATGGTGAAGACTGGACTAAAAGAGGGTCTAGATTCAAGAAAGAAGGGACTGTCAAAGTAATAGGTATATACCCTTTCCCCTGAATTAAAGACATAAAATGCTAAACTACCAGAGATAACTTCATGGTTATATCCCTTTAACTAGACAACTAAAAAATACCCCAGAATTTTAGACCACTGTAATTTTTTAAACCCCAATTCCCTCATAAGGTTTCCTAGCATCTCTACAAAGGATGCTAACTTCATATTACAACAAATGATGCCAAAGTCTAGAGCATTTCTGACATATCAGGGTTTATTTTATCTGCTGTCCAAGAACAAAACTATCACGTGTAAAAACTCATTGTTTTCTGGACTTTTTTGCCTCTGTACTGTCTGATTATACATGCCTCTTAATACGTTGGTGGATATTAAGTATGAGAAAATATTAAATAAAATTAAAAGACTGAAGGCAGAAAGAATAATAATATCCAAACTGTTAAATACTTTTTTACAGATTAAAAATACATGGGCAAGTACTTGGAGAAAGAACTTCTGGGGTTGCCTTTGGGGATTGGGTTTTGGAGGGGGGCAAGGAACTGCTCTTTCTTTTAAGCTTTCCAGTACTGTCTTGTTTTCTTTTGACCAACGCATATATTTTACTTTTAATAAAATAAAGACTGATTTAAAATTTAAAAGCATTTTAAAATAAACAAAATAAATATTGAGGAACTAAATAGAAAAGAAAGCCTCCAAACAGACCTAATGAATATATTTTGTGTTTTTTTAGGACTTTTAAAAAACTTTTAAGTGTTTCTGAGATCAGAATGTATCTTACAACAATTAAAGTTATTAGTATTTACATTATTACCACTTATGTGTTAGTACCTTTCTCCCCCAACCAAAACTTGTAACTATTATATTTCTGGCACCTTTTGATTATGTTTTCATAGGATCAAGGAAGTGGAAATCCTTAAGTATAGGATTTTTCAGAACTCTGCTCTTCTAGGCACTAGAAGTTCTGAAGCTTTTTCAAGGTGAAATTGCTAGGCTCTGCCTTCCTCTTAGTTCTCCTTTTCTTTATTTCTATATCCTCTTTACGAAGCTCCATCTTAATCTACATTATATATTTGGCAAGGTAGACTTCTTCAGTAAGTTGGTTAACTGTGGTTGGAAAAACTATATCCTGTCCTTCACCATCCACCATCCACCACTCTTTATTTCACTGGAGAGTCAAATGGGAAAAATCAAACTAGGCAGGTTAGTAGAACATTTAAAAAAAGTAAAAAAAAACTAAGAGAAGATAATAGGTGAATATTGTTTTTACAGTACTGGGTTGAAGAAGCCTTCTCAAAGTACCATCCAAGGTAGTGAAGGATAATGTTAATAGATTGAACTAAATAATTACTAGAAATTGTTATATTTTTAGTATAAAAATCAAGCAACATACATGAGAAAACCCTGACCATATTAAAGAGTCTTTATGCTCATTGTTAAAAGAGGTGATCAAATGACAACAAGAGAAATTCATAAAAAAGGAAATAAAATGACCTATAATATATGATAAACATTTTACTTTTGCGAATAGCTGAAGAAAATGAGTTATTTCTAGCCTCTTAAATTGGAAAACATTACAAAATAAGCTAACCCATGTTGCTGAGAATGTGGGGAACTAGACATTTTCATATACTTCAGATAGAAGTGTAGGTTGACAAAAGCTTTCTTGAAAGCAATTTTGCAGTATGTGTCATGTCTTTAAAATGAATATGTAATTGGTCCTAAGGAAATAATTTTGATACATATTTTATTTGAATTTAAATCTATTTATATTTATTATGGTATTCTTATTGTAGCAAAAGACAAGATTAATCCAGATTTCCAACAATAGGTGATTTTAAAAACTATGATATACCCATTCAAAGGAATATCATGCGGCTCTGTCTTTGAGGGAAGGTCGAGAATTGGTTTTAAAGCTGTTCTCAAAAAAAGCATTTATTGTCAACTTCTAACACATTTTTGCCACATATGCTTCAATTGGAGAAACAGAGTTTATGTACTTCACAGTTTTATCAGAAAGTGGGAAATCTACTCCAGAAATACCTCAAAATGAATTAATACTGTGAGTCAAGTTATGTTAGAATTAGCTGATCCTGGGCTGGTATTGTCCATTATTTATAGATCCCAGTTACCTTTATAGGAGGTAATTGTAGAAGGCATTGCCTTTAAGCCTGAGATTCAATATTCTCTACTCCTCCTTGATACCACTGACTCTTAGCTGTCCCCAATAGAGCATGCCCAGCCATGCTCAGACAGCCATGTGCATGTGACAAGAGTGCTTATTTGATCTGCAGGCTGTAGCAGCAGCTTCCTTCTAATTATATCATAGTGATACAATCATGAGGCAGAGATTGGTTCAATATCCTCACTTTCTGGGCTGTGTTTATTCCCTGATGGTTCTTTGGTAGTGTTTTCTGGCTCAGTAATGGAACCACCTTTCAAGCAAATGTGTGGTGTCTTAATTTGAACCCTGAATGGACTCCCCTTGCTTCCCAAAAATCTAGTCCAGTTTGATGGTTCTAATGATTCTAATAGAATCATTGAACATATACTTAAGTTTATGTTCTTCTTAAGGACATTTACCATGTTAACAAGGGATATATAAAAAAGGAGATTCCTAAGTGGCCCAAGCGAAACAAATTGGTTTAAAACTAGCGAAGTGGAGCCATGATGGGTTCCAGAAGTGACCAGTGGGGTCATGAGGAGTGAGAACTGTTCTCAAGCTAGGATCTTCTAGTTATTTCAGGGTCATCAGAATCCAGTTTAATGTTGGTATCAAGGTCACTAACTAGCTTCAGGCCTGGATCAAGAGGCACAAATGTAGCCTCACACAATGAGGTAAGGGGAACTTACCCACTGATCCTCCATATCTGACTTTGTACTGGATCATTTGGCACTAATTCCTATTTTCTGGCTAGCTATTGCTATGAAGCAAATCAGCTCAAAATGTAGTAGCTTAAAACAGCAATTATTTTATTAATTTTTGTGGTGTCTGTAGGTCAGGAATTTGGATGCGTTTTGGCTGGATGATTCTGGCATGGGGTTTCTCAGGCATCCGCAGTCAGATGGTGGCTGGACTGGGACGGCAGGGGTCTGGTGCCGCCGGAGCCCCTTGGGCGTCTCTGTTCCTTCACATAGTCTCATTTAGTATGTTCACATGCGATTTACACATGGACTAATTTGGGCTTCCTCAGCATGGTGGCTTCCATGAGAGCATTTGGACTATGTACGTGGTCAGGGCTCGCAGGTGAGCACATCCATTCTCAAAGCAGACAGTGCATTAGCTTTTATGACCCAACCTCAGAATCCTCTCAAGCTTCCCTTCTGCCATATTCTGTTGGTTATGAGCCACTTCCAAGTCCACACACTCAAGGGAACGGAATTAGACTCTACCTCTCGAAGGGGAGTGGCAAGGCTCCAGGAGAGCCTGTGGGATGGCACATATTATTGTGACCATCGTTAGAAAATACACTTTGTCGCACCTGGCCCATCAGTCAAGCTCTCCAGGGCCACTGAGTTCAGTGTGGAAGAGCTTTTGTAATCTCAGATAAGCAAAGGCAAGTTTTTGTATTTGGAAGGGGATTTGGGGAGCGTGGGGGATAGTCATTCTTTGATTAAAAAAAAAACATATATAGAGAGCAAGTTCTGTTTGGCCTAATTTCCATGTTTGCTGTGATAGAGATGGGTGTATGTAAAGGACAGGTGTATCTATATAAGCGATACCTGCACAACTTATGATTACTCCTGCTCAGGCTTAACAAATAAAGAAATGTGGTTCTGACTCTTTATTACTGAGTGACTAGAGAATTGTTATCAATGGATCATTTTCAACTTTAGTACAGTGACAAGTAGTATTTTTAAAGGAGTAAGTTCTGTATCAACTGTTTAATATTCATATTTTAAGGATATCTAAAGTCATGATCACTAAGCATTGAGATTTTACCGAAGTGGAACAAAAGTAAAGTGAAATAATGAATAAAATAAAATCTAGTGATATCTGGAAATAAGAGCTCACTGAACAAATACAAGATTGGTGGGTCATAGTGGATATCATTTCCTCCCAGTTTGACTCCTAATTGTTTTCTCTGTTGGGTCTCTTGCTCTGCTTACTCTAGCCATGGAACAAATGGCACTTCCAGCCATCAAAGTAGGAATCCAGAAATTAATGGAAGATTCCTTCTGTCTCCAACTCCCCCAGTAACTTCCACACCTTCACCACTGTAGCTGCTTCCTAAATGGTGTCCCTGTTCTAATCTATTCTCTTGTCAGCCAGAGAGATCTTACCAGGTCACTCTGGTAAAAGGTCTCTTAACGGCTCTTTGGCTCTTCGTTTCTTAACTGATAAAATCTGAACTCCTTGACAAGGTACTCAGGGACCTACATGATCTGGTCCTGCCTACCAGGCATTTCCTGTCCCTTCTCCTCTCATATTTTTTGGTCCATTAAAATAAACTACAGACCCTTTATTTTAACACCTTCATGCTTTTGTTCAAACAGGAATGCTTTTTCTAGGCCCTTTGCTTGGCAACCTCTCTTCCAGGAAGCGTTTGTTAATTACGAGACCTGTCTTCTGTGCCCCCATGCCACTCTGTCCATCATACCAGCCAGCCCACATGGTCTGCTTTCCCCACTACCCTTTGAATTCTCTGAGGGCAGCGACTGTCACCCTGTGTCTTCAGAATTAGCACAGTGTCAGCAGCAAGCAGGAATTTAATAAAACTTGGAATAGAATAAAATTAAACAAAAAGTGAACAATGAATGGTTCAGCAATATGACATTCTCATTTCAGTGAGAGTTGTGGTACTTGTATAGCAGCAGTATTAAAAGAGTAGGATCCTGAGGATCTGCCAGGTGGGACTGGGTTCCTCACCAGAGCTTTCTTGGTTTCTGAGAGCTGCAACCCAAAGGGGGCTGCAACCCAAAGGGGGCTGTGAAGTGAGGGTGGAAGCTTGGATCAGGTTCAGAGGAGTCCTCAAGGCTCTAAAGATGAAACCTACAGTGTCCAAGGAAAGGAAATTTTTTTTAAAAAGATTTATTTATTTATTTATTAGAGAGGGAGAAGAGAGCACGTGCACCAGTGAGAGGCAGAGGGAGAAGCAGACCCCACCCCTGAGCAGGGAGCCCAATGCGGGACTCGATCTCAGGACCCTGAGATCATGACCTGAGCTGAAGACAGGTGCTTAACCAAGACTGAGCCACCCAGGCAACCCTTAAAGATTTATTTTTTATTTTTTTTATTTTTAAGTAACCTCTACACTCAACGTGGGGCTTGAACTTACAACCCCGAGATCATGAGTTGCACGCTCTACCGACTGAGCCAGCCAGGTGCCCAGGAAAGGATATCTTTTTTTTTTTTTTTAAGATTTTGTTTATTTATTTGACAGAGAGAGATACAGCAAGAGAGCGAACACAAGCAGGGGGAGTGGGAGACGGAGAAGCAGGCTTCCCGTGGAGCAGGGAGCCCGATGTGGGGCTCAATCCCAGGACCCTGGTATCATGACCTGAGCCAAAGGCAGATGTTCAATGACTGAGCCACCCAGGCGCCACCAGGAAAGGATATCTTAAGGCTAGAGAAGAAAAAGTCAATGTAGCTTGATAATGGCATCCAAATTTTAAAAATTCATCTTCACTGAAGACGGGCATCTCCTAGGGATCAGGGGCATGGACCATGGCCTTAATCAGTAGAGGAAGAGATTTAAACAAAGATTTCCTGACAGTGAAGCTTATAAAGTGGGGCAGATGGCTTATGGAAATTAAGAAATCTGCCCTTTTTTGAGCAGGGGAAGACAGGAGCAGGAGACTAAAGGGTGGGAGGAAGCTTCCACAAACTCAAGTAGGTCTGTCAAACGTGGGAATGGCTTTTTGCAAATCCCATAAATCAGTGATTTTTCAAATGCTGACTTTACATCATAGTACAACATTTACAACATTTCACTCATTTTTGCCTAGAAGAAATGCTGAATTTATGAGCATACAGTGAAAAGAACCTTCTCTAAAGTGCAGTCAGTTGGTGATGATGCTTGATACTAGCTATTTCTACTTTTACTTGCTGTAAAGGATCTGTTAAAGAAAGGAAAAAACTTTTTTTTTTTTTTTTAATAACTTGCTGATTGATCTTAGGTAACACTTGTGGCAAGATAGGATTGTTAGCTCTGCTGTCTGGAAAAATTGTGTGTCTCTGTTCGTTGCTTTTATGCTGGCACTTTCTAATATTTAAATACCATATAGCAGCACCACAAAGATGTTCAAATGTTACTAGTGGAAACTGCATTAGCAGTTAAAATTACTGTATATTTCTTTTCTATGTCAGTAAAAGGAATTGGGTTTCTTTGGAATGGAAAATGCTCTTATGTATCTTTTGCAAAATTTAATTTATTAGCTCTTTGTCTTATAGTCCCTTTCATTTTTTTTTCTTATATAGTAAAGAATCATTAAAAGAAACACATATAAACTCTTCAAGGTTTTGTTCTTATACTGTAAGGCTAAGAATAGTTTAAGGGGAGCCAATCCACATGCTTTAATCCATATGAGGGAAAAAGATTTTGTAAATGTTTCTCTTCAAAGTACTAAAAGTAAATGAAAGTTAAAGGGGGAGGCTAAAAAGAAAGCCTTATTAATGGGAAATACATTCTGATAAATCAAACTGATTCCAATCTTAATAGTCAGTTTAAATAATAGAATTGATTAATAGTATCAAATTAGGATTAAAGAAAGGGATAAAAATCTATTTCCACAAGTTGTTTCAAAACAAGGCATTCACTGGCTGATGCCATATGATATCAGTCTGATTATACTGTACACAATAAAGCATGCCCTACAATAAAATCCTGCTGGGAGGTGTGTTTAATCAGATGCCTTTGATATTATTTGAGCGAAAGCTACTGTGGGCTCAAAAGAATCAAAGAAAAAATCTTTAGCTCCCGCAATCAATCTTAATCCACTGTGGATGCTGGTGCTCTACACATACCCTATCCTAATCTACTCTCAAACATAAGCATGAGCTAACTGGTTGGGATTTCAGATTTGTCTTTTCAGAAGCCACAAACAGAAATTTGTTTTGCTTAATAACCATGTTCTACACTGACTGTTCATTCCTAAGCTTCTCACAAATCAAGTCAAGATAAAGATTTTCTGTTGGCAGGAATTTTAGTGGACACTGGTGAGTACAATTAACAGCCATCCAATAATAATTTAAAATTACTGTCTTAGCTAGCTTTGTTTGGCTCCCACAGGAACTAAATCAACACTTGCACTTCCCAAGACATTCTTTATGTGTCATTGCCCAATTTTAAACCAGATTTTGTGAAGCTATGTCCTGGAAATAACAGACGAAATGAAAAGTTTTATAACTTACTTTTCTCCTTCTTCCACGGAGTGCACTATATTTGCATTTTCCTGAGCTTGTCACTGTAGTTGTGGAGTTCACTTCAAGTTGCCAGCTTCCAGTGTATGTCAGAACAACTTAAAGTGGTCCTCCCTCTGCCAGTTTGAAATTGGTCCTTAAATTATAATCAGCTCCAACGGAGGCTGCTGGAGGTAGGGAATTTAGTTCAGTAACTTTGAGGGGAGAAGGCTGCTCCAGCTAAAGCTTTCTTTACCCCTCTGCCAGTGCCATGGGGTTGGAAGACATCTCGGGGGAGTAAGGCCCAGCCAGCCACCAAGTTGCTGATGCAACCTAAAGCTACTTGGGAAGGGAAGGAGAACAAAAGGCATCACTTATGTTAGGTGATTAGCGGCAAATGATGTATGGGGGTGGGAGGGAGCCTGGCGTACACAGGGGAGGGGGGCTGGCAGTTGCCCTTGTCTAGAAGGGGGAAGGACAAAGAATGCTGTCCCTGAGCATTGGAGGCCCTGGGGGATTTCTTAACAGAATCAAACGGCAGAGGACTATTAGCAGCCTGGTACAGTAAGAGCTCAAGTTCTTTGGACGTGTTGGCCTCACAGACAGCTGAAAATACCTAGTGGCAAATACCTATCAGCTACTTACGTATTTCAGAAACGAAAGATAATGGGAAGGTGAACAAATTGCACATCTTTTCCACTACCATTGCTCAGGGTTTCCAGTAAGTACAAGCAGTGTCTCAGCTGAGCTGCTCTTTCAAATTATTGTTAATTAAATAATACTCCCTAAGAAATCTGTCATTACAGGCAGCCAGGAATGGGTTTGTTTAGTTTGCTTGAGGCTATTAATGCTCCAGCAAACGGGCTCTTAATTGCCAGACGAGGTAATTTCATTGGGGGTTGTAGTTCACGTTTCCCAACAATTTTATGGTATATTTTATATCTTAAACTTTTCCTTTTTGTTTCTCTGTCTGGAGTTGAGTTCTCTAATGCTTCATCCATTGAATTAGCCATTCTCCGTAATGGAAAAAATGCATGTTACTGAATCTGTAATTTTCCCCCCTATTTCCATTATGACTAAAGAGAAGCAACTAATAACGGATTTTAAAATTAATTTTCCCCTGCTCATTTCATTACTTATCCTTTGAAATAAGTGACTTTTGCTGGGAGAAATGATTTCTGGGATGTCACAGATGCAACTCTGACATTCCTTCTTGTCAACTGTTTTCCTAGTAGACAGGAGTGTTGGATGGGTAGAACAATTATCATTAGACATAGTTGAAAGGGGGAAAGATGAGGGCATTCGGCTCCAGAGAAGAGATGTGCTGTGGCCTAGAATTTGAAGTGACCTTATCGTCAAACATTTTCTTTCTGTTCATAAGCAGAGAATAAGGACAAATATGAAGAAAAAGTCACCTTTTTTTCAGTGTTATAAAAGCCTCCATATGCCATTTCAAAAAGAAGTGCTTTTTCAGCCTTTTCTTAAATGACCTCTTTTCATCATAATATAATCTATTTTTTTCACCTTTTGACCAGTACTTTGGTTTTCTAATAAAACTATGTACTTGTTTCAGAGGAATTACACTTTAGAATGCATCTTGGTGGTATTTCATCCAAGTTTCATTTGGTTGAATTAATGTGCAGGAGAGAGAGCGGGGGGAGAGAGAGAGAGAATAGTAGAAGCGAGAGTCACATAATCCAACCTCCAGGCGTAACTTTCTTCAGTTTCATATTTCAGTATCATTAGAGTAACTTTTATCTGTGATAAAAGCATAATTTAGCTGGATAGTACTAAAACATATATATATCCACATTTTATCAGTGATTTACTGTCCTGTGGTCAAAATAGTTTGCTTTCTTCCTCTTCGCCAAGTTCACGTTTTGTTATCTGGTGTCACTTGATAATCTTTCCTTCTCCTGTTTCCACCCCCCCTAGGTTCTTGTCTCTCTCTTTTTCCCATTAAGATGTGAATGGGCAGGCATCTCAGCCAATATGTCTATACATGGCTGAATACACTTGGAGAAAAGCAGGGTCTCCTTTTGTCTGGACCCTGGATGGCTGCGTGTCATTCCGCACCAACGGGCAGGGCCTCCCTCACAGTAGGAATTTTGTAATAATTGCCAGAACAAATTGAGCTAGGCTTATCAGTTCCTTTCCTTTTTCAGTTGGAAAATGGAGGGAATGGGAGAACAAGGCCATTTTTGACCAATGACAATACAGCATAGAAATAGATTGGATACAGCTAGTGCCCAGTCGTGTTGTAGACAACAGTCATCCATGTACACAATATATTGTGTACAGAGATGATAAGATGTTACCCCCACAGTCATCAAGCTAACTGAGCCTTGTTTTCCCCACATGCTCTAGGCATTCTGCTATGTACGATCTGCATTTACCGCAGTAGGCAGGGGGAGTGAGTGGAATTTATATGCAGACAGTTGGCAGAGGCAAGCAAACACAGATGTGACTGGTTGGTGCTTGTGTTCTTTTTGCACATTGTATAGACCAACAGAGGTAATATAATACTCAAGTTGTTTTACAGTAGGGAGCAATAAGAAAAACAGTCTTTGGGAAGAAAGTTGAATATAGGGGAAAAAAATTCATTTAAAAGTCGATATATATTTTTTTCCTATACAAATTTTTTATCAGAATCTCTATGAACTATATATGATATGTGATACCGTCACCGTATCTAGATACACTGATATCTGATACCTGATATCATATATGAGATCTGCAATGTATCTAGATCCTTCTCTGTGTTTGCTGTGTATTTATGTGTGTGTGTTTGTGACTATGTGTTTTTATTCATTAATTCCACATATATGGATGTAGCTGGAAACTATAATGTACATATGGAGATGTAAATGCAAACATGCAATAGCAGAGATGATTTTAATTTTATATATATATCTATGTAAAAATATATGTATATTCATACTCCAAAGCTTGATTCTAAATCTACAAGTACCACGTGTTCCCTTCTGGAAATCTTTCCACCTTAACAAGAGACTGCATTGGGCTTGAGGGTATCCTGTGCACCCATGGCTCTGTATGGGGTTGTCACTACAGGTCGGTTGGGAGGCAGGGCCTTTGGTAAACTGGGCAGCCAGTCTGGTGTAGCTGAACTGCTAACGCAGCCAGGCCACCTGGCCGTGTGACAGCCCAGCCTATATTTTTAAAAATACTGCTATTTAAATAAATTGTGTGTGTGTGTGTGTGTGTGTGTGTATGAGAGAGAGAGAGAGAGAGAGAGAGAGAGAATGAGAATCCCCATTCAGTGGGGTTAAGCTTTGCTCAGCTGCTTCCAAAGCAACTGGAGGTAGACAAGACAAGGCGTCACAGCCAACTGAATGGCTTTCCATCTGCCCTCTGCTTTGCTTGGAAATAACCAGCCAGACCAACGGTTTTTGCTTTGTTCATTTTTTTCCTCTGGTCTGAAGCGGAGGCTGACATGAAACAAACATGGCATTTCCTTTTGAAAATTGGATTCTGAAATTGGCCTCATCTTTCCAGAAGCACAGTGCTATTGCAGTTTCTTCCCAGTTTTGTAAATGTCATAAACAATTTGTATATAAAGCTCCAAATTTGGAGGCAGTTACCACATGAGGTTTTTGCGATTTTTTCCGGGGAGGTGTTTGGTTTTTGGTGGTCATGAAGGGATACGGTGTAGCGGGATGCATGGAAGTGGTTTTCCCTGCACAGAGAGATGAAGAAAATGGGGTAACAAATTAATAATAAAGAACACATTTGCCGGGCTTTTATTAGCAGTTTTAAAGGAGACACGGTAAAATGTGAAGTCATGCAAATGTGGCTTCTTTAAGAACTTCATTAGCATCACCCAGAAGCTGTAGTTTACAATAAATGGCCACTGGGGCCCCCATAGGTCATGGCTCGTGGCCAGCTCACTGCAATCGAAGTGATGCTTACTGTAAGGCAAGTCCCCTGGACACGATGTATGAGGTACGGATGACAGTACATTATCTAAACCACTTGCACTGTAGTGATTTGAAATTGGAAGACTTTTAATGAAGCAAGCAGGGAAAAAAAAAGCTGCTAGAGGAATGCCATCTATTAAGGTCTCCTGGCAGAGACACCACATATGCTTATCTTTAAAAGGAGAGGTAAGGAAAAGAACGTTTTTAGATGAGAGTTACCAATATTCTTTAATACCTTGCTCTCCTCCTCCCCAAACACACACACACACACACACACACATACATGTGCACGCACATGCACCCCTGTACACAGAAGTGAAGAGATTTCCCTCACCCGTAACACCTTTAGTATGTCTTGATGTCTTGAATCTTTAGGGATTATAAGGAAAAAGAGCTGTTTTAGGGTGAAATAAGGGTGGGAGAATCCTGGTTACCAAGATTGTCATTTCCGTTCTCCACGCACGCAGTGAAAAGGCAAGCTATGCAATTTTAACTCTATTTTACTTTGAACTTGTGATGTAGTCATGGCTGGTCTCACAGACACAGTTAAGGCATATCGACTTAATAATGAGAGCAATCAGTAAGAAGGGCCATGTGCTATCTACAGGATCGGATTCTCCAGAGGAGGCAACTGGACGTGACGTGCAGCCGGATCACCTGGGTTCTAATCTCAGCTCCGCCATTTACAGGCTGTATGAATTTGGGCAAACACTAAACCTTTTTGTGTTTCCCTGTCCACACGTACGAAACAGAGCTGATGGTAGCTAGTTTATAAATCTGCTGCCTAAGTCATTGTAAGTGAAGTAAGGGAAAGGCCTTGGTACACTGTAAGTCCTAAATAAATACTAGTTATTAGTACTAGTGGGAGGAACACCATGGACTGTGGGATCAGGCAGAATCGGGTTTACATTTATCTCTGTGGGTTTTTTTTTTTTCCAAATTATTTCATCTTTCTGAGGCTCAGAGAGTTTTTCCAATCTGTAGAGTTGTAGGGTTGCCCTAAGGATTAAATCATCTCCTGTCTGCAACATGCGAAGCATAGTGTGTGGAACAAAACAGGTGCTCAATGAAAGTTTCTTTCCAAAAGTAGGAAAGACAACACTCCTGCGGTGCAAACTATAAAGCCTTTTCTCATAATTGCTTGCATCTTTTCCTGAGGTTTTTTTTGGGGGGCGGGCAATTAATCTGTCCAACTGCGGATTTCATATTACTTAGTCAGGAGTGGTGATTTCCCTAAAGGTATTGAAGTTGCAAATCCTATATTTGGTGGATAGGAGAAAATGGACACTTGTAGATAAGATGTAAAGTTCTACCTGGCTTGTCAAAAAGACACTCTATTCTTGATACATTTTTTGGGAAAAACAGACCAAAATACCCCAAAACATGCTTCTTCACTGTGACTATGTAGAAATTGTCAGATTCTCACGAGGCGAGGAAGGAAAATTATGCCACAAGTCTCTCCAAATATAGAAAAAATATGAAACATATTTTCCAGTGAAATAATTTGCACATAATTCTAACAGTAGAATCTGAAGGGGGTGTCTTAGCAGTATGTCTCCCAAATGGCAGACTCACCACTATGAATGGAGCCTCTTATTAGAGACTGTCCCAGATGCCTTTTGGGGTCCCTATGTAGCATATGTCTGTCTTGTTTAAGAACTGCTCCTGGGTCCCAAAGCCTGGGACCCTCCTGCGGCCTTGTTGATAACAAAAGACTATGTCCCTCTCCCAGGCTGAAACTGCTTAGAACAGGGTGGACATCTTGAGTCAAGGTGGGCCATACGGCTTCTCTTTCTTGGGAATGTGGACCTGGGATGTACAGGGATGGATGGGATGCTGTGTCCTGCAGAGGCTGTGCAAAGGAAGAATGGCAGAGAAGAGAGACACAAGGAAGGCACAAGACCTCTCTCTTCCCAGTTCCTGTCCCTTGGGAGGCTGAGCTGAACCTCCTGCTTTTGGATTCTGTGAGATACCTCTGTAACCATGCACTCACTCATTTCCCCCATTTCCTTAAAACTAGCTTGAGGAAACCAGTTTTGGTTATCTGAGACCAAAACTTTACTAGCAGGAATTATATCTGTCTCATGGAAAACTGTCCTCAAGTTGTGGGAAGAATAGTTCAAGATTTTCATAGAGTTAATCCTCTCTCCCACCCCCTCGATTGTTTTGAGCACCTTTATTACTAAGATGACCTGCAGAAGGTAGAGTCATAACAAGACGGCCTTGATAGAGATGGTGGTGATGTCATGAGCTACATATTCTGTAACTTTGCATGACTGGAACATCATGTCATGGAAAGATTTATGAATACTAATTTTTAAGAAATATACTATGATGCAGCATTTAAATAAAATAGTAAGTTTCTATTGTTAAATGTTAGATAATAAGTTTGAACATTTGTGAGATAACTAGGGTAGAATTTTTTTTTGTAAAAAGATGGGTAGACAATCACTCTCAGGGTTGTTTACGTGTTGTAAATCTTGTATTTGTATTTATTTCAAAAAGTGATTCATTACTCTTCAAACAGTGAAAAGAACTGCTTTGCAGTTCCTAGGGAATATGTCTTTATTCAGCTTTGTATTGTTTAGGTGATGAGTACACCTTCTTTTTAGGGCAGATCCTCATGTATGTGGGTGGGTTACTGAGATTTTCTGTAGAATTAGAATGAGGATAGTTTTTATTGACTTCGCACTCACAAACATCACCTTCCATTTGTTTTTTTTGGTGCTTTGATCTACTGTGCTGTTCAAACTTCTTGTTTCATTTCAATATTAATTTTTAAAATGAGCCATTAAAATTCACCTTAGTTGATGACAAAATTCCAAGCCATTAATTCTCTCTGAACATTAAGAATCGTTTTATTTCCAAAATATGAAAATTTAAAAATGCTTTGGAAATCTAATGTCAATTCAGTCTTGCAAACCTGGTAACTAAACGATCCAGGGTTCTTATTGCCATTTCTGTTTTATTTTCTTCATTATGATGGGAAATAATGTGCGTTACTAGCAAAAGGTCCACACAGAAAGTGGGGAGGGTGCCATTCTTTGTAGGAAGATGGCAGTTGTAATTATCAGATGCAAAGTTATGGTTGAGAGAAGCCCGAAGGCTAGAGGATGAGTACAGTTAATAGATTTGGTGCTTTTCTTTGCTTTTTATGCCTTGCTTTTTGGTAGCTGTAGGAGTATACATGTGGAGAGTAATGAGTGCCAGAGCCTGTTGACAATGACCCTATTTTCAGTTTCAATTTTAAAAAATACCAGGTGATGTTTTGGGCAGCCAGGCCAGCGAGCATCCTGACAAAATCTTCTCTCGGATTTACTTTGGAATTGATGTTGTCTTCTACGACAAGGCTGATTTTGAAATGATTGATCCCATTTGTGGATATTATCATTTCCTCAAGTTAGTTACAAATCAGAATTAGTGTGCTACAGTGGTAAATACTGTTGAGATTTTTCTAAATAGGTTCAGTGGTTCCATAGACGTTTTAGTAAGAATAATTCACATCCAGCCCGTGATGGAGGTTGCAGCTGCTTTCCCCTCAACCTCAACTTCAACTTCAGTTCTGTGCCTGGTTCATTAATGTCTGCTTGCAAATTGGAGGGCTCTGGCTATTTTTCACTCTGATGCTGATGTTTCCTCCTAGTCCCAGGTACTGGTAAATGGGTGTGGTGGCTTTCAGCTCCCATGTGGTGTCAAGTGACCGCCCACATTCATTCTCCACCAGTGTTTTGATCAGGGACCCAAGTGAAGATAGTTTTGACGGGTAACTGTCAGTTCCTGTGGCACGCTGTGCCCTGGCTGGTGTTCCCAAACTGCTAGGGTTGAACAGCGTATGAATTGAAGCATCCAGAACACACATGGAAGGGGATTGTCTGGTCTTTGCTGCAGTGTAATGAGGACAGAGGGAGGGGGTGTTGGTGGGGGGGTATCAGGGTTGAGGGGTGCAACTGGGTTAGCACAGGAAGAACAATGAGGAAAGTGATATTTCACACTTCAGGAAGATGTTAAACTTATTTTTTACCTTGTTAAACCACTAAACTGTTCTTCCCTCAGATGTTCCTTTGCATTTTTTTTTTTTTTTGAAAGTTAGGAATAGTTGACCATGCTGCATAAGCAGAAAACTCTGAGCTTATATAAAGCATATAATGATGTCATCAATAAAATTAAAAAAAACGAAATTGCCAGAGTGGTACATACTTAATTACGCACGCCTCTCGCTGTGCTCTATGGTAATAATGGCAAGCAAATCACAGAAACAGTGTAGCTGGTATTACTTTTAATAGGGAAGGGAACTAATATTTATTGAATTCCTAATATCTGCCGGGCTCCATGCTGGGTGCTTTACATATGTTATCTCATTTAATGTGTAGCTACACAAGGCATTTCCAGGGCCCAGTGTGCTTAGAGGAGGCAGAGGTTACACTTCCAGGCCCTTCGGAAGACCCATGATTCTCTTTCCTTTGGCAGAGGCACTTATTTTCCCAGTGGTCCAGGGTCCTTTTGCCTTCTCCCCGATTTGGGAGTTTGGACTTCCTGGGCCCTGGAATCTTAGCTCCAGGTGGATGCAGTGAGGAGGACACAGCTCCTTCCTTCCATACCGTATCTCACCTTCAAGTTTCACTAAGGGCTGGGTGTTGTGCTCCAGCCTCCAGATTGGAATTCTCTGTGAATACAAGGAAGCAGAACCCAAAGTAACTCGTTGCCTGAGTTTGAGGGAACGTGAATAGGAAACTCACTGCAGTCCCCAGCTCCGCTGTCTCTTCCTTTCCCGTGAACAGCTTCACAAAGTGAAAGGAAGAAGGCCAAGTTGTGTGCCTCAGGCGGAGGCCCCTCCACCCTTACCCCTCTGTTGCCCTTCCAAATAGGTTTATTAACAGTACCTGACATTTTACTACTTAAAGGGATTAGGGAATTCTTTGAAAGTCTGATAAACAATCTTGACTCCCCTTCCCAGAAAAATGTACCAGTGTTTATACTTCAAGTGAAAACTACTTGATTTAGATATTCACACAAACTGCCAAGGAAAACTTCTGAGAGGGTGGGGAGGGGAGGGGCGGTAGGGAGAGTGCATCATCCATTCATTCTTTAGTAGGATTATTTTATTCATTTGAGTACTTGAGATGTACTTAAGGCAACAGGAGCTGATGAGAGGAGGTGGGTAGTAGTGGTGAGAGATCATTTTGAAGTATGAGCCCTTGAGGGAGAAGGGAGGCCCAACTGGGGATGGTGGTAGGACTTATAGTGAAGGCCTTGGAGGGCCGTCCATCAGGGTGTACAGCCTTGCTGTGGGGGTCCATGGGCCAGTGGCTTGGTCATCACCCAGGGGCTTGTTAGGAATGCAGGATGGCAGACCCTTCGCCAGACATACTGAATCAGAATCTGCATTTTAACAAGATCCCACGTTCAAGTTTGAGAAGCATGGGTGTGTATCAAAGATACTAGGATAGAAGTCGGGAGCAGAGGTTGAGATGAGAGGAAGCTAGCAAGCAGGACTGGTGCTGAGAGGTTCCTGTGAGGGTGCCTATGAGTGCCTACAGGGTAGAGAAAAAAAGCTCACACAGGGGAAGAGCCAAGGGAAAGAGTCCTTAAGTAGTACTACAAGGGGAAGGTGGGAATATTCAAAGTCTGGGGAAGAAAGTCACATATTTAAATACTGTAACAACAAAAAGTCATTTACTATAATATGTTACATGATGAATGGTACATCATGACTTAGTGTGAATTATGTTTTCTGAACATTCAACTGGTATCAGAGATTTGTCATGCTAAATTATTTATGGAGTAAGTAACTTTAGGTAGTCTTCTATCTCTTCCCCTTGATGAATCTTTTGAACTTATCATTATCGTGTTTTCTTAAACCCTGTGTCACCCAGGGAGATGAGATCTCAAGGATCTTAAGTCATCAGCTCCTATCATTGGCACGGCCATCCCTGACATGCTTTGGATGCCCTTTTCTCTTTTCTAAGAGAACCTTTATCAAATACTTGTTGGACACATTACGTTAGCAACTGTTGCTTGATTTCTAACCGTTCCTTTGTTTTGTGAAGGCATGTGAAAAGAAGTTATAATTTTTGGAGCAGAGAGAGAGAATAATACTATGATTTTATGATTTAGAGGCTATATTCCATCACAGAAATGCTGGCCACATTTATGGGTTGAATTTTGTCCCCCTCCAAAAAAATATGCTGAAGTCCTAACCCCTGGTACCCGTGAATGTGGCCTTATTTGGACTTCTGGCTTCCAGAATTGTGAGACAATAAATTTCTGTTGTTTTAAGGCATCCAGTGTGTTATGGCAGCCTAGGAAGCTAATATACCATGCTGAACTATTTTTCTGTAATTAGTAATCATTTTGATCTAATTTTGAATGAGGTCATTAGTTTTGTATACTACTATTTGAGATGGAATAGTCATTAAAGAAACTAAAACATTTTCCCAATTAATAGTAAATTCAAATCCCCTACTTGTATAGGCACTTGTATAATTTTTATAAAATCCGTATATGCTGTGGTTCAAATTTACCTTTTCATGAAATGACAAAATTGCTATTTTTCTTTTAGAATTAAAAAACTCATTTGTGTATCTTAGTGGAAAAAATATAAGTAACAATGTCCTGCATCTTGGTAGCACTTACTACCTGAGATACTTTAAATAATTTTGATTAAAAAATATTGAAAGATGTATTTACTCCTAAATCAATAAATTATTTGAAAAAACTGAAAAACATTTAAATATTGTCTGATGTTAGCAGCTGGTGGTATCTAAGATATCATTACTTATTGAAAGAAGTGGCAAAACATGAGAAAAACACAAATGGCTAAGGAAAGAGGAAATTCAGCAAAACAGCTAATGCAATAATAGACTATATGGTCAAGGGCTGTCAAAAATCTCAAACTTACTCTGAGGCCAGAGGCAGTCTGACCCTGCAGATTACCTTTCAGGGAAGGCTGGTGTTGCTGCCCATGTCACTGTCATGGATGGCTGTCAAGTGGGAAGGCCAGGACTGTATCAGACTCAGAGGAAGCCAATTCTGAGACACCGTTAGCTGGGTAAGCACAGCCTTTGTGGTGGCGGTGGCCTGTTTACGTTATGACCTCCCTGTACTGTAGGAGTTTTCTGCGACCGGCTTCTCCTCTTAGATTAGATGTGGTCCGGATCCTACTACACCTCCCACTTTTGGTTGCTTGTCTGAGGGAAACTTAGCATAAATCTGTTGTTTTGAACTCAATGCCAGGAAGACTAGTGACAAAGGTACCCCGAGGAGCTTATTCCAAGATGGCTCTGAGATGTGAATATCATTGCAGAATTGTATCAAGGTCACTTGTATTTATATTTTTCCTGAACAGTTGCTTGACTTTAAAATGCCTTTGGAATTTCCAACTCAAAATTCTAATCCCTTTCAGTGAGCTCAGTCTCTATGCAAAACTTGCTTCCCGCCTGCCAAATTGAAAGCATCTGGATGGAATACTGAATTTAGGTCATTTTTTTTTTTTCCAATTTGTCCTTCTCTAGATGAAAGGAAATCAAATCCAATAACATCATGCAGAGAGGAAGGTAAGAGTTCCAACAAGAGCTTTTTCTTTCAACAGTTGGTTGGACTTAATTGTGTGACTCTTTCCTGCTTCCCTGTCTCTACCTCTCCCACCACCAGATTTCAATGGCTGATTTGATTTTTAAAGTGTTGCTGCTTTTTACTTTCCATTATCTCTGTAGCACCATTGTCTGCTGAGGGGAATGACTGGAATATTCCTAGTTAATTCCTGAGGCTAATCAGTGTGGACTTTTCCATCTTCTCCCTGGAGGCTCTGGGCCAGGTAGACGAGGCTTCTCAGACTTGCAAGTACATAGGATACGTAGGAGTCCTGCAGGGTCTGGTTAAGGTGCAGATGTTACTAGGGCAGCCTGGGTTGGGGCCTGAGCTTTTATGTTGCTGACAAGCTTGTAGGTGTAAACATGCTAATTGGTGGACTACATCTAGAGTAGCAAGGGGCTGCTCCCCCTTGGGGAATATCTAGCTTTACATGGCCCTGCCTCTCTAAGAACTTAGATTCTGGCCTTGATATGTTAAATGCATTCGGATTTAGCACATGGATGTAATTCCACCATTTCCCCTTTCTCCATTTTATTTCTCTCCCCGATTAAGTGCACAAATTGAGTTCAAAAAATCAGTGCACACAGAAACTTGCCATTATAGAGAAAACATTTTTAACTGCGTAGAGAGAGGGGAAACAAAGAAAGATGTCTATCTCCAATGAACTTGTATTCCATCATGAAAGAATTCAGAATATAATTGAATCCGAGGTGATAGAGTTTCATTAGTATTTACTTAGCACTAAGGTAAGTAATAGAATGATAGCAGATTGAGGCATATTTAATTTTTAGCTTTCCAAGTGCTCTAAATAAAAGAGATTATAATAATATGACCGAAGCTATTATATCCGCAGCAGCACTTAAGACTGATAGATATAATGTCCCACTTAGGAGCTCTCACGGTACAATTAACTGGATGGTATTAAAAAGAAGTTTCTTAAAACACTTAAAGTTGTAAAGCAATTCTGAAATAGATCTGTGCTTCTCTAGTAAATACAAACAAGGAATGGAGTCATTTTAGTGGCTAATAAAAGAAATCAACAAGCCCAATTCTAGCTCCCTGTGGATGAGATTTAAAGCAACAAATCTATGCTACTTTATGCAATTAACATAAAATATACTTAAATTTGGAAGATTTACTCTGCCATCACCTTCCTACACAACAAACACAAATCCCAGGCTAATTTGCCTTCATTAATTCACATACCATTGCAGGGCTGACTTCTGCTCTCAGATGTTTATGCACAATCTACCTTCAAGTTAAGTTACTGCATATGGGCCCTTTAGCTTCTGTTCAGATCCTGAAGGAATCACAGGTTATAGACATCATGAGCCTCTCAGCCTGATTCTCCAAGCCCGAGGGAGGCTCTATTGATGTATGCAAAATCAAAGACGTTTGTGGAGAACAATTTTTTGCCTATCGTCTGGCAGAGTTCAGACCCAGATGCTTTGCTCTGAAAGGGAAGGGGCTTTGGCAGGCCTCATGTGGGAAGAGATAATGTCCAAGATGCCTCTTTGACGGACTACTTTCCTGGCCCCCCCTTCCCCAAATATTGCAGGAATGGGCCCAATAAATCAGGATCCAGGGCTAAATAAATCATTGACAACCTAAGGTATTTTGGAATTCTTTTTGAAAATGGATATTTAGAATATTTCACTATTCTCCTCAACTAAGGAAAACCCTATTCTGAAATAGAGTAAATAATAGGTAAAATGTTGGTTCAATATTCTAACATAGTAAACTAAGAGCGTGGGGTGGGGGTGGGTGCGGATGACAAAGGGAGGAGATTTTAGAGAATGAGAAGGCAACCAGATGGAGAGGGTGTCATACCAACAACAGGGCAGACAGAAGGAAAAAGAGAAACAGACATGGAGAGAAGACGCAAAGAGGCAGAGCAGAAAGACACTCTGTTGTGTTTGTTTGAACACTTGTATTATGTTCTATGTGTGTTTTCTTTAAAAAGTGTTCAAAGGAAGTCTGGTTTCTTTGCTTGTGAAAAGAGTTGACTGAGAACCCAGATCATCCATTGGAGGATCTGCATATAAAATTAGATCTGTTATACAGAAGAGAGGCATCAGTGTGAGGCCAACCAGGAAATGGCAGTGGATTGCCATGCAGTGGGAGCTCTGGGCCTGACTGGATGGAAAGGGGGAAGGGGACAAAGGGACTGAAGAATCCTTAGCTTCCTGTTTTCAGTGTTCGTTTGGCTCTAGAAGGCACTCAGTTTCCACCCAAATAGTCAAGATCTTGCCACATATGTTATATATTCTGTATTCAGTATTTTTGTAACAGCCCCAAAGAAGGAAAAAAAAAACCCAAACACATTGCTTTGCCATCATATTTGATCTTTCCAACAAGTCTGTGAAGTAGATGGTACAGGCATTAATTCTGAGGCCATCTAGTCAAAAGGCAGATAAGGAAACAGACTGGGAATTTAATTACTTGGGGAAAGTGACCTCACAAGGAAGGATATGAGTAGTATTCATAGTAGCTGAATGTGGGGTAGCCCTTCCACTGTACTATTTTGGGTGAGTAATTTAACCTTTCTGTGCCTAAATTTCCTCTTCTGTAAAAGGGGGAGGATAATAGGAATACCTGATGTTCAAGATTGTTGTCAAGATTAAAGAAAATAGTACAACAAGCACTTTGAACAGTGTCTGACAAAACTCTCTAAGTGCTAGATAAATGCTAGCTATCATTATTATAATTATTAATGCTAGATAAGCTATTCAGACCAGATTTTCTGGATTCACAGCCACTGCTATTTCAGTAAGCTGTGGTTAGGCAACCACTGAAGCATCAGTGGATAATCAGAGGTCACCACCTCTTTTTAGATTCTGGGAATGCTTCACAGACAAGGCTGATGTTCTACAGTGGAAGCAAGAACAGAGTTTCAGAGAGAGCAAGGATCTGTTTAGGAGGATCTCTAATTGGAAGATGTTCTATCAGAAATGGCTTTATCAATCAGGGGTCTTTTTTAAATTAAAAAAGATTTTATTTATTTAGAGAGAGAGTACACACTTAAGAAGGGGGAGGGGCAGAGGGAGAGGGAGAGGGAGCATCGCAAGCAGATTCTCCGATGAACACAGAGCCTGACGTGGGGCTCCATCTCACCACCCTGAGATTATGACCTGAGCTGAAATCAAGGGTCAGATGCTTAACTGACTGAGCCACCCAGGTGCCCCTCAAAGGGCTCTTTTTTTAAAAAGATAAACTGTTTCCATTGTAAAATGTCTCCCACCCAAACCTTGTGGCTACAATTGTCTTGCTCTCAAGACATGTCCTCCCAAACCTTGGTTTTGTTTTTTAAATGTTATGTAATTACATAACTCTGTTTAGACATGAATAGTTTTTATATTTTAAACATAGAAACAGCTCTATTAAAATAGATTAGAAGTCTTTTAAGCATTGAAAGAGATTTGGTTTGCAAGTCTTAATACCAAACATGAAAAGTACATCATCTAGTGGTATTACCCATGAACAACAAATAACGACAGTAATAGGTCTGGGAAAACCTCAGAGAGGTATTCTGCAAATCCTATGGAGAACACAGAATACCAAGACCAAGTTATCCTTTGCATTTGATGACCAGAAAGATGGGAAGAAATAGTTTGAGCCTATTGCCAAAATTTATCATCTTGCAACTACTCAGATTCCACACCCACCTTCGAGCAAATAAGAGGAATGGGGCCACACAGGGCTTAGGATAGAGGATTGAGGTTAGCAACCTGCCATGGAAAGGGGCCAATCCAAGCTGTAAGCTTATTAAATGATAGGGTCATAAGAGTTCATTTTTTAGAACTCTGTGGGGGTAAATCTATAATGAAGAGGGGTCTAGCATTTAAACTCATGTCAGTGTGTTTAAACATTTTTCAGTAATTCATTAAAAACTCTAAGGGGTGCTCATCCTTGAGATGATGTTAACTGCCCAAATTATGTAACAAATGCTAATTTGAGATAAGATTAAAAATAAAATTAAAGGGCATCTTTGATGCCATTTAGCACAGAATTATATGATTTTTGTTCTTAAAGGTAAAGCTATGGGGTTGCTTTGTTTGCTTGTCTAACTCAAGTTCTCATAAACCACATTCCTGCATTTGACAAATAATTGTATACTTGTAGAATCTCCTAGAAGATGACTGTGTGGCCAGAAGAATATTAAGAGTATAATGTAACCTTCCATTGACATAATTAGGCATATCGAAGAAACCCAAAACATGGAATAAATTACTCAAAAGCTGCATCATTTTAAGATTATTTAATATGCATTTTCACACTTAAAAAGAAGGTTGACCTCTTTTTGAAAAAATTATTTCATTAATGGCTCCAGAACCTTTATCTTGCAAACTGTCCTATTAAAACTTTTACCCATCAATCATACTTTTTAATTAACTACAGACTTTATTTAGGTTTCCCCAATTTTTCCACTAATGTCCATTTTCTATTCCAGGATTTAATCCTGGATCCTACATTGCATTTAATTATCATGTCTCTTTAGTCTCCTTCAAGCTCTGACAGTTTCCTGAGCTTTCTTTGACTTTCATGATACACTTTTTGAAGAGTACTGCTTACATATTTTGTAGAAGGCCCATCAGTTTGGGTTTGCATGATGTTTTCTCAAATCATACTTTTTAAGTGAAATTCTCATACTTTTCTAATGGAAATAATAGAATTAGGACCTGGAAGAAACCTTAGGAGCCATGTTATTGATTAATCCAAATTCCTAATTTCATTGGCATCGAAAGCAAGTCCTCTGTGGTTTAAATGTCTTCCCCCAGATCAGCTACAGGGACAGGACTAGTACTCGGTTCTCTTACCACATACTGATCGTTTTTTAGGGCACCATGAAAATGATGCCTCTATTTTGCCCAATCAACACCTTAACACATGGAACCAACAAACCCTGGTGATGCTGTTTATGCTCCTGGGACAGCGTTCACATAGTATGGAGTTACGCAGTTCTGGTGGTACTGACGTGTCTACCTGGACTATTTATAAGATGTTTTGAGGTGGCTTATAACAAAAGAACAGAAAAAATACGAAATCCTACAAAATGGTTCTTTGGGTATAATGTGATTGGCAAATGTTCCTGGTGCTCTACCCACATATTGTTTTTAGAAGTTGGTGGCTGAAGGGCAGACATTTTTATTTTTTGAAGGGATGAGGTAGGAAGTGACTCCTTTCACTTGGGACTTTCTCATTTCAGGGTAGAGTGCATGTTGTTTTCTGCAGTAATCATTTTGTTTCCTACATGTCTAATAAATGAAAATACATTTTTCTTTCCCCACCTCCAGCTCCCCACCCACCGCCCCCAGTATTGGAAGGCTGACATGAAATTTACTGATTTGCATTAATCTTATAATTCACAACTCTGCATTTTATGTAATAGAACTTTTTGGATTTCCACTTACTGTGGGGTTTTGCTATAGTTACCAAAACAAAAGATAAGCCAACAGATTGGGAGAATTGATTTCGTAAACCACATCTCTGACAAAGGACTAGTATCTAGCATACATAAAGAATTCTCAAAACAAGACAGTAAAGAAAGCAAATAGTTAAATTAGAACATGGGTAAAAGACATGAAGAAACATTTCACCAATGTGGCAGATGGCAGATAAGCACCGTCATATGAAAAGATGTTCAACATCAGTATCCATCAGAGAAATGCAAATTAAAATCACAATACCATAGTACTATATTGCCCTTCAGAATGGCTAAAATAAAAAATTCTGGCAACACCGAATGCTGGTGACGATGTGGAGAAATTGAATTACTCATGCATTGCTGGTGGGAATGTAAAATGGTACAACCATTCTGGTAAAAACAAACAAACAAACAAAAAAACCCCAAAAAACTAACCATGCAACTATCATACTATCCAACACTTGTACTTCAGGGCATTTCTCCCAGAGAAATGAAGACTTATGTTCACACAAAAACCTATACACAAATGTTTATAGCAGCTTTATTCATAATAACCCCCAAATGGAAACAACCCAGATATCCTTAGTGGGTGAATGGTAACAAACTGGCACGTCTACACCATGGCATACCACTCAGCAATAAGAGAAAACCAGTGATATATGCAATACCCTGGATGAATCTCCAGAGAATTATGCTGAGTGAGAAAAGCCAATCCAAAAGTTTACACACTGCATGAATCAATTAATATAACATTCTTGAAATTCCAAAATTATAGACCTGGAGATTGGACTAATGGTTGTTAGGGGTTAAGGAATGGGTGGAGGCAGGAGGGAAGTTGATGTCCTGTAAGAGGGCAGCATAAGGAGTTCTTGTGTTGGTGGAAACTGTCTGTACTTTGTTTCAATTTCAGTACCCTGCTTGGGATCTTGTACTATAGTTACCAAGAAGTTACCATGGGGGATGATGGTGGAGGAACTGAGTGATACACAAGATCTCTCTGAACTATCTCTTACAACTTTATGTGAAACTATATTTATCTCAAAATAAAAAGTTTAATTTAAACTTAGACATAGCCAGCCATTAAAGAAGGAAGGGAAGTGTGTCTACTTTGTTCCCAAAATATTTTTGTTTGAATTTTTAAATCAGTAGATATTCATGCATTACTAGTGCATTAAAAATTACCAAAAGAGGGAGGGAAGGAGAATGTAAAATAGTGTGTGCATCTTAACTAAGAAACTGTTCAGACATAAAATTTGGCTTTGTGCTGCCTTTTAGTCATGGCCAAGAGGGAAACATGTTAAGTAGAAGAAAAATACAAGAAATTCAAGTGCTAGTACATTTGTAGGGCTAATATTATTTTCATATTCTACAGTATAGAAAGGGTGAATATTAGAGATGGCTTATTTATACCTATTTGTATATGACCATTCCTGGTGCAGGCAAAACATTCATGCTTTAATTGGTATTATGAATATTGGTTGGCATTCTAGAACTCCACTTCTAACAACTCATACTTTTCTTTCTATATGAAAGGAATTTTAAAGAAATAACCATAACCAGTTTCTTGAGAATTCCTGGAAGGATAGTAAAAAATGAACAATGATCCAGCCATCATCCTGTTGGAATTGGTTTGCGACAGTTCTTTTAAACTTAGTTTTTTGTGGAGGAGTTTTACAATAATTCTAACTAGTGGTATAACATCTGTGATAAATAACTTTTTTATTTCCATGTAATTTTTATTTCCATGTATGTGTCATTAACATACAGTATTATATTAGTTTCTGGTGTACAATATAGTGATTCAACAATTCTGTACATTACTCCATGCTCATGTGATAAGTAATTTCAAAAATATAAAAATCCCATGTATGAAGTACATAAAAACCAAAGATGTAAAATATATAGAATTATGAATACTAGAAATGTATAGGGTATATATGAAGCAAATGATAAGATCCTAACAATGAATATGAAATAAGAGTTGAATGAAAGGAGATATCACTGGTGTATTGTTGGAAGGTATTGTTGGAAAGAGTTTATTAAAGTTCTGGTATAGACAGCGGTGGAGAAAGTAGTGAGTGGATTTGCCCTTCCAGGTATTTAATGTGTTTTATTTATTTTTATTATTATTTTTAATTGAAGTACAGTTAGCACACAATATTGTATTAGTTTCAGGTATACAACATAGTCTAAATGCATTTTACGTCTAAATGTCTATCACAGTCTAAATGATTTAATCATTACAGTACTGAGACCATAAATACAGAAAGATCAGCTTCTCAGTATATGACCCTAAACAGTAATGTGCCATTAAATGTTTAACAACCAGCTCTTTGAAAAAAAGTATGTATATATATATGTACATATGCTTATTATAGATTTTACTAATATAAAGGATGCATAGCACACAACTTAAAAATAAAAATTTACAATTCTCTTTATTGTAAATAAGTGTAATTCCATATAGTCAATTGTTTTTCTCAGAATGCCTTTCTTGATTTTTTTTTCTAACTTTAAATCTGCAGTCATATTCAGCCATGATTTGACAAAGGGAGTTGCATCTCCATCTGCTCTTTTCCCAGTAGATTTATTGCCATTAAATCTGATATGTGGTTTATTGTTAAACTTCTTCTCACCCTCATATAAATTTTTAATTAAACTGAAAAGTCTTTCAACTTGAACACTAAATCAACCCTGATACATAGCACTTACTGATTTCCAAGGTAAATAACTCCTATCATGACCAATTTTAAGCTACCAACATAAAGTCACTGAACATGGATTTGGAAAGAGATTGGAGTAGTGCACACCACAATATATTATTTCCACCCTCCAGATATTGTGAAACGTGAAATAAAACGAAGTCACTTATGTCAGGGGGTTTTAGATTTTTTTTTTTTAATTTATTTATTTGAGAGAGAGAGAGAATGAGAGACAGAGAGCATGAGAGGGAGGAGGGTCAGAGGGAGAAGCAGACTCCCTGCCAAGCAGGGAGTCCGATGCGGGACTTGATCCCGGGACTCCAGGATCATGACCTGAGCCGAAGGCAGTCGCTTAACCGACTGAGCCACCCAGGCGCCCCCTGTCAGGGGGTTTTAAAATGGAGCTGAGGGGAGATGGGCTTTATGCATGTCTTCACTGGGTGAAAACATGAACTTCTGAACTGGGCCAAACATTCCAAGGACTCTGTAGGAACATCTGCAACTTGCTACAGTAACAGGCTTTTGCTTAGTGATAGTTTTAGCAACCAATTATGTTTAGCCAAGATTAATTTTCTGCTACAAACACCAATCAAAATTCTTTGTAAACAACATGTACAAGCATTCCCTTTTGTGTTAAAAAAAAAACAAAACAAAACCCTGACTTTTACTCCCTAGTGGGACACAGTTTAGGTTGCTACCTAAACCTGTGCTCCCTCAACTGTAATTCTGAGACCCTAAATGAATGCTTTTGTTTTATTTCAGTTCTGCCTCTTTTCTTGGTTGATAATACGATACTTACAACTTTGAGAGTGTAGATAATAGTAAAATATAGAAAAATAACTAGGAAGTAGTGCACTGGAGTATTTACTACCCTGTTTTATTTTTTTTTAATTTTTTAAAAGATTTTATTTATTTAGTTGTAAGAGAGCGACTGAGCACAGGCCAAGGGGGAGCGGCAGGCAGAGGGAAAGGGAGAAACAGACTCCCTGCTGAGCAAGGAGCCTTATGTGGGACTTGATCCTAGGACCCTGAGATCATGACCTGAGCCGAAGGCAGACGCTTAACCGACTGAGCCATCCAGGCATCCCATCTCTATTTTAAATATAAATTATTTAATTGTAAGTTTACATAGTTTTAAAATAATGGCTACATTTTATAACTGGTTCTCAAAATTTCTGAAAATTCACCAGTTGGCTTTCACAAGATGTTGGGCTCTCCTACACATCACTGTCCCTAAGACAGAACCACAAAGTAGAAGATTTGAAACTTCCTGAAATATTTAAACCATAAACAAAGTTAAAACAATAAGACATAAATAACAGAAGATGGATTAATTGCTTTCAAGGAGGTAATTTAGCTATACATATCAAAATATAAGATTTACCAGTTCTTTGGCCAAACCATTTCACTGTTCATTCGTCTATTAATTCAACAAATTTATTAAGAACCTATTATGTGCCAGGAACTTCTAAGAATTAATTTTATAAGAATAGAAAGATGTATAAGATAGGAAATTTGCCACAATGTTTTTATGGTAAAAAAACATAAATGTTCATCAACAAAGGATTGGTTAAGGAAATGATGGTTCATCGATACCATGGAGTACAATGTAAACATTAAGAATGAAGCTATAGATAAATGTTTATTGAAATGGAAATATGTCCATTGTACATTTAAAGAGCAAAATTAGTAGGTTTTAAGAGTGTATGTAGTATGATTCCATCTTGTAAAAAATAATTGTATCTCTATACATGTATATGTCTGAGTAGAGAAAGTCTAGAAGGATTTGCACAAGCTATTAATAGAGGCAAACTTTTCTGAATGAATGTCTTTTTAATCTTTTATTTTTTAAAGTTTTGTTGATAGATAATTAACATACAGTATTATATTAGTTTCAGGTGTACAATATAATGATTCAGCAATTTTATACATTACTTAGGGCTCATCATGATAAGTATATTTTTGACGCCCTTTATCTGTTTGACCCACCCCCACACGCCTCCCCTGTGGCAACCACTAATCTGTTCTGTGTATTAAGAGTCCATTTTTTTTGTCTTTTTTATTGTTGTTTGATTTGTTTCTTAAATTCCACATAGTGAAATCATATGTATTTGTCTTTCTCTCTCTGACTTATTTCACTTATCATTATACCCACCAGATAAATCCATGTTATTGCAGATGGCAAGATTTCATTCTTTTTTATGGCTGAGTAATATTCCATTGTGTGTACATACATATAAATAAATATATATATATCTCACATCTTTTTTATCCATTCATTCATTGATGAACACTTGGCTATTGTAAAATTGACAATTTTGGCTATTGTAAATAATGTTGTACTGAAAATAGGGGTGCATGTATCTTTTTGAATTAGTGTTTTTGTATTCTTTGAGTAAATAGTAGTGGAATTATTGGATCATATGATAATTCTGTTTTTAATTTTTTGAGGAACCTCCATACTATTTTCTTTTTTTTTAATAGAATTTTTTTTTTTTAATTTATTCATTTGAGACAGAGAGATACAGAGAGAGAGAGAGAGTAGGAGCAGTGGGGAGAGGCAGAGGGAGAGGGAGAAGCAGACTCCCCGCTGAGCAGGGAGCCTGATGCGGGGCTCGATCCCAGGACATGGAGATCATGACCTGAGCCGAAGGCAGACGCTTAACGACTGAGCCACCCAGGCACCCCCATACTATTTTCTATAGTAGCTGTACAGTTTGCATTCCTACCAACAGTCACAAGGGTTCCTTTTTCTCCACATCTTCACCAACACTTGTTATTTCATGTCTTTTTCGATGAATGGTTTTATAGTGAACATGTATTACCTTTAAAATTAAAAACAGCAGTGAAATTATTTCTATGAAAAATTGATGTGATAAATACTTCTATCTCATAAATGAAACATGTTCCAGGAAAAAAAAGGGCTTTAGACTTGGAACTAAAAGTCTTGTTTGGGGTTCATAATACCATTCTCTCTAGTTGAATGTCTATTTCAGTATCCTCATAATAAAAAGTTAAAAAAAAAAAGAGGGGTTTGAATTTTAGTTTGATTGCATTTCTGACTTTGATTGAGATAGTTGTCTATTCTGAGCCTTATTTTCCTTATTGAGAGGCAGAATCAACTGTCTTCACTGGTGATTTTGAGCCAGTTACTTAGATGTTCTGTTGTTTGGTTTCCCAATCTGAAAAATGGGGATGATGATGATGATGAAGATGCTACAATAAATTTTGAACATTTGTTGTGGGGATTAAATAAAATACTTGGCAACTAGTAGGTATTCCCCAAGTATGAGTTGCATCTGCACTGGAAGTGATACAACAAAAACACAGCCTGAGCTAAGTTTTCTTTGAGAGAATAGCCAATATAATTTGTCTCCTTTTGTAGCTAGAAAAGAGATAATGGAGGATTGAATGCAAGACTCTTGATTTTGACTCATTGAAGAAAATACCTCTTCTGTGTTCATTTATCTAACATATTTTCCTGTTTTAAAATTTGGGCTGTCATATTAAACAACACAAATATTTCTATATAATTTTATTTCCAGAAATCTCTATTGGATTATCGTAATTCTTTATTATTCCATTAACTCAAAACAGTTTGTACTGCCTTGCTTGATATTCTCTGTAAATGGAGGTGATACAATTATGGTATTTTAAGTAATTTGAAGACCATGTTCCCTACCACCTATCCATTTGTATGGTATATTATTCTGTATGCATGGCTATCGGACGCCAGCACACTGCCTGGTCTTTTAATAGCCATTAACCATGTGAGGATCAGAAGTGATGTATATATTAATGATATATTTTAATTTAACACATGACAGCAAGGGAAGGCTGAGTGACAGATCATATTTAGTTACAAATAAGGAAGAACTCATTGCTTAGGAGTGTTCAAGTCACAGGTGAATAGCACAAGGTTTTTATTCCTTCCCTGACAGAATAAATTTATCTCCTTAAAAGTCACCTTTATGCTTTCTACTTACCATCAGGAAGGCTGCATTCTGTATTTCAATTTTATGTGGACAAGACATTAATTTTAAGTGAAAGACATTGTTCTAGCTGGAATTAAATGAGGTCGTTATTGGTTTGAGTGGTAAAGGTGGGGGGTTCAGGCTCATGTTTGGCTTTAATGAGAGAAATCCTGTGTGAATATGGTCCTCTTGACTTTTTTGGCACTGAAAGCAAAATATAAATGGGGCAGTGGAATTGAAAGCCCATCAGGAGCCTCTCTAAGTACCTGGCATCAGGGTGCACATCTGATACCATCAGAAAGGGAGTATAGTGTAAGAATATATCAGTCCTTTCTCAGTGAAGAGATAGGTAGGGCTACTTAGAATTGATTTTAGATAGAGGAGCTTGAAGAAGAGCATTAACTTCTGCTTTTGAGAAAGGGACTTCAGAGGTCACCTAGTTTAAACCAAAGTTTAATCCTTTCAGCAATAACGTCTATCCATTTCTTAAACACCTCTAGAAAGAGAGAGATTTAGCCGCTCCTCCTGATAGAGAAATGTCATCAAATTGGCAGGATAGAGAGAGTTGGTGATTAGAAAAGGATGAATATTTAAAACAACCTTAACTTGTTGCATATCTGAGAGAAAATAAATGAGATTTTGTTCAAATAAGGCCAAGAAGACCAATTCAGCTCTATTTAGGGAAGGTTCAGGTGATTTTAGAGGAGCACAAGCTAATTAAAATTCAGTAGTGCCCAGTTCTGCTGCCGGCTGTGGCCACACTTCCTGAAAGGGAAGTTTATATAACTTTCATTTTCTCACTTCCCATTCACTTTGCAACTTACTGATATCTGGCTTTGCCTTCCCTAGTCAATTGAAATGGCTTTTGAAACTCACCCAAGGTGTTCTTGCCTAGTTGGCGGACACTTTTCAAGCTTATATGATTTGACCTCTCTCTTGTATTTGAGAGAGGAGGAAGGTTCTCACAAGTATTCCAAAATACACAGTTTCCTGTTACTCCCTTAAATGTTGTGATGGGGGAGGGCTGGGCTTTCTGTAGCTTCGGCCCCAAATCAAGGGAGGTTGAACTGTGCTAACCACATCTTAGTCTTCTTTTCCCTTTTTGTTTTGATATTTAACGAGCATTCGGCCAAGCATTGTGTTCTGTGCTTTACAATACATTTTCTGATTTAATGCCCTGTGATATCAGCAGGAGGGAGATAGCATCACTTTCAGTTTACAGATGAGAAAACTGAAGTTCATAGAGGAGGTTAAGTACTTGCTCAGAGTTACTTAGCTAGTGAGCAGTGGAGCCTGGATTTAAACCAGCACAGAGCCCTTGTCAGGTATAGAGTGACAGAGGACTCTGAGAAGGTACTCACGTGGGCAGGAATCGGCTGCTCAGGACCTATGTTGTGGTGGCAGGTATAAGCTGAGGTGGCAGAATATTACTGGGATGAACAGGTAGGTACCTCTGAAAGTTGGTGAGCTGGCTTCAGACTGGCTGTGTAGGGAAGCAGAGAACAGGAATAGAGTCCTGATGTGAACTTAGATGTAAACCTCTCTTCCCAAAAGAGCATTGTTGGTTTAGCTCATCACACTCAGGATGACTAATTAAATGTCTGTTCATCCCATAGGTCATGGACTTTGCTCACCTTTTTTACTGCTGAATCTTCAACCTATAAGACAAAGGCAATTATTGAATAGTTACTGAATGTTACACACCCCTTTCTTTTTGAAATTCTCTGACATCTATGAAAACCACTCTCTGTAGGTTTTCCCCTTAACTTATTGGCTGCTCCTCACCAGTCTCTTTGTGTGTTCTACTTTCTCTTGACCTTCTGTTGTTTCCCAGGAGTCTACTCCTAACATACATGTCAATCTACCATATTTATGTTGTAGGGGTTATGAACTCCACCCAGTGATGTTAGCTAGCCTGTATTTATTGCCTCCAAAATCTCTAGTTTAGTTTGAATTTCTTTCCTGAGCATGTAACTCTATGTCCAACTGTTTCCTAGTAAACTCCACTTTGGAGTCCCACGGGCACTTCAAATTCAATAAATATAATATGCCCCAAATGAACACACTAAGCCTCCTTATTCAAATATTTGTGTGTCTCTGTCTCTAGATATTTTTAGTCTAAGGGGAAGATCTAGAGCTTTCATTAGACAATATAAAAGTTCCATGGCTCAAGAAAAGTTTAGAGCCACTTTACATTCCTCCTTAAGATAGAACTCTTTCCTGTGAATCATGATCCCAGTGGTTGGGGCAGATACTTCTGTGCAGACTTACAAATCCTGGCCATTGCAATATTTTCATCTCAGTCTCATGCCCCTCGTGAGGATAACACAGTCACTTGGTTTACACATATGGCAGCTTGCTTTGCTGTGCTAGCATTCATCATATGCTTACCCTCGTTCTGCTTTTAGGACTGGCCTTCCTGTTAGTGTTTGGGCTCCTCTATTAAACTGAGATGAATTGAGGCAAGGCAAACGTATCGCAGGATACGAAAAAGGGAAAAACTTAAAGACAGAGTAGACAACCATATCAGGTGATGCAGAATTAGGAAGGAAAATGAGAGAAGAGAGCAGGTAATTAGGGGGATTAGGAGGTAATTGGTAATTTCTGAGTAAATAATTTGAGAGGAATTGTGGGAAAGGAAGACAGATGACAAGGTGATGGAAAGGGTGTAGATAATGAAGGAGATGTGAAGAATTATAAGATGCCAGAAGAGGCATCTTATGTGAAATTCCTGACTCTGGAGCCCAAATTGAGAGATGAAGGACTTGAAGAATGTGAAGAAAGGGATTAGAGTTCTTGATGAAAGTTAAGTTCAGGAGCAGTAAGGTAGTGGGAGAGAGTTGAGAGTAGGAAACAGTTTAAGAGTGTGAGCCCTAGAGTCAAAGTCTTGTGTTTGGTGCCTTCCTCAGCGATGCTGAGGTGGTTGAAGTGCATTATTCTCATGGCTAGTTTAGCAGAACAGAGATGAAATGGGTGAGAGGGTGGGGGGCAGTGTGTGTGGCGATTTTAAAACAGGTGTGCATGTTCTGTGATATTCTTCTCATAAGAGGCGCAGTTGAATACACTTCCCCTTAAATATGGGCTGGTCCCAGGGACTGGCTTCTAACGATGTGCTGGAAGTGATGCTGTGTAGCTTGTGCGACAAGGTCGCAAAAGGCAGTGTCACTTCCATCGGGCTCTCTTGAGAGATGCTTCTCTTTGGAACCCAGTGACTGTGCTCTGAGGAAGCCCGGGTCACATGGAAAGATCTATGGGGAGAGGCACTGACAGTGTGAGCCAGCTCTCAGCCCGGGCCGAGCTCCCAGCTAAAATCCAGCAGTACTCTGGCAGTCCCGAAAGGAACCTTCTGGGAAGCAGATCCTCAAGCCTTTGGTTGCACCATCCAGGCTGCTGCCATGTGGAGCAGAGAGGAGCCTTTCCTGCTGGTCCCTGCCCAAATTGTGGATTTGTGAGGAAAATGTGCGATTATTACTGTTTTAAGCCACTAAATCTGGGTGGTTTGTGTGCAGCAACAGAAAACGGGAGCAGGGTTTCAGCAAGGTCAACAGAGAGATGTTTCTGTATGTCAGTGTGGTCTGTCCAGAGAGCAAAAATGTTGGACACAGGGTGATCTGAGTTCAGATCTTTGACCACCTGTGTGACTTAGAATGTTTCTGAGCTCCATCTGTCCTGTCTTGAAAGTGTGGATGATATGGACTTCAGGGATTACTGTGCAATTTAGAAATAATTGGTATAAAGTCAGTCGCTGTCCTGTGATAGTCATTAGCAAATGGTAGCTCTTTTTTTTATTGTTGGGGAAGCCTGGGAGGAGCTTGGGCTGTGGCATCAGTTATATTTGTGTTTACCTTCTGGTTCCATTGGCTAACTAAATGTGTGGCTTTGGGCCAGTTATGGAACTGGTCTGAATCATGCATTCTTGTGTAAATGGAGGATGAAACCTACCTTGCAGGGTTGTTGGAGATTAGAATCTGTCTGTAAGACAGACTAGCACTAGCATAGTGATTGGCACATGGTAGGTACTCAACAAGTAGTAACATACTAATTATATTTGTGATCATTACTATGATACCCCTGAACTTACTATGGCTACTGGCAGGAGTAGGGCAGACTTAAAAATTCTGAGATAAGCACTGAAACCTTGGATGCAGTTAGAGGAAGGTTCTGGTAGAGATGGTGATGAAGTTTCAGGAAGGATGATATTAATAATTAATATAAGTTGCAATAGAAGAAACTTTTGAATGATGAGAGTAAGAAAAAGACTTCAAAAAAAAAACATTTAGAGCAACCCCTTTCTTCCACTAGTACTGAGAATAGGAGGAAATAGGCTTAGGAGATTAGAAAAATAATGAGTTTCTAAATATTAGAAAAGGCTACAAAACTCCACCATAATGGATTTGAAGTTGTGAGAGAACAAGGAAGGTAGAGAGACTGAAAGGGATGTAATATGATTGATAAGCAGGATTAGTTTTAGGAATTGCACTAAAGAAGGGGGAGATGAAAATCTCTCCATCATTCACATGAGCCGCACCCTTTGGCTTGCATAGACTTGTGGTCCTCCACTGGTCCTCCATCTTTGGGCTGAATCTCTCTCAAATTTCCTTAGATAGGAAATTATTCTTTTCTCAAAAGATTATCAATCAATCATTTACTAGCTCGATGTCTGGGAACCCGCATCCTGAATTCTTCCCATATCTACCAATGTCAGTCTTTTCAAGGATCTTGCCCTTTGAACATGTCCCATTCCATAATTAATGGCTACTGAGCATCTCTTTTGGCCTGGACATAATAACAAGGTATATACTTAACAGCTCCTTAGAAAGGTATATGTCAGCCTCTGGAAACTTTTTTTTTTTTAATTGTTTTACCTATCTAATTAGCATGATGTGTTCACCTGTCTTCTGTACCTTTGCTATAACATCAGTCATTCATTTGATATTTACAGAGTATCTACTATGTACTAGTCACTGGTCTAGACCCCCTATCTTCCTGGAGCTTATAATCTATGGTGGGGCCTGGGGAAGGGGTGGCAGTGATGAGGAGATAGACAATAAACAAATAGACAAGTCCCACTAGAAGGAGCATCCATGACATACAATATACCTTGACTAGATACAAGTGCAAAACTCTTATGTGCCTAAGAGAGTGCAGGTGTTGGGTATGTTAAGAGAGGGAAAGGGGAGCCTGGGAGGCTGAGACAGTTAAATGTCTGACTCTTGGTTTTGGCTCAGGTCATGATCTCAGGTTTGTGGGATCGAGCCCCACGTCAGGCTCCACGCTTAGGGCAGAGTCAGCTTGAGATTCCCTGCTTCTCCCTCTCTCCCAGCCCCTGCCCCTGCTTGTGCTCTCTCTGTCTCTCAAATAAATAAAGAAATAAAATCTTAAAAAAAAGGGTGGGGGGAGAGAGAGGGAAGAGCATAAGTGGCCTGGGAGGCTGCCCACCATCCTGCCTGCCCACACTGTACACTCAGCTCCACTGGAGAACAGGCGGGTCCTACTTGCCTGGCTTAGTCTTGCACCATCCATATGCAACTTCCCAGACCCTACTGGAGTTTTTGTCTCCCCTTTCTCCTTTCCATCCCTTACAGGGTACTGGGCTTTAGGGAGCCAAGATATGGGTCCATCCAAGTCTTTGAGACTGCACCATGATAAAGGTCCTTGAAAGTTTGTCCAGAGAGTAATGCTAGCAAAAATGCCACCTGCAATGAGATAAGGGGCTTGTGCCGGAATAGAATCAGTGCCCTGTGTCCTCTATAAAGAAAATCTCACTGTGGAAAGGATGTCAGCTGAACTATATGGTTTTCTTAGTGATTTACATGATTTACATTCTAGTGTTGGCTCCCTGTCTTGTCACAGATTGGGAACAAATAGTTCGTGGAGAGGTCTGTGGGTCACACTTTGAGTAGCTTGCTCTAAAGCGTAAATTGCAAATTAGGGAACCATCTTACTGTATCCAGCCTGCAGATATGTTTTCTTTGGCCTGCGCACTGTTGTCAACATTTTAAGTGGAAAGATTTTTGCATAAATTTCTACATTTCCAATACCTCTTAATCACGCCTTTGTTTTGTGTTCCTTCAACATCTGATGTCTTGAGGTCCCATATTCCTACATGGCAACACTCAGAGGGAACTGAGAAGTGACTATCCCTTTTATATTGGGCATATACCGTTAGGGAACCCAAGGGACCCATTTGGGCCCACTTTATTTATGTTGCCTACTGGCCCCTAGGGGCATTTGGTTTGATATCCCCTTAGAATCATGGGGGTCACTGAACAAGCATGATTGTAGCTCAGCCCTAGGAGGAAGAAGGACTGGTTGGGGTGTGATTAAGAATCCTCCTCCTTTTCTTTCCTTTATTCTTCCATCCATTCATGGAGTCTTCTCTTATATCCTCTCCCTCAAAAATCACTAAAAACTTGGTGTGTTGAACCTGCTGAGTGATGAGATTGGGAGAGGAGAGTGGAGGACAGGTGACTATGCCAAAGTTCTTTCATGCACAGCAAAGCCACAGTGCCAATCTGTCAGGCACTGTTTTTCCAGGAACCTGGGGAGCCATTAAATCTATAGACCTGAGAACAAACCAGCGAGGGGTAAGAGGGGTAAGAGGGTGTCTCAGAGGCCCAGCCCTGTGTACCACTGCTTACTGCTCAGAGATGAATTACCATTAACCTAATCCTGCTTTAGAAACTGCCTTTTGGTTTTCTAATGGTTCAGTGATCTTCTTGTTACAAAGATTCTCATTTCACTGCTCCCTCTAATCCTTACAAATTTTACAAAATGGTTTTTGATCTGACTTCTCGGAAAGCACACACTAGTCTCCAGTTTTAGTCAGATTTCTTGATGCCAGGTTTTCATTGGTTTAAAGCCTTGAATATATTGTGTTGTACAAAGTACACTAATTGAAATTGGGAATTATAAGACAGTACTTGTGATGCATAAGACTTGGTTTTGAGTAAGACTTCAGTTAGACAGACTTGGGTAAAGTTCTGGAAACCACTGTGATATTCTAAAACAGAAACCCTGCCTGGCAGATTCCCATGACCACATGACCAGGCCTTTGCTTGGTGCTTTCTGAGTTTTGTTTGCATTTTGCTTGGTTTTTATTTATTTACTTAGCATAAAATAGCATAAGATCTTATGGCTCTTGAGCTGAGAGAGATGGGATGCTGGTGTCCTCATTTCTTTAGTCTAAAGCCAGTTGAATTTAGAATTTTAAGCAAGGCATGATGGGTGAGAGAATATAAGAAGAACATAAGTGTATAAGTGAAAAATAAGGCATTTTTACTAAATGTAAAATATTCTACAGTATAAATAGAATATAGGAATGTTGAAGAATTCTGAAGGCAGAATCAAAGTTGGGTACTATTAAATACTTAAAAGGCCGTGGCTTTACTGAAGGTACTAGGTCCCATTCCTGTCAGCATGGCCATATTTTATGGGCACGAAGACCATTCAGTGTTTCTTTGTCTCACCAACTTCAGTGTAATTTATTGAACACCTGTGTCCAGTTTATATTTATTACTTATTTAGTTCACCTAATAAAAAGGATAGAGTACCTGGATGAGCCCAAGCCCTTAATTTGGTTCTTTCTAAAGTTCCACCCTTCCCTGTATCCATATCTTCGGTAATCTGACTGTAACTCCGCCCATTAAGAGGTGTAGTTTTCTTCCTCTACTTGGAATCCAGGTGACTTTATGATCTGCTTTGGTCAGTAGAAAGCAGCAGAAGTGAGAGCGGCCTCAAGCAGAAGTTCAAAGGCTGGGCCTTGTATGCTTTCTCTCTCTCTCTCTCTCTGAACTCAACTATACTGTGAGAACAAGCCTCGTCCGTTGGAGGGTGAGGGGCTTTGTGGGGTGGAGCTGAGTAAGCCCATCCCGGCAGCCAAGCTCCCAGATAAACTGAAGAGTCTAGCCAGGATTAGAAAGTGTTCCTAGCTGGCTTGAAGCTGACTACAGATGCATGAGTAAGTGTCATTGAACCCAGCTGAGGCTGGATCCATCCAGCTGATGTTAGTCTTATGAATAACAACAAATGGTCATTGTTTTCTCTGTTTTGTATTGCTTTGTTATAGAGCATAGTTGTAGCAATGGAAAGGTGATACAGAGGATATGTATGTTAGTCAGCTTTGGCTACAATAAAGCTTGTATAACAAACAATTCCCAACTCTTAATGGTTTACAATATTTCTTTTTTATTTTTATTTCCCTCACAGATAGGAGGTTGGCTCCTTCAGGCTGAGGGTAGGATTCAGGACTGTTCCAAGTGTCCCTCATTCTAGGGTCAAGGGCTACCCTGGACATGGCTTTCTCACAGCAGGTGGCAGAAACACAAGAGTCAAGCTAAAATATGTGAGCAGATTTAAAGTCTTTGTTCACATCATGTCCACCAATATTCTGTTCTGTAAAGGAAGTTGCGTGGCCAAGCCAAAAATCAGTGTGGTGGTGTGGAGTTGACCTAAACTGCTGGAGGCCCAGCAAAGTCCTAAGGCAAGGGAATGATGTGTAATCCTATTATAGGAAAGAAATGAAGAAATAGGAATAATATTTGACCACAGGGAGAGCTATTCAGAAGGCAAAATGGGGGAAACTCTTCTGAAATACTTGATGAAACTCATTAATGCAATGAAGAATTTGTTGCCGAAAAAAGCCCAAACAGCCTATTAAAGACTCGTGGCAATTGATATGCTGGGATGAATATGGAATTACTAATTTTTTCTTGAAACATACATTATTTGGAATAGGCATATGCTGAAAATGTTTTCATTTTTTTGTTCAGCTCACCTGTCCCTCTTTTTGTTCACTACATTTGGGGGTTATGTGATATTTCTCCTTCTCTTGGTTTTATAACTTTATCTACTTCCCTTTTAGTAGGGTTACCTTGGGTTTACAGTGTTGTAGAAATAGGAAAAAAACATTATAAAAATGGTTTTTAGTTTGAGCTGTAAAATGAGTTGAAACAACTAAACAAGAGAATAAATTAATTTTATTATAGAAATGCAGGACTCTGCTTGCACATAATAGGCTACACAGAAAAGTGTTCTAAACACCCTATTATATATGGTATGTCACCTGTGTCATATACATCACACCCTTCTCTGAGAGTTTTAGAATCTAGACATTGTTTTTTTGTGGTTGGTTGTTAACATAGCTCCTTTCTTTGATAGGTCTTCCCTTGAACACTGCCACTTTATTATTTAGGAAGTATGACAGTCACAGAATACTTTTTCTTTGTTAAAAATGAATATATACCACTCTCTCAGTATCTACAAGCACTTATCAGAAAAACTGATTTGAAATAACATACCAAAAAAATGTGAAATATGCTGAATAGTTTTGGTTGGCTTGCCCTATGGATTTGTCTGTTAAAGGTGACCTCTGCCTGCCTGTCTTCCTGTGTCAAGTGTGTTGAAGTCCCTCAAGCAGGAGCACACGTGCTTGGGGGAGGGCCAGGACCCTCTCCAGAATTATTCTCCACCTCCCTGTCTTCTCTGAATCAGCCCCTCTCTTTTTGCTGTCTCCATCTTCACATCTGAGCACATACAATGCCAGGGAATAAATCTGTTGTGTCCATTGGGAGCAGTCAATGTCAGCAGAGTCCAGGGGAAAGAAAGCAGGAGATCCAGGCGGAAGGGCACTCAAGGATGGAGCCGTAGTGCAGAGACCAGCGCCCAAGGGAGATGGAAGCAGGCCTAAGCACGTTTGAATATGGAGGAGCTAGAGACCTGCCAGCTGAGCTGAAATGCTCCTGTTGAGATACCACTGATGGGACTTTCTAGCTTCAGAATACTCATTCTTGGTCATCCACCGCACCTCACTCTCCTGCCCCGGTCTTCTGTGCTTGGTTGGGGCAAGTGTGCCAAGTGATAGCAATTTAGGCAGCTCTGCCTTGAGGTTCTTTGTGTTTAACATTTCATCAACCCTGTCCCAAAACACAGTGTGGATAAAATGAATAGAGAATCCACTGAAGGGAGAAAAGAGTAGTAGAAGTAAATTCTCCATTGAGTATCTTCTGTTAAAGAATGCCAGAGCTAAAAGGACCCTAGAAGCTGTACTGTCCAGCCTCTCATTTTATAGATGAGACTGAGGGCTAGAGAAGTAAAGTGACTTGCTCTAGGTAATGTGAATGCCAGAGCCAGTAGCGAACCCGGGCTCCTGACCCCAGGGCTGGTGCTCCTGACCCTGAACTTCCTTTCTGCCTGGCCCCTTTGAACCAGTTAACAATGATTTCTGTGCAAGGAGAAATCAAATGTCACAGTTACTGTCTGTGGCATCGGTGGGGTTAATGAATCCTTTCACCATGCAGTCATTTTCGTGTGCATATTCAGTTCTTCATTTAACAATATTTAATAATGTCTATTGTAAGTTCCGTATATGATACAGTAAGCACACAGGGCCAGTAATATTTTATGCATTCTCATCAAGAGTGAAATTGCAAGGGCCATAAATGGCCAGATGGAAGAGGATGATGGGCATGGCGGCTCACAAATCACGTTTACTTGGCTGAAAGAGCTGAGAGACTGTGGACGTGAGTTCTTGCTGTCCGACAGGCCCACAGGGAGCCACCTGCTGGCTGGGCAGGACATATAAAGACATCTACCATTCATGTCTCGTTCTGGTCAGAGCATGAGGGTAGCAAAGGAACGGTTGCCCTTGCTGCACATTAATCTTTATTGCTCGCACATATGGCGAATTAATGGTAACTGTTGAATACTTCCTAAGTGCAGGACACTGTGCTGAGTACTTTTCATTAATTAACTCAGTCATTCATTCCATTTTATTCACTGATTCATTCCCTCATTCATGCATTCAACTTTGAGTGCCTACTATGTGCCAGGTCCTGTTACTTTATTTATTTATTTTATTCCTCACAGTAACCTTAGGATGTAGGTACAGATGTGTATTCCTCATTTCCAGCAAAGGAAACAGTCTTAGAGAGATTAAGTAAAATGTCCCGAAGTCAGGAAGCTATGTAGTGTGTAAGTCAGGATTTAAACCCAACAGGCTGAGCTTTTAACCCCTAGCTATGCAGCCTTCCCCACCATCAGGAAGTCTCTAAACATAACACAACACAGGAAAAGCCTGATTATAATTTGTTTAGATGAGGCTAGTCTTGGGTGTGAGTAGAGTTAGTAGTTATCCATTGTGGTACAATTTGTAATTCTTGGGAGAATCCCATGTCCCATATAGTTTCCACTTAATACCATAGTGCCTGAGTCCCACAAACAAAAATGCTTTCTTTTACATTATTACACTGATGACTTCCAAGAGTAAATACGGCATCTATCTTCAATTCAGACTTTCTACTAAACTTAAAGCTGCATTTCCAGAAGTTTTCTAGATGTTTCATAGGCGTCTCACATTCAAGGTGTCTAAAACCAAACTTCATCATTCATTTGTAAATGCAAATCAAAGCAGTGAGATAGCTAGCACTTCAGCCTACCAGGATGTCTAGAATAAAAAAGACAGACAATAACAAGTGTTGGTGAGGATATGGAGAAATTAGAACCCCCCGTACATTGCTGGGGGATGGAAAATGCTGCAGCTACTTTGGAAATGAATATGGCATTTCCAAAAAAGGTTAAATGTAGCGTTGTCCTGTACCCCAACAATTCCACTCCTAGGCATAGTCTCAAGAGAATTTAAAACCTATGTCCACACAAAAACCTGTACATGAATGTTCATGTTCATAACAGTATTATTCATAATAGCCAAAAGGTGGAAACAGCTCAACTGTTGGTCAGCTGATGGTGGGGCAAAAATGTGATATATCCATACAATGGAATGTTACTCAGCAGTAAGATGGTATGAAGTACTAATACAGGCTACAACATGGGTGAACCTTGAAAACATTATGCTAAGAGACACACAAAAGACTGCATATTATATGATTCCATTTATGTAAAGTGTCCAGAATAGGCAAGTCTATGGATACAGAAGGTAGGTTAGCAGTTGCTCAGGGCTGGTGTAGGAGGTGCGTGGGAATGGGGAGTGTTGGCTAATGTGTACGGAATTTCTTTGGGAGGTGTTTAAAATGTCCTAAAATTCACTGTGGTGATGGTTGCACAGCTCTGTGAATATGCTAAAAAGCACTGAACTGTGTACTTTAAATGGGTGAATTACATGGTATGTGAATATATCTCAATAAAGCTGTTAGATAGATCTTAAAAAACTGACCTTTTTCCACCTATCCCCCAATGTAGGATAATAGTATCCTTGCTGCTTTCCCTGGCTCTACTGTGGATTCTTTGCAAGGGCCAGTTTCCTATTCTTATTTGTCCACCTGCATCCAGCATCATACCTCAACCATATTTGACCCACTTTACGTGGTGAATTATCCTGGGGAGGGCAGTGGCATTTTCCTGCCTGCCAAGGAGAACCTGGACAGAAGGAGACCCCTGGGAACCTGGGAGAAATGGGAACGTTGAAAGGAGGAAAAAGAGCGGGGTTTGGACTAACGGGAGGCACTGAAGGCATCACGCCCACATCACAGTTTTGTTTGTGACTGGCCGGGGTGTGGTAGCACACAAGAGGCAGGATGGTATCTTGGGCAGAATGATAGCTTTGCTTGAGGTCCCAGAGATAGTAAATGATGAGGCCAGGCTCTGAACCCAGCTGGGGGATTTGAATAATTATCTGTCCTCTGTGAGTCTCTCAATTTCCTGATCTGTAGAAAAAAGATAGTAACACTTCTAAGAATTGTAAAAATATAATGAGAATGTATATAAAGTTGTCTAATATGGTAAGAGAGTGCTTCGTTGTTGTTTTTATATTACTGTTTTGACTTTTAGTCCCGTCCTCAGCCCCTATCTCAGTAAAGGGGTAAACATAGGACCTCAGTTGTGTTTTCTTTCTCAGTCCTTATTGTGGACACCTAAGAGAAAGTATTAGTGAAAGAACTGTGGAATTATACAAACACTGGGATGAATTCAGTAACTGTTTACTTTATGGGTCAAAATGGCCTCATATGTCATGATTTTCATTTGTGTTACATTAATCCTTTTCATCAGTCTTAGCTCAGTAACTAGTGAACTGCAGGAAGAAATGGCATGACACTGAAGACTGAGAAGGCAGGGTCTGATCCTGGTGCTTGGGCTGCCCAGCGATTGTCCACAGACAGCGCCAGGCCAAGTCCTGCAGCAGAGACAAGTGGCCGAGGGTGGGGCTTTCATGCCAGTCTGCCACTTGCTTGCTGTGTGGGCCCTTGATCGGTGATGTAACTTCTCCAGGCCTCAGTTTCCCTGTGTGTGAGACTCACGTCATCATAATAGCTCCCTCACGGGTGTCTGGGGGATGAAGTGAGGACAGCGTGTGAACCACTTTGAACAGTGTCTGGTGCTTAGTAAGCCCTTCATAGATGTGCTTCATGCTGAGGGATCCTTTGAAGACCCTTTCTCCACATGACTTGTAACTGAATATAGAGTTTCATACCATATTTTATAGCAATTTACCTTCAAATCCCAGTTCAACAGGTCTTTATCATTGCCTAGAACACCAGGGACTCTGTTAGGTGTCGCTTTTGGGGACTTCTTCTAACAGATGAAATGGACCAGTTAACTGATAGGAGGATTTATATCATCAAGGCCCCTTTAATTGATTCATACACTTTTTTAATACATAGAATGCGATATGAAAAATATATTCAGAAACATACAGACTACTTATGAAATGTATTGTATGTCGTAGTGCAGAGGGCTGTTACTATTATGTTGGAACCCTGAAAGAATACACATACATATCTGTGTCCCCAAATAATTAGCCTGCCCAGACTTTTCTCTAAGGAAAATCTAGTCAAATACTGAGGAACTCAATACCTTCTCTTTGTGTTGTATTGATTCCACTCCTGAATTTGTTTCCAAGGTTCCATTTTCTAAGAGTAACCAGAAATTACATTTCTCTACTGTTTTCTGGTTTCTTATTTCTCAATTATGAGAAATAGGCCAAACCCCTGCTCTTGGACAACACAAACAAAAACAGCAAGGGCAACAAAAAACCACACTTTCCCAGACAGAACAGCAAAAGCAGAAGAGACAGTTGTTCAAATCAAATTACAAAGACCACCTTAAATTCTTACTTTGGTGATCGATACTGGCTCTGGTTGTTCTTTGGAGCTCATTTGGCCTCTAGCTCAGTCCTGGCCCTGAGGTGCATCTGGTTTGGAAGGGCTGTTGCTCACAAGAGCAAGAGGCTACCAAGGACACCGCTGACCCCGCCTTTCTACCCTGTGAAGTGGCTCTGTTTTCCTGTGAGACGGAAGTGAGAGAAAGGTGATAATTCGTGGGGAAATGATAATCCTCCGGGAGTTTCTAAAGTAGTGGTACTCTATCCTGTCCAATCATTATTTTTTAACATACAGTTTTCCTCATTATATTTCATTTATTTATTTGTTTTAGAGAGAGAGAACACACATGCGAGCATGAGCGGGGGGTAGGGCTGGAGGGAGAGGGAGAAGGAGAATCTCAAGCAGACTCCCCGCTGAGCTGAGCACAGAGCCCAGTGCGGGACTTGATCTCTTGACCCTGAGATCATGACCTGAGCCCAAACCAAGAGTCGGGCACTCAACTGACTGAGCCACCCAGGCATCTCCCTCATTATATTTCAAAATAAAAATGCAGCACAAAAAAATAAATACGCAAAATGAGAATGTAGACCTATATTTAGTCACAAATTTCCATGTTTTCTTGAGCAAAACACCAGGGTACCAAATTTGGAATGTTGGTATGATCTCATGTTTGACAAAACATGTATTATTAGTAGAACCTACCATTTATTCAGTACCTGTTCTATTTTTGGCACTGTTTTAAGTGAGTTACATATATTGTCTTGTTTTCTCCCGACATAAATAATAATATGATGTATTTTAATAATAAATAATACACCATTTATCCTCATTTTACAGATGTGAAAACTGAGGCTTAGGTTAAGTAAGTTACTCAAGGTCACATGGCCAGTACGTGTGAGAGTCGGGAAGATCCTGACTTCAGCAGCGCTTTGCACAGTGGTATATACTGCCCCTAACAGATACATAGAGAGATACATAAAAATGTTAGTAATTGTTATCTGTGGATGTGGAGGTTTTTTTTCTTTTAGCTTATTTGTATTTTCTCATTTTCTTCAGTGAGCTTATTTGCCTAATAAATAAAAGGGGGAAGAAATTGAACCATTAAACAACTTCCTTTTTGTCAAAACAAAAGGAGATAGAGGGAGAAAGGAAAGAAGGGAAAGTAACAGAAAGAAAGGTAAAAAAAAGAAAGGAAGAAAAATGGAAGGGAGAGGAAGGTAGAAGGGGGAATAAAGGAAGGAAGGAAGGAAGAATGAGAGGGCAGGATGTCTTCCTAAGGTGGCCGGAAGGGGGACTAGATGGGTGTCCACAGCTCTGTACCATCATGCCTCATTTTGGGCATGGCATTGAATGCAGTCCAGCTCAGAGGACAGGAGCGGAGGAAACTGTCCTTCAGAACACAAGAGTGTGGGAAAGGGACCTGCACGCATTTAGAACACTGTTCTTGCCAGTGTGGAAAGTTAGGTATTGCAGTACGAAAATGAGTTGTAATTAATATTGAGATCTTACCTTCTATAAAGTGTAGTTGAAGCAGACACTATTAGCTACCAAAAACTTGCCCCGTTTGATTGTCAAGGTATATTTTGGGCACCAGCCGCGGAAAGGGGCAGAGTAAAGATTAGCAGCTGGAGTGGTAGCAGTTCAGTGGGAGAATAGTGAGGGCAGCAGTGGGACATAGGAGGGTGACCATACAATTTATCTTTCTTTTTTTTTTTTTTTTTTAAAGATTTTATTTATTTATTTGACAGAGAGAGACACAGCGAGAGAGGGAACACAAGCAGGGGGAGTGGGAGAGGGAGAAGCAGGCTTCCCGCGGAGCAGGGAGCCCGATGCAGGGCTCGATCCCAGGACCCTGGGACCATGACCTGAGCCGAAGGCAGACGCTTAACGACTGAGCCACCCAGGCGCCCCACAATTTATCTTTCGAAATTAAAAGGGTTCCTATTAATCATTAGCTGGGACAGCAGACATAATTTAGACCTGTCCCTGACAAACTGGGAAGTTTGATCACCCTAGAGAGGCCAGATAAATCAGAAGAAGCAAGAAGCTACAAAAACCACATAAAGGACATGAATATGAAAAGCAACGACAAACATTTTTGCAAGGCCAGCCTCATTAACAATCAAAGAAATTAAAATGACAACAACAAAAATGTTTCCTTTCACTTCTCAAAATTGCAAAAATCATTTAAAAAATAATAGAGCTACTATTTATTGAACTCCATGTACTTTCTACACCTTTTAAAAAATTTAATAAAGTTTTTTACTTTAAAATAGGTTTATATTTATAGAAAAGTTGCAAGACTGTTACAGGAAGTTCTCATATACCCTATATTCAGTTTCCTTTTACATGACTGTGGAACATTTGTCACAGCTAATGAACCAATATTAATACATTATTTTTAACTGGAAGTCCATACTTTATTTGGGTTTCCTTAGTTTATACCTAATGTCCTTTTCCCATTCATTTCCCATTACATTTAGTTAGCATGTCTCCTTAGTTTCTCACACTTCATTGTTTTTGATGACCCTGACAATTTTGAGTCCTGGTCAGGTATTTTGTAGAATGTTCTTCAATTTGGGTTTGTCTGATGTTTTCCGTATGCTTAGACAAGAGTTACGGTTTTTTGGGAAGAAGACCACAGAGGTAAAGTACCATTCTTATCGCATCATATCCAGGATACGTACAATCAACATGGCTCATCACTGTTGATGTCAGCCTTGGTCAGCTGGTAGTATTCTCAGGTTTCTCCACTGTAAATAACTCTTTTCTTCCCTTTCCCATATTCTACTATTTGGAAGGAAGTTACTATGCAGCCCACATTGAAGGAGTAGGGAGTTATGTCCCACCTTGTTGAGGGCGGTGTATCTACATAATTATTTGGAATTCTTCTGCACAGAGAGCTGTCTCTTCTCCATTATTTACTTATTTAATCATTGATTTATATTAGTATGGACTTGTGGATATTCATGGTATACTTTGGGTTATAATCCAGTATTTATTTTGTCAGTCAAATTGTCCCAGCTTTCTTTCAGGTTGGCTCCTATGACTCTCCGGCAGGCTCCCATCATTTGTTTTTTAGCACGCACTTACTTTCTGGCGCTGTTAAGATGCTCCATGCTTTTCTTGTGTATTTAATGCCCCAGTCCCAGAATCAGCCATTTTCTCAAGAAGTCCTGGTTCCTTTTCCTGGAGAATGGTATTAGAAACCAAGATCTGGGCCCTAGGTGTACTTCTTGCTACTGGGTGTTGTTATTTCTACGCCCTCTTAGCGGACAGTGTTATGAAATATGTATCTGTAGTACCACATATGTACCTATATATCGGTATTACTTTTCTGTCTATATCCATGTCTGTAATAAGCTAAACATGAACTCATACTTAGGACTGATTCTCACCCAGTACTGCATGGTTCATTCTAGCTTCTCACTTCACTTATCTGAAACCTGTCAGTCCAACAACCGTGAGAGACTTCCACCACCCACCATACATTTCCTTATACTCAGTTTAGGTGAGAGTGCCAGAAAATTGGCACTGTTGGTGCTATTGGTGGGAATGTTGGTACATCCTTTGTGGAAGGCACTTAGGTAGAATATGTCAAAAACCTTAAAAGTGGGCTGCCTGGGTGGCTCATTCATTAAGCATCTGCCTTCAGCTCAGGTCATGATCCCAGGGTCCTGGGATCAAGTCCCGCATCGAGCTCCCTGTTCCACTAGAAGCCTGCTTCTCCCTCTCCCACTCCCCCTGCTTGTGTTCCTGCTCTCTCTCTGTCAAATAAATAAATAAAATCTTTAAAAAAACACAAAACACCTTAAAAGTATCAGTTGGTCGAAGGTCAGAGGATCAGTTCAGTCTCTAATCAAGAGGGACAAAGGCAAGGAAAGTAAGAGCCCTTTGAACTAAGGCCTGAGTTCTGGACAAGGGAAATGAGGCAAGCACAATGGAAGAATAGGAGAAGTTAGGAGACTTGAGATATTGAGATGGAAAGCATCAGCCTTGATGGCATTCCTCTTTGGTGATGGGAAGTGGAACTCTAGACCCTATAGCAGGGCCTCAATATTAAGTGCAGGAGACTCTAGAGGCCATCGGTTGCTGAGCTGTCACTTACTTATATGCAACACACAAGACGTCATCACAGTGAACCAGATCAAGGTAGGAAAAAAAAAAAGGCCCGTGATGTGCCATGGTGTCAAGACGATTAGTTATAGGGTACATATAGATATCTGGGGCTTCGCAGACCTCATTGGTGGTAATGTTAAGGAGAGAGAGCCAGAGTTGCTGTAGCATGGAGAAGGCTAGAGCCCAACTGACGCTCTTACTTGATTGGAAATTCCATTTTTATACCACCCTGACACCTCCCCATCCTATACTCAGCTGGTGAAAAGGATGACTTGAGAAGGAAAGCTCTTACAGCTTTAAATGTCTTCAGCACTTGGGGCAGTCTTGTATCATCTGGGATGTATTTTTTTGTCCTCCCTTTTAGAGTCTGAGTTCACGGAGAAGGCTGTATCTTTATCCTTACATCCTTCACATGTGATAGAACACCAGAAACAAAGCAATTGCTTGTAAATCAATGGAAGATATCTAACCTAAAGCAGGCACCTGTGTTAGGTGCTTTATTCAGGTTGAATTTTAACCTCTAGTGAAAGCGAGTTTTTGTAGAGAAGGGGGATACCTGGACAGCTTTGCAAAATTTGCCTTTCACAACCACAGAGCTGGAGTTTAGAGACCATCAGTCTAGGACTGCATGGTTGATGGACCGATCCTGTGTCATGGACTGTTCATTGGTTTGCAATAAGTACAGAGATGGAAAGCACTTAGAAACTTTTATGGTATTTGACATCACAGAAACATCTAGTCCTGTGATCATTTTTCTAGTACTTCCTATTTGTAACAGTATTTCAATAGTATTGGTTTATGAAGGGTTGGAAATGAAAGAAACAGAATGGTCTGTCTTTTTTCCCCTCTCAAATTACTCATTTATAGTTTGGTTCTCTACCTTTTCAGAGAGGCAAGGTGGTATAAACATGGGCTCTGGAGGTAGGGTACCCAGGTGGGAATCTGGTTCTTCTGCTGTCTGGATGGGGGACCTTGGGCAAATTACTTAATCTCTGTTCCTCAGTTTCCACTTCTGTAAAAATGGGCTACGATGATGACAGAATTTTTTGTAACTATGTCCTGAGGCGGTTGTGATAATAGAGTCCACACATGTAAAGCAGATAGAACAGAGCCTGCCATGTAGTGAATGTTGCACAATTACTGGCCACTGTTATTTTTATAGATGAAAAGCAGACCCACAGAAGTGGTGAGAGGGGCTTGTGGTTACAAGGCTACTCAGAGAGAGACCTGGATCCCCAGACATACCAACGGATTCTGTGTTCTCATTTTTCTCTTAATCGCAAATCTCTGCCTACCAGCAATGATCATACTCTCTGAATTCTTGCATGCTCATCTCCCACTCTGCTCTGACCCCTCATTTGCTCTGTGCCCTCACACTGTTCGCTGTAAAACACGTCTCTGTCATTGTGGTCTCAGTTGCGTCCCTGCCTCCCTGACCACGATGGAATCACTGCTTTCCTGTGTTCTGGGGCTTTCGTTTCTCTACTGGAGTCATCACAGGGATTACCTGGGCTGGCTGATGTCCCGACAGAGCAGCAACTTTGCTGCTTAACAACAATGAGGACGTGTCACAGGATGACTGCAGCAGAGATGAGTGGTGACTGCAAATGTTTATGAAAATGATGACTGATTTTCCTGCAAAGAAAAATGAATCACACAATATGCTGCTGATGCAGGCCATTAAGTCAGTCCTTGCGGGACAAGCAATATTGACCTGTCGTGGAAAGAACAGTGGGCGACAATGGACAAAATGTTTTAATTCTCATCAGACCCTGCCCATATGAAGGAACTGATTTACTACAAGACTGGAGTTAGTCTTACTTATGTTTTGTAAAACATAAACAAGCAAATAAAAAAAATATGCTCCCTTGCCTGTCTGCTAGGCCTCCTAAAAAATTCTTTATTTTGAGACAATAAAGAACACCATTCTCCTCATATAATGCCTCTCCTCCCTCAAGGCTTTAAAAAATCATTTTCGAACCCTTTCTAAATTTTATGTCCTTGGACTGCTTATATACCATACTGTATTTCTTAAAAAATGATTTAGTGAGGATTTATTGTGTGCTGGGCCCTTTTCTAAGAGCTTTATGTATGTTAACTCATTTGATCCTCACAGCCACCCTGGGAAATACATTCTCTTTATCCCCTTTCTAATTTGGGGCACAGAGAGACGCAGGGACTGGCAGGGTGAATGTGCTCCTGGCAGGTGTCTGCTGGGGTCACCCGCTCACCACTGCATGAGGAGCAGTGAGGGAGATGCCATTCCTGCCTCTGCCCCTCAGCCACCCCTCATGCCCCTTCTCCCTCATTCTGTCTCCTTCCAACCTTTCCCCTTACCTGAGAGCATAGCATTCTACTTTCTGTCCTGTGGGGCAGTGACTGGGTCATCACTGGAAGTTCCCGTCACTTCCTGTCCATCTTCCTCTGCTTGAGAACAAATCTGAATAATGAAGTTGGGGAAATTGTAAATACAGACCCTACAGTCTGATGTAAGCATCCCTAGGACCTTGGCTTTCTCCTCAGAAATACAGTCCTTAGATTTGTTTTGTTTTTTCAGTAACATGTTTTTTTTTTTTTTAAAGATTTTATTTATTTATTTGAAGAGAGAGACACAGCGAGAGAGGGAACACAAGCAGGGGGAGTGGCAGAGGGAGAAGCAGGCTTCCCGCCGAGCAGGGAGCCCGATGTGGGGCTCGATCCCAGGACCCGGGGATCACGACCTGAGCCGAAGGCAGACGCTTAACGACTGAGCCACCCAGGCGCCCCTTCAGTAACATGTTTTTAGGAGGGAGGGAGAGAGAGAAAGAGAAAGGGACTGTGGAGTAATGAGAGGTATTTTAGAAGCTCTGGAATCTAATTGTTAATCCTATCATTGATTAACTTTCCATTGCTTGAACAGAAATTGGGGTGAGAATATTGAGGAATTCCCCAAGATGGTTTGTGACCAAGGGCCAGATTCTTTTTTTTTTTTTTAAGATTTATTTATTTATTTGAGAGAGAGCTAGCAAGCAAGTGAGCATGAGCAAGGGGGGTGGGGGGCAGAGGGAAGGGGAGAGAGAATCCAAAGCAGACTCTGTGCTGAATGTGGAGCCTGATGCTGGGCTCGATCTCACAACCCTGATATTGTGACCTGACCTGAAACCAAGAGTCAGATGCTTAATCTACTGTGCCACCCAGACACCCCCAAGGGCCAGATTCTTATACCATTTCTTTTACTGTTAGAAAGCAAAAATACTAAAGGAAGAAGAAATATGTGATTTAAAATTACATAAGCAGCAAGTAGGTTCTTATATCAGGTTGGATTCCAGTATTATTCCAGTGTTCTTAACTTAAGAAGGCTACCTCAAAGCAAATGTCAAAAAAAAAAAAAAAATTCAAAGACTAGACTGACTAATTTTAAACCAATGCTATTTGAATTAAATAAACAGTATATAAAAAGTCTAGATGGATGAGATCTCAGTAATCTCATCCATAATATTTTATGAGATTCTGTAGTGTGACGTATACTGTATTGATTGGGAAGGGCATCTTCTCTTCCTAGAGCAAATTAATCTGGACACAAATAATAATCAGTGCTAATACTGCAATGCTGCCCAGTGCCCAAAGAAATAAGATTTTTATGCTTTCAACTGGCCTCCCATTTAGTAAATGTTGTATAAGATAGCTGGTAAGACTTCTGTGTCTCTAGCATGCTGCTTGTAAACATGAGTTGAAAGACCCTGGCATATATACTCAAGTTTGCATTAGAGAGAGTTCTGGAGCTTGTCTTGCCTGCCATTTTTTGACAAGTATGGGAAAGCTAGGCTAAAAAAGGTATACTTGCCAGAAAATAAGAGAAAGATAAATTGGAAAAAATAACAAACTTTTAGAAATGATTAGAATCTTTGAAAGAAATCATTATCTTGTACATGTTACGTTCTTTAATTTTGGTACTTTAGGAAACAATAAAGCACTGTCAACTTGAAAGAATTTAATGTAGCATCTAGAAATGAAACACAGACGGCCCATTTTCTAGCTTTGGAAGTGAAATATAGGCAATTTATGTTAAGTAGAAGAATTTTACAGAACTTCGGATTTATAGAACCAGATTGCAGAGCCTTGAATTTAAGGATTTTTTATGGGAAGAAAGGTAGGGAAGAGCAGGGACTGGGGAGTCTAAGACACATCATGATTAAACAGTGGCTCTTACTGGCTAGATCTTATAGTATAGTACAGATCTATTAAGTTAGAAAGAAAAAGAAGTTTCCAGAGAGAATCAGTGTGGACTTAGTAGATCCTTAGACTTGTGATACATCAAATTCAGGGGAGTCAGTGTATAGGGAAGACAGGGCCTTGGCCCTGGTGGGTGAAGCAGAGATTATATACATACATTCATATATATTATCTCTGGTGGGATTGTACTGTCTGAATATTCAGAGAATAGTGAATTCTCTACACCGAGGAGTGAGTCCTCAGACACAGAGAAGCTCAAGATGGAAGATCTGGGTTGTGTCACACAACACCAAGTGCTCTGATGAAGACTGTCTTGGCAGGGCTGACAAGAGGGACAGTGAGGAGGCAGGGGACCTCCCCAAACCATTCTCCCTGTGCTCCAAATACCTCCTTCCGCTGTTGCTCTGATGCTGACCCAAGCCTGTTGACCGCGTCTCTCGTGGTCCACTCTTCATGTGATGCTTGGCCTGCTCAGGATTTGCCCCTATACCTACTTCTCTGACTGTAAAAAGCCATTGCACATCCTCGGTGCTTGCTGATTCAGTTTGAACAGCTGCCTGACTTACCAGACATTGGCTTATGCATTTTCCAAAGTAAAAACATGATCGTCAGTTTCATAGTTTTGCTTAAGATGGATGCTGTGGGTGACCATTGTGTGTAGTAGCTAATGCTGATTGTGATGTTAGATAAAAGGAAATAGCAGGAAGCAATAAAACCGAATGATAATTATACAGTTGTGTTTTTAGTTAGTAAGTAAGCCAGTTATCTACCCATAAGATTTATCCCAAGTTACAAAATTAACCATTGTGTTTTTCCTCTGTTTTTCTCCTGCTACTTCAAGAAAGTTAACCTGCTTAGAAGAAGGTAAAGAGGAGTTGTGAATGTTTAAAATTCACAGAAAATATTTCCTCCTTTGCTAATTGTTAATGTTAAAAGACTCTGGACAATAAATAAGCAAAAGTAATAGAAAAGCACATTGCTCTCTGTGCTGAATATAGTCAAAGGCAAAATATTATAATTGTTGGAACATATTTTCTCTACTGTTTCATAGAGTTATGTTTATGTTAAATAGATGAGTCATGGGCAATTTTATTTATGAGTTATATGCTCTTTCACATTTACTAGTTATATCTATAAAATATGGACATTTATATAAATTTTAGAAATATATTCATGTATTTGATACATGTTTATAAATATATAAGTATCTACATATTTACTGTATATTTATATAAATATAAGATTTAACAAATAATGTATTTTTGTTCTCATTTATGATGTGTGCTACGAATAATTTCTGTTAAATCTCATGTAATCAAAAACTCACAGTGTGCTGATCTTTTTTCAGAATCTTGGCTCCCATGCTGGGTAATATTATTTCTCTGAGATGTACAAATAGTTTCAGTTTTTTAAAAATGTAATTTGCAGCTATGTAGTTTTCTTCTAATAACAGCTTCTCTCAAAACCACAGAGCAGGGGTCAACAAAAATTCCTGGCTAACTAAAAAGCAATTAGAGAAATCCTCATTAATTTGACTATTTAATTTTTGTTTTTACTTGTAGCAACATTATTTTCCCCAGTAAAACACTAATTTCTAATTCAACAAATAATATCAAGGCAGAGGAGGATGAGGTGGAGAGAAAAAAAGAGAGTTTGAAAAGCCATAAAGTAGCTTATAAAAAACCGATAGTTTTTCTTTTGACTGGCAGCTGCCAACTGCTTTCCCTGCAGCTGTATCAGACATGGTCACAGAATATTCTTGAAAGAGAAATGAAATATATGTTTAATTATGTCTTTAAGCTTATGTAGGAAATCACTTTTCTGTCCTGCAGAACTAAAGAACTACTCGTGTTAATTTAACATTGTACTTTATGAATTGTTTTTATATTACCATGCTGATGAAGGTCATGAATGCATGGGCCTAAAACCATGTTAATCCCAAATCAGTATGCCTCTTTTGTTATTTTAGATATTAGGCATAGTAAGCAAGGTAGTGTATAGATTTTTGAAAAGTGACTTGGAAAATCAGCTCATTTTATGATATGGACTATTGAAAATGGAATTTGTGACTATTCAGATGAAAACTACTTTAAAAAAAAAAACCTCATTGACACGAAACAAACCAAACTCAGTTTTTCCAGTGGAATTGTCAGTTCTACAATACCATGTACCCTTTTGATGGACTACGTGATTAAATGTGGAAGACATTTCAGCCTGGTTGCCAGAGACTCATATTTAGATCCAGGGCTTCCCTTTTGGAATATGCAAATGGGATTTATGCCTCTGGTGAGAATAGTGAATTTGCAAAGATAATAAGAGAGAATAATATGAATTTCATTAAGTGAAATTTATCTTCATGTTCAGTAGATTAAATTACACTACTTTTTAATGTTTGGAGTTTGCTGCAATCTTCCTGATGGCCTCTGTTTTTCTGCTCTGCTTCCTTTACTAACAAAAAAACTCTTGACTGTTTTCTTAGACACCATTTTGGTAGTCTACACCACTGTTACTGTTGATCAAATAATGCCAAACTTAATCACTAGATAGCTATTTAAGTTTGGAAAGAACAATACCCCTAACCCTTTGTTTTTTAGAGTTAGCACAGTATTAGAATGGATTATCCAATAGAAGTTTCTGAACACTGGGCATGGGGTGTGGTGATGACATGGAGCCAGCATGAGCATTGTGATCCCTTACCAGACTGCAGGCTCTGTAAGGGGGGCATCATTTTGTTGTTCGCACCATTGTAGTTCCTGCCCTAGAACAGCACTTCTCACCTAGAATACATTCAATAAATCTTTTGAAAGAATGAAAAAAACAAATCAGAGCAATGCAAACTAACATAAATTCCTGTTTTGATGTTTGTTACTAATTTGGTAGACTAGAGGATACTACCCATAAAGTATATGTGGATTTCAGCAAGATATTGATCAATTTGTACATGATATCTTTCAGGGAAAGATAAGTACATGTTCAGTCACAGGTTAGTTACTTCAGAGCCTGGCCAGTGGTCACTCAAAAAATACCTGTTTAAAAAAAAAAAGAAGCCTCTGGAGAGTAGCTGCATCATGGCATGCTGTGGTGCTTCTACTTAAATCTTTTTCGGGGAGATGAATGAAGACATTCATAAATTAGATGACAGCAGACTTCCAGTTCACAAAGAACACAATGGGCTGATAGAGTAGGTAGAAAGTAAAAAGATGAAACATCAAAAGAATAATGCAAATGCTTATTAGCACCTAGGTTCAAAAAGTATAAAAAATATAGGCTGACAAAGATGTAATTTTCCAGTAGTTAAATATATAATGTAAATTACACTTAAGATGTAGTTTGATTGCAAACTCAGTGCGAACCAACAATAATCTGATATGGTCACTAAAATGTAAATGTGATTTGGGGCTGCATTAATACATATTTAACCTTGGGTCTCTGGTTCATGAAACCTCTGATACTGTATGCGTCTTGTACCTATGTGTACTTTTTAAATTTTTTTTAGGAGAAAGTGTTCATACCTTTTATTAAGTTCTTAATGAGAACAGTGACTCACAAAGTACTAAGATCTACCAGTGTAGAGGATCGGTAACAGTCCTATTTGTATACAGGTCAGGTCAAAGTATAGTTGTACCATTGTAATCAGTTCTTGGAAGTACATTTTAAGAGTAACAATGATAAATTGAAGCATCTCCAGGAGGCAAGGTGGCATAGTGAAAGGTCTGAAAATCATGACCTATGAGAGTAGGACTGAAGGAACTGGAGGGCTAGGCTTGGAAAGAAAAGATCATAAAGCTATTGCATGACTTCAAAAAAAAATAAATGGTTATTTCCAACTGGGAAAAGCTATAAATACTGAGAGTATCTAGTACTGCTGAGAATGTGAGGAAATGGAGAGTCTCATGATGTGTTAGTGGATGTGAAATGCTATGATTGTGTTGCATGGCAATTTGGCATGATTGATTAAATGAATATTTATAGGTAATTTAGAGAAATTTTGTGCACAAGTGCATATGTGAAAAAGTACATATACAAAGAAATTTACAAAGGTATTTGGCAGTTTTATTAATTGCCCCGACTTGGAAATATCCTAAAGATTTATCATAGGTTGTATCCTCGATACGACTGTGGAATACCATGCAGCAGTGAAAATGAAAGAGGCAGATCTATAGGTTCTGATATGCAAAATATCATCAAGATTTATTAAGTAGAAAAAATAGCATGCTAAGTATAATATGTATGTATTATAATTTACAGAAAAGTCCCACAAAAATGATACATTTCCCTATGTGCATAAAGAGATAAATATCTGGAATAATTCATAACAAGCTGACAATAATGGTTTCTTCTTTGGGATTCAGGGAGGGTCAAGGGGTTCCTTATTTGCATAAATAGTAATTTTTACATAAAAATGTATTCAAGTGGTTTAAAAATAGGAATGAATAATAAGTGGAAGTTATAAATGAATAAAAGTGAATAAATAAAATTTTAGAGGATTTATACATGGAAAATGATTAAATTCCTTTTTCTATATAGTTTCAGAGAAGAAACAGGGTCAATTGTATTAGGCTTATTTTAATTCTGTATAAGGAAGCATTTTCTAGGATTAGAAATGTTTTAAAATGGAATTGGTTGTCAATTATTAGCTCCATTCTCATTGGAAGGGTTGAAACAGAGCTTAGATAACTATTATTAACTATTCCCAAGATGTTCTAAAAAGAATCATCCTATTCAGTGGGAAAGATTAGTAAAATAATTTTCAATTTTGTGAGTTTATGACTTTGTGGCTACCTAATGTCTAAGTGCCCTTTTGCTTATATATTCTACCATTCTCATTTAGAGTTCCTTGACCTAGCAACCAGTCTTTTATCTCTTCATATCCTCAGTTTACCTCTAGGATCTTACTTCCTTTCATGATTTCTTCCATGCCCAACCTTTCCTAAAGTGTGGGATGCATACCAGTGGTTCGAGAGGTGATTTTTAGTGCTTACATAAATATGGCATTAAAGAATACTGAATCACAGAATTATCAAATTAGTGGGGGAAAATAGTTTTCACCCTTTTCAGTGCTTTTGGTTGGAGTCAAAGAGAAAATTGTTAACATTTTTCTAGTACTTGATACTTTCCCTTTTTAACCAAGTGGGAGAAGCTTTTAAGCTTTGAACTTAAGTTATTAACAAATACATATATGTAGCTAAATAATATTATTTTGTTTTTCTTGAATGTGTTGTGGTTACTATCTGTTTTTGGTGGCTGTAGTGTGAACTGCTCATTACCTACTCAATATACATTACTCCCTTCTTCTTTACTAAAGGAGTCTCCTTGTTATTGATAGTGGTAATGTGCCAGCTAAAGGACTAAAACCCCTAGCTTTTTTTACAGCTAGGTGTGGTCATGTGTCTTAGTTCTGGCCAGTGAGATAAACAGAAATGCTATGTGTGATATCCAGGAAGGATGCTTAAAGAGCGCTTATTCATCTGAGAATTGCACACTATCTGTGTAGGCCCATTCTTCCTTCCTGCTTCTCATATAGATGAGATGGCTGGAGTAGCAGCAGCTGAGCTGGACCATTAAGCAATCTTGAGAACAATGGACTCGTACTAAGAAAGGCAAAGCAGAAAAATAGGATACTGGTCCCTAATTACTAGGATGCTACCATAGCTAAGACTGGATTTCCTGTGTCTTGACTACTTTTGAATGAGAGATTTATCTGTTTAAGCTGTTGTTATTGTAGGTGGGTATATGAAGGAACACAACCCAAACTGATACAGCAAATATTATTGGTTTTTCTAATTATATCAGTGATTCAAAATTTACTTATACAACAAATTTATTTGACTGATGGGCATTGGAGACAGTCTAATTTTGGAGTTTATTTTTTGAATAGGTTTAACTGTTTGTAAGGTCTGATACTTCATGATTTTTATTCTTTCTTCAAAGTCTTCCAAAGAACAAAGAGAAATTTGCTATTTCTCTCTTTTTAAAAAAGGTTTATTTATTTATTTTAGAGAGAGGGCATGCACACATGTGCAGGAGAGAGTGAGGGTAGGGGCAGAGGAGAGAGTCTTCAAGCAGACTCCCTGCTGAGCGTGGAGCCCTACACAGGGCTTGATCTCACGATCCATGAGATCATGACCTGAGCCAAAACCAAGAGTCTCACTGAGCCACCCAGGCACCCCTGCTATTTCCCTTACTTAGAAAAAACATTCAATCTTGCAGTTACTATATGGGTCCATCAAACCCTTTGGTAAATCTAAGATACATTATGAGATTTTTTTTTTTTTTTAAAGATTTTTTATTTATTCATTTGACAGAGATAGACACAGCGAGAGAGGGAACACAAGCAGGGGGAGTGGGAGAGGGAGAAGCAGGCCTCCCGCAGAGCGAGGAGCCCGATGCGGGGCTCGATCCCAGGACTCTGAGATCATGACCTGAGCCGAAGGTAGACGCTTAACGACTGAGCCACCCAGGCGCCCCTCACATTATGAGATCTTAATGACTTTGTTATTATCACTATTTTTTAGATCCTAGAACATGGTGCTAATTCATCATGTGAGGAATTATTTAATTATTATTTATCAGTTAATAAGTAGGCCGAACAAGATTGAAATAATAAGAAAATATATGATAGAATCCCCTAAATTTGAGGCCCTCAAAAGAATGATATAATAAGTAAAATCACCATTCTTCAGCTTTCTTATTATGTTGTCTAAAGTATTACATTGTATTTCTTTTAAAAAATTAAAAATTTTTTATTTTTTAAAAATTGTTTTGTTGAGGTGTAATTGACTTATGACATTATATTAGTTTCAGATGTATAGCATAATGATTTGATATTTTTGTGTATATATATAGTGAAATGATCACCAAAATAAATCTGAGAATTTAGATTTTTACATTTTCTTTCCAAAATGGTGAACGGATGAAATAGAGGAAGCTGGTTCAAAATATAAGACGAATCCAAAGAGAAATGCAAAGAGGCAAAGAGCAGCATTCTAGTCTTGAGTGATGGTGGTGAAATTGATCATATAAGCCAAATTTGAGATTATGAGTTTTCAGATGGAGATGTGCATCTTGAATTTTTTCAAACTTGAAAAGCTAGTTTGATGAGAGAACAATATATTTCTAAGGACACATTAAAAAATATGGCATTCTCATTCAGTTTGTCATTCAACCAGGAAGGACTTCGATATACTGATATTTTGTGACAAGACTCACAAAAAGGATGTGTTATGGCACAATTTCAACTTCTATGATGCTTGTGCACCAAAATTTGTTTGTTTGAGGTTTGCTGTGTTTAAATTTTTATGAAATTTTAAATAAAGTTTTTCATTTTCTCTTTATTATTCTCTAAGTTTTTTATAAAATGACTTAAAATATTAAAAGGCCTATTCAACTCCGATGATAAATGATGCTATTTTTCCTGGTGTACCGAGGGTTAAGTGAAATAGGTAGTTAGATGATAAATACTAAGTTCATAAAAAAACACGTTAATAAAAGTGCTTGATTATAGCAAAAAAAAAAATCACAAAAGAGGTTATTACATATATGGTTTGGGAAACATCACATCAAAGCTATTTTCTTTATTCGGACTTTGACTTGTTAAATGATGTTTTTGTACGCTTGTTGATATTTTTCCTTTATTAAAATTTTTACACTGTGAGAAGTTACTGTTTAATGAGTATAGAGTTTCAGTTCATGAAGATGAAAAAGTTCTGGAGATGGAAGGTGATGACATTTGCCCAACAATGTGAATGTACCTAATGCTGCTGAGGGGTACCTATAGAGATGGTTAAAATGTGTTACTTAGATTTCACCACAGATTTAAAAAACTAAAAATTTTAAAAGATTTAAAAAACTAAAAATTAAAAAATTAATTAAATTAAAACACAAATTGCCTTCAACAGAATGCTTTCCCTAATGACTGCTTTCATTCTTACTCATGCCTTTATTTTGGGTGTTCTACATGTTTTTGGACAGAATTGCTTTTCTATGGATATTGTACTAGATGGACATGCTCCTAGAAGAAAGCAGATAGAGCATAGAGAATCCTAAATCACTCATTTTGACACTTTTATACAATGGAGCCCATATCGATTTGAGCACACTATATTATATTTTTCAATTAATACCAATCTGTAATTAATATCTAACTAAGCTAGCAAATGATTAAGTACTCTGATTCCCAGAGTTCTTTTGGAGCTACTGTTTTGTATAATATGAGGGTCAAACATAGCACAATGTGAGGGTCATATACAGGGCTGCGATGAATTGCTTTTGTGGGGGCCTTCCTTTGTGTTTCTCCAGTTTCTGAGGCAAGCTGCATGTAACAAGATTCTGAATTCTTATACTTGAATGTTCAGTATCCAACACCCACTGGGGTCCAAGCTTTGCATCAGTTCCTTACTTGTCTGGTTTCCCACTGGTTTAATTGCTTTCTACACTATCCATATTACCATTCACACCTACATCTGATAATGTTTTATTTTTTAGTTTACAGAATTTGATGGAGGGACCATGAAGTCCACAAGAAGGCTCATTTATAAGAATTCAAATAAAGGCAGATTTTATTGTCTCATGTCAGGAGGCATGAGAACAATAGAGCACAGGGAGAGATAAAACCATGTCTACATAAAAACTTAGTTTCTCTTGATCTGCTGAGGTTTATTATGAGCAAGCTTCCTGATAAACTGATTTTCTGAAATATATTGCATTATTATACTAAGATGTATGGAGTTTGCATAATGAACTGTGACACAGGAAAAGTGTTTATATGTTCCCTTTGAAATTTCTTTCTATTTGTATGCTTAATGTTACTGTCACATTTTTAAGTAGACTCTGGTTTTTCCTAGGAAATTGAGATGCTTTTGTGCTCTATTCATTGCAGGGATTTTCCTGCAATTTTTTTAAAAAAAACATTTCCACCAATGGGGTCCTTTCAGAACACCTACAGAGGATATAAAAAATATATTGTAGTGCATTGTATTGATGTCAACAGAACTGTGTGTTTTCACCCTGGTGTGATGTCAGAACAATGCAGTGCATCTTTCACTGTGCCAACTCACTGGAATAAAAGACCCATTCAGAGAGAAACCCTTGGATGGTCACAGTTTTTAGGAGTTTTTATGCATGGCCACACAAGCTTATAACTTTAAATTTTACTTACAATGCATTATATTCTCTTCCCATTGCAGCTGAGCTTTCATACTGAAAAGTGAATATTTTTATATATAGCAGCTGAAACATGTATTCATTCTTTGGTTAAAAAAATAAAAAATAAACTCTTTTGTGGAGTGATTCTATCCTAAGGCCAGTGTTAGCACATTTTATTCATGCTACTTTCTAAAACCCCTGGTGTTAAGACTGACAGCAGAATGTGGAGTTCATAGATCTCACCATGCAAATTCCCAAACCCCCCTGTATAAGGGATTGACAGATGTGAGCATGGATGGAACTATGGATGCTTTGGAGATGAAATTAAAACATTTTGTATTTAGATGGACAGAGTAAACATAAAGCATTTCATTCTAGGTAGTTAGGATTTGGAGAGAAAGACAGAAATAAAGCACTCTGCCTTAGTTCTGGAATTCTTCTGACTCTTCATTTTGTTGTTTTTGTTAAACTTTTATTCCCCCAAATACAAAATTCAGGTGAGGAAATTGGAAAGTACAATAAAAAGAATAAATTAAGCCACTTTGGAATGCCCTTTCCTGCCACACCCAGAAATGTCCATTGTTGATATGTTGGTGTGTGTCCTTCCTTTAGTGTCTGTGTGGCAAGAATGGGTCATACTAAACTTGGGGTATTGTAACCTCATTCTAATCAATAGATAATGAATCCTTTCCTATTATTGCCTAGTAAATATTCTAAAGCATCATTTTTTAATGACTATAAAGTATTTCATTATAGAGGAACCATTTGTTTTAAAGCAATAGCTTGATTATGACACATTATTTTTAGTTTTTTTTGGTTTATTGCTATTTAATTTTTTTTTGATTGTACTACAAGCTGAGTCACTATGTGCGCTTATTCCCCAACTGATGGACTCTTGGGCTATCCCTGTTTGTTTGTTTTGCTATTATGAACAAAAATAGTGTAATCATCTGGGACACGTCTCTTTGTACGGGTGTTGAGTATGTCACATAGCATAGCTTTCTGTAAGAGAAATGTTCTAGTAATAGGATGTGTGGCTTTTAAAATTTTAATATGTATTGCCAAAGTATTATTTAAAAAGTTGTACCAGTTTACACCCCAAACAAGTGTCAATTTCCATTTTTCCACATCCTCTTGAGCATTATAAATAACAAAATTTTGCCATTCTTACAGGCAGAAAATTCATATATAACTTAATTATTATTGCCTTAATAATTAAAAAACTCTTTTCAAAATGTGTTGACTGTGTTTCCATTTCAGTGAATTATTTTCTGTTTGAATCATTTGTGTATATTCCTATTAAATTATGTCTCTTTTCATTGATTTACAGAAACTTTTAACCCCTTTTTAAATACGTCTGGGAAATGTGTTCTTTCAATCTTCATTTATCTTTTTTTAAAAAGATTTATTTATTTATCTTGGGTGGGGCGGAAGGAGAGGGCAAGAGAATCTCAAGCAGACTCCACACTGAGCACAGAGCCTGACATGGGGCTTGATCTCACGACCCTGAGATCATGACCTGAGCTGAAACCAAGAGTCAGATGCCCCTGTCTTCATTTACCTTTGAATTTTACTTGTGGGTTTTTTTTTCTATATAACTATTTTTAATTGTCCAAATTTTAGTCATTTTATGTATGACTTCTAGGTTTTATGTCTTTGCTAAGAAAGGCCCTCTCTTCTCAAAGGTTACAAAATAGTTTTCTGTGTTTTCTTCTAGGGCTTTTATGTTTAGATATTTAATCCATTTGAAATTTGTGTTTGCTTAATGGTATGAGGAGGGAATCTAACTTTTTGCTTTCCCTCCAAAATATCCAATTGTTTCCAAACCATTCCTTTTCCATACAATCTTTTGTCACTCATTTCAAGTGCCAGCTTAATATAAATTTTCATATCTATTTGAATCTCTTTCTCTGTTCCTTGTTCAAACAATATCTGGTTTTCATTATTGTAGCCTTATAATATGTTTTGCATCTAAGAAGGAGGCAAAAACTTTACTTGCTTCGTCAAATGAAATTGTTGGGTATAATTTCTATTCATGGTTTGGGAGAGTCCAGAAAAGCTGTACCAGTTTACACTCTCACTAGGGGTATATGCAAATGCTTATTTCACTTCACCTTACTAATACTTGTACATATGTATTGCATATAGTTTACATATATTTTTTAAGTTGCCAATTTGATAGATGAAAAATAGTATCTGAAAACTTTATTGTATATATCCTTGATTACTAGTAAGGCTGAACTCTTTTCCTATGGTTATTCAGAATAGTTTTGCAATTATTTTTCAGTATTTTCAGGTTAGTTAAATGTGCTCATGTTTCAATAACAGCTTGCCTTAACTATGGAGAAACACAGTGTTTGATCAGGTGCAGGACAATTCTGGAACCAAGACCTGAGGAGACTTCTACCACTAGGGGACCAAGATATAGTAGCCAACCTTTATTCAGCTCTATTCTGAAAGCTTTATATTCCGTGGCTTATTAAATCCCCTTAGCATCACTGTGAGAGAGGCATTGTGTCAACCCCCACTTTCTAATGAAAAAGGGGAGCTTAGATTGATACACAACTTGTCAAGACCACATAGCTAATAAGTGGCCGGGCCATGGTGTGAACCCAGGCAGTGTGACTTTGGAGTCCAAATGTTTCCACTAGAAAGTCTCCTGAGTTGCTATAATTTCCCCAGGACAGCCATGGGCACCTGCTGAAGGAGTCTGCCCCACAGTCAGGACAGCAAGGACAGAAACAGTTGCCTGTCCCTTTAAAAGTCAGGGTCTTAAAGTCTTTGGAAAAGTGGAGGTAGGGAGGCTGCCTCAGATGCACTGTGGGGACTCACTTTTCTGCAGTGAAAACTTTTAGACTCACATGGTTTTTGGTGACAAAAATCTTGTATAATGAAACCACTTCTAAGTAACCGTTTTAAGATATTCAAAATGCTGTGGAGGCATAACATAAGCCTCCTGTGAAAAGTAGTAACATTCTCAGTCTCTGTGAAAAGGCATCCTCATCCGGAAGGGGAAGATTGTAATTACTTATTTATTTTTTTAAAAAAATGCAGGATAAGAATGTTACTGCTTTATCTGATTTAATTGCCTTGACTTTTAAGCTTGTAATGTGGTAGATGAAGAACTGATACTAGAATTAGAAATGTTAGTCCTGTCATTTTCTTACTAGTATTATCTTTCATCCACATTTACTGATTTTGTGAAGTTTAGTTAAAACTAGTTAAATTTTAACTGATGCAGTATGACTATTTAAGTAAAAAATTGTCAGGTGGCAGTTTTCTTTTGGCTTCCACAGTTGGCTAAATTAAGAGGAAGAAAGGCTTCAGTTGGGTTCTGGTTACCTCTGTTTTCTTACTAGATTGCTATCTAAGAGCTTAGGCGGGGAGTGGAGGGAAAGAAAACGAATCTAAAACCAAGGCAGCTTGTGCCTTGGCCATAGGTCTAAACTAGGGTCGGAAGTATCTGTAGCCAGCTGTATGAGTAGTGTTATTAGAATCATATATTGATCATTATAACATTGATCAGTGTCCTCTCTTTGTTCACAGGGAGCTGGATTTATGAGATGACCTCTTAGAGGAGAGGTTGAAACCACAGATGATCTTGCCAAAACTCTGGGTCTCCCTTAGTTCTATCTGAGCAAATGACATACTCCCATAGTTACTTACACCAAACTCCTAGAAATAAGCCCTGTCCTTCACTTCTCACACTCAGTAGATCTCCAGATGCTGTCAATTCTGTCTTAAAAATACACCTTCATTCCCAGTTTTCTCCTTCTTTGTTGACACCATCTTCAAACTATGATCTCTTACCTGGACTTTTTTTCATTAGCCTCCTAACTGGGCTCACCACTTCTATCCCCAGCTCCCTCCCCCATCAATTTTTCAGTAGCCTAAATGATCTATTAAATTTTTAAATATGTTAATTTTGAAATAATTTTAGACCTATAGAAAACGTGCAAAAATAGTGCAGAGCATTCCTGTATATCCTTTACCCAGCTTGGAAAGCCAGGAAATTAACACTGATGCAATACTATTAACTAAGCTTACAAACCTTAATTCAAATTTTACCAGTTTTCCCACTAACGTTTCTGGTCCAAGGGTCCAGTGTGGGACCTCACATTACATTTCACTGTCCTATCTCTTTAGCCTCCTGCAATTTATGATGGGTCCTCAGTCTTTGTCTTTTATGGCCTTGACATTTTTGAAAAGTACTTGTCAGTTCTTTGGTAGAATGTTCCTCAGTTTAGGTTTTCTGTTGTTCTCTTCAATTAGATTGAGGTTATGCATTTTTGGCAAGAATCATCACCAAAGTCATGTTGTGTTCTTCACAGGACATCATGTCAGAGGGGTTAAATGTCTTGTAAGAGATACTAGATCTTGTCCCAAACCTTCAGTGGGTTTCCATCTCTCCGAGAGGAAATACACACTGTTTTCAGACCCTGCGTAATCTAGTCCCTGTGTACTTTAATTCATGCCTTGTGGAAGGGTGAAAACAAATGAAAAATGAGGGGCTTATTTCTCAGTGTTGAAAATAAGGGAAGAGACTTCCTTCCATTCCCTAATCTTAGAACACTTACTTTAAAAAACTTGTAAGTTCTTTCACTGTCTGTTTGAAATGTATGTAAATCTTTATAAGAGCTAAAATAAACTCTTGCCCACTTTAGGACCCAGGACTGCGTTTCTCAAGGCCCTGGAAGCATCTCTTTGAAATGTCCTCATTAAGGAAGATAGAGTCCCTACCCCACCTCCCAGTTTCTGTGGGAGGATAGAACCTAACTGAAGCAGGCACCTCATTCCAAGTTACACAACTACTTCTTGTCATAAAGAGAAGTTTATTTTTCCTTTGAATAAAGCCAATTAGCTTACACAGATGGTCACCCCACTACTAAGTAAATTTAGGAGCAACTGTGTGACAAATGGTGCTGTCAAGTCCTCTTACTTGGCTAGTTGTTTATCCTAAGAATATGTATGTAATGGGTTGTATCGACTTGGCCACGTAAAGGGGTGAGATGTCTTTCAGTCTTTGGAATCACTTAGTGGATTGCTTGTGATGAGTGGTACATTCTGGCTTAATGCTTATTCAATAATAAAACTGTTTTCTTTCTCATCTACATTTGTGGAGAGGTTTCACGGATTGGGAGAAGATTTTGTTTTTAATTCTATTTCCCCAACACTTTTCTCCGTTAACTCACTGTGGCTTTCTTTCATGTCTTGGAAAATCCCAACCTGTTACTTGCTCTGATTTCTGCCTGAAATCCTCCACCCTCCTCTACCTCTTTATAAAAGTGGTTCTTTCCATTCTTGACTGAGCTCCTATGTTACGTCCCTAAAGAGTCTTTTCTCAACTACCCTGTCTAAGGTAGCCCCTCCTTACACAGACTATCACATCATCCTGTGTAGATCTTACAGAGTACTAAACACAATCTATACTTACTGTATTTATTGATTTGTTGACTTTTCTGTATGTAGCGTGCTTCCCTTTACTAGAGTGCAAGCTCCAGGAGGTAGAGATTCTCCTCCACCCGCAACCAGTCTGTCTTGTTCACAGCTGAATTCCTTATCCCTACCTAGAACAGTGCCTGGCACCTAGTAGGTACTCGATGAATATTAGTGGAATAGAATGAATAAGATGGGCAGGATCAGCAGATTAAGGTGGTTATACAATGAAGATGTACATCTGCTTTTATGGTATTTCCTTTTTTAAAAAATATTTTATTTATTTATTTGACAGAGAGAGACACAGTGAGAGAGGGAACACAAGCAGGGTGCATGGGAGAGGGAGAAGCGAGCCAATGTGGGGCTCCATGCGGGGCTCCATGTGGGGCTCAATCCCAGGATCCTGGGATCATGACATGAGTGGAAGGCAGACGCTTAACGACTGAGCCACCCAGGCACCCCAACTTCTTTGGTATTTCTTTTCAACTTGTAGAAAAGTCTTAACAAACTAGTTTTAGCAGTGTTTGTATTTGATGAGCCTGTAACATGATTATATAGAGGAAGGAACACATGAACACACCTTCATAGTTGAATAAAAATAGGCCCAAATACTTGTTTTTCAAATAGGAAAATAAACATTTTTTTTTTTTTTTTTAAGCCCACTCAAATATTTTAGGAGAGCTGCATGTTAATTTTGGCTCCGGCTGGGGCTATTTGAATTGTAGCATTGACTGACTGGCCAGTGTGAACATCAATTAGTCCTGAAAAAAGAGCAAGAGAGGAATGCCAAGAGAGAGAAAGTGGGGATTCAGATCCTTTAGCAAGTCTACTAGGAATCTTCACATCCTCATAGAGGAAGCCTTAAGGGTTATGCTGACATTTGCAGGAAGGCTTAAAAATAGTGTTTCTCAAACTTGAGCATGCATTGGAGGGCTTTTTTAACACTGGTTGCTGGGCCCCACCCTCCAAGTTTCTCATTTGGTAGGCCTGGAATGGAGCCCAAGAATTTGCATTTCTAGCAATTTTTCAAGTGCTGCTGCTGCCACCGGCCCAGGCGCTGTATTTTGAGAGTCATTGCTTTAAAGTGTTGTTTGACTAGAAGTTGATGGGGTTTGTTTATAACAGTCTTTTGGGGAGTTGATAATGCCTTAAAAAAATTAAACAAATGTTACATTCTTTTTAATTGCCGAGAAAAATGATCTCTTTTTGCGTGCTCGTCTGTTTAGGCTCCCATGTCTCTATTTTGGCTCTTACTTACTGAGTATGTCCTAGTTATGTGCATCTTTTCAGTTAATTCTTATGGTTATGTACCAAGTTAAATATTATTATCTCCATTTTACCCAGGAAGAATTTAAGCTTCAGGATGGTTTGATTGCTGCCCAGCTGTTCAAGCCTAGTCAGTGATAAAGCTGGAATTTCAACAGGGCTATCTGACTTGAGGATTAAGCCTCTTTTCACTGTGCTTCTCAGCTGGAAAAATTCAGACTAGTTTTAATTTCAGACTAATTGGTAAACCTTGAGGTGTTATATGACTAAGAAGGAAATTACTCATTTGCTTGAGGTGAGCCTGCTCTGATATAGAAGGTTGGTTAAGATTAAAAAAAAAAAGTCCCAACACGAAGTATAGCATCTAGGTGTATTACTCAAGAAAGATGGCGGGGGCACCTGGGTGGCTCAGTCGTTAAGCGTCTGCCTTCGGCTCAGGTCGTGATCCCAGGGTCCTGGGATCGGGCCCCGCATCGGGCTCCCTGCTCAGTGGGAAGCCTGCTTCTCCCTCTCCTACTCCCCCTGCTTGTGTTCCCCCTCTCGCTGTGTCTCTCTCTGTCAAATAAATAAGTAAAATCTTTAAAAAAAAAAAAAAAAAAGAAAGATGGCGGACTCACTTACCCAAGAGGGTTGGAGTATCTTAAAGTTAACTCTAACAAAACACTCATTTTCTATATGAGTCTGAGTAATTTATCTAAGTTGCAAAAACAAATTGACCTTTTTCGGTCTAATTGCCTACATGAGTCAATGAATTTTTTATCAAGAGACACTGAAACCAAAGAGGTTTTCCTTAATATTCTAGGAATGCATGGATCACCTTGAAAATCTCTGAAAAACTATAACAAGAAGCAAACGACTGAGTTCATAATTGTTTCCCTTTCTCTAAGCCAAAATTGATGGCCAGTAGGAAGGCATTGAAATCCAGTGCACATTGACACTATTTATAAGGTCTTGATATTTTAGACTTGTAGTGCACCATTCATCCTAGGATCATAAAAGTGGTTGTTAAAATTTATACCATATTAGTCTGATTAACACTCAGATGGGTAAAAATAAAGGATTGAGGAGAAATATTTATTTCACAAGGGTAGGGACTTTAATATACAGAAAGCTGCATAAATCTGCAGATGTTCTAATTAGATTCAGCTGAACTGCTTCAGAATGCAGGATAACATGGATTTACTCTGCCAACAACTAAGAATAACTTTTCTGATGCAAAAAAATGTTCAAGTTTCAATATTGAAACATAAAATACCCCAGCCCAGGGGATAGATTCTTTTCACATCAATTTTTTCATTGGCTCAGATTCCTCGGCACTTAAGTTACTTCTTTATTGTAAGTCTTAAACAGAATTCACTAAATGGTCCCCTAATCATACTCTTCCCAAGCCACAGAACCTGGAATCCTATTTTCTGTTAATAGTTAAACATTAACCTGAGATCACTAGAATACTGTCAAGCAAGTTATCCACATGGTGTTTAATTTACAATCAGGGAGTAGTTTAGGCAGTGAGAAAATCTGGCTCTTAAAGAGGATGACATTAAGGAATCAAGGGATGTATTTCATAGGGTATTTTTGTCAGTCGATTTCCATTTTTTTCTTGAATATATGTCATTTTTTAATCTCAGGAAGTTATTTCTGTGTGCTGGGAGGGTAAATCTATGTCGTTCTGCATTTAGAAGTAGTTCAGCAAATCTAATCAGAGAATTTGTTGGGGCCCAAGTCATAGCCAGGGTGGGGCATGAACCCTTCTCTAGCATGGGCATCCTCCTGGATCCCCAAAGGCCTGGAGATCCCTTTGGTGTCTACCTTCGAAAAGTTCCTTCAGCATCAGAAGGCTTTATACTTCCAGAGAACCTGGCTGTCAGATCCAGATGGGCATTTTGATTTAACTGTTTCAGCCCTTGGAAGGCCAAATAAAGGAGAATGTTCCTTTTCAAAGGATGTCAAGGGGGAACCGGAGAGAGGCTGTGTCTAGAACCTCATGTTCCATCAACTGCCTTTTAGACAAACCAAACTTTGGTCAATATTCTCTCACTTATATTTGATAAGTCAACCTATTCTCCTTAATTAAAATGTTGGCAGGCAGTCTTCATGTGAATTTATGCCAAGGATTTGTTATAATCTCCTTGTTTTGCTATTTCTCATTTTTAATAGTGGAAGAATAATTTCATAAACCCTTCTGAAGGAGAGCTTCTGTAAACAACAGTTTTATCTCCTACATAATCTTTTTGGATCTCTGCATATTTGTGTGGAACAAGAAAAATAACATTCCCCAAGTATGCTGTGTTTTAATTTATTAATATAAACAATATAGTTGTGAAAGGCATTTGCAGGAAATTGATTTGAAATAGATGGTACCATGGCATAAGCATTAGTTTGCAACATTAGAAACAATGAACATAGAAAATCAACATTATTTATAGGCTTACCAACTACCTACTACTGTAAAATCTGAGTCAGGAATATTATAAAATGTGGATTACCCATGTCCCACGTTTACGTTTAACCCTTGGCTGTCCAGTACCGAAGTGACATGACCTTGTTTCCCTGTTAATCCTACACATAAACTGATATTTAAAAAAACTTAACCAGTGATATAAAAAACAACAACAAAACAAACAAACCCAATACTAGTCACTGATGTAAAAAAAAAACACAACAAAAACAAAACCAAACAGTGCTTAGGACATAAAAGGAACTTGATACCTTTGAGTTCCCACAGTCCACTCTGCGTCCCTCTTCTCATTTCTTAGGCATTTCCTTTCTCTCCTCTCTTCCATCAAAGGGTGAGTTGGGAATAAAAAGGGTGGAATTGGAATAAGCTTATTAGAATGCTTAGCAGTGCATCATACAGGGAAATATTGGCAGATGAGTTTCAACATGGGTAAAATGAGTACAAGAATGATTAGTGCCTCTTCTCATTCCAAGACAGCTTTCTCTATTAGCATGAATACTGGAGATGCAGCTGCACGGGTGGCAGAGTCTGATATGTCAGAGCTAGGAGATATTCCAGGGAGAGCCAGCTCCTCACCACCCATCAGATATTCTCAGCCCAAGAAGGCCAGTCCCTCAACTCTGGGGATACGTCCGAATGGCAACCACTTCCTCTTCCCTGACTTAGGCCCTGGTCATCTGGGCTTCCAAGCTATGATAATAATCATTCAGTCTTTATTTACTCAGTTCATATGGAATGTCATTGGAACATCAAAGACTGACCTTAGGTCATCCCTGGACTCTCAGTTCTGAGATTTATTCACCAAACTAGGTTTCTGTTGGGACACTGTCCCAGCTAGCTGAAAATACACAATTTTGCCTTTATCTGTATACTCTAAGATAAATAACTTGCTCATTACTCATTATCATTTGATACTTCTAGACAAAAACATCTGGCCCCTGTGAATTGAACCTTAGAAATAAAAGTGTGTTGATATCAGAGTGATGTGTGTACTTGAATTTGGTAGAAGCACTTAAGAAATAGCCAACATCCTTAAGGGAAGAGAGAAGAGTAGAGGTTGTCTTCCTTTTGCCTCTTCTGAATTACAGGCATTACATCACAGTAGCGGGGTATCCTTCAAATCTAGGTTCTACACTTACTCCATCTTCCTTTGTTCATTTTTACTTGCATATAATCTCAGTTATGTGGTACATATCAGAGAAGAGAGTCCAGCTTTTGCCTTGAAATCTTTCACAAGTTAAAGAGAAGAGTGAATTTTTAGATTATTATCTCACTAACTGTATTTACCCCATGTTAAACAGTATCTGCTTCACTTGGTACTGCCTAGACCTGACAGTCTAGACAGAGTTAATGCTCATTAGCAGGCTGGAGAGGTCCTGGATCTTCTTTGCTGGACAGTATGATGTCACGGTTTCCCTCTTGTGATAGAATTTGGAAAGAAGTTGAGACCAGAGGTCGGGGAGAGGGACATGCAACAGGAAGCAGCCCTATTGTCCCCTCACTTGGTAACAGTCTCACAGTACAGCGACACATTCAGCTCCTGCGATAAAAGCAGGTGTTTTGCTTTAATTAAGACCAACAAAGACTTTTCTGTTCTCAATAGGCTTATATTTTTAGACACTAAGGTGAGGAGGAAGAGTACATTATCCCATTCTGTGCATAAAAATAAAGATTCAGCATGAACTGCATAATTAAGAACTGAAAGGGGGAAAATGCAATTCAATTAAAACTGACAGAATAATACACGGAATCAATGGTTTTATTTGGTGTTTAATGATGATACTGTTTTCATTTCATTATACATGAGTCATAACCAGCTTTGCCTTAGTTTAATTGTATTCCTTACAGAGTAAACTGAAGTATGCAATTTGCAGTAGACTCATCAATTAGAAAGAGGCTTATTTAAGATTATCATAAATTGATCCCCAAGACTGAAACCAAATTTTTTCCATTCCAGTATACCACTTTATTGGAATGGTGAGCAATTTTAGGCAGGAATGGAGGGAGCTGTTGGTAGGGGAGATGAGGAACAGTGTGCAAAGGATAAAGCCTGATTTCCATGAAAAAAAAATAATGATAGTATGTTTTCCAGTGGAGAAAATGATATGGCAATATATTTTTGATCCAGTGAGCTGAACAAAACATGAAGAGATTTTAGGCTGGAGAGGAAATGCTAGATTGAACTGCCTGTATAAAATGAATCATGGTACTGGCACAAAATCAAGTGTAACAGGGAGATAGCATTTCTATATATGGCCTTATAGCCATAGAGATTTTAAAATTGGGGCATGAGACCCAAGGAAAGCAGAAGAGAGAGATAAGTATTATAAATTAGGCTACTTGAGTACATCATGGATTTAGTGGTAGAATCTAGAGCATTTTGCTGTTAGGCACATCAGTCACAGAAAACGTCTCAGGTGTTCCACTCAGTAGAGTTTCATACCATTGCCTTTGGTCTGTGAATACAGCTGGGGACTCAACAGGAATTAGCAGCGACTACTGAATGATTCTAGGGTCAGAATCTGACAGGTGGGTCGTAACGAAATGTGTCTATCTTATGTCTTTATTCCATTAGTTGCGTGGATAAAAGTTGCATGCTTGACTAAATTTCAAGTGTACTGTATAAACAAACAGATTAAGGGACTCGCCTTTATCCGTAATAGCTCTGCCCTCAGGAACTGATAATGAATTGGGTCTGGGGAAATAGTAATTTTTCTCCTAGTCTGAGAGTCAAGGGGACTATCGTGTTCTCCTTGGATGATGAGTGCCAGCTCCCCAGGACATACTTACGTAGGCTGGATCTTGGCATAGTAAGCTTAGCCTTCTAACTCATTTCTACTTTCTAATATAAGAATTCTCTTTCCGACTGGGCGGTGCTAGACCAACCCTCACGCTAATGATTCCTTTCTTTCTTTTTCTTTTTTTTTTTTAAAGATTTTATTTATTTATTTGAGAGAGAGAGAATGAGAGACAGAGAGCATGAGAGGGAGGAGGGTCAGAGGGAGAAGCAGACTCCCTGCCGAGCAGGGAGCCCGATGCGGGACTCGATCCCGGGACTCCAGGATCATGACCTGAGCCGAAGGCAGTCGCTTAACCGACTGAGCCACCCAGGTGCCCATAATGATTCCTTTCTAATGACCTGGAATGGACAGTGGGAAAGCAAAGGAAAGAGAAAAGTACATATGCAAGAGCCTTCAAGCCCACAAAGCAAATAAAACAGGAACACTTACACCTTCTGGATGTGGTAGATAATCTTAAATTCATAGTAATGACTCTTCTTTAAGGTTCATTTTTGTGTCTTCTTATATACTTTTGCTTTTCCTTTCCTTTTTTTTTTGTTTTGGACATTGAAAAAATGTCAACACGTGGATCAGTAGAAAGGTTTTCAGATACTTGCACGGACTATTCTTTGAGTCAAATACTTGACTCAAATTTTGATTACACAGCCAGATATAGAGTTAAATATGCACTTGTAGATATATTAACTTTATACATATGTAAATAATCCTAAGGAGACCAGAATTAAATTGCTATTACTCTTTTCTTTAAAGTTCTAGGATTATTGTCGGTAAAATGACACAGTTTTCGTAGGGTGATTAAACACAAGAGCTAGCATTTATCAAGCAGGTGAAGCTGTGAGGCTGCCGTGAATAGGATATGTCCTGGGTATGATTTGTATGCTAACTGTGACAAGCAAACATTGACCCATTCAGACTTTCTTACTCATTCTAGCTGAAGACAGCATTATTCAATTGCTGGACAGCTACACAGGTTTAGAGATGTACTTAGTTGCAATGGAACAATAAACTTTGCTGCCCTTTTTAGGATTTGAGCAAACTACCTTGATCTTGTTGCACTGTGGTTCAGCTAGCAGAACAAGTAAATTACAGATGATATGTTTGGCTCTGTGGTATTCATTCATTCTTTTCTTTTTTCTTTTATTTCTACATTCAATAAACATGTTCTGAGCATCCCGTATAATCTAGGCATTATACCAAGTGTTAGGTACTTGGTGTAATAAACACTTGATAGCACTTACTGTGTGCCAGGTATTGATTCATTTGATTGTCATAACAGCTTTATAAGGTATTACATTTTACAAAAGAGGAAACTGAGTCACAGAGAGGTTGAGTGACTTGCCCAAGGTCACACAGCTAGTAAGTACAGAACTGAGATTAGGACAGAGGCAGGCTGGCTCCAGAGCCCATGCTCATGCTCTGACCCCAAGTCTCTTCTCTCCTAGAACTTACAGTCCAGAGGGGACACAGATAACAAACAGGTAAATAAAAGAGAAACAAAAATTAAAGAGTTATGATAGGTCTGTGGGAAACAAACGGTAATGGAGAATAATGGGTAGCTGCTTAGGGTCATCAGGGGAGATTTCACTGAATGGGGGACATTTAAAATGAGGCAGGAAGAGTGAGAAGGAGGCAGCCAAGTGGAGGGTTGAGAGAGTTTCCGGGCCCAGAGAAGGTCGAGTGTTCAAGGAACTCAACAAGGGCCATGGGGCCAGAGCAGCCAGATGGGTGTTTGTTCCCTCAGGGGTAGAGTGAGCCAGAATGGGATTTGAGACAAAATGCCTGGAAGAAACTATATGAGACAGAGAAAACTATTTGCTTAGATGAGAAAAATATTTCTTGGAATATGGGGAGTTTGGATGGGGATGGGGAAACATATGGAGGGGAAGTAAGGAGGACAGAAATGTAGGTGCGTCCCAGAGAAAGTCTTAGGGGTTTGGCCAACCACCAAGAAACTCAGAGATGCTGAGATCAGGGCAGTCTGTTCCTGTGTCCTGGGTTGATGCCCGTGGAAGCAACAGTCCCTTTCCCAACCAGAGGATCTTAGAGCCAGGCATATGGGGTCATGAGTAGCGTCAGGGAGGCTCTGGTGTCCCAGCATATGGCTCCAAAGCTAAAATAGTCCCCAAGTCTCCAGGAACACAGATAGTGGAGAAAACGGCTGGGGTTGAAGGAATCACGCAGACAGCCCTCAGGGATGTCTCGGGAGACTTTGTGTAGGTGAATGGCAAACGCCCTCAACAATGTCTTGCTACCATGAAAGCTCTCCCTTCTTCCCAGAAAGTTAGGCCGATCCCAGGAGAAGGAGGTTTGCTGAATGCCAGGGAGGAATTCCCAGCTACCCCTGCAGAATGGAGATTCAGAACAGAAGTGGAATAATGGAAAAATAAAGCTGATCTCTTGCACATCTGAGTTTGTGGAGTTAGGCTCTTACGTGCTTCACATGGAAGCATCTTCCAGGTTTGGTAAAAATTCACCTGCAGCAAATATTCACACCGCAGGTTGATTACAAACCCTAGAATTAATGCCAAGTCGCTTGGAGGCAACATGTGTAAACTGTGGGAGAACTGTCAAACAGAGAGGAGGTCGACTCTTAGAAATCACTGCAGATTTTGGAAATAACTGTGGTGTGTGATGAGGTGGAGCTTGAAAAAGCACAAGAGAATGTTTTAAACCCTCTGGGCAGATTAAAGGAGGTCTTCAGACGAAAGAGAGAATGGGTGAAGGTACTCAAGAGTTTTAATTTTTTTCTTAACTTTTAGTAAATTAAATTATTGGTTTTAAGAATACCTAAAAGAGGTGCATTCTGAAAATGATTTTTATGACTTCTAACTTGGACTGTGATTTTTCTAAATGAACCCTAATAGTTATATTTTTAGCAGTCCCAGCTAAAGTGAGATTACTGTTCTTTAGTCTAAGAAATGGCCATCAAGGTAAAAGTGAATCAAATACCCCCTCAGTGGTGTTTGCTCCTCATTTGCCAGTGATGCCTGTACCTGTGTACACACGCACACACCACACACACACACACACACGCACTGGCATGGGTAGAGATACTCCGCCTGGGGGGAGAGTTGGGAACCAGGCTTCACTGCAGGGCTGGTGCACAGTCTCAGAGGGAGATGGATGGTTTCGAGGACTATTGGAAAAGTACCTGTTCTTCTTTTGAAAAAAAATGTCTTGCTTTGCTTTTATAAAAAGAAATTAACACTTTTTCATAGAATATCCCCATAACTAGATCCCATATCTAGCAGTAAAGACATAAATACGTTGTTTGGGGGGAGTGGGAGTCTCAGGAAAGAACCTGGGAGTGGAGGTTAGGCTTGGAGGGTTCCCATGTGCCTCTTGAAATGGCCATCCATTATCGAGATTAATGACTATGACTAGGGTTGAACTGGGAACCAGCAACCAGAGACAGCTGCTCATGCATCCAATTGTGTGAGAGTCAACAGAGTCATGCCTATCAGCATATTTAAAAGGAGCAGCCTTACTGTTGTATGGATAACTAATGGAAGGGGGGGGGAAATATTTTAAAGTGCCAAACCCACTGTATCAGTTTAAATGGTTTTATAATTTTCTTTAGCAGTATTTACCTGGTTGACTATCAGCATGGAGAGGAAGAATGTAGAGGCAAATGAAGATGGAGGAGACTGATGAATACTGAGAATGGTAACTCTGGGTTGTCATGGGAGGTGGTAGATTTCTTTTTTATAGTTGAGAGCACTTGTGCAAGTAAGCAGACAGATTGGAGGTCGTGATCAGAGAATGGGGTCTTTTTAATTTCAGAAGTTTTGATGATACAGATTTTGGAGTTGATGAGGCTGGAATGTGATCAGGGTCATTAGTGGCTCAGATAATGTGAAGGAGAAGGTCACTGGAAGTAAGGAGATCAAGGGATTGAAAGCCAGAGTTGGGAAAGCTCATCCCCATGAATGTGGGAGGAAGCAAGAAAGAAGATAAGGTAGAGATAAAGAGGACAACTCAGATCTAGAAACTGATATAATAGTAGCTCATATTTATTCAGCACTTACCAGGTGCCATGCGCTGTTCTAAGAGCTTTATATATTACCATTGCCCCATTTTATAGATGAGCAAAGTGAGGCTCACAGAAGTTCACGGACTTGCGCAAGTGACATTGCTAGCAAGTGTCAGAACTGGTTCTCAGATGAGGGCAGTCTGGCCCCAGCAACCTACATTCTTAACCACCTTGCTCTGCTGTATCAGTGAATGGTAAGGTAACATGGCAGGTAACAGGGAACCAGTGGGTATAGCCTGAGACTTAAAGCAGCAGGAGGGTATGCAAAGGGAAGAGGGAGGAAGTAGTAGTTTCAGGTAACACAAACTCTTGGCTTGGAGTTAAGAGAGGCACGAATGACAGACCAGCCTCCACTTAATAAAGTGGTAGCTTCCAGACAGCAGTTCCTCCTGGGGGAGCACAGGTATCGTTAAGGCAACGAAGTGGAAGGAGCATTCTGTGGAAGGGTAAAGCATATTGGAAGTCTCCCAGGCCCAATGGGAGGGTGGATAGATGGGCAGGGTAAAGGGGGTCAGATGTACAGACTGTGTGGAGATGAGGATTTGGTGAGATGGGCCAAGTGGGCTTGGGTTCCTAGCAGCCCAAGGGTTCATTTTTGTAACTGCCAGTGAGACAGCTATTGGTAATGCAGTGGGTATCCTCTTTGCTAGGGCTGACATAACAAAGAACCACAAACTGGGTGGCTGAAGCAACAGAAATTTATTGTCTCATAGTTCTGGATGCTTGAAGTTTAAGTTCATGGTGTTGGCAAAGTTGGTTCCTTCTGGGGACTCTCAGGGAGAATCTGTTCCATGCCTTCCTCCTAACTTCTGGTAGTTTGCCAATAATCTTTGGGGTTTCTTGACTTGTAAAAACATCACTGAGATCTCTGCCTTCATCTTTGCATGCTGTTCTTTGTGTTTGTGTCTATGTCCAAATTTCGTCTTTTTATAAGGATACCAGTCATATTGGATTGGGGCCCACCATATTCATTTTAACTGATTCTACCTGCAACAACCCTAGTTCCAAATACAGTCATATTCTGAGGTACCAGGGATTAGGACTTCAACATACGAAATCTGGGTGGGGGGGGCACAGTTCAACCCAGAACAGTGGGTGTCAGGGGCATTGCTCACTTCTGACCTCTCCCATTCATTCAATATCCATTCTGAGCACCTGAGCATTTGAGACACTTTACTAGGTATAGTAGGGAATATACTGATAGAATGAAACAAAATCCCTGGCTTCAGAGACCTGGAGTTGGTAGTGGTAGAAGGAGAGGGTAGAGTATGAAAAACTCAGATAACTAAAAAAAGTAGAATCTGATAAATGCCATGCATGAGATATGAGTAGACTGTTACATAAATTAAAAGATTATTTGAGGGGCTCCTGGGTGGCTCATTTGGTTAAGCGTCTGCCTTCAGCTCAGGTCATGATCTCAGGGTCCTGGGATCGAGCCCCATATCAGGCTCCCCGCTCAGTGGGGAGCCTGCTTCTCCCTCTGCCTGCCACTCCCCCTGTTTGTACTCTCTCTCTCTCTATCAAATAAATAAATAAAAAATCTTAAAAAAAATGAAAGATTATTTGAGAAGGGAAGTGAAGTCTTGCAACTGATTTGGCTTATTTTTTATTGTACAGGTAAGGAATCTCATTACCAGAAATGTCAGATAACCTCCTGGAGGTCTACCTACCATAATTCTGCTCTTTTAATTACACCATGGATATAAACACACTTGCAGACCCATTTTCTAGTATGTCAAATTGTATTGTAAATGTATTATTTAAAAAATTATTTTTATATAACTGATTAGGAAAAAGATTACATGAGCTTGTAAACACAAAGGGAAAATAATGTTTGGAAGAAGTCATAGACATTTATATCCAGAGCAAAGTGACTGAGCTGTTGACTAAATATTGACTGTAAATCTTCAGCCACCCACTATCGACAGGTGACCATCTGCCTACCGTTATACACAATTTATATCATATGTATTTGATGCCAAAATGCACAGTTTCTTGAATCCTTTAAAAATAAAATCATTAACCACCTTGAACCACTATGGTCTTCTGCTCCCTTAGTAGCTTTCATCTTCCTAAGTGAGATCAGAATGACCTAACTGGGAGAAATGGGCTGGGCTCTACACTTAGGCCTGGATTCTGTATTGCTCTGACAGATAAACACTGATTATTATCAATGCAATTCCAAAATTTAAAGATACAATGTTGAGCTGGGATCCATGGACTAGAACTTGGTAACCATGGGAGCAAAATGTTTGCCCTGAGTTTCATACGTGGTTAGGGGTGGATTTGGTGGGTATTGTGGCTTATGGTGTGGAAAGCGTAGGAAAAGAGAGAAGATGAAGAAGAAATTGGTCTTATCCTTTTGGGTTTATAGTGAAATATCCCTAAGAAAGTGGAATTATCTTAGGAACTATCTTAGGGCAAGAGGGAGTGAGAAGTGGAAATCTGGAATCATTAATTCAACATAGAATTTCTGATTTATTGTATGCAAATGGAAAATAGAATTGGCTTTGTTATTGACAACATTTAGGATATTAGGGTTCTGGATTACAGATGGGTCTGTTTCTTGGCATCAGAATTCCTAAAGTCCCGTAAACTTGACCCGACAATGATCCTACCACTAGAGATGAATTTGCCATCTTGTTTGTGGCAATGAGGAACAGTAACCAGAAAATGCATCATTGAGCCTCTGATTTGGGAAGGATAAATAGTAGGAAAAAAAAGCCCTTTAGTACTTTTTTTAAAGAGACTATTTTTAGGGCAGTTTTAGGTTGATAGCAAAATTGAGTGCAAAGTAGGGAGTTCCCATATCACCCGTGCCCCCACACATGCACAGCTTCCCCCCATTATTGGCATCCACCACTGGAGTGCTCCATTTTGTCACAAGTGATGAACCTGCATTGGTACATCACTGTGATCCAAAGTCCATAGTTTACTTACTGTTCACTTTTGGTGTTGTATGGACAAATGAATAATGACATGTATCCACAATTATAGTATCATACAGAGTATTTTCACTGCTCTAAAAACCTCTGTGCTCTGCTTCTTCATCCATCCCTCCCCTCAACTCTTGACAACTGCTGATATTTTTACTGTCTCCATAGTTTTAGCCTTTTCCAGAATGTCATTTGGTTGGAGTGATACAGTGTGTAGCCTTTTCAGATTGGCTTCTTTCACTTAGTAACATGCATTTAAAGTTTCCTTCATATCTTTTCATGACTTGATAGCTCATTTCTTTTTAGCACTGGATAATACTCCATTGTCTGGAAGTACCACAGTTTATCTATTGACCTACTGAAGGACCACTGTGGTGGCTTCCGAGTTCTGACAATTATGAATAAAGCTGCTGTAAACGTCTGTGTGCAGGTTTTTGTGCAGACCTAGCCTCTTTTGGGTAAATAGCAAGGAGTGCAATTGCTAAATTGTATGATAGGAGTATACTTAGTTTTTTAAGAAACCACCAGACTGACCTTCAGAGTAGCCGTACCACTTTGCATTCTTGCCAACAATGAATGAGAGTTCCTAGTACTTCACGTCCTCGTCAGCATTTGGTATCGTCAGTATCGTGGATTTGGGCCATTCTAATAAGTTTGTAGTGGTGGTATCTCATTGTTTTAATTTTTATTTCCCTGAGGACATATGATATGGAACATCTTTTCATAAATTTATTTGCCATCTGTGTGTCTTCTTTGCGGAGGTGTCTGTTTACTACTTTCATGGTTCAAAATCTATGATGGACATTTTTAATCATAATAATCAAGAAGTGGAGTTAGCTTTGGTTTTAGCTCTATTGATTTTCAAGTAACAGCACTGAATCCTCATTCTCTCCTCTCCTCTCACCCTCTTTTCCTTTCTTCACTCATAAGATATCTTAGTGCCTGATACATGGCAGTCTCTAAACTGTGTTTAATACATGTCAGTGAATATAATGATGAAGAAAATGGACATGGTCTTTGTCCTTGGCCTTTGGAGGGAGATGGATAGTAGTGATCTAATCTTCAAATAAAAAATTGCAAACTGTGATAAGGTGAGCAAGGAAAAGGTAAGAGAGCTATGAGAGTGTATAAAGGGAGCACTGACCAACAGTGTATGGAAAGGGAAGCCTTTCCTGAGATGCTGGCATCTGTGCTGAGTGCTGAAAAGGCAGGGGCATCAACACGCATAGTGTGGAGACCGGAGGTGTAGGGTGGGTGAGAAGGTTCCAGAACAAGTGCAAGGGACCAAGATTGGAGTAGGCCAGGGGTAATAGAAGAACTGAAAGAAGGCCATGGAAGCTGGCACAAGCAGGAGAGAGGCAAGAGGGCTGGAGGAGGAAGCCAAGGGGTAGGACAAGTTTTCAGTGAGCAATAAGATACACAGGTATTAGCCTTGTAAAACTGTCCCATAGCTGCCTTTGGAAATGCCACAGAAAGCAGGCTGGGGCAGGAAAGGGAAGAGCATGTTGGCTTGCGCCAGAGTAGCGATGGAGATGAAAGAAGAGGATTGATTTCGAGAAATACTTAGGAGGTAGAATAGTTTTATAATCTGCCTTTTCCACTTGACGTACTGTGGATGTCTTTCTACATTTCAAAAATGTAGGTTCACATATTTAGGTTTCTGTAGTAGTTCTTTGTACAGATCAGTAATGACATATTCAATAATCTATTGATAGACTTTTTTTTCAATTATAAATGACTCCACAAATAATACCCTTTATGTATTAATTGTTATTCTCTTAATGGATATTTTACATTAGATGCCAAACTAACAGACTTTTATGTCAGTTTATTCTCTCATAATAAGTGTGTAAGAATTCTGTTTTCCATCCCCTTGCTAACCCAGTGTAGTGTCAGTATTTTTAATTTTAGCTGGCTAAGATAACAGTTAAAGGAAATTTAATATCTTAACTTGCATCCTTTTGATTACTGATGATACTGGCTATCTTTTCATATGTTTACTGACCACTTATGTTCATTCTTTTGTGAGTTATTTATTTCCTTTCCCCATTTATCTTTCAGGATGTTCTTTCTGTAGATTTAGCATCACTCTTCTAAAACGTTTTTCATATGTATATGATGCAAAAATGTTTGCTGGGTTTTGTTTGCCTTTTAATCTCGCTCAGGGTTTCCTAGTTTATTTTGTTTTGTTTTTACCACATATATTTTTTCACTTTTAAGTATTGAGTCTGTCATCAGTCAGTGTTTTTCTTTGTGGTGCTAGCTTTGTTGATATGCTCAAAAACCATTCCTCACTCCAAGGCTATACAATTATTTTCCAATCCTTGCTTTCTATTATGAATTTGGTTGGAATTTGGTATGAGGAGTAAGGAAGGGTTACTTGTTTAGCAAGTAGCTAGGCAGTTGTCCCAAGACCTTTTATTGATAACCACCATTTCCCTCCCTGATTTGAAGTGCTATTTTTTTTATTTACAAAATCCTTAGATACGTTTGAGCTCAATTCTGAACTCTGTGTTCTGTTTTTGCTCCCTTACCCTGTGCCAGATTCACACTGTTTTAATTACTATTATTTTGTTACACAATTTTTATATCTGGTAGTGCAGTTTTGCCTGCATTCTTCTTTGTCAAATTTTCCTAGTTATTTAAAAATATTTATTCTTTTAAAATGGATTTTAGAATTATTTTGCCAAGTTACAAAAATATCCTATTGCAGTTTTGGAAGGGATTGAATTACATTTGTAGATTACTTTTACTCTAGCATTATGGGTCATTACAAATTTTTTCAAATAGTGATTGGAGTGTTTTAATTTTGGAGCAAGTAAAACTTAGCATATATTGTGACCCATCCTTCAGAAATCTATGAGAAATTGGCAAGCTGTATGTTATATAATTCACTAAATCACTGTATGGTTCTACATGATTTATTCATACAACAAATATTTACTGAATTTGGCATATGATAGATGTTGTTCTAGTGCTGGGGATAAAATAGTGAGCAGACAAGGTCTCCTTTCTCACATTCGGAAGGAGAGCAGCCAGGCAGCTTGCTTTCTACCAGAGATGTGGGCAGGGGGAGAGGGGTAAGCTTGGGAAGGCTGTTGTAGCTGCAGGTAACTCTTTCCAAAAACAGTTGCTTTGGAACTAAGAAAGGAAACTGAGTTGCAGCTGGTCATGAGGGCAAAGGTTTTTGTTTTGTTTTTAATATGGGAGTTACTAGAAGATATTTATCTGCCACCGAATGATCTCTAGATAGGGAGAAAATAAATACACAGAGGAGAAAGGCAGTGCCTGCAGGTTCCGATTCCTTGAAGGTGAGAGTACAGGAAATGTACTTCTCAGGTGGAGTGTTAGCTTTTGATAAAAGGAAAGACATTAATAAGAGGAAATTCAGGGAGGGTGGCCCCCAAAACAAGTAGATTAGTGTTTATTTCATTACTGGAATTAGAGGTGCTTTTGGATAGGCAATCATTAAATTTATACTACTTTGCCTGTCTTTCATCAGTTTCAGGCAAAATGGAATGTTTTATTCCAGTGTTAGGCTGGGGTGTCATAACTTCTTTCTTTGAAGCGGAATTGCATTCAGCGTTTAAACCAGTGCTTAGAACAATGTCTGGCACGTATCTGACATTTAATATTTATTGAATAAATATGCAGATTAGTAAATGAACTACAGTTTTGTATTGCAGAACAGAATTTTCATAGCGTACAGGTGATGTCCTATCTCCCATATACACTTGTACTTCCGTGTTAGTACGTCATGTTTATTTCACTCTTCCATGTGGCTAGCAGAAGAGGCATTGAGCTTGGGGATGGATGGCTCAATTGTATTTTCTTATTTGCCCAGCCACTTTATAGTTAGTTACTTAAGGTTGGGGAAGTTATTCAGCTTCTCTGGATTTTACTTTTGGCATTGTAATATGAGGCAATTGGAATAAATCTGTGGTTTTCAATCCTTTTAAACCATTGGGCATTTTCTTCAAATGGAAGCTTTTCTGGAGCCCAAAATGTAAAGCAGATAATCTCAGACTCCTCAGCTGAAAATGGGGATGTGAGAGAGTGGATCCCATCCATTCGCAGCAGTGTCCTTCATCCTGTTTCCACTCTTCCTGCATCTTGTAGGGGCCCCCGAATAGAGCAAAATCTAGAAACCTTATAAGGTTATCTCTAAGGTCGTTAACAATTGCATAAGTGATGAATATACATTCTCATGTGATTTTTAATAATCCTGTGAAGTAATGAATACTCAGGATTATTATATCTTTTATGGATTTGGGAACTGAGGTTCAGAGTTTATCATTTGCTGTTACCTCATGACTGATAAATGAAGGAACTGGTGCCAGAGCCCCAGTCCTCTCTTCCTTGTTCGGGCAGTCTTTCTGTCACTGTCAAATGATTTCCCCCACTGGCTTTATGTTGATTCAGTGGAGTCTCTGGTTAAACTATCTGAAAGGATTTCTGCCAGAAACTAGTACTGTATATTTATATTACAGTTCACATCCTCACATATGTCATAAAACCACTTAAATATGTTTTCCTAAATGTTGTTCTACACCTGAATTAGCTAAGTTACAGAACCTTTAATCAAATAGCTAAGAAATAATGAGCTGTGAGGAACCATTATAATTTCTCAACAGAAATCTCTAAAATGCAAATTAAATGAATTGACTAAACACTGAAATCTGTTTAATTTTGAAATCAGTTTCATTTTAAAATGATTTTCACATTGAGACAGATGAAGCACATAGTTTTATTTAATGTGAAACACGTAAAAATAAGATCAATTTTAACCCGAATGCATATTGAAGACTTAAAAGTTATTTAAGATTAATTATTGGGTTGGAATAGGGTGACGGTTTGGGTGGCCTCATCAAATAAGGACTATCATTCCGGATTAACTTCCCTAGAGTGTTCTGGACTTTCATGTCTGAGCTTTCTCATGCTGACCTTTCCCTTGGAATGCTGTTTCCAATCAGATAAAAATATTACTCATCCTTCAAGGCCTCAGAAGCTGCTTTTTCTCTGAAGCTCCCTCAACATCATGGCTCCTCTTTCTTCTTGGACAGAATTAATCTTCTTCTTTCCCTCGGGGCTCCCCCAAAACTTTGCACTGTGTGGGTAGCACTCTTTATACTGTCATATAGCCAGTTGTAAAACTCTGTCCTCCTTGCCAGAGCAGAAACATTAAGCACTTTAAAGTTGTCCTCCACCCCCCACAACTGTAAAGGTACTATATACTCAAGGAGAGAAAATTTGGAAAAATTACAAAAAGTTAAAACAAAAAAGAATAATTTCTTTGATCCATTGCCCTAGTATAACCAGTGTCTAGAATCTGAAATAATTTTTTCTAATGTTTTCCCCACCACGGACAAATAGATGTTGACTTTAGTTGGGTAGGCATTGTTGATGCTAGAAGGTGGTAGAAGACTATAAAACTATCTTGTCTGACTCTTGATGTCCAGTGTAGTCACCTGGCAGACATATATTTATGTCTGTTCTATGTCTGTACACATTATTCTATGTATATTTAGAATAGAGAGGGGGCATTTGCTCAGAGGATGGACAAGCTTGTCTAGAAAGTACTCTAGGGATGCCTTGGTGGTTCAGTCGGTTAAGCATCTGCCGTCGGCTTGGGTCATGATCCCAGCGCCTGGGATCAATTCCCTCATCAGGCTCCTTGCTCAGCGGGGAGCCTGCTTCTCCCTCTTCCACTTCCCCTGCTTGTGCTCACTCTCGCGTTGCTCTCTCTCTCTGATGAATACATACATACATACATACATACATACATACATACATACATAAAATCTTTAAAAACCCCAAAAGGAAAGAACTCTAGAAAGTCTAGAAAGTACTGTGTGAAGGCACTTGACTCTGGAAATCTCAAGAAATTTAGCAGAGTTTTATGAATTCCAACCTTTTTGCCAAATGAGAACTGCTCTCCATTGAACTGAGCAAATGGACATGTATCCCAAAGGGAGAATACATGCTCCTGTAGGTTCGCACAGTTAATGGTCTGAGGGTGACTGGGGATAAGAACCATGACTTGGTGGCTTACACTTTGAGCACAGACCCTGCCGCTTGTTTACCTCAGGCCCCCACTCCTCCTTCCCCCCACTTCTTTTGGCAGAACTCATAGTCTGCTGAGGTTAAGAAAGCCAGGCTCTGGAACACTGAGAGAGCTGTGCTTGCCGTAGGGACCACCCTGATGGTCATCAGTGTTCATTTACTCTAATGAATATCAACAATGTGATATTTAATGTGATATTTCTTCTATATATTTTTTAAGAGCAAATATTAATGTGGGGCTTTTAATAATCCTTTAGGTAGAAGTTAGCAACTTAAACAATTGAGTACTTGGAGTTAATCCCTAAATGCTGAGAGAATCCTGAAGATTCTATAAGAAAATAAAATCAATCTTATTGATTTATGTGTCAGATATTTATTTAGTGCTCACAACTACAGTTGAAAAATATTGTCAGGCAGTCTTCTTGGCCACAGTGGCCTAGCCACACTTTTGTTTAGATTTCCTAACTTATTGGGAATAATTAAATGAGAAAAGATGGCACACTGTGAGGGGTGCTCAGACTCTTTATGTTTTCATGGCAGAGGGTAGGCATTTCTCTCTACCTTCAGAAGATTTGTTTCAAAGATTGAAATATTGAAGACTATATGAACTTATTGTCAAAATTAGACTGCGTTAGGATTTCTGTTTTCTTTCTCCTGATGAGATACGATGAACAAGTTCTGAATGATGATGATAAATGACTTTAATCTGCTTTTGGACTGAAAATTGGGTACAGCATTTTCTGAGTGATTTACTATTTAAAAAAATCTCTAAAGTGAACATACCTACAAGCCTGAGAAAACATACTGGCAAAAATCTGGTAAGTGATTTTCACCCATTCTTTATAAAATGCAAGAACCATTGCTCCCAGCTTCTCTCAATTAGGGGAATAAGAATAAGTAAATTTCTTTTGTGGTTTCTTTTCAGAAAAGAGAAGACATGCCTCTGTGACAGATTTGTGTGCGAGGTAGGGAGGCCTTGTTCCGAGATCTGGCAGTCTTACAAGCCACAAGGCTGGGATCTTTATATCACTTAGAAACTTGTGGATGGAGTCCAGCTCTTTCCCACTGGGGAACATCCACTGAGGCCGGGCCCTCCCATGGCCATGCTTGGGAACTCCACTCAGAAGAGCCTGTCTTTCTCCCTGTCTCTCTTTTTAGTTCCACAGGCGTGGGGGAAAGAAGGACTTCTTTTAATGTACTGAAAATAACATCCACTGAAAAATTCTGCATCTCAATGTAGTATCTCATTTTTCTGGTAGTCTTGGAGGAATTCCAGACATGTAAATATTTCAGATACCTAAAATTTCCTACCATAAGCACCAGACTGTTTTTAGAATGTGACATTTTTGATTGAACTAATTATCAAAGGTATTGCTACTTCTCTTTAAAAGCAGAGGATACAGGACATAATATATGATGATCCAGTCTTTCTAATAAGCACTACTGATGATACCATGTTGTAACAATAAAAACAATAAAACAATAAAAGCACCAGAGTGCTTCTCTGGTCATTCACTATGGGTCAGGCACTGTTCAAGGTCCCCTATAGCTTCAAGTGATTTACTTCCACATGTATTTCCATATAACCCTATGACATAGGGACAGTGATAATCTTCATTTCAGAGAGGAAACTGAGGCACAGGGAGGTTGAGAAACCTGTCTGAGACTGTAAGGTAGCTAGCAGAAGAGCTGGGGTTCAGACCCCTGCAGCGGGGTTCCAAATCTGTGTCCTTAACCACCACATGGTGCTCTTCTCTGGGCCTTTCGTGGTGGGTCCCTTTGGGCTGGTGAAGGCTGTTTGCTCTACTCTTGTGCATTCTGAGAAGGTGTCTCCTTAAGCTTCCCTCCTGTCATCTACTGTTTCTCTCCGTTTTCACCCTCTCTGCCTTTCAATTTGCTGCTATTCGTTGGATTTGGACTTGGGAAATCAGCCTAAGAAAGCTTATTAGAATTGCATATTGTCACCACTTGCTGCTCTCTTAGGAGAAAATTGTATGAGCAATAGTACATGAATCTGTGGATTTTATTTTTTTAATCTCTGCAAGTCTTGGTTCTGGATAAGGAAGAAAATCCAGTATTTTGTCAGTGCCTAGTAATAAGGACAACACTAATAGTTATTTGTTGGGTATCTACTGTCATTCTGTACTAGATACTTAACCTCTGTTTCCTTATTTCAAACCCTTGTCAGCTCCTAAAGTGGGGATCATGCTCCCCATATTCATAGAAGAAGGAAGGAGGTCTCTGAGAGGTTAAGACACTTAACCAGTTTTCACCCAGCTAATAAGCTAAGACTCAGGTGCAGGACTTGCTGACTCCAAAGCTCTTGCTTTCTCATTCTACCCTTTTACCCTAAGTATTACTCTGTTTTCTTTAGCAAGGATTATTTCGATTTAAATGACCTTGCTTATTGTTAGCTTAATTACCATGGTGCATTTAGACACATGCTTTGAAGTGTGGACTGAGGGAACAAAGTGGTCTGAGGCTTTATATTAGAAACAGTATAAGACATTTTTGAAGGGTTGTTTTAAACATCATTCAATCATGTTTGTGGTCCCAATAGATATGAAATGATGGAGTTTAATGTGTCTACACTCTGGAAGTCCAGCTAGGTATTGCTGTGGGGCATGGGACATGGATTAGGAGGAAATGGGAACGAACTGCAAAAGATGAACCAAGAGACATTTTGGATATGGAATGAACAGAAGTTTGGCCTTATTGGGAGGTGGTGATGAAGGAAAGGTCAGGAATGATTTTCAGGTTTCTAGTTTATTTGAATTGGTGAAAGAGATCTTATGCCCTGAGATGTGGAATATAATAGATGGATGACTTTTGAAGGGGGAATGTGAGTTTTATTTTAAACATTTAAGTGTGATGAACTAGTGGGACACCCAGGAAGAAGTGCTCAGCTGAAATCTGACAAAGAGGGTCTATTTTCTGATTGTCTTCATAATTAACGGGGATTCTATAGGTTCCTGATGAGAAACTTGGTGTTTTTGATAAAGGTGGATTGCCATATGTATCAAACATTTTTGGATTGCTTCTCCAGCATTCATTCTCCCTTTTGCCTTTCTTGAATCACTCAGATCTACTTCTAGAGAACTCTTTTTCATTCTCAGCCAAGCTCTTTGAATGGGACTAACCTACCCATTGGGTAGGCCTTCATGATTTAAGCTCACCACCACATCCTCTCCTGACTCCTCAGGATTGGTTTTATCAATTGAGATACTTTGAGCTGCAAATAACAGGATATCTGAGTTAAAAGTGTCATAAGAACCAGGAGGTAATCCCCCCAACAAGATCTCTGGAAAAGGCGCTCTAAGGTTTTTTCATGGCTCAACAAAGTCAGTCTCTAGATCAGCCTAAGATTCTCATGGTCACAAGATAGCTGCCACAGTTTCAAATATCTCTTCCTTTTATAACAATATCCAAAGAAGAGTAGAGGAAGTAGATGTCTACTTATATTTCTCTCTATTATTAGAGAGGAAAGTCTTTTCCAGAGGCCCCAAGTAGACTTCTCTAAAGGTTCTATTGACCAGAATTGCCCAGGCCCTGATCCAGTCACTGGAAAAAAGTAGTGTTATTATTATGATTGACTTAGTCCAGTTATGGTTTATCCCTTAAGATGAGGGAGTGGCCCACTTCCCTGAGCCCACTGCTGCTCCATACTTGAATAAAAATCAAGGTTTTGCTATCAGGAAGGAAGGGGATAACAGCTATTGAATAGGCAACATATAGTCTGTTGCACTGGGCCTCTGATTCAGTAGACACAAGTAGATCTTTGCAGGGGTATCCTTCTGGCAAGAACTTCCTTGCTCTTCCAAGAGACCTGTAAATACCCTTTTTCTATGAACCATGTGATAATGTGGCTCTGAGATCTACAACTGCTGCAGCCACTATCGTTGCTCTGAAGGGAATGCACCTGAGGACTAAGACAATACACAGATTAGGGCATAGCTGTGAGAATCACAGCAGCACATAGTGGGAGCCTTGAGTATAGGGTGGACTTCTGGATCAAACTGTAACTGAAGCTGGTTATACCTCCAGGTGTCCAGTTATAGAAGAAAAGCCATTCTTTATTTTTACTTAAGCTGTGTTAGGCTAGATTTTCTGGTACATGCAGTATGAACAATTTTTATAGTAAAAGGGTTGGGGGAAAAAAAAGGTTGGGAATTTGAGCAGTGAGGCCTCCTCTGTTTCTTTCTGTCCTAATGAGGAGTCCTGATCTCATTTTCAGTTAGTTCTGAACATGATTGGTAAAATTCTAATATGCTTTTTATCTTTGTAGCGAGGAACTTTTTTTTTTTAATTTTTTTTTTTTAAGATTTTATTTATTTGCGAGAGAGAATGAGAAACAGAGAGCATGAGAGGGAGGAGGGTCAGAGGGAGAAGCAGGCTCCCTGCTCAGGGGACTGGGACTCGATCCCAGGACTCCAGGATCATGACCTGAGCCGAAGGCAGTCACTTAACCGACTGAGCCACCCAGGCGCCCATGTAGCGAGGAACTTTTATTTACTCCAGACAACTAGAGGGATACCTCTCTATTTGAAGAAGGCAATGAGGACAAGATAGCTAGAGACACATAACTTCAAAGTTCTGTGAGAAATATAAATAAATAGACCCCCTCCAAAATCCTCTGTATTTAGTGAATAGAGCAACACTATTGTTCATGTTCCCTGCCCAAATGATTCTTCCAAACCCTTCCAGATTCAAAGTAAGCTGCCCTATCAGAGATTAAATGAGGCATTCATAACACATACCCTCAAATCCATGATCTGCTCTTATTAGGCCTAAAAAGTGGTGCCTTACTTATGAACACAAATGTCGGTGTGTCTTATAACCTCTTATTTCAGCTCTCAGCATCTTTGTCCTCTTCGAATAGATGGCAACTTGGTCATATTTAATTGTTGTCTGTCTTTTAAGAGTGATTTAGTTTAAAATAAGCAAATAGGTAAGCAAAAAGTGCTTTAAGCCTGCTTCTTCAAAATGAGCAATGCCCCTGTCCTCAGGGGCTGTCAGATTTATGTCCTTAGATGAACAATAATTACATTAATAACTTTAAGGGCTAATTAGCATTTTATAGTAAACACATTGTTCATCACACTAAGGGGAGGGACGGCTGTATCCTTTCTGTAGAATAATTGCTTTTCAGAATCAGAGCCCATTTATCTTACTTCAGCAATACGTGCCACCAGCTGACCAAGAAGTACCTCTGTGCCGATTCTTCCCGAACTCCAGTCTGATTAATTCTTACAACGACCATTGCAGAAATTCAAACAGGAAAATAGGAATTAATTTCCCTTTCTACTGTGTGAGCCAAAAAAAAGCGACCGGTACCTTGTCATCTCTTCTTCACATCATTTTCCAATGCTTTTCTCCCTTCGTTTTGCTAAAGTATTTATAGAATATGTTCAGTCTGAGACCACACTCCCTCTCTGCCTTCCCCGGGCTCCGTGCAGTGCAGGAAAGTGCTATGGTACTTCTTTCTTGCAGCAAGTCCTGGGAGCACACTTTGATTTCACTTTCGATTTTGCAAGCTCAAAGCTAACTGTGGATAAATTTAAGAAGACTTTTCATCGGATATTGCCGCTCCTCCCCAGAAGCCCCCTTTTGGAGGCTTTCTCTGCCTGCAGCCACTTTTAGTACTTCCCTTAACTCAGGGTTGCAGCAACTCCAAATCGACAGTCTTGTCAGAACGAATGATCTAAAATAAACATCCTCTTGTCTGCCTGTATTACTAACCTTGACAAAGATGCTTGGCCCGTATCAGCCATGAGCTGAAAGTGCTTAGGCGTGCACTGCGCATGATTCAGCAGCAGGTGGAGGACAGATAGAAGGCCTGCGAAGGGCTCATGACATTACAATCCAGATGAAATCCTCAGAGGACACCCACCTGCTTTCTCCCTCCTGGCAGCCTTCTTGGTGGTAAGGGTTACCTCATTTAAACAAAACCCTTGGAGTCAGTCAACAAATCACATTAGAACAACCCCACAATGACCATTTTATGTACAAAGACATGAGATGAGGGAGAACATGTAAATCTCAAACCCATAGTTTCATAGTCGAGGCTCCCCTCTGATGTTTTCTTTGCTACTCAGAGTGCTCTATAACTTTGATATCTCTGGGATTCATACTGGGAACTATCTAACGTACTGACAACTGTCCGTTAGTAATAGACATTCTGTCTCTTTGGACCTCAGGAATATTTTGTAGGTTTTTCTTTCCTCTTATTAAGCTTTATACTGTGAGCCTGAAGAATAGAAAGAGAACAGTTGCTAAGTTTGTATATTCTAGATCTCAAAACCAGGGAAACCAACGCAATGCTATGAAGGGATTTTTCTCTTAATGCTTTAAGGTTTGGTGTCCTATTCTATAAAGCCATTAAAATTCGACATTATGGTTTTCCAAAGAGCCTTAACAAAAATTTTCAGGGAGCATAGTGATGCTTCAAAGCTGCTGAAATTATATGTGTCTAGCACAAATTAAGTAGAAATTGCTTGATTATTAGGCTTATCTGATCAATTAAAATAGCCAATCGGAATAAGAGAAATCCACTTTTGTGCCATAATTACCTGAACTGATTGTGTGTGTCACACTGTCTGAGTCATTATCATTTTTATACATCATTTCAAGAGACACAGACAGCTAAAAGCTTGCAAATTAGGTTTTTTATAAAGAAAAAAACTAATTGTGGATGTTATTCTTAAATTTTCATTTTATATCATATTTATCCAGGCATCCAAGAAAGTCTTTAATACTATGGGAAAACTACTGAGGGGGAGAAAAAAAGGCCACCTTCCAAATTTATCACAAGATTTTCTTAAATTGCTACATGTTCTCTCTTAGACTGACTATTTGCAGTATATATTCTATTCCTGGTAAGTAGCCCTGAATGTCTCATATTAATTCTGCCTGGAATGTGGTTGTTTCCTTAAAATACATCCCAAGTCATACCTAAGCTCAAGTGCCAAATGCCAGGCCTTTAGAAATTAAAACAACAACACAGAACTCTTTTCCTCACCATCCACCTGATTATTTTGGTCATACTTGATCTAATTCAGAGCTTTTACTAAAGAGAATAAGGACATTCATCAGCCTTGATGGTTAACCTGATGTGTTAACTTGACTGGGCTACAAGGTGTCCAGATATATGGTTAAACAGTGTTCTGGGTGTGTCTGTGAAGGTGTTTCTGGATGAGATTAACATTTGAATCAGTAGACTGAGTAAAGCAAATTACTCTTCCCAGTGTGGGTTGGCATCCAATCCACCAAGGGCCTGAACACAACAAAAAGGCTGAGTAAAGAAGAGTTCACTCTCTTTGCCTGACTGCCTCTGAGCTGGAACACTGGTTTTCTCCTGCCTTCAGGAACTTGGACTAGAATTTATACCATTGGTTTTCCTGGGTCTCCAGTTTGCCAAGTGCAGACCTTGGGACTTATACAGCCTCCATAATCATATAAGCCAACTTCTTACAATATATACACATACCCTGTTGGTTCATTTTCTCTGGAGAACTGTGTCTACTATATCAGCTAACCAAAGTCAACATAATTTTGAAAATGAAGCTATTTCATCATCCTATTGTGTTAAGATTTAATTTTTAATACTCATAGAAATACTTAATCTGTTCTTGGTAGAATGAACCAATAATGAGCAAACTGCTGTTTAGCATTTTAGTGTTTTCTGATGTAATAGAGCCCTGTTGGCCCTTGCGGATCTGCAAGGAAGGCAGGGACATCAAATATGTGCAGGTTTCTGAGGTGAAGAGTAACATAGATGCAATATATAATTTCATCCCCCAAGATTTAGACCCGTGGACTAAAACCAGATAAATGGCAATACTGGGGAATCCGAAGTAAAGGGCTCAAATAAGCACCTGCTGGTTATCTCTCAGTGTTGTTCTTCCCTTTTTCCATTATAATAGAGTTTATCTGCATACATAATTGCCCTGTTAGAGATTGCATTTCCCAGACTCCCTTGCAGCTGGATGTGGCTACGAGACTCCGTTCTCTCCAGTGAAATGAAAATAAGGGTGCCAAGTGCAGCTTCTGCAAGTGATTGTCTAGAAGGAAATTACTTGTTCCCGACTTCCTTTTCCCACTTTTCCCTGTGAGAGCCATAGATTGGAAAAGGGATGTGGGGGTGAACTCAACTTTGACTATGTCAAGTCTAAGGGTTCCAAGTTGGAAGGAATGCCAGTCTGTGAATGGCCTCATGGAGCAGTGCTGCCTCATGTTCTATATAGAAGAGAAATAAACTTCTAGCCTGTATTTCTGTTGTTGTTATATCAGCTTAGCTTTTACTCAGCCTTGCTAATACAGCTTACTGTCCTTAATGAAACCTTAGCAGAATCTCTAGGTTTACCTGATACTTCTCCTCTATAAATAACTTAACTCCATGCCTGCATTCACAGCTATTCCTCACCACTGTTGCCCTGATTGCTGATCTTTTGGGGGCTGTTAATACCCTGAAGTAGCTCATATATTATACAGAAAACCGTGTGAGTAAGCGAAAGCTACACCTCCAAAGAGACATGTATATATACTAAACTTATTTTACTCATAAAGAAACAGTCTGCAAAATGTGAAGTTGAAGGCTTAAGGTTTTTAGTGTATTTATTTTCTCATTCTCCTCTGTCTCTTACACACACACACACAGTATGTATTTTAACAATAATGAATTAGAACAGCTAATCACAAATTCAATAAGAGGCAACATCTTTTTTTAAAGGAAAGGTCAGATTGGAAAACTTAAGTTTTCAAGAGAATCAGCACCTAAGAAGCTATGCATTTGTGTTTCATATTAATGCTAGAAATCTTTATCTTAGATAATCTAAAAATAAAACTGGTAGTTTGACAGAAAGTGACTTTCTGATGGAAAAATAATGGAAAAAAATAATATGGATGAGGGTAGTTTATAACCAAATGTACACCAGAACCCATACAAATGTATATGTAAAAATTCAGCGTAGCTATACAGCCTTGATTCTTTTTCTTTAGAAAGTAATTGGTTGTTTTTTGTAAAAATGCTGCCTATAGAGAGTTGAGTACTCTTGCCTTGTATCTTTTATACATTTGATAGGAAAATCAGGATAAGGAACCAACTGCTATGTGTAGATCTGTGCATTCCTTTGACCTGTGAACAGGATCTGCTGGAATTGATTTGGAGGTGAGTTGATTTTACACCTCATGATTGGCCCACACAGAATCTTGGTGGCCCAACTCTATTTTAGGTATGGAGAGCACATGTCATTGTGCTATTATTAAACCTCTTTTAAAAATATTTGCAAGCCAGAACTGTATTCAGAAACTTCATTATATTAAAAATATATTCTGTCAATGGGGTAACAGTTGGTATCAGATCAAAATATGTTTATGTGCTTTTGTGATCAAATGAATCATATTTTCAGCAGATACTTTTCTTAAGTCAGTAGGTAACTCTTTCCTATTTCCTCCAGATCTGATTTAAGACTAGACTGCTTCCCCGTTGAAAAAAGAGAGGTGACAGAGTTACAGAAAGTACTTATTGGTTTATGACCAATTTATATATTACTTGATTTATATATATATTTATATTTGTTAATAAATTATGCACTATATATCCTACACTATGGGTTTAGTCATTCTAAACTAATCTAATGTTTTTGTTGTCCTTATAAAGGCTTACATTAAGATAACCTCTTTTTTTTTTTTAAAGATTTATTTATTTGACAGAGAGAGACACAGCAAAGAGGGAACACAAGCAGAGGGAGTGGGAGAGGGAGAAGCAGGTTTCCTGCCGAACAGGGAGCCTGATGTGGGGCTCGATCTCAGGACCCTGGGATCATGACCTGAGCCGAAGGCAGACGCTTAACGACTGAGCCACCCAAGCGCCCCAAGATAACCTCTTTATTATTGCTGAAGACACCAAGAATTGAGTGGGCAAAACTGATAAATAGTAAAATAAGATGGATTATTTTATTAATAATAACAACAATAAGACCAGAGTGGATAAACCAAGAAAGGAAAACCCTCTACAAAATGCATAAAACCTATGTCTTTCACCCGTGTTTGCTTGGTGTAGACAGGTCCCTACTGACCTACACCTGAAACTGGGAGGGCATAGTCAAACCTTCAGTAGATAACTGGAAGCCCCAATCGTCAAGTCCAGGAGAATCTAAAAACTCTGAAAGTATTTAGAAATGGTTTAAACAGAAAATTTTTCATGAGTTTAAAAAAGGGTGGGTAGATAATTAAGTATAAAATGCTAATTGATCTCTTAGTGTCTTGAAAAACAGACACAAGCAGAATATAAAAATATTCCTCTCCAAAGAGGTGTTCAATTTTTTGAAATTCTAATATATACCAGTGTGCTTCTATATACCTTTTTGAAAAGAGTAATATTTTTGGTTACAGTTTCAAACTAAAACCTAAAGGTTTACGGTTTTGTTTTTTAGATTGAAAAATTACCTTTTAAGGAGTTATGGGAATTTCTCCCCATTTGGAACAGACCATCCTCTTATTCTTGGAGGAATATATAATATACAGTTGTGGAATATTCCACTATGGTGGATATTATTAGTTATGCAGATATAAAGCAAAATCCAACCCTTTACTCTCAGGATGTGTTGACAGTGAGGCAATTCAATAAAAATGCTTTACACTGAATTGTTAAGAGTTGTGTTAAATAGTGGAGGTTTGCTGTATTATTTAGGCTTTTATGGAGTATAGTTGGTGAATACCCTCCTTCCCAACACACACATTCTAAATTTAAATACAGATCCTCTATGCTTGAAAATTATGATTTGATCTAGATAGGATTTCAAGTTAAGATAGGACTCAGAGAGAAAGATACATCTGATTTTCTTGTCACTTCATCTTAGAGAAAAGATTATAGCAGAGAGCAGAAGACAATTCAGAATTTTTGGGAAAACTGTACTGACAGACTTGGACTTTTATTGTCTGGGCCTTGGTGCCAAATCAGTCCCCAGTCTTTGAGGACATGGTTTCCCTTGAGAAGAAGGGATGTTTGGGCGAAAGGTTAATGTCCTCAGACTTGGAATAAGACAGAAAGTGGACCTTGGATTGAGAAGGGCAACTTCCTTCACATCTGATGGGGGCTCATTTGGTCCCAGATACCAAGGCGAGGAGGTGGGTGGTGACTTCTTAGAAATGGGTGGTTCTGGTCCTGCAGGTTTGGGGCCCTAGGCTTTAAAAGCAGCCACTTTAGTAGAGTTGTCAATTATGTTTTGTGTTATACTTTCTTCCGTCATCCCTAAGCCTTTATTAAAGGCTTGGTTTCATACGTACTGCAGGGAATCAGGGTCTGTCCCACGTTTTGGAAAAAGCAGCCAAGAGAAGAGCAGTCAATAGCTCAGTCATGGTGGCGGCAGTTGCCATGGAGGGCACATCTGGTCAGCAGGATGGCTCTCCTTGGGGTGGAACGGAAGTCCCTATGGAATGTACTAGGGAGCTCTGAAATTAAGGCAGCAGCCTGAGAAATGGTAGGAGAATCTGATGGGGGCAGATTTCTGGCAGTTGGGTAAAGGAATCTCATGCAGTAGTAATTAGATCTAAAGTAAATATGATCTGCTGGAGTCAGGGATAGGTGGGTTTTATGTACAATAAAAGTCATTCCTATTAGAGGAATTTAAAATAACAAAACAAAAATACCTCCCAAAACCCCCAAAGCAGAAGAGTTAGACAAACTGAGTTGGGGCAGGACAAGAGAAGAAAACACAAAGTAAAATCCTGCCTTTGTATGACATTGCATCAATGAAGAGGGATGGACGTAGATTTGCTCGTGGGATCATCACGGACAGGGCTGAGAATGTGTAATTTGATGTATTGGGGGATGCTGCAGTGTAAACCAAGGGTTGGCCCACTTTTTCTATAAAAGGTCAGATACTTGGGGACTTCAGGCTTTGTAGGCTGGCCAGTGTACCACGGCTTCTCAGCTCTGTGGTCATGGCATAGAAGCAGCCCTAGACGAGCCATCAGTGAATGAATGTAGCTGTGTGCCCATCAAACTCTATTTATGGACACTGAAATTCGAATTTCCTATAATTTTTAATGTCTCAGATGTATTCCTTTGATTTTTTTCCCAACCCTTTAAAAATGTAAAAATAATTCTTAAGCTGCAGGCTGTATAAAAAATAAGCAGTGGAAATCAGTCAGAGAAAGACAAATACCATATGATTTCCCTCATATGTGGAATTTAAGAAACAAAACAGATGAGCAAAAGGAAAAACAGAGAGAAAGAGAGGGACAAGCCAAGAAACAGACTTGTAACTACAGAGAACACACTGATGGTCACCAGAGGGGAGATGGATGGGGGGTGGGGGAAATAGGGAAGGGGGATTCAGGAGGGCACTTGTCATGATGAGCACCAGGTGATGTATGGAAGTGTTGAATCACTGTATCGTACACCTGAAACTAATATAACACAACTATATTGGAACCAAAATTTTAAAAATGATAAAATAAAAACCATAAAATTTACTATAATTTTACGTATGATTGCTAATGGACAAAATGTTTAATCTTCAAACCTTAGATGAGAAGACTTAGAGTAAAACTTTGATTTTAATAAAATAAAGTATTATATATAAGTATAAAAAAAATAAGCAGTGGGCCATAGTTTGCTAACTTCTGGCCCCAATTAGAGGTGCTTGATGGGGCAGATACTGTCCCTGAGGGAGCATTTGGGAAACTTTGGGAGGCATTGTTTTCTAGTTGAAGTCTTTCTAGAGCATTTACATATTTAAATATATGCTATTTTATTATAAAATATTTTTCTTTTACTAATAAGGCATTAGAGATGAGTTGAACATTTGAATGGATCAGAACATGCAGAAAATGTTTTAGCATGAGTATTCTGTGCAACAAAGCAAAACAAAACCTAGGACACTGAAGTTATGGGGAAAAGAGATCCTGAGAAATTTCTGGGGAGCTAGGAGAGACAAATGAAAATTAATAGTATAGTACCCATTATTTTAAATTTTAAAACGAGTGAAACATCTTTGTTATCTTTATTTAGTGTGGATTGTACACACGTATTCAGACACATACACATAAATATCCAGTGAATGAAAGCATAAGGACTTCTATAGATTCTTTCCTGACTTCCAGCCTTATCTTTTCTACAGTGATAGTTTTTCAACTTGCAATTTTACTCCTACAGGGATTTTTAAGAACATGACCTTCAAGTATGAGGAGGAAATGACTGGGATTGAAATACTGTTCTTGAAGTCAGTGCATTTCTGAGTAACCAAGCGGTTTACAGGTAGCATTCCTCTACTGGAATCATCTAGAAGACATGCTGACTTGCAGTAGTGTGTATTTCTGTGCTGTAATGAAAGAAGGGAGACCATTTGGAAAATGTAAGGCCAATAATCATGTTTGTCACAAATTTAGCTGTAGGATATAAAAAGTCATTGCTTTCTAGCTCCTAATGAGCTATTTTCTTTTGGTCATTCATTAGCCTTTCCTGAGACTAAGCCCTCTGGGCAGCTGTCAATCATTATTGTGTAATGACACATAGGGCATGGGTATTTTTGGAAAGAAAATACCTCATTTTTCTCTTTAGTTCTGTTGAAAAGAAGTTTTTTCTCCTTATATCCAAGCAAATGTATAATTTATATCCATGCATATAAATGGATTACAAAATATGTGTGACCTCATTTCCTCGAGTCTGGCCTCCTCAATTTAGTAATGTCATGTTCCAATAATATGGATAGCACTCCCGAAGAAGGTGTAGTGATTCACTATACAACACCTGTAACAAGACAGACACCATTTCATTATCACCAGTTAATTTTTTTTCAGTAGGAAACAAAAACCAAAAACAAGCCAACCAGCACTAATGAAGAAATATTGCCCCACTGCTCCTTCTCATTGGTTACAATGGAAAGCATTTTGATTAATGAGAAGTGCACAAATACAACAGGTTAATTGCAGGTTACTAATGCCCATATTTTTTCAAAGTTAGGAAACACAAAACAAGGAAATATGATCTCGCTCTCTTTTTTTTGGATCTCTCTTTTTAATGAATATTTCTTGCTCTTAAAATTCATTCTTAATTCAGAAGATCATTTTGGAGGTCATGACCATATCAATAAAGAGTTGTATTAAAAGGATACTTTTATTTTTCAGTAGATTTTGCTATCCATCAATAATTATTGCTCGAGCTACCTGCTTCATCTAATTTTTTTCTAGCTGGAGAAAAATTCCACTGTTATTTTAAAAGAATATCCTGATTATTGTTTTCAAGTTAAAAATTGCTCTTTTATTTGAATCCAAACCCCAAAGTAGATACTGTTATTATTATTATTATTATTATTATTATTATTATTATTAAGTAGATACACTGTTGGGGCAGCCAATATTGCAAAGAAAAATTTAATACTGGAAAAGTACTATTGTGATCATATAACATCAGTTATGAAAACTATCCTACATTCAGTAGGTATTTGACTTACCTGGACCCAAAGCATAGATGTACCTACTCTTAAACGATTAGAATTACTACATCAGTGACACCCGAAATCTCATTTAGAAGAGAATATGCCAGGCAGCAAGCATCCCATCAACCTTAGAGCATCCTTGTGACAACAATGCTGTGCTCAGGATGAGAGCTTGTGTAATTTTATTGCCTTAACACAAAGAGCTTACTAAAGAAATCAAATGGACAGAACAACAGAACGAGCACCCCATAAAGTTCTAACTGTCCTGATGAGAGCAGAAATCCTTAGTTATAAAAATTCACAATTAAGTGTCAACTCTTGGAAATGAAAATTTGAACATAGGATTTATATCCCTTTTAAAATATATTACTTAAAACTACTAGGCTCAACCCATAACCATTAACATATGAGCTGGATATTGTTTTTTAAAGATTTTATTTATTTATTTGAGAGAGAGAGACACAGTGAGAGAGGGAACACAAGCAGGGGGAGCGGGAGAGGGAGAAGCAGGCTTCCCACCAAGCAGGGAGCCCGATGCGGGGCTTGATCCCAGGACCCTGGGATCATGACCTGAGCCAAAGGCAGACGCTTAATGACTGAGCCACCCAGGAGGAGCCCCAGAGCTGGATATTTTTCTTAAAGAGAATACTTAACTTGAATATATATAATATGTAAAGTTATATACTCCTATTAAAAGTATATCCTGTAACTAAAGAGATTAGAAATCCATATAGGATATTTATTTTGCATGGAGCAGAACATGAATTTTGCAAGTGAGACAAACCTGAGTTCAAATTCCAGTTCTGCCCTACAGGTTGTTTGAGTTTGGATAAATCATATAACTTCTTTGAGCCTGTTTCCACATTTTATTTATTTATTTATTTTTTAATTTATATTTATTTATTTAGATCATATAACTTCTCTGAGCCTGTTTCCACATTTTATTTATTTTTAAAATTTTTATTTATTTATTTATTTATTTATTCAGCGAGCATGAGTGGGGGGAGGGGCAGAAGGAGAGGGAGAGAGAATCTCAAGCAGACTCCGCTCCGTGCTCAGTCGAGCTCAATCTCATGACCCTGAGATCATGACCCGGGCTAAAATCAAGAGTCAGGCATTTAACTGAGCCACCCAGGTGCCCCTGTTGCCACATTTTAAAATACTACCTACCTATCTTGTAGTGCTGTTCGTTGAAATGTGTATCTATGTCATGCATAGTAAACCTATATAGTAAGTTGTACTGCTGCTTTTTCTCTTGCTCTTCTGTTTGAATCCAAACCCCACATTACAATTTTTATAGAACACTTCCAGTCCCAGGAACTATTTGTGTTTTATGATTTGTTTTCAATACAATTATTATTTATTAGAAATTAGGCTTTTAGGGCGCCTGGGTGGCTCAGTCGGTTAAGCGACTGCCTTCGGCTCAGGTCATGATCCTGGAGTCCCGGGATCGAGTCCCGCATCGGGCTCCCTGCTCGGCGGGGAGTCTGCTTCTCCCTCTCCTGCTCCCCCCTCTTGTGCTCTTTCTCTCTCTCACTCTCTCTCTCAAATAAATAAATAAAATCTTTAAAAAAAAAGAAATTAGGCTTTTATATTATTAAATGTCAGGCCCAGCTTTTCTATGGGACTAGTAGAATGGGTGAATGTGATTTATAGAACTCCCAGCTAATTTGGAACTTACTTTCTTTCTGAAAAAGAACTAGTTCCTACTTTATTTTTTTCTAGGATGGCTTTATGTGAATTCCACAACTTGGTTATAAATTTTGACTCCTTGACATTTGAAAAAATGTTTGCCTTCTTCCCCACAAGAATGTTTTTAGAAGTAAAGTTTATTAAATGGTATAGTTATGCTTTAAATGCAATTGGCTACTGATTTGTTTTTAGGAGATATGGTATGTAATACTAACATAATAAAAATTTTTAGGTATTGTCTGGTTTTTAGATACAATACTGTCAACATAAAACAAAGTCATTTCTAGGATTTTTTTTACTATGGCTACACGTATTTAAATTTTTAATTATTAAAAAAAGTATATATATTACATCTGTGTTTATAAATTCTAGAATTCTCTATTTAACCCTAAAATGTATGTGGCTCTATGTACATTTATCAGTTGTATCACCCCTCACTAAAACAGCATTTTTTTTTCCTAATAGTCCGCATTTATCAATTATCTAAAATATTTCAGGCATCAACATATAGCAAATACACCAGATTTCTTAACAAACAAAACTTGACATTAAATAAAAAAAGATAGTGAGTGTGATCAATAGAATAATGGCTCCCCCAAAGGCATCCACGTCTTTATCCCTAGAACTTGTGAAAATGTTACTTTATACAGCAAAGAGGGCATTAAAGAAGCAGGTGGAGTGAAGGCTGTTAATTAGCTGACCTTAAAATGAGGAGATTGTCCTGGATTATCCAAGTGGACCCAATGTAATCACAAGGGTCCTGTTATGGGTTGAATTAAATACCCCCACCCCATTTATAAGTTGAAGTCCTAAACTCCCATATCTCAGAATGTGACCTTATTGGGAAATAGGACCTTTGCAGAGGTAATCGGGTTAAAATAGGTGTGTTAAAGTGGGGCCTAATCGAATATGACTGTGTCCTTATAAGAAGAGGAAATTTGTGGACACAGACAGGTATAGAGGGAAGACCATGTGAAGACACAGGGAGATGTTGTTTCCTAGCCAAAGAGAGGGGCTTGGAGCAGATCTTTCCCTCACAGCCCTCAGAAGGAAGAAACTCTGCCAACACCGTATCTCAGACATCCAGCCTCCAGGACTGTGAGACAGTGCATTTCTGTTGGTTAAGCCACCAGTCTGTGGTACTTCATTGCAGCGGCCCTAGTGAACTAAAGCAGGTCCTTTAAATGTGGAAGAGGGAGGCAGAAGAGTCACAGAGTGGAAGTGTGAATAAGAGGTGACCTTCACGGCTGACCTTGAAGATGGAAGGGGCTGGGAGCCAAGAATGAAGGCAGCTTCCAGAAGCTGGAAAAGGCAAGGAAACGGTTTCTCCTATAGAACCTCCAGTAAGGAATGAATACAGCTTTGCTGACACCTTGACTTTGGGCCAGGGAGACCCATTTTGGTTTGTTTGCTTGTTTGTTTTTTAAAGATTATATTTTTAAGTAATCTCTACACCTGACATGGGGCTCAAACTTACAACTCTGAGATCAAGAGTCACATGGTGAGACCCATTTTGGACTTCTGAACTCCAGACCTATAAGATAATAAGTGTGCATTGTTTTAAGCCCCTAAGTACAGTTGACCCTTGAACAACATAGGTTTGAGCTGTATGGGTCCACTTATATGTGGATTTTTTGGGGTAAATACAGTGTTGTACTATAGATGTATTTCTCTGCCTTATGATTTTTCTTAGCATTTTCCTTTGTCTAGATCACTTTATTGTAGGAATACGGCATATGATACATATAACATACAAAATATGTATTATTTGACTGTTTATGTTAGTCGGTAAGGCATTTGGTCAGCAGTAGGCAGTTAGTAGTTAAATTTTCGGGGGGGGTCAGAAGTTATTTATGGATTTTTGACTGTGCGGGGGTTGGTGCCCCCAGCCCCCACATTGTTCAAGGGTCAACTGTAGTAATTTGTTATAGCAGCTGTAGAAGCCCTATACAGTGAGTTTAATTTCTCTTAGGTATGAAATGTGATTTTCTTCGGATTCTGCTTGGCTTTCTTTTGTTCTGATTTTATCTCTTGTGGGTTCAAAGCTTTTGGGCTCATTTTTTCCCTGTCTGCTATTTTAGAGGACATGTAAAACATTTTTAAAGGAACTTGTCATGCTTTTCTTCTCCATTTCTTAAGAATTGCAGACTCTTTTAGGATATTCCCTTGCTCTACATAACAGGAAATGTTTTAAAACTTGTACCTTTTCTAAAAAGGCTGGAGAAGCCCTTTATAGTAAGACATACAATAGACCCATTTTTTTATTCTTCTCCTCTTCTCTGAAATTACTTTACAATCCTGGATGTACCTCTTAAGTCACACCACAGATGGCCATTGGTATACTAAGAATTAGGAATTGACTTTATTGTTTGAGTCCTAATATATTCATTTTGTATCCCCACAAGTCTCCTCTGTAATTCCACAGTTTTTCACAGTAATTTAGCATTATGTAAAGTAACATCTAATAGATAATCTTGAGGTAAAATACAACTATGCAAGAAGAGATTTTTTTTTACACACTCTGCTTTGTTTCACTGTTGGAAATGAAATTAGAAAAAGGAATTATGAAAAATTGTGTGTGTGTGTGTGTGTGTGTGTAGCAACATTATAAATCTCCAAGTAACATTCAGATTTGTCTAGAATGAGCTGTATAACAAACGCTTTAAAATTATAATTAAGGCATGACTAAATCAGAGATACTGGTTACTCACTATAGACTTAATTAAAAATTAAGAAATACAAATCCCATTATTTTTATAACTTATACCAGCTGCTGTTCTTTTGGCTTTATAACTTATACCAGAAGATGAGCTTTACTACTAGTACTTTCTTTTCCTTCTTTCTTTCTGTCTCTCCCTCTCTATTTTTTTTTTTTCCAAACAATATTAAGAATCAGCCAGGGGAGGACTATCTGTATCAAATACCTGTAATAAAAACTGATATATTTATGGACATGTCCAGTTCTTCAGTATATATCTTAGAGAAGTAATGCCACATTCATATTACAAACATTAAATTTTCCAAACGACATAGTGATGTACATTAAATAAAGTCTAGGGAAACTTGAAATGGTCGAAAGAAGGCCATGAGGGGAAGAGAAGCCTTCCTTCTAACTTTAAAACCCATCTTCAGTATTTGCAGTGCTTACCACCAGCACTGACTACACTAAGGTTGTTGGTTTAGATTCCTTGCTTCATACCAAATGGCAGAATGTGAGTTTGTTTTTCTCTGGCCCCTGACATTTACACAAGAAATGAATAATATCTAGGAGAAGAGAATTCAGGAGGCCAGTTTTAGAACCAAATGAAATTTGAGAATTTAGTATTACAGATTAACTGATAAAGATCTCACACTAGCCTATATTTATGAGTGGTCAGCATGAGGATCAGCTTAGATAATGTAGGGGAAAACCATAAGAGGCTTAAAATGGGCATTGTTACAAGTAGTGTGTTTTTTAGAGTTATAAATGTCACAATAAAATTCCAATATTTCTACCAAAAATTTTATCTAAGGAGTTTTAAATACTTTATTAACATAAATCCTCAAGTCAATTCTGTTTTGTAAGAAGACTGAAGACCTGTAATGTCTAGTGTGTGGCCAAAAATTGTGTCATGCTGAAATACGACTTTCACTATTCTGGTAGCTTACAAGGTTGTAGAATCTGTGAGTTCCAAGGAAACATTTACCTCCAAAGAGCCTCGATTTTCAGGAATCTGTAAACCTACAAGAGTTTTTAGGTTTGGAAAATATGACATCTCAACTATGCAATCACCAGACTCATCTTTCCGAAACATATCAGTTTAAAAACGAGGTGGGAGAGGAAGTTCTGAGTTGTCAGGAGAGAATTCACAAAATTCTTTCATTACGACTCACATTTTCACTCACTGGTCCCTTTTTACTCCTGGCTGTCCCTGGAAATCATTACTATGTCAAGGCACCTGAAAAAAATGTTGTGGTCTGTTTTGTGTCCCAGCAGATCAGAAGGAGCCAGAACTCCGAACTTTTTGAATTAAAAAACCCACAGAGTCTGGGACCAATTAATATGGAGGCAAACAGTCCTACAGTCCTGAGTAGGACCTAAGGGAATGTTTTCTAGTCCAGCCCAATAAAGGTTATTCACGATGATGTCTGACTCTTGAAGGCACTGCAGTAGTCATGGCAAGGGTACTGCTGACTCATTCCACGAAGCTTAGTGATCATCTACTCTGTGCAAAGCAAAGGTGAATGAAACACACTTCCCGTTTGACCTACTGGGTTGGCAGACAGATGTGAAAAGAAGTAATTTGTAGATAGTGTGCTAAATGCCCTGAAAGTGGACACAAAATGCTATGGAGGTACATGCATTCCTTACTTAAGAGAATGGGATTTCTATTCAAATTAAAATAATAAAAATAGTTTAGATGCTTAAAGATAAAAGGTGTACAATGTCAGCTCTAGCTTAGTGACTTAGAATAACTTATTTCCCAGATATTCCCAAAGCTTTATCATGTTGTTCTGTTTTGTTTTGTTTTTGTCTAATAGTTTACTAAATTGAAGGAATTGTAATTTACTTAAGCTAGTGCTAGAGATGGCCACCGTGTGTTGTAGTAGAGATGCACTTGATCTGAGTCACCCTCAACCCCATGTCACTTTGGCACTGCACTGTATGAAGATGAGCTTTACTACTAGTACTTTCTTTTCCTTCTTTCTTTCTTTCTCTCCCTCTCTACGTTTTTTTTTTTTTTAATTTCAAACAGTATAAAGAATCAGCTAGGGGAGGGCTATCCATCTCATTTCATTTAGGTCATGAAGTTAGACACCATCGAAGGCCAATTTTTCCTCTGTAAGCTACTACCAGCTTTGATGTAATAAAAAGCTGTTACTACCATCCAGTGGGATGAATTCCCTGACTCTTGTTTTAAGTAAGATAAAATAAAATTTTATAGACCTCCTTCATAAATCCACAAAGGTCATTATTCTCTCTCTGACATATAGCACAAGCCCAGAAAATAAGCATCACGTTAAGCCACATGGATATTAAAGATTTACACTCTTTCAGCCAAAAGAACAAAAACAGTTCAAGTGTATCAAGGCATGGATTCTTAGTTGTTAATTAAAATAATACTAAATGTGAGGTGCTTGGGTCTCAGTCGGTTAAGCGTCCGACTCTTGGTTTCGGCTCAGGTCAAGATCTCATGGTCCTGAGATTGAGCCTTGCATGGAGCTCCATGCTCAGCGCCGTGTCTGCTGGAGCTTCTCTCTCTCTCCCTCTGCCCCTCCCCCCACTCATGTGCACGTTCTCTCTCTCTCTCTCTCTCAAATAAATACATCTTAAAGAAATAAAATAATACTAAATACATTAAAGGAATGCTATGGTTTTATTTTCCTGATGTCTCTTATTCATCTTTTCTTGGTCTTAGTTCTTTTTTTAAAGATTTTATTTATTTGAGAGAGAGAGAGAGTGTGTGAGGTGGGAGAAGGGCAGAGGCAGAGGGAGAAGCAGACTCCCTGCTGAGTTGGGAGCCTGGACCCGGGACTCAATTCCAGGACCCTGAGATAATGACCTGAGCCGAAGGCAGATGCCCATCTGACTGAGCTACCCAGGCGCCCCTTGGGTGTTAGTTCTTATCCTTGAGGAATACTTCTGCCTCCCCATAAATTAGCTACAAAGGAAACATGATATTAGAGCATGCTTGTTACATTGTTTTTTGATGGGCGGTGGAGTTCCTTGGTAGGAGAATTTTGGGGTCCCCTAAGAAGTACAGTGCCCAGTAGAGATTCCCACCCAGGGCTTTTGTAAACAGCCTCCTCGATGTGCCCTGCAGCCTTGCTCCATCTTCTAGCCACTCTTGCTTACTTTCACCCCATATGGCTCTTGGAATATTTTAAGTATGTTCTTTTTTATTTATTTTTTTATCACTCAAGCTAGATTGTAAACTCCCCAAAGACAGGACCAAATATCTTCTTTTTTTTTTTTTTTTTAAAGATTTTATTTATTTATTTGAGAGAGAGAGACACAGCGAGAGAGGGAACAGAAGCAGGGGGAGTGGGAGAGGGAGAAGCAGGCTTCCCGATGAGCAGGGAGCCCGATGCGGGGCTCGATCCCAGGACCCTGGGATCATGACCTGAGCTGAAGGCAGACGCTTAACGACTGAGCCACCCAGGCGCCCCTTCTTTTTGTTTTCTCCACAATTCAAGCACAGATCCAAGCATGTTAGGGGAGCAGGATAAACACTCGTCAATTAATCATAAAATAAGTGCATCTGCTCTCTTTCATTTTTGTCCCTTGGATCGTGAAGATGGTAAGAATAAGACAGAACTTCTCCAGGGCATTTAAATCTTCAGAGTCTCTTGTTTCAAAGGCTTTACCTCCTATGAAGGTTTGTGAACTATGATTTTGCTCTGAACGTACTTCCATCATTGGCTAAAAGCAATGACATTTTTGAGAAACTCTGAATAAATATTACATATATATAATATAAATGTGTATATTTGAGCAAAGACTATTCTATGTCACTTTGATTACTTAAAATTCCTGCTTCCCTTCCTCTCATGGCTCCCTTCCTCCTCCTTTTTTTTTTTTAATCCTCATAATACTAACTGCTAACATGTTTAATTTACTTATTTTGAATGTTTGTCATTGTCTGTCCCCACTAGAATGTAAGCTGCAGGAGGGCTGGGATTTTTGCTTGTTTGTATCTTTCACACTAGGCTAGCCCTTGGGGCACAGTAAGTGCTCAGTGAATAAGTGTTGGATAAATCAGTGACAGAGGCTGCACTTCCAAGTGGAAAGGGCATTGGGCCAGGAGATGTAGCATCTCTCTTGCCTGACTCTGTTGATAAGTAGCACTTATATTTTTAGGTCTGTTTTTCCCATCTGTATCATACGAGGGGTGGTATATAAGTTATGGATCCTTAATGTCTCTGTATCATTAAAATCCTCCATAAACAGAAAAGCATTTTTTGAAAACTACATTGAACCACGCCCTAGAAGAATTTTAAAACATTTCTTCCTAATGTTGGTAGATTTTCTTAAATTTTCTAAAATTTCCTTCTGTAAGTGATGGTTTTGAGTTATGGCAGGAGAACAAAATGTCTTTCTTAAAGAGCCACAGGTCAGTCCCAGGTCTACCGCAGACTTGCTGTGTGACCTTTGGATGATTCACTTAACCTCTCTGGAGATGAATTTCTTCTGTGAAATGGAAATTAATAATTAACAAGGTTACTATCAAGTGAATGCTACCAAGGGAATGTTTGAAAAACAGAAAGCTCTGTGCAACTGTAAATTAATACTGTAATTATTATTATTATAGGTCTGAGGATAATCTTAGATCTGGGCATCTCAAACCATCTGTGCTGATAGGCTGGCTGGTTTTATTTTCTAATCTGTTATATTGTGAGGGCGTTTATAAAGCACAATAAAAGTGACTTGATAGAACAATTAAAATTTAAAATTTATTTTTATATTTAATAGGAAAAATATTTCTCTGTCAAATTGCTATAAAAGTTTGTTAACACTTTCTCCCAATTTCTGTCCTTTCTGGTTATGGAACAGCACTAGCTGACATGTAGGTGGCCTGTGATGATTCTTCTAGTTTGATTATATCATCAATGAGTGACTGATCAGAGAGGTGTATTTTTTTAAAAAATTATTATTTTCTGTCCTTAGCTCAACAACTGTTAGATTTTCTTTTATGTATATGTCAAGAGGTTAATTGGCTGAAAGAGATGATAAAATTCATAAACAAAAATTAAATAAATTGAATAAAAAAGAAAAGCACGGATAAGAACAACAACAACAGAAAAAACACTGCAATCTTCTAGGAAGACAATTTTCCCCCTTGTTTTAAAATTTCACTCAAGTGTACAGTACTGATAATGTTGGAACCTGTTAAATATGGTGTGAGGGATGTCTTTGAGTGCACGCATTTACCTTCTTCTCCTTAGCTTTTTTTTTTTTTTTTTTAAGGTTTTATTTACTTATTTGACAGAGAGAGACACAGCAAGAGAGGGAACACAAGCAGGGAAAGTGGGAGAGGGAGAAGCAGGCTTCCCGCTGAGCCGGGAGCCCGATGCGGGGCTCGATGCGGGGCTCGATCCCAGGACCCTGGGATCATGACCTGAGCCGAAGGCAGACGCTTAACGACTGAGCCACCCAGGCGCCCCTCTCCTTAGCTTCTTCTCCAAGCTTCTGTTACTACCTTACAGCATGCTGCAAGGGGAAAGGTAACCAGGAAGCAATGGGAAAAAATGAGTGGAACTTGCTTTTGCAAACTAACTGAAGTACTTGTAGTCACCCCACAGGGCTTGTTAGAGACTTTCAGAGGAAGAAAGAGTCTGCCTGAATAATAAATTAATTGTCCACCTTACTGATATTGTGCCAAGGACACAGACTGAGATTTATCATGCACACTTGCTGGAAAATTCTGAGGCATAAATTATGGTGGTTTCTACAATTGCTAACACGAGTGTGGCAAATATGGTGTGATTTCTGCAAACTGCAGCTGACGCATAAGAAAAAGTTTTGAGCATAGAAAAACATTCATGGCTTTGATGGCATCTTAAGGAAATGGTCTTCCACCATTTCTCTCCTTGCATCCAGCCCTGGGGCAAGCAGAATTGGAAAGGTGTCGGTCGGATCCTTGTGCCTGGCTGTGCTTTGGCGCTCTGCTCCTTCTCCCTCGAATGTGCCCACCTTAGTTACCAGGTAATATTTATTCTTTCTTCACCTGTCATCTCCCTTTTGAGGCCTGACTCAGTGCCACTGGGCAGAGGATGTAGGGCACCTGTCTCCACGGTGCTTGACACAGCCTCACTGCTCAGTAAATCTGAGCTCTCCGCTCGCCACAGCCCCTGCCCTGCTTTCCTCCAGGGTATACTTACCACTGGGGATGGTGGCTCTTGTGCTCTGTTCGAGACTGAGCACTTCCGGGGCATAGATTCTTTCTTTCATTTTGTATTCCCTCCATAAATGTTAGTGAATAAGGGCTTTCATTCATTCATTCATACATCCATGCTCGTGTGTGTTTGTTTTTTCCATTCAACAATCTAATGTCTGTTTTCATCAGTTTTGGAGAACAGGCTTAATTGTCAAGACCTGAGCCATATCCCTCCCTTTTGCCCATTAAATAGTGTGGGGTACCTTTCCCAAAGTGTTGCCTATAGGTTATCTGCATCAAGATCGCCTGGGGAGCTTGTTAAATATAGGTTCCCAAGTTCCACCCCCAACCCATCAAATATGGAGTCTTAGTTTAACATTATTTTTACTTCCAGTTAGTTGCCTGCTCTCACCATTATTCAGTGAAAGTAGAGTGAAGAGGGGGCGCCTGGGTGGCACAGTTGGTTGAGCATAGGACTCTTGGTTTCAGCTCAGGCTGTGATCCCAGGGTCATGAGATCGAGACCTATCTTGGGCTCCACACTCAGTGTGGAGTTTGCTTGGATTTCTCTCTCCTTCTCCCTCTGCCCCTCCCCTCTAAAATAAATAAACAAATCTTTAAAAAAAAAAAAAGTAGAGTGAAGAGAAAAAGTGATGCATTTTCAACAAGCTTTCCAGTGACTCTGGCACACCCTAAAATTTGAACAGCCCCTCTTTGGGATGTTGCTAATAATTATTCTATAATCTCCTGAAAGAGTTTACCTTGCTTGAGGGATGGCTGCCTTGTCTGTTGTCACTGCACAGGGACGGAGCCAGGGCCTGATGTTAAACCCAGGCCATCGACAGGGCAGCCCAGCCCTTACCATGGAGTCAGGGTTGCCAGAGGAATAGCTGTGGTGATAGATGATGAGTGATCACCAGGGACTAGGACCCAAGGTTGGAAAGATCAATTTTAGTTCATCTATAGGGCCCAGCCTTCATTTTCACACATGTTTAACTCTCCTGTTCAGTGTATCCAAGTGTTCTTGTCTTTTTAGAAAAAAAAACCCAGGATGGGACAATTTGATGATTTTTTTTTTTTTTAATATACCATGCCTCGGGCTTCTCAAGAAGAACATAGTTTTAGCACTGTTTTTACTTTTACTTTACCCAGATAATCCGTGCTCCCCACCCTTATTCAGTGAAGCTAGAGTGAAAAGAAAAATGAGTTCTTAGAAGATTGGTCATGAAAAGGTTCTCATTTATGCCCATGAGGGAAAGGGAAAAAGATTTCTAAGCTTGGTGCATTTTTTCTTTTCTTTTCTTTTCTTTTCTTTTCTTTCTTTTTCTTTTTTCTGCTCTCCTAGCTTTTTGTCCCTGCAGCAGGACAAATGAATATAAAGGAAAAATCTACGTCAAAAAAATCTTTAGAAGCTTTGAGCATAATAAATGTTAAATCTTTGGGATAAGGAAAATTGAATCCTTCTGTAATGCTCTGCAAAACGTATTCTAGGGGATGCAAAAAGAGATGGAACAAGAAAGTCACATTAAAGTCATTTACCAAGTTTGAAGCAGGAACAAAAATCAGACAGTCAAAAATATTTGTATTCAAAGATTTAGAGATTTGTCTGAGAGAATGTGAAAATTGTTTTATTGTTTACTTCATAAGGGGTCTAGAGATGTTTCTGAGAAATTGTTTAATGTGTGCTCTTGGACTTTAAGAAAGAAAAAGGTACAGGATCAGTTTTGAATAATGGTCCCTAGAACACAGAAAGGGTGACTCAGAAAATATGAAAAAATTGTTCATAGCCCAGATATTTAGAATAGTTAAAACCAGAGGCTTCTAAATGATAGGGAAATCAAAAGTCCAATGCATATATGAAACAATTGGAAATCATTTCCTCAAACACATTTTATGACCAAGAAAATCATGCTTACAAAAGCCAACTAAGTGATATGGAAATTTAAGAAAACATGAAATGTAATTAAAAAATTCAAATAGAATCAAGCACCATTATGCTATTACTCATTTCAGAGTCAAAGATGAGTGAGTAATGCAGTGAAGAAAAGGGTTGAAAATTTGGGATAGGTCAGGAAAACCATTGATCTATTCATTAAGTCAGAAGCAGGCTCTTAACTCAGCACCTGCCCTGTGCCAGGCGCCATTGAAGGCAGAGAGAAGAGAGGGAAAACCTTACTATTAGGAGGTTATATTCTAATGAGGGTAGACAATAGTAAGCACATAAACAAAAACAACAAAATATTTCAAATACCAAGGCATGCTACGAAGAAAAGAAACCACGCCAACAAATGTGGAACAAAATAAGAGATGGGGAGGGACTGGAGATGGGGTGGATTGTGTTTGCTAGAGAGTCAGATAAAGCAGCTTGCAGGAGTTGACATTTGTGCAGAGGCTTGAATGATGTGAAGGCATGACCCATGCAGCCATTTGGAGAAAAGAAGTTAGGCAAAAGGAACCACAAGTGCTAAGATCAAGAGATAGGAAGGAGGAAGAAGTGATCAAGGGACAGGCCCATTTATTGCCGGCACCCCTTCAAGTGGTTACCTATTCAAGACTAGGATGGCTGGAGCATGGAGAATGGAGTGAAAAGATTAGGAATTGAAGTAAAAAAAATCACAGCACTTGATTTTCTTGGGTTGCAATAGCCTTGTGATACTGTCTTGAACAAGGAGATGAGGACTACTGGGTGGGGATCCTGGAAAAATGATTGTTTTTCTGATTGAAAGTCACAGACTCAACTGGCATGCAGTGCTTTCTTGCTTTGTTTCTTTTCCTCCCTGCCTGGAATATAGACATAATGCTTGGAGATAGAGCAGCCATTTTGCAACTATGAGGACAAAAGCCACATATTAAGGATGGCAGAGCAGGAAACCAGAGATTTAATGATTTAATGAGCCTTAATGATTTTGTTGAGCAGCTGTACCAGCCCTGCACTGCCAATCTCTAGACTTTTTGTTACATGAAAAAAAAATGCCTTACTTGGTTAAGGGTAAAGTGCTTATATCTCTTGCTCATTTAAGTGTTAGTGTTCAAGCCATTATAACTGGGTTCCTAAGTCAGGAAGCTAAAAGTGTAAGTGGTCATGGTCTATGTCATGTAGGGTTTGTTGCCACAGTAAAGATTTTTGCACTTCATTCTAATTGCAACAGAAAATCTTTAGAGGGTTTTAAGCAAAAGAGTGATACCTTCTAGTTTGTTCTTGGAGAATATTCTGTCTGCTGTGTGTAAATTAGACAGCAGAGAGGCAAGATGGAAGCAGAGAGAATAGTTAGAAGACTGTTGCAAGAGATAATATTGTTCTTTCTATTTGTTTTACAAGTATTTTGGTATAGTTACGCCTTCAAAAATTAGATGTTGTAATAGTATTATTAGCTAAGCTGTTTGACAAGTTCCTAGTTTCTGGGAATATAGGATTAGGGGCTACTTTTTGTAGCACATACTTCAAGGACTGACTTAGCAGCAGCACAGGGATACTTGGGTGTCTCCTTTTAGCTTCCAGATGTTGAAATGATGAGAGTTAATTAGTGGTTATGTACTCTGTCTCCCTGCCTGATCGAGCTTATCCTCACCATTGTAAATCTCCCTCCACCTTATTTTTTTCTCTTTTTTTGTTTCCCTTGCTAGGGATCATTAAAACATTAGCCAGAGCTGTCCACCAAGCTAATTGAAGGCCACCAGCCCGAAGGATTGTCCTAATGAAAAACAAGGGACTTAGAAAATTGATCAAATTGGGTTTCTTAACTGCCTGTGAATTGCTGTTAGCTTGGGAATTAAAATAAGGACCAAAATAAAAGGATGACATATACTCAACTCACAAACTAATGATTAGAAAGTTCTTTTTCCCTATCTAGGCTGCAGAGGAAAATAAATATTTTCCTAAGACATAACATAATCTTCATTTTAGTATTATAGCTCAACTAGAAGTAAGATTTTGTTGAAATAATATTTTACTTATAAACACCTAATTACAAATATCTGATTTTGAGTTTAAGGAAATACAATCTATGTGAGAAAAACATTGAAAAATAAGTAAAAGACATAGGTGCAATAATACTATATAGTGCCCTAAAAATGTGTTAAAAATAGGAAAGATGGATTGTAGACACTTGCTACACATTGTGGAGATCCAAGAAATAAGTGACAATTTTAAGAAGTGTTCATTTTAATTATAAATGAGAGCTATATTTTCAATGGGTATGAGAAGCCCTAAGTATTTCTTTTGACACTTATATGTAGCATTGCAGGATTTTCAAGCCAGAGAACTTGGGTTCGAGACTGTCCCTGTGGACTTTGAGAGGTGGGGTCACTCCTTCCCATCGGCCCGGGGCATCCCAGGGCCAACAGCAGTTTCCTGAGTGAATGAGGAATCATGCTCAGGGGGGATGAAGGCCTGGACAGTGTGGCCAGGGCTGGCTAGAGGGGGCCCGGACTCGCTCCCTCTTCTCTGCTCTCCATCTAGTATTACTCTTTTCTCTCTCAGTCAACTTATGCTGTGACCTTTATCTGACTTTTAGCTACATTAATTTATAAGAAGTTTTGTCCAGTTTGGGGTCCAAATTTATTCATATTTCTGTACATAAAATCCACTAAAACAAACTTCCACATAAATCTTTATTTTATCTTCCTTTTTGGGGGTTTGGCAGTGTGACATCCACTTCTTCATGTTGTAAGCATCCACACTTGTTTTTGTCTTTACTGTCTTACAAAATCTGGGAACCATGCTCTGTTAGGATTTTACCAGGATTTTGTTGGCCCAGTTGCCATAGATGAATGGCAAGTACTAGTTAGTGACCACCATGAGCTGTAGGTTTTCTTTAAATTGACACTTTCAGAAAAAAAAAAAAAAGTAATACAAGATGGCTGTTCTTTTGTTTGAATCTGAAAATCTAGCTTCAAGTCATTGTTAACCTATCATGTATAAGGCAGGTTTTTTGTGGACCTCTGGAGTCCTTATATAACAACAAGGAAGATACTATATCCAAATTTTATAAGTTTGTTTATTCCGCTTATATTTACCTAATGTATACATAAATTTTATTTCCACTTACATTATGTTTTCTTCTTCTGAAAAAAAAATGTCACGTTGATGCATTTATTGAAGGCTGAGAAGAGTAAGATGATTTGAACTTAAGATATTTTATTTCTCATGCTAGCTTCATGAATTAAATGGAGCAATATGGTCTGAAATTTGATAAAATTTAGTCAACGTATTAACAGATTTTTAAATATTGGTTCAGTCTCAATCAGGAAGACTCTCTCTAGTGATGGTCTGGATATGATCTTTCATGGGCAAAGTTCCCTCCACTCTGGTGTGCCTTGGCGAGTCCCAGTTTAGTGCCTGTGTCCCAGCATACTTTTTTATAGCACTCCATTTCACTCTGAAAAGTGTCCTGGTTTGGATGACATATCATATAGTCCCCCTATTTACAGGCAGCGTTTTTATCAACTAATGTGAAGTTAGAAGTACTTAAAATGTGTAGGTGACTCAAACCTAGGATAGGATAGCCCAAAGCATGCCAGAATTAAAAACCAAAGATCTTGATAAGCTGGACAGATAAAATAGAAGAGATAAAATGTATTAGGGTTTAATGAGGTGTGGTGGAGAGGAAATTACCTTTAGATCCCCAGAATTAATTGTCTAAGTACAGTATGAAGGGAGTTGAGCTTAAAAGCTGTTCAATCAGAAAAGACCTGGGGATTTTAATTAGCCAGAGGCTTGCATGCTGTTTGGCAAGTGTGTGATGTGGCTAATCACACAGCAAGGAAGGTAGTGCTTCTATTGTTGGAATAGTATCTGGACCCACACTCTCCAATAGAACCGTCTGTCTGATGGAAATGTTTCATATCTGTGCTGTCCAGTATGGCAGTTACTAGCCACATGTGGCTACAGAGAGCACTGGGGATGTGGCTAGTATGGCCGAGCAACTGAAGGTGTAATTTTGTTTAACTTTCATTAATGTGAGTTTAAAATTAAATAGCCACATGTGGCTAGTGGCTACAGTACTGGACAGTGTGGATTGAGATCAAGAGAGATCTTAGTGGGGTCTGGGCTTGGCAAACTGGGGAATGGCAGTTGAAGGGTATTTGATAGGTTGTGTGCATGTGAGGGACCATTTAATTAAACAGAACAGAATTTTAATGAACATTAAACTAAGTGCAAAGCACTGTGGTAGACACTATAGGGTATTCAAAAGCAAGTGAGGCTGTCTGTGCGATTATAGATCTTATAATGTCCTCTTGAAACCAAGAGGAACACAAGTAAATGAATCATTAGTTCTGGTATTGCAATATAAAGCCCCTTTTATGGGAATCTAGGGGATGGAGAAGTGAATACCAACCTATGGGTTTGAGAAGGTTTTGTGGAAGAGGTGGGCTTTGAAGAGTAAGTCAGGCTTGGAGAGATAGAGATCATCATTTAGAGGAGAAAAGGCCCGGGGTTAGAGAGAAGGATGTGTACTGGTGTGGATTGCACCAGGGGGAAGATGGTGGGAGTTTCCAGAAAGCTTGTGGTGGAAAAGCTTGTGCCACTCTAAAGACTTCGGGCTTTGTTCTCTGGACAATTAAAGGAATATTTCTAAGTTTTAAATCGATGTATCAGACCCTTCTTTTATAGGGGCACAGATCATGGAGGTGACTGGAAGTTAGGGACAGTGGTACTAGGATCATCATGAAGTAGAAACCATGAGCAGCAGATGTGGGTGACCAGATTAGAGGCTAACTGGGAGACTACACTGGCTTTCTTTATCCATTTGAAGAGTTGTTCTAACAAAAGGAATGAGGGTTATTCCATGTAACACTAGAGGACTGAGGGTTGCAAACATATGAAGGCAGATTTTGGATCCATCCAGTGAGTACATTTCTTATCATGAGAGCTTCTGTGAATGGAACCAGATACCTTGTAAAATGGTCAGTAAGCCCTAAGCCACCTGAAGATTTTGTGCTGGGATTATAGGAAAGCGTCCGAATGGTTTACAGGTTTTGAAATTTCAAGGGCTGGTCAAAATAATGCAATAAAAGGGTTGGAGTTGCTAACTCTTAATTTTGTCAAGTGAGAATATTAACTCTCCCCAAACAGCATCTCATGTTCACACCAGTTAAGAAAGTTCATCATAACACTCCCTGCTCCCCAAATAGGAAGAACATCATTTAAAAATAAAGAATGGTCCATTCCCAAGGAAAGACAGTGGCCCCCTCATTTGGCCACCCACTCGTCTCCCCCTCTGATGTGTGCTTTGCATCTCTGAAAACTTTGGCCTCCCTATAGCTTGGCCAGTACTAATAAGCAGTGATATTTAAGTTGAAATAATAACTAGTGTTTGTTTAACTCTGATAGGCAGCTAATGTGGTCTAGCAGCCAACGTAATTATTATTTCTTAAATTTAGGTTGGGAAAAAAAAGTCAGTTGAAACAGTATTATGAGAAGCCCCCAGGAATTTGACAGAACAGTTACAGAAATGAGATTGTGGTCCAGGTACAGAATGATCTAATAATTAGTACAACAAATATCATTTATAAAGCCTCCAGAAATAGAAAAAAGAGAGACATACCAGCCACAAACAGTTATCATAGAGGGCAAAACTTTCCATTTCTTTATTATCATAAATCGTGAAGCCTCATTGATGCATATTTTATCACAGCACTCTTGCCATATGTGATCTGAAGTTTCTGAGCATATCCCCAGGGACCACAATTCCTGATATAGATAATCAAGAATTCCTTTTATGCTCCTCTCAACACTGCCACAGCTCAGATTGAAATTAGCATCTTTTACAATGAAATACCAGTTGCTGTCACAAACATTCATGACAGCTGGAGAGAGAAGCCTGTTTATCCAGTGATTCTTCAGGTCTTCAGTTCATTATGGTTTATTAAGATGTGTACTGTAAGCTCCTGAATGGAGAGACATTAAGTTTTTGCACAGTGATTATCATTTGAATAGAGGCATCAAGAAGCTGTTTCTCAGATGGGGGTGGGGGGTGATAAGGGTCAAAGATCAAAAAATCACCATAATAAGCATCTGCTTGAAACCAATCATTTATTCTCTCCAAACATGTCTTTCTAAGATGATATTTTCTCACTCTCATTGTTTGAAATGTTATTTTCTGATGGAGAACCATTTGAGAGGAACTTGGTAACCCATACTCAACTTGCTTTTGGTACCTAACTATGTTACAGGCACTGCTAGATGCTTCTTTGTGTTACCTCATAACGCATAGTCATGACGTCAATCTCATGACATGGATAGTAGGAGTATATTTTAAAGAAAGATGTCAAGGTACTTAGTCAAAGTCACACAGCTTACACACAGATTTTAGAATTCCAAACCTGCTTTTTAAACTATCCCATACCACCTAAAAAACTGTTTTTTTAAAAAATTTGATTTTGCAGTTATTTTTATTGGCTAGAGGTATTTATTTTTATTGGCTAGAGGCATGTGGTCCCATCTTCTGATAGTATTTGCAGTTACCATTTATTGTGTGTTTCCTATGTGTTAGGGAAGGTGCACAGTGCTTTATATAGATAATCAAATATAATTCCTTCGAGGTTGGCATTATTACTCTCACTTTTCAAATGAGTGAACTTGCTCAGAGAGCTGAAGTAACTTGTTCAGGAATATAAGTAACTAGCTCAGAAACAGTCAGGAACAGTGATCTGAAGCCAACCAGACTCCAAGGTCTGTTGGTTAAACCCCCAACCAGTGCTCCAGGAGCTAATGGTCAGATGGGGAGAGTGACACCCACATCCACAGAAAGCGGGGTGGGTTATGATCCTGGGACCAGCAGCCGCCGTACTCGGGCTGTCTGGTTCCAGAGATAATGCACTTAACCATTATACAGTACTGCTATGTTGTGTCTCCTGAGATTTGTTAAGGAGTTTGCATTTCACATCACAGATAAAGTGGAATTACTGACAATTATGTGGTGTTCTCCCACCCTCCAACCCCCCATTCTCCTATCCCCAGTGCCGCCAAACTGGGTGAGTTCATCTAAGCAACAAGATGCTTCCCAGTAGTTAAGAAAAGGGTGGGAGCTGTGTTCATATGCTGAAGAGTCCCATTCCTTCTTCATGGGCACATAGGAAGAGTACATTTCCCAGTCTCTCTGCTGTTAGCTAGGGGTCTCATGACAGGGTTCTGGTTGATTAAAGGCAGTTGGAAGTAATCTCCATCATTTTCATGACTTAACTATAAAACATTCTGAAAGACCCACCACATTTTCTGCGAGCTCTCCTCCTTGGCTGACTTTAAGCAAAGATTTCTGCCCCTAGGTGAAGCAGACCCAAGAGATGGAATCTATACATTTCTGAGTCATTTCTTGGAGGAAAAGCACGCAGAAGGACTGCGTGATAGGCAGTTGAACTGTGATGTGAGCGAGACCTAGACTACCAGCATGTGAAAACTCTGACAGCATGTGTTTTTGTTCTCGCAGCTAGCAGGTGTTACCCTAAGTCCTGCTGATAGTAAACGTTGCATCCTTTCTCTTGCCAGCACACAAGGAGTTCAGTCATCCGCTTATGGTTCCTTTTGACTGAGGAAGGGCTCCTGCTTAGACTCACCCTCCATTTGCATAATGCCTTGACACATCAACTGGAGACCCTGGGAGTCTAGTCCTAGAACCAAGGGGATCATTGAAGGGAATTCAGTCTTGTCAGAAAGTTAGGGGTCCTGCTGGAAGAAATGAAAGTTTTGGAGACCAGCAATAATTTCATGCTAGAAATGTAAAGAAAAATGACAAGGGCTAGAACATAAAGCCAGAAGAATAGAGAGAAAACCCTAGATTCTTTCGGTATTTCTTAAGACTAGGCAGCAAGAGACATTACCAAACACCATGAAATGCAGTGGCCACCTAAAGCCCTGTGGCAGGTGGAACACTGTATCATCCTGGCAGGACCAATGGCACGGGCCCTGGAATCCAGTTTCAGGTTAGGCAACTACTGTGTGGCCAATGGGAGTCACTTCTTCCCAGTGGATTCAAACAGTATTCCGGGATTCCTTAATGCCTATGTCGATCTAAATGTGACAAATACATTAATAGCTTTTATTGGTTGAAACATCACTGTTATGGCTCAAATGTATGTATCTGCTTTGAATTCATACGTTGAAGCCGTAACCCTCCCAGGGTGACTATATTTGGAATAAGGAAGTGATTAAGGTTAAATGAGGTCACAGGGTGGGGCCCTGATCCAATAGGACTAATGTTCTTACGAGAAGAGACAACAGCGTGCACTTGCGAACGCACTGTCTCTCTCTCTGTCCCCCAACCTCGCATGCACAATGAAGAGATCAGATGAGCACACGGTGAGAAAGTGGCCATCTCAGTCCCAGGGGAGAGTTCTCCCTAAACACCAACTCTGCCGGCAGCTTGATCTTATACTTCCAGCCTCCAGAACTGTGAGAAAATAAATTTCTGTTGTTTTAGGCACCCCGTCTGTGCTGTTTTGTCTTGGAACCCCTATAGACTAAAACACCACCTTTGGCTGTGATTCTCTAGTCATTCATTTAAATCTTCAGCTGTTGTTAGTTTATGGAGATATGTGCCAAATTACATTGTGGCAAGCTACAGTTGTGAGATTGATCAAAACATCCAATTTTAATACTGTTTACTCTTCTCTTTTCTTTTATCATATGTACTTGGCAATTTAGGACTCTTATATAGGACTCTGGCCTAATTCGGGATGTTGCTGCGTTTGATTTTTAGTCTTGGTTTGGAGAGATATGGCTTGAATGAACATGTTCTAATTCCCAGTGCAGGGCCTCTAAATGCTGAATCTGTAGATATCCATGGAAAAATAATTGCTATTGTACTGTGTAGGAGTGAATTTCTAAGCCGTGCATGCTAACAACAGTGAAAAGGGTATACTTCTTTATACGGCAAAAACAGAATAGAGTCATTATGGAATCTGTAGGAAATATTCATTAAGAACTTAAATTCCCTCTAAATTAGCCTATTTCCTGGATAGCTCATAGTCATGCATCTCAACCTGGGAAGACATTCAGAGAATGACAGTATTTTAGGTTCGACTTGCAAATGAGTACTTCAAACTGCTAACAGTTAATGAACTTCTCTAGGTTTCCCTGGGAAAGTACCCATCTCTAGGACCTAATTCCACCCGTTTGTTTTGGATTTGGGCTGGATTTGCTAGGAGGCAGATGGAGAAAGTCAAACAGAAGATTTTTTAGCAGGTAGGGCACAGAGAACAGATTTGCCAAAATACCACCTGGTGCCTGGAATTCAGAGATGGAGACATGTTTAGTTGTTCTGGTAATTCCTGTGTTTCTCGCAGCCACTCCTAAAGAGTATACATTTCAACTCCTACCATCTTCAACCTTTAAAGCACAGCCCACGTGCACTTCAAAATTAATTTACTTTCCCCAGTATATCACAAAGCTACGCCTAGATTCCAAGGAGCAAACAAAATGTAATTATTCATATTTTAAAAAGCTGAAAACTTTCCCCCTTTTCCGCACAGTGATGCTTTACAGCTCCCTCCCAAAACCCTTCCTAACTTCCCGTGTTCCTTTCTTAGCTCTGGTTGTGCTCTTGTGCCCCTCTCCTTCCACTTTTGCAGCTCCTTTCCTGAAACCGCAGTGATGATATGGAGTTCCCATCTTTCTGTGGTTGCATAGGTCAGACAACCACCTGACAGGAGGGCAGCCTTAGAACAGCCCCAGCATGGAGCTGCCGCAGGGGAATGTTTCAGGGGTAAAGCACCAAACCAAAGCACCCACCATTCAGAATGGGGAACTCTGTGCCATAGAAAAGGAGCACATCCCCTCTCTGCCTTGAAGAAGTTATGATGCCGTTGAGAAAATACACCCCTGAGCCAATGACCATCACTGGTAGAAACACCATCAAACATGGTGCCCAAATGTAGGTTAGTACAGGGAGAACAACAGAAGCTTGTGGGTGGGCAGAGAAATCGATGGCTAATTGTTTGAGGTTTCATCCAGGAAGAGATGTTTTGAGTCATCTTTTGGGGAAAAGGATCAGAGATGGTCCCAGAGAAATGTGATTTCCTCAAGAAGTGGGAGTGACATGAGCAAGACTGTGGTAGAAACAGTTCCTAAGAGTGGACGAGTAAGGAAAGTGACTTAATTGGCAGGGGGAAGTCCGTACTTCCATTTAAAAACATTTGAGATCTAAAATGTCCCAAGTAGACCAAAATAGTATGAAATCAATTGCAGCCAGGAGAAGGGTGGTTGGCAGATGGTGCTGAAAACATGAAATAGCACATGTGCAACTAATTTGCAAAGACAAGACTCTATTCATTCACCCAGCAGGTAATCTTTATTGCTCTAGTCATTGGCTAATGAAACTACAGGGTTCTTTAAATGAATGGAACACTGGAGGTAGGACAATTGAGAATAACTGGTCCAAAACACATCATGAATTTTAAGAAAACAAAGCAACATGTCCATCTGAAAAGGAAGAAGAGTGTTGTCTATGAATTTCTCAAAGTCTCTAAAGAGCTACATAGGGAGTTCCCCCTCCTAAATTATATTGAGAAAACTCTAGATGATCCTGGAGGGAGGCCATATGAGAAGAGGGTTGGGAACAGATAAGACACAGTGTGTCTGCTCCAAGGAAAATCATGATTTCAAGTGTATTGACAGCATCTCATCTCCTTAATTATAGCTTTGTTGACAGCTATTCACTTTGCATGCATAGAATCCTTTTGAAACAATTCATATTTCAACTTGCCTGGAAACCAGGGAATTGTTTAAGAGAGGTGGCACTTTGTTTTTGTGTACCTGATAGTGGTGAACAGTTTGGGATGTGAGGTCTGGAGTTGTGTTACTGGGGCAGAAACTTCCTACGTTAACCTTCTCAGCACCTCCCCCCATTCCTTGCCGTCTGACTCATACATTCATATAGTGACAGGAGCTATAAGGGAACAGAGAGCAAGAGCAAGGACACAACCAATGGCCCATCGGGTTACCTGGCATACCCAGCAGAAAGTAAGCCCGGCACTCATCTGGGGTGTATGGCCCACTGGCACCCCAGGACAAGTTAGGGAGGAGCTGAGTTAAGAAAGGAGGGAGGAACATGAGAAGTTTTCAGGCTTGGGCATCTGGACTTCACTTATGAGACTTGTCTTTCTAAAAACTGAATTGCTAGATAGCAGAGCATACCTGTATTCAAGTCAAAGGCCCCAAACACTTCCCTAGTCAACTGTAAATGATTTCGGACCATTTACAATTTCACATAATCCTGACTTCTGTTCTCTCAACTAGTGTAGATAATGATCATTGAATTAAACTATGCAATTAACCTCCTGTCTACCTAGATTCCCCTTTTTGGCCAACCCTCAAAGAAAAATGTGTGTGTCAAACTTGCATTTTATTTTAGTATTTTTGTGTTCCTTGAAAAATTCTACTTATACTCATAAATAAAGAATACTTGTCAGAAGCTACGCTTTTCAATTTTTTAAAAAACAATTTTTTTCTGGGCTCCTTCCATAAATTGTTTATTGTTCAATATGGCTTGACTTTTCAGTGCAGTTACTTATTTTTGATGCCTTCAATTTGTTTAAATATTTCTTTTTCTTAGCACCAAATGTATGGAAGTTTCTTTTTATCTCAAAATGCAAGAGTTCTCTTTGGTATCTTCCATAGGACATTAATAATGGTGGGGTTGGGTGGGAAAGAGAAGGTAGCAGATCCCTTTAACTTAAAGGCTGCATATCATAATGAAACTCCTAATAATGAAACATTTCCTCTCTACCCTTATGATAAATAAGGCCATGCCTTAGTGGTCACTCCTTTTCTCCTCTCTACATCACTAACTCCTGCCCTAGTTATTCAGATCCCTTAGCCAGTGACTTCTAAAGGTGTCATGACTAAAGGGCAATGACCTTCTTAGAACTATGAATGAGGGTAGAGATTGATGCCATATGGCTTTTGACACATATTGACTCAAGAAGCTGGGAAGTCTGGGGTCCAGGTACTAGCAGCAGCTCTTGCCTGGTATGTTCCTCAGTGTTCACAGGACATTTCTCTCTCAGGCCAATTCCTGGTTTATTCTGTCTGAATCCCCTGAATAACCTGTCGGATCCTACATTCTGGGCAGCTCATGTGTGACTGGGGATGTGCCTTCATGGTTTGGTTTCATACTCTGTGCTCCACACTGCTTTGAGTTGTAGAGATATTTCCTGTGACTCATGTTTATTTAGGAGACATCTTCGTTCTTGATTTAGAATACTTCCCACCATGAAGTACATTGAGAACACTCTTTTTATAAAGGTTTCCCCCTATGGAATAACATAAAAACCCAGGGGGATATCTGTGAATAAAGCATCAGTGCGCTAACTAATCTCTGTTCCACTTCACAAAGTCTTAAAAACATTCTTCAAGCCACAGTGTGACATGGCAGAATGGTACCCTGATGAGTGACTGTTATAGTAAGAGGCTCAGCAAGGCAGTTCTTTTAGACATGTGCTGGGTGGCCCGTGAACATACATTTCATTAGCAACAGATGACCGCTGTCATCGACAGAGCCACGGGGCCTAGCAAAGCCTTCTGCCTTTTGACAGAAGTGCCACCTACAGAGAGCTGCATCGGATGCCACCTTCAGTCTTATGATAAGTGCTCGGGCCCCTTTCTACAACTGCCTTTATGCTTTGCAAAAATGATAAACCTAGAATTATGGTCTTTTGTTGCCTGCTGAAATGCATGTAAACACCAGGGCAGCAATAAGTTTAGAAAGAGAATGCTGAACCATGTTTGAAGTCTTGGGCTGATTCTTGTATGGAGTGGTGGACATGAAGCAGCACTTCCTGAGAATAGGATGTGGCCAGATGGAATTTGTAAAGTTGAAGTTATTTTCAGGAAATCAGAATCACAAATAGGCTGAATCCGGTGCTGTCCGGCAGAAGAGTTTAGAGCTTCTCAGCATCTTTTTGGCAGTGAAATAAGAAAGGCATAGAAAGTAGTTTTAAAAATTGGTTTGGTTTTACAAAATAGCCAATAAGATAATCATAAAATAGAAGATAATCTAACAAGATAATTAGGATCAGAAGAGAACACAATCTCTAATGATATAACTGTCTAAAAAACTTGACCGTGAGAATATCCTGAATTGGTGGAAATCAAAGTTATCAATCTTGTTTTTATACTAGTACTTTTAGCCTGGAGGCCTGGGTTCTAATTCTTTAATTTACAGAATGGTATCTAAAGTGCTATTACCAAGTCATTCTTCTATAGACATTAAAAAACAAAACAAAACAAAAAAACCCCTAAAAACCCTGTTTTGCTCATTTACTTAAAGTCAACTCATAGCAATTTGCACTATTTGAAGGGGGCAATATCATGGATGATAGAAAATAGCAAATAATTTTTTAAATGTTGTATTTGAGTCTTCGGAAAATGTATTAGGTATTTGCATTTAAATAGCCATATGTCTCAAACTCTAGAAATTGCCAGCATTTCAAACAAAATAGTGTATCCTTGCTGAAAGGGTGAAGCGGTATGCTATATATTTATAAAACAGACTTTGTAACTCTAGACTGACTCAGTTTCACATAGTAAGGCTAGAATTAGTAGCTGTTTAATCTTGGATAAGTTATTTAACTTCTCTGTGACTCAGTTTCTTCAGTTATGAAGTGGTGATGAAATCAGTTCTTGCTTTATGGGGTTCCTATCAGGAGTAGATGGGACAAGATGGGGGATACACTTTGTACAAGGCTTGGCATCTTATTTTATGATGATACATGGTAAGATTCTCTCTCCTGCTTATTATATTTTATTTACTCCTGTAACTCTAGATATGTGGGTTAGAGAAAACATAGATCTTGGTTTTATTAACAGAATTACACAGAGTAGTTTACAAGGTCAAAATAGCCTATAAGAAATAGTTCCTGGGGCACCTGGGTGGCATAGTCGGCTAAACGTCTGACTCTTGGTTTTGGCTTGCGTCATGATCTCAGGGTCATGAGACTGAGCCCCATGTTTGGGCACTGTGCCCAGCCCAGAGTCTGCCTGGGATTCTCTTTCTCCCTCTCTCTCCCTCTCTCTCCCTCTGCCTCTCCCCCTGCACTTGTGCACACTGTCTCTCTCTCAAAACAAATAAACAAATAAAGAGTTCCTATACACCGAGAACTAGAAAGGACCCTGGAGAATGTCTGGTACATTCTCCCATCTGTTTGGGCTCAGATTCCCATGGACCAGTCATCTGCATCTTTCTCCTCTGATGACTGAGGGCTCACTACTCCCCAGGGGAGCCCGTCCCAGTGTAGGACAATTCATCATTAGGAAACTTGTCATTATGCTGGGATAAAATTTGCTTCTCTGTAGTTTCCATTCAGGGGCCCTGGCTCAGTTGTCCGTGGCGATTCAGAATAAATTTAATTTCTATTTTACGTGAAGATATTCCAGATACTTGAAGATGACTATTATGTCTTTTCTATGTCTGGTCTTTTCTGTGTCGGGTCTGCCAGTTTGCAGACCTTCAACCATTTCTCTCATCTCAAAGGCATGTTTGTGAGCCCTTCATAGGCCAGTGGATATATTCTGCAGACGGGACTCAGGCAGAGTGTGATGAATGGAACAGAATGGGACAGCTTGGGTGCACCCTGACCAAGACAAAGCAAAGCCGGGGAAGAGTTGTTATCAAGAGGTCTGGGTTTGAGGGCTGGCTCTGCCCTTCCTTAGCCGACAGAGGCCGTGGGCACGCCACTCAACCTTCACATGGTCTGTTGTCCTCTCAGGCATTTGTTCATGTGAAAATTCATCTTCTTAGATCTAGCCCATCTTATCAACCTTCTTCATTGAACATGTTATCTTTCCCTTCTGGCTTCTTTAAATTTATAAATATGATCGGCCTACTGTTATGTGCACATCCATGCCACTGATTAAAGTAAAATGTAAAACATGCCAAGTCCAACAGAGGCCTACAATAGAGCATTTGAAACCTATACCAGATTATCCATAATTTCATTTGTTTAATAGAGAAGTATTTATTAAGTGCCGACTCTGGGCTAAGCATGATGTTGTGTCCAGGGGATATAAAGATGAACAAGAGAGTTCCCAGCACTGTCCTCCTGAAACTGGAGTCTAGAGGGCAGCCTGTTAATTGGCATTTTTGGGCACTGTGGTTTAAAATTTTTTCAACCATTGTACCGGTCTTTGTTGGTACAAAGATAAAATCACAGCAATGTCTTGGTCACCCAGTTTAATAGCAAAAGATATTAATAATATTTACTTAATAATATTTACATAATAATTTTTTCTTTGAAAGTTTGTCTAGTATATTTTTAGAAGTCATGTGGCTAACATAACTATGTGAATTATCTATATTATTATTTGGGAAATGAATGACATGCCCTTAAATTGAAAATGTGTGCTTTGATAAGCAGTTCATGGACGTTGAACTTTGCTCCTCTGGTGGCCGTTCTCTATCTGGGGGAATTTTGTTCACCAGGAGACATGTGACAATGTCCAGAGACATTTTTGGTGTGTACAGTTGGGAGGAAGGAAGCTACGGGCATCTGGCAGGTAGACATGCTGCTAAGTATCTTACAGTGTACAGGTCAGCTCCTTTCATACCTGTCCAAGAAAGAATTAAGAATTATCTGGCCCCAAATGTCAGTGCGGAGGTTATAAAGCCCTGCTCTAGGGGATGCCTCGGTGACTCCGTGCGTTAAGTGTCTGACTCTTAATTTCGGCTCAGGTCGTGGTCTCAGGGTCATGAGATTGAGCTCCGCATTCAGTGGGGAGTCTGCTTGAGATTCTCTCCCACTCCCTCTGCCCCTCCCCACCCCATGCTCTCTCTTTCTAGAATAAATAAATCTTTAAAAAACAAACAAAACAACCCTGCTCTAGGGGAGGCGGTGTAACTGCATGGTTAGAGCTACAAACTGGAGAGTCCCAGGTTTGAAATCTGCCCTCAGTGACCACAATCTTGTACCTCAGGCTTCGCATATGCAAAATGAAGATGGTAACAATGCTGCCTTCGCCAAGAGGACTGATGAGGTCATGCATGGGAAACACTTAGTGTAGTGTCTGGCACAGAGGCAGGGACTAAAATAAATGGTGGTTATTTTTATTGTTCTGTCTGCTTTCTCTCTGAATACTACGCATTTTAATTGACACAAGCGAACTACTGTATATATAGATGTATCCAAAGAAATGGATAACCCTTCTATATCATGAAGAAATCTGCTGTTTTCCTGTGTTTAAAGAAACAACCCTCAGCAATTTGGTCTCCAAATGTTCACCAGCCCGTGAATCGGATGATAACCTCTGTGCTTAGCTGCCTGAAGTATTCCACCGATACGATGAACTGCCAAATGGATTAATTTTTTAATGACTACTTGAGGATTTTATTTCCAAATGCCAGTATGCCTCCCATTTTTAGACAAACATAAATGTTCCCAGTGTTACAGAGGTGAGAGCACAGACGAGGGGTAAAGGTAGATAAAACTGTAACACTTCAAAACTACAATGTGAATGAAAATGTACTTTGATCGCTAGATACTTTTTGCTTTAAATACAGTTGGTAGTGGTATTAAGGATAGCACAAAAAGTGTTGTTTAATATTTATTTATAAGATAACTCCTTGGGAGTTCTTGCCAGTTTGTGCAATTTATGGGCACAGATTTAGATTCTTATTTAATATCCAAAAAAAGCTTATAAGACCCATGCTCTCCAGTGTGGCTGCTTTTTTCAGTGATGTGATGATGGTGGGCCTTTGCAAAGTCATACTCCAGATGGGGCCTTGGACGCAGCGAATGGAGGGATTTGAAGAAGACAGAGATTGGAACTTGTGTTGTTTCTTGCGTTAGAAAATGAAGACAAGGCAACCTTTGGGCCTGTGTGTGGGTGGCACAGAGATGGCTGTAATGTCCAGGTGGTTTTTCCCTGGCCTGAAAAGGTGGCTAGTAGGTGATACTGTGCACTCTACACGTCTGTTCAAAACATTTTCATGGAAAAAGACCTTAGATACAGAGATTTAAGTGTTTACTTCCATCTGTTCTGATACTTATATCAGAGTGCTAATAATCTTTCAAATTAAAAAACATGTATTTGGTTGCCTTTCTAAATGAAAGTCCTTTAGCCAATTTCTAATTAAATTGCCAAATGAAATTACTTCTGTTGGTTTAAAAACAAACATTGGGAAGTTCATTGATTATTCATGATGTGTACAAATTAACCACATATTAGGACTTGATAATTTTACAAAGTCAATGACTTTATTGACTTTATAAAATAAAGTGATAATGAGTATGATATGAAATGTATAGTGTTCCTTCAGGAAAATATTATGTGTACAATAGTTTTAACTGCAGATTTTTATAAATACATCTAAAATACGTATGTATGCTCAGGTGCACACTTAAAATGTCTATCCAACAATTTATATCAACTACTGTTTAAAAAACTGTATAGTAATTTGTTGGTGGAAAGTGGAAACCAAAGTTTGGTTCCATGCAAAGATATCCACTAGAGGACAAGAAAGCTGCGCTGTTCATTTTTTCAGGCTATTTTGACCACAACCTTAACTTGAATCCTAGTAAACAACTCTCTCTGGGAACAAGGGGTAATTGAATCTTCATGCTAATTCTATCCTCGTTTTCTCTTGACTACTAGCTCCCAATTATGCCAACATATTACACTATGTACTGTTCTCTAGGAAAACACTAAGACCACCTTGTTCGTTCAACTAAGGTCAAACCTAAAAGGAAAGAAAAAAAAAACCAAACAGGCTGATGATTTACCTGTAATTTAGGACATTTTAGTTCCTCATGGGCACCTGTTTTTTTTTTAGGTTCACTTAGCTTATTTTAGTTATAAATCAGGTGCAAGAGCAGATAAGTGTAAGCATACTGACCACAAGTAATTTCAGTGTACGATTCTGTCCTCCTGCCAGATGTTGAACACAGTGTTACAGGTGCATGGTTGGCTTTGACCATTTGGCCATACGTCAGACAAACTTCAGTGACAACCAGAAGTAGCCATTGCCATGGAGTAGAATTATAATTTTATTAATAACCCTTTAATTAGCTGATACAGGAGGGAACATGTAGTCATTTAGTCATAATTGGTCTGGTGAATCCTCAGTACTTCAAGGGTAGAATTTGTGTGACTACTTGTTGGGAATAATTACCATTTGGTGAAGTGTCATCTTTATTCTGAAGAGTTATTGTGCATTTTTAACAACTTACATATGCATAAACACATTCAGTATTTAGGTAAAACTCAAAAACACACCAAAACAAATGGGAAGCCTTTAAAGTTTTTCCTCTTTTCTACCTTCCTCCTATCCACACCAGAATGAACATGCCAATAATAATTATTATTATTGGTCACAGGCGTATCTTGCCAATTTAGATAAATAATTTAAAGTAAGAAAGACCAAGTATTTCACATAAAATATTATAAATTCATCTAACTTGGTAATTCCATTAATTTTCTTTTATTTTCCTTCTAAAAAATGAAATCATCCCATATTTATTGAGAATCTACTACGTGTAAGATTCCAGCCAGGAGCTATTGAACTATAAAGAAATATCTCTTCCATGCAAGATACCTCCTTGCTCTCAACACGGTCGAGGCATTAGTTGGAATAGGGGCCAAACTTTTAATTAGATTGTTAAACATTCTTATAAATAAAAAAATATGCCCATTTCAGGCAGTGCTGTGTGCATGTATTTGACATTTGTACTTTGTAGGACATGACCTGCCCTTACTGCTTTGGAAGAAGAAATGAGTGGTACTGTTACAACTTTACTTTGCATATTTTAAAAAGATCGACCAGTTTATAGCTTCCCTTACTCTTTTATTGTAGTTATTAACTGATGTATTCCCATACCAAATGTGTTCTCTTTATGATTCCTTAAACTTCAAAAAAAATTGGATATACCTTGAGGGGAATTGGACTGTTTCTAGTTTGCATTGCACTTGAGTAATGCTTTGAGTTGAATATTTTTAGGGTTCTAAAATTAAGTTAATCCATATGTAATTATGAACGTTTTTAACCAGACAGTCCTGGTTAGCAGGAGATTGGCAGGTTATTCTGAAAAACTATTTAGCAAACCATGAATAGCAATTAAATGAGAAAAGACTAAATTTCTCTTTAAAATGGGTTGTTGCCATAATTTAATGTGGTGATATGATTTTCTATTTTTAATTGCTGTAGACAGTGCGTTTTGTAAAGTAGATTTTGTCATCTGCAAGCTAGATAGTTCCATAATTTTGTACCACTTACACTTTTTAATACTCAGTAAGTATTCTGCCTTTGCAGTCCCTTTTGATTCATGATGGGTAAAAGAAACAGGTTGGTAAAGGTCGTTTTTGTACCTCTTTAACAAATTGAGACCAAATGCATATCTTGGAGAAATGAAGTACTTCTTTTCATGAGACTTTATGACCTTATGTAATTTAGTATGCTTACTTTATAACATAGTGCTTTTATTCACAGAACAATTATACTTAATGTTGACATTTAAGATTTTTTTTTTTTAATTTGAATAATGAGAACTTTGCTCCATAACCCATGTCAATATGAGGATTCAGGGACGGTTTAAACCTGATGAATAAATACATCGTTCTTCCTTCCCACCCCCCGATACCAAGTACTAATGCTCTCCACAGTCCCTTACTCATTTCTTACTTGCAGAAGTCATTTTAGAAGGAATTTATGACAGTGCCATCTTTTAGTAAGTAACAATAAGTCACAGTCTACTGCCTATAATAACTAGATGTTCAGCTGCTTAAAATCACCTTTATCACTTAAAATGTGTTTTCTTTTGTCTCTAAATTAGCATAAAAATACAGAGGAGGCTATTTCTTCAATTAAATGTGAAAGATTAATCACTAGGCAATTTGTTTCACAATAGAAAATAATTAAATGTCAAAAATGGAATATTTACTTTTTACACTTTAAATGCCTGTGAAAAAAGGGGGAAGCACAAAAATTTGGTGCTATTTGCATATATTTTGACTGAGTTGCTACTAAGGTTTGCACCTAACCAAAATCTAGTAACTGACACCGGGATGACCTAATGCATTCATTCCTACTATAGTTCCTCATGCTGTTTTAGAAGATGCCATATTTTGTCCGTAACCAGAGTAGAATCTGGAGGGGGAGGAATGGCAGCAGTGGGTCGCAGATGCAGTGTTCCCGGTGTTCTGGGGATATGAATATTGCTTTTTTTTTTTTTTTGGAAAGCTAACCAGGATTTCCAAAGTACCATCACAGTGAACCAAGTGAAGATAAAAGTGATGTTACTTTTCTATTTCTCCCTTGCTCTTCTTTTTGCTGCGCTGCATGACTGATTCCAACACCACCAGATCAGAATGAACAATTAACTGTCTAATTATTCTAGCCACAGCAGCCCACAATGAAATCTTTATTCCGTGTTTACAGCAATCTTTGGCAGAGGCTGTCTTGCTGTTTCTAAACTAAGAAGAACTGCCCTTTGGCTCCTCTGGGCATCAGCTGCCTTGGTTTCAGCCTCGGATGCCAATAATCAGACTTCTTTTTCTTCCAAAGTGGACTTTTTTTTTTTTTTTAGGGTGAAAAGACCTATTCTCATCACCCCCCCATATATTCTGGCTGATTTATGTTCTAGCCCCTGCAGCTCTTCCTTCCGTCTCTCTTTACATTTTTCCTCTCTCCATAGAACACCACCAGGCAAAACCCCATTTTAAGTCCAAAATTGTAAAAAATGCTTAAGCAAACAGTGCTCACTACTATGAGGGAAGTAAAAGTACAACTGCTGGTTTATGGGTAGAGGGAAGTCAAGGAAATCCCTCCTGCTTTTCTAAACTGCTCATTTTCGAGCTCAAAAGGCATTCAGTAACTTCTCCACTAGGGGAAAACATACCCACTTTTCAGTGGCTCCCTTGATTACTTCCAACTATTTACTTAAATTCACCAACAGTTGCATGTCTTGGAGAAGCTTCAGAACTTGGGGAATATTTACAAATATATAAGGGGCTAAGAGAGTACGTCTGAATCTCTTTGAAATGGCAAGAGAAGACTATTCTACTGTACAGGCAGGGATAGAGAAATTACCGCCAATCCTTAGACAAGAGAAAGGCAGTACCTTAATGGAAGGAAGGAGGATAAAGCACCTTGGTTAGCCCTTTTTGGACTGATGGAGTGTCCTTCCTGAATGTGAGAGCAGACGAGAGCCAGTGCTGGGTCCGCTGCCCTGGACTGCTCAACTTTTTTTTTTTTTCTTTCCCAGAAGAACATTTCCCTGCTCTGCGAGGATGATGGCATCTTTTTTTTCCCATTCCAGTCTCCAAACCCTATGTGATGGTTCCCCTAACAACCCTTGGATCTCGTCTCTCAGCCCCCAGCACTTACTCCATTCGCATTGCCTTTCCTGTGAGAACTGGGTCATAAAATTTTACAGGGGAGAAAGGTAGAAGGGGGCGTTTCAGTAGTATAAACACTGATTAAATTCCCGGGCAACTCTCCCCAAATGAAAGATAATTTTTCTACAAGTATGCACAAGAATGTCAAGAATGCTAAGTCATTTTTATGTTTATACTTTCCTTTTCCATTTTAATTTTACACTGCCACATGGCACACATGCTAAAAATGTATCTCCGTAACCTGCAGTGTAGCAAACTTTTAACAAAACATTAAAATCCCGTATTTTAAAGACTGTCCTTTCCCAGGATGCTCCAAGCATTTTTTGGATACGAAATTAGATCATCTCACGACAACTGTCCTATTAGAATAGCATGGCTACTCGTGCATTGGCAAATAGGGAGAATCAGAAGCACTGGAAAGGAAAGGTCACACCAAAGTCAGTGGCGACAGCCTTAAGTAGACTCGGAGAGCTTGGTTTTCCAATTTATACTACTTCCCACTTGCTCCTCATTTGTCTCTTTTTTTGCTCTGGCAGGAAGTGATGACAGTTGACCTCACCTCCTCTACTTGGCTTAGCTCTGACACACTGTTCTCCCGCACTCTTGCCCTGTTTTCTCCATCATCAGCTGGCCAGCTCTCACCAGGGGCCAAGCCAAGAGGAGGCAACCGCAGGTGCCCTTGTGGCTGCCTCCAGTGTTGGGAACCGAAGCCTGCCCCTGCCAGGTCACATGGCCAGTGGGGCTGCGAGGGTCACCCGAAAATAAAAATTAATTTCCAGATTGTATAAATACATGAAAGGAAAACGCTGGGTCACGGATGGGGTTCCCAATTGGCACTGTCTACCCTGCTCCCCAGCCAGATACGGCTGGGCAAGGTGAGCTGATAAAAGTACAGTCTGTAGCATTGGTGCAATCAGAGTATACAGTTGCGACTTCTTGGTTCTGTCGTTTTTAAGTCGCTCGGATTCCTTAGCTGTGTGTCCCTGACACCACCACAGCTCTGAGAGGTAATTTTCTTTGGTGGAAGGACATCAGAGACTAGCAGGGATTGGGGGACATTTTATTTGGGGAGGGGCAGACTCAGTTTCCAGGCGACCTATTAACAGTCCGAAGACAAAATACTTCCTGGCCCTTGTGCCAGTAACAACAGCAGCAATAGTAATAGTAATGACAATGGCAATAATAAAGGCATAGTAAAGCCTGAATCCACCAGGATTCAACCCTCCCCCCAACCCCCAGGTGTTCTGCTGCCAGCCCTCTCTCTCTCTCTCCCTCTCTCTCTCTCTCTCTCTCTCTCTCTGCCAGGTCTCAGCACAAAAAAGGCTCTGGCAATGCCTCCAGGCTGCGCTCCAGGTTCCACCCCCCACCGCCCGCCCCCGAGGTGGATAGCCAGGCCGCGTCTCCTGCTTCAGCGTAAGTCCAGCCCACAGTCTCTCCTGTTGCTAAGGGCGAGCTGGGACTCCGCGTTAGCGTTTCTTTTACAAATCTGCAACTTTCACCCTATCCGACCTCCTAGCAGCCTCGTCACCCCAGCTCTCACCCCACGGCCACCACAACGAGCAAAACCCAAACACCCCGCGCGCAATTCAGAGCTTTCCCTGGGAGTGTCAGGGCCCGGAGCCAGGAAATCCGGGCAGTTGGAGATGTCCGGCAGGTGGCGGGGACCCCACCACTACATTCTCCTCCCACGGCTGAGCTCGAGCGGGGACGCGGCGAGAGGCGCGGACTGCGATCGGCCCCGCAGGCGCCTGAGCCACCCCCAAGCCCTGGTCTCCGGTCCCCCTTCCCGGCGCACATCCCCGAGTTGGGGACGCAGCCAGCCCTCGTCCATCGGCAGCCAGAGGGAGGCGTTGCCGCCCTCGGGGCAAATGAGAGCGAAGCCGGGGCCCAGCGCCGCCGCGAGTCGCGCTCTTGGGTCATCCGTCCCCATGCCCCCGCGCGCGCAGCCCCCGCCACCAGCGCGCAGCGTCCTCCGTCTGCCCCGCTGCGCCCCAGCTCCCTGCCCCGGAAAGCAGCTTCCCAGCTCGGGAAGCCCCTTCACATCCCCTTCCCCCAAAGTCCGAGGAAGTCCAACTCCGACCGGCCCGCAGGCTTGCGCGGCGGCTGGTACCTGCCGGGAGAGCATGGCGCGGAGAGGGACCGAGCGCAGCGCCGGGGGACGGCTGCAGGGAGCGAGCGGGCACCCGGAGCCCTGCGCCGCCCCGCTTCCGGAGCCTGGGGACAAACGCGCGGGGCCCCACCCGAGCACTCCCCTTTACCTGGTACGGCCGGCGACTCTCCGGGGACGTTCGGTCCAGATTGCTTCGGGGCAGGCGTCCAGCTCACATCGGTGCCAACCCCGCCGGGCGGCAGGTGTCCCGCTGGGTCCCTTCGCCCCCGCTTGTGACGTGCCCCCGCCCCCCACCCCCCTACCCCCTCTATCAAAAGTGTCACAGCTTTTCTGCCTTCAGATCTTTCGCAAAGTCTCCGCGCGGTCGCCAGGAGTTGGGCGGCAATGCCAGGCGCGCCAACCCCGCAGATGCCCTGCCCCGCCTTCCCACGGCCCCCCTGCGCTCGGCCCGGCCGGGGAGAAGAGCCGCCTCGTCGCGGTCACCGTCCCCGGAGCGCGGCGCGTGGTCCGCCTCCCCTCCCTCGCGCCTTCCCTAGCCCGAGTGGCTGCCGCCTGCCTGTGCCGCGGGTCCTCATTCCCCTGCTCATGAATATTCTGACAGAGGCTAATGCCGTGGAAGTAAATTGAATTAGCCAATTGGTGCCAGGAATGTGCGCTCTTTCCTTCTGAGGAGCTGTCTGGAACCCCACCAGATGAAAGCAATTAGAGTCCGGTTGGCACCCTGGGGTTTAGAGCAGTGAGGGGCAAAATGGGTTAATTCTTCAAATGCAGTTTAGATACCACATTTAAATGTTTAAACTCCTCTATTGGCTGAGAGAGTAAGGAAATGTTGAGAAGGAGCAAGAGGAAAGGAAGTAGGTAGTCCTGGGGACAGGAGGGATGTATCTACCCCCAAACTCCCCCTGAAGTTGAAGTGACTTGTTCTGCGTAGATTATGGATTCTGGAAGAGGCAGTTAATGAGAACTGGAAAAGATAGGCAAACAGGATCAGAAAGAAGATGAATATCAACCTGGGTTTAACCTTGACCTTGAGGATGCAACAGACATAATTTTCAGGAGGAGGAGTGGGGAGAGATGGCAGAGGGAGAGGAAAACCTCTCATTTACTTTTAAGAATTTCTCCAAATGCTGTCATTTTCTTCCTTTGTCTTCATACCAGTGGGGATTTTAAGCCTTTGGGTGAAGTAGAGATGGGACAGAGTTCTCTGCCTGGCAACAGTTTCAGAGGAGGAAGCTGAGACCATCCTCTGGTGAAGAGAGCCTTCTGAATCACACAGTAACTATGACAAAGTCATTCCAGAAGGCAGTTTCTCTTTACAGTCCAAGCTTTTTGGTTGTGGGGTCAGATAAGGTCGACAGGAGAGACAGCCTCTCCTTTGTCCTGCCTCCTACCCTCCAATGCCAAGTTCTTCCCAAGTTATTGACCACAACTTAGATTTAGTCAGTGGGTAGAGGGGAATCTCTGCCCAGTTCTGCATCCACATCTCTCTCTCTCTTTACAGTCTTAAGGGGCATTGCTTCTAGGATTTCTAACCTCCCCCCACATCACCAATTTTCTAAATACAGAAACTTATTTTGATTGAATTGATTGGTTACTAAATGTTTGACTTGTACTTGTGGCCGAATAATCTATGTATCCACAACTGATAAAAGTATGTGTATAAGTAACTGATACAATTCCCAAATTAATAAATACCCCGGTTAAGGCAGTTGAGCCATATTTGATAGGTTTCAGCGAGGCCTAGAATTGGAACTCACAGTTGTAACAGTAACTATTATTTCAGCAGTCAGTGTTTATTGAGAACTTGTTATGTGACAGACAGATGCATTACAGGAATCATCTCATTTAATCTTTCCAACTACTCTATTGAGGACACACTATTATTTTTCCATTTTAATAGATGAGGAAGGTGTGGCTCAGAAAGGTAAGTAGTATATATAATGAGGGGAGTTGGGGAAGATGAACTTTGATTCAAAGCATCCTAATCAATATGCCAGAGTCTTCAGGTCCCCAAGAGCTTATACTGCCTTCTTCTCTAAAAAAAAAAAAGAAGAAGAAGATAGCGGGAGGGGAAGAATGAAGGAGGGGGAAATTGGAGGGGGAGACGAACCATGAGAGAGGATGGACTCTGAAAAACAAACTGAGGGTTCTAGAGGGGAGGGGGGTGGGAGGATGGGTTAGCCTGGTGGTGGGTATTAAAGAGGGCACGCTCTGCATGGAGCACTGGGTGTTATACACAAACAATGAATCATGGAACACTACATCAAAAACTAATGATATAATGTATGGTGATTAACAAAACAATAAAAAATTAAAAAAAATAAAAAGAGAACCGGTATCTTTGTGTTTTGTTGAAGTGATTTCTCCGTGGTGCTTAATTTCCTACCAAAATTTAGAGAAAAAAAACAAAACAAAACAGGGTTTTTGTTTTGTTTTTGGTGGGGGGGCATGGTGTGCTTAGCTTAGTGTGTTACCGTGTTGGGCCACAGGGTGCCTGAATATTTGGTCAGCGTTATTCTGGGTGTTTCTCTGAGGGTGTTTTGGGTGAGAGTAACATTTAAATTGGTTGACTAAATAAAGCAGATTGCTCTTCCCAAAGTGGGTGGGCCACTGAAGTCCGGAATAGAATAAAAAGGCTGACCCTCTGAATAAGAGAATTCTCCTGCCTGATGGCCTTGGAACTGGCTCTGCAGGTTTTGGATTTGCCAGCCTCCATAATTGCATGAGTCAATTCCTTATTATTTATCTGTCACCTATTGGTTCTGTTTCTCTAGAGAACCTTGACTAAGAGATGGATGCCTTCAGAAAATACTGCTATTTCTGAATTTCCCATGAATGTCTGAATATTTCCATCTACCAACACATGCTGTATAATATACAAAAATACACATTTTTTTACTTAAGATTTTCTAGACCCATTATTAATAAGGGAGGAACAATTGTATATATACGTATTTATATGGATGAGACTTCATCAGATTTAAATAAAATATAATCTTTGAAGAACTCAACAATGGACTATGATAGGTTTGCTTAAAGCAAGGTTTATAGATACACGAGGGGAGAAATTTTAATATTACAGTGTTAGGAGTAAAAATGATCAGGCTAAATCTCTCAATTCAACAGTTGTTGAGTACCTATTAAATGCAAGGCACATTTCTATTCAGACATTTTCTATTGAAGTTCACAGTCAAATCACTTAAAACAGTTGAGTGTCTGCCATATTTTATTCTCTGAAACTTTGGGTAGTTTAAAATCCTTTGTAAAAAAAAGTATATACTGTTTTATCCCTGTATTAAATATTTAAGATTTTCCCCATCATGATTCTTCCCTTACAATGCTCTGTTGGATCTTTCTTTTATAGAGTATCCTCTTAGGATTTAGAGGCAATATATCACAGAAAAGTCTTCAGATGTTGGAATGTTTATTTATATGAATATGTTAACATGATTTTAGGGCCCATCAAATGTTACCAGGATGAGTGCTTTCCATATGTCCCCCACAGTTCAGTGGGCAGTGTTGGGGGAGGACTTCGAGAGTCTGAGGTAGGACAGTGGTTTGGGAGTGTGCGGCAGTCTTGGGCAAGCCATTCACCTTTTGAGCCAGCCAAGTTAGCACCTCTGCAAAGTGGAAATAATAATACTGTATTTATTGGGTATTTGCTATTTACAGATTGCTCTCCCATATGCTGTCTCATTCTATCCTCCAAGTAATTCCATCCTCCTTGTAAATTCAGCATTGTTTCCATATTTAATTGACGAGGAATATCAAGCTCACAGAGATTCAGTAGCACTCTGAGCTTCTCCTAGAAACAGATAGAATGGGAACTTTGATCCAGTGACAAAGTCACCTTCTCAGTAAAGCCAACTTTTACATCTCTCTCTGTCCAGCCTCCCTACCCCCTCCACACACACTTCTTTTTCCAGCAGAAATACAATCCTCTTCTTTGTGTTCCCCTAGGACGTCTAAGATGCACAAAGAAATAATTAGAACACAATGTGTTGTCTCTACCACTAACCAAGAGCAACCTGAAATCAGGAACCTTGTCTTAATCACTTTTGTATCCCCAAATTTAGCTTAGTGGGAGGCACTCAGGAAGCCTACCAACACCAATCGTGCACACTTCAGAAAATGTGTCCCGTTGACTTTCCTGGGCTATTAGGATTAAATGAAATAGTTAACAGGGGCTTTGGAAATTTAAAAATACCATGTAATGATACTATTATTATTGGTCAAAAGTAGATTCAGAAATAAATATAGTAACTTTAGCCTTGACCTCTGGCTGATAAATTCTATGGGTGAGAAAGCAGGTTGATCATTTTTATGTCAGCTACTGTTATTTAGGACACGGATGGATAACACTTGCTCAAATTATAATCATCTGGTTTAGTAGTACTAAACTGGCCCATTAAGCAAGGAGGTATTAGTCTGGGAAAGGTGAGTGAATGTGGTGTGTGTGTGTGTGTGTTTAATCTTTCTGCATTTTAAGGGTGTTTTCTGTGAATGAGCAGCTTCAGCGGAGAGCATGGTTGTATTTCTCTAAGGAAGGGATCTGCTTTTTTCCTATGGGATGATCTTTATTAAGAGCTCCCAAGGTCACCAAGCTAACGACAGAGCTGGGGTTCTTGACCCTCGTTCAATGTTATTTTTGCTACCCCACCCTGACCCTGATTGGCAGCCACTGCCCATCCAGTGTGGTTTATGGTTTTACAATTGAGATGAGTGGTAAGCAGCTCAATACCTCCTTATAATTAGTCTCCTGAGTCAGCTAATACTCTTCCAATGCAATTCCATGATCTAGATTATCAGTATTATCCATTCAAGATATTTTTTGGATTTGTAATGGTAATTACTTAGTAGAACTGATGACAGTGACACATTAAAAACACTTTTGCGGCTTCATAGCCTGTCTTACCTTAAATATTCATTACAGAACAGTTGTTAAAATAAAAACACGCACACATATTCACAAAACCAGCAATTCCTGTTCATCTACAGGTTCGTTCTTCTCTGGAGCATTGATGTACGAGTCAGATGATTCTCTGTACTGATTTTACTAAGGCCATTTGCAGTTCTGTGTTACTTTACTTTTGTTTTGGTGTAACATGTGCATTTATCTGTCCTCTGAATTTGTAGGTTAATCAATCAGTGATTTTCTGTCATTCTCAGAAGAAATTGGTTCCCTCACAGTTGATGCCTGTCAGTTCCTGTCTGTTTCACTGTGTTTGTGATTCTGGTGGGAGGTAAACGCACCCCACCACCATCACCTCCAAGGAGAACTAGCTGTAGAAACATTCAGTGCTTGTGACAACATTCTGGAAGTTGACGCTGCTGATCCATTCAGTCGAATCTGACAGACTTGAATACAGTATCCTTGCTGTGGACAAGATGCTGTGCTAGTTATTATAAATAAACCAGTGACTACTCTCAGGGAGTTTATAATCTGGGAGAAGGGCCTTGATATTTAGCAAAGTAAAAGATCTAAGGCAGAAATGGATAGTTTCTATTAAAAAATAAAAAATGGAGTGCTGTGGGAAGCCCAATTAGAGAGAGATTTTTTTTTTTCCAGTGGAGATAGAAGAATGGGACAGAAGAATGCTTAATGGAAGGGGTGCTGGTTGGTCGGGTTCTGAAGACTGGACATTGCTTGGATATGGGGGAAGGGGGGATTCCCAGTGGTCAGAGGGAGAGGCCTGGGAAAGCACAGGGTGATTTTGAGGGACTGCTGTGACTGCAGTTAGTCCAAGTACACATGACATTAAAAGGAGATACATCTAGAAGGGTAGGTGGCGTCCAGAGGGCCTCAGATGCCATGTGGAGAAACGTATATGTTATAACATAGGCCAGGAGGAAGGTGTTGCTTTTGAGCCAGGGAGTGACCTAACTGCGGCTGTGTTTATATTTGTGTGTGGCGTTTGGAGGTGGGGGACTGATGGGATGGGGACAAGCTGGGAGACTTGCAGCAGCTGAAGCAAGATGTGATAATGGCCTGAGCCAGGAATGTGGCAGCAGGACCTGAGAGGGGAGGAGAGGTAGAAAAGCAGTGTGGCAGGTGTGTCAACATTACATTGAAATAATGTCTTTTTATCTGCCTCTCCTGCATGTTTCTTGTCTCAGCAGCCTTCCCTTTCTGTCTCTCTCTCATAAACACACACACACACGCGCGTACACACACACAGAGGCATAGTGCAGTACATACATGGATGCACAGATAGGTACATGCATATACACATACACACCTTCATGTACACACACATGCATATGCATGTATGTATGTGATACACACACATTGAGCTCCTCAAGAGCATAGTTTGCATCTTTCTCTTTGTGTCTCCATACCTAGCACGGTGCCAGGCATTTTGTTGGCACTAGATAATTGTTTGCTGAATGGAATAAAAAACAATTGATGTGGGGTGTCAGAGAAGATGAGGAATCGCAAAATATTGATTCTGGCTTGTGCTGGAGTTTGGTAGGCAAAGTATGAAGATTCTCTATGTCCCTTATTAATTGGCATCGGGAAAGAGAGCATGTCTGGGGTTGAAGATGACTTCTGGTTATAAAATGTCTGAGAAGATAAAAATCTGGTGGAGCCGATGGTGGGTACAGCTGGAAAACCTCATGGCTAGAACACATCTCCTCTGAGGTCTGAGTAAAACACACGTGAACTTTAGGGCATTTTATCAAGGTTTCCTTTTAACTGTTTCGAGGATGGGCTGGCCATGGTCCCTCAGAGGCATTCGGGTTCTAATCCTCAGAACCCATAACTGTGTTAGGTTACATGGCAAAGCGGAACTCAGGGTGCTAATCAACTGACATTCGGTTGGGGGATTATCCTGGATTTGCCAAGGGGGCTCGATGTCATCACAAGGGTCCTTAAAAGTGGAAAAGGCAGACAAAAAAGGCAGAGGCAGAGTAACACGATGTGAGGACTCTGCTGGCCATTGCTGGCTTTGAAGATGGTGGAAGGGGCTGTAAGCGGAAGAATGGGAGTAGCCTCTGGAAGCTGGAAGAGGCAAGGAAATTCTCTCTCTGGGAGCCTCTGGAGGGGAGCACGGCTCTGTTGGCACCCTGATCTTATCCCAGTGGGACACAGACCTCTGACAGAACTGTGAGATTGTGAATTGGTGCTGTTTAAAGCCACTAACGATGCAGTAATTACAGCAATAGAAAACTAATCCAGAAGGATAACCAGCATGCTTACTACTTCGGCTTTATTATCATATATTGGAGTATGTGATGCCCCGGACTCCATGAGCTATGTCTTGTGTGATGTCCTAGATTCAAATATAGAAATAGGTTTTGTTATAAAATTCCACCTCTTGGTCTGAATGCAATAGATGTGACCGCATTAGCGGTGTGAAGTTCAGAGTGTATGTTCTTTGATTATGTCACACTGTGCAGTGAGGGGGCTGATGGTTTTAAATTAAGCTTCCTCTGCAGTCCCTCAGACTGTACTCCTCGACGTGACGCTAGCATCTCAAGAGTTGTGAAACGCAGCATGAATGCTCAAAAATCACAGTGTGTGTCTATAACCTTGTTCGAGTCACCCAGTTTGTGCTTTGCTGAGACAAAACAGTCATGTTTAAATTGTCATTTTTATAATTCATTTTCAAGGGGCATATCTTTTAGAAGAATGCATTTAAATAATTTCTCTTCCTTTCGTTATTATTTGTATGACGGGTGTCATGTGAGAGGATTAATAATTTAAAAAATGAGGGTAATATAATATTAAGTTATTTTCACATAAAAAATGTAAGTTGCCAGTAACTGGAGTGGGAATTTCTTTGTTTTAGCAGTGTGTGGGTTTGGCTTATTATTTTCGTTTTGATGCTTCCTCATAGAGTAAATGACAGAAAAAAATGCTTGAAATATATTCACTGTTAAATTCGCATGTACACTCAGCATGACACATATGCGTAATAATCACTTCTTATTCATAACAAATCCTTTAAGAGCTGGGCAAGGTGCATGTTATTTAAAAATACACTAATTCCTAAAATTAGCATGGAGTATAAATTAATTTTTGAGGCTGTGGTAAGTCCTCACATACAGATAGATTGCTGTGAATTTTGATGTTTAACCAAATGTTAAGAGAACATAAAGCAGCCTAAAAATAAAGTATAAAATAGGATGACTAATTTTATGTGGAGAGGTTTTGCAGATGATGGAAACTCAGTTTGCAAGTCCCTTTGTAAGTAAAAACTATTTGTTATTCTTGACGTTATTCTGAAATCCTTAGGCAACAAATAAGTGCACGAAACAGCTCTAAATATGCTTATTGATAACGTATTAAAGGGAAGTTGTAGATGACTTAAATGAGAGCATTAATGCTGTATTACACTGGAAAATTAATAGCCACTAATTACATATTTTTCTCTCTCTAAAAAACATTAAGAAAGCAAAAGCAGGAGAGTGTGGTGGCTAAGGGGGCGCCCTGGGAGTCTTGGCTCTGCTATTACCCAGTGATTTTGAGTAAATTATTTAATCCTGTTGTATGCCTGCATTTCCTCATCTGTAAAGTGGGTGTGAATAGTACTACCTACCTCACAGGGTTCTTATGAGGATTAAATTAGAGAATCCATGACAATTGTTCAGCACCATCGGGCACATAGTAAGCATACCTTAAAGATTACCTACTGTTATTAGTAAGAGTTATGAATATCTGTGTGTATTTATGCTTTTTAATGTTGTCTTTGTCAAGAAAGGAGATTGAAATATTTCCTTTAATATCGTCTGTACAATTGTTAAAAGAAGAAAATCACAGAATTTTTTGCACATAAGGGATCTTAGAGACAGTCAAATCTGGCCCTCTCATCTTACTGTTGGAGAAAAACTGAGGTATATAGAGTCAAGGGAACTTGTCCAAAGTCATACCATTTTTACTCTCCATGTGCATTTGGGTGTTTCTCCTTTTTGTGTGGATTCTTGGAACAAATCAGCTTTTTAGAAGCAATTAGTCTGATTCTCGCTCTTGTGGGGGGTGGGGGCTGGGGAGCTTTGTCAGTGTGGGGGACACAGAGGGGAGAGAGACAAAAGCATGGAAATTGCAATGTTTTTTACACAAGAGCGGTGTGCCCAGAACAGTTCCAATGAGAATATTTGGAAAGGGCCCCCTCTTTTCTTATAGGAAATGTGGGGTTGTGAATTTATCCCTGTTTCTACACATTGAATGGACCCCAGGCAAGTTCATTTCTTTTGCTTGCATTTTTCTCATCTATAAATCTGACATCTGATCAGACTAACTCCCAGGGTTGTCAGGAGCTCAGAATAGAGTCAGCTGTGAGAGATACCAGCCCAAAGTTGCCAATGTGACTTCTGTTATGAAAGCGGTCTAAGATCAGGTGAGGGCAGTTAGAGCTGGGGGTGGGTCTGGTTCTTACAGCCTCTCAGGGTCAGTAATCAGCACAAGTACCCTGTTTAGTGACGGAGGGTTTTGGGTATGACTTGTAAGTCTGATTAGAGGCCACTGCAGTGTGAACTTGGAAGGAGCAGAAACAGCAAAACGTGGAGGAGCTGGGTACGTGCAAAAGGTAAGGGAACAAGAGACTAAAAAGGGGAAAAGAAGCCAATGAGGCCTGTTTTGCCTTTCACACAGCTCCTAGGTAGTTAGGAGTGAAATAAACAGAGAAGTAAAGAACGTCTAGGAAGTCTGTGAGAGAGGGAGCGCCATAAACGTGCCATCAAAAGCGCGTTCGCTGCGAGGATTCTTTTTACAGGAGACAGGAACACTTGTGCAACAAGAGACTATTACAGGGCTGGACCCCCTGCCTGTCAGTTCAGGTAGGATGTACCCAAGGGAAATATAGTTCGTAAACTGGATTCTTCCCGGGAAGAAGTTTGTTGTTAAGCTTCAGACCAGTAGAGAAAATGGATTTATTTTGGAGATCTTCTAGGAGAACAAGGGACAGGACCCTTAGAAGAAGTTTGTTGTGATTTTACTTAGCATGTTTAGTATGAAAAATGCTCACCATTCTTTCCAGAAATAAAATAGTGGGATTGAAGCAATCAGAGCTTCTTTTGGGATGGTGATCTTTTTGGAAAAGAAAAAGACATAATTGGGGATACAGAACTATACATACCCCAGGGAAGATGGTGTTAAGCCACATTTTAGGGGTTTTTTCCCTAACGTACAAAGGGCTGTATCGTTCGTGTATGGCAGATCTGCTGCGGCTGATGACACCAACAATACTAATCCCAGCATTTATTGCTTGTTTACTGTGGGCCGGCATTTGCATATATTATGTTATTTAAACGGCATCACCACAGTTGAAGGTGCCTACTATTATTATTATCCCCACAGATGATTACAGTGAAGCTTTGAGAGGTTAACAGATTTTTTTTTTGAGGTTAACGGATTTTTACCAGAGTCCAAAGACAAACAGATTACAGGTGCAGCTTAAGAAATTATTCCAGTAAATATGCTGTTAGTGGAAGTCTTCCAGGTGTGGAGAACAAGGGCACAGCAATGATCTCTTTATATAAGTGGTGTAGCATCTTTGTGAGGAGGAAGGGCCATATGGTGCCGGGGCCTGAGAGGGCAGCTCAGGATGAAACAGGAGAGGACAGAGCTCGTCCTAGCTGCCCTTACTGATGCAAGGGCGCCACCTAGAGGTGGAAGCTGAGATAGTACGAGGGGCCACAGAAATTGGGGGAAAATGCAGGGTTGATGAGGAGGGAAGAGAGAGTAGTGAAAGGCAGCACATACTGTAGAGAGAAGCCAGATGAGCTGTCAACAACAGCGTGATGAAGAGAGGTCCTGCTCAACAAAGGAGATGAGAGTTGATTGCCCCAAAAAAGGCAGGTCCAGGGTGGAAGAAAGGAAAGGAGGGGCCTTTGGCAGTCATGAGCTGGAGAGAACCAACACAGTAAAACAGATTAATCTGTAGAACATGGGACCTGAATCCCAAAGGTCAGAATAAGGGAGAAGAGGAATAAGATATGCCCTGGAGTAAATAGGAGAAAAGGGAGGAAGCCTTGGGGACCTAAGAAGGGTCATCTGTGCGTTTATACAATGTGTAAAGCAAGTAACTCACTGCTACCGGCTCCACCAGGCGTCAGCAGGCAAAGGTGTGGAATAAGGACAGGGTTCAGTAGTGGCATTCCTGCATATTAAGAAATTAGATGTGTGGTTTTATAACACTTGTCAATAGGATTAAGTTTATGGTTAGGGATGGGTTGGTTAGGTTCAGGGTTAGGATTAAGTCAGTGACTGCTCTAAAGGTGTATGAAGTGAAACCTGGGGTGGAGCTTACATGATAATGAACTTCAGCCAAGGAAGAAGAAGGTCAGGTCTGTAAGTGTATTGAATAAGGAACTGTTCCTCAGGGGAGAAAACATGATCGAACTGAAAATAAATGAAGAGTGGCCAGTGGAGGTGACGGTTTAGCCAATGTGGGAATATAAATTGACCTCTCTCTCTCTTTCTCTCTGCACGTGCCCGCACCCACAATGATAATAGCTAATGCTGACGGAGTACCTGCCGTTTTGAGAGCGTGGCTTGCACTAATTCATGTATTCCTCCTCGTAACCCTACAGAGGCTTTACTACCCTTCATAAGAATCAAGGCCCCAGAGCCAGAGAGGTAAAGTCACATGCCCAAGGCTTTGCAGGAATCAGAGGCATAGGAATTTGGTTCCAAAGCCTGTGCCCTTTACCACTACACTGTACTGCCTTTTAGTGCACATCTCTGCGCTACGTACAGGCCAGGAGCTACTACCAAAATGATGAATGAACCCTCAGAATTGACAGATGTACGCATAACAAAAATACAAGTTGTGTCTGCTAAGTGAGCAGGGGTCCTTTTGGTCCTGTCTTACTTTTGGCTGTATTTGCAGGGTGATTGTATTCATTATCAGTAGCTACACAGCAAACTATCCCAAACTTAGTGGCTTAAAACAACACCTATTTATTATTTTAGTTTCCGTGCATCAGGGGGCCAGAAACGACGAAGCTGGTGGTTCTGGTGCAGGGTCTCTCCAGAGGTGAGAGTGAGGCTGTTGGCTAGGACAGCAGTTATCTTAGGGCTCAACGGGGGGGATTTGTTTGGAAGTGTACTCCCAGTGGCTCCTAGCAGACTTTGCTACGTCACCACGTGGGTTCTCCGCAGGCTTCCTGACGGGGCAGCTGGCTTCTCTTTCCCTAAGGCTGGGTCATGACATGGCAGCCGACTTCCACCAGCACGAGTGCCACAGATGTACGTGGCAACCTTTTAATAAACTAACCTCCCTCACCGTTGCTGTTCTTTTAGTTAGAAGCAAGCTGCTGAATTCAGCCCACACTCAAGAGAGAGCATTACACATGCAGGATCATTGGGGAGCATCATGGCTGCACCATTATCATGCCCTCTTCCCTAGGAACCGCTCCTCTTTGTGGGTCTCCAGCTCTGCCCTCCTCTTCTCATCCTACATTGATGGTGGCCTTTAAGGTCCTTTAATGACTTTCCTTCTTCTGCTCTATTCTTATATGTTGCCCCCCGCCAACTTTGTATGCTTTCTAGTCAGCGTTCTACATATCCATGGCTTCAAACATACACTGATTACTCATTTTTTATCTCTAGCTCTGACCTCAGTCTTGAGCCCCCATCTGATTTGAAAGAGGACATCAGCCACCTCCATTTTGACCTCAGTCTGTACTTCCTAGTTGATTAAGTTCTTCTTTCTAGCGTATCTCTTCACTCAGGCAAAAGCCTCGGGGGGAGCATCCCCTGATGGGAACTGAAACCACCCTCTCCAGCCATAAGGACTGCCCTGAGCCAGCAAGACCCCGTGTGATTGACCCCAAGACAATGATCGACCTGACCTCCACTGCCCACCTGCATGTACCCACTGACCTTTGTCCCACATTTTCTGTATAAAAACCTGGAAGTATTTTCGGCACTTTGGAGACTGTCTTTGAGACACTAGTCTGCTGTCTTTGCCATGTTGGCATCACTGAAATAAATTCCTTTCTTGTTTTACCACCCCTCCTTTCTCTGCCTTTGGATTTTGCTGCGGCGAGTGACCGATCCTGGTCTGTTTGGGACCCCCGGAGCCAGATACTCTTATACCCTTGTGCCTCAGCTACAGATTTCCTGCCTGCTGGACACCTTGGCCTGGCCCATGCATTGCCAGTCTGGCGAAAGAAACCAAATTCATAACCCACATTTTCTCACCCATTACTTTTCTCTGTCTCTGAGGATGATACAACTGTTCGCCACATCATAAGGTCAGAAATCCAAGAGACATTCCTGAAATGCTTTCCTCTCAGTCATCCTCAGGGCTCAGCCAGTCATTATGGGCTCTCCATCCAAAATCCTAACTGTTTCTTGAAGTTACATCCTCTTTTCTACTCTAACAACTACCTATCCCAATTAAGGTCCTCATCATCTCCTCCCTGGGTTATCAAAATAGTTTTTGTTAAAGGACTCCCTACCTATAATTCATCCCTCCTCAAACCAGTTTCTCCAAAAGGCAAATCTGATCAAGTTCCTCTTTTATATAAAACTGTATTCTGGCTCTCCAACAACTACAGAATGGAATCTGGAAGAGATGCTGGTGTAGTGGAAGAAGTGTGGGCTGTGGAATTAGACACAGCTGGGTTCATTTCTGACTCTACTGTTTAATGGCTGATTGAGGTTGGATACATTAAAAAAAAATCTCTAAACCTTAGTTTCTTCATCCATAAAATGGACATAATGCCTTTATTGCAAAGTTGTTAGGATGAAATGAGGTAACAAGAACTGCTAGGTTTTCCACAGACAGGTGTTGTTGTGGATAGGCTGGCATAGTTGGCTTTATCTATGTTAAGGCAGTTAGCACATGTAGTACTCTAAATACATTATTCTCTATGCTTCTTTGATTTTGAACATGATTTTTTTTCTTTCTGCTTAGAACGCTCTCTCCCTTCCACTTTCCCACTTGCTCTGTGCCTTGCTGATTAGCAAATGGGCTCCTCCTTCAACACTTTGCTTTTCTCTTCTGTTGGAACCTCTTTGATCACTTCTACCAATGGAGACCTCTTGGACCTACCTTCATGACGGTACGTGCTTCATTGGATGTAGTTGTTTCTTTGCACAGCTAGCTCCACAGGTAGATGTTGAACCTGTGAGTGTGGGAGAGTAGTGTCTGTATATCCCAAATGCCTAGTACAGTATTACAGTGTAAGCTCTGGCGGTGGCTTTTTTTTTTTTTTTTTTTTTTTTTGGTAAGGCAAGTGCCTGACTTAAGCTTGATTGCCAAGGCATCCACTTCAAAGAGGGATATCTTGAATACACACATTGCCAGTCACCTGACCAGATAAAGAGCCAGGTCAGCTGCACCCCCCCCAACCTGCCCCCGAACTCCTGCTTTGTTTTAGAGATCTTGGTTGATTTTGATTAACTGACCATTTGGGCCACTGTTTTTGTTTGTTTGTTTGTTTTTCTGGCGCCTTAAATTCCCACTCTTGTGTTTTAAATTCACCAATAAAGAGTGAGCCTGAGAAACCCTAGGTCCTTCAACCCCAGTTAAAAGCAGAGCCCTAGGCCTGTGTGCTTTCTACCTGTGACCTCACTGTGTGGCCCCGGGTGGGCTGTGTCATTTCCAGGTCCTGTAAGTAATAAACCTTTTATTTTTTCAAAGTTTCCTGATGGCTGTTGTTGAAGGGCATCCAGCAGTCATCATACGAACCACAAGGGCTGGTCCAACCACAACACTGGTAATTGATAGGTGGAGACCAGCACAAAACAAGTATGTTCTGACAGAGATAGTAAGTAAATATTGTCTGAAACAAATTTCCTGACATCTGGGTGAATATTGCTTTTTCCTTATAATTTTAAGAGAATAGCCAAATTAATTTGTAGAATCTGGAAAATTTAGTTAGTTCCACCATAGTGGAATCATCTCACTTTAGAATATGTCGAATTAAAAAATATAAGCCAGAATTCCATCTAAAGGGTTGTGGAACGATAGAACCTGTAATGAAGCAGGAGAGAGAAAGCTTCCAACACAAAGACATGAGACTAAAGGCGTTCAGAAAGACACTTATTTGTATAGGAAAGCAGTGAAGAAATCAGAGCATGAATAACAGGAATCATCAAAGAACAAGTAATGGAAGAATTTATCTATAGGATGAAGTTGATAGAAAAGAAGTCAAGCAATGGCAAATCCATCTGATTTGCGAGAACAGAATGGGTGCTCAACTGTAGAACGCCAGTAGATTAAATGGTGCTGAAAGAGATCATGTGAATAATGAAGTACTTTTAAGAACTGTTTCCAGAGCAGGAAGAGCTACATTCTGAGATTAGAGGATGTGGAGAAATGACAGGATTAAGACCAAAGAAGTAAAGCACTTAATGGCAAAGAGACCTTCAACCTCTGAGAGCCGGAAAGAATAGATTCTTCACAAGAGAAGGGCCAGCTGGGCCTTGTCCTGACTCAGGTAGCTTGTGAGGCACCTGTTCCTTGGGATTCTCCTGGTCATCCACTGTTTTCACTGGTCACACCCAGCTCACCTCATAATGTCAAGCCCAGATACTCCAGACTTAGAATACTGGCATTAGCAGCAAGAGAGAATAACCTGAGAGGGTCTGACTGTGTAGAGGATGTGTGTGTGTGTGTTTTAAAGGAAGCCAGTTAGTTTTCTGCCATCAAAACAGTTCTATAAGGGCGCCTGGATAGTTCAGTCAGTTAAACATCTGCCTTCAGCTCAGGTCATGATCCTGGGGTCCTGGGATCGAGCCCCATGTCCAGCTCCCTGCTCCACGGGGAGCCTGATTCTCCCTCTCCCCCCTGTTCATGCTCTCTCTCTTTAAAATAAAATCTTAAAAAAAGAAACATTTCTATAAAGAATGTTATTGATAGTATCTTCTGAAATATCATTTACTCACAGCTCAAAGTTAGCAGTGTGATCAAGTTCTTAGGGATGGCAAACAATTCCAACTTAGATGGCTTCTCTCTGCATTTTTGAAGCCCGAGTGGCCAAATGTTCACAGCCCTTCATGGCACACGGGAGAGAATTGAGATGCCCAGTAGAGAGGAGGAGGAGAAGGCAGGTATTGCAACTTGATTTTGTTGATATTTTGAGTGCTGATTGAAGAATTTGTGGGAGAATTCTGCCTATGGGAAGCTTGCCAAAACCAAAGACTGTTAAACAGGTTTCTAACACTTCCACAGATCCTGTTTATGCGGCAGAAGACCGATGACTGATGTTGGTCTTATGGAAGAAACAAGGGAAGGTGCCAAAGGAGGGAATTTTATTAGGTTTAGACTGAGAACAACGTTTGGATCAGCAAACATGGTTTTTCTCTAAGAACACTCAAAGGGTGGGTACCAGCCAAGTTACTGTATTGTATGAAGAGTCTATACAAAAGTGAAAGACATCCATCTTTACTCTCAATAGTGGAGAGGAAAAAAACTGTAGCAATAAGAGGTTGTCATAGCCCTTGTCGTATTGTGGATTTTAGATTTTTTTTTTCAAGGCAATAACTAGTTATTTCAGGCTGGTAGATTTTAAAGATAGAAAAGAAACAGTAGGATAGCATAAATCCCATATTAACATATGTAGACAGCGTCCCACTGGTAATAAGGCAAAAAAGAGTCAGTATTTGAAGTGTAAGAATTTTGCCAGAGAAACGGACTGTGTGATCCCCAAACAAAGGGGAAAATTCTAAAAAATGTAAGAAAATGGAAAGCATCAGAGATGCATCCACTGAGGGCAAGGACAGTAAGAGTTTGGGTGTGTCATTTAAAGTGATTAAAAGAGGCAAAATTAAATAGAAATGAAAATAAAGATGTAGAAATAGAGAAATAGCGGACATTCACACGCCATTATTAGAGAACACATAGTTAATTTTGTTTGTTGAAAATTTTACGTTGAGCCTTATGGGAAATCTGGGCAAATGTAACAAAACGTTTTGCTACAGGCTATGAGTGGTGGTGAGTTGTTACTGGATTTCATATGATTCTCTGTGAGGAGAGTAGTGGGATGTGAAAACTGGGGGGCAAGCCTTTCGTTTTACCTGCCTGATGGAAAGGAATGTCTGCAGGAGAACTAATGTTTTGGAAAGCTGGAAGAGACAGAGGGCAGGAGGAATGTGACCAGAGAGATGATGGACGGGGAGATCAAGGCTGAATTTCTTACAGGGAAACCAGCGAAGTTTCACAAAGAAGTGTCAAAGAAGGTTTGTGTTTATAAGACAGGAGTTGAGGGATTTAGAGTGAGGACATTCAAATCATCCTTTAAAAGCTGCAGGAAATAGAAAAAAGTAGGGCAAAGTTAGGGATGTCACATGTTGTTTTATACAGCAGGTTTCTGCATAAAGCGAGTGTAATGTTCCCAAGGAGATCCCATTCATCCAGGACAGTGTTGGGAAAAAGGATGAAACATCTCATCTCCCCAAATACCATGCAGAAAAATATTTTTGGACTCAAGCAGGCAAGATTATCAGGGAAAGAAGAGGCACAGAGAAGTGACTTGAAAGAACGTTCTTTTTCAAGAGAAAGACCATGGAAACAAGATGTGAGGTTAATAATGTCTTGTTAGCCTGGTGTAGCTTAAATGTGGGAAACTATGAGTGATTTATTAGACTCCAGAAGTACTAGTAAGATGGATGAAACAAATAGAAATATAAAGATAAAACAAGTGATGATTTAAATAAAATGGAATATGAGCATATGGATTTTATAAGACATTGATAGGGCGTATTTCTAGAAATACAGTTTGGGGAAAATATAAATCTATGCATTGAATACATTATATTGATAATGTGCATTCAGTGGTAGGAAATTAACGGAGTCATTTAAATAAAAACTTAGAAACATGAGGAATCCTCTTATATTTGGAGTTAATAGGATCCTAGGCATCCTGTATAGTCTCTATGTGACAACATTTCTTTGACTCTAAGATATGCTTAAAAGTAAGATTGTTCTAACCACAGTTTTAATTAGGCTTCTCTGAAGACTCAAGATGCTCTGGGATGGATGGAGATGCAGCAGGTCATTCTGGAGACTCCAGGAAACCTGTCAAAGTTAGACATAAATGGAAAAAAAATGAGTGACCATTTCTATAACTCCAACTGTATCTGTGTCAAGCCAAAATAACAAGCAACAACAAAATCCTGTCCACCAGTTATTTATACGACACCCAGACCATGGTTGACTAATTTTTTTCCCCATCAGAATCAGCCAACTCTTTAAGTATCATATAGAGAATATTTTTGTCTCCACTTGGATATATGCTCTGGTGGTGGGATTAGGCAAAGAACAAAAACAAAAACAAACAAAAAAGAGAAACCCCAAACCCAGTAGAGAGTTTGTTCTTTAATTAATATAGTGACTAGCAATTCCAATCAAGAAAAAACACTGGACTGCAGTCTGGACAGACTGTCTCTTAGAGGAATAAGTAGCTGAAGAATAGAGCATCACAGGAAGATACTGTCTTCAGGAGGATGGACCTCAGGTAATAGGAACAAAAGTCGACTGGTACCTTTGTGACTTCTGGTGATCGCAGGGGACAACTAGGCAGCCTGTTCATCAGGATGAGCAGGCATAGGTACCTGCCGGTTGTTACCACTTAGCCAGCTCTTCTGTCTGAGCCTGCAGAGCTCCAGGTCAGCAGGATGGGGACAGAAAGCTAGTTGCAAGAGTCCTGGGCTGCTTACCCTGTGGCGGTCGTTGGCTGCGCCGTGTTGCTCTGGTCGGAGGGCTCTTCAGCAATGTGGAGCCCCTTTTATTTTTTATTTTTTAGAGAGAAGGGGGAGGAGTGGCAGAGGGAGAGTATCTTAAGCAGGCTCTGTGCCCAGCTCGGAGCCTGACGCAGGGCTCGATCTCATGACCCTGAGATCATGACCTGAGCAGAAATCAAGAGTCGGACGCTTAACCCACTGAGCCACCCAGGCGCCCCAATGTGGGGCCCCCTTTAATACACCAGCTGGTGGGTTGCGTGTCAGGCTATGGCAGGAAATGCACACTCAGCATTTGAGGGCATTGTGTGTGGTCATCTTGGAAAACATGAAATCCAGAGACAGCACTTTCTTCATGTTAGTGTGAAGGGCAGGAGCCACGGGGCCCTGGAAAACATCTCCAGTCTCATCCAACCCAGGCCCTGCCATGAGATTCTCTTGTAACCATAGGCACCTCTGTCAATTAGACTCTGTCACTTGATTGTGCTTCCTGGCATTGTTGGAAAAGGCCAAATCCTGCATTTTTTTTTTAAAGAGAGAAACTGTAAGAAAAAGAGTCTTTTCAATAACCTGAAGTTCAGTATTAAAATACAAGGATGGTAGCAATAACTACAGAGCTCTGCAGAAATCAAAATTTAATATACTCCCTGCAAAAAAGTAATCATTCAAAATCCTTTTGTGCATCTTTTCGTGATATAGGATTTGGGATGTTCAGACAAAAGACTCACCAATTTTTAAGAATAAAGGATTACTGTAATAGGGACAGGAGAAACAACAAAGAATGAATATGATTAAAATATTAGTTAATATTTTTTACTCTGGATATCATTGAAATACTGCCAACTGTATATCTATCTTGCTGGTGAAGCAGATGAATGTGATATTATAACACTGGTCACTGCCCAGCAATGATTGCCCTGCATTGTTGGCTCTCTCTCGCAGCGCCAGGCAAGGATTTTTCATTAAATGCATCATTTACAGCTCGCTGCAGTGGTTCCATGAAGTCAATACATATCCTTAACAGAAAGCAAAGAATGAAGCATGTGGAAAAAAAAGAGAGACACAGGGTATGGGTCCAGCAGTTGCAGGAGCCCTGGGCGTGCATTCCATCCAGTCCTGGCTCACTGCCAGAGGCTTTGATTATAGGCAAAGAGTAAGAGCATGCGTATCCCCAGATCTGTCTCCTCTGATCTGGGTGCCCTCAACCATGGGGCTCTGAATCTGGGAGTCAAATGGGAAAGAGCAGGCGAGTGCAATTTGGGGGGAGGTTTCAGAGGCCAGCTAAGATATTCTCACTGTATCTTAATCCCAAAGATAACAGGAAATATTTTGCTGAAATGGAGTAAAATGATCATGAATGACTTTTCTCTTTCCCATCAACTTTCGAAACCTACCAAAAGGAGAAGCATAGTGAAGTTCCCTTCTCAGTGATAATTTGGGCATCATTCCATAATAATTTGTAAGGGAAGTTGCCTTAATTGGTTAGAGATCTCTGAAATGACACCACGTGTACATTAGGAACTCAGGTGGTATAATTCACTTATTTCACAAATAATTTCTAAATCCATACTACGCGCCAGACACTTTGTGAGGTAAGAAGGATAAAAATAAATAAGGGGAAACAGTCACTTTCCTCAAAAAACATTGGGTTGAGCTAGCAAGCTATCATAAAGCTGAAGCCATAGGAGGAAGGCACTTGTCAAGAATCCTGAACAAATAACTGTATTCAGGTAAACGTGATTCTGTTTGCAAGGACATAGTTCTATCAGTGACACAGGAAAGTTAATTCATCAAAAACTTCACATCTTAATAGAAGGAACCCCCCCCCCGGGATTTTTATTACTATATTATTGTTATTACTTTGCTTTATATAAACTGGTCTGTCTATAAAAATAAAACTAACAGTTTTTTTCTATCAAGAATGTAAAATTTTTACTGATTTAAATTCACTGTGTGATTAATATAGCAGGCTAAGTAAGTTAGCCATGTGTTTAAGGAGAAGAGAAATGAGTGTGATCCTCATGGAAAGTTGCCTAGAGACCTTGAGTCTATTCCTACTCTTTGAGTCTTTTCCAGTTTCTTTCCTTTGGTTTGCTTCAGAATGTGTGCTTGGGAAGGAATCCTGAATATGCCCGGAAGGAAAAAGATACTTCCTAGGATCCTTGATTTTTAGGGCAATTTCCCTCCCTTTTGCAATGGCTTTTGATGGTTAGAACACAGTGTGGATGAACAAACCCATGGAGTGTTTATGGAGAAAGTTGAGGACAGTGGCAGAGCATTATTTTAAAATAAAAATCCTTCACCAGCACAGACTTACTTTTCTGACCTGCATTCCAGCCCCAGCAGCCAAGATACCAATGAATCTAAAGGAGAAACTGGGTGTAACAGATGGCTTCAGTGCTTTTCTGTTCGGCCCTGGTTTCTGAGAATTTAACTAGAAAGTCAAGGGAGCATTCTGGTGAGCAACCTATCTGATCTGAAACAAACAAACAAAAAACCCAAAGGAGTTTGGTTTCACAGCGGGAGTCTGGCTGCTGGCTGCTTTGTCTTTTAGTTTGCTTCTTTCTTCTCTCTCATGCTTAGTGTCCCGTCCCAATTATGGTTAAAACAACCAGCTTTGCATAACCCAGCACCATTTAAATCTCTGCACTTGCTGAAGCAGATCCAAATGTCTTTTTTTTTTTTTTTTTTGCATTTAGTCATTATGTCTTTTTTGTTTGTTTGTTTTAAATTTTTTATTGTTACATTAATCACCATACATTACATCAGTAGTTTTGATGTAGTGTTCCATGATTCACTGTTTGTGCATAACACACAGTCCTCCATGCGGAACGTGCCTTCTTTAATACCCATCACCAGGCTAACACATCCTCCCACCCCCCTCCCCTCTAGAACCCTCAGTTTGTTTTTCAGAGTCCATCCTCTCTCATGGTTCATCTCCCCCTCCGATTTCCCCCCCTTCATTCTTCCCCTCCTGCTATCTTCTTCGTCGTCGTCTTTTTTTTTTTTTTAACATATATTGTATTATTTGTTTCAGAGGTACAGATCTATGATTCATCAGTCTTACACAATTCACAGCACTCACCATAGCACATACCCTCCCCAATGTCTATCACCCAGTCACCCCATCCCTCCCACCCCCCAACACTCCAGCAACCCTCAGTTTGTCTCCTGAGATTAAGAATTCCTCATATCAGTGAGGTCATATGATACATGTCTTTCTCTGATTGACTTATTTCGCTCAGCATAACACTCTCCAAGTTCCATCCACATCATTGCAAATGGCAAGATCTCATTCTTTTTGATGGCTGCATAATATTCCATTGTATATATATACCACATCTTCTTTATCCATTCATCTGTCGATGGATATCTTGGCTCTCTCCACAGTTTGGTCCAAATGTCTTTTGTAAAAGAATTTCCCATTTGGATATAGATCTTTAGAGTCCTGTTTTTTCTTCTCTTTTCTCTTTTTTTATTTTTTTGCTTACAAATCTGTTATTTTACCTGTTACCTGGAATCTTTGGTGGAAGATGGAAATGAAGGTGCTTGAAAATGAAGGGCAGGAGGAAGTGGAATTTGGTTGTTTTACAAAAGTCATGGGAAGTGTAGTAGGGATGGTGGCATTTGTAGAGCTACTTAGAGTAATTGATGTCTTCCGAAATTCAAATATGGCTTTTAGATTTTGTTATTTGTCTTAAACCATTCAATGCAGATTTTTATTTCTGTGTTTCTTAAATATGAAATGCTCAAATCCACAGAAACATGGAAACTTGCTCTCTGCTCTGCTGTTGCTAAATTATGTATTTCTCGTTTGGAAAACTTTCTAAGTTGACTATAAATAAAATAATTCTAGTTTTGAATAAATGAAGACATTTTTTATTGGTATCCTCAAGATGTCTATATGGTTTCAGGGTTTCAGTGACTTTTTCTCAGGTAAAAACTTTACACCTAAAACATTTTATTCACCTAAATTAATTTTATCTTTTCAAGTGAGGTATTTTAATCATAATAACATTATGGAGTTTTCCAGCACTATTAAAGTTTAAAATGTAAAAATGGTATACAAACAATAATAAGAATGAGAACAAGAACAGTGCCAGATTTATAATAGGAACTTAATAAATATCTGTTGAATGAATTAATAAACGATAATCACTGGTATTCTTTAAATATTAATTATGTGATAGGCCCTGTGCCAAATATCTTTTAATTTTAATTTTTTAATTTTTAAAAAAAATTTTAATTTAAATTCAATTAATTAACATATAATGTATTATTGGTTCCAGAGGTAGAGGTCAGTGATTCATCAGTCTTATGTCATACCCAGTGCTTATTACATCATGTGCCCTCCTTAATGTCCATCACTCAGTTACCCTATCCCCCCACCGCCTCCCCTCCAGCAACCCTCAGTTTGTTTCCTATGATTAAGAGTCTCTTATGGTTTGTCTCCCTCTCTGATTTCATCTTGTTTTATTTTTTCCTCTCTTCCCCTATGATCCTGTTTTATTTCTTAAATTCCACATATGAGTGAGATCATACGATAATTGTCTTTCTCTGATTGACTTATTTCACTTAGCATAATACCCACTAGTTCCATCCACATCCTTGCAAATGGCAAGATTTCATTTTTTTGATGGCTGAGTAGTATTCCATTGTGTGTATGTGTGTGTGTATGTGTGTGTGTACCACATCTTTATCCATTCATCTGTTGATGAACATCTGGGCTCTTTCCATAGCTTGGCTATTGTGGACATTTCTGCTATAAACATTGGGGTGCAGGTGCCCCTTCGGATCACTACATTTGTATCTTTGGGCTAAATCCCTACTAGTGCAATTGCTGGGTCGTAGGGTAGCTCTATTTTCAACTTTTTGAGGAACCTCAAACTGTTTTCCAGAGTGGCTGCACCAGCTTGCATTCCCACCAACAGTGTAAGAGGATTCCCCTTTCTCCACATCCTTGCCAACATCTGTCATTTCCTGACTTATTAATTTTAGCCATTCTGACCAGTGTGAGGTGGTATCTCATTGTGGTTTTGATTTGTATTTCCCTGATGCCGAGTGATGTTGAGCGTTTTTTTCACGTGTCGTTGGCCATTTGTATGTCTTCTTCGGAGAAATGTCTGTTCATGTCTTCTTCCCATTTCTTGATTGCATTATTTGTTCTTTGGGTGTTGCGTTTGGTAAGTTCTTTATAGATTTTTGGATACTAGCCCTTTATCTGATATGTCATTTGCAAATATCTTCTCCCATTCTTTCGGTTGTCTTTTGGTTTTGTTAACTGTTTCCTTTGCTGTGCAAAAGCTTTTTATCTTGAAGTCCCAATAGTTCATTTTTGCCCTTGCTTCCTTGCCTTTGGCGATGTGTTTAGTAAGAAGTTGCTGTGGCCGAGGTCCCAGAGGTTGCTGCTTGTGTTCTCCTCTAGGATTTGATGGATTCCTGTTTCATATTTAGGTCTTTATCCATTTTGAGCCCATCTTTATGTATGGTGTAAGGAAATGGTCCAGTTTCATTCTTCTGCATGTGGCTGTCTAATTTTTCCAACACCATTTGTTGAAGAGACTGTCTTTTTTCCATTGGACGTTCTTTCCTGCTTTGTCAAAGATTAGTGAACCATAGAGTTGAGGGTCCATTTCTGGGCTCTCTCTTCTGTTCCATTGATTTATGTGTCTATTTTTGTGCCGGTACCATACTGTCTTGATGATTACAGTTTTGTAATAGAGCTTGAAGTCCAGGATTATGATGCCACCAGTTTTTGTTTTCTTTTTCAACATTCCTTTGGCTATTCAGAGTCTTTTCTGGTTTCATACAAATTTTAGGATTATTCGTTCTAGTTCTATGAAAAAAGTTGATGGTATTTTGATAGGGATTGCACTGAAAGTATAGATTGCTGTAGTTAGCATAGACATTTTATCAATATTTGTTCTTCTAATCCATGAACAGGGAACATTTTTCCATTTCTTTGTGTCTTCCTCAATTTCTTTAATGAGTATTCTATAGTTTTCTGAGTACAGATTCTTTGCCTCTTTGGTTAGATTTATTCCTAGGTATCTTATGGTTTGGGGTGCAATTGTAAATGGGATTGACTCCTTAATTTCTCTTTCTTCTGTCTCATTGTTAGTGTAAAGAAATGTAACTTGATTTCTGTGCATTGATTTTATGTCCTGCCACTTTGCTGAATTCCTGTATGAGTTTTAGCAATTTTTGGGGCAGAGTCTTTTGGGTTTTCCACATAGAGTATCATGTCATCTGCGAAGAGTGAGAATTTGACTTCTTTGCTGATTTGGATGCCTTTTATTTCTGTTGTTGTGTGATTACTGAGGCTAGTAGTATGTTGGGCTTCTAGTAGTATGTTGAACAACAGTGGTGAGAGTGGACATCCCTGCCGTGTCCCTGACCTTAGTGGAAAAGCTCTGTTTTTCCAATTGCGAATGATATTCACTGTGGGCTTTTCATAGATGGCTTTTATGATATTGAGGTACTTTCCCTCTATCCCTACACTGTGAAGAGTTTTAATCAAGAAAGGATGCTGTACTTTGTCAAATGCTTTTTCTGCATCTATTGAGAGTATTATATGGTTCTTGTCCTTTCTTTTATTAATGTAGTGTATCACATTGATTAATTTGTGGATGTTGAACCACCCTTGTAGCCCAGGAATAAATCTCACTTGGTCATGGTGAATAATCCTTTTAATGTACTGTTGGATCCTATTGGCTAGTATCTTGGTGAGAATCTTGGCATCCATGTTCATCAGGGATATTGGTCTGTAATTCTCCTTTTTGGTTGGGTCTTTGTCTGGTTTGGGGATCAAGGTAATGCTGGCCTCATAGAAAGAGTTTGGAAGTTTTCCTGCCTTTCTTATTTTTTGAAACAGCTTCAGAAGAATAGGTATGATTTCTTCTTTAAATATTTGGTAGAATTCCCCTGGGAAGCCATCGGGTTCTGGATTCTTGTTTGTTGGGAGATTTTTGATTACTGCTTCAATTTCCTTGTGGGTTATGGGTCAGTTCAGGTTTTCTGTTTCTTCTTGTTTCAGTTTTGGTAGTTTACACGTCTCTAGGAATGTATCCATTTCTTCTAGATTCCCTAATTTGTTGGCATATAGTTGCTCATCATATGTTCTTATAATTGTTTGTATTTCTTTGGTGTTGGTTGTGACCTTTCCTCTTTCATTCATGATTTTATTTATTTGGTTCCTTCCTTTTTAATATTTCTTGCAGGGCTGGTTTAGTGATCACAAACTCTTTTAGTTTCTGTTTGTCCTGGAAGCTTTTTATCTCTCCTTCTATTTTGAATGACATCCTAGCTGTATAAAATATTGGCTGCATATTTTTCTCATTTAGTACCCTAAATATATGATGCCAGTCCTTCCTGGCTTGCCAGGTCTGTGGATAGGTCTGCTGCCAGTCTTCTGTTTCTGCCCTTGTAGGTTATGGACCTCTTGTCCTAAGCTGCTTTCAAGATTTTCTCTTTGTCTCTGAGATTTGCAAGTTTCACTGTTATATGTTGGGGTATTGACCTATTTTTATTGATTTTTGAGAGGGAAGCAGAAGAGTGTCTTAGGTATTCCCTATTTTCATTGGAGCTGTCTTGGGAGAGAGCAGGGCCATAATGGGGTCCCTTGGTGCTGGTTGAGCCTTCATGCAAAACGTGAAGCATGTTCCAGATGCCCTTTGGAGCACAGGTATGGTGAGGAGAACCATAATAAATAGGTACTAAAACAGTGGTAGATTCTTCTCTAGATTAAGGTCAGAATTTTCCCCGGGGTGTTGCAAGTAAACACACTTTGGGGGACCAGAGACTTCTGGTTTGCTGTTAAGGTGATGTGAAGTGGAAGGAGATGGTTCCCACTGGTATGACATCTGGAGCCCACACCCCCACATTAGCTTTTATAAATCTCCTTCAAATTTTCCTTTTGTGCTTTTCCCCCCCCTTAAGTCATTTTGCTGATTTAAAACTTATTTTTATTTTTATTATTTTTAAAGATTTTATTTATTTGAGAGAGAGACAGAGAGAGCATGAAGAGGGGGAGGGGTAGAGGGAGAGGGAAAAGGAGAAGCAGACTCCCTGCTGAGTGGGGAGCCTGATGTGGGTCTTGATCCCAGCACCCTGGGATCATGAACTGAGTCGAAGTTTGACTGAGCCACCCAGGTGCCTCTAAACTTTATTTTTTTTTTTTAAGATTTTATTTATTTATTTATTTATTTGGGAGAGAAAGAAAGAGCAAGTGGGCTGAGGAGCAGAGGGAGAGGGACAAGCAGACTTTGATGAATGCAAAGCCTGATGCAGGGCCTGATCTCATGACCCTGAGATCATGACCTGAGCCAAAATCAAGAGTCGGATGCTTAGTTGACTGAGCCACCCAGGCACCTCTGATTTAAACTTTATTTTACTTGTGTCTGAACAGTAGGTTGAAAAAGGGGTAGAGAGGACAGTGATGCCTGTCCAGCTCTGTGAAGGACCTATAATATCTGGTCGATGTTACCTGTTTGAGCAAATTGAGGAACTAAACAATCAAGGTGGTGTAGAAAAGTCCTCAGATATCATCATGGGCTTCAGAGGGAGAGAGGGCAGGTATTCTAGCTCTGAAATCTCTGCAACTGTGCAGGTGGTAGATGTAGGCGGAATGTCTCCTCTCCGGACATACCACCTTCAAGGAAAACCCATGCCCACTAGACTTGGGTCATGGTCCACTATCTAAGGTCATGTTCTGGTGAACTTCTATGGAGTGCCAGATTTCCATGTGTGGCATGTATCTGCCAAATGATTCTCAAAAGAGAAGAAATTTATGTGGTCTTACCCACAGCAGCTAGTCAGTTCTCAGTGGTAAAGGATTGATTGTGCACTTTGTTAATTCCCAAAAGCCCACTGGGTGCCTTTCATGTGCCAAACACAATTCCAGACATGTGGGACATGTCAGCGAGGTAAAGATCCCTGTTCTTACGGAGCCAATATTCTTGTGCTGTATGAATGTCTTTTCCCTTTTTTTAAATTCCTTTTAAAATACTCCAGTGAGTATGTATTTTTTAGGCATTTCACTGATAATTAAAATCTTCCATCAGAGTGAAATTTGGACAGATTAAAAAAAATTGAATTCATTTTGCTATTTCATAGTTCTTTTAGAAAAGAAATTATATGGAGTTGTGGTTTCACCTAATAGACAAAATGCTGTTTTTACATTATGCTCATATTTCGATTATCTATGCTAACCCTTATGCCTATTTCCATGGATAACTTTGAGCTGGCTTCACTTATGGAGCTTATTCGGAATGGGTTTCATTTTTGTTTTACTTCAATATCACTGTCAAAAAAAGAATTGGGAGATTTCCTCAATACATAAATAGAGAGGGGAATGTATTTTGTAGTCTTTTTCTTCAGAAGGATGATCTAGATAAATTCGTACACATTTTATTTCTACCCATCACAGCACAGCACAACACAAACCACTGCAATTACCTCAGCAACAAGCTAGCAGTGCAACTATATCATTTCAATTTTTCATCTTTTCCCTTTGACTTGATGTGTGTTCTACACAGTATATCAGCAAAATCTCATCAACCCCAGCCTCCTTTAGGCTAATAAATCTCAGTCACAAATTAATCTCACACAAAAGGGTGGGGGGAAGGAAGATCACAACAGGAAAAAGCTAATGGCCACAATCAGTCACCACTGTACTTCCCCAAATAAATACTCTCAAGCCATGCTAGGGAAATTCCAGATTTTTCAGCCAGTGTCAAACTGTTATCATATTGGGCTGTTGCTTTCATTTCTTTGGCTATTTTGATTCTGTGGGAGTACTGTGACCTTTGGGTCATTGCTTATTCAACCAGTGAAGTCATCGGTGTCTCAGTGACATCGGTGAAAATTGTTCACACAGCTTAAACGATGCTTATGTTTCTCACTGAACTTGGTTTATCTTTGTTTACTTCCTAATTTTAATGTAAGAATTAGATGCATTTCTGTCATTAAAATGGAAATGTGCCCTCAAACACCTAGAAGGACCCCAGAATCTACTCCCTTGGCAGTGTTAGCATCCTCCCACTTTTTCTGGAGTTGGAACCTGGTTGATGTAGGCAAGAGCCTACATCATCATATATAAAGAAACAAAAAGTCATATTTTGCAATCATGGCAAATGACTCAATGTCAGAGGAAACAAAAAAAAAGTAAGATCTGGATTGTTTGTTTCTTTTTTTTTCAGTGTCCAAAGCAGAGGCCAATGTTATGAGACAATACCACAAATGAGGACATTAAAATACAGCCTTGATTGTACCAAATATGTTTTGTTAAATGTAAATGATCTCTCTGGAGAATTGTGCCAAATGAGTGTGGCACAAATGTCACTATAACCAACGGCACATGGTTACCTTTTCAATAAATCTTATGCCAGAGTCACCAAAATGTAACTCTTACTTTTAACACATTTATCTTTTTAAAAGCTCTAAAGTGGGTTGTGTCATAGTGTATTTAGATGTTTGTCACTCAAAGTGCAAAATAAGCCCTGAATGCATTCTCGAAAATATTGGAGAAATCTGGAAACTGATTAAAATTATATGAAATCTGAGGGGCCAATCTTAGTTTTGTTAAAAATCTTTGAAGTTCCTAATTAAACATGAAAACATCAAAATATAAACACATGGTGTTTTCTTTCTTTTTTGGTTCAGAATATGAAGCCATCACATGAATTCCTCTGCCTTCAGTATTGTATTCAGGGTTAGCACCTGCAATTAAATTTTCTGCCATTTATTTCTTCAGGTCTCCTATTAATTGTGAAAAATGATTCAGTGGTGGCCCAAAGGAGATGGGCCCAAAAGAGATGTCACAGCCAGCTGTTGACGTTGCAGAAGGGTTTTGTTCATTTTCGCATGCCTTTGTCTCCTCTGTCTCTCTCTCAACATGGAACCGAAGCAGGTGGTGACAACCAGTTCTTTATATCTTCTCCTCTTTGTTGTGGCTTCTTGGGTCCCCTCTTTAAACAAGATGAGACTAACGATTTTTAGCCTTTCAAGGAACAGTATAGCAGTAGATACCTGATCGGGCCAAACAGTGCATGAGAAGAGCAACGTTGGGAAACACAGATGATTCCAGGATAAAAGTGCAACAGAGCTGCTACATGTTAGCCTCAAGGTGCTGATCCGCTGTCTTCAATCCCCAAATGATGAACCTATAGTTCCACAGGATTTTTTAATTTATCTATTTGGTCCTCTCTTTATTATTGATTATTTTGCTTTCAAAATTGGAATTTGAGGTCTGAAATAACAAAGGCACAGGGATTTCTTTTTTTACAAAGCCAGAATTTCACATTCTTAGTGCTACTCTAGGATCATGAACCAGGTACCACATGAAGGGTTTTACTTACCCAGTGAAACTTGGGCAGGGCCTTTCTCTGGGATTTCTCCAGATTTCCCTCCTGCCCATCTGTGTTTATAATCCAACACAAAAAGGATACAGGAAAGTTATCTATGTGTCCATGTCAGTTCTCTATTGTTCATTTAGATTATTTCACACTTTTAACTGATACAGATTATTTCACACTTTTAACTGATACACATACATATATGTAGTCTGTGTATTCTGTATATAGTCTCTATAGTCTCTCTCTGTATATAGACTGTATGTATAACAGTCTGTAATTAATAACTTTTTAATAAATATTTTCCGTATTTGGGTTTCTTTAGGAAAAATTGCTGTAACTAGCCGAACAAATAAAGGATATAAATATGTTTTACTTTTATACATTCTGCCCAAACCCCCTTCAGAAAATCTGTAGACATTTACTCTTTAAACAGGATACAGAAATGTCTCTGTAATATTTTTTGTTCTGAAAAATCACCAAAATTCCAGTAGAAGGAAGAAGGTGAAGAAGTGGGAGGGAATCATGCCTCTTTTGTTGTACAAAATTTGTAAAAACCAGAGGCCAAAGGAACTCATTTTTTTTCTATAAAGTTTTCAAGAATTCCTCTGTGAAATAAATTTTCTTTTAAAAATTTCATTTTGATTTATTTTTTATATTCCTTTCTCATCCTTTCTTTTTCTTTTGGGGCATCCTTTAGGGCTTTTCCTGTATCAGAAATAGCTGTTGTCAACAGTTTTCCACTGTTGGTTAAAACTTGCAGTCAGAAGCAGTTCTTAGACACCTGTTCACATGTTTCGCCCTCTCTGCAGAGTTGGAAGGAAGCACTTGTGGGCCTTTGCTCTTGAGCAGGGAGTTTAGACATCCAACAGTTTAGACATCTCCTGAGTACTAGATGTAATCAGGTTTAAAGTACAAAAGATCTTCAACCACTTCTGTTTTTCACTCGGGCACAAAACCTTGAATTTCTTTGACCATCTGGCACCATCTCCACTGCCAACACCCTAGCCTAAGCCACCATCTTCTCTTGTCTGGACCACCATAGAAACCTGATAATGACTCCTCTTGCTTCATTCTTGTCTGTGGGCCATTCTCTACACTGAAGCCTGGGTGATCTGGGGAGAGCCCAAATGAGATCATGTCTCTTCCCTGCTCTACATCCACCACTGAATTTCCATGGCAATTAGAATAAAATCCTATCTCCTTTCCATGGCTTTGGCAGCCCCACCAGATCTGACCCTGTCCAGCACCCATCTTCTCTCCTCTTATCTCCCCTGGTCCACTTTTCTCCAGCCAGGTGATCTTCTGTCTTGCTCCTCTGCCAAGCTTGTTCCTGGTTCACTTGCTGGTCCCGTTCCCTGAACAGCTTCTCCCCCAGATCCTTATGTGGCTGCTTCCTTCTCACCGTCCACCTCTTAGCTCAAGTGTTAGCTCTCTGAAAGGCCTTCTCATACCTCCTTATCTGAATAGCACCTTCCACTCACCATTTTCTATGCCATGAACACATTTTTTTTTCTTCAGAGCATTTATTAGGAACTGAAATTATGTTACTTATTTTTCAGTTTATGTGTCCCTCTTTCATATTCCCCAGAAGAGCATGAGCTCTATGATGCAGACATCTTGTCTGCCGTATTCACTAATATCTGGAACAGTAGCTGAAACAGAATGAATGCTTTATTGGATGAAGTATCATTGAAACCTTCCTCTCCTGTATCCAATCAGTTTCCCTATTCTATTGATATTTCTTCCTAAATATTTCTTGGCATCTGTCTAATTTTCATTATCCTCCTCCATTTTAGTCTGAACTTTATATCTTCAGTTCTATGCTGCTGGATGAGCCTCCTAACTGGCCTCTCATATTCCTTTGCCTCTTCCTCCAATTCATCACATAAACTTCTTAAGACTGTGTTTTGGTCATGTGAATTTCAGGTTTTAAAACCTTCAGTTGATTTCCATAACCTGAAGACACCTGGGTGAGCCACCGCAATACCTTCCTTTATTGTGAGAGCCCAGTGCACATACATCATTATTGTTAATAGGCCCACTTTCCTCTGATCACAGTAGTTAGCATATCCTGGACTCACAATCCTTCCCTTGAGCTCATAAATGAATATTCAGAGAAAAAGGGTCTTTCTTTCTGCTGGGCTGTGAAGCTGCAGAAGTTGAGGCTCCTAAAGGCCAGGATCCCTGATCTCATGGTGGTAGCCCATCTTTAACAAGACAGGATAAAAAACCAACACATGGAAGAAATTAGAAGTAGTTGCATGAGTGAGAAGAGGAAAAATGCTGATAATATCATTTGAGTGCTTGGACCCTGCTGTGTCTGAATTTATTTATCAATTGGGGGGAGTCAATAAATTCCTATTTTTTAATAGACTACTTTGGCTTGGGTTTCTGTGACTCTCTGTCAAGATTTCTGATTATTATGACTTGGCTTTCAAACCTTTTACAATTAGATCAAATCTTACTTCCCACTCCCACCTTTTTCTTCTGCTTTCTTCTACTCTTCTCAGCACCTCTTCCCAGCTGTGGTTGTGCTTTCCTGCCCTTGACTGATTTCCTGTCATTATCATGTGTGGGATGGCTTCTCCTCTTTCTGCTTGTTTCAGTCCTTTCTGTTCTTTAAAACTCAGATTAAATTTTCCCTTTTTGGGGGCGCCTGGCTGGCTCAGTCATTAGAGCGTGTGATTTTTGACCTCAGGGTTGTAAGTTTGAGCTCCATGTTGGGTGTAGAGATTACTTAAATTTTCCCTTCTCCATGAAGTCTTGGAGAAGACTCAGCTCATACTGACCTTTCCCTCCTCCAAACCTCTCTAGTATTTCTTGTTTGTGACTTTTGTTGAAAAGTAACTATGTACCATCTTATGCTATGCTATTGGTGCCATTAATCGTTTATATTATAAATTAGGATCTCAAAAATGCCACTGCCTGCAGGGGTCAGTTGATGTAAATATGTGAATTGGGCTGGTATAACATGAGGAGTGGTGGCATGGTGAATGGAGAGGTGTATGTCCTGCCTAATTGCCTAAATTAAAAATTTTAAAAAGTGTGTTGACCAAGTGAGCCATGGAGGTTGGATCTAGTCCCTGCTCTTAATCGGAAACTACGTTTTAGAGAAGAGAAATTGGGGTTAGATAGTGGTCTTTCCTCTCTTCTAGGGGACCATCAATGTCACATTCCTTAGAACGCCATTTTGAAAAAGAGATCAAAACATTTTTTTCCTTAAGAGGACCAAATCATTCTCAGATTCACAGCATGTTTTCCCTGTCCACGTCACATCTTGGAAGTAGAAGGGGACCTTGCAGATCATGCATTCCGTTCTTTCTCCCAATGCAGAAATGCTGTTTACAACCCCATGACAGATGGCTTCTACTTGAGCATTTCCAGGATTTAGAAGCTCGATCTTTTGTTGAGAAAGCCCATTTATTTGTAGAGCAGCTCTAATTAGAAAATCCTTTCTCATAGCTTGACAAAATAGACCCCTTTAAACTTGAATTTATTGTTTTTAGTTCTGTTTAACAAATATACAACATCTGCTTATTGCAAACATGCAAAGGTAGTCAAGAAGACAAATGAAAGGGTAATAAAAAAAAGTTAAACCAAACCAAACTTCCTTTATGACTTGAATTATCACAACTTCTTAAGAGATTGAGTGGGATGTAGGAAAGACGGACCCTGTCACAACTAACTTCTAATTAAGCAGTGCTGAGGTTCAGGAGGCACTTTGAATACTTAAAGTTGTATGATGCTCATACTCTGCAAGCTGTTTGTCACTGTTCTTATTTGTGGACCCGATACCATTGTTGCCTCAGGTTTTTAATGAAGGAGGCACCTTCTGCAGCCCTACAAGGGGGGAGTACTAGAGTCAGCTTTTCACATTTCTCTCAGCCTTTTTATTCACCCTTCTCTGTAAATACTTAGCCTGGGAGTGCAGGAGGTGCTGCCCTGTGTCCTGAAGTATCTCCTGTTGAGTCTTTCTCAGTTTGTTCTGCTTTTATTACGATAGAAACAGACTGAGATCTCCTAAAAGCCCATTTTCTTTGATTGTCAATAGCTCTAGATAATCTCCGTATTTATCTATTTATCAAGGCCCACCTGTTCTTTGGAAGTAATTTAATAATTGGTATAGAAAATGTTATATGGTAGGTTGTGATATGAGATGAGATGATATAATACTTACTGCTAGTTTCAGATTTTATTTCACTAAAAGCTTCCATCTTATGCATTGTTCTTTTGTTTATTCACAGCACAGGTGCCAAAATGCTGGGCTGCCCCATAAAGTTTCTCCAGATATCTGGGCTGAGACGTGAATCGAGGGACTTGTGACACATCATAGACAAATTAGGGCACTTATTCCCTTAGTCACTTCTGATAAAAAGTTTACAGCTAGTTTTACATGGATAAGGCTATAAAAGATTTGTTACCAGTTTTTCTGCTGACAAAAATGCTGGACTGAATAGTGGGAGTAGAAATTGCTCTAATCCTAGTGTACTCTATAATAGTTCATCCAGTTGATAATGACCATGTGTAGTATATTTATTTTTATTTTTATTTTTTTAAAGATTTTATTTATTTGACAATGAGAGACACAGTGAGAGAGGGAACACAAGCAGGGGGGTGGGAGAGGGAGAAGCAGGCTTCCCACGGAGCAGGGAGCCCGATGTGGGGCTCGATCCCAGGAACCCGGGATCATGACCTGAGCCTAAGGCAGACGCTTAATGACTGAGCCACCCAGGCGCCCCGACCATGTGTAGTTTAGGTGGAGCTCGTTCTGGTCTCCTGCACAGAGTGTACTCTTCCTCTCACTCAAAATTTGGTTCTGATGTTGAAACTTACTGATGCCAGGGCACCTGGGTGGCTCAGTCAGTTAAGCGTCTGCCTTCAGCCCAGGTCATGATCTGGGAGTCCCAGGATCGAGCCCCACATTGGGCTCCCTGCTTAGCGGGGAGTCTGCATCTCCCTCTCCCTCTGCCCCTCCCCCCTCTCGTGCTCTCTCTCTCTCTGAGATAAATAAATAAAATCTTAAAAAAAAAAAAAAAGAAACTGATTGAAGCCACACATGCACCAAGAGGGTATGAGAAGGCTTATTACTCACACATCGAGGCTTCTGGGGAGAGCGGGGCAGGCTTCCAGGCAGGTCTGAAAATGGGGTGAGAGAGCTGGGAAAGGAGATTGGCTTGGCTTATATTGTGGTTGTGGGGGTGGGACTGGGGTGAAGGTTTGCTTATGTGGGCTGGGGCTGACACGTTTGAACTTTTTGCTGGCACTAAAGGAGGGTGCACCCAGGCTTTCTTAGCAGCTTCCTCCAATGTAGAGCAGAAGGGGAAGAAGGACTGGTGGAACATGGAAGCTGTCAGCAGCCAAATATAAAACCTGGAACCAAAGACTTTACTATAGTGCTAAGTGTGCTTTTAGGTAAAATCGAACTTTTCTGGGCAGGTGCACTGCACCTGGGATGAAGAGCTCACAGACCTCTCACTACTTGCTTCCCTTTTATTTCTTGCTACCCTTCTCTTCCCTGTGAGATCCTTCCTGTACCCCACCCTCAGCAGAAATGTAATAGTCTTAAACTGTTGGCTCAGATTCCTGCTTCTCTTACTAAGTTTGGATTCCTGCTTATATACATTCATGTTGGGCAAATGTTTGTACTATGTATATGTGAATATAGACTACAGGGAATTCAATTTCCTTTTCTTCCTCTTTGGGTTAGGAGTGTGTATTGACTTTGCAGAACCATGGCAGCGAGTTGTAAATGATGGATGAGCAGAACATCTCCCGTTCTAGAGGAGGTGGGACTGCAGAGAGCTGTGGGAGCGCAGGTGTACTTGGCCACTTTTTCCTACATCTACATTATTGGCGTGTAAATCTACTAAGTCTTCTCTACTAAGGCTGAGTTCCTTAGTGATACAGTTTGGAAATTGGCCATTGGTGTAATGGAGTCATTGTAGGGACTCTCATGTGATTGAAAAGAGCATCATTCTCGGTAAGTATGTCTGTACAGGTAGAGCTCAGAATCAAATGCTTTCCACATTTAGAAGTTTGGGAGACTCTAAAAGAGGCATGAGTAGAGAATTTGACTTATAAAGAGATTATCTGATCCTAGATTTTCTTTTTTTTTTTTTTTACACAGATTTGTTGTTTTCTGTTGTTGTTAATGCTTGCTTAATTTCAGGTTTCTTATCTTCCTCATGAAAAAAACCTCTGGATGAATGTTGGGCAAAGAAGCTACTTCTCACTCATTCCTTACAGTCCAAAAGGTATTAAAAATAGAAAAATTTTGTTGAGACAGATTTTACAAAGTGATTAAAGGCATTTGAAATTAAAGCTTAGTGCAGTCTTACTAATGATTTTGAAATATTGAAATTAGAATCTGTCAGGTGCCAAGTGCCTAAGGAACAGAACAGATCACACAGTTAGGCAAAGTCTCAGATAAAATTCACTCCATTTCAACTCATTCACACACGTTAAATGTATCTGCTGGGCTTAAGGATGGATTGTGGTTGAGAGTGCCAACTTCAGAAGTACGTAAGACATTCTGCTTTGCTTCAAGATTCAACGCAAGCCCTTGGCTGACTATTGTTACTTGCACAAAGATTATATGCCAACATTATTATTCTTGCCAGTGTAAACACCAAATGTGAGAGGCTGTTACAGTCTTTACTACAGCACACTTTTCACCATGATAATTTAAAATCATTCATGTGTTTTTACTTAGCGTTGGTATGATGCTTTATCCTAGGAGAACTCTTTGAAATTTCCATCATTAATCTTTCAAGCAATCTATCTAGGGGGATAAGTTAGGACTCCTGGCACTGTCTGACACCTGAGTATACAGAGCAGAAAGAGGTCATTGGACTTGAACCAAATCATAATATTTTAATACAAGAATGAGAACTAATAGCCCTGGAGTTTCCAATTTGTTGTTTAGCCAGTTGGCTTATGCTCCTGCAAGTCATGTTACTTGTATGAACTCAGGAGAACCGTTAGGCCCCTGAAAGGTACATCTTAAATAGGAAGCAAATTAGAGGAATCAGTTGAGCTCAGCGCTCCTTCAAGAGAAATACTCTGCAACTGCCCCCTACTATAGAGTTACTTCCCCACTTCACTCCTATTTTATATTTTTTCATATATAATGAAGAGAAAAACTTCTGTGGGAAGTTAGCCAGAATTTGCATGGTGTTTCAGAGAAAAAAGTTTCTGACATATCTGTGGAAGGTCTTCATTTTGACAGCTCCAGGCCTTGGATTTGCGAGCTAGAGAACCAAGAAAGAATTTCTTCAAACTAGGAGTCAGGCAGAGGGAAGACCACTAGCAGTAGTGATAGGAATTATCCAGAGGAAGACTTTTTGTGGTACAGACCTTGGCATGATTAGAACATCAGGCAAATTTGGACCAGATTATACAAATAATTTACAGAGCTTTTTCAGAGATATGAACTAGAAGCTTTATTAGGAAATCAAATGTCCACGATAGAACATTTTTAGCTGCTTGGCAAAAAGCCTTGGTCAAACAAAAAGAATTCAGATGCTTTTGGTGACAGCTGACATGGAATAACTTTTTATAGTACATGTTTTATCATGTGGCACAATTTGTGAATTTTCTCAAAAAAAAAAAGTGACAGTCAGCGGAGGCCTGTGTTTGTGGGTTTTATCTGTAAAAATAAAAGATCCAGGTTCAGTGAAAAATAAAATTCACAACTTATCAACATTCAAAATAGAAAAAAGTTTCAGTTCTGTTTTAGGGAAGCTGAATGAAGTAGAGAATTGTTCATGATTAGCTTCTAAACTAAAGGAACATAATTTAGAAAACAACAAAAAAAAGTGTAGTTTTGTGTTATTTTTTGCCAGGGTTAGAAAGTAGTCGTAAGGAGATTTCCAGGAAGCCAAAGACAGTCCAAAGGCTTCTAGATGAGTGAAATTCTTTATTCCCTTTCAGGATTCTTTGCTGTGGTAGAGAACTTTCTTTTGCATGTCCAACCTTGTCTTGAATGATCTATCTTTCCTTAGGATGTCTACCCACCTTTCAGGACTCAGTGCACATTTTACCTCATCTGTGTAGCCTGATTGCTCCATGGGTTGGGGAACCCCAAGACCACTCTCAAGCTTTATGCTTCACTAGAAGGAGTTAAGGGGAACAGAAAAAATTGCTATACTCATGGTTATAGTTTATTACAGTGGAAGGATGCAGATTAAAATAAGCAAAGGGTAAAGGCACATGGGGCAAAGTCCAGAAGAAACCATGCACAAGCTTCCAGGTGTCCTCTTCCAAGAGAATTACATGGATGTGCTTAATTCTCCCAGCAATGATGTGTGACAACACATGCAATGTAGCCAGCAGGGGAAGGGCTGTGCCTTGGTGTTTCGGATTTTTATTGGGGTTTAGTTACATAGGCAACTGACCTCAACCACTCAGGCTCCAGCATCCCAGAACAAAAATAGGCATCACCATAAATCACATTGTTAGCATAAGCTATCTGATCGAATTGGTACTGGGTGACCCAAGACTTTGGGCATGCAAAACACTCTTATCAGGCAGAATATTCCAAGGGCTCAGAGCTTGTCTTCTAGAAGCCAGCCAAGGACCAATCCTAAAGTAGACAGTACTTGGGAATGTGCAGGGTTTGAGCAACACAGGCCTACTGAGTTATCTCTCTCCTGCAAAGCTTACACCCCTGGCCCCTGGCTTAGGCTCTCTTCCTAAAATGATCATATTTTTATGAGCATCTACATTTAGTATAGCATTTATATAACACATGCAGCAATAATATCAGCATGAATATACCTAACATTTCACAGATCATGTGTGGGCTAGGGATAAACTTAAAGAAACAACCAATCCATCCTGTAAAGGCATTATATGCATTTTTATATATTTGTGCTAATTTGATTACTTGCTGTCCTCCTTGATCTGTTACTATTTGTACCTTGTGATAAATGTGTGCAGAACTATTTAGCATAGTAATTAACTAATGTTTAGCTAAATCCAGTTCTTCTCCGGCCAGTCATTTTCCATCAGTGCTATATCGTGAAGAGGCTTTCACTACCGCTTCTGAAACAGTTGATCATTGATATGGGTATTATTATAGACCTTATTTATATAAGGCAGTTGAATCTTACTGACAATGGAAGTGCTACACTGTATTAAATATAGTCATGGTACAATTCAGTTTTATTACAAAACAAATCAGTTAAGAATTATATTGGTATTTGCAACGTCTTCACAACAGAACTGGCCCTTGTCCATATACCAGATATTATTATGGACAGGAATCATTAAAATTGGCCATGGTTTGGTTATTTCTGGGTTCTAAGTCAGTTAGGGACAAAACCAGCTTGCCTTAGTTCGAAGTTTTATATTGAGACAGGTTTCCATTGTGTACTCTTCTATAACCAAGCCTACTTCCTTCTATGGAGAGGACGCAAGTGTTACTCAGAATAGTTCTTATCCCTGCTAGCTGTACCACAGGTTATATTTTATTCTGATTTATTCCTGGAGTGAAAGCAGTCAGTGTACATCCATGTAAATTAAATTGCCTCAGAGAGAATTCCTAGGTTTGGAGATCCATAACATCCCATAAGTGCATCTCTTAAGCCTCAGTAGCAGGGTGGAAGGCCATTGCCCCATAGTTACTTTAGCCTTAATCTGTATTAAAATAGTCAGGAGGGGCACCTGGGTGGCTCAGTTGGCTGAGCATCCAACTCTTGGCGTTGGCCTAGGTCATGGGGTTGAGACCCGTGTCGGGCTCCGTGCTCAGCAGGGAGTCTGCTTGAGGATTCTCTCCCGCTCCCTCTTCCCCTCCCTTCCCCTCAAATAATAAATAAATAAAATCTTAAAAAAAGTAGTCAAGAGGTACTGGTGCGTCAGGATACAGGCCCTTTCTCAGTGCTGGGTCCTAGTATTATCTAGCATTATTTATCGAGTTGGCTTTACTCACTTCACTAAATCCTTGTCATCTTTTCAGGCTGGCTCCCAGTCCTTACCTTCCTCCTGGAAGAGAATTCCCTCTAATCTGCTTATTCTAGTTCATACATTTAGTTCATACATCATACATACATCTTTGAATATTGTTCCTCACTAAAATTAAATTCAGCTTGTCCCATGATGACTAGCCTGGCACCCATCTCCTCTAAAACACTTCTGTCTTGTGGGCCAGTGTTGTTTAACCCACTGTGCATGTTGTTGCCGTTGTGTGCTAATGGCCTGAGTGCTGTTAGGATGCATGTTTTGTACCCCAAAATTTAGGTCTCTCAAATGTTGGGTTAAATGAGTGGTAGTCATGCCTAGATGTAGGATGTAGTTTGAATATGCCCTGAATAGGCTTTCCATAGCTTTCCTCATTTCAGGGTTGGGCTGCTCCCCAAGGGAATTTGGACCCACTTGTGAAGCTTACTGCTGAATTCTCATCAGAAACACACTGGTTCTTCTATTCTGGTTAATAGCTTTTCACCCACAAACATGAGAGCAGTACGTACTTGTACATAGTACATGGTGGCATGTCAGGCATGCAGCTGTTTTCTCCATTATGACCAGGGGCCCTCCTAAGCCTTTGCTTATCAGAGTTTACAGTTACACAGTGATCAGTCTGGCAGAAGCTGTATACTACACAGTTGCTGGAAATTTCTTCTCAAGTGATATCATTTATAGTATATGTTACTGGAAAAATGAGAGTCAAAAGATATTGGCACATTACTGGAGTGCCAACCTCATCAACAATTTGTCGAGTTCATCATCACATTATCTGACTAGAATGTTTCCCAGAGTGATACCATTCAGGTTTGCAGGCTGCCATTAGACCTTGTCAGATTCCAAAAGCAGGGGTGGTCTTGGCAACCATATGTCTTCATCGTTTTGGGCATCTGGTATAATTATGCCATGAGACAGTGTCATTCTCTTGCTCTGACTCTTTATCGGGGCACTAATGTGATATTGGATCTCCCTTGTTCCATATCCACCTATTCGTTCATTCCTTTACCCTCAGCTCCTATTTTTTTCCCTTTACATTTGTCATCGATTTTAAACTAAACTTTCCTATCTTTAGAAGGCACATTAGTTTCAGCAACTGTGCTGGTCCAGACACTTCTCAGGAATACCAGTCTAGCAAGAGCCTCCCTCTTAGCAGATTCCCATATATAGGATAGGGTTATGCAGGTACAGAACTAGTGAGGTATCTCCACTCCTAGGCAGTGTAGCTCTGTTCACTGTCTACCCCAATTTTGCCAAATGGGGTAAAGGCACTATAAGTTATTTGTGTGGGAGCATGCTGTGTCTCACATCGTTTGTGCTCAATAAAAACTTCCTGATTGATTGATTGATTATGGGAGAGTCTTCGACAACTATTAGAAAATGGTGTTATTATTTTTTCAACCCATCTAAGATGTTCTTCACCTCTTGATCGCATCTTAAGCAGATTATATAATGTTCTGATCTCTTTTCTATAATGAAGATCAGCCCCTTTTCTGTAATTGGGCTTTCTGAAATATTAAAAAAAAATCCAGTCTAAATAAAACAATTATTTAGCACATGCAGTTGGCAGTATCTCTTCTCTTCGCACTGGGAAAAAGATACACTCTGTTATATTTCATTCCTCCTCCTGTTCTTGCTTTTCTGATTTTTGGATAGGTAGGCAGTTAGAGGAACAAGAGGATGAAACATTACCTAAGTGGTGCTGTTCTGCTCTGGGGGTGGATGCTTCATGCCTTGTGGGCGACTACATGGACAAGGTAATTTGTTGGTTAATCTGGAAGTCCTTCCAAAGACTCTACCACACTGCTTCCAATATACTGGCTTCACATGCTCTCTGGTTGGCTAATCCGGAAACACTGTGGCTTTGTGCCCCATTGTGTTCTGTAACCTTGTATTGTGCGGTCTCCTCATCCTCACCCCCTCAGATGAGGTATCTGTGGCAGTGAGGGCCCAGTCCCGCCACCCTCCGAGTACTTTCTTGACCCAAGGAAAACAAGACCACCCTTGCTGTACTCCACTGGGGCAGTTGCGACTGACCCACTGCTGCCCTCTATTTCTGTTTTGTGGTTAGGAGTTGTTGCTTCCCTTCAAAATTTGCCAGACAAGGGGACCCATGTGTCTCTCTGCTCATCTATGTGCAGACTCCAGAGCATCCCTGTCAAGCTAGCTCAAGAACTCTGTGCTGCTCTGATGACAGGGTGGGGAGGCCTTCTGCACTTTTCCAAGTGTTCAGTTTGGGGGTGACAGGCCAGTTTCCCTCCTTCATACCCAGTCTCCTTGAGTGTTTCTTTTGATCCTCACCTCTTTGTCTTGTGCACCATCCTTTCTCCTCCCAAGGCCACTACACTCTCCCTTTAGGCTACAGACTTGCTATTTCTGCTGCTGAGTAAATTAGCATAGAGAATTCTTAAGCAGTTTGGAACTAGCAGTTACAACACCCCAACACTTGGTCTTACAGAAGGATTCTGCTCTTGCAGGACAGTTACCACGAAAGAGGTATTGTAACATCTCTTATAGCAAATGGGTTTGTCTGTAGGCAGGGAAAGGTTGCTGAGGAGCACAATTTTGTGTTTCCTTTAACTTGGTTCTCAGATACTAACATCTGTCACAATTTAGCACATTTGGACATTATGATATTTGAAAGAAATGACTTCTTATGTCTTTGGAGATTGCAGGTAGGAGGCTTATTTACTATGACCCTGTCACAGCTTTGGTTGGTGCGGTCATTTGGTAAGCCTATTATGGAATAATCTGTAAACCAATCCCTGAAGATAAGTGGATTTCAGTCATTTTCATTTTTGTAATTACAATTTTAATAATTTCAAGGAGGGATGTGCTGGATTCAGAGGTTTCAATCACGTCATCTTCCCTAATTTAACTTAGCAGCTTTCTTTCTCTAACTATGTTAATCAGAGCTCTATGTCTGAATCGAGGGATTTCTCCCATCGAAGCTGGATTATGTGAAATTTTATCTCTTTTTCTCAAGACCTGCACAAATTTTGGGTTGATATACCGATTGCCTTCTGTTTTTTATAAGTTCAGGTGCAGTGAGAAATTGGCAGCTGTATAAAGAATTAGCATTTGAATCCCTGAACTTGGTTCATAGATTCCTCTGGAAGTAGGGACTTAGAAAATTCTCCAAGTGACTAAGGTGAAAAACATTTGGGTCTAAATGAAATATTCTGTAGTTCATTGATGGGCATAAATAATAACTGCAATTTTCCCATTTGCTTTCAAGATTTCTTATGAAAAAGGACTCATCTTTTTCATGGTCATAGTGTCCTAGAAATAGTTGTAGTGTTTGTGACAGATTGCCAGGTGCTTAGATATTATTTTAATATAAGAAAATAATCTCCTATGAAGCCATTAGACTACAAGCTTTTGGAGAACAGACACTGTGTCTCGTTCACTATTATATTTCCATTTCCTAACACACAGCACTGTATTTGTAGTACAGACTTAACAGATATTTCCTGGATGGAATCAGATCCCTGTACTTACTGAGCGCCAACCTCTATTCTGGGTGCTCTACGTGTATTAACTCATTTATGTGTCACAAAAACACTTTTAAGTAGGTGCTACTGTTATCTCCATTTTATGACTGGGGAAATTGAGGCAAAGAGAATTAAGTAACTTTGCCAAGTAAGCAACAGAGCTGGAACTCAAACCTAGGTTCTGGGTCGAGAGCTTGCACACTTAACCGCTATGCTAACCTACCACTCTTCTGAAGGACTGGCTGTCATACTGACGTTGGAGGGCTATAGAGATGTGCTTTCTTGGTGTCCCTAGGGGAAGGAGGGTGAAAGGTACAAACTTCCAGTTATAAAATAAACAAGTCACGGGAATATAATGTACGTCATGGTGACTATAACTAATAATACTGTATTACATATTTGAAAGTTGCTAAAAGAATAGATCTAAAAAGTTCTCATCACAAGAAAAACTTTTTTTTTTTTTTTTTTTGGTAATTATGTATGACAATGGATGTCAACTAGGAAAAAAAAAAAAGATAGAGATTTTTGGTGGATTTTTGACAGCCTAAAGTTTTCCAATGCAGGGTCTCTTGTCAATAGATATTTTATCAACAGATATTTTTCCTAACAAGTAAAGCTTTGTACTGTCAGCAAGAGGCTTTATAATCCATTCTTAATTACTGGTTAGATTTATGTGTTTTCCTCCGAATTGTCACATTTAGAACGGTGCAACATTTGGGTTCGTGTGCTATACAGTTATTGCCCTCTCCATTGTTTTAGAGGGCTGTCTAGCTTGCCAATAGTCCTGTTGACCATGGAACCTGGTGTGAACCAGGGCTTACTTGGGAAAGACTAGCTGCCAGAGGCCTAAACAAAAACCCATAGCTATGGGCCAGTAATGCAGTGAATACCTCATGAAAAGAAAACCCCATTAGGATGGGCAGATGACTGGCTAACTGACTGAGAGCAGAGCAGAGATCTTAAGGAGATAGAAGGTAGAGAAGATTCAGACTTTCGCATCAAAATAAGTAAAATAGGAATTAGAGGACGGAAAACTGAAAAAAAAAAAAAAAAGAGAAAAATGGCAAGTCCAGGAGGTTGAGGAATAAGATAGCCTGAGTCTATGTGGGGAGCTGGGAGGAAGGTGTACATATGAATTGTAGGGAGAAGCTAAAGTAGGGCCAGGAACCACCCACATCTCTACTTTGCTGATTTTGTAAGCTTCAGTCACACCCCAGAGTGGATGTGTTGGTGCAGAAGTCCTCAGTGAAGTCGCTAGTTCCAATGGATCCAGTTCTTTGATGTAATCTTTTGGCACATCAGGTTTGAGTCCTCCCCTGTTCATAATTCCAGAGATGTAGTCTCAAAATAATTCAAAACGACATTGTTATCTCTTTCAACTGCCATGAAAGGACCAACAGCTATAATCTGTCTAATCAGAACTGCAAGCATTTACCCATTTATTTACTATTCAGCAAATATTTATTGAGAGCCCTGGTTACATACATAAGTAGCTGAAGCCAGGGCATATTGGAAAGTTATAGCTCTGCTATGAAAAAAAAAACAGCTACTTCATTTTTTAGAGAGGTTGTTACGATCTGTAGAACTATTCAGGAAACAACTTTTGGGTTCAAATAAATCTAGCTCTTAAATCTGTGCAAAAACCATCCTTGCAAAATTCCTGGATCTGTTTTCTGCTACTCTAGGCCAAAGCCATCTTGTCCTTTACTTCTCTGCCCATAATTCAGTTGGCCTATTTATATCTGGATTCCATCCTCAAGCCTAGGACGATCTGGATGGGGAACTTTCTGCAGGCAATCCTGTTTATCCAAGACTGTGGGTGCTCAGAAATGAAGAAGGAGGGAAGCTAAAGTGAAGTGAGAACTGAGGTCATCACTTGCAGATGGATCGTGCTTGAACCTGAAGGAGAGGAGGAGCACAATTATAGGAGAGGCAGGGCCCTCAGAAGGTGTGGGGCTAGAACAAATTGTTATATATTCACCACCACCCTTGTAATTCCAAGTGAACTTCTGGTGTGTACGTGCGGTGTGTGTGTGTGCATGTGTGTAGGTCCAGACTTCCACCTAGCAAAATACCTCATCTGTTCTGCATAGTTCTGGAAGGCCAGGACAGCCTGTACTCAGTACTGAACACTTTAGATAATCTTTTCTGACCTTCATGGCAGATGATGGGAATCTGAGGTGAAAAGTGTGATCTATTTGAGTCTTGCTCTCTCCTTGGGCTAAGGCACTGCCTGATGTTAGAATTAGCTAACCCCTGGTGTGTGTGTGTGTGTGTGTGTGTGTGTGTTGGAAGAGCTCTTTTATTTCTGATTTTGTTATATTATCTTCTATTTTTATTGTCTGTGCTATTTGCACTGCTGACCCTATCAGTTTCTTTCTTTCTTGCTTGCTTTCTTTCTTTCTTGCTTGCTTTCTTTCGTTTCAATTCCTTGAAAATCAGACAACCCTCTCCACAGTCCTTGTCATCATCCTGGCCCCATACCTATTCCATACATCGGGCCCCTTGGTAGTCCAGTGCCTTACCTTCTACCTGTACCTCATCCCAATTAACTGCAGGTGAAAGTTCTAGACATTGTGGCACCATTGCATGTCAGGAATCAGTACCGTTGCTTTCATCATCCCATAGGCATGTCTGAGTCTGTTTAAACGTTGCTCTCTTATGGGGCGCCTGGGTGGCTCAGCCGGTTGTGTCTCCTTGGGCTCAGGTCATGATCCCAGGGTCCTGGGATTGAGTCCTGCATTGGGCTCCCTGCTGAGCATGGAGCCTGCTTCTCCCTTTCCCTCTGCCCCATGCTCTGCCAACTTGTTCTCTCTCTCTCTGTCAAATAAATAAATAAAATCTTAAAAAAATAAATAAAATAAATAAACATTGCTCTCTCACTATGCTCTTAGCTCTTTGAGGAAAAGGACTTTTTTTTTTCCCCCCAGGAGGTGGTTGTCTGTTTCCCATTCAGGTAGTTCAAGTGTTGTGCATAGATTCTGGCACACAGTGAGGGAATCAATAAATATTTGTTGGATGATGAATAAAAATAAATAAATAAATATTCTGGTAACTTAGAAATTGACTCTTGTTAATAAGAGGAAACAAAAACTAGAATGAGAAAGTTCACTATACACTGATATTGAAGATATCAAAAATACACTGTTAAGTGAAAGATCATGGTGCAGGATAATAGCAAATAATAATAATTATTACTATTACTACCACCCTGTCCACCAGAGAGGTCTCCCTATTATTTCCAGACAGGTTGCTGATTCAGCTTTCTGTGAAGAAATCCCACTGTGTGAGTGTTGAATTCTAGAGCCACTCCTGGTACCAACTCTCTGAGCTTGGTTCCCTAAAAAAGGGGCCTTATTGGAAGGGGGTTGTCATCCCGGAGAAGCAAAAATGAAGGAAAAAGGGAAGTGAACTGAGGAAGAAATCGGAAGAATTACAAGGGAGTGTGCTGCTAAGGAGGCCAGAGCTTCTCAAGAACACAGCTGGAAACAGAGGTGGCATTTACAACTCTACACAGAACAGTCCTCCGCGAAGAGAGGGTGGGTAGGAGGTGGACAGATGACCAACTTACCTTCCTGCTTCTTCCTGTCTTGTTTTCCATTGGTTGGGGTATGCTCTTGGGGACATTAACTCCCTCGCATTTCTGGGTTGAATTACTAGCTGCTTTAAGTAGCTTCTGGAGAAGCTAATGCAAGTCCAGTATAGTCAGGATGCTAAGGTGTCTCCTTGTTGGTTGTTCTTTTATATTTACTCACATATCTGCTGTTCCCAGTATTCTTCATTCTTTCCTGTGGACATGAGTTACCATCTAGGGTTATTTCCTTTTAGCCTGATGGATTTCTTTTAGTATATCTTGTAGGGCAGGTTAGCTTGTAATAAATCTCACATTATTTTTATTTTATTCTGGGAATGTCACTATTTCATATTCATTTTTGAAGGCTGATTTTGCTGGAGATAAAATTCTTAGTTGGCAGTTTTTATTCTTTAGCACTTTGATTATGTGATTCCTCTGACTTTTTGCCCCTATACTTTCTGATGGAAAGTCAGCCATTATTCATATTATATTCCCTTTAAATGATAAGTTGATTATCTCTTCCTACTTTCAAAATTTCTTGCTTGCTTGCTTTTTTTTTTTATTGTCGTTGTCTTTCACAAGTTTCGTTATGATGTGTCTAGGTGTGAATATCTTTGTGTTTATCTGAATGTTGTCGAACTTCTTGGCTATGTAGATTAATGTTTTCTAGCAAATTTGAAAAGGTTAAAACCATTGTCTCTTCAGATAGTTTTTCCTTCCTTTTATCTCTCTTTTCCTGGGATTCCCATTGCATATATGTTGACATGCTTAATCTTGACCCTCAGGTCTCAGGTTTTGTTCATTTTTCTTTAGTGTTTTTCCTTTCTGTTCTTTGGATTGGGTAATTTTTATTGTTCTATTGTTCATTCATACTTTATTCTCTCATCTCCAATCTGCTGTTGATCCCATGTAATGAATTTTTCATTTTGGCTATTCTACTTTTTTTTTTTAAAGATTTTATTAATTTATTTAGTTAGAATGAGCCAGGGGAGGGGCAGAGAGGGAAAGGGAGGGAGAGGGAGAGAATCTCCAGCAGATTCCACACTGAGCACAGAGCCCGAATTGGGGCTCAGTCCCTTGACCCCAAGACCATGACCAGAGCCGAAACCAAGAGTTGGATGCTGAGCCACCCAGGTGCCCCTTGGCTATTCTATTTTTTAACTCTGGAGTTTCCATTCTTAAAATATGGGTTATATTTCCTATGGGTTCTCTATTTGTTGAGTTACCATTACCATATTTTTAAAAATTCTTCCAAGTATTTATAATAAATGCTTTGAAATTTGTTGTCTAATAAATCCAACGTCTTCATCTACCTGGAGATTTTTTTAAATGATTTTTTTCCTCTCAGTATGGGTCACACTTTCTTTTTCTTTGCACGTTTGTAATTTTTGGTTGAATGAACCCTAAACAGTTTAATTAACATTGTGTAGCAACTCAGGATTCTGATTTGTTTTGTTTGTTTCTTTTTTTTTTTTTTAATAAATTCCCTGAACTTAATTTGTGGCATCTTATTTCCCCCATTGTGTGCAGACACTTTTATATCTGGTCAGTTTATTTATTCTCTTTTTTACTTGTTAGCCAGGCTTTAGAGAGGTGGCTCCTGTGTCTGCATAGTTTATTGGTCAGCCAGTGACTTGGGCAAAAGGCTGTGCTCAAACACTGAGCCAGTAAGACTTCAACCCTCTGCTGATGTTGGAAGTGCAGAGGTCAGCCATTTTTAAATCTCTTTTGGTTTTTCTTTATCACTGGGCTTTCTTGGGTTTTCCCTGCATATCCCTGTGTCTTGCAGGCCAAGGATGTGTGGAGGGAGAACTTATTGAGCCCTTCTGTGACTCTCATTTCCAGCATTTATTCCATCTTGAGCACAACATCAAGCTAGAAAAGAGATAGTTTTTTCCTTATTACTTCCTATTGAGGCCCATGATTTTTAGGGAGAAAGCCATGAGTTCCCTACCCTTACCTCCTCATCCCCAATCCAACCCTTTTCAGATCAGAGTGGCTGATTTTCCAGCAGTCTCAATGTTGGTAAGACCACTACTCTTGTCTGTTGAGTTGGGGTTGGGTATACAACCAACCCCAGGAAATGAGGCCATAGACTGTTCTTACCTGAAACTATAGTAGTTCTTCAGGATCAAGTACTCTTCCAATGTGTTGTCTGAGTTAGGTCTATTTCCAGAGCCCTGGAATAGTTATTTTTGACAGTTTTGACCAGTTAAGATTTTGTGTGTGTGCATGTGTGAAGATTTGCTAAACCTCTTCAGCTAGCCACAGCTGGACGTTCATCTACCAGTATACTTCTGCCCATTGTTTTGTTTTCAATCTTTCTGTCTCATTTTGTTTTAATTTATCTTTCATAAGAATCAGGGGTTGGGTGTCCCTTTGTGATCTAATGTTAAAGAGTTATTTTTTTCCTTTTTCATACGTGAATTAAACTTATTTACATTTACAGATTGGACACAAAAGTTGTATTTGATCTTAGTTTTGTCATGTTACTTTTTGTAATATTTTCTGTTTTGTAATGTTTTCAAAGTCTTAACTATGTTCCGTCTTGACCTTTTAGCTTGTAGGGGTATACGGTTTTTTCTTACAGAGTTTAGAGGAGTTTATATTTTTGTTCTAGTGGTTATCTTTATAATTAAATCTTTATATAATAACAGTCTTAGTCTTGTGTTTCTTTCGTCAATATTTATTGATTTCTACAATGAATAGCCGTGTTTCCTTTTCCATTTTCTTTCTTTTTTAACAACTCAATTTTAATTATTAGTATTTTCTTAGTGTTTACATTGTATTGTTAACCATGCTTATATTTTATCATTTTAATGGCATTATTGAATGAAGTCCTTTGACTGTTAACTACACAGGTGAAACAATGAACTTCCTGTACATCCTACCTTTTAACCTATTTCTTCTCCTAATATAGTTGTATGATTACTACATCGTGGGAAGATGTAATATTTTCATTTTCTTTTATCACCTTAATCCTCACATTTGTTTTAGTCTTAATTTTACCATTAAGTATATTCGGTTCTCATTGCTAGCTGTTACTTTCTCTTTCCTAGGCATTTCTTGGTTGACTAAAGTTGGTTTTCTGCTCACGTGCCCAAGAAGGACCTGTGTGTGTTGTGCCCCTTGCACACTTGCGTGTTTGTCTGCAGCTTTGCACCTCAAGTTTCCATGAGCAGATGCACACGTAATCCTCAATTCACACTCTTTTTCTTGACTACCTGTTAGTGTTGCCCCACTTCTGGTATTGTATGTTGCTGTAAAGAAATTTGAGATCACTATGCAACTTTTTTCCTTTGTGAACAACTTCATCTTTTTGCCTGACTGCCCCAGGAGTCTGTCTTTATCTTTATACTCCAGTAACTTTACTGGGATGTACCTTGCTAACCATACTGACAGGTACATGGTGAGCCCTTTGGTGTGGAGAGTCAGGAAACTTTCTCGAATTGTGTGCTTTACCTTTATTGTGTTGAATTGTCTTGGTGTTCTTTAGCATCTCCGATTATGCACGTTTTAGATTTGCTTTGACTGCTTTCCATAACCATCTTCTCTCTAACCCTTTAAAACCTTTTCCTTATTTCCTCTGAATTTTGTTCATCTTATTATTTCTGTCCTATATGTCCCTAACAGTGTTTTCTGTAGGTTCTATTTGTTCATTGTTTTTTGGTTATTCCACTGTGGCCTTTATCCCCTCCCTTTTTCTTATGGAGTTCCATCAGCTCAAATTTCAGTTTCTTCTGTTTTCTCATCATCTCTTACCTGAGTTTGGCATTTCTCCCTTGTGATCTTTCTTCTTAGAGGTGAAGTTTTAGTTTCCTAGGGCTGCCAGAACAAAGTATCACAGACTGAGCAGCTTAAACAACAGAAATTCACTTTCTCACAATCAGGAGGCTAGAAGTCCAAGATCAAGGTGTCAATAGGGTTGATTTTTTTCTGAGGCTTCTCTCCTTGGCTTATAGATGGTCATCTTCCTCCTCTGTCTTCACATGGTTCTTCCTCTGTGTGTGTCTGTCCTTATGTCCTTTCCATGTAAGGCCACCAGTAATATTGGATTAGGGCCCACCCAAGTGACCTCATTTAGCTTTACCTCTTTAAAGGGCCTATCTCCAAACACAGTCACATTCTGAAGTACTAGGGATTAGGACTTCAATGTATGAATTTTGGTGGGGGACACAATTCAGCCCATAACAGGTGATTACTTTATTGAATTCTTATTTTTTAAATTCTTGTCAAATTATTATTTCATTATTTTTATCTGCTCATTTTCTGGGAAGTGTTCTTCACCTAATGGTAAAATATACTCTCCCCTCCCCCCACCCCAGATTTTCCACTTACCATATTTTCGTATTGATTCTGTGGGAATTTCTTTTATATTACTCATTGAATGATTTTCCCTAATTGTCTCCTTGTATAGGGTTTCTGTGTGTGTGTGTGTGTGTGCATGTGCATGTGTGTGCATGCATGTGTGGGTCTGGTGTCATGGCAGCCTTCCAGGCTTCTCAACCCAAAAGCCCTCACCTGCTCTGCTGCCACTTTTTGCAACTGTAGCTCCTGAAAGTGAATCATTGGGGTACCTTTCTCCCTATTTCTCAAAATAAAATGAAAGTCATCTAGGAGAGTTCATTTTGTCAGCTTCCCTCGCTTCCATTTCTGCACCCATTTTCACAAACCAAGTATTTCCTTTTGCTCTTTAGTGTGAGGTTTCATTGTCAGCACTTTATGTTCCACCATGTCCTGTCTGCCTGACTTCCTCTGTGGCTTGCATTTTATTTGTGCTAATTTTGGAAGGCTTTATGCGTGTTTATGAGTCAATGGATTGTATATTTCTCTTAGTTTTACTGAAAATGGAGTTTTAAGTTTTTGTGTTCTTTTTTTTTTCTTGACTTTTGGGATGAGAAATGGAAAGGTAATTCTTACTCAGCCAGATTTATACTAAAAGTCAATTTGTAACTGACTGAATGATTGCTATCTGCCAAACAGGGGACTAAAGGCTGTCATTATATCCTGATTGTGACCCTATTGATAAGAGATAGGATGATAGATACTGCAGATTAGCTCTTTTATTTCCACCCCAGCTCCCTTTTAGAATGTTAGGTTGCTGCTATCGCTGAAAAGTTAAGTCTGCATTTTTCAGTCTTTCTTACAACTCAGGTTTGTGGTGAACTGAACTGATGGTCCCCCGTACTGTTTGGAATCCAGATATGAGATGAAGTCTACCTCTGTTGCCTTGGCAAGTACCGTGGTGGAGACATTTGTTTTGCAGCAATGACAACAGGCTCACTGTAGAGACGTAGAATTTAGGCACCCATTTTCTGGTGGTATGTTCTGGAAGTCCACAGTTATGCTAGCAGGTTAGGATTTCCAGATCCTAGCGAAGTGGTGCAGACTTAGCAGTTGGGACAGTGGGTTCCTGATTCTCGATCCCAAATTATGCCAGAGACAGCAACTCCAGTGGAGGACCAGTGGTGTGATACTATCCTGAGAGCTCAGTCCAGAACGTGCCCTTCCAGCCCTCTCTTACAGACTTTTGTAAACTCCTGATGCCCTGTACTAAATCTGCAGTTGATTATGCTGGCCAGGATGGTTTCTGATATTTGAAACAGGCTTGACGGGTAGATCATTTCATCCCCATTTTATAGGGAGGGAGAGGTCACCTAACTAGTTAGCAGTGGAACTTAGATTTGCTCCAACTTTGTCTGACCCCAGAATCTCTCATCTAACTACTATGATTGACCACAGATATCAAACACTTCTGTAGTGTTTACTTTGTGCCAGGCACTGTTCTGAGCACTTTAAATTTGTTAACTCACTAATTCCCACAATAATCCCAAAAGCCAAGTACTTTATTTATTTATTTTTTTAAAGATTTTATTTATTTATTTGACAGAGGGAGACACAGCGAGAGAGGGAACACAAGCAGGGGGAGTGAGAGAGGGAGAACCAGGCTTCCTGCTGAGCAGGGAGTCTGATGCAGGGCTCTATCCCAGGACGCTGGGATCATGACCCGAGCCGAAGGCAGACGCTTAACGACGGAACCACCCAGGCACCCTTATTTGTTTATTTATTTATTTTTATTTTATTATTTTTTTAAATAAGCCAAGTACTTTAAAAAATTCTCTTCATTATATAGATAAAGAACCAAGACACAGAGGGGCTGGGAAATTTGTTCAGAGCCACACAGGTCTGCTCTAAAGTCCATGTTCTTAATGGCTAGGCTACCTTCATCTCAAAAATGAGGTTTGCCTTTATTTTACATTTTGAGGTTTTATTTTTTGAAGTTACTTTTAAGATGCCGTCTTTTTTTTTTTTAAGATTTTATTTATTTATATGAGAGAGAGACAGAGTGCGTGAGCAGGGGGAGGGACAGAGGGAGAAGCAGGCTCCCTGCTGAGCAGGGAGCCCCACACGGGGCTTGATCCCAGGACCTTGGGATCATGACCTCAGCTGAAGGTAGACACTTAACCGACTGAGCCACCCAGGCGCGCCTTAAGATTCAGTCTTAACTTTGTGGTACAGGTGTTGGTTTTAAGATTTATTTTTATAGATCTATCAGTTTGGCCCTATTCAAATTCTTCCTACGAGAACATTTTGAATAACTCTTTAGTATGTTGCCAATGTAATGGAAATGGCAGTGTCATAGAAGTATGGATTATCAGGATTGGAAGAAGGCCTATTAATTATCTAGTTCAAGGACTTGAATTCTCTCTATAAATTCCTTGTCTATTTATCAGTCAGCCTGGGAGATTCAGCATTTCCCCAGACAGCCGTTCCATCTTCAGCCAGGATCTATTAGGAGACTTCCTAAGATTGAACTAAATGTGCATTGTTAGGACCCCCCATTCATTAACTCTTGGTAAATACATACCAGCTGTTGTATTTGTTTCACACGATGGCCCTTCAGATATTTGAAGGTAGTTATCATGCCTCCTGGAATCTTCCCTCTTCTCTTTAGGTGACCTACTTCCAATTTCTTCAACAGTTGGGCACAGATTTAAGCACAGATTTAAAGTTGGGCGTGATTAGCAATGAGCACAACAGGACCTCACTGTCCTTGTCCTGGGTATTGTATCGTTTGAAGAACTACATTTCATTATTGAATCATACTGAAATTAGAGTCAATTAAACCTATAACCCTTTTTGACTTATGCAGCTGTTAGGATTGTCTGTTACGTCCTATATTTCTTTGGGGTTGTCTCCTCTTGCTCTCTCTGCTCTAAGTATACTGGATTACCCTCAGCTGGTGACTCTGCCAGGGCCATGTCTGCTTAGGGCCTTTGCACATGTACTCCCTCTAACAGGCTGGTATATTCTTCTTTTTCCAGCTCAAATTCCCCTTAGCCCTCCATTGTGATGCCTTCTCATTTGATTGGTTATTCCCAGAGCACCCTAAAATTTTCCATGCATGCATTGCCTTCGGCAGCCTTTCCTGATTTTCTGTTTCTATTCCGTCTCTCATACACCCTTCCAAGGCTCTGTGCTTCCACTTTCACGAACTTATCTCACTTGTAACTTTTTTTTTAAAAAGATCTATTTATTTATTTGAGAGAGAGAGCGCGCAGGGGAAGGGGCAGAGGGAGAGGGAGAGAGAGAATCCTTAAGCAGATTCCCCGCTGAGTGCAGAGCCTGACATGGGGCTCAATCTCAGGTCTCTGAGATCATGACTTGAGCCAAGATCAGGAGTCAACCACTTAACTGACTGAGCCACTCAGGCACCCCTCACTTGTAACTGTTTTAAATGTAAATTTTCATGCGATATTAAGAGTTCCATGACCTTTTTGTTTACCTTTTTATTTCCAGTTCCTGGCACATGTTCAAAATGCATGTATTAATGACTAATGGATAATAATGGAACTTCAAATATCATGTTGGTTTTGACCCATTTAGTCCATCAAGATCTTTGGGGTTCATAACTGTGTCACTGAGAGTTATTTCCCATTATCACTAACAGGCTTTATTACCATGCCATTCATGTTCTTATCCAGTTAATGGCTAGAATCCTGTATCTTAATTGTAGGAGCTCCCTACAGGCCGATGTCAATCCTTTGAATTATGTCCATTCAGATAAGATTGAATTCACTCTGCCATATGACCATTCAACTCATATTTCTTTAGTTTGTCTACATGATAGTAAGATAGACATTAATTGTCTTTTTTGACTTTTGAAAAAAAAACCCCACTAAATTCTATTCCATTTCCCTGAAATATCTTGTCTTCTAAGCTTTCAAAAATTAGTCCAACTTAATTTAGTAAACATGGAGCTGGCTTCTAGTAAACATGATTTCTTCTTCTAAGTTCTTGCTAACTATTTTTAAAATAGAATTTTGCTTAAGGTTATAATGCATAATGTCCTGTTAAAAAAACAAAATTCACCTGAGTAAATTTGAAGTTCTAATTGGCTTTATTGCATAATTCATGAATTGGGCAGCATACCATCTAGCAAGTAGAAAGGATCTCCAAAGAACTGTACAGAATGGAAGGTTTTTAAAGGGGTGGGACAGGAAGTCATAAACAAAAGAAAAGATTATTTCAGGCAAAGTCACCTTCCTTTCGGGGAAGGCAGGGGTCTATGAGGTAGATTACCTCACTAGTACTAACCAGAAAAACTATCTTTTCTCATTTGTACTTAAAAAGTACTCTGTGTAGGGGTGTCTGGGTGGCTCAGTTGGTTAAGTGGCTGCCTTTGGCTTGGGTCATGGTCCTGTGGTCCTGGGATCAAGCCCTGCATGGGGCTACCTGCTCAGCAGGGGAGTTTGCTTCTCCCTCTCCCTCCGCCCCTCCCCAACTTGTGCTCTCTCACTCACACACGCACTCTCGCTCTCTCAAATAAATAAATAAATAAATAAAATCTTAAAAAAAAAAGTACTCTGTGTAGTGATATTTTGACTGGTTAAAAGCGACATTCCTGGGAGAGGCTGAAAACAGTATTAGGTTAGGTATTAAGTTTTGGTTTGTTCATGTGGGGCTTAGAACAAGTGACTTTATTTTGGGCCTATTACTTCTTTTTTTAATAATACATCTATATAATTTTGCAGAACTATTGAGAATGAGGAAGACAGTCACAGAGAAGGGCATTTTTTTATGTAACAGTATGTTTATCACTCTCAAGAAGTTATCATTGCCATATTATTTAATATGTGGTTTGTATTCAGATTTCACCCATCACCACAGTAGTGTTCTTTGGAACAGGATCTGAGTAACCTGGTATGTTGCATTTAGTTGTCACACCTCTCTGGTCTAGAAATTTCCCTGCCTCTTACGTCTTTCATGACACTGAAGATTTACAAAGAGATCAATCCCATTGTTTTTCAAAATGTTCCTCCATTTGTATTGGTCTGATTGTTTCCTCATGATCACATTTTGGTTAAACATTTTTGGCAAAATTGCTGCATAGGTAATGTGTCCTTACATGACAGGACAGGCATGTTCGTTTATCCAATTGTTGGTGATTTTATTTTATTTCTTTTAAAGATTTTATTTATTTATTTGAGAGAGAGAGACTGAGAGAGAGAGAGCACATGAGAGGGGGGAGGGTCAGAGGGAGAAGCAGACTCCCCGTTGAGCAGGGAGCCCAATGCGGGACTTGATCCTGGGACTCCAGGATCATGACCTAAGCCGAAGGCAGTCGCTTAACCAACTGAGCCACCCAGGCGCCCTTGTTGGTGATTTTAATTTCATTTCTTTGTAAGGTGGTTTCACTCTGAAGATCAATCTCTTTTGTGGAACAATTGTAAACAACAGAATTGAACAGTTTCTTTTTCCCTCTGTTATTTGTTAAAATTTCACTATCAGCCCAAGCTGCGTTCCTTTCTGGGTGTGTCTAGTTCTGTCCCACTCAATTATTTTACCAATCATTTTGTTACCTCTGTTGTGTGTAAACTGGCTTGGAAAGCAAAGTGCAAAGTGTCCCACTTTGATTATTAGTTGCTACATTTGGAAATATGTGCCATGCTTATCCATGTGAAGCTCATATTCTGGGCACTATTGTTCAGACCTATAGACCCAAGACAAAAACACTAGATTCATCATTAATTCAGTAGTTTTCATGGGAAGTTGGCTTTTTCCTTTTTTCCCTTTCTCTCTTCTTCTGTCTTACATTCAGTAGCACCATTTAACTGGAATTGCTTTTGCAAAGGTCACCCCAGCAGTCACTTTCTGCCTTATCTTACTGGATGGTTCTATGTATATGACCCTGTTGACCTCTCCATCTTTCTAAAATTTCTCTACCCCCTTGGCTTTCCATAGAGGACACTTTTTTGTTCTTTGTTTTTTGTTTGTTTTTTTGGTGTTTTTTTTTAAAGATTTTATTTATTTATCTATTTATTTATTTATTTGAGAGAGAGCACGCGCTTAAGTGGGGGGAGGAGCAGAGGGAGAGGGAGAGAAAGAATCTCAAGCAGACTCCATGCTGAGTGCAGAGCCAGGTGTGGGGCTTGATCTCATGACCTGAGATCATGACCTGAGCCAAAACGAAGAGTTGAACGCTTAACTGATTGATACACCCAGGCACCCCCAATTTTCTGTTCTTTGATAGACATCTGACCATCTCTTATACTTTGATTGTAAGTTTTCTCAATATATATTAAAGTAGTTATTTTTGTCTGTTAGAATTTTGGCATGAAACGTATTACTGCAGATATATTTTAAATATTTTTTGTTTTACTCAATTATGGAATCTTTGAACAGGACAAAGGACCTCAAAGTAACTCATTAGAAATCCTTCATGTTGTCCAAGAAAAACTGCACTGGACAGAGTTAAACAAGCAAGGAAGACTTTGCAATAGTAAAAAAATAAAGAATATTACAACAGAGGAGAGAAATTGAACTGAACTCTGCCAAAACTAAAAGGTGAGATGGTTTTTAAGCCGGGGGGTGGGGGGGTGGGCGGAGAAACATGGAAAAGTACTGGAGGATGTCGGGGGAGGGGGGTTGTTTAATGCAGCCGGTCCATTCGCATTGGCAAATTATCTCTTGTTTAAGTTAGGCTTCTCTCCCACAGAGATTGGGGCGCTATCGTTCTTGATGATTACATTTCAAAGGGATTGCTCCCAGGTCCTTGAGAAAGAAATTCTTGAGGCCAGGACAAGATTTATCTACATTTCAAAGGGGCAGAGAAAGAATTTGCAATTACAAGTTTTCTAAAATAAATGTTCTAAGAAAAGGGAGGTCAGGGGCCTACAGTTAGGACGAAGCCTTTCTGAAGTTTGTCAAGCTGAGGGGAATGTTAGGGCCATTTTGATCAATGCGGTTTTGGCTTCTCGCATGTCTGCCAATGCAAAAATCATCATTGATGTTTTGCTCATACACAGAAGCCAAGTTGAAAAAGAGAGCAAGCCACCTGAAGGGAACGTTAAAAAGTAGCATCCAATGGCGTGGGCAGTCAGGAGGTTCTATGCTGGGAAGACAGGGGCCACCATGGCCCAGAAATTGAGTTTGTAATGATTTTGTTTCTGAGCCACGGAAGGTTTTAATCTGGCCTCTCTATATTATGTACACAAACAAAACATTTTTATATCTTCTAATTAATTTAACTTTGAGGCCAGAGTGTTGGGGCTGAGAAAAAGCATAGCTACCTCTCCTCTCATAACTTCCCTGCTGTCCCATCTGTAGGGTTTGTATATATCACACTCCTGTCTTGGGATTGCTGTTTTAAAATCCTGCTTTATACTAGAAAGCTCTCACATTGCAGGTATAGTTCCATTATTTTAGCTTTTGTTCGGATGACCTTGAAGTGCCTGTAGAAAGAGCTAAAAATTAGTAAATATCTTAAATGTTTTAGGATTTTTCTAGTATTCTTTTATTCTTTTGAAGCCTTGATCTTTATCCTTCTTCATTTATAAATTTCTGTGTCTGATCTTACTCAACAAAATAGTTAATCTCCCTGATTTCTGGTAATCTGCCGTTATCTTGAGCATCTGATAGGCATGTAATTGCTCATTGTCTTCATCTGGAGCCCCAAAGAACAGAGGTTATGCAATTTGGGGATATAATTTACTGTTTCACGATTCTTCATTTCCGCCCAGATGCTGGCCCTTGTCTAAATTCAGAACTTGTCTAAATGCAGATCAATGGGCATTATGGGGCTTGTTTAAATACGAACAAGTCTAAAAATCTAATACTGTGATAATTCTTTTCCTTATATTTTGAGGACAAACTGAAGTTTTGTGCAGAATGATGTATCGGCTCGTTAGCAAACACTGATTTTTTTCCCCTTCGTTTTCAAGGCACTGGTTGTTAGCTGTTTGTTCAGTGTCTTTTGTTTCAAAGCTTTTGTTCTAAGTTCTTTGTTTGAAATTGATACATAAGAGTAAATATCTAATCAAATACTTGATTTGCTGATACTAAAAAAGCTTCAGTGCACTTAATTATTCGGAAGACGACTCAAAACATTTATAGAGAATTAGTGACCGACAGATTTTTTTAACCAGCGTATTGCATTAATTACAATAATTGTTTTGGCAGGCTTTTCAAGAATAAGAATACTCATTCAAAATGCTTTTTTTCTTCCCCCCCATAAGAAACTGGAGAATTTATATAAGGATTGGTAGGAGTAGACTAATTTCACTGAGGCCTTGCCTATGAACAAATACATGGAAGAATTTAGGATTAGCTGACATCACTTTAGTGCCTACAAGTAACAAGTGATATAGTGTTTTACTTATGTTATTTCATTTAATGCTTTCTTACACCATAAGCAGTGGATATTATCTCTATTTTATAGATAAATAATCTAAGGTTGAGAGGTTAAGCAAGTTTTCTCACATTTACACAGCCAGAATTAGCTAGAACATTTTAGATGTTTCATAAAAAGCTATCATGTATTAAGTAAGCTTCTTCTATTCCAGATAAGAGATCTACAAAATGCATTATTTAACTAGTGTAAGTAACTCCACCCCCCAACAGGAAGGGTGCTAGAGTAATGAAGCAAGAGCTCATAGTCCAAACAGTATGGGTGTCCATCCTTCCTCTGAGATGAAGTGGTTGTGGGGTTGGGTGGGCAGGATTTATATGCGTGCAATGCCCTGCCAGGTGATTTACTGTCAGCAGCTGCTCCTGAGTGCCCCCCTCCCCAGGCTGGACTGTGTCCAAGGAAACATGCAAAGATGTTGGGAATTTGGATATAACACTCTGATCCTGAAAAGAAAGTAAACACTTTGGGGTTATCTACTCTGCTCAGACATTGTTTCCTACTGCTGTAGCCCCGGATGAATTGAGTTTTAGGGCAGCTGGTCAGTGGGGCTGCTATCGCCCCCCGTGTACTGAAGGGGTGAGCATTTTGATTCAGGGCCCATTATTATTGGTGTCTTTGCTTTCTCTATCATGCCTGTATCACCCAGGTTATTGGCACCTGGGCTGGAATTGGAACGATTTTATCTGATGTAGGTTTATGGATCTTCTCTCTGTTAGCAATGTGTCTTGTTTCCCACCAGCGCCAGTCCTCAAGTGACCATACTTTGTTCACTGCAGCCTAAGCCCCTACTTGGCAGGATGGGATGGTGGCTACAGGTGTAGACGCGGACACCTGACTGCCTGGGCTCAAATCCCAGGGCCCCATGTGACTTCATGCAGGTTATTTAAACTTCTAGTCTCTCACTTTCCTTGCCAACAAAATGAGGGTAATACAGTAAGAGTACCTCATAGGGCTACTGTTGGGTCTAAATCAGATAATACGCATTAAGTGCTAACGAGCGGGTTTTTATGAGACCATGGTGGAGGGAGACAGGAGTTACTTTACGCTGGTACAATGAGGAAAGCATCACAAGCAGGATGGGGAGAATTTCAATTGGTGGCATTTGGGTTTTGGTGGAAGATACCCGTGGTAGAGGAAACCATGTAGGCAAAAGCATGAGGCAATATGTGTTAAGAGAATGATGCCTTCTGCTAGGGCCCTGCTGGAGAGTAGTGAACGGTTAGGGTATGTGGATTAGGGTATGACTGGCCTTCTTGGGTGCTGGATGCAGAAACCACCAGAGCCAGGTGCTCCAGACTACTCCCCACTTCTCTACTCTGCTGTCTGTACCTTTCTGCATTACCAGGTTTTTTCTTCCTGCTCATCATTTCTTTTCCCTTCCTTCACTTTAGCTTGCTTTTTGGGCTCATGCATCTTGAATTTATCTCTTTGGATCCTGTCAGTTTCAACACCTGACGCCAACTGCTTAGCCTCTGGGCATTGAATAATCACATTCCTTGGAGGAATCTGCTTGGTCATCCTATCTTTTCTCATCGGGACAAATCATAGGCCACTGCCAGCCTATGGATCAATTGCTTTGGGTCAGGTGCCATCGTTTTGTCTGATGAGCTATGAGTAGAGGTGGCAGGATCATGTGGTATAAAATATAACCTTCTAAACATCAAGCACACTTTCCCTTAGAATTGCTATGGGCCTGACAAAATGCTGAGGCTTGCTGTGGCTAATATACTTGGGAAAGTTATCAGGGCTATAGACAGTCATTTGAATAATTCACAGAGCCATGTGACTTGAAGTCATGAGAATGGTTAGCATCACTGAAAAAATGAAAAAATAAATTTAAAATGTGTACATGACCTCTTAGGACTTGCTACATTTAACGGGTGAGAAGAGACAGAGGTTTTAAGATATAGGCTAAGGTGGTGTAACGGAAGGGTCCACTGCCCCTGAACAGTGGCAGGAGAGTACCTGGTAAGTTCTAGCCGCCTCTGCAGCTGCCTAGAGGGCCAAGGCAACACAAGCTGGCCCTGCTGTGGACTTCGACCAGCAAGATATGGAAGAAGAAGAGAAGCCAGCAGATCTATTTCTTGCCCTTCCTTTCCATCAAGGACTATTTCAAGAAATAGTAGTTTCACAGGCTCTGTGGAGACAACTGGCGAGATTGAGCAACCAGCTGTGTTTGCCGTGAAGTTGTGACCAGTGCAGGAACATATCCCCATGTTTTTGCTCTCTCTCATTTCCTCCGTCACTTCTCTTTTTCTCTTATTTTTTGCTTCCCTGGGTTTTCCCTCTTCATTCCCCAAAGCATTAGCTAATAAGTTTTTCCTAGAGCTCAATTTTCAAGGGAACCTGGGATAAAACACCTTCATTAAGTATATTGCTCGCAGCACCCAAAAGCCTGGACACCCAAAGCCTCTATAGTCTGGTGCTTCTCACAGGGTGGTCCTTGGATCAACAATATCAGCATCATCTAGAGATTTGTTAGAAATGCAACCTCTTAGGCTTTAAGAGACTTGTTATACATACTGAATCAAAAATTCTAGTTGATTTCGATGCACGCTAATGTTTAAGAATCACTGCTCTAATCTAGAGGTTGACAGATTATTGTCTGTGGGCCAGCTACTTGTTTTTATGAATAAAGTTTTATTGAAACGCAGCCACACTTATTTTTTTTTTACTTATAGCTGCTTTTGTGTCACAGGCAGAGTTGAGTAGTTGAGATGGTCTAAAATACTTCCTGTGTAGCCCTTTAAGTGATGGTTTGCCAACCTTGTTCCAGTCCAACTCCGTACTTTTTTCCCCCACAGTGAGTTATACCCTTATCAAGAGCCAGTGGTTTTCCTTCCCAAACTTGTTTCTGTCAGCTGTTCTTGTTACTGCAGTCATTTAACCTAATTGCATCTCTGTATCAACCAGTGTTATGAATTCAATGAGGAAATAGCGATTTGGAATTGTGTCTTCATGAAGACCAAGTTGACTGTTTTGTAGAGTTGTGGGGTGAGTAGCTAGAACATACTGGTGTGAAAGTAGGTATGTTTAATATAACCATAAAGTACTAGAAGGAAATACTAACAATCCAGGAGGATTTTGCATTCATTTTGAATTTAGATTTAGACTCCACTTTAAAAAAAGGTGGAACTGGGAATTACAAAGTACACTAGGGATATGGTTTAGGAAAGAGTGGTCTTTTAGAACATCTTTAGAAGAACCATAGGCTTAGCCCCATAATAAAAGACTGGTAAATAAATATCATACTTTAAAGTGTATATTTTTTAATGATTTTTGTGATTTAAGCTTTAAATAATTTTCTCGATCGAGTAGTCAGGATACTGATTGAGGCAGGTAAGTGGGCTTCTTTAAGGCATATGGAGGCACAGTGTTCACGTGTCATGCCCACAGACACCTACAATTCTATTTTTGTCCTTCGCCAGGGTAGTAGCAGACTTTCTCAAATGGGTTCTTTGAACTCATGCAACAGAATCACCTTATTAAAATCTAGATGTTTGGAAAGATCCCCTGGAATCTTAATTTTAATGGCCTCCATGTGGTTCTTATACATGCAAAAGAACCAATGGTACAGAATAATCACCTATTTAATTATTTCTGTTCAAGTCATTAAATATAATGCGACCCAAACTCAGAGGATTATATGAAATCACTTACTGCTTACTTTCTCCTAATTTCACCCATGAAAAACGTATTACTGCATTCTTTGCAGCCCTCTTTAAATTCCTTTGGTAGGAAATGATGGATAAATAGGTAGGCAGGTTTTAGTCTTACTCCTGTTTACTTTACAAAAGCCTCCACGGACAATGATTTTTAGTCGTTTGGGGGAATCCCAGAGTTGAACTATTTAAACCCTAAAGCTGTATAAGTATAGAGTATAAAATGGAATATAGATGTATGCATGAATGTACATGCGAATGTATCTTCAAGTTTGGTTCAAGGCACCAATGTAGAACAGATCTGAAATTTGAAAATGGAGCACCAAACTCCACGCAGGAATTTCAGCGTCAGTGACTGAGAGCTGCCGCGATGGTGGAGAGGGTGAGGAGCAGGGTTCCTGACTCCACCTCTCTGGAGAGCTCTATGACAATCCTGTGCCTCCTCTTGCAAGTGCAGAGTAGGAAGGGGCCGCTTGAAAAGCCCAGTTTCCTGGGGCTGGGACTTTGGGGTCTGGTGCCTGACTGACATGTGAGAAAGCAAAAACAACATGGAGCATGGTGTGTGTGTGTGTGTGTGTGTGTGTGTATGTATGAAGGGGGCAGAAAATGAGAGGAGGTGGGGGGAGGAAGCTGTATTGGGGATTAACCACCTCTCATGGGAAGGGCTCCCTGAAGAGCCCATGAAGCTCCCAAGAGAGGAAGAGTGAGCCTCACAAGGCTACAAGGCTACTGGGGGGCAGAGGGCTCCGAGTCTGTTCCTGCTGCAGCAGTTCTCAGCCAGAGAGGCTCTCCTGTTCTTTCCCTCCTTGTTTCCCCCATGTGCAAGCTCTCCCCTGTGAGTGGGGAGAAGATGAGCAGGGAGAGAATGTAGAGGCGTACAGCAGCTCTCTCCCTAAGTAAGACTGTAGGCCTGCCTCTGACCCCAGAGGGATCGAGAGTCCTGGTCCCCTGGAGTTTTTAACCCCGGGCTGGGGAGGATCACCCTACTCAGCAAATCCAAAGAAACTTTGGGAAAGAAAAAAATAAGTTGTATTTTAACTGTATCTACCACGTGCTTGGTCAGCATGCCAATTACATGTGTATGTACATGCTGGTCCCTGAAGATAATGGCTAAGTAAAGACATTCACAAAGCAGCTTCAGTACTAAGGCCCTCAAAATTTGGAGGGGGGATTTTTGGAGGCATTTGGCGATGTTGCTGTCACCTGCATTTTTAACCAAATCGCTTGAAGAAAAACCTGAAGCTAGAGCTTCTTTGTAGCCATTTGGGCCACAAGACTGTCTTTTGGATCACCTTTCAGGGCAGATACAATCAGTTGTCTGCCTGAGACAGTCTTTAGCTAAAGGTCAAACAGAATTTTCCTAGACACCCCAGGGAGAAGTATTTAAAAACCTAAATCATTGTCTTCTGATGTCAAAGATAGTATTTGGAGTGCTTAGGGGCTTACATCATTTTCCTGAACTTAACACCATATAAATTGCCATCTTATATTATGTCACATGTTAAGTGATCTGTAATCCATGGATGAAAATTACACTAAAATATTCACTTACCTACAAATCAGGCAAACTGTGCTGCGTTTTTCCTGTTTATTGTTCCAGATCTACTTTCTACTCTTTCTCCTTTCTCGCTGAGGGTCTGTCTCAGGGTTTCTTGTCTTCTGGCTTCTGGATACAGGAGAACAGAGGGGAATCTGAGTGCGATCGGGGTATTTTTCTTCAGCTTTTAGCTGAAGAAAAGGGGTCTTAGCTGCTCCCCAGCTAAGACCCCTCTTCCTGTGGGGGTCTCGCCTCACAGCCCAGGGATGGTGCCTCCTGCCTATTCTAATGGGATTCCCTGTTCTCTCTTGTGGTCTCTCACACCTTTGAACACATTTATTAAGTTTTCCTCAGATTACCTAGTCTGAATCCCATCTGCCTCTTGCCAAGACCCTGACTGATACCCTGTCTGTTTTGTCATTTAGCACATAAAAATATAATACATATTTGAAATACTATTTTTCTTAATGAGAAAAGGGCTGCAGGAATCATTGGTTTACCTCTCTTCTATTTCTTTCTAACTTTCATGTTAGGATTTGGAAAACTCTGTTTCTCGCAAACTCTCAAACTTAATTTTGAATTGAGGCAGAACTCCACGTTCCAGAAGGATAACTTTGGAGGGGTTGGGGGGTAAAGAGCAGAGTGGATGAGGCTCAGGACGCTTCACTGCAGCTTCTACCAGAATACCTCCCTTTTCATCTGTTCTCTAGGTTGGACGTCTTTGTAAGAATAAGTTTGTACATTTGATGAAAGGGTTCTACTGTGTAAAAATCAGTAGGTTAAGGCATAGAATATTCCATTCCCTTTAAAGTATAAATCATTGATCTGAAAGGGCTAATACCTTATTGGCCATTACCAATTATTCAGATCCTTCCCAAGTAGGGCTTGAAAGTGTCTAGAGCTGGGTTGAAGGCCTTGGTCCTTGTGTTTGTGGAGACTCAAGGAAGGTGATATGGTCAAACTCAGGAGGAAAGGTGAAAAGACAGGTTTGAGTTCCCCATGTAAGGACAAAAAGATCCTGTACCCATTTTTTCCTGACTCTTAGTTTGGCCAACCTATCTGAAGACGAGGGGCTGCATCACAGGGCAGAGAATGGCCTCGAGAGGAAGCAACGCCTGGTGACTGGCATTCGGGCATTTGTTATGAAGAAGGAGAGTGTGTGGAGAGAGCTAATCACCGTCTGCTTATTGTTCATAGCTGAAAGCTGGGAATCATCCCTTAGGCTTCCCTCTCCCTCAGTTCCACATCCATTCAGTCACCAGGTATAGGGATTCTCCTTGTGAATCAATCTCAATAATGTTGCTTCTTTCCACGTTACTTCTTCTGCCTTGGGCATTCTTCTTCTTCTTTGTCACTTGGCTCAGTCCTTCAGGACTCAGCTTTTAAAGGTTACCCCTAGACAAGTCTTCTCTAATCTTCTAGTCTAAACCAGTCCCTTGTTATGATCTCTTACCATATTCTTTACTTTTCCTTTATACGTCTTGACGTGAGTTTTAATGATACACTTATTTTGAGGTCGTGGGTTTGCTATGTGACTCTCTTAATACTTTTACTTCAGTGAGGAAGTATGACTCTGGTTACCCTTGTATTCTTGGCACATGACCAATGTTTGGCATAGAGTGGGTGCTCAGTAAATATTTTTTAGAAAGAGAGAGAGAGTGAGTGCAGGTGCATGCGCCTGAGCAGAGGAGGGAAGGGGCAGAGGGAGAGGGAGAGAGAGAATCTTAATCAGGCTCCATGCTCAGTGCAGACCAATGCAGGGCTTGATCTCAGACCCTGAGATCATGACCTGAGCTGAAATCAAGAGTTGGACACTTAAGGAACGGAGCCACCCAGGTGCCCCAACTCAGTAAATATTTCTTAAGTGGGTGGATTAATCCTAGCCCCTCACCCTTTTTTTTTTTTTTAAGATTTTGTTTATTTATTTAATTGACAGGGAGAGAGAAAGAGAGAGACAGTGTGGGAGGGGACACAAGCAGGGGGAGTGGGAGAGGAAGAAGCAGGCTTCCAGCTGAGCAGGGAGCCCAATGCGGAGCTCGATCCCAGGACCCTGGGATCATGACCTGAGCTGAAGGCAGTCGCTTAACCAGCTGAGCCACCCAGGCGCCCCAGCCCCTCACCCTTTATGGAAACTTCCAGTCTTCTAGTTCTGTCACTTCTCTCTGCTGCAATTCTCGAATCCCTCCCCTCCCTGCCATCTGCACTGTCACTACTCTAGTTTATGCCCCATCGTCCCTTCACCTGGACGGCTGTCACTGCCTCCATGCTGGACTCCCTGATTCTACTTTTGCCTCTGCCAGGGCATTCTCCAACATGAGTAGGATGCTCTTCTTCTCTTGCTTAAGCGCTCCCATTGCCCTCAGTAGGAAGCCCAAATTGTTTGACTTGGCTGAAGGCCATTTCTTGGTTTTACACCTGCTTCCTCCCCAGTCATAGCTCCTGGTTTCTCTTCTCTAGGTATATCAAACTAATTTCTAAACCTTTGGCTCCTTTTTCTTTGCTTCTGAACTTGTGCACAGGCTATTTTTAAAGCCTGAAATCCTTGTTTCCTCATTTTTCCTTCCTTCCCTTTTTGTCTCTTCCTTCCCTCCTTTTCATGGATGACCCTTGTTCTTCGTCTGGGGTTGTTTTAGATGTCACTTCCTTGGGCCCCTGTCGCCATGCCTGGGCTTCACTGTCCCTTCTATGGCTCTGAGAATTCCCCATATATTTCCCATCAGAGCACTTTTGTGTACTGTCTTGCATTTCTTATTGACTTGTCTCTTTCTCGCTAGACAGTGAAATCTCAGAGGAGCCATGTTGGCCCTACACAGTGCTGAGTACACAGAAAGTGCTTGGTTCATTCTTGTTGAATGACTGAGTGGAAGGGTGATTTTGGTGACCAGGGGTTCGGGTGTTGTTTTAGAGATAGTAGAAGTAGACAAGCTGTGATTGTTACTGAGATATTTGTTGGTTGGTTTGTTTATTATCTCATCACATTTCTCCCTCCTGCTTTTTCAAGTGGGTATCCAGACCTTGCAATTTCTTCCCTCAGGCGAAGTTTAAAGTAAGGGGGCAGAAAGAAGGAACTACTTGGAACCCAGGGCTAATCCTATTATTGGGTTTTTTGTTTGTTTTGTTTTGTTTTTTGTTTTTAGCCAAAGCTCTTTGAAGAAATGATGCTGCATATCTTAAAGAGGGAATGTAAAGAGGGCATTTTCAGGGGAAGAAAGACCAGAATGGAGAGATTCTTCTAAAATGGGCAAATGGGAAATATCTGTGAGTCCTTGGGGTAGAACAGGGCTGTGAGGAAACAGCAAGACCTCAGGGAGAAGACTGTCTAGTATGCCTAGGAAGTGAGCCTGTAAGGATGCTAGCGTCTCCAAAGACGGTGGATGTGCTCTTTGTGGGACCCCGTACTCAGGGGTTGGGTAAGGAGATAAAATAAACAAACAGAATATATATGTTAAATATATTGTTAAATTAGACTTTGTCTTCTAACAAAATTCTTTTAGGGCTTAATATTACGGTATCCATCCTTATTTTTAGTTGTGATATCTGTCTACTGGAATGCCTTTCCCAGGGTTCTGGGTGTGGTCTTAAGTAGGTAGCAGAACGAGTGTGGGTTTTTTTGTTTGTTTGTTTTGTTTTTTTATCATGGACATCTCTGATACAGTAGATTTGCCCTGTTTCCCAGAAGGAGAAATTACAGATGGGAGCTGTTCAAACATAAAAGAAAGGCCATAGAATAAAGTGACTGGAAATAAAAAATATCCAGGCTTTTCTAAGTTGTTTTCTTACTGTGTAACTCTTATTTGCTTTTAGATAATTAGACTCATTTGGCCTATTTCAGTAGTTCACTCATTTATTCATACACAGTTATTTTATGTCTCCTAGTGCTGGGCTAGAAGCTGGGGACTCATAGCTGGAGAAAGCAGGGGCATAGTACATTTGAGACCAGAGATGGATATTTTAGTTCCAAACCATGTTTTCAGAATGGACTTTCATACATTCTGCTTTGTCTACAGGTGTTTATTTCATCTAGAGTGCATGCACTAAACCAGGGGCCTGTTTGGGCAAAGGTAGTGCTCTTTGGTGACACATATACATCTGGATAATCCTACTTCTTATGTAGCAACATCAGCAGTGTTGCAATCATCATTACCATGAGAGCAAACTCTTCTAATCTGACTTTGAATACTCTCCTCTCTTCTCACTCTACTCTGACAGGAGTGAGTATGGGCATGCCTCCATTATCACCCCCTTCCTTGAAATAGTATCCGCCATGCTGAGGAAAGTGATGAACTGTGTATATTTAATCTTCCAATTATTGAAATAGATTCATATATTGATCAAATTTACATTATGGATAGTGAATCACCCACTGATAACTGATAGGATTTAGTTCTTTGGAGAATTGATAAAAATAATCCACAAAGGCGCATTGAGAGATCCAGATATGGAAGTTTCTGGATTTTAAACAGGACAGTTACAGATGATACTTAAAATACCATCTGATGTTAACTTTGCACAAACCCTGAAATCCAAACTACCTGATCCATGTAGAATAGATTTGAAGGTAAGAGTTCATTTTGGCTTTACACTTCAATGTCTATAAAAATTGGTTTACCCACTTTACAATCAGGCAACTGGAATGCTAAGCAAAGGGACGGGAACAGTCCTTAAAATTTGAAGAACTGGACTGAATTTGGCCTTACTTGGAAATCTCTGGCTTGATTAGAACCTTCGCCCCCCGTGTCAAGTCAGACCCTACAGGTACTAACTTTGAACTTTGTTAAGACCATCATCATTTTCCTTTTTTATTTGTTCCCTTACAAACCCTGTCAAGTAAAAACAGAAACAACAAGCAAGTAAGCCAACAGACCCAACAACAACAATAAAATCAAGACCATGCTGGTTCTAGGGTACTTTTATGCTGATAACAAGAACGTTATACACCATATAGCATATATATCAAATAACATTAATATTGTTGTCTTGTTAGACAGAACATTATATAGAACGTCAGGATCACTAATGACTAGATTCATTTTTTTCTTATTAATTCCTTTTTAAAATAGACTTAATCAGGGGCACCTGGGTGGCGCAGTCAGTTAAGCGTCCAACTCTTGGTTTCAGCTCAGGTCATGATCTCTCACGGTCTTTATACTGAGCCCTGTGTCAGGCTCTGCTCTCAGTGTGGAGTCTCCTTAAGACTCTCTCATCCCTCACCTTCTGCCCTTCCCCATGGTGTACTCTCTCTCTGTCCCTCTCAAATAAATAAATAAATCTTGACAAAAATAAAATAAAATAGATTTAATCAAAATACAAATAAAATTGACACTATTCATGCCTGCTTTTCTTACGTCTTATAGTCGCACCCTTCTGCTGCAGTGGGAAATACTAGTTGCTGGTAGCATCAGTGTCAGATGAAAATAACCCAGTGCCTTATTCTTATTTATGAATCACAAGTAATAATATAATTTAAAATAGTTCTTTTCCTCTGGAGGAAAAATAATGTACTGTAACATTAAGCCTAAAAGCACTGCTCAAAATCTAAGAGTGTTGATTCATTGCTTTCCTTTTTTTTTTTCTTTTTTTCAAGCTTTAAACTCCTGTAATTCTCCTTTAACTGGTCTTCCCAGTGGGCAAATATAACCTAATGGTATAAAACTCTGCAACTCATCTTTCCATTTGGAAACTCGCTAAATCTGCATATATTCTCTTCATGGGAGAATTTACCTTGCCTTCCAGGAAGGCTCCATGGTGATTTGAAAGCATTATCTTTCAGTCTTTAGAACTCTGAGGTCTGGCTTCTACCTCCAGGACCTACAGAGAGTACATACCCTACAGCTGCCACGCCAAGAACCCCTTAAGTGCTCAGCATTAGATTAGATAGGCTTTAGTGTTAAAGCTTTTGCATTTGTTGTTCCAACACTTGGACTATTTATCTTTTACCCAGGAAATATTTGCCAGTCTCTTTTAAAATTTCAAACCGAGATGAGAGACAATTTTTATTTGAGTTATGTTACATAAAAGTGTCCTGAACTAGTTTCTTTCTTTTTTTTTTAAGTTGGAAACTCTATGGAAATAAATATGCTTTAGAGTTAAGGAGTAGTGTGTCAAGCTGGAGCCTAGATTAAATTTGTGTGGGCTGTTGAGGCTGATACTCCAAGTGCTACCTTAGCCAGAGTTACAGGGTTTGGTGAATAGATCGCAGAGTTTGGGATAAAAATGGATTGAGTTCTTGCAGCTCCATTCAATTCAAGATGAGAAGTGTGCTCAAACACTCCTAAAGAAAACTTTGCCACTTTGCTTGGGGTTTATCTCTGATCCCTGGGATTGTAAACTCCCATCCAAAGACCCAAATTAATGATCACATGCCTCAGCTCTTCCTCCACATGGAGCTTGGCTGTAACCTTTTAGTGCAGCCTTCCCCAACCCAACCCTTCTCTGATTCCACAGAACCCTCAGGTCACACCTCTTCTGTGACACCTTTCGTGATGCCTAGCTTAGCTGTTTGATTGCTTGTTGCCCATCATCGGAACATCAACATTTTGGGGATGTTGTAGTCTTGTTTATCTCATCTCTAAAGCCCAAGAACCTCTATCATGGTTTAAAACAAGTGCTGGTTGTTAAATTGATAAATGCACAAATAAAGTTGAAGAGGTACAATGTTTGAAATATGAATTGGGGGCCAGTGCTGCTCATGAGATGGAGGGGAAAATTATTCTAAGACTTGTGTGCATTCATGGAGGAGCACAACTGAACCTTGTTGTTACCTAGCTCCTCTTATTTCTGTTCTTTCTGATCAGATAGGACCAGTTTGGGTCATGTTTATTGGCAGGCCCAGGCAGAAGTGATAATGACTCCGGAACATCTCTGTTACCCAGAAGCTCCCAGTTGTTTTTGTAATGCCGCTATCAGAACTCCCACTGGCTTATCTTTGCAATAAAACATTGCCCTGCAGAGGTTGTGCTCTTCCTAGGAGGTGGTCTTATATTGTGGAAAGAGAGACCCAGCTGTGCTACTGAGGATCTATGTGGCCTTGACCACACTGCTTATGTCTCTGAGTCTCTTTCTTCAATAAAATGTGGCCTGATCTATATAATTCAAGGTGAGGATTAAGTGAGGTTTAATATGAATCACATCAATTACATTGCTCTGCACATTGGGATATCTCCAGAAAAAGCTCCTTTCCCTCATGCTGCACCTCCTCTCACATGCTCACTCTCTGTGATGGTCAGTGTTTCTTCGCGAGCTATATGTGCCTTGGGAAACAAGAGCTCCCGAAAGGAAAGGCTCCTTCCCTGGAGTGACTGCAACAGAGCTAAGAGCTATTGTGTTTCTTTCTATCTGGGCCCCTTCTTCTGTATCCCCATGTTTCTGAAGAGTTGGGCTCAGGGCAGAGGTCACCAACTTCATCAGACTCGTCTTTGTGGGTACCCATGATCCCAGATGATAATGATGGCCTTTGAATCAAGGTGGTTCATTGGGCTTGGGATTGAGGGGAAGGCAGGTGGGTGAAGGCGCCATCATAAGCAAAATCTAGTGCTTCATAGAAGAGGAGGAACAATGGATACATTCAGAGGTTTGGAGTGATTTGGTGCCATCAGGCCAGTGGGCAGATTACACTCATGTTTAAGCAATTAGTGCCCTGGTCCCAAACTTCAGGAAGTCTGAGTAGTCTAGACACAGAATAGAAAGCCACATTTGTCCCCCATGTACATGGAGTCTGTTGCTTGTCTGTGAGGGCACTGAAGGGGACTTTGACTTCTTGGAGGAATTGCAGCAAGTTAGTTGGACAGATTAATTAAGACAGATCACAGAAGCAAGCAAAGAAGGGGTTCTGGATAGCCAGTCAGAGTAGGAGGATCTGGGGTTAGTGCCTGGTAGCTATCTAATTAGGAGGGCAAAGCCCTATAGGAAGAGACTTGACTCCATGTGTTGGCTTTTTCCTTTCCATACCACTGAGTCTAAACCAGTCCCTTTAACATAATAAATGCTAAATCAATATTTGGTGGTTGAAGCCATGAATTAACGCTAGAGAAATAAGCAGAGAGTGTCAGGAAGAACTTGAAACTGAGCTAGGACTGATGAGCAATAAGGCTCTCACTGTGTGAGGCCTAAAGGATAGGAGATGTTCTGGATCTAAATGAAGGCAAGAATTCAGATTTGGAGGAGTAAGAGATACAGTTACTAAAATGGAGAACAAGACTGAATCTTACACATGATGTGTTAGGTATGATCCTGGTTACGGGCACCTGGGAACAGCCTCAGTGTAGGTTCAAAATTGAACCAAGCAAGAAGCTTGGTTCCTGCCAAATATTAGGCAGAGTTAATATTGTATATGTTTAAAATAAAGTCAGTGATTTCATAAGTGAAATAGTTTCTATTCTGAGTTTTCTAGTCAGATGCATTAAAGTAGAAAAGAAATATGTTTTGTATTTAAAAGATCATGTACATCTATTGGTCACAAGAACATTACGTGTATTAATTGACTTAATCCTTGCAACTTTGTGGAACAAATTCTGTTATTATCCCATGTTACAATGAGAAAACTGAGGCCAAGAGAGCTTATATAACTTTGTAAAGGTCTTAAAGGCTTATCAGTGGCCATGGTGGGATTCAAATCCAACAAGTCTGGCTCCTTCATCCACTCTTGTGACCACTGTTTGTTCTGCACTTCCTGTGGAGAAATGACGCACCATCTTCCTTGGAATTAGGAATTTACAATAATTTTTTTTTTGAAATATAATCCCTCTGTGAGTTAGATGCTTTTAAATCAAGCAAATAATTGGACAACTGTCTACTTTGGCTGTTTGACACAAGCAATAATTGATCACCATGTACCAAGAAGACGTTCTAAAGTCAACAAGCCCAGGGATATATTGAACTCATGAAACTATAACATTTATATTTGACTTATTTGATAAAGGAACTAATAAAAAATAATGCTATCAGTTGCTCTCTCTATTGCAAGTAATATTAAACCTTTATGGCATTCTTTGAAGGATCAGTTTTGGAAACCAGGGAACTCTCCCAAGCTTTAATTACTGTTGCATTTTAAAACAGGAAAAAAATTATGTGGTTACCTAGACTATCTTAAGGATAAAAGACATTTACACTAATTTGATCTTTTGCAGTAATTTATTTTAGAATTCTCGGTGGTAACATTAATCTTCAGTAACTTATTTGAGGTGATATTGGATTCCAAAAGCATTTTCAGAATTTTATTGTAGTCCAGTGTGAATTATCTATCTTTATTTGAATGTTATAAAATAGGTACTTTTTACAGAGCAAAAAGCATTTCTGACAGCCTAGACAGTGAAGCAAATGGCTGGCATTTGCTAGGTTTATTTTATTAATTTTCATTCTTTTTTGGTGACTTTAAAAGTAAATCTTTTAGGGGCACCTGGGTGGCTCAGTCGGTTGGGCGTGTGCCTTCGGCTCAGGTCATGATCCCAGGGTCCTGGGATCGAGTCCCACATCAGGCTCCCTGCTCTGCGGGGAGCCTGCTTCTCCCTCTCCCACTCCCCTTGCTTGTGTTCCCTCTCTTGCTGTATCTCTCTCTGTTAAATAAATAAATAAAATCTTTAAAAAAAATAAAGATTTAAAAGTAAATCTTTTATTGTAATTTAGATTTTTGTATACAATTCTAGGATTGAAATTAGCGTTAATGAAAATGAAAACATGTCCTAATTGTTGACATTATTTATTTCTGCAGTAGCATCATTTCTACATTTGAATTTTATGCCACGCAAATATCACCTGAAAAGGAAAGGAGTTAGCCATGGATTTATCACTTAGATAATATGGGAACATGGAGATCATTTAGGGCTAATATTTCCCACGTATAATAATTGCAGTAACTGGTTGATGAATAGGTCCTAATAGTGTTGGGCTGAAAATCTAGACTTAAGTCATTTTAGGCTCCTTTAGAATTTGTAGTGATTGCGAGAATTGGAGTGCCGGGAGAAGTGTCATATCACCTACAAATCACCCCTTCATGACAGCAGGTTAGGGTTGGCTTTGCATGCCAAATAACTCCATGTACTTTCTTTTTTTTTTTTCAAGTTATATATGTTGAAATGTTACTCTCTGTGAAAAAGATTCCTAATGAGAACTTTAGGTATAATTCATGCAGGCTTATATCTGGGCAGAATTAATCTGCTCACAAATAGTGAATGATGGATTTTTTTTGTACCCAGTGTTGGGAAAGCTTTTGTATTAAGACAAACTCCCGTCAATAGAGGTGTCTTTGGGAATAGTGTAGTTATAATAAAGTGATTGGTACAAGGTCTAACCTATACATGGATCTGTGGGATTCAGCCTCCTACCCCCCCCCCACCCCCGACTCTTTTCTCCCTTTAATTGTGTTGATTACCTTGGAAGGTACAGGGTGAGCTTGACCTTCTTTAGTTATATAGGTTATAAAATATCTGACTGTTACCTGTTTTGGAGAGACATGGCTTCATCCTGGAGTGAACAACTTAGGATACCTTTGGATAAACCTAGGGTTCAAATCAGAGGCGCCTCCGACACCTAAAACCTCTCACTTTTAGCCTGCAGTAGTTTTGAGTGTCCATCTGAACATAGGGGTTACAGCGAGATGAGAAAAGCTTCAAAGCCATTGGTGGATTTTTACTGCTTTTTGATTACTCAAAACTCTAACAGTTATAGTTTACAAGTATGATTATATGTTATAAAACAGTTTAAAAATTAAAGTTATACATATCTCGATTTATTACTACAAACATTATATATATTTGGTTTAAATAATTTGCAGGAAGGGTGCTTGCTTTGTGATCATGTGTAATCTTTAGAATCTGGAAACACTGAAGACTCATGTCTTCAAATCACCGATGGCAACCAATGATGTAGGGAAGAAAGCTAATAATCTGATTTTAATTTGTGCTTTCATCATTGCTCTCACAATTATGCGGGGTTACAAGGTGCAATTTCCTTTCCAGACTAAAATCATCTGGCCATCTTCCAAATTTTGAGGGCTTATTGATTATTCACTCAAGAAGCAGAGTGAACTTAGAACTCTTTCTTAAGAAAAATCCTGCTTTTGCCTGTAGGTACTTCCTTGTCCATCCATGCCAGTGGGAAGCTCGATGAGATTCCTCAGTGGCCATCCATGAACGTTTATCTTACTCTTTTATTGTTTGTCTACAGTGTGTGATCTGCCCTCAGTCACCAACATAGAAATGCTTCACCCAGGCTGTTGGCAAATTGCCAAGTTTTATCAAAGTCAAGTGGAGAGTGATAATGATATTTGTTTTATATTCATTCAATCTCGAGTGTGCAGAGTCGGATTGCAATCCTTGTTTCAGGATGTAGGGTAACCGCCTTTAAGGGTATTTTTTTAGAGAACATACATTTAGTATATCCATGACGTAGGCTCATAATGATTCAGAAAGTTTCATGTATAGTCATACAGTTGCTTTGACTAAGTTCTGTTTTGGTGTTGATCTGAATTTTTCAGGATACTGCTGAAAAGCCTGACTATTGAAACTACTATTAAATTTGCTATAGGGCTGTTATTAGACCTATTATACGATTTGAAGCTCAGATGGAGACCCAGCTCTAGCACTTAAGACTCTTTTTAAAAAGTGAACACTTTTTTTTAGTTTAGTTTTATTTCTTTTAGTTTTATTTTTAGTTTTTGCATACCTATTCCTCCTACTTCTGGAAATCACAACCATTTCAAATATGAATCATATCTAATCAAGTATCCATTGAGCAATTCTACACTTAGTTTATGTGGCTGGAGTAGAGCCGATTCTACTTTCCCATGTGAGGAGGGGCCTGGCCAATCAGAATATCTCATCTACCTTACTATAATATTGGATTCAGGGATGGGGATGTGACTCAATTAAAGCTAATTTCAGTACTTTTAGAAAAACAAGAGGCACTGGCTTTTTTTTTTTTTTTTTTAGTGATGAGGTTATGACATTTGGGCTGCTAGTAGCCATTTTGTCACTTTGAATGAAGATTCCACCAATATAGCCAAAAAGGGGGAAACGGAAGTTAGACACAGAGAAATACTAGATCCTGATGACATGGTGTGGAGCCTTGGCTCCACCTGTCCCTAAAACTACTCTCTGGCCTTTCAGTGACACAGTAAGTTCAACCAGACAGTAAGTGCTCCCTCCCCTTACAACAATTTAAGATAAATGTAAAGAATTGTGAATCCCTTTGTTGCTGGATCTTGGGTCATCTAATTTCTCTATGCCTCAATTTGGCATTCTGTAAAATTATGTGTATTTTATGGCTCTGTTAAAAAACTTCATGGTCTGCTATCAGTGTTACTTTTCCTCTGTTTTCCATCCTAATTTATATGTTGTCTGGTCCCTACATATGTATGTGTGCTTGCAGTAATGTATACATGTGTTTATGTATTAAGGTATGGCTTTCTTGAAGACCACACCAAATGCTCTGTAGAATGAATTGAAGTATAACTAAATAACATGCATTTTCTAGTAACATTTTAAAATAGAGCTTGTATTCTTATATCTACCTGGTGTAATATCTGTCTGTCTATCCATCCATCCATCCATTCATCCATCCTATCCTTTCCTATCCTACCCTTGGATACAAGAATACAATAAATTCCCAATTATATAGTAAAATCTCAGTTAACTAGGAGGCTCTTATCTGTGATGATAGTCAATCAATGGCTCCATGTCCACTAAGCAGTGGCATTGATAGGTAGTTTAAGCAGAGGAACTAACATTTATGGGGCTTCTGCTCCCATAAGCCTGTTCTAGGTCTTTTACGTAAGTTGTCCTATTTAGTTCTCAAAAACCACCCTAAGTTATCTTATTTATATATCATGGAAACTGACTAAGAAGGTTTTCATAACCTCTCAAGATCCCATAAATGGTAAATTATAGAACGGGGATTAAAACCTGAGTCTTTCAGTTCAAAGCCCAAGTTTGTGCTGCTCTTGCTGGTGTAGCCATGGAAGCTGCCTCATCCAAAGCCAGCATTTAATTGCTGCTGGATAATTGGACATGCTGCTAATAACTCTGGTGTTTTCATTAGTCCCTTTTGAGGTCCACTGGTAGAAGAGATTCATGTTAAAGTTACTCTTGTGGGTACTGTTGGGCACCACCCTGTTCCCCCTTCAGAACCAAGGCATTCATTCTTTCGCTTCTGGGAGCATTGGTAAACCCAGTTGCCTTTCGGCTGAGTCCTTCTCTGGGACTTATCCTCCACTGAAGGACCTGCCTTGTCCAAAGTTATGGCCCCTTCCCTCTTGGTTAGTGTGGGAAGTAAAGGCCCATGCTCTGTGCCTCAACATGGGATGACTCTGAAGGTCTGTCCCAGCTCCAGAGCTTCTTTTGGGACCTACAAGGAGACCTCTATTGAAACTACAACACGGCTTAGCTCCTCCCTCTTCTCATGCACTTCCCTCACTCCTTCATGAGTGAGAGCACATATCAGTCAGTCTCCTACACACAAATCCCTGTCTCCATCTGTACCCCATTGACACCTGACCTATGACAGCACTCATTCATTTGCCTATTTATTCATCTGTTTACTTATCTATCCATTTATCCACCATATATCATTCACCATTTATTCATGTACCAAAGGCTTATTGGTTTGTTTTTTTTTAAAGATTTATTTATTAGAGAGAGAGCACGAGAGCACGGGGGGAGGGGCAGAGAGAGAGGGAGAAAGAGAATCCTCAAGCAGATTACCCACTGAGCACAGAGTCCAATGCTGGGCTCAATCCCACGACCCTGAGATTATGATTTGAGCTGAAATCAAGAGTTGGATGCTTAACCGACTGAGCCACCCAGGCGCCCCAAAGACTCATTGGTTTCTCATATGTGCCAGGAATAATGGAAGATTTGGGACATATTGTTTTAGGATTAGCTAGCTAGTCATGTAGTAGAGATAAAGGGAAAAAAGAAGGAAGAAAAGGAAAGGAAAAAAATAATGAATAGTTGAAAACATCTAAGGTGTGAAGTATTGCAAAACATTTATTAAAATCCTGTTTAGGCATCCACTGTGTGTCTCGAAAAATAAGAAACTATATTTGCTCTGTAATTGCTTGAATCATACATCTTTTACCTTGATTAGCAATTTCAATCAACCAAGACATTACTGAGCATTTTCAAATAAAAAGCTGCATATTTCTTAACCAGAAGTCCTCTATTCAACCTTTTTACGTTTTAAACACTTCTGGTTTCTTAGAATTGGGTGGTGTCATTTCTTTTCTTCTTCTTTTTCTTTTTTTTTTTTAAAGATTTTATTTATTTGACAGAGAGCACAAGCAGGGGGAGCAGCAAAGGGAGGGAGAAGCAGACTCCCTGCTGAGCAGGGAGCCCGTTGCGGGGCTCGATCCCAGGACACTGGGATCATGACCTGAGCTGAAGGCAGATGCTTAACTGACTGAGCCACCCAGGCACCCCGGTGGTGTCATTTCTTATAAAAATAGTAATTTCTCTAAAATACAAAACTCTACGGATACGAACAAAAGGAGATGTTTAAGATGTTGTCTGGTCTTTTAGATTTTTTAATGTGATTTTAATTTTGTGTCCTTTGATTTTTAAACTTACTTCCCTTTTGGTCTTATGTTCATCTACGTCTAGATTAGAATACTCTATTTTGACATGAAATGTACTTAGATTTTTAAACATCATAGCTGCTAAAAAATAGCCTTGGTCAGATGTCTGAAAAGCTTAAGCTTACATAAGCTCAGAAGAGCAATAGGCTGTTTTCTTGAGAACCACCTCTGAGGGTTAATGTTGGCTAAAATAAGCCTGTTGATAATAAGGTGGAGTAACTTGAACTAGTGGAGGCAAAGTGTGCTTCTATCTCGAAGATTTTGTGAATTTCCATTCTATAATGCAAGACAGTCCTCTGCAGCATTTCCAAATCAGCCATCTAAATCTATTGCCTTTGTTTGATTCCTGTGTTGGCAGACCCGTGTAGTCCCTGTGGGATCTTGCCTTCTGTTTCTTCTGTGGGTTCTCCTTCTGCCAAACAAATTTTCTTGCTGCATCACAAAAGCTAAAGCCAGTCAAAAGAGGCTTTATCACCATATTTAGACAGAAATACAATATCAGAAATTATAGTGAATGCTTTTGCTTCTAATGGCTGCAAACGGCTGTTGCCCCCCTGGCCATCTGGTGGCATGTTTTTCTTTCCTCTTCATTTATGAACCACGTGGTAGTTTCTCTCTCTCTTTTTCTCTCTCTCTATTCATTTTGCCCACTGCTCTCATCCACTTAAATCTTATTAAGGACATTGTCAGAGTCAATCACTATTGTGTGCAAAGTATTTGAAAGTCCTTAGAGAAGGGACATAAGCCTCTTATTCCAAATAAACATTCTAAGGCCACACTGGAATCATTTGGAAAGAAAAAAAAAACAGCACAAGATTGCCATTTCTATGACAAGTTGCTATTTATCTAGATAATGAGATGCACTCTCAATAAATCATGTATATTAATTTAGTGTGAATTTACTTGGCTCTATCAAGTTATCCTTATGAGATCCAAATATAATAACATTAGAAATATACTTTTTAAGGTTCTGGAATCAAAGCCAAACATGGACATGTTAACTGCACATATTTATATCTAATATGTTGATATTAATGACTTATCTGACTCACATTTGGATTTACACATGTCTACCCCTGCATTTGCTCCAGAGAGTGTCACCATCAGCTAACAACGGCACCACTCTATGGGCCTGGAGAGCAGGAAGTGAGGAAGAAGCCTTATAGCTACTGAAATTTATAAAAGGAATTTTAAGTAGGCAGATTTTAATTACCCCAGAATAGAACTTGGCCGGCACACCAAATTGTTCTTCCTCCTACTCATTTTGGAATTTCTGAAAAGGAAAAAAACAAAACAAAACAAAACAACCACTAAATTGGTGCACATATTTATATTCAAAAATATACTTGGCTCTAGTCCATTGCGTTTGATATCAGAAGTTAACATCTTTAATTTTCAATCCTAGATCAGTAATTAGATTGCATACAGAGAGGTCACATATGGCTAAGTCATCTGTAAGTGAAAACTCTTACCATACCTGGCTGGTCAGTTTGGATAGATAATCTATCTGTCTATCTATCTATCTGTCTATCTATCTATCTATCTATCTATCTATCTATCTATCTATCTATCTATTTATCATCTGTGAAATTACCATAATATCAGGTCAGGCAAAGAATCCTGGGTGGAGTGGGTTACTTTTGTATTCTTGCCCATTCCTCTGAAATAGTGTTTCTCAAAGTGCAATCTATGCACCATCTGCTTTGAGTTTCCTGTAAGAAATTCAGATGCCTGGGTGTCACCTACACATACTGAAACAGAATCCTGGAGAGCTGGGTCTGGGAACGTGCATTTACATGCACTCCCAAAGTAATTCAGGAGTATGTTAGTTTGAGGCCCACTGTTCTAAAACATGCACAAGCCTTTTCCCTTAGGATCCAGTAAAATCTGCAAACTGAATGATACAAGAAATAGATTTTGTTCATTAAAAATAGTTTGAAGGGGCGCCTGGGTGGCTCAGTTGTTAAGCACCTGCCTTCGGCTCAGGTCATGATCCCAGGGTCCTGGGATGGAGCCCCGCATTGGGCTCCCTGCTCTGCGGGGAGCCTGCTTCTCCCTCTCCCACTCCCCCTGCTTGTGTTCCCTCTCTCACTGTGTCTCTCTCTGTCAAATAAATAAATAAATAAATAAATAAATCTTAAAAAAAAAGTTTGAAAAGCCTAAAGCACAGTAGAGCTGTCCCATTCTAGTTGCCCTGACACCCTCTTGAATGAGATGGGTAAAGCAGCTCTTGCTCTTTCTCTCTTTCCTTTCTCTCTCTCTTTGTGCTTGCATTCTCTGAGGTTTTCACATGTACTCTGGCACAAAGGTACTTGTTGCTGAGATTGATTTTCAGCTGTTCTAGGGAATGGCATATGCTTCATTTTTAGCAGCTCAAAAGGTAGGAGAGGAGGAAGGCTAAGGGCTTGAGAGTAAGACAGACTTGGGGCCACATTTCATCTCTCCTGTTTCCCTTCTGAGTCTCTTTGGGTCATTTAAAGAACGCTTTTTGAGTCCTGTGTCCCTCATCCTTAAACAAGTGGAAATGATACCAACTTCGGAGGGTTGGTTATGAGGATTAAATAAAATAATATATCCAAAGAGTTCAGTACAGTTAGACAGTGCTCAGTAAATACTAAAAATTGTTAGTATTTTCTTTGTACTTCAAGCCTGGGACAGAGTTGTTTCACTGTGACAGGGTGGAGCAGAGACCCCTCCAGGAGTTTGATCAGGACATTCATCAAGATAGTCCTATGCCCCTCAACACTGAATCTTGTCTGCCGCACCCCTAGCCTGTGCTGTTGCTCGGATACCTGGTGTTGGACTGGGTCTGTGCCCCACCAAGAACCCCTCAGTCCCCTCTTCATGTTCTGTGGGCTCCTGTGCCCATCGTCCAGCTTCCATGTGCTTTTCTTCGAATGACTCACACCTGTGACTTTCTTGGGAGCCCTGCCCTTGCTTTGCCTGTACCCCCAGATAGAAGAAAGTGGCTAGCCGTTTCTATCTCCACCTCCCTCTCTTGGCCAGTGATTGGTGCGTGAGTGTGGAAGCCCATCTCTTTTGCCTGGAGGTGGGATCCACTGTGAGGTATAATTTACACTCCTGAATTCTCTACAGGATCAGGCTGAGGCTGGGACTTGCTTGCTTTCCCTGCTCCGTCTCGCTTCTGCCTCCCTTACTGGCGTTTCCTGGGAGCATTCCTTAAGAAATCACTTGCACACAAACTCTCATCTCAGTGTCTGCTTTTGGGGTTCCTTAGTAAGGCACGTCCACACACCCGGGCTTGGACTCTGCAGAATGTCCCCGGTTCTCTGCAGCTCCGAGGTCACACATAAACTGGTTTCCACGTTTAGGTTTGAGTGTTTAGAACAGGGGTAGGCAGGGTTCAGATAGTAAATATTTTGGGCTTTGCAGGCCATATACAAGTCTCCGATGCTTTGCTGACCCCTGGTTTAGGACAGATTTCCCTTTGCCTTCACTTCTGACTCACCTGTGTGTTTTTATACTCATGTCTGCCTGTCCCTCACTAGCTTTTAGTTGCTAATGATGGCTGGCCCAGAATGGATGGTATACCCTTCAGTACCTTTAAATTTCTGGGAATAAACTGGAAATATGAGGCTCAGCATTACTGCTAACACCTGGGTCATGTGCCTGATCTCCAGATAGTTGTTTATTTGTAAGTTACCAGCATTTGTATTTTAATGGTCCACAGCCATGTTAATATCAGAAAGACAGAATTTAGATCTATGAATCCTGTGGAAAGCAAGCAGTACCGACACCCAGAAGAGCCATTAGTATTTTGTAGTCTTTGCTGTATTGTTTTGCCTCAAACTAGCAACCTTCAGTGGATTGTTGACATTAATCCTACTCTGATACCAGTTTATTTACTAAGTGACAGAAATTCAGCATTAGCTGAGGTGAGAAAGGCTTATTTACATTCAACATTACTTGACATCTTTGTAATTTTCCCTTTTCATGACAAAAGGAGAATATTTACATTAAAAACACATCGGTAACCTTAGTAATCTCTTTGAGCAGACAAGGGTACATAAAATCAGGAAGCAAGCTAAGAATGATGGGAACGCAAATGCTGTAAAGCCTGTTTCAGACAAATCTTAAAGCGGTAAGATTAAAGAAAACCATGCAACCGTAATTAGACCGGGGAGGTCGGGAGACCCTGGGTGGTCTCCAGCTTTATTTTGATGAGGGAAATCACTGTTTAAAGCCCCGAAAAGTAGTCATTACCTGCATTTGAGATTCAGATCATTGCAGTGAAGGAGTTAAGGAAGTCGGAAGCCAGTTACTGCAGAGTAGTCGTAATATATCTGGAAGTAAAGCTTTTCTAAAAAGTTGAATTTTTATGTAGTATAAATTTAAATTTTGTCATCAAATAATTCTTTTTTGCTCTAAATAAAATCAATATTGGATTGCAACACCCACAGAGTAGAATGCATTAAAACATTGGGATATAATTTGTACTGTAGACATATTCACAACCCTCTCAACTTGTCTTGCAAGTGACAAAATGAAAATAGTGGGGTTTGCGTGTATCTCTGAGAAGCTTCTACAGTCGTCACATTTCCTAACTTTATTTCTCCTAAGGGTAGATTTGGGACATGGGCACCCTGGCAACCTCATCATGGTGTGGGATGTCTCCTGGCAAGGAGGCCTGCCGGGCGGAACGCAAACAAGTTCCAGGTGGGTCAGGTATCATTGGCACGGATCAAAACGTACTCAGTGCTCTGCCCCTGTTCTCTCTGGGAGCAGACATATTAAACCTGTCCCAAATTCTGAGGAGCTATACTGAAATCTCCTGAAACTTTTGAGAGTAGGCTATGTCAAACCACATCTCCCTCAGTAAATTTCAGTTGGACTTCTCTTTTAAAACTTGGCAATAAAAGTAAGAGTTCCTGAGAAGTGTAGATTGAAGCAAAGAGAGAAATAAGCTGGGCAGAATCCTTACTCTAGGCTGATGTCTTTTAATACGGAGTTTAAGACTTTTTTCCTGGAAAGTTATCTTGATATTATTTGGGGAATTACGTCTTGGACTATGTGAAAACACGTTGCATTGACTGTGTACGTAGGTAAACTATGATATCACTGTAATATGTTACAGTTTTGTGATGTCTGCTGAGTCCCTGACCCTCTGGCACTTGGGGAGGTGCTGGACCTACCTGGCCACACTTGGCAGGGTGGCTCGAGGGAGAGCTCTCAAGCCCGAGGTCAGCCTGGAGACGACACAGAGCTGGCGGGTTCCCCTCAGTGATGCTGGAATATGAAAGAGGGGAATCTCTATAGACCGGTGAGAGGCTCTGGGTGAAAAGTTGAGGGTTAATCACAGAACAAGCTGACACAGAGTGAAGCCTGGGAGCCGGGTCCCAGCTGCATGGAATAGTCCTTTCATGTCTGATTAGAAATTCACTAAATAGGTGTATCTCAGAAGGATTCATGCGGTAGGATCTTGACAGACAAGGTCGAAGTTGGTTTTCATTTCCCCGATCTGGAAGTAAGAATTCCCTTTGCTATTCATGTTCAGCTATTCAGCATTCTTTTTCTCTACTTGGGAGATCATCGTTTTCTTTTCTGTCAGAACACTTAAGATTTTCATTCTGGTACCAAATAGGATTGATTTTACACTATTGGCATCTCTGAACCTTACTCTTTCTCTTTCTTTTCTGTATCTTCTGTGTGGGTACTTTTAATAGATTTTCATTGTTAAATAGTGAGAAGATCAATTAGTCCTGTTTGCTGGATGCTTTCGGCAAAGATGAAGATGATGGACACTCTGCTCAGCCCGCCAGCACTACTCACACGTGTTCCTAACTCTGACAATTTGAACTTGGTCGCTGAGACTTTCCCCTTGTGAACTCTGTATTTATCTGTGGCTCACAGGTGACTTGAACAGGTGACATGGGAAAATCTGTATGTGAACAGTTAATTTGGCAGCATTTCACAGCCGGGGAAGAAAAGCAGCGTACGTACAAACAATCTTGAAGCCAGGGGGCTTCATCTGTCCTTTGTGTCTTGAGCACAGAAGCGGGGAGGGGCGGGGGTACAGTGAGAATCTAATGTTTTTCTTGTGCAGAGCCACAGAGCTCCCCCTTTCCACATCCGTCTTATTTTCCCACATTCCTGGTACAAACAGACAAAAGTTGTTATTACAGAAGGTGAAGCTGATAGCTTTTAATACATCACATCCACTAGGATGAAGGCATAATTGCTACTTTTATGTTCATTTTACAGTGAATAGTAATTAGCCTTTGGCCCATTACAGTGTGTGAACATTGAATTACCCACCTGCTCTTGCCATGTCTCGTTAACTTAAACTATGTGCCTAAAGCTTTATCAGAAAACAACTCCTTCCCCATCTCCCAGCTGGCATGCTACTTTAGATACATTCATTTAGAAAAGGCACAGACTTGAGGATGACAGTCTCCCAGTTTGTCCTGAGTACAGGACAAGGACTTTTAAAGATGCTTTTAGTTACAGTGGTTGGTATAGGTCACGCGGCTTTTTGGAAATAAAGGCTCACTACTTCCTGTGAAGACCAAGATACCTTTTACTTTTGTTCGTGGCATTATTTGTTTGACTATTAGCTGATTTATGAAGATAATTTGACAACTGTGTTACAAAATCAATGTGTATGCTCAGTCCCTGAGAAGAGGCAGGTCGATGATAAATAACCTTTGCTGATTTGTAGCAAAAAAATTTCCCTCTGGAGGAAATGGGACCTGAGGTGAAATAGTCAAGATTATCCCCGAATAAAGCACAAAGGAAAGCTTGCCTCTCTGTAAAGCAAAAGTAATATATATTTGCACATTCTAGAAATTAGTCAGAGATTCTGGTGTAGACTAGAACCTTAGGAATAAACTTGGAGAACATTTGGTTGAACTCCATCAGTTATAGAAGAGGACCTGCAGGCTTAAAAGGTAAAGTATCTTGCCTATTGTTGGAGAAAACACTTAACTTCTTTCTTATAATATGTTTAAGTGACTCCAGCATCCAAAAGAAAAGTTTGGTGACACTTTAAAATTTGCATTTGAGGTAGAAGAGAAACAAGTAGCTTAATTTCTGGCTTAAAAAAAAAAAATTCCTCCATGGAATTCTGCCATTGCTTTATTTCTATATATATATGGTGATGCTTTTGTTCCCAGGAGGGAGGAATACCTCACTATTCGGGAGCCCCAGCCACTGGCTAGTTTTTAGGTTCTGAGTCCAAAGACTGTGTAGGTGTGTTGGTTTCCAAGGGCTGCTGCCACACGTTACCACAAACTTAGTGGCTTAAAACAGCGCAGATTTCTTATCTTACATGTCTGGAGGTCAGAAGTCCGAAATCAGTTACAATTGCTCTAAAATTAAGGCACCTGCAGGGCTGTAGGCAGGATCTGTTTCCTTGCCTTCTCCAGCTTCTAGAGGCTGCCTTCATTCTCCAGCTTGTGGCCCCTTCTTCCTCCGTCTTCAAAGCACTTCTTTTCATCCTCCTCCTTTCATCTCAGGACCATTTACTTAATCCCATCTGCAAAGTCTCTTTCATCGGTATGGTAAGGTATTCATGGGTTTCAGGCACCAGAAGGTAGACATTTTGGGGGGAGGGCATCATTATTCTGCTCACTACAGTAGGGCCGAGGGAAAGGAATGGGACTGCCAGTTGTGAGGGCAGTGTGGCCTGTCTGTTGAGACTGTGGCAGCAATTGCTTTAGCTGCTCTGTTTACTGGTTTTGTGTCAGGAGGGCCAGCAGGTTATCCTCGAAGGTTGCCCTAACTGGTCTCTGCATGTCGCAGCTGCTGCGTCACATTTGAGCAACTTACCACGTAATATCTCTGAACGAGCAGGTTGGGGGACATGGGAAGCTGAAAACAAAGTACTGTAAGAGGCTTTGTGAGTCATGCTTGATGTGATTGGCACAACGGTTTAGAAGCCATAGAGAGCTTTCAATTGAAGCCCTGCTATCTGCAGTAACTAGATATGTATAAGGCTTGTACTTCAAAGGCAATAAACATCATCTTTAAAAATCTAGTCTTAAAATCTTCTCCTTATTTTTTTGACCTGCGAATTGCAACTCAACTGTTTCACAATAGAAACATCAGGAAGGACAAAGAAGAAGCATTTCTGTAGGAAGTTTCTGTGCACAGTTAGCTAATTACATATGTGGTTCATTAATATCTTGTTTATGAAAAAAATCATTATGACACCTTCAGGGTCTTTTCTAACTCAGGGGGCTGTATAAAATTATCTCAATTTAAATAGCATCTTAAAAGGTTGAGCATCCCTTGGTAAAGATAAAACATCTCATCATTATCAATTAAAGGACTCCTGAAGTCTTTGAAAAGAGGACTTGTTTGCTTAAAATACGTGAAGGTCATGCTCACCCTGTAATAGTCAATGAGGAGTAGTCATTTGTTATTTTTAAACAGGCTGTCATTTTAGCCGTTATGAAGATGAATAACATTTGTTATTACCTAATAATCTTCCTGTTGATTACAGAGAAAAGACACTTGCAGACACCTTATGTGCCTTTCTTAGTTGCTAGATTATTAATGCCTTTTAATTAAATTCTGTAAACACAAATTAAGGTCTTTGTTCTCTAATTTTTGAGCCTGGCATCTAGGCTGCTAAACCATGCCTTGGTCCATGGTATTTTGACTCGCATGTTATTTGCCTACTGTTCGTGCAACGTTGCAAAAACAAAGTTCATTTTTTAATATCAAACAGATTGTCAATGGATCATATGCTGCCTCTATTAAGGTTAGTTTTTGGATGTCTGCCTTCTTGAAGAGAGTTAATGAAGCTATAAGTTACCTGTGTGCCTTCATTTGGAGTCAGGCCTAATTATCTGGATCTTGGCCACATTATTGTCCGAGCCTTATTTCTAAAGCAGATGGAGTCACTCAGGAATGACTTCATTTGTATTAATTTGTTGCACTGTCTTCTGCTATTCATCTCAGAAGAACTATACAGCCTTTGTCACAGAGAGCAGAGAAAGACAAAAGAATTTTGGTCAGAAATTAAGAGCAAGATCTACTCCTTCCATTTACGGATACTGATGTTCCAGCCTAGAGGCAGTTAAGTAGTAGCTACTTTGGGGCAGTGGAATGGTCTAAGAGGGTAATTGTGCTCCCTAAGATTCATGAGCTTCCATTTTTTAGAATAAGTCAGATGACAGACATATTGATCCAGCACTTTAAAAGGGAAACTCTCTGGGGACGCCTGGGTGGCTCAGTCGGTTAAGCGGCTGCCTTCGGCTCAGGTCATGATCCCAGGGTCCTGGGATCGAGTCCCACATCAGGCTCCTTCCCCATCTGGGAGCCTGCTTCTCCCTCTGCCTGCTGCTCTCCCTGCTTGTGCTCTGTCTCTCTCTCTGACAAATAAATAAATAAAATCTTTAAAAAAATAAATAAATAAAAGGGAAACTCTCTGGAGCTTTTTTTTTTTTTTTTTTTTTTTTTTGCTGTTGTCAGTTTTTCACCAGGCTTTGGAAGCACTGGGGGCAATCTCTGAGGGACATCTCCACCTCTGCTGACTCTGAGCATCGTGTAGCTTGTTGGAAAGAACAATCACACTTTGTTATTATTAATGGATCAGATACAGGATCTCCTGGCTAGGGGCTCAAGGGTGGTCACAATTCTACCTTGCATCCCAACTGTGGCCATCTCCAAGGAAAATAGTGGGGACTAAACTCTTAATTCAACCATGTTCACAGACTTTCTGTGGAGATAGGTTGGGTTTGGTTTCAGAGATAAGAGAATTTGGCTTTTTATTTTTTTTTCTTTAAAGATTTTATTTATTTGACAGAGAGAGAGACAGAGCACAAGCAGGGGGAGGTGGCAGGCAGAGGAAGAAGCAGGCTCCCCACTGAGGAAGGAGCCCAACGTGGGGTTCGATCCCAGGACCCTGGGATCATGACCTGAGCTGAAGGCAGCCGCTTAACCGACTGAGCCACCCAGGCACCCCAGAATTTGGCTTTTTCATTGGCAAATGATAGTAGAGACTTCTTTTGCTACTATTTTGGCAACAATTAAAAATCATCCCTAGCTTTGTCAATAACAAAATTCAACTGACTAATTTAAAGATCCAACTGGCTTTTTAACAACTCATGAATTGGACAGCATCCCCAAGCAAGTAGAAAGGACCCCAGAGAAGCTGTACAAAGTGGAAAGTTTTTGTAGGTAGAAGGGGGAAGGGATAAAGAAAAAGCAGATTACTTCATCTTCCTTTGGGGGATGGAAAGGGTCTGTATAACAGATTACCTCATTGGTGCTGACCAGACAGTTGCAGACTGACTGGTTAAGACTACATTTCTGGAGAAGGTGGTAGGTTAGGTATTAAACCTTGGTTTGGTGATGTGGGTTTAGCACAAGCGACTCCATTTTGGGCCTGTTGTTGCTTTTTTAACAGCTTTCATGTGGTCAGCAGGATATGTCAATTTAGATAAAGAGTAACAACTTTATTCAATATCTAAATTGCTATTGGCAAATACATGAACTCTAATGGTTCCACTAACTTATTCTAATTATGAAATGTGCAATTAGAATGTGTCTACACTGATACCAAAATATCCGAATGAAAATAGATGATCTTACCATCAAGATAATGACAAGTAGTCATTGATTTGAAGAACCCAAAATACAGAGGCTATTTCTTCAAAAGAATTTTTTATTTGCCCTTGAGAGAAATTGCTTCTAGATAGTAACTTTTGGACATTTCTGAGATTATAATATATTTAAAGTTTTCATTAGAATTCCCTAAACTAGGAGTTAAATAAGACACAATGTTATTTTGTTCCATGTATTAATTTGCTAGGGCCTCTGTAACAAAATGCCACCAATTGGGAAGCTTAAAACAACAGAAGTCTTTTGGCTCACTCTTCTGGAGGCTGGAAATTCAAGATCAAGGCATTGGCAGGAAAAAACTTGGACACAGATATTACAGGATTTCTTGCCTTCAGTGCCCTCAGTTCTTGGTCACACCATTTCGAAGAATGAAGAGGTAGACCAGACAAAAGAGTGGTGGGCAGCAACGCAAAGTTTATTGAGCGGTAGTAAAGTTTAGCAAAGTTTATTGAGCGATAGTACAAAGGTCCCGAAGAGGGAGGGGACCCAAGAGGGGTGCCACGGGGATTTCTAAGTCTAGGGGTTTTTATGGGCTTGTTGGCAGGCTGTTTTAATCTCATTAACCCTCCCTGCTCCTGTCACCCAGTCAGCATTTTGTCATCTACCTATCACATGGGAAAGGGTGGAGGGCTCCTTCCAGGGTGGTGTAAAATCCTTTTAAGGGTGGTTTCCTCTTAGGGCGGAGGCCCCTGGTCCCCTTCCAACTATCTTTCATCACGGAGACAGACATACATTCAGGGAGAAGGCAGAGATCCGGGTGATGCTTCTACCAGCCGAGGAAAGCCAAATATTGTTAGCAAACCCCCAGAAGCAAGGGAGAGATGTGAAACAGACTCTCCCTCACGAAGCTCAGAAGGAGCCAAACCTGCCAACACCTTGATCTCTGATTTCTAGCCTCAAGAACTGGGAGACGATTCACTTTGGTTGTTTAAGTCCCCCAGCTTGTGGGACTTTGCTATGGCAGCCTGAGCAAATGTATACAACTGCTCCTATGATCCAGATCCCGGTTCCTCGGGAGACCTCTGTCCATACAACGGAGGTAGCCCCTCCCAGCCCCTCTCACACATCAGTGTCGTCCTTCCACATTTCCTAATTATTTCCTCCTATAAAAGGTAAGCTCTTTGTAGGGGACCTATCTCCCTGTTTACCCCTAGGCTCCCAACTCTGGTACACATTGGGCACTGAATAAATATTTTTTTGAATAAGTAAATCATTTTATGATTATTACCTGTATTATATCTCCAGTGATGTAAAAGAAGACAGTAACAAATGAGTGAGAGCATAGGAATTAATTTGTAACGCCTAAATATATCAAAAAGATTTTTTATTTTATGAAAAAGTTTTTTTTAAACTCAAGTCATAAAATATTGGACTATCACTTTGAATTTTAGTTTTGATTTTTTTAAAAAGAATAAGAACTAGCAACAACTAGTAACAAATTTAATTGGTAAAGGAATTGCATTTAAATATAATTTATTACAAAAATGTAAAACAAATCAAATTGCTTCATCCATTCAAAACATCTTTTATTCAGGCTCTCTAAAAGAAGATAATTTAATCTGAAAAGATCAGATGTATTGATTGAAATATGATTTCTATGGTACTTAATGGAAAATTGAGGCAAATGAAAAGGGAATTTATCTTTTGTATTTGTTAATATCTGACTGGAGGATTGTGCAAGTTTAGTTTTAGGCAGAATATAATAGGATTTTTAAGCCTGATATATATCCCCAAATTATATTCATTCAGATCAACTGGCTAAGATGTCAAGATCTCTGACAACCAATATTATGTTGGCAGTTACAAAGTTTTGCAGAGATCTATAACAGTTCGTAGCCAAGTGTGCTCTGTGCTAAAAAGCTTCTTGAAGAAAACTTCCATTGATATTTTCAAAGGATCCTGCCCCTTTTAACTGAGAAGTTGCTTGTTAAGACTTTAAATTAAATCTACACATAACAATTTGGATACTATCATTTTTAATATATATTTGTATTGAGGTATAACATCATACACACACACACAAGTGATGTGGTTTGGAGTGTTGGGGTTCGGAGCTGACGGACAAGAATGAATTCTTGAGACGTCTGTGGTGCAAAAAGGTGGCTTTATTAAAGCACAGGGATGGGACCTGGGGGCAGAAAGAGGTGCTGCACCAGGGTTGTGAGGGGTAGCTGATTATAGACTGGAGTTGGGGGAGGTAAAGACAAAGGCAGGTTTCCAAAAGGACTTTCATGTGTGAAAGAAGACTCACAGGATCCTGGAGGCCAAGCTGTTCTCCAGCTAAGGTTGTTTTTCCCTCTAGCAAAGCATCAGCAATAAGATAGTTGGGAGTTCCTGGAGGAATGTTATACTTTGCCTGCCTCAAGTTACTTGTCAATGGGCTGCAGGTTATAAGGACATTTAACTTTATCTACATTTCCTTCTGCCTTTATTTCCCACATCTCACACACACACACACACACACACATACACACAAACACAGACACACTCTATAATAAACATACAACGCCACTGATTTTCACCAAGTTAACGTGCCAGTGTAACCAGCACCGAAACAGGAAATAACATTATTATTGGTGGAAGGGCCAGTTCAAGTGTTTTGACCATTTTTCTTTTCTTTTTCTTTTTTTTTTTTTTTTTAAAGATTTTATTTACTTATTTGACAGAGAGAGACACAGAGAGAGAGGGAACATAAGCAGGGGGAGTGGGAGAGGGAGAAGCAGGCCTCCCTCGGAGCAGGGAGCCAGATGCGGGGCTCAATCCCAGGACCCTGGGATCATGACCTGAGCCGAAGGCAGACGCTTAACGACTGAGCCACCCAGGTGCCCCGACCATTTTTCTTTTCTTTTCTTTTCTTTTTTAAGATTTTATTTATTTGAAAGAGAGAGAGCACACAAGGGGGGGAGGGGCAGGAGAGAGGGAGAAACACACTCTCTGCTGAGCAGGAAGCCCGATGCAGGGCTCCATCTCCCAAAACTGTGATCCTGACTTGAGCCAAAGGCAGAAGCTTAACCAGGTGCCCTTATTTTGACCATTTTTCTTTTTTTTTTTTTTTTTAAGATTTATTTATTTATTTGAGAGAGCGAGAATGAGAGAGAGTACATGAGAGGGGGGAGGGTCAGAGGGAGAAGCAGGCTCCTCGCTGAGCAGGGAGCCCGATGCGGGACTCGATCCAGGGACTCCAGGATCATGACCTGAGCCGAAGGCAGTCGCTCAACCAACTGAGCCACCCAGGCGCCCGACCATTTTTCTATTGACGTGTTTGCTTTCTTCCTTACATATCCTGAGTATGATCCCTTAGGTTGGACATAGGGTTTATACATGTTTTGTTCCATTCTGTGGCTTGTTTTTTCACACTTTTCCTGGTGTCTTTTGTTAGAAGGCATCTTTTATTTTAGTGTAGTCCAATGTCATAGTCTTTTACTTTAGCACTTTTTGTGTCCTGTTTAAGAAATCTTTATCTACCCCAAGATAATGAAATACCTTCTTATGTTTGCTTCTAAAAACTTCATTGCTTTACCTTTCCTATTTAGATCTATGGTTCATCTGGACTGATATGTAGCACAAGGTATAATTACAATTTATCTGTGATTATGTTTGGGGATTGTAATGATAGGTAATTTTATTTTTCTTTAAAATTTTCATTATTTTCTACAATAAAAGTATATTAGTTTTATAATTTTAAAAGGGTAAATTAATCACCTTTCACTACATTATACTGGGTAACAAAAAATCTTGAAATCTCAGTGGATTTCAATAGCAGATACTTGGTTTTTTTTCCTTACTTATGTTGGTGACCACCAGTCAGCTAGTATGGGTCTTATCCAATCTGTGGTTATAGAAGTTGAATTCTGTTCCATGATTCTTTCCATTCTAAGACTTGGGCTAAAGAAGCAGACTCTCTCCATGGCAAAAGTACAAGAGCAAATAGTCTGAGAGAAATCTTCATTGCCTCTACAAGTTTCCACTTGAGGGTGATATAGGGCATGTCTGCTCACATTTGGCTCTGTTAGAAAATCACAAAACAGAGCAGATCACATGATGATGGCCAAAGGCAATGGCAGAGAGAAAATTGCTGTAAGGAGGGAATGAAAAATTCCAAATACTATAATCTGCCACAAAGGCTATTTTACAATGTCATAAGTCTTGTGTCGATTCTTCCTTACACTGAGTTCCTCTGCATGACCTTCAACGCCTTTCATAATGTGGCCCTAATTGACACCCCAGTCTCAGAGCCCACCACTCTTCTGTACAACCTTGATCTTGTAACCTGGGACTGCTCACAATTCCATGAACACAATTTGCATTTTATAAGCCTGTATGCTCTTATTCACTCTGTCCACCCTTCCCCCAGCACATTTTATGGGCTAGTGTTAGGTTACTTGAAGTTTCCTGAATGAATCACAGTCTTCCATGACTGAGTTCAATTATTGCCTCTGCCTAGGATGTTCTTTACTTCTTCATTCCTTGCCTCTTGAAATTCTACTTATCCATCTAAGACTTTGTGAAGTCTTCTTGTGTTCCCATTGTCAGAATTAATCATTCCCTTTTCTTGCCCAATTATGGCACTAATTGCAACCTACATTAATTTCTAGGTATCTGTTCACACATTGGTCTCCCCCAAGGGGTTATACGAGTTCCTCAATTGACATTTTATTCCCTTTGGCATTCCTTCTAGAGCAGAGAGGAAGCAGCTCCTGGCACATAGTAGGCATTCGACTGGAGTTTGTAGAATTAAATTGCACACCAATATGGCCATAGAATAGTATTTAGAAAACATGTGAGTTTTAAAAAGAATCCCAGAGTTGTTGGTAGTGAAAACTTTGTAACTTCTAAGAAAAGTTGCTGATCAGTGAAGCAAAGAACAAGTCAAGAATCAAGTACGGTTTGCCCTTCAAGAACGGATGACTGACAACAATAAAGCTACAAGTGATTTATTACCTTCTTGAGGTGCATACATTTATTTTGCTCAGGGTGTGTATTTTATATGTCCTAACAGCCTTCTAGAGAGTTTAAAAAAATGGTCTCTGACTTTTATGCTCCCCAGGTCACTCTGGTGACTGTACCTGGTGGAGAGGAATAAAAATAAGCCATAAAGGCCTGCCTCTCATGCTCTTGGGGTTCACTCTTTTTTCTTTATAAAAACATACATCTTACTTTTTGGTAGTCTGAGTTATTTTCAGTGGGGAATTCACTTTAAGCTAATTTCTCATTATTTTTAGAAATATGGTCTCATGCTTGGGAATGAAGTCTGTCTTACACTTTTGTACTTTTTAAGAATGCTTTTTTCATGAGTTCACTAGGAGGACATTTTTGCTAATTTTTGATCACTGACATCAACATGTATTGTATCTTGCATTATTTTAAATGCATGTTTTATCCATTGTTCTTCTGAGAGCGGTGTTTCTCAAAGGCTGGTCCTTGGACTAGTTATTGGTCTTTGAACTGTTTGTTACCAACCAGTCCCGAGTAAGAGAAGGGGCTTGTGCTAGAGTGTAAATTAACTCTGTCACTAAGCACTCCATTTATTTCAGCCAACTTTTTGTTTGTTTTTCCATAGCAAGACTTTACTGACGAAGGAAGCAGTGCATTGATTTACATTCTGATGCAGGCTCCTTTTCTCACTGCAAACTGGCATCTTGAGGAGCACTGCTGTAGAGAGCCTGCCCCTCTCTACGTGTGATATGCCCCTTGTCGCTGCTTAGTGACGCTGGAGTGTGCTCATGGCTCGTTCAGTGCAACATCGGTCTCTCTTCCCCCCTTTTGTCTCACTCTTTTTCCCTTCTGTCTCTCTCTCTGTCGTCGGAACTAAAAGTGTAGCCTTATCTAGATGTAGATGTCTGTTTGTGGTGGATGTTCCCGAAGGTATTAGCTGGAGTCAGTATCTGTCAAGACGAAGCCACAGCAGACCAAAGTCTGGGGAGCAGAAGCTGTGAGCACACAGGAAAGGGGGATGCGTAAGAAATATGGAGAAAAGCTATGGTTCGGGATGGGGACATATGATGGGGACACACACACATGCTCCTTTCCGAACAAGCCCTCCTGTTCCCTTTCCCAGCCTGAGCTCCACCCCCCGGCATTCTGATTGCAACAGGTCTTTGGGGGAGTCTATAAATCTACGTTTTAACCAGTGCCCCAGGGTATTGGGGAACTTCAGAGGAAGAACTCTGGCTGTTTTGTGAGATGACCTGTACTCATCAGCTTCAGTCCTAGCCGAACTATAGACATCCAGACAAAATGTCGTATCATATCTTTCTCACACTTCCATGTTTTCTCATATGTTGTTCTTCTTGCCTGGAATTCCTCTCCCTTTTTCTCACTCTGGTAAGAGTCTCCTAATTTTTGCAAACATAACTCACATGTCAGCTCCTTTTGAACCTTCACCCTCCTATCCCCATCCAATTTTCGCCACCTTGCTTGGGTCTTTGCTGCATTATTTTGGCCTTGACCAATTTCTTTGCTCTCCCTTAGAGAAAATCTCCCTGCTTGTTCCTCATTTCCCATTCTGTCTCTTCCTAACTTTACCACATCCCAAATCCCAATTCCAAGAGTCTGTCATCTGCCCTTACTGTCTAGGATTGCTCAGGAACATTTTGGCACTGGTCATTAGCACCCTCTCTTTTTGCATCTGACATTTTATTATGAAAAATGTAAAAAATACAAGAAATAGAACAAATAATACAGTGAACAACCCATACAGTGTGCACTTAGATTCAATAATTTTTAACAGATTTTGCTGTATTGCTTTTATGTTTACAAATATATTTTTATCTTTTAACCAACTGAGCCACCCAGGCGCCCCATAAATATATTTTTATCTTTTAATTTTTACTGAAACATTTGTAAGTTGAAGATACCGTGTTACTTTATTTAGAAATACTTCAGAATGCATTTCCAAAATATGGGGTCATTTCCCTACATGACCCCCACTTTTTGGATATTCTTTTCCCGTATTTTCCTCATTTTTCTCCTGTGTCAGTGGCCATTCCTCCTCAGCCGCCTTTACTGGATTTTCTCCTTTTCCTAAGTGTCTGTATGTGGCCGCACTCCAAGGCTCAGGCCTGTTGCTCTTCATTTCTCTAAAATTTCTTTTTAGTTCATCTTATTCCATCCCATGACATACATTTGTCTGTCTGTCTGTTTGTACTGAAGTATAGTTGACACGCAGTGTTACTAAACCGGCACTCAGTTTCAGGTGCACGACATAGTGATTCTGTGGCTCTGCCATGACATTTAAATACCATCCATAGGCTTCAAAATTTGAATTTCCAGTCCAGTCTTCTCATGCTTGAACTCTAGGTATGTTTATATAACTGTTACTCAGTATCCATATTTTGATATAAAATGGACATCTCAAATTTATCATGACTGGAAAAAAAATGATTTGTTTTCCTCTTATTCATGTCTTCCCCTGTGCAGTAAAGAATCTAACAATTGCCCAAGGAGAGGTCTGGCCTTTGCTACCAGTTTCTGGGAGGTTATCTCTAAGCCCTTGGCATGTCATGCCAGATAGGAGTGTATAGGAGTGTCTTTGTTTGCCTATGGACCTTGGGTCAGGATAGTCTAAAATGATTTAGGGTGGGCGCTGGCAACAGCAGAAGGACCAACAATGTAATACGGTTGGGTGGGGGGATTTGGGTCATGCAGCATCACTAGATCTCTGGAGAGACTAGGGACTGTGATCCCCCATTTGGGCAATCAATCATGCCTACATGATGGAGCTTCAATTAAAACTCCAAATATGAGGCTCAGGTGAACTGCTTGATTGGCAATACTCTGTGTATATTTCCACACACGGATGCTGACAAATTAATGCTGTCTTGACTCTGCAAGAGATGACACCTGGGAGCGCCATGTTTGGTATTTCTTGGACTTCACCCTCTGTGTGTTTTCCCTTGACCAACTTTGATCCATATCCCTTCCCTCTGATAAACCATAACTATGAGCATAACAACCTTCAATGAGTTCTGTGAGTCCTCCTAGTGAATTATAGAACCCCAGGGTGGTCTTGGGGTCCCCTGAATTTGGCAGTTGGTATCAAAGGGAAGGTGGTCTTATGTGTGGGCCATTCCCTCTGACTTTTCAGCTGGCTAAACTTCCACATCCCCTCATCAGTTATTATCTGTGTAGTCTCTAGTACACTACTTAAATTCACTCTGCTTTCTTCTTTATAGCTATAAAGTCGGTATAATTATAGTACCTCATAGGGTTGTTATTAAATGGTTCCAATGTTGAATACAGGAGTCCAAATAAATTAATAAATGCCACTTTAGTAGAATAGTACATGATGCCACTGTGGTATCTGTATTGGTATTATGTTCGTCCTCTCTGTCATGGCCACTCTAATCAAAGCCACAATTATCCCTCACTTAGATCACTGCAGAGCCTCAGATTGCTCCGTCTCCTTCCCCTTCACAAACCTATGGATTTTTCTTTACAGATTGCCTAGACTGAGCTTTCTCAAGCACGTCATTTTTTTTTTTTATAGTGCCCAAATGGTTATATATCAGACGTAGAATAAAGTCCAGAGTTTTTATTAGTTTCACTCTTCAGCCTCTGCCCATCTCTCCAGGGTTACGCTTTATTGCTGTTCCCCTCACTCAGGATGCTCTACTCTGCATGGGGCCTTTGCCTCCTGTGCTCTTCTTCTGGGTCTGCACAGAACTGGATTCTTCCCATTGTCAGAGGCCTGCTCAGGGATTGTCCATTGACCGGTTTCTGCTCATTGCTTTGAGCTAGAATCCCCTCCCCTCGGCACTCTGAATTTCTTTCTTCTTTTTTTTTTCCTTCAGAACCCTTATCAGTTTCTGAATGCAAATAGTCTGTTTTAAAATTTATTTGTTTATTATCTGTTCTGCCCACTGGGATGTCAGTTCCATGAAGGTGTAGAGTTTAGCTGCTTTTTTTGGCATATAATACTTGGAACATCCAAGATGCTTGGTAAGTATTTGTTGACTGAATAGCTAAATGATAGATCAGGAGGCAGGCAGATGGGTTGTATCCAGCTAGGTAATTCTAGCCTCAGACACAGGGCACATAGTAGGACTCAGTATCTCTTGACTGCAGGGAATAGTGGCCTGAATGCTCTTTCTAGAAGGATAAAAACAATTTTAGTTGTTCCCAGAATTTACTCTTAAGCTTTCTTTTTCTGGCAGGCTAAAATGGGATTCCCACTCTTTTACAGTCTTTTGAAAAAAAAAAGGAATATAGCTGTTACGAAATTATTGTAGTGCTTCTCTTCAAGTGCCCCCTCTCTTCTTTCTGCCCTGAATGAAATATTTAGACTGGTAAATCATTGCGGCTATACAAAACTCTAAAAATTATCATCAAAAAGTGAAAAAAAATCATGAAAAATGAAATCTATTCACCTGCTGTTTTGTAGAATTTCAGTTTCAACATAAAAGTAACTGTGCAAATTACATATTCTTTTGTCTAAGTGCATGTCTGTGTGTGTGCATGTGATGTGCATATATATGAGATTTTATGGTGCACCCACCATGTAGCTAAAAATATACCTAATCTAAGGAATTATGTGAGGGCAGTAAAGAGAAGGCAAAATCTGTCACTCTTAGATTGAAGCTTCTCCTATGCAGTGTATTGAGTCTAGAATGACTCTGGGCATTGTTTGTGATGAGAACCAGCCACCTTAGCAGGAATATCAAGGAAAAGTTTTTTTTGAATTATGGGGAAGGAGTTTTCTCTGTCACGGTTCATTGTCTTTTACTTAAAAGAAGGAGGCATTACTTTTAGGGAAAGGTCTGTAGCTTCCTATTTGCAAGCAAAACCTTCCAGTAGTTACAATCATGGCATTTGCTTTCATTCCAGTAAGTGGATTTATTAAGAGAAAAGAGGATGGGAGGGAGTTGGAGGAGGAGAATTTTCATGCAGAAATGAAGTTTGAAAATGCCTGGAAAATGGGAAGTAAGGAGCTACTGGTCCAATTCGGATTCTCCACGTGTCTGACTCTCGTAGGTTAATTTGTAATGATGTTAGATGCTGTTTCCAGAGCAGAGCAAGTCCTGATGTGGAGTCATGAGACCTGGATTCTTATTCTGATTTACTAATATTGTTACTTAAGAAGAGTCTTTTAAGTTCTTGAGGGTTTTTTTCATATGAATTACGAGGTAGTAATATTTTCCCACCCACCTTACTGGGTTGCGAACAATTGCAAGCAAGAAGATCTATGTGGAAGTATTCTGCAAACTGTAAAGTACTGCAAAGAACTATGATATAAAGTATTCTAAAGCATTTTCATCTTCTTAGTGCCAAACTCAGCATTTTAAGCAGAAAAGATAGAAGCAATTAGCAGAGTGTTTGGGATACAGAAAAACATCCACAAAATGTTAGCTGGTATGATGATGATGATGATTACAGTATCCTTTCATTAGGAGCAGACCATCCCTCCGTTGGTGTATTATGGTACAAACCAATAGTTAAACAAGAAGGTAGCAGAAAATTATATCTGTGAAAGTGTAATTCAAATAAGCACCTGGTAGACTGTAGTATCTTTTCTCTCTCTATTTTAATTCCTTTCCATTCACCTTTGACAGGCATTCATTGCCTAGCACCATCATAAAGATAAACAAAGTGTCTTGCCCTCAAGAGGCTTAAAGTACAGTTGTGGAGATAGACAAGTAAATAAATAAATACATGTCATCAGATCTTAGAGTGCAGTGATCGACGTGTGGGCATGCCACAGATGAAGCACTTTGGACTCGATGTGACTCGCTTATCTCAACGTAAAGGAAATTACACTTAAATTTGCCTTCTGTGTATAGAATTTGTCTGTATTTCAGGACTCCTGGTTTATTTTAAGCTTTCTGTCCTTTTCAGGACAATTTAGCACTGACAGATTGAAAGTCAAAGGTTCAATTGATTAGATCATTAAGATAATCAGAATAGACTCTTTCTGATGCAAAAGATCTAATCTAGACTCAAAGGAAGCTCAAGCAAAATAGGGAATGTACTGGTTCACAGTCCTGGGAAATGCCAGATTGCCCAGACTTCAGGCAGAGCTAGCTCCTAGGACTTCCCTAGTTTTCTTTTCCTCCTCTTCCTTTTCTTTCTTTTGTTTTCTTTTTCTCTCTCTTTATCAGCTTTGCTTCCCTCTGTGTGTTGTCTTTGTTCCGTCCTAGTGAAGACGGTTCTCCTTTGTGCATCCAGGGAGGATATCCCTCAATAGTCCTAGATTCCCCTCCTTTTCATTTATCATTATCAATCACAGTGGAAAGAAAACTTTTACCTTCTAGTTTGTAATTCAGTTCTAGACGAGTGTGATTTGTCTTCCTTTAGTGATGGGCTAACTTGGGAACAATAGTTGTTACCAGGGGACCATGCTTGACTAGGTCAGAGTCAAATGCACTTTCCCATTGCCCAGTGGGTGGGGATGGGGGTGTTAACTGTGACTGCTCATTAGAACAACTTGGAAAAGGATAATATTCCAAATAGAACAGCTCTGTTCTGCAAAGGAAGCAATACTTCGTCAAAGCAACAGTATGTGCTTCTCACAAAGAGAAACACAATGCAAGGATTTCTCTGAAATATTATATGAACACGTTCATACTATAATGGATATTTGTTAGATTGCCAACCATATACCTTTGCTTCTTCGAGGAGCATCGTCATTCTTCTTAGGGAACTCCTCTTCCCTCACTCCAGCCCTATAGTTAGCAGAGACCTGCATTTTCCTACAGATTCCACCCATTTGGCTGCAGTTGATTGGTCTCATGGTTGGCACCCGACTTAAATCAGGCCAGAGCTCTTTCTGAGGTTTCTGTATGTGGGCCTAGTGAGGGCATATTAGTTACTCAGTGACAGCGGGTTTAACAAAATATCAAAGGAAAATGTGTGTGGTTTTTTTTAAAGAGTTTATTTATTTATTTAACAGAGAGAGAGAGAGAGCACAAGCAGGAATGGGAGAAGGAGAAGCAGGCTCCCCGCTGAGCAGGGAGCCCGATGGGGGGCTTGATCCCAGAACTCTGGGACACTTAACTGACTGAGCCACCCAGGCACCCTGGGAAGTGTGTTTCTGTTTCCTGCTATGTGGAGGAAGCTGGTCCATAATTGGTTCATAGTTTGAATAAAGCTGATACACAGAAAGCGTGGATCAATTAGTTAGTGGTAGTGATTAATTGATCACTAGATTACTGATTTTTACCACAAGCCCTTGCCACTCCCCAGGACTCTGACTCCAGAACAAGAACAGCACTGTCTAATAGAAACAGAACGTGAGCCACAGATGTGAACCATGTTTAGAAGTTGAAATTTCCTAGTAGACATACAAAGAAAGGACAAAGACACAGGTGAATTTAATTTGCACAGTATTTTATTTAACCCAATGTAACAAAAATGTTATTTCAAATTGTAATCACTATAAAATGTAATTGATATACTATATGTTCCTTTTTTCATACTAAGTCTTCAAAGTTTGGTGTGCAGTTTACCCTCATGGTACATCTCAGTCTAGACGAGTCACATTTCAGGTGCTCAGTAGCCACATGCAGGGCCCGGCTATGCTACCCCAGTGGACAGCAAAACCCTTAGAGACATAGTCAGAGCCACAGGGATGAGGGACAAGGGAAATAATCCACACTGGGGATGCTTCCTGAGACGCTCAAACCAGATACTTATATTTTCTGACATCCTTCCTATTGATAAATATATCATACCAAATATCTATAAAGGAATTCCTTACTTTGGGATTAAAAAAATGTTGATTCTCTCTCCATTCTTATAAATATTCCAGAGGTTAAGATCTTTTTGTTGTTACTTTGTTACTTACACTGCTTTACATTTTTGTCAGCGGTTACTTAAATTTTTCCCCATTGACCCGGTGTCACTAAATACATTTTAGAAAATGATAAAAATTATCATAACTACATGAGAGATTTTCTTTTTACAATTGAAAAATACATTGAGGCTAATACTTCTTCTTTCCACTGGTGAAGATTTACTTGAAGGTATCTTTACAAATGACAGTTTAACCTTTTAATTGTTTTTTGTATATGCTAAATTTAATTGGTTTCTTGTAGCCTCTCATTAAAATGTGGAGCTGCAGTTAAGAAAAGTAATAAAAATTGTTTTTCTTCTCTTTGTATCTTATGAAAAGATAATCGCAGTTTATGTTGCTTTATGCCATGGCATGCATTGTGTTCTATAATGATGGCTTATAGTATTTTGATACTTTGAAAAGGATTACTGTAACTTTATAGTCAAATTCACTCATTATTTGCTTATCATAATACGTAATTGCTTGAAACAGAGTTTAGGACAGATGTAATGACAGTTTTAGTTCATCATCCATTCATTAAGAGAAAAAAAAACAGGTAAGCTCCCTGAGGAAGTGTCTTTCTGTGTCGTTTACTTCTGTATACCAATTGCCTAGAGCAATGCCGAACCCAAAAAGACTTTCAATAAATATTGGTTGAATGAATGCAGTAGTTACTGTAAGTTAGGGGCTCAATTAAAAATTCAAAAGGCAAATAAAAAATCCATTTTGAGCACATACTCTATGCCAGGCTCTGTGTAAAGTTTGTAATATATATTACAGATGTAAATCTTATAAAAATCCTATGAAACACGTATTATCCCATTTTACAGATAAGAAAACTGAGACACAAAAAGAAGTTAATATTTCCCAAGCTCACATAATTAAATGGCAGAGTTGGGACTGACTTCAGAGTTGTCTGATCCCAAAGCTTAATCATGCATTAGTTTCCTAGGGCTGCTATACAAAGTACCACAAACTAGGGTGGCTTAAAACAACAGAATTGTATTCTTTCATAGTCCTGGGGACTAGAAATATGAAATCAAGGGCCATGTTCCATCGGGAACATAGAGAGGAAGATCATTCCTTGTCTCATTTAGCTTCTGGTATTTGCCCCAATCCTTGACATTCCTTGGCTTAATTAGAATAGATGCAGGGGATGCATCCTTCCAATCTCTGCATCCACTGTCTTTGGTGTTCTTCACTCTATGCGTCTCTCTCCTCTTCTTACGGACGCCAGTCATATTAGATTAAGGGCCCACTCTCCTTCAGCATGACCTCATCTTAACTAATTATATTTGCAATAACACTATTTTGAAATAAGCTCCCACTTGAGGTCCCAGAGTTTAGGACTTCAGTATCTCTCTTTTGGGGGACAGAGTTCTACCATAACAATCACCATATTTGATAAGTTTGTCAAGCACAGTTATTTATGAAGAACCTAGAAAGCCCAAGGCACTGGGCTTGCTTGCTGATCTAGGAATCCAAAAAGGTATAATGTAGTCCTCCTTTAATCTGGTTGGGAGGACAAGATGTATTTCCATAAAAATAAATGTCAATGATAAGGTGGTTTTAGACATGGCTAGTTGGAGGTGACAACAGTACATATGAGAAGAATATCTTGCAGAAGTTCAGAGATAAAGCTCTCGATCTTACAGGGGAAGACAGGGCTGGAAACTGAGAATTGGGCATTATGTGCACAGAAGGGAGAGAAACCCCGGGAATTGGTGGAAACGCTGATGGTCATAATCAGTAGGAAAAGAGAACCGGCCCTCTATCAGGAAAATCAGAGAAGCCACTCATAAAGGAGAGGGGCCACTGTCCAGGTAAGTTCCGACAGGGCAAATGCTGTGAGAGCAAAAGAGAACAAGGAGGAGGAAAGGCCACTGAATATTTAGAATCAGAATGTTTGGGGGAACTCTGAGTGCACAGTTTCAGCGGAGTGGCGGAGGCAGGAAGTTGCTTGCGGTTTGCATTGAGGTTGATATGGACGGAAAACTAGACTTTGAAGGCCTTTAGCTGGTGGTGGTAAGGGAACCCAGGCTTCCTCGTAAGGGACTGCTGCATGATTTCTGGGCTCGGTGAAGTGCCAGCTGGCCTTCTGAAATCTCAACTGTGAGTTGACTGATGAATGTTTCAAGTGTGTCCTGAGTGCCAGTTATGTGCCAGGCATTCTTCTCCTTGGTGGGCTCTGGCAGAGAATAGGGAAGGCGAGAGCCATGCCACCACAGCGCTTCTGTTCCAGTGGAGGAGATGGACAATGAGCAAGCAGCTGAATGCATAGGCAATATAATTTCCAACCTGGTAAGAACAGCGAAGAAAAATGAAACAGTGTGAAGTTGGAGAGCAACAGTGGAAATGAGGGAGAGGTGATGAGCTAAGATTAAAATTTTCCAGTTAGGACTTAATGTAACATACACATTTAGTTCTGGCTCTGCTGTGCATGCTGGTAATATGGAAAATATTGGCCAAATTCTGCAGATTAACTGTATAATTTTGGCCAGTTTATTTAAATTTTCTTCTGTGTCTCATGGAGGAATTGAAAGAGTAGGAGCAAAACTCCGCGTCCCTTCTAACTCTGCTATCACTGGGTCATAGTCTTTCTTGCAGCTCTTCATCCTGTATTGGTGTCAACCTTAAAAGTCATCCATGTGTCTTTCTTTCATGTCCTAGTCCAGAAGTATTGTGAAAATATAGACATTGACAGTTTGTGATGATCTAAAATAATCACCATACTTTAAATGTAAATGATTATCATTTTGAATATATAAGAATACAGGAGGAGAAGGAGAGTTGAATTTTAATACTACCTGTAAGTTTTAAGCTGTGGCATAATGTAATGAAAGAGTAAAAATCATAAGAGAAGTAACTCCTTTTATTTATTTATTTTTTAATACTTTTTAAGATTTTATTGATTTGACAGAGAGAGAGAAAGAGAGGAGCACAAACAGGGGGAGTGGCAGAGGACAGAGGGAGAAGCAGGCTCCAGGCTGAGCAAGGAGCCCAATGCGGGACTCGATCCCAGGACTCTGGGATCATGACCTGAGCCAAAGGCAGACGCTTAATTGACTGAGCCACTCAGGCGCCTCATGAAGTAACTCCTTTTATAAGATATTTGCTGAGCGTTAAGTGTCTGCCTTCGGCCCAGGTCATGATCCCAAGGTCCTGGAATGAACCCTGTGTGGGGTTCCCTGCTCAGTGGGGAGCCTGCTTCTCTCTCTCCCTCTGCCCCTCCCCTCCTTGTACTCTCTTGTTCTGCTCTCTCTCAAATAAATAAATAAAATCTTAAAAAAAAATAAAATGTATTTGTTGGGTGTTTTTCACTGGATCAATAAAGGGTGATACACTGACTCTAATAAAACAATGGCAGGCTCTATTATGATTCTTAAAGGGATGTCTGTTTACTAAGTATGCAGGAGATGCCCCTTTAAAACTCATTATTATGGGGTATCTTTATCTAAGAAAAGAATCATAGTGTCATTTCATTTCAAATATCTGTGGTTTTCTGATTTTGGAGAATTATTTTGTAATTAGGAACACTTGTTGTTTTGAAAAACCTGGCCAGCAAACACTTGAAGAAAAATAAAGTCATTACTGGGTGTTTGTGTCTAAAGGGTAATAAATGACACCCAAATATTCCATTTTGTATCGCCTCATGTTTTCCAGTTCTGATAGAAATTGAAAGCTTGAAAATCCCATCTCCTGCCTAGATGGCGATGCTCTGATGGTGATGGAGGGAGGTGAGATGGCCCGCTGCTCGGTACTGGTGAATTCAAAGCCAGACAGTGGGCTGGGCACCCCCACCCCCATTCCCCAAATCCTACAAAAGAACATACTCTCACATGACGGTGCCAAGAAAATAAGGTCAATATGCATCTAAATAAATTACAAAGGCCCTCACTGTGCAGTAGGCAGCCAGGCCCGGAGGAGCCATGCTGGGGTCTGAGTTAGCACCAAATGTGCCGGCTCTGTGGGAGAACTGCCTTCCCTTCTTTGCTGGGGTGGGGAAGGGAAGGCAGCTGCTGCCGTCCTTCCACAGCCATCTTTGCGGACAAGGTTCAGAGTGATGGTGGCCTGCGGCTTCATCAACTGAGAAAGGCATAGTAAATTGGCAGCTACTATAATGGCAAGAATGTTTACTTCTCCGCCGGACTCCGTTTGGAAACGAACAGGAGAGTATGATAATGTGTGCCTCATTCTCTGACTTAAATGGTCAAATGCATCTTCTCTATTGACCTGTTAATTATGTTGGTTATGCCTCCCTTGATTGCCTGGAACTCCAGTGATAGGCATCATAAAAACAGATAAAACACATAGCCGTGACTGTGAACACTCATTCACAGTGCTGAGGCTTAACAGTCCAAAGTACCAAACAGGTCGCATTTGACTTTGTAGTAAGGTTTTATGTGTAATCATGACAGATGTTCAGGGAGATTATCCTTTTCCATCTCCACCCTGCTTCCCTGCAACTGAGTACATGTGTGACTTGCTCTAAAATAGCCTCTTTTTTATAAGTAGATGAAGCTCGAGGCCTTCGACAGAATGAAGTCAACATTCTACTTATCAAGCGTTTGTTTTCCCAACAGAAGATGCTCCTTTCTTTTAGGCCAGTAGCAGGCTGCCCTGCAAGTCCTCTTTGGCTTTTTATGCCAAGAGCTGCCTGACTTCAAAGCTACTCTATGTCATAATGCAACTTTAAGAATTTGTCCCCTATAACAATTGCATTTTGGATGGTAAAGATATTTTTGATGTGTTATTTACTTTGTTGCTGATCTCCCTTTAGGGGCTTAAAAGTGAACAGGCATAATAAAATGTTCCTTGCTATTTCACTTCAAATTTAGGGATTGACTGCACCACATGCCTTCTGTAGACTTATTTGGTTATCTCTAGCACTCTCCTCCCCGCCCCCCCCCCCCCGCCCAAGTTCTCAATGCCAAGTGATGGTTGAAGAGTTTGTGTTTGACATGGGCATTTATCAATCAGATTGTGACACCTTATGACACGATCTAATGTCAGATGAACTTCTCTAAGATTGGAAACAAGCAAGGAACCAGGGCATAAGAATCTCTCTGAAAATTTTTTTCAAAGCAGAGAGCTATAGATCTGTAGGAGGTGGTAAATAATGTCTTTAATCTTCTTCTATTTTGTATTATTTCTCATTCATTTCAAAAACTTCACTATTTCCTGGCATTTTCTCATTATTTGTTTGCATTTTCCAAGTCAATGAAAAGGTATGCTTAGGTTTTATCTAGAAGTCACACACATTTAAGTATTAAAATTTTCCTCTACAGATGCATTTAGGAAGCAAAACAATAACAATAACAACAACAAAACTAGGCCATTGAAAAAGAAGGAGAGCTTTCAGAGTCTCAATGTAGACCTTAGGATACATAGGAAGCTAATTAAAGAGCATCTCATTACCTTTGTGGGCAGTCACTCGAAACACAATGCCCAGCAGAACAAGGAGTCTGGGGGAGAACCCTCATCAATGGTCTGAGTCCCATCTCCCATAAAGCACCCTGGTTGCCGTTTAAGGGCCATACTGTACAAGTTCCTAAGCCGTGAGTGAGGTTAGAAATCCTTAGCTTGGAAATTTACAGTTGTACAGTACAGTAAAATCATCCAGGTCAGCATTTCTCATTTCACTTGCAGAAGGCATAAAGCCTAAAGGACTGAAGGATCTGTACAAAGTTGCAAACCAAATTAACAACTAGAAACTAGACCTCAGACTTCCTTAAAAATTATTTCGTCCTCCAGGTACCAAAGGAAATGATTCCCAGAATACTCTCTTGATCTGTGTTTTTTATTTTGGAGGTTTCAGTACTAATTTGACGTTTTCTGAACTGATAAAATGGGTAAAACAAGAGATCCATACAAATCCGTTTTCACTGGTCATTTATTTCTCCATGAAGTACCTTTATTTTTTTTCTTTCTTTTTTTTGTTTTAGTTGTCTGTCTCATAAATTCTCATGGTTCTAATTCTGTGTATAATCAAGGCATCATTTTTAAATTGACTTCTGAGACTTCTGTATTGGAGCCTATACTCTAAGAAGATACTATCATTCCTGGACTTTGGGAGACACAGAAGGATTAGATGCTATCTACCCTATCCTCAAGAAGCTTATAATTAATTTTGGGAAATGAGAAATCTATGGGAAAACAAAATCAAGCAATAATCTAAGATGACATACCTCACACTGTTAGATTTCTGGAAGCCTGGGAAGACTTTGTGGAGAAGATGATTCAGGTAGATTGTAGAGAAAATGCATGATCTAATTGATTGTGGTTATTTGTTACACAGCATCAGTTGTGAATGGATTGGTAGCGGCTCTTTTGGGTTATTTGTGTGTTGCGCTGGGCCCCATCACAATCAGTGTTCATTGATGGAGCATCAAGGGCCAACTCAGGTCTTTCTACCACTTTCCAAAGAACCAGAGGCTATATGAGAAGTTCCTATTCTGTGTGTTTTAGCTTTGTGTTTTCAGCGTTCCACTTCCGGTGACTGAGGCTGAAGTCTGGAACAGCATTGCATTTGGGGGAAGGGGAGCCTAGAGGAGCTTCGCTTTAGGATCTGAGCATAAAGACGAGTTTCTTCTTGCCAACACTTAGCAGAAGAAAACATTTTGATCTCTTAATTACGAAATTAATGAGTTGTTTCTTAAAACGTTCTTCCTGTGACCCTAGCAGTTCTCACTACTTAGGCATCTATAAGAAACCCCAAAATTCAAAGAACAGAGGAATGCATTTAGTGTAAATCTATAAATTTATAAAACTTATTTATAAATCAGTAACTGGGAACTTAAGCTTTCATAACAAACTGGTAAAAAGTTATCCTATTTGGGAATTCTAATAAAATATTCACCTGGTTAGTGTCAAAAAATTTCTGGGGGAAAATGCAGGAACTTGAACGCCGACTGTGATCGCTTCCTGACTTTACACTGGCATTAGTTTGTTAGCAGAATGAAGCTTGCTAGCTAGTGCTTTTCACTAAGAAGCCTGAAATAGATCACAGGTTGTTTTTTCTATCCCTGAGTTTTGTTTTTTGTTTTTTTTTTTCCTTTTTTTTTTTTTCAATTGCTCTCCTGAGAGAAAATTGAATGTATGACAGGGAAGACAAGCATGAAACCTTTCATAATCCAGGCTTGTGTTCTCAAGAGATTATCTTTGATATATGAGGCTACTCATTGAGTCTTTCCTGGAGTTTATTTATTTGACCACGTTCCCCCAGCCTTAAATGCCTCCATTAATCAATACTGAGCTTTTCCACACTGAGTCTGCAGAGCTCATCAAGATGAGAAATTTTTAATTAAAAAATTTTTTAAAAAATTCCCAGATATATACATAATCCTTGGGGAAATAGCAGATCTATTCCTGGTGGATAACATATCCACTGACAGTTGAGTTTTATTTTTGTCCCTGTCTTAGCATTATTGATGGGATTGAGGCAAGAAGGAAAGGGTTTACTCAGAAACATATTCATTTAAAGAAGCGAGGGTGCTTCAGGAGTTTAAGGCAAGGGCACATTATACGTTCATTGTCTCATTCAATGAGCTGGTACGTTCCAGGAGCTTGGTTGACTCTTGTGCTATTATGTGAACAAGATTGCCCCTGTTGACAAGGAGCTAACGGTAGAGGAGGCTGAGACACACCAGTCAGTGGCCCATTCTGGTGGAGCTTGGTACAAGTGATAGTAAGGATAAATTTAGGGACATCAAACTCCATGTGTAAGGAAAAACTTTGTGGTTATGAAAAGGAATGCAGACAGAGCCAAAGAAGCCTCCTAACTGATCCATCTGACTATGAAACAGACAATAGCCCATGTGGAGTACATGTCCTGGATCAGCTAGGCTGTGAGAAGTGCAGGTGGGCTTTGGGGAAGAAGCAGAAGGCAATGGAAGGCGGGAAGCACTCTTCTTGGTCATAAGAATGTCATTTTTTATGCCACCCTTTCTCTATTTGTATAGTTTATTTTTCTTAGAAGTAAAATGACTTTTAAATTAGTGGACACAGCATACACTTCGATGCTGCAGCGCCTATAGAAGAAAATGTCATTCATTCATATACTGAGTATTTATTGAGCACCTATCATGCATGCACGGTGGGGACTTAGAGTTAGGAAGAAGGCAGACACTGTTTGGGAGTAGGGAGATATTTTGATTCTTAAAACAGTGGTAGCTGATAATATATATGTAAATGTGTATTCCTAAATGTATGTGTCTGAGTGTGACTGTTTTTTGCTGTGTCAACTTACTTGCTAGGCTAAACTCTGGGGACAAAAGAGAGGGCAGCAGCCGTTCGGGAGCATACACATACCCTCTTCCAGTTATTCGATGAAACACAGATGTAGGTGTTTCTGTGAAGACGAATTGCAGATGTCATGGAAGTTCCTGAAGAGTTGACCTGAAACTGTGGAGATTATCGTTGGTAGGCTAGACCTAATCAGATAAACCCTTAAAAGGGACTGGGTTCTTCCTGGAAGAAGAGATTCCCAACAGCAACTGAGACTGCGGTTGCTCTCCCTTCGCTGGATCTGTCCCCCCTGCCTGCCTGTGACATCAGCTTTGGCCTGTGCCTCTGGGGTTCCAGCTTGCTTGTACTCTTCTCTTCCTGCCTGCCCACACGTCTCAGAAATGCTTAGCCAGCCTCTACAATGGTGTAAGCCGATTCCTCATATAAATCTCTCTCTCTCTCCCTCCTCTCTCTCTCTCTATGTATATATATATATATATCTGTACGTATGTGTATATCTATGTGTGTACGTGTGTGTGTGTGTCTCCTGGTTCTGTTTATGTGCTTGACCTTTGATACACTGAGACTTTAAAATAATACTATAACCTCATTTAACATGCATTTTAGGCTCAGAACACTTATCATCGCTTGTGAAATTAAGAAGATATTATAAATCTATGCAGAAATCACCCAAATATATTTCATGAGGTCTGGTTGGCCCCTCATTCATCATCTTTGCCTCACATCTTAGGTTAAACTGTGAAAGGCATCTGGCCACAGAGTGAATTGCCTGTGTGATTACACTGCTCGTGCTTGCAGCTTTTTCTGGCTCTGTTCTGGAATGGTGGTCTTTCCAGCTGGCTGGATGGGAAAGCAGCACCATGCCAGGCTCTGCTGGAACATTTGAAAACAACATTGCATGTAACGTAATTAAGTAGGGATGACTGAAGATTTAATGCTTTCACTAGCTAGAGTCAAGTCTAAGTTGAACCCAGAAACTTTATCTTTGTATTTTTAAAGAGGAGAAAATAAAATTTAATGGAAAACTTTGGACTTTTTGTTGTAATTCTTTTAATTTCATCAAAATACAGAAAATTCTTCAAACTCACTTGAGTGGATTTTTATAACTTTGTTCATTATTCATTGTGAGAGAAGTGTATATTTTTAAAAAACATAAAATATAAGGAACTACCCATAGTAGTAGCAGGTACCTTATGACCATATTTTTGCATTTTTTTTCCTGTGCATCTCTAAACCATCTTTACCCTGTTCTGCTGTGTGTCACAGGTGGCTGGATCCTGCAGACTCTTTCAGTGGTTGCCTTGCCAAATGGCTTCTGCTAGTTTTAGCCAATGGAAGGCCCTGGTGGGGACGTGGGAGGAAGGAGAAACTTAGCCTGTATCTTGCCATTCTTCTCTGTCAGAGGATCAGTGTCTCTGGTGGTGATTCCAGAGAGCCCTGTCCTCTGTAGTGTTCTCAGAGGGAAACCACTGCTTTTATTCTAGCTCCTCTGGAATATCGCTGCTCCTGGTATCTGATAACAGCATCTTTTTTTTTTTTTTAAATTTCTTTCTACCTTATGTGTGATAATGACTTCCTGATATTTGATTATTTTTCTCTAGTTGTCCTTTCAGTTCTTCCAATACCTTAATTAATTAGTTCCCACAAATGAAATTCTTCTATTAAACAGCCTGACAAAGGTACCCATTTCTTGGCAGTCTTCTGATAAATCCACTTACTTTATTAATATATTCTAAATGCTTTTCCATGGCCATATGTTCTAAGACGTGCATCATATTTTTTTTATCATCTTTCTTGAGGAATAATTTACATACAGTAACATTCACCAGTTTTAAGTGTACAACTTGATGAGTTTTGACAAACATATACAGACGTATAACTACCACCACACTTATGAGATAAACATTTCCGTTACTCTCCAAATTCCCTTGTGCTTTTGTGCAGCCAAATCTTTCTCCCTAATCCAGCCTCTTGCACCCACTGACCTGCTTTCCATCCATTTTGCTTTTTTTTTTTTTAAAGATTTTATTTATTTATTTGACAGAGTGAGATAGCGAGAGCAGGAACACAAGCAGGGGGAGTGGTAGAGGGAGAAGCAGGCTTCCTGCAGAGCAGGGAGCCCGATGTGGGACTCGATCCCAGGACCCTGGGATCATGACCTGAGCCGAAGGCAGACGCTTAAACGACTGAGCCACCCAGGTGCCCTCCATTTTGCTTTTTTAGAAAAGATTTCACGCAAGTGGAATCCTACAAGGTGTTGTCTTTTGTGTCTGACTTCTTTTGTTTTGCCTACTGATTTTGAGGTTAATCAATGGTGTTGTATGTATCGGTAGTATTCCTTTTAATTGTTGAGTGGTATTCCATTGTATAAATAGATTACAGTTTGCTGTTCATTCTCCAGTTGTAGGATATTTGGCTTATTCCCAGTTTTTTGCTCTATTACGAATAAAGCTTCTATGAACATTAGAATACAAGTCTCTTTGTAGACATGTGTTGCATTTATTTGGGGTAAGAAGTTAGGAGCAGAATCTTTGGGTCTTATAGTAATTATATGTTTAACATTATAGGAAACTAACACTATTTTCCCAAGTGTCCATACCATTTTGCATTCCCATCAGTTTATGAATACTCGTTGCTTCACTTCCTTATCATTACTTAGTATTGTCAGTCTTTGTAACTTGTTCCTTTTAGTAAATGTGTAGTGGTGTATTGTTGAGGTTTCATTTGCATTTCCCTAGTAACTACTGATGTCGGGTATCTCTACGTGTGCTTATTTGTCATTTGTGTATCTCTTTGGTGAAGTAACTATTAAAATGTTTCACTCCCTTTTAATAAAGCTGCTTATTTTCTGATTGAACTGACATAGTCACTGTTGTATTTCACATACAACTCTTTTATTATATATATGTTTTGCAATTATTTTCTCCCACCCTGTAGCTTGCATTTGTATTTTCTTAACATTGTCTTTGAAGAGCAACATTTAAAAATTTTTACCTCAATCATATTTTAATGGCTCTATAGTATTCCATCTTAGGAATTTGCCATAATATGTATGAGTGAACTTTCTGTTTCCAAAGCTTTACTGCTATCACTACACTGTTTTGCTCCTTCTTGTCTTCATATCTTCTGTGAGTTAGTTGTCATCTTATTTGGGAAAGTGCTATAATGATTCAGGATTGTTGTGTTTTTATCTGAGAAAGATTAAGTATTTTGAACTCAGTGGGCTTCTTTATATTTTAATTTTTCACTGGGGGCATAGAAAAAAAAAACAGTGCCTAAATCATATGAATTTTTTTCTATGGTAAAATGCATTCACTTTCGTTCTCCTTCCCTTTTAAATCTGAGAATTTTGTTTAAAAATGTTAAATACTGTGACTGTCTTAAAATTTTTTTTTGAATATGTTAAAATCATATTAATGCTTCAGGGTAAGTGTGTATGGTCAATTGATCATACACACTTATTTAATTAAATGATAGTAAAGGGATAGAAAGTTATGAGGGCAATAGGCCCAATAGAATGAGAGGGAAGATAACAGCAGACAAGCAATCTCAACAGTTGTTGGTTTTTTGTAACATGGAAATCCCGTGGAGAAGTAATAGCTGATTAGCAGAGAGGAGGAAGCAACCCTATGGATTTTACAGGGACATATTAATGAGAAGCTAGCTGATTTCCTTTGCAGAAATTTGGAACCTAAGAATTAGCAAATGGTAGTGGTTTTGGTATGCTTGCGTGGAGGTTCTTATAGCTAGACATATATCCTTAGCAGGAAGAAAAATGGAGATTTTGTCCTTAGAGACCTGACAGATCCCTGAAAATAGATCCCAGATACTGTACGTTGGATGTCCTTTTAGTAGGAAAGAAGAGCTTTACCATCCCTGCAGTAGAGACCCTCCTCTCACTCCTTCAGTGTCTACTTAACTTATTTGTGCTCCAGGTTAAAAGTTAGTGAATGACCAATAATCACAAGACTTTTGAGGTAAACTTTCTACCTAAAAAAGAAAAAAAAAAACCCACATGAATCTGTAAGAAGCAGAGAATGAGGGAATAAGAAAAATGTCTAAAAACATCTTTAAGGAATATTCTAAGTTGGATAAATGGTACATACTAATTTAGCCAACAAAATGAAGATGGTTTGAAATAGATACATTTAGATGACCAAAAACAACAACAACAACAAAAAACCCTCCTGGAAATAAAAAAAAAGAGAGAGAATAGCCAAAATTAAAAAAAATTAATTGAAGAGCTGGATGATAAGGTCAAAGAAATATTTCCAAGAATAATCCGAAAGGACCAGAGGGAAACTAAAACCAGAATAGAGGTTTCGGATGTTCAAAGTCTTGCTAAATGGATTATAGAAACAAAGAACAGTGAAAGCAACGTGAAGGAAGTTATTATAGAAATAATACAAGAAAAATTTTCCAAACTGAGGGATATAAGTGTCCAAATGACAAGTCCGGCACAGTGAAAGAAAAAAAAAAAAGCCAACATTAAACCACATTATCATGAAATTTTAGTAATTTAGAAATAAAGAAAATATTTTTAAGCTTCCAAAAGGGAGAAAGATAGTCCACATACAAATGATCTGAATGGAATACTGAAATTGGAAGCAGGAAACAATAAAACAATTGTTATGGTATTGATAGTGAAGATGATTTTCAATTATCCTTTAAGGATAATTGAAAGATGTTTTCAAACATGCAAAAAATTCAGAACCCATAACTTTAACACTTACTTTCTTAAAAAATTACTGGAGGCTATACTTAAGCAGAATAAGGAATAAGCTAAAAAAGTGTAAGACACAGGGTTAACCCTATTAAGAGGAGACCCAACACAGGGACATCCAAGGATGTCCGTAAAGGGAAATCCTAGGACCTCTACAGTGCAGCAGAGCCAAAGAGCAAGCAGTCTAGATTGAAATACACTTTTGAGAGGCTTTGGAAGGAAAACTACAGTAGAAAAAAAAGCAAAATGATTCATAAGATTTTATATGTATGTATATATTTATATAGATATCACTCAAGGCTATGTATAGTACTTTTCCAGACATGATAATGTAAACACTAGCTTTTATTTAATATATATTAATTTTTATAATATTATAATTTTTATTAATATATATAATATATTAACATTTATATGCCAGTATATAAAATAATATACATATTAAATAATAATACATGACTTTAACATATTAGCATACATATACGTATTAGTTGAGAGTGTACAAGTTAGATGTGGAAGTGGGATGATGGTGGTGTGGGAGAGATAAAAGGGGGTTGGAGGGAAAATATGGAAGTAAATAATGGAAGACACACTCTAAGAGTTGAAAGTCATGAGCCCGAAGGAGTGGATATTGGGAGTGGGGAGGGATAGGACAGGGTTTACCATTTTCGATTATAAACCTTTTAATACAACATAAATTTAGTACATGAATTACTTTGAAAAATTTATTTTTGAAATTATCATATTGTACACTTTAAATATATACCATTTTTATTCAAAAAAATTCAGGCCCAAGATATATATCTCCTATTATCACCATTAATTTCTGTCTAACTTCTAGGGGGACTACATGAAATAAAATGAAAATCTTTTCATGAATCTTAACTGTGTTTACTTAAATCAACTCTGCTTATATTTCAACAGCAAAGTTGCTTTAGTACATTCCTGATTTACAGTATCATTTTTATGATTTTCAGTAAGTCACTAATCCTAACACAAGATCAGTCATTCAAGTCATTTGGGTTAGTATTAGTTTAGACTCAATTTCTGTAACATTTCTCATGGTATAGACCTTTAGATTTCTACTGTACCTTGACTGTGATATACAGTAGCATTTAGATTCAGGGAGTGTATGTGACTAAATCTTAGCAATCAGCCCAAATTGTCCCTTGGCAGGAAGAAAGAGTAACCTACATATTTGTTTGAAATTATGGAATTACAGAAGTAGTGTGATTCCTTTCCTGGTTATGGAGTGAAACAGGTGCAAAAACCCCTGATGATGGAGCAGGTTATATTAACCTTTTCAACAAGACATTTGGGACAGGCAGTTAATCTATGAAGCCATCAACTGGAAAAAGACATCAAATCCTTACAGCTCTATTGAAGAACTGTCTGAAATGATATATATGTATATATATTTGGGTGGTAAGAAGGAGAAGTAAGACTCCTTTTGAAAATTAAAACAGTAGTTGTTAACGTTGTTTGTGAAAAGTGGCCCTAAAAGATTTTTCCTAGTTGATGGGAGTGTTTGCTTTACTGCATCTGATGTGGTTGGATAAAAATTCCTAAGTTAGGTACTTAGCTACAGGAGAGTATACCAACTCTGGGAATCTGCAGACCTGGCTGCCTTATAATATTATTTATAAGAGTTGGCATTTGAGACCAATAATGGGAAGACTTAAGTGGGCAGGGAGCTTTGCACAAATGGAAGTCCTAATTTTCTTGCTGCTTATTCATTATTTCAAGGCCTTTAGATCATATTGACCTGAAAGAAAGTTCCATATCAAAAGAGATGGGCCTGTTCTGAACTGTTTTTATTCTAAAGATTAGTGCAGCTATCGTATCATGATGGAAATTAAAGTAAACACTGGAGGAAGTGTTTTCGTTGTGATTATAGAGACTGAGGAAAAGGTTTTTAATGGAGAAGGAAAAATGACTTTATTTCTTTAGAGGGAAAGAAGTTTCTTTCCCTCTTTCCCTTTTTTGGAGTAAAAAGAAAAAGAATCAATCAGGAAAGTTCTAGTGCTACTCTGAAAGAAGGTCAAAGGGCAATGTTGAAAAATCCCCAAATGACAAAAAGTGCTGCACAGTTCAGATTAAAATTAATTTAATCATTAATTCAGCCAAATTAAAAGTTGACTAAAACATTTGATGGGACTGTGGATTCTGGTCTGCATTTTTCCATGTCCTCGATATGTACATACAGTATTGCGTACTCCTCTAATTTGATGGATGGCGGTACAAATCAGAAGTGGGGGACAGATAGTTGATCCAGATTGTTTTAAGTTAGAGGTGTTCAGGTTGAGCCATAGAATACTCCCCCTGGGTCCATTCCTCTTCACGCATATTTTTTTTTCCCAGGTGAAAGGAAGATTCAGGACTGTTTTCTTGTATCTGAAACCTGACTGTTGTTTCTGTCAATGAAATATTAACCACTGTCTGCTCATTTACTGAGCTTGGGAGTTGGCTTGCTTAAGCTTCAGGGCATATGGAGCCCGTGGGATTCCCAGAAGAACCCTTACAGGTTTGTACTGGCAAACCTCAAAGTAAAAGCCAAATACGGGATTACTGTGAATTGAGAAGTGTAACATCTGGGGACATAAATGGACAGTTTTTAATTGGCAAGCTCAACATTCAAATGAAATTGTAATAGTGTTCGCCAAATTTGGTTCACGAATGTCGATACTTATATTCAAATATTGGGACCTAAGTGATTTTGTACAGTAACTGTTTCCCAAATTATTTTAAGTTATAATAATGTAGCTACTTTTCGAAGATGGTAATTTCTGTGTTCTAAAACGTTTGGATGATCTCTAGGACAGAGTTGCATGACTCTACATCTGTGTCTTTTCTATGCTAGGAAATGATTAAGTAAGAAAATCATGATTGGAATGCACTAAGATCCGTGCTAAGTTCTCTCTCTTTCTCTCTCAACCATTTCTTTAGAATGTATAGCCAGTTTTGGGGTCTTGGTAGAATATCTGGATAGACTGATTGTCTCTTATAATTTCCATTGTTTGGTCTAAAGTCCCCTGAAATAATTGATAGCTTTTAGCACTGTTGAAGTTATGCCATTGATACAAACTTGTCTTTCGTTTCTCTATTTCCTCCTTTCCCTTCCTTGATGGGCCTAGATTCACACCAAATGTGAAGAAATATTAATAAAGTGGTATAGGTATTATTAATACGGAGGTCAAAGGAGATTTAATATTTATTTATTTATTTATTTTTTAAAGATTTTATTTATTTATTTGAGAGAGAGAGAGAGCACATGAGAAGGGGGAGGGTCAGAGGGAGAGGCAGACTCCCCGCTGAGCAGGGAGCCCGATGCGGGACTCGATCCTGGGATTCCAGGATCGTGACCTGAGCCGAAGGCAGTCGCTTAACCAACTGAGCCACCCAGGCGCCAAGGAGATTTAATATTTAAAGTGAATTGGTATGAACACAGAAAGGCAAATACATATGAAACCCTAGCATCTGTACCTACTTTGCTAAAGTTTTGATATTTTCCACTTAAGGTAAAATGGCCTAGAGTGTCCATACTATTGCAGAATATTCTTCTAGCTGGGTCTTTCGTTTATTGCCTCAACAATTTATTTTTAAAAAAATAACTTCTATCTTTTGTACATTTTTTTCCATGTTAATCTACTGTCACTAATATGCGAGTTTAGAAAACATGGACCCTTTAAGCATAATATTAATATTTTGGCAATATTGAAAGTCATGAGATATCAAAAGATACATGGACATGGAGACATGACAAACTTCATTCCATGACCCTTTTGTATTCTGAGAGCCTAGATCATAGAAGGAGCTAATTGAAAGGAGAATAGAGAAGGCAGTGTAATAATACAAATCATGAATTTTTCACGAAGGTTAAATTTTCTTGCTCCAGGTTGTACCCAGACATTGCTTCAGTAGTGTAGTGGAGTTCAAGTAGACACATGGGTTCTAAGCTTCTGGAAGGCAAATATTATTTGTATTAGTTTTATGTTGTCTGGTAGTATAAGGGACCAAGGTTATTGAGGATGATTGGATCTTAGTACACTAGTACTTTCCACAGAGAGGTGTGTTTTTGAACAGCATATGGGTTTCTATTGCTTTTAAATTATTCTTTTACCCAGAATTAACCTTGACATGTAGCAGCCCTTCAGAGGGAGTGAATTCTCAGTACTGATTCTACCAGAGATTATGATTTATTGATATTTATTCCTGTTTTCAGTAGAATATAAGAATCAAAGTTATGTTCTTGCCCATTTTCAGAGTCCCCATTGAATCAACAAAGAACAGTTATTGGTGTATACAGAACATTCCACAAGATAACCCAAACACAAAAACATGTTTTGTTATTTGGCTCAGTAAAATGTATTTCCTCCTATTTTTTTCTTTTACCTAACCTGCCCCTCCCCTGAAATTTTACTCTAGTCATTATTTTTTTAAAGAAAAATCTGTCTGTGTATTTAAGCAGGGGACTATCTGCTAAAAAATGGCTTTAATTTTTTAAAATATTATTTGAGAGAGAGAGCACAAGCTGGCGGGGGAGGTGCAGGGGCAGAGGGAGAGGGAGGCCCACGCGGGACTAGATCCTAGGACCCCGGGATCATGACCTGAGCTGAAGGCAGATGCTTAACAGACTGAGCCACCCAGGTGCCCTGGCTTTCAGTTTTTTGACAGGACAAGTTTTTGAAGCAAAATTAGTGTGCTAGAGCTTCATGTCAAAACAGTAAATGAACATTTTAACAATTGCTAATAACTGTCATTATGAGAAAAACATATGACATTGCAGGTTGGAGTGTCTCAGAATTACCAAGAGCCTATTCCAGTTCAAAGACAAAGAAATGCTACAGTTATAACAGTATGAATAGTCAAAATGCAGTGTATCACATCAGATTTTTAATTTATTACGAGGCCTCTTCTGTCACAGGCTTCAATAGGCTGCACCTTTTTCATGTCTGCATCATGTAAGAATGGTGCCATTTTTTCTTTAACAGACAGTAAAATGTCACTGGTAAATCATTACCTTCATCACCTCAGATAACTCAAAGCTTGTCTGTCAAAATGCAGGAAGGAATTCACATGATTACAAATAAGCTTATCATCACCAATCTCGGGAAATAGTGGATACTGCCAAATTGACAAGGATACCAAACTCATTTCAAACTAGGAGAGGAATTGGCTTTCACCAAGTTGAACATATTCCTTGGACACAACAGTAACCCTCCACATTCCATGTTGTACTCATGGTGCCTTTTATTTTTCTCATAGTGATCACAGAGATAAACTGAGACATCTACAGTTTCCAAACAAGCCTTCTTTATGACTAAATATGCATCTTTGTTAGAAATCTTGGCACTCCTGCTGCATCCAGAAATGAGCAGAGTTATTTGGACCTCCTGGGTTGTTTTCTAGCCAACCAGTGTCCTAGCCATCGTCATTCATTGTCTTCATTCCTAAGCCATATAACAAAAGCAGACATGAACAGTGCTGTATCTAGTTCCTGGTACTATGTGCTAATTCTCTTCAAGCCAGAATGGTCCTAACTGTGCCAAGCACATATCTCTTGTTTGGTTTTCCTGTGCATAATTTCTTCAGTTAAAGATTCAAGTGACTCTTGGGGTGGATTTATATACCTGTTTGGAATAGTCACAGACTTTTCCATTGGTGAATGTGCCCTTACATCTGTATGGGAAGCCAAAAGCAATTAGTATTCCAGTTGAGATCAGATTATAGCAAATGATGTAAGCATATGGCCAAATACTCCTTTTATGCCAGAGTCTACTTACTAGTTTTCACTTCTGGAGTCAATAAAGAAATCAATTCTGTCAAAAAAGAAAATTCAATAAGAAAGTCCTCTACTATATAACTGTAATTATAGATGAGAAATTTCTTTTGTAAAAGGAAAAAAAGAGCATAAATATAGTAACTCCCTTATAGATCATTCAACGGAACATGAAATAGCTATGCAAACAAAAATGACTGTATTTTCATTATTCCTTACATAGAAATTCACAAGGGAGGAATATGAACATTTTTTTCTTCCTGACTATCATTGTGATATGCCATCATGGTAGTTTATATACAGAAAAGGAAAAGCATTATAAATATGTTGGGTTAAGCAATAATTTAAAAACTGGATGCTCTTCTTTCAACACATTGATTCAATCATTAAAGCTCCCATCTGTGAGCTGGTTTAGAAAATATTGAACTGAGCAGCATCCCCAATGTCTTTGGCACTATAGAAGCCATGTTCTCACTGTCCAGATGACCTGTTTAATGACCTGATTATCAATATCCACTTCATGTGAATTCTGCTTGAACATACCCAAGTATTGTTGACTTTGTATGAAAAACAGAGAATTGTTTGCTAGAGAGTGGGTTTACATTTGGTTAATTTTATCATTCTTCCAAGGCTGTTTGCTCTTGATGAATAACTTAAAATTGTAATACTGCACTCTCATTTCCAGGTCATGAATGTGAAAAGTAATTATTTTATTTATACAATAATTACTTGATAGGATTTAGTATGTTAGAGTGTTGCATTTTTATAGCATTAAAGCCTTAGTATCTTTAACCTTAGAATTCTGTTCAAGTAGGATAATAAGTTGGCCTGTTTGCTAGCACCTTCTTCACCCCTGTGTAACCTTTCAATGCATGGACATTCCACAGACTTCCAAAAATGCTTTCTTCAGGGAGGAGGGAAGCCTGGTGGTGATGAAGCATGAAAACAGAGTCAGATGCTCACTCTTACAGATGCATTTGGGCAAATCGTTTTTAAACAAAAATCTTTAAGTCAAAATCTCATTATAAATAAGGTGTTAACAAAAATGAAGTAAATGACAAAAATTAAGCATAGGATCAGATATTTTTAGTGTCTTAAAAATCATATTATTGTATGATAAAACTACTAGGCCAACTGGGTTAATTCACTCATGCTTCACTCACACGTGTCCTCTACTTGGGAGGGGATCCAGCTAAGATTATTGTTAACACATCTAATTTCCCAAACAGGGGCACCTGGGTGGCTCAGTTGGTTAAGCGACTGCCTTCGGCTCAGGTCATGATCCTGGAGTCCCGGGATCGAGTCCCATATAGGGCTCCCTGCTTAGCAGGGAGTCTGCTTCTCTCTCTGACCCTCACCCCTCTCATTCTCTCTCTCTCTCTGTCATTCTCTCTCTCAAAAATAAATAAAATAAAAATATATATACATATATATAAAAATAATGATTTCCCAAACAGGGAATTTTGACATTAGGATTCATTGCGGGGGAGGGGGACCCGCTGGTGAACTTATTAAGTTGTGTGGTTCATGATATTTTTTTCTCGTGACAAAGTCCTTAGTTTGTATCAAGTTCTCTAAAGAGCTCATGCCGCATAGGTTTAAGATCTCTGCTTATCACCAATAAAGGATCATGGTGATGATAGTGATAAGTCACATTTTGTTCATAAATTCACTAACTCATACCTAGTGCCCAAATCTGGAAGTTAACCCTCTCTGAAAGATTTCATTATATTCTCTCAAGCTACACATATTTTTAAATTCCCATTCATGCAGGGGCTTGTCAGGTCTCAGTGTCCTGAGCTAGAAACCAGGAAGTCATTATTGCTGGATTTTGCTTTGTCGCTTTCAACCACCGATCAGCCAGTCATGTTGTGTGGATTCAGCATCATACATAGCTCTCAAAATTTGCAATTTATGTCTTCAAACATCCCCATATTTTCTCACTGAGATGACAGTATTTGCTTCTAAATGGATCGCTGCATATAATCCAAGACAAGTGATTTTTCTAATGTTCAAATCGGATTAAATAACACCCCTTGCTGTTTAAAACCTCTGTGCCTTCCATCTGTTCTCTAACGGAGATAGTGTTACCATGGCACAAATATAAAACTCTTGTGATGTAATGTATGACAATGAATGAAGAACATTTTGATTTCATTTTCTTTCTGTTACGACTTTCTAAAATGAATTTCTGGCATTAGAATGGCTTACCTTTCACTGTACCGTACCTTCTAAGTGACAGTTCAGTATGAATGCAGATGAAAGAATTTGTCACATGGGAAATAGCCAAATAGGCAATTTGGACTGGTAGGAGAATAGAAGGAGAAAGAGAGTTCTAAGCAGAGGAAACAGCATATACCACTTTTCACACTGTTACCTGGCAAACGTCTATCTTCCACACTAAGCTATGATTTCTTGAAGTCAAGGACAATCTCATATTAAATGTTCAATATATATTTGTGGAGTTTTGACTATTTGTAGTAGATATGCCTTTACTCCTCCTTATAGTCATACCTTTGCAATGTGACTTTGCAGTGCTTCCTATTAGAGGTAGTCTGTTCCCTCTCTCCTTGACATTGGGCTGGTTTTGTGACTTCCTTTGACCAACAGAATGTATCAGAAGTGATGAGTCAGCTCGGCACCTAGGCCTCAGGAGACGTGGCAAGCTCCAGTTTCTCTGCAGTTCTTACCTGGCTTCCCAGGGAATAAGCCAGGGCTAGCGTGCTGGAGGTGAGAGATGACACAGGATCAGAAATGAATCTTCCCACTTGAGGCCGTCCTAAACCAGTCAGCCTTCTTTGGACCTGGTTGCTGATTGTAAGCACATGAACAAGCCCAGCCTAAGTTAGAAGAACCAGCCCAGCTCAAATTGCCAACCCACAGAATCATTAGCTAAATAAATTACTGACTTTTTAAAGCCATCTGGATTTGGGGTAGTTTGTTGGACATTCAAAGCTAACTTGTGCATCATTTAAACTTATAAAGCAAAATCAATCTTGAGAAATAAATACTATGTTAAAATGTACCAGATATAACTGAATTGACTGAACTAATTATTACCTTAGTACCGTCCTGGATTTAAAACTACAGACTTACAACTTGAAGATGAGACATTAGTTGGTTATTTGGAAGTCAGTCTGTCTGTCTCTCTTTTTTCCCTTTGGAAGAACATTTCATACTCCACCTTTCTTTTTATGCTCAGTATTAACCAATAGTAACTGAGTAATAAATAAGGACTTGATAAATTTTGGTCAGGTATTTTGACAGTATTAAAAATCTAGAACCATTTTGAAGAAAACAACTTCAGTATAGAAAATCTAATGTCATTAAATCCAAAAGTCTGAGCGAAAACCATTTTATTATGTATCTTCATCTTTCTTTTGATTCACTCTTAATTAACAACCATGTAAGTAAACATCTGTTACAAGCTGGCATAGTCCTAGATTCTACTATGGGGGAAATGGAGATAAGTGTCCTCCTTTTATAAGCTTATCATTTATTTTGGGTGTCAGACCTGTGACCTTGAATTATAAATTTTGAAATATGACCTTGAGCCTTGAATTATAAACTGTAATTCCAGGCAGAATAGATAGGGGCATAACAACAGAGGTAAAAGCAGCAAGTGAAGAGGATAATTATTAATCTGACTGAAGAAACTGAGAAAGACTTTATGGAATAGTTGGTTTCTAAACTACACTTTGAATGATTAATGACATTTCCATAGGAAGAGAAGGTTGAAAAAGACATTCTGTGCTGGCATAACAAAACAAATGAAAACATGGAGGCTTTTGAGTATGTGATGCACGTAAGCAATTGGGATGGTGAGACCCAAGGGTTGAGGGGCTGAGGGGTGATGGTGGAAGATCATTTGTCATATAGTGACCTACTTCATAATTTTAAGAACTAAATGTAAGATAAATTAGAGATAACAATATAACTACCTTTTGAAAAGAATACTTTGAGGGGAGAAAAGTAGAACATGGACATACCTAGAGGGGAATTCAGGGGAAGAAATGTAAAGAAAATGGTATTTTTTTACAGCATGTTTGTAGACTGAAAACAATGATCCGGTAGATGGGGAAAGACTTAGACTTGTGGAAGAGAAACCTATAGAAGAGAAGTTCATGGATGGGTGACAGAGGGTGGGATTTGAAGTACAAGTTGAGGGATTTTTCTCTTCTGAGGAGTTGGGGGCAGTTCTTCTGTCGATACGGGAGGGAAATCAGAGTTGAAGTCTACAGAGTAAGGAAGGTTAGTAGATTTGTGGTGGGAAGAAGTTATATGGTGGAATTTTAGAGAAATATGGGTCATCAGTTCAATTGATATTCTGGAATCTGCTCATTTGTAGGGTGACTGTTCTTTCCTGCAGTACTCAGTGGTCAAGTATTTAGAAGGAGAATTAGTTACTCCAGTTGCATATGGACTATGATAAACCTTTTAATAATACCCCTCCTGCAGTTCACAGTGGCTTCCCATTCACACTGCCTTAATTCAGGCCCTGTGTCTAGTCTCCACCAACCTACTTCTGCCTTCCATATGGAGACCAGAGTGATTTTTATAAAACATCTCTTTTCAATCACTTTACTGTTAAAAATTTCATTAGAAGTCTTCAGTCCCCATAAGATCAAATTCAGATCCCATAGCATGATGCCTACGGCCATTCATTCTCTGCCATTTGCCCTTTCTATCTCATCTACTACTTTTTCACCACTGTGACTTGTGCAAAAATCAAACTGATGTACTTAAGTTCCCTCAACATCTTGTGCAGTCTTATGCTTCTGTGCTCATGCCATATGCTTGCCTCTGTCAATAATGGCAGGTATCCTTTTGTTAGTAGGTTGAACTCCTCATTCTGGAATCACCTCAAATGTTGTCTCTTCTGGGAAGTTTTTTTTGTCCTGTTTAGTGGAGTTAAGCAAGTTCCCTCTGTGCTCCCATAGTGCCTTTCTTAGTTGTGTTACAATAATTGATTGTGTGACTCCAGAAGGCAGAGATCTGGTTCTCTTCCATCTGTATATCTCCGTATCTAAAATAGTGCTCAGAAAAAACTGTTTGGTCAATGCATAAACTGTTGAATGAGAGAAATTGAGATTTTGATGTTCCTAGTGTGGGCAATGGAATATATACATGGAGATGCCATTAAACATGATAATGAATACACATGAGATTCAGGTTTGGGGAATGGGAAGAAGAATGATGTAGCCAACACACATGGAAAGGATGGGAAGACATTCCATGTTGGTAGCTGAAGGGCACATAAGCGTGGTGCTGGAGGAAGTCACAATAGTACTATGTCTTTGTCTCTTCTCACTAGTCTTAAGCTTGTAAGTTTTCACTGTACACTGTGCAAACTGAATAACTAGCTTAGTATTATTTTTGCACTGTCTATTCAGAGATGGGTATGTGTTTCACCTCAGAAATACATAATGCATGCATGTATAATTAACATGAGATCTGCTTGAGGAGTGCAGTGGACCCATGTTCATGGGCAATAATTTGCATTCTTTTTTTTTTTTTAAAGATTTCATTTATCTTAGAGCGAGCATGATTGGGGGAGGAGCAGAGGTAGAAGGACAAGCAGACTCTGTGCTGAGTGTGGAGCCTGACGTGGGGCTTGATCCGATGACCCTGAGATCAGGACCTGAGCTGAAATCAAGAATCAGATGCCCAACTGACTGAGCCACCCAGATGCCCCAATCATTTGCATTCTTGAGGATGTTTATGCTTATCTTATTCTACATCTGAAATCTAGCCTTACCCTTACATAGGTGAGGCTCCAAGTAACTGCCTGATTTAATTAATTTATGATAAAGTTGACTCTGTTTTTACCAATGTATCCATGTCTCTCTCTCATTATCAGAATAATGGGATTCAGAAGGCTAGGAATACCAATGAACCTAAGGGGAAGGGATCGAAGTGACTACCTGGCTTATTTCTTACCTAGGCTTTAACTTGATGGGTCAAGAAGTTCTTGTGGTTCACTTCCAGTCTAATTCAGCCTGCTAAACACACTGGTGCTAGGGATCAAAGACCTGAATGGTAATGAACAGGGTCAGTAGGCTTGTGCGCCCTCTGCACAGCCCCCATGAGCATTTGCAGCAGGGATAGTTGACAGGAGAGTTCGGGATTCTAATGACTGCCATAAATGGGCAGAGTAAGGCAGGTACATGCATAGAGGACTGGAATTTGGGAAGCAGACTCTCCTGGGAACTTTCAACTATGGAAACAGCTGTAAATTTTATAGATAACGTTCCACATGGAGGAAACACGCTTCTCGTGCTGGAAAAAGGATAGGCAGAGACTCATGTTGGCAGGGATGGGAATTCATTTTCTGTGCCTGAACAGACTCTGTAAGAGCAGCTACATGTCCGCTGGGTAACATCCCAGATGGATTAAGGAAGAATCTAGTCTTGTAAGGGATGGAAATTTGTTTTCCAAAGAGGACTCACACCAGAACCAGCAACCTTTCCTTTTGTGTAGATTTGGATTTGCTGACTGGGATGCCTTCACTGCCCTGCTTTTCTGTTCTCCTAAGTTTTGGCCAGGGATGAGAAGTGGACATGTTTTTCAGCTTTTATTACAAGAATCCAAATTTGGGTATCCAGAATGTCTACCACAGGGAGCTTTTGTTAATAGGGGGATTTTCTTGATGTTTTATCACCAATTTACTTATTACAATTCACAGTTCAAAGAGGACTTTAAAAGAACCAAAATTTGTCATTTCTTGCTGCTGAGGAAGCCCAGTTCCTAGAGGTAGAGGGAACTATGAAAGCTTTCTTGGCCACCAAATACGATTATTGGCATGTGCACAGAAATTGTTGCTTTGATTTTGAAAGGGGATTTCTGGGAATTCAAGAAGAAACAAGACCAATGGGGAAAAAATGATTATTGAAGTCAATACAGAAACTGTGGGAAAGCAAACAGGTCAGGAGACATTCAGATTCAGAAGATGGAACTCTTCCTACTGTAATGGTTGAAGGTTTATAAAGCTGAGCTGAAGGGGTAAGGTAACTTCTGAGTGACTGAGGGCCTCAGGGGAAGCAGGGTCAGATCCAGATGTAGCAGCTGGACAAGAGGATAAACTAGCAATGTGTGCGTTACCATTAAAATAGGAAACATTGTTCATGTCCTAGTGAATTTTGAAGCTGAGGAAAGCAGTTTGGGAGAGCAGCTGGAAGGGAGTATCATGCATTTTTCTCAGGGCTCCTTAGAGGGCAGACTTAGGAAGAAATGAGTGGAATGCCAAATTCTGAAGCCTGCGGAGAGGGATTTGACCCAAATGTGGACATAACGTGGAGACTTGACTTTGGTAATTGGAAATTACAAGCTGAAAACATTTCTGAATAAGAGTTATGGTTATGGGAATGGCAGAATTGGTCTGACTTTGTACTCTGGTAGAGAAATTCTGAAAAAAGAGCCAAAGATTGGAATCGCAGAGAATATCAGGGCCTGGAATTTAGAGGCTCGAATGCTATCATGTGGCTTGCCTTGTTCATAGGAAAGAGGAGAGTTCAGAATAGAGACTTCTCAGTTCTACACTGGGTTCCAGGACCGAGGGAGTAGCCTTACTGGCAGAGTGTCGTCAGGCATGGAATCCCGCATGACCTCATGCCCACAAATGGAAGCACTCTCCATATGTGACAGTAATCTCTCACCAGCATTGTCACCAGACATAAATGTGAGATTTCTTGGTCTAGACTTTAAAATAATAGAACTCTCCTCAAATTGCAGGCTGCTATACTGATCATGTTTAGTTCTGAGATTCCATGTGTTTCCAAATCTTATGGGTGTTATTTATATGTATTTTGACAGCTCCTGGGAACTCTGAACAGATTGTGCTCAATTTGGAGGAGTCCATCTTAACTTTCAATGGAAGTGTTGAAGGCTGCAATTGCTCCTGGTTGCTTTTGCTCGAGAAGAGACCCAGACCCCACGCAGGAACTGGGGTAAGACCCCTCCGGCTGAGATGGAGCCACATAGGAGAAAATTCAATCTACAGTTATTGGGGAGATAGCTGCTTTGTGTCAGGCACTCTTCTGTGCCCTCATAGTCAAGATCTTCGTCTCCTAGAACTTATGTTTTAGTGGAATGTGACAAACAATAAATATGGTGAAAAGAAATGTGTTGGAGAAAAAAAAAAAAGGAGTAGGGTAAGGGGGATTAGGATGCTAAGGTGAAGGCCTGGGTGCCATTTCCAGTGTTGAACTGGGCATCTTGAATAGGTTTCATTTAGAAAATGACATTTAAGCAATGACTTGAATGAGTGAGGGGTTAGCCTTCTGGGGGAGGTGTGATGGAGAGGGTGAGCCTTTCAGACAGAGGTGCATAGTGTGTTAGAAGAATAGGAGAGGCCATCACGGCAGGGAGGGAGGAGGAGCAGGAGGGATGGAGGAGATCTTCGAGGTATTGAGGAAGACTGTCAGCAGCTGTAAAGATTTGGGATTTTAGTTTAGTGAAATGGGGAGACACATGGGGGATCCGAGTGAGGGGGTGACATGATTTGACATATTTTGTGAGGATTATTCTCGAGTTTATACAGTTTGTGTGTAAGGGAGCAAGGGTAGAAAGATGGAGGCTCTGTCTAGGGTGGTAGCAGTGGGGTTGGTGAGAGGTGGCTGGAGTTTGGATATATACCAAAGGCAGATTTCGGGTATTTATCGAAGACAGAGTAAAAGGATTTGCTGATGGATTGGCATGCAAAGCGAGACAGAGACGTGAATAAAGTTTTTTGGTGTGAGCAACTGTGAGAAAGGAAGACCGTCTCCTGAGGTGGGAAAGGATGTGGGTGCAGTAGGTTTGGAGTAGGGGGAACATTAGAAATCCAGTAATGAAAATGCTAATGCTAGATGCTTTTGCCCATTTCTGACACTTGTATCAGTGTGAACCGATCAAAGATTTATTTTGTTGAACATTAGTGTCTTTGTGGAACAAAGGAGTGACCAGAAAAGAGGAGAGGACTTGTGGTATTCTGGGATGGGGAATATTGGCATATTGTGTAGAGATGACCTTGTAGCTCTTGGACTGAGGTGTTGTCTGTCATCCGCACTCTAACTTGGCTTAATAAACTTGATTCAATTAAAAATGAGGTAGAAATAAAGAGGAAATTTGGCGTGGTGGCCCTGTAAGCTTAGGGGCAGCCTGGAAAGCACATTAAACAAGTTATTTCAAGAGACATTTCTAAAAATCCATGGGACTGACCTGTCCATCTTGTCAGATCCTGGAACAGCAGGGTTATTACAGTAGCAAGTTTGCACGATGCTGAAAAGGCTTTTGGAATATGACACCTATCTCCTCCCTTTAGAACGGGAAGCCCTCTGCCTTATATTTTAAGCCCATTCAGCTGAATAAAACATGGCCAATATGAAGGAGTGTCAGTGCACAAACTGTACTTTAGGAGAAGGAGAGCCCAGGGCTCCTTTTCCTTCATCACACTTCCCTAATAACACTGAAGAATCAAATCTGGGCTATAACGCAAATGAGTGGAGCTTTCTATGGGACGAGCGAAGATGATACAAGCCCTGGGATCACTATGAAATGCGGTTTTGGCAGTTGAAATATCGTCTCTTAAAGTCCCACGCAGTTGGTATGGCAAAATGTCTTGGGCCACTTCCTGCTGGGCGTGGTTGCTCTCGCCTTTGGAAGTCTCAGCAGGCAGCGGAAGTCAGACACCAGGACAAGGAGGCTCCTTCCAGTGGGGACTTATCTCTGTGCTTTCTCTTAACCAGGGTTACCAGGGGAGGTAACCAGACTCCAGGACATTCCTGCTTTCATCTCCAGATCCGAGACCTCACTCCACTTCCAAGGACACTCTAATAAACAACTGCCGTTCTTTTAATATTAGTCTGAAGTTTTAGTACTGTGATAGAATAAAGGGTTAGAAATCTAATGCATTAAAATATTCTGTATAAGCAAATTTAATTTTATATAATTGCAGAACGTATAAATACGTTTATCTCATTTTTAAGATAATGAGTGCACACTTGGACTAGAAGCACACAAGATCTCAAATGAACTGTACTAGAACAAAAGTAGCCTAAGTGTTAAAACAGATATAATCTCTCATTAAGTTCACAGTGGCCGGACAGGTTTCTTCTTAAGCCTTCTTATCTGATTTTTTTCTCTTATCAGCATTTTGGAGGCAATAATACACGTAACTGTAGCCACAGGACTCATGCTATCAAGATTTAAAGGAGTGCAGTTAAAAGACCTCCCACGTGGCTTTGAAATGGTAATATTAAATACATTTGAGTGCTATACAAGTAATTAGCCATAGGTAATTAAGTATGGTTCACTTGATGATTATAGCCATATTCCAGACTATGTGGAAGACTCGAACTCTCTGTAAATAAAAGTATGATTATTTTCATTTCAAAGACCAAAGCTGAAAGTAGGACCCCACAGGAGGTCTGTCACCCACTAGCTTGCACATGTGACTGTGTAAAAATAACTTTCTGAGGGCAAAGATCGATGGTGTTCTTTAAAGAAGAACATAGGGACTCAATAACTAATTAGCTTATGTCTCTCTGTTCCTGTAATTGCAAACCATGCTGGAATCAACTTTCTGAAAGTGTGAAATAGCTATTACTGTACCGCTTGCTTCTACCACCAAACTCTATTTTTACACTTGGGATATTTCTTTTCTATGGACTTAGTTCAGCCAAAAATTTATATAAGAATTCTCTCTTATGTCCAAAATATAAATATAACATCCTTCTCTAGGGTGAAACTAACAATTTTAAGAAGAATATGAGGAAAAGGTTCAGGTTGATGAGCTGAATGTTAGAAGTCAAGAGCTCTAGACTCTTCTTTTTATCTTCAAAACAGAGCTGTGCCAATTCTCATTCTGGATTAGGCATCTCATAATTTACTTCACTTTTTTAACCTGCAAAATGGCACGGTAGACATCTATATATACAGTATTATCAACTCAAACTCACTGGAAAGATTCATGCAAGTGAATTGATTTAGAGATAGGGTCTGGCTTTATCGTAAGTGACATTTTTAAATAGACAACTGGGTAGAAGTAACATAGCAACATAAAGATAGACTTGTATTTTCATAAAACTTCATCACAACTAGTTGAAAAGTGGAAAAGAAAAAACCCACACAATCCAACCAGGTAATTTGATCTACTTAATATCAAATATTTTTTAGTAAATTGTCAGTTGCACTGATTATAGAAGTAGGGTCTTGTCTTTCTTTCACTTTCTTTCTTTCTCTTTTTTTTTTTTAGATTTTATTTATTTATTTATTTGTCAGAGAGAGAGAGAAAGAGCACAAGCAGGGGGAGCGGCAGGCAGAGCAGGCAAAGCAGAGCTCCCTGCTGAGCAAGGAGCCTGATGTGGGATTCGATCCCAAGACCCTGGGATCATGACCTGAGCCAAAGGCAGACGCTTAACCAGCTGAGGCACCCAGGCATCTCAGGGTCTTGTCTTTCCCTGCTTTGTTCACTGTTGGCTGACAGTGTGTAAAAGTGAGGCCACATTTAACATGTAGTCATGATCACAGAAACTTTTAGACCTAGTCATCTGGGATAACTACACCTGGATGACTCTCTCTCATTCTTCAGGCCTTAAATATCATGTCCTCAGACAGGTCTTTGTTGACACCCTCTGTCTAAAGAAGCCTTTTCTCTTAGCACTTTCTCTCTTAAAATCACTTTATTTCATTATTTTATTTTATTTTAAAGATTTTATTTTTTTTAGAGAGAAACAGAGAGATAGTGCGCACACACGGAGGGGAGGGGCAGAGAGAGAGAGAGAAACCTAAGCAGACCATGCTGAACACAGAGCCCAATGCGGGGCTCGATCTCATGACCTTGAGATCAGACCTGAGCTGACTCTCAACTGACTGCGCCATCCAGTGGTGCAGGTGCCCCTGTTTCATTCCTTTAGAACACTCAGAGTTTGGGGCGCCTGGGTGGCTCAGTCATTAAGCGTCTGCCTTCAGGTCAGGTCATGGTTCCAGGGTCCTGGGATCGAGCCCCGCATTGAGCCCCACATGGGGCTCCCTGCTCGGCGGAAAGCCTGCTTGTCCATCTCCCACTCCCCCTGCTTGTGTTCCCTTTCTCACTGTGTCTCTCTGTGTCAAATAAATAAATAAAATCTTTTAAAAAAAAAGAACACTTACGACTTTTAATAATCATGTTTTTAAGATGTTTGGGGTAATTGTCTGTTTTTCTCCTCCAGGATGGATGTTCCGTGAGGACCTTGCTTATCTTGTCTGTCAATGTCTAGCTCATTGCTGGGCACATGGAAGATACTCAGGAAATAATTGCCAAATGGTTGGAATAATGAACAAAGAAGATTGAGCACTGCCAAGGTCAGTCAATAACAGTCATATATAATTGATCAATTATATGTTGATACAATGGGGGAATACAAAGAATTGTATGTCCTCTAATAACTGTGTTTTTAGTTAGGGAAGTCAGGCACTTGAAGACATATAGTTGTGTAAGAACCATTGTATAAACTAGGGGGGCAAAAAAATAACTATCTTTCCAAGCCTGATTTCTATTTTGAGAACTGATTCAGCGGGTAGAAACAATTAAAACAATTTGGTGTCACTCCCACCGAGTTAGATTTAATTTCAGGTGGCTGACGTATTGACAAAGTCTTCAGTGGTTATATTAGTATACCAGTCTGATGACAGGCATTAGTCACAATGGCCCCGGGTGAGTTGCCCATCACCCATTATTTGTTCTATCCTGGTCAGGTAAAACGCTCTTCATTTCTGTCCTGAGAGGCTCCTCCAAGCGTTGTTGTCTTTCACATAATTGAGCCTTGCTCATCAGTCCCATGTCTCTATTCTGGCTCAGAGAAATAGGGAAAGACAGAGTGGAATACTTGTGATTTTTAATGGTTTGAAAGAGGAACCATTTATTTGCTCCCAGTTCTGCTGGTCAGCAACTTGGGCAAGGCAGAGAGAGTTTCATCACTGCTTCGCATGGTGTTGGCTGGACTCATTTATGCATTTGTGGTTGTTTGGCAGATAGGCTGGGCCTGGCCTGTTCCGAACCACTTCACTCATATGTCTGACAGTTGCATGGGACTGTCAGCCAACCCATCTTAGTTCTCGTCCATGTGATCTCTCCATATGGCAGAGGAGTCCCCCCTAAAGGTAAGACCTAATGCACAAGCACTTAACTAGCTTCTGTTTGCACTGCATTTGCTGATGTGCCATTGGCCAAAGAAAGTTACATAGCCAATCCCAGAATCAGTAAAGGAGAGAGGATTACACAAGGGGGTGGACACCAGGAAAAGTGCATCATTAAAGGGAATAAGCTAGATGATATTTGCAGGCAACAATAGACTAGGAGCTCTATCCTTTACAAATACTGTTATGTTCTCAAATATCATTAAGACAGAGCAGCCCAGAGATCACATAATTAAAATGGAGAGGTACAGGATCCTGGTTTTGTGTTAATGCTTTCATATCTGAGGCAGTGTTCCTTGAGAGTTCATTGTTAGAAGCATCAGTATGAAATCCAAGGCAGAATAAAAGGCCTTGTTAAGTAAATCCTTGCTCTAAAAAAGTGATGCCACCAGATATTGAGAACAACAACTCACATTCATCCTGAGGAACAAAGAACACATCAGGAATTAAACAAGCGTTTGCAGCTACTTAGAAAATCATTAGTTTAGCAAATCTTTCTTACGTAATTGGTATTTGAGGCAGCTTAGTGGAAAGGGATGCTATTTTGCTTTTATTAAGCATCAAATATTTAATGCATTCACATAACACATTTTGAGAAAAATCACCCTTATCCAATGGGCAATCTTGACTGCACCATGCTATCAAACTTTATTGCTCATTTTGCAGTCATAAGGGACAGTTCATAGTTTTAATGAAACAGGAAATATTTTGATTAGCATAGCAATTTTTATTGAAACATTTATAGTATTCTAAAATGATTAAGTAACCATAATTAATGCAATATTCATTTCTTATTGTAAAATAAAGATGGTTATTATCATCAGGCAGTGAAAGATAAAATGGGTTGCTTTAAATGGAATCAAGTCATGAAATAGAATACACGGATTGTGCAAAGCCACTTCCCTAATGGGTTCGCTGCTCACAATCAGTGTCCAGGGTTCTCTAGGAGTGCAACCATCACACAAAACCCAGGTGTTTTCTGGATGTTACTGGAAGTCAATGGATGAGACTAGTTTTGTGAAATAAAGTGAAACAAAAACCTCCACGGAAGAAAGCAAAGAGCTTTCCGAGTGCGTCTTTCAGTGATTGATGAAACGGAGTTAGATGACAAGATAACAGTATCTAATCTAATCTAACCATCCCCCAAATCATTATTTCAGCCATATCTTAGCATAGGAAAGAGAAGAGCAACTCAGGTTTAATGTGAGTATTTGCTGTGTGCCAAGAACTGCTCTGATTTCTTCATACGTATTATTTCCCTTAGACACTGGAAAACTCCGTGTCTGCCAAATGATGCATGATATTGTTGACTAAGTGACAAAAAAGTTCTTAGACTCTCTCTGCCATATTGTATGTAGAACAGACAGTAAAGAAATGGAAAATGAAAGAGGGAGATGATTTTTATATTGCTTCCCCCCTGAAAACTTCTCTGTTGTTTATTGTTTATTAGTACAATTCTGGATTTCCTTAAAGCGTATTGGTCTGCTACATAGTTATAAGAGGATCCAGAGGATGAAATACACATTTAACCTTTCAGCTCTGTGTCCTTATGGCCATCATCAAAATTACTTATATGTTCAATGTTCAGCTTGGTAACAGATTCCCTTTTGAACACTATATGCTATACTCTTGGCAAATGGACATTTGCATAGTTTTCAGTTTGGGGCTATTGCAGTAGTGTGGGTATGAATATTCTAGTGTATGTTTCTGGAAGAATACACATTTTGGTTGGTTCTATGCTCTTATGTCCAAAATATAAATATGTGCAAATGGTCAATTTTGGTAGACACAACCAATTTTCTAAAATTAAGTCAACTATATTCCACCATCATGTATGAGAGTCTGGTTACTTAATATCTTCACCAGCATTTACAAATGTTTTCTCTTTTCCATCTAGCCATGCTCTTGTGCATGTGATTGCATTATGGTTTTAATTTTCTTTTCCCTCATGGCCAGTGGAATAATCACCTTTTCATATGTTTATTGACTATTTGTGCACACTGTTTAGAATTTTTAAAGAGCACTTTTATTTGCATAAAGGGGAGGTACTTGGGGGGTAGTTTTTTTCTGATAACCTCAGCCAGAAAGTCATTTATTCATAGTTGGTAAATTCACTGAGCCAGCAGGATTAGGTACTGTGACTGACCAGCTGAGTGGTCTGCAGTATTCCATTTACTTGGTGTTCATAATAGAGTTGTCTTGTTTTGTTTCTTTTTTTTTTTTAATATTTTATTTATTTATTTATTTGAGAGAGAGAGAGAGAGAAACAGCATGAGAGGGGAGAGGGTCAGAGGGAGAAGCAGGCTCCCCGCTGAGCCGGGAGCCCGATGTGGGACTCGATCCCAGGACTCCGGGACCATGACCTGAGCCGAAGGCAGTCGCTTAACCAACTGAGCCACCCAGGCGCCCCAATTGTTTTGTTTCTTTAGGGTAAGACTGTATCGTGAACATTTTCTGCAACTTTTTCCCATACAGTAGCACAGATCTATTTAATTTTATTTAATGACTGAATAGTAGTCAGTATTTCATTTCACAGAACACAGAACTTATCCAACCAGCCCCTTCTTGGTGGACATTCAAGTTATTTTTTATTTTTTTACTCCCGTCAAAAATGCTTCAAGTGATATCATTGTGAATTTGTATGATTTCTGTGAGTAAATACCTAAAAGTGGGATCTCTGGTTCAAAGGTGGTGCATATTTAAAATTTTTAATTAATGGCGACCAGAGGTCCTCCAAAAAGATGGCATGAATGTAATAAAGTAAAGAATTCTCTGTTCCTTGCCACCACACCAATATTGGTTAATGTCAGTAATTTTATTTTTGCCAAACAGCTGGGTGAGAGATGATACATGTTTTCTTGAATTTACTTATGTCTTTTATATTTTTTTCTATAAATTGCCTGTTCATATTCTTTGCTCAGGGCTACATAGTTCAGCTTTTTCAGGGGCCAAGTAGTTGAAGTAAATAAAGGATTGAGGCAGGGGTAAGACAATGGGGAGTGAGGGGGTATTGCAGAACTGCCTCACCACTCATTTCACATAGGATTCCTGTTTATCTTTTCGCTCATCCATTGCAAATACTTTCCTTTTGTCTGGCACTTTGTTGTGTCTTCCACTATGTTTTTAATTTTTCAAAGAGCCATTTTTTTTGTTGTTGTTATAGTCTGAATAAAACAGACTTCAATCTTTAACTTTCAGATACTGTGTTAGAATTACGTCTTTTCTTCAGTTTTACTTTGATTTATATTGTTACTGTTTTTCCCTATCCTATTAAGTTGAATTCATTTTTAGTCTTTTTTGGTTAATAATTAAAGGTCAGCTGTGAAGAGTTTGACCACTCTTCGCCTAGGACATAAAAAAAAATTCCAAAAAGGAGACTCAAATAATCTTTAAAAGTAGGATGTGGCTAAAACCATATTAGAGGAAACTTCATAGCCTGAAATATTTTAAGCAGGCAAGGTTGAAGTCTTTCTTTCACCAATATCCACAAATGCAAATGGCATCATTTTAGTAAATTCCCATTAACCTTGGCTCTAGGTATTTGGAACTTTTAGTAATGGTGACAGAATTTGAATAGAAACTTCCCTATGCTTCACAAATCCTTTATAGATTATAACTTGTATAAACAGACTCAAAGAGAATATATATATATATATATATATATATATATATTTTAAAATCTTGTTAGAAAACTTGTCTTAAGCACCTTCTGACAATTTGACCCTGCTTGTTAAATATGAATAATTTGTGCACTAATTACTGATAACTTGTATGAGTTGGAAAAATCAGTTAGCACTTGGTTAATGTAATTTAAATCGGGGTGTGTGTATGTGTGTGTGTGTGTATTTAATGAATGAATGCTTGTAAAAAATGAGGGTAATTTATTTTTATATGATAGTAAAAGTGAATGTGTTTCTTCCCTTTATTCAGTTTCTGTTCTCTTCCTTAGAAGGCAATTACTGTTAACATTTGGTTGTATATACTTCTAGGACCTTCTGTATACACTTATGTTTATAGAAACATGACTCTTAAATTATAGATGTGGGCATACAGGTGCAGTTTTTAAAATATGCAAATGGGATTCTATCGTGGCTGTTTTTATTTCACCTATCTTTGTGATCTTTGCCCATTTGCACAGGTATGGTCTCCTCATTTCTCTTACTGGCTTCATAGTATTCCACATATATGCACAATGATGTATTTATCGGAAAACATTTAGAGTATTCTTTTTTTTTTTTTTAAATTTTATTTATTTATTTGACAGAGAGTGAGATAGTGAGAGCAGGAGCACAAGCAGGGGGAGTAGGAGAGGGAGAAGCAGACTCCCCACTGAGCAGGGAGCCCAATGCGGGGCTTGATCCCAGGACCCTGGGACCATGACCTGAGCCAAAGGCAGACGCTTAACAGCTGAGCCACCCAGGCATCCCATTGAGAGTATTCTTAAAGTTATACTTTGACAACAGTGTAATGACCATTTTTTAAAGACAGCTTTGTGCACATTCTGGAGGAGAAACCCCTGGAAATGTAATTCCTTGGTCAGAGGGGATGTATATTTTAAAAATTTGGATTGATGATACTAAATTGTTCTCCAAGAAGCTCTGTCTGTTTATACGTTCACCCTCTCCAAGTGTAAATGTCTGATTTCCCATAAAATATTCAACAGTAATGATTACTAATCTTTATAGTTTTTGCAGTAAGATAGGTGAAAAATTGTATTTTATTTTACTTTTGCCTAACTGGGAGTGAGGTCGAGCATCTTTTTCTTTGTTTATCATCCAGTTATGTGTACTCTGTAAATTATCTATGCAAAACATTTACTTGGACTTCTCGCTTCTCGAGTAAAATAATTTTAGGTTAGCTTTACATATATGCAAATATAGTTCTACATTTCTACTGAGGATTTTTATTTTTCTGAAACCCAAAGCACAATACAGATGACATGGATTGTGACTCTTTTGCCTCTCCTCCTACTGTTTATATTTACAGGCTATCTTCTAGTTGTTTTATAAACAAGCACATTAATTTTTAGATCATCGAGATATATCTTTGACAGGAATTCATTTCATGGTCACTACCCTGCATTCTGGTTCTTCCAAAGGTCAAGCCATTTCAATAGTCTCCCTCACTGTTGAGGGACAAACAAATATATTTCATCAAATGTGTTGAAAAAGTAAAATCTATTCTTATTTTGCTTTTCAAGACTGATAGTAAGTGTTTCAACAAAAATCTTTCACAAAACATGGCATGGAATTACTTCTCTGAATTCTGTGTTTGAGTACATGGTATGGACATTTCATTCACTTTAAAACAGATACTACTAAATTATTAAAGAGGGAATATACCTAAGACTTTTAGAAGAAAGAATTGTCATGAGGGTATGGACCTGAAAAAGAAGGTCCAAGTAGAGAGAGTAGAGAGAATTTGGAAACCTGGTTTTGGTCCCGTTGTGCCACTAACTAGTGATATGTTGGTTCACTTGTATTTGTGATATGTTGGGGGTTGTGGTTGATACTTTTAATGGTTTCTTTTGTCTTTCACCTTCTGTGCTACACAGTACAATTTCATGCGAGTGCTTTCTTAGCATGCTTGTTTTCAGGATGAAAATATCTCCTGAGGTCAGTGAAAGAGTGGTCACTTATCCTCTTGAAAAGACATGTGGGCGGTGGTCCAGTGGCGAATCTGACGCATGTGTGCACCGCCATTAGTAACCACACAATATTTTGGACTCTCTATTGAAATTGCATTTTTATAGAGAACTGGGGACTACATCAAACATTCCCAACTGGCAGTCAGATTTATAGAAATTTAAAGCTTAATTCAGCAGTGAAACTTGTCAGTCAGAATGACTGACATCCTAACAACTCCAAACCTACATCTTAATTTATTATTTGAAGGCCAACCATTCCTTGTCGTTTTAAAGCTGACTTGATATATACTTTTAAACCTTAACAAATATAGAAATATAAATATAAAAAAAACATAAAAGTGTTCTCTTTTGAAATCGACAATTCAGATTTTAAAATGTGTCTTAAACATTTTATTTTATTTTATTATTTTTTTAAGATTTTATTTATTTATTCATGAGAGACAGAGAGAGAGAGAGAGAGAGAGGCAGAGGGAGAAGCAGGCTCCCAAGGAGCAGAGAGCCCGATGCGGGACTCGATCCCAGGACCCTGGGATCATGACCTGAGCCGTAGGCAGACGCTTAACCATCTGAGCCACCCAGGTGCCCATCTTAAACATTTTAAAAGAAAGCATCCTTCCACTGACATTCTATCATCTATCATCTTGTGATCTCTAGCTATTCTTGCTGAGGGGAACCTGCATGCCGCTGTTGGGTCTTGCCAGCACACACAGAAATCAAAGTCCTGAGTGGAATTACCAGACTTAGAGATGATTATGTTAGCCATTAAATCATAAAGGACTCAAGGACGCCGGGGTGGTGCAGTGGGTTAAGCGTCCGACTCTTGGTTTCGGCTCAGGTCATGATCTCAGGGTCCTGGGATCAAGGCCCTGTGTCAGGCTCTGTGTTTAGCAGGGAGTCTGCTTGAGATTCTCTCTCCCTCTCCTCTGCCCCTCCCACTTGTGCACTCTCCGTCTCTCTCAAATAAATAAATAAATGTAAAAAAATCATAAAGGACTCATTTTGCAAAAATTGGAAAATCCCTACTGTGCAGGTAAGTTTACTTCATTGAAATTGTTGTTTTTACAGTTGAGGCTAATACAACAGACAGTAACAAAAGATACCCCTAAGTGCACAATATAATCTGAGTACAGCAGGCTGCATATTATTGTTTTTAAAAAAGACCTACATTGATAAAATATATATATATTTTACACACGTATTACTATTACTGAGAAAAATGACATGTATCCACTCAATATTTATGTATAAAACAGGAACCCTAAAGTCTTGAGTATGTCTCTTTAAGAAACTCTGTCTCAAGGCATCTTTTTAAAAAGTGATGACCTTTGGGAAAAGCAGAATTAATGCTATAATAAGAAGCTCACTGATTGTGAGAGGATGCCATTGTGAATTAATAGATATGTCAATATACAACATCTTTGAAAGGAAATGCACTTTACTTTACTTTCAAGAGAGACAGCATGGTAGAGGGTCAAGGAGTATCTGACAAATTGTTAGGAGATGTAAATTCTGGTCCTGGAACTGGTACCTGTAATTTGTGTTATCTTAGAATAGTAAACTTTGAGGGTCAAGTTTCCCTTAGTTGTAAGATGAGGCACTGGATGGTTCTTGGAGTCTCTTCTGTCTCTGATAGTCTGATTCCAAGAGACTCACATTCATCACAATGAATTCTCCAGTGCAAAAGCTACTAGCTGGAAGCAGTCAAAGCACTTTTGGGAGCAACTGTGATATTCCCCCTCATTCATTTATTTATCAAATAGTATTAGTTACTTAATATGTTCCAGATACACTCTAGGCATTGGGAATAGAAAATGAATCAAATACAGTCTCTGGCCCCAAGAAACATACAGCTTACGAGGAGTCAGCCACATAACAAAAGAGTGTTTCAGATGCACGACACACAGTGCACAGGGGGTACGCACTGGGGAGGAGGAATCTGCCACCATTTAGTTGGATGAAGGGAGAACAGACAGAAAAAAACTTTGAAGAGGAGGGAAGAACTGAATAATCTCTCGGAGTTCGCTAGAGGGATGGTGGATGGTATGGAGTAGGCGAGAGTGGGGAACCTAAGATTGCACTGAAATGGTTATTTACTTAGGAAGAATGAGAGTTTTAGGCTCAAAGAGAACATAAGCATTTGTGAATTAAATTCCACTTTGTATATCAACACCAAGATGTCGTGATTATTAATTAATATGGTGATGGCCTGCGAGATGTAGGAAGATGTTCACAACACAGAGGAGAGCGCTAAGCTGTCCTTTTAGGGAATTGTAGGAAGGGAGCTTCGTAAATTTGTAGTTAACTGCTTTTATTATTTTTTTTCTTCTTTTATGCAGGTAATGGATTAAAACATAACACAGAAGGGTGCTCTAGTTACATGTATTATTTAAACTAAAGAATGAAGAAAATAGATTGCTTATTGCAGAGCTATACCTTTGTACCTATCCATATATACACCAAAAAGTATGCTTTACTAAATAATAATCCCAAGAGAACAGGTTATGACTAGCAGGTTAATGTTTGTTATTTAACCCCCGAGTAAAAAGTGGGCACTAGGGCTACAGTGAGCCTGTCATTAACCGCTGTAATTTCTTAGGGTTATTGCTATTGTATCATGAACATATCTAATGACCGAACAGTTTTATTTGCCGTGTATGTTGTATTTACCGTACTTTACCGAGATGGTCCCTATATCCCTGCAGAGGCTGTGCTTCCACAAAAATACTGGAAATGATAGCGGACCCGTTATTCTTTTTTATTGGTGTCAATCATTTTGATGAGGGGATATCTGAACGTGGCATAGGCCTTATTGAGAGGGCTGCACGTGCCCTTGAACAGCTCAGCTCTGGACTTCGTGTGATATGTGATGCAAATATCTGTTTGTCTTCCAGACTAGATTGTAAGCTCCTCTGAGGGTAATAACCTCGTCGTCCTGACTTTTTTATATTACTCCTATGTATGCGCCCTCTATCCCCCTTCTCTTCTCAGACCTGATGAAACGCCAATGTTTGCTAAGGAAATAACATAACTACACAGCATGTGATAACTCTGTGTAAAACAAATTAGTATTTTATATTCTTGACATTGGGATATGTGTTTTATTAATTAGCAGACTAGCTTGAAGCCAGCCAACCTTGAATTTGAGTCTGGTCCTGCCCTGTGAGGGATGGTAAAGTAGAAGCACATGCTTATCACAGGCCTCTTTCTATTCCATGCATAGTATCGAACACTTTGTCTCATTGAATCTGTACAACAACCAGGAAAAGTATGCTAAAGAATCCCTTTTACAGTTGGAAGAACTGAGGCTCAATTAATTCCCCAGGTTCCCACAGCTAGTAATTATTGCAGCTGGGATGTGTTCACAAACATTTTTCCAAAGCTTGTACACTGCTGCTTCTTTGAAATTCCTGTGTGCCCTTGGATGAGGTACTGGCATCTCTGAGCCTCCATTTTTCCATTTCGAAAAATGAGGGTGTGACGATGAATTTTCAGTGTCAAATTGGCTAGGCTACTACGCCAAGCTTTTTGGTCAAATACCAGTGTAGATGCTGCAGCGAAGGTCTTCTTAAGATGTGATTAACGTTTCAATCAGTATACTCTGAGTAAACAGATTACCCTCCATAATGTGGGTGGGCCTCATCCAGTTAGTTGAAGACCTTGAAAGACTGATGTCTTCGGAAGCAGAAGGAATTTTGCCTCCAGACCTCAACATAGAAATTCTACCTGAGTTTCTAGCCTTCTAACTCAAAACATCAGACAATAGCAGCTTGCTGGATTTTCCACTTTCTGGCCTGCCCTTCAGATTTCAGATTTACCAACCATATGAACCAATTCCTTTAAATAAATCTCTCTGTCTCTCTATGTCGGTGTCTGTCTCTGCCTCTCTCTGTGTATACGTACATACATTTATTCTATTGATTCTGTTTCTGTGGAGAACACTAACACAGAGGTGAAGAATACTTATTTCGTGGATATAAAAATAAATACTGGATGGGGTAATTGATGTAAAAACACCTAGCATTCCCAACCACCCAGTATGAGTTTTGTTATGTTTCTTCTCCATTTTTCGTCTCTTTCCCTACTGTCTTCTTTCATGCTTGCTTTAATTTTTTCTTTCTTTTGCCTTTCCCTTGTGATGCAACAGTTTCTTTATGGCATAAAAATAATATCTTTTTAAATTTACTAACTGTTTCAACACAAATATTCTATTTAAAGTAGAGTGATAGTGCATGACCATTACTGCCTACAGTGGTATTTACATGATTGCTTTCACAAGTGAGTAATGATAATTCATATACGCCACGTGGCTGTGAGTAATTGTTCCCTTCTGAAGATAAAGGTTAGAACGGTCTGTAGCCGTCAGAAGTTATTCACTGAGTGTGTACAGTTTCAAAATATATTTTCCAGAGTGGTGTTCTGTCTCTATTTTCATTTAAATATTCCTCATTTTTATGCAACGCAGACTTTACATTGGAAAAGCATTTTATTGTTTTCTTCATGGGATAAGTAGTATGGTGAATTTGACACTCAATTCACTTTTCCTTCCGTAACAAATTAGAAAACGCTGGGAGTTGTGAGGTCTCAATATAGGGATTGAGAATGTGTGTAGGGATATAAGATGAGAGAGAGCAAGAGAGACAAAGGAGAGAGGGAGAGAGATTTGAGAGGGCAGCACGAAGGCTCTTTTATCACTGAAGCTATCACCAGCGTCTTAACTACTGATTCATGAAATTTAATTTACAAGAAAGAAGGTTTGCTTCTTAATACTCTTGGGAGGCAGCGCATGGACCGAATTCCCACTAAGATGTCAAATGTAAGCTCCTAAAGGGCAGGGACCGCGTCTTGATCACGGCTGTAGTTTTGACTGCTAGCACATAGGCGCTTAATAAACATTTTGATTGGATAAATGATGCTAGAATCGATTCTGGAGTCTGTGATGAGTTAAGCAGGAGTGTGTGGATGTACTAGAAGCTTAGCAGCAAAGGTGGGGCAATTGATGGTGTAGAAGGGGACAAAGGAAACAGAGAAGCTTTGTAGTAGAATAAGCCAACTTGACACAGATCAGGACGGTGTCAGCTTCCTATCTCTACTTACCTCTTAGGTATAAACTGTGCTGACGAGTCAACTGGCCAGCCAGCTATGCTGCTAGTCATGGCTGAACCGAAAACAGCCCCTGTGGACAGCCCAGGGGGCGGGCAGCCTGGTAGGATGGCAGGCATCCAGTGACCATGCACTTGGCTTTCCCTGGCTGAGATCTTGCTCTCTCCGGCAAATCCAACCTCTCTGCCATTCCTGAGGCAGTATCTGTTGTGCTCACTGTTGCAGTGCTATCCTGAAGGAGTTAACGCAGCTTCCAGAAGGGGCCTAATTTAGAACCTGGCAACAACTTAGCCACTGAAAGAAATATGGCTCATGGCATGCCAGGTGATATAAATTAAAGTTAATGTTACATGTGATGAAATGTCCTTTTAGATATTATGTGTAGTTTTGAGTATTAGGAAGTCCCAGTAGGCTACTTTTTTTAGAAATCATTCTACAAGATTTCCCCTTATATTCCTTCTTTTAAAACCACCAGGAAAAGGTGATATGAATAATCATATTTTTAGCATAGCAGGTAGACTAAACATAAAAAGTTATTAATAATAGACTCTGAAAATTTCTATCACAGAAATAACAGCCAAAAGGTTAGCATACATTGTATAAAAAGCTCACATTTCTTTGGTTAAAAAAATAAACAGTAAAGCTCCCTTAAGAGTTTGCTTAAGCGGAGATATAATTAGTTTGCACACATATGGAAAAATATCCAACTAAGCTACAAAGAAATTAAATTTAAAGCATCTATGACATTACCTCATAGTCTGGCTGTGCAAACCTGGAAAAATTACTTGATCTCCCTGCTTCAGGTTTTTCATCTGTTAAATGGGGTAAAAATATGACACAGGGATACTATGAGCATCTCATGTATTTTTGTGCATGTATTAACCATACATGAAAACTGCTGACACACTACCTGGCTCAGAATAAGGCTCAGTAAGCTTAGTTGTTATCATTATTATCCCAGTATTTTAAAAAAGTGATCATATAAGCTAAAAAACATGCTGTGAGAAGTACGTATGTTCATACTGCAGCTAGCGGTATAAATGGGAATAAGCTTTTTGGAAATCAGTATGAAAATATGGTTTAAGAATTGTAAACTTTTGGGCAACTGGGTGGCTCAGTTGGTTAAGCGACTGCCTTCGGCTCAGGTCATGATCCTGGAGTCCCGGGATCGAGTCCCACATCGGGCTCCCTACTCGGCAGGGAGTCTGCTTCTCCCTCTGACCCTCCCCTCTCTCATTCTCTCTCTGTCTCTCAAATAAATAAATAAAATCTTAAAAAAAAAAAAGAATTGTAAACTTTTATATTCTTCACACAGCCAATTAAAGGTTATTTACCTTAAGAAAAAAAGATTCGGAGAAATTCAAAAATAACTCTGTGTACAATATGCATAACCCTCACACTACTGCAGTGCTCAAAAAGTCTCTTTCTATGAAGAACTATTATGTAGTCATTAGAAATAATAATTACAAAGATTATTTAGCCAACCAAAAAACATTAGTATGAGGAAGCAAATAATGCAAATAAAATAAAAAATGGTCCCTATAGCAAAGACAGTGTTTTCTGATTTTTCATTATCAGTAGCCCCCCCCCCCCCCATCCCCATTTTGGCTCTGGGATACAGAGCAGAGCAAATAACTCCTCAGGAAAGAAAAGGAAGTGACATGGAGGACACGTCTTGTGAGTGTGGTAAGTTGGAGACAGGGAGTTAAGGGAAGTGAAATAATGAGGCCATCCCATCATTGCCTCCCCACTTCCCCCCAGGCTAAAATCTTAGAGGGAGTGGGTGTTACCAGATAACAGTGACAAGAAAGCCAAAAGCAAAGAGCCTTTTGTGTCCTACTTTCCCTGTGGAACTTGGGGTGGGGGAAAAGGAGAAGTCCGCCATGCCTAGTAACCTTGCAGCAACATGATGCAGGCCCAGCAGGATGGGAGGGGTGATATGGTAAGCTTGCACAGAGGCGCAGTTGTGAGTTCGAGCCTCCATCAGCTCCCATTGCCATGGAACGGGCCCCAAAGTTAGAGAATGTGCAGTATGCACTGTGGGAGAATAAGAGAATAGCTAAAGCGAGAGACTTTCATGAAAGTATTTGCCTTGAGGTGGAGATGATCTTGACACATAATCCATGGGAGGTTCACTTGCACCAGGAGCTACTTAAAAGCTGTGACTAGAACCCAGAAGGGTGAGATTAAGGTGGTGTTAAAAATAGGAGAAAGGTTACCATACTCAGTCGGAGGCAAAAAACATCGCAAATGCACTGCTACTTGCTTAGTGGACACCAGTATGAGGGGCATTTGGTAGGTAGAATAATGGCCCACCTAGGCATGTCTGCATCCTAATCCCTGGAACCTGTAAACATTCTACCTTTGTTGGCAAAGGAGGGCATTGCAGCTGTGACTAAGTTAAGGACCGTGAGATGGAAATTATCCTGGTTAAGCCCAACGTAATCACAGGGGCCCTAATGAAGGTTGAAAAGGAGGCAGGAGTGTCAGAGTCAGATGAGATGTGATGATGGAAGCAGAGGTCAGAGTGATGTGGTCATGAGCCATGGAATTGTGGGTAGCCTCTAGAAGCTGGAAAGGGCAAGGAAACAGGTTCTCCTCCAATGCCTCCAGAAGGAATACAGCCTTGCCAAAACCTTGATTTTAGGACTTCTGCCCTCCTGAACTGTAAAATAATATAGTTGCATTTTTTAGTTTTTAAGCCAATAAGTTTGTAGTAATTTGTTACAGCAGCAATAGGAAATTAATAAAGGATCCAAGAAGAAACCAGGCCAACCTTTTCACAGCAGAGACCAACAGTGATCGCTAAGGCACCATGTGGACTCCCAAGTCCAAAGTGCCCCATGGACACGTGAGCTCATGGATGACTGCCATCTTGGGGAGTGGTGCGGTGGTGGAGATGTGCGTGAGGGGAATCTCAAACTCAGTTTTTACCTGAAAGATACTGACTGACTAGGCATAGACTTCTCATAATTGTCAAGTTTACATTTTTCTTCCTGCTACTTATTTGGAGGAGGCTCACAGGAAAATAGATCAGTCATACCATGAAACTGAGTAAGAGTAGGTGGTTACACTGCTGTGATCATAAGTAATAATAACGTATCACTGACTGACTTAGTGTCATATGCCAGGGACCACCCAAGCACTTCACGTGCTTTTTGAATGCTCAGAACAGTACTCTGGGGAAGGAACTGTTACTGCCTTCATTTTCACAGAAGCAGAAACTGAGGGATCAAGAAATTCACTAATTTACCAAAGGTCTTGTGGGTTTTAAGCTGCTGAGTCAAAATTTGAACACAAGGCTGAAAGGAAATATAGGAAAGTGAATACAGTTTGATTTATTCTGTTGGCACGATTGTGGATTTGTTCTTTTCGTTTTATTTTTTGTTTATGGCAAAATAAAGCCATGATCACACTTTTTTTTTTTTTTAAATATTGGCAATTTCCAATCCGTGAACAAGTTGTATTCTGAAATTGCCAGCCAGGAGAGTTGGAAAAGCATGTGGTTTGTAGACAAACAACTGCTGTATTTGAGTCTCTACTCTAGCACTTATTTGAGATGGTACATTGGGCAATGTACTTAACGTCTCTGAGTTTCAATTTTCTTATTTATGAAATGAGGATAAAAATACCTGTATTGAAGGCCTTTTTGAAATATAGTGCCTGAAATATAGTCACTCAACAAATGCACTTTCCTTTCCCCAACAAAAGCTTTATTTTGATAGTTATTAGTACTGGCAACCTGGTTTCCTATTTAAAACAATAAAATTCTTGAAGGCTAAAATTGCAGATCAGTCACCAAATCTGTGTCACTTACAATTTACTGGAGGTATTATACTAGGAGTGCTCTTTCAACTATACATACCTATTGGTCCTAATATTGCTTCAGTGGGAAACGAAATCTGAGTTACAACTTGGTGGGACAAGGATATGTGCTGTCGGGCCCCAGACATGAGTGAGCTGTACCCTCTGCCCTTCTTCTTCACCACCCGCAGGCTTGGCAATGAGCTCTCCATTAATACTGTTGAAAAGTATAGCTGGTGGTGAGTAGGGTGTGAGAATCGGCATTAAGGAATGGGGTAGGACAGAGCTTTTTCCAAAAAGAGGTTGGGTAGATATCCCTGGGCAATTTTACTCAATTCTCTGCTGCTCTAGAGAAGAGAAACATTCTCCTGGGGGTCAAATCATGACTAAGTATCATTGCTTCCATCGCTGGGTTATCAGGCCTTAGAACTGACTCCATAGATCTCTCATTGGCACACCTAGGTCATTCATAAAATCTAACACTTACAGTGGATTCTTGGGCACACACTGTAATACACAAAAATCTTTCGCCAAGCTTATAGTTAGGCGCTATCTTTGCACTTATCTGTGAGAACCCATGCCATGGCTAAGCAAACATCACTGTTTAGCAACCCTGGATAGAATCAGTTAATCAGGACATTATTTACCATTGAGTATTTTGTGCAGTTTGTACCCAAAAGCCGCTCTGTTTTAAACGATGTTAAAAATGTGTTTGGTTAAGAGGATAGGAAAAAAAAATAAAAAAAGAAATCATGGAGAGAATAAATAAACGCATACAGCCATAAGGCCTGGAATGCAACTGAGCAAAATTAAAAGGCACGAGAAAGGGCAGAAGCACACTGTTAGATGTGATCTGAGAAGAGATAGAGGGTTGATGGAGTGCTAATCAATCATGCTATCTCAAGCAGTCCTCTGGCAATGGATTCTGATATTTCTGCCCTAAGGTCATTGCCATGAATTTGTAAAAGAAAGAAGGTAAACAGCATTTCTGTTGCACTTAAACAACAGCCCCACACAAGAATGTTTTCACTCCCCTGCCACCAACTCCTCCATAAAGATCTGTTACTTTTCAAAAATCTTGGGTTGGCATCATTAAATGAGTTTTTCTTTTTCCTTCTTTTTTTTCTAACTGGAGAACCAAGTCCCTCTATTTGTACTATTTGCTTTATCATTGTGACTACCTTCCTTCAACTGAACCACCTATTCATGTGAATCCATAAAGCACAGAATGAAGAATATCCCACTTTTCATGCATCTCATCTTCAGCGACGACCTGACCAAAGTAAAGAAGACCAGACAAATACAAAATAACACTAGCAAGTTAGTTTTAATCATTTGAGACATCAGTGCTCTCTACCATTTTTTGCTCAAAGCATCATTTCGGACTATTGCTTTAATAAATTCTGGACAGTTGGCATTTGGGTTGATCACATAATAGTTTGGGGAACACAGCTAAGGAATTACAGCATTAGAATTTAGCAGGTTGAACACACAAAAGTAATCATCAGTAGGAGCCCATGAGTTGTGGATGAGACTTGCTCTGTGTATCCAGGTCGCAGACGTTGGAGGGAATGGAGCAATCCCATATCAAGAAGATTAGCACTTAGAGGTTAAATGAAAAATTTCAGTGAGTCCTGGATTAACACTAAGCCTCAGAGTTAACAGCTTGATAAAATGCAGCAATTTTCCAGCTATGTTACACAGCCCATACCAAACTACATAGCTGACAAGTAAGCCCGACATATCTTCAGTGCACGCTTAGATCCTCACAAGAACCTTTGCCTTCACAGACCTGCCTTGTTTGGGGTAAATAGGAGGATGGCCCCAAGAAACCAGGGCTGGAGATATTGAAAAGAAAATTCCCAAGTACACTGGGCTTATTTGTTCCTCTTTTGAAGCTTGTCAGTTACAAGACCATTTTTGTATTGCAAATATTTTGTAAATGATATAATAATTTGGGGAGAAATTACTTTCAGAGCATTGTAGATGTATTTTAGTTAACCAAGAAATGGTAGGTAACTAAATAAAGGGAAGAGAGTGTGTCAGGACCACAACTCTGAATTTCTCTACCTCAAAGAATTATGTCCCTGAGCACCTGAAAACAAAGGTTGGAGGTCAGTATGCATAATTTGAAAGCATCTGGTAGGAATGCAGAAACCCCCTGGCTGCCTTATCTGCACGGCATCAAACATCTGGGTATTTGGAACTGTTGTTTATCGTACTGACTCCTTTTATTCCCCCAGGTATTTTATGATTTCTGAATATAGTCACTGAATTGAGTTCACAGAAAGTATAGGCTGAAAATAGGTAAATATAAATAATGCCTCCAGGCCTTTTTAACTTAAAGGGAAGAGATTAATGGTACTATGGTTAGGGTTGGGGGCAGAAAGACTCTGAAGGCATCTTCATATTCTTTTTCCTTAGCCACTTTTGTGATCCTTCTGAACTCATGAGCTCTCTTACTAATCATGTTTGTTGAGTGGAGAAAATCAAAATGGAAAGTGCAGATAGCCTCACAGCTGTTTTAAAAGGTTTCCTCGGGCGCCTGGGTGGCTCAGTTGGTTAAGCGACTGCCTTCGGCTCAGGTCATGATCCTGGAGTCCCTGGATCGAGTCCCGCATCGGGCTTCCTGCTCAGCAGGGAGTCTGCTTCTCCCTCTGACCCTCCCCTCTCTCCTGTGCTCTCTCTCATTCTCTCTCTCTCAAATGAATAAATAAAATATTTAAAAAAAATATTTAAAAAAGGTTTCCTCATTTCTCAGAGTCACACAGACATTGAAGATGGAATATTTTTCTCAATCAAGGCTTTTACTGTCCTTGCCTTCTGTGATGTTTTCATTTATGTTAGAAATAAAGAGTTGGGAGAATTGACAAAAGGATCTTCAGAGACATTGAGAAATAAAGGACCAAGATGTAACAGCAGCAAAGCTCTTATAGTTGAGTGTCATGGCAGAATGAGAAGGATTTCCAGAATGTTCCTGGGTTGCTTTGTTAAGCGCTTTGCGCTGGGCTCCATGCTGGACCGTGCTGATTGCTTGTGGAACTCTCCAGAGCTCCAGGCAGACAGGTGGAGATCACAGAAGAGTAGCCTGGAAAAGCCTGCAGTACGGACCCAGATGCTAGGAGGGAGCCGTGAGACTGGGCATTAGGCAGCGAGTGTTATGTCACCGCTTCTTCCAAAGCGAAGAGTGATGGAGAAGATTAATTTGAGGGCTAAAGCAGTGTGAAGGGATCCAGTCGAGGGAACTTAAGTAAAAATCATACTGCATTTCTTATCCTTGCCGCTATCACTTTTATCTCCTTGATGGTGCATTTGTCTCACAGGACTGAATATTTTCTCTTTAATAATGATAATAATAAAAGGTAGGCAATGAGTGATACGGACCCTGAAAATTCACATAAGAAACTTTTTAAAAGCTCCCCTGTGATCAGGAAAGGGGTTCAGATCACACCGAAGTGTTTCATTGGGAAAACAAGTTAGGAGAAAATAGAAGAGTTCCATATGTCGCTTCAGATAGTTTTCTTGGAATTTGTTCGAGGGCCAGTTCTGAACGGGTTTGATGGCAGGCCAGATGATGTGGGAAGCAAGTATAAGGAGAATGGAAGTCTAGAAGGCACAGAGGTGGCATTAATAAACTTAAGGAAGACTGTTAGAATTGTGCAGGCCGGTGAAAATTTTATTTGCACTGTACGTATTTTAGCATCTGTTATTCAAAGACGCATTTAGGAATTAAGATTTACAGCACTCAAAAAAGCACCTCTAAAATATCCATATGGATAGCTTAAATTCCAAAGTTCTACAGCGCAGTACTCCGATCATTAATGTCATCCGCTGAGGAAAATTTCATCCCTTAAGTGGGAAGGTGAGCGAGAGCTGTTGCTCTCGTTTCCCCAACTGCACTCAAAGCGCGATATAATGAGCATGGGCTGTTGTCGTTGCATTTATTATGCCAACTCTCTGGGCAATTAGTCTTCTGGAACCTCACCACCCTAGCCTATTTTCCTGTCCCTGTACCTCTAGGAATATCTTATCACCAGGTATTAAAATGGAAGTATTTGTGCCTCGGTTTTACTATGGTCCAACGCGATACCAAAGTGGGCATCAGGCATACTGTCTAGATGGAGAATTTATAGATGAAATTTGGGGCAACTTGTTCCATGATTTTTGGATTCCTCAACCAGACTTCAGGATATAAAAATCGGTCAGAGTGGAAAAAGGAAAGGATTTGGGAAGAGATTTCCTTGTATAGTCAGTGCTCTGATGCGATGGCCCACCTTCCAGCCTAGGGAGGGAGTTCCTTTGGGACCTCTGTGTTCCCTCTGGTTTGGAGACCTGCAAGGTTGGGCTGTCACTTATGTGCCAGCAGGAAAGAGGTGGCTGCTGTGGGTTCCCCTGCTCTCCTGGTGTCTATCAAGGCAAAAAAAGTGAGGACGTGTTTTTCATGAACCAGATGTGGATGAAGAGAAGAGAGAGATGGGTGGGTTTGCCTTGGGTCTGGTAAAGTAGTACAAGTAGGAGAACGAAGGGCTCCCAACAATGAGAATCTGGAAATAAATGCTGGATCCTTTGGGGCTGAGGAAAGAGTCTTAAGTTGGCTTTCCACATCTCCCTGGGTCCAGTGAACTGAAGTCAGAGACTGGGAGCAGGGGAATATCCAAGGAACCTGCATTGGGGCTGCAAGGTCCCCAGTTAACCTGTGAGGCCAAGCTTGCACAAAGCCTGTGTTATTTATAGGGACTTAGTAGCTTTTCCTACTCCTTCCTCCATCTACTCATAGTTACAGGAAACAAACTAGCAAACTGGGATGAGTTGAGAGCAGGGGTTGAATCACAAGGCAAGGAAGTCAAGAAGAAGGGCACACCTTTATATCTCAGGCTTCTAGCCTGAGAAAGGGGTAAATTGCCAAGAGAGGATTGTTGCCCTTAATTAGTTTTTGTTTATTTTTATTTTTAATGAGACTGGTCATTCTAATTTCTGATTTAGATTGTGTTTGCAACAGATCTTAGTGCTGCCTCATACCTAAGACTGAACAGAAAGATCACGAGCCTGCTGAGACTTGCTTCCTGGGGCAGCTGAAGATCACCCACATTGAATAAAGTCTGAAAGGATGGTGGGAGATAAAAATAAAGTTGTGTCAGGAGTTGTGTTGCCCACATATCTAAAGACCTGTATTGAAATTTCTCTGGTTGTTTTACTGCTCATCCTTTTGGAATCCTGCTCCAGAAGACATGGGTTGGCGTAGTTACAAGGGAATCAAGCTGGGCCAGCACTGTGAGGCGCAGTATTAGAGCGTGAGGCTAAAGAAAATAATCAGCGGTACTGATCTCGTCTTTGTTTAAATTTCTGATATTTTATTCATCATGGACTTATTTGCATTACTTTTGATTTTTTAAAATCTGTAAAATATTATTGATCTTGAGTCAAGATTTTGGTCCCCACCCCATTACATTTTGTGCCTCAGATGAGTGTCTTTAGTCTCCCCCTAGCCTTGGCCCTGTTTGGAGCAATTAAGTTTTCCACGGGAAGAAAACCTGGTTTCTATTCTTTGTAGTAACGATCTTTTTCTCTCCCTTCCTCCCATATTATCATTTGCTGCCAGATTTTTTTTTTTTCCCCAGACTTCTCTGGAGATTGGAAGTGTCTTCACTTTCCAGTCCCTCCACAGATGTCTGTCTGGGCATCCGCCCCAGTAAGTGACATCAGTATTGCTGCTTGGTATAATGTTACAGTTATTAAGTGTAGTCAGTTTTTCTCTAATAATAGAAGTAATTTAACCTATGTTCTAAATCAGGGGTTGGCAAGCTTTTTTTGTAAGAGGCCGGAGAAGAAACATCATAGGCTTTGGAGCTCGTATAGTCTCAGTTGCAACTATTCAGCTCTGCCCTTGTGGCAATAAAGCAGCCACGAGTTGTACATGAATGAATTGGAATGACTGTTCCAATAAAACTTTATTTACAAAAACAAGTTCAGGGGAGACTTGGCCCATAGGTCCTAGTTTGAAAACACCATCACCCCACTCCTCTTTTTTTCCCCTTAGAGGTAATTTAAAAGAGAATGAGAATTTCAGATAATTACTTTCAGGGATCTTTATGCCATTAAGATATTTTTTACTGTGTGAGCATTGATTTAGCTTGGTTTTCAAAAGTTAATCTATTTTTGAGGTATAAACTTTTATCAGGTAGTAAATGGGCAACTGATTTTTATAATAATAGCTACCATTTATTGAGTATTACCCTGGGCAAGACCATATATATATATGCATATATATAGATAGATTATATAAGTTAATCCAAAAACAACTGTGCAATTGTTATTACCCCCATTTTAAGGATGAGATAACAAGGGTCAGAAGTCAAGCAACTTGTTTAAGGCCACATAGTCAATGTTTGGTAGAGCTGAGACACGAGGCAAGTCTCAAATTCCACAGCATCTGTGGCCCTGAGCCCATGCACTGGAGTCTTCGGCTGGAACAAATATGCAGGGCAACTTCCTTAGAATCAGTTTAGGACAGGGGCGCCTGGGTGGCTCAGTTGGTTAAGCGACTGCCTTCGGCTCAGGTCATGATCCTGGAGTCCCTGGATCGAGTCCCGCATCGGGCTCCCTGCTCGGCAGGGAGCCTGCTTCTGCCTCTGACCCTCCCCCCTCTCATGTGCTCTCTCTCTCTCATTCTCTCTGTCTCAAATAAATAAAAATTAAAAAAAAAAATCTTTAAAGAATCAGTTTAGGACCAACCTCGAAGAAGAAAACAAGGAAGTCATACTCTTCAGTGCTACAAAACCACCAGAAATGGGATTAGCAAGCAGGGGGCAGTTACTTTGATAACCTCACACTGAAGGTTGACTGAGAATGGGCTTTGATTCTATGAAGCTTAGGGAACTCAAATTGGAACCTTTTTCTTGCCTGGTGAAATTGGTATCTCGTTTCACCCTTAACCGGGAAAGTAAGTGACCCCAAACATTTGCTATATAGTGTTTCCTGAGCTGACTGTCTCATACCTTTACTGATTATTTTAACTCTTTTGGTGGAGAATGACCTCAATATACTTTTGGGGCTTAGGTCTGCACTGACAAGGTTAAGCATTATTGGAGTGGCAAGAACTAAGGGAAGCTAAAGGAATAGTATTTGATTTCTGGATTTGGAAAAACAACACACACACACACCAGTGTGTTGTGCGTGTGTGTGTGTGAATGCAGTCACTTGTTCTTTGATAAATATTCTGCTTTTCTTGAATATATAGACTGCTCTTTTGGAATTAGTTATTACAAGCTTTTCACTTTTCAAAATAATAGATATAGTCACCTCTTAACTTATTTATTTTAATATAATCCTTTATGATTTAGTGAACTGTTAATTATGAGGATGATATAAGGATTATAGGGGTAAGTTTCAGCTTCAATTGAAATAAAATGACTACACTGACCAGCTTTGCTCTCTGTGGTTCCGGTATGAGGAATACAGTGGGGAGCAGAGTATATATGCAGACATTAGTCACAATTTCTTAGAGTCAAACGGCTTGTTTTGTGTCATGTAGTAAAAGGAAAAATGCTTTCACTTTTTAACACGCTGCCATGATATTAAAGTGCTCTTGGCAGAAATTCTAAAGATTCAGGAAAATGAATTTGTGAGAGTAATTGGTGTAAAATTTCTGAAGTATAAAAATTTTGGCCAAATATAAGTTCCTAAATAAAACGAAAACGCAGAGCAGTGAATACACAGGAGAGCTGGAAAAGGCAGGAGGGTGACCTTTCTAGCTAGTTGGCTCTGTGATGTGTCGTCGAAACTTTTAAAGCTCTCCAGTGGTGGGTAAGATTCTGCAGAAATGGATCATTGATTGTATCAAAATGAATATCTTAAAATGTTCATCTTTATGCTTTAACATTATAGGGCTACTTCATTAAACACAAAGCAAAACACCATCTCATAATTAGTTTAGCAGCGGCCAGGATATTTGTGAACATGTTTGGCCCAGCTTGTGTGAACATTTCAAAGCCTTTTTATTTTTCATATTTTTAAAAGAATTTAAACACTTTGTTTTGATCCTTATCTTTTCATCTCTGGTGCCTACCTCATTCTGTATACATTTTCCCTTAATAATCTTTCAAATGGTAGCAAAAAAGTTTCCAAAGAAGCCTGAGAAAATTAAAGATGCTACTAAAGAAGTATCTCAATGTTTGGCAAATTATTCCCAACATTTTCTGGTTTCAAATACTTGCCTTTTCTTCACTTTCTCTCTAGAGATTGATGAGAACAGATAGGAAGCACAAGGGAGTTAATAGAATCCCATGGTAGTAATCCTTTCTTTACTTTCTCTCAGGAAAAAGATTTTGCGGATTAGTGGGAATTGGTCAAATTTTATTTTTTTCTTATATTTTTTACATTCATGGCAGAATGCTTATAATAGTCTAACAGTGTTCTTCATGTTTATTCGCTCATCTCTAAAGAGTAGGAGACTCCATCAGACTCTGCCTTTGTAATGCACCAAGTCTTCCTGCCCCAAGCATCTTCTTTCTCTTCTGATACTTGAAATGTGCATGATAGGGTTGTCTCATGTCTCAGGGTGACCAGTTCCCTCACTTACTTTAACTGTGTTCCCTGGAAGAATCAGTCACTTCACTTGATTGCAATCATTACCAAGTCTAAATCGATTCATTTGTCAGCTCTGTAAGCTATATTGAGACCCTGAGCCAGTGTGAAATAGAAAAGGCAGACATGGTGGAGCAGATGCTTCTAGACCAAAGGAGCAGCTGGTAGGGCAGGTGTGGGTGAAGCTCGGTTGATGGAGCCCTCAGTTACAGGAAAGGAGTTGGTAGTTTGAAGAGTGTGAGGCAAGTTTGTATGTTTCTGTGCACGTTTGTATGTGCATGTGTGTATGTGTGTGTTTATTCTAACTTGTGTATATTTTGTTTACATTATAAAGGTGCCTTTAGGAGGCTTCTTTTATCCATCTGTACCTAGGCTTTTGCATGTCACAGAGGACATGTGAGTCTCCAGGTTTAGGAATTGCTACAAGAAACAAGCTAGACTCTCTGCCTTTGCTAACATCATTTGTGATCTTGATGGCTTTTTCTGAGGTTGCAGCCCTGGGAATGTGGCATGTCTCCTTTTGGTCTTGATCACTCAGGCTTCCTTGTTCAGAACTATGAACACAAAGATTGAAAGCTCACAACCTTACCTCCAGGGCTGTAGGCCCAAATCTGGGGATTAACCCATCAGGGAGCATGCAGGAGCCCACAAAGGGAGGAAGGTGGGAAGATCAATAAACGGGTTCTGAAATGATGCAATATTAAGAGTTTTTTTCCTTGGTTCATAAAGAGGCTATCTTGGGATCATGGGTTTATTCTGGGACCAAAGTCCCTGGCAAAATCTATAGAGGCCAGAATGAACCCAATATGGCAGGAACAGATGAAACTGGAACTTCATATTCCCCCCCTCTTTCCTCCTACTTTTGGGCTATTCTCTGTTGCTACGCTTCTTCTTAACCCTCTAACACCTTTCTGTCCTTCTCTCTCTCCCCTGAATATCTTCCTCATTCACTCATGCAAGAACTGTAGTTAGTAGAACTAATATGTGGCAGGCAGTGCTCTAGATATTGGGGGAGGAAATAGATAACTCAGCCTTAAAAAACCCAACAATATATTTTTGGTCCTCAAGAACTAGCAGTGTATCTTCAGCTCTGACCACGCCCCCCCCCACCACCCCACCACCCCGCTTAACTTATCACTCTCAGTATTTTTCTTGAGCACTAAATTTGTTGAAAAAGGAGTTCATATCCACTGTCTGTACTTCTTTGACTAGTATGTATTTCCCAATTCAACCCATTTAGTTCCATTGTAACTGCAGTCACTAAAGTCACCGGTGACTAACTAGGTGCCAAATACAATGGTCATTTTTCAGCTAATTCCCACTTCTCTGCTGCACTTGGCACTATTGGTTACTCTTTTCTTCCTGAAACTCTGCTTGTCTGGGGTCTCCTCTCTTGTCACGAATTCTTATTATTTTTATTTGTTTTCCTACCTGCCCTTTTATTGTTCATGTACTTCAGGGTTATGTTGCTGTTCTTTGACACACAAATCTTTCCTAGGAGATCTCATTCATTTCAAGTCCATATAAGGATAATGATATATCAATAATTACCATTTATTGAGTTTGTGCTCAACCCTAGGTGACTTATATATTAATTATAATATGCAGTTATACATCTATTCATATATATAGACTTAATTCTTTCAAAAGCATTGGAAGTGCAATCATATTCTCCCCATTTGAAAATTAAGGAAACTGAATCTCGGAGATACTGAGTAACTGGCTCAAAGCTACATAGCCAGTGAGTCTCCTATTTGCAAAGTCCATCCTCTTCCCAAGGTGCCATGTTGTGTCTCAGTGTATTCTTGACTTTAAGATCTACTTCTGTGTTTTTGATTGCCCACTGATTTTCATTCCTTCAATGAAATAAACCCTTATGGGATGTCCTCATGTGCCAGGCACTGGGCTAGGCACATAACATGGAAGAGACCCATTTACCCTTAAGGGATTTCATTTCCATAAATAACTAAACTGCAGTCTGTTCAAAAACAAAGTTGTCTTTCTCCTTCAGAAGCCAAATCTGTATGTCTGCTATGTTTCCCGTGTCAGTAGCTGCTCAGTCCTGGCTCCACATCACCCTCACCTATGAGATTTGTAAAAAATGCCAGTGCCTGGCTTTTACTCCAGTCCTACTATTTCATGATGTCTAGGGGTGGCTCGGGGGCATCTGTATTTTTTTTAAAACTCCACAGGGGGCTTTGACATACAGACAGGTTAGAGAACCATTTTCCAATCTCAAAACATGGCATTATCTGATCTCTTGGAGTTCCACTACGAGCTTCTTTGTAACCCCTTCCCCATATTCAGTCACTTCCAACATTCTGCAGATGCTATTTCTCAAGTGACTCTTGAAGTCCTCACTTTGTTTTTCTTTCATTGACGTTACTGTATTTCAGATACTCATCATTTTTCCTAGATACTGAGATAGCTTTTTAATAAATCTTTCTGCCTACCTCTTGAGTAGGTCTATACTCCCACCAGAGTGATGTTTTGAGAACTCCTATTTAATGGTGCCATTACCCAGCTCAAAACCTTCAATGGTACCTGTTAGCTGTAGGATAATTCCAAATCCTATGCTGGGTGTATAAAGCCTTCAACAGTGTATCCATTCCTGTTACATGTTTGCAACCTGGTTCCATTTCTGGCCTCAACTGCTGCCTTGGTCCTTATTCTACTTCAGTGGAAAGATTTGCTTATTTAATGAGTAACTGTATAATGGGTGTAGGGTATAGCCACTGTTTTTTGCTTACGCAGTAGGACAAGATGTTGTGCAATTGTCAACACAAGTGACAAGTACAGGACTGCTTTTGGAAGCATCTTGAATTATCTAACTTGTTAAGTGAAAGGATTTCCTTTATAGCCAGAGGATAGTATTATTTTCAGTTTTATCATTCATTGATGTTTACTGTGATGAACTCAGGTTCCAGTGGAGACAGGGCAAAAAGAACAATTATCCCTCCCACTTGTTACGGAGAGGACTGGGTTAGCAACTACATCTGAATTAGTCATTCACTTCTCTGAGACTAGAGCAAAAGCAACACTGCATTTTGGGCATTAAAAAAATAAATATCTGCCTTCTCCCTTGTGCGGCTTTGTGCTTGTGCTGCTGATTTTAATCTGTGGTTCCTCCACCCAGAAACAGTGCCCGGCCCAGAGGGGTGTCCAGAAGTATTTTGACTACCCTCTGATTTGCATTAATGTAAAGTAGTCCAAAAGAAGCAGCTGTTGCCCCCTACTTCTTCATGGTAATGCTGATGCATCTAAAGGAGACTAGTTGTATCTTTGAGATTCTGCCTGAGTGACTTGTACAGAATTTCCAGCTTGGGCCCCATTGCTCTGTTCACAACTGTGGAAGGAAGGTGATGAAGAGAAGGAGGACTCCTATTGCTTTTAGATAGTTTAATAAATGTATATTTTACATTATTTAAGAATAAGTCTTAAGTCTATGCTCTAAGTACTTGAATATGCTCTAAGCACTTGAATATTGATTCAGTGGGCATAGAATCATCTCTCCAGTATTGACTTAACTCTGTGGTTCAGAGGAAGACATACAGAAACATGACAGATTCATTCAGTTGTAAGGTATCCTGTAAAAGAGGGAAGCAGTTCTTTCTAATGCCAACTGAAGCAACTGGTTTGCACTCTGATGCAAGTGATCAGATAACCTTTCTCATTAACTTTGCTTGCCAAACTCAGGAAGTTATTAATGGACATAAAATGATCCACTCTTTTTAAAAACCCAGCCACTGTACTCATCTCATGACCTCTTGCTGCAGAGAATTCCATATACCCAGCTAATGAAGTATGGTCTATTATTAGATCTAAATTTAGTGCCTACTAATTTCATTGAGTGTCTCTGCTCTCATATTACAAAAGAGGGTAAAAGGGAAAGACTCATTCATTTTCACTGTGCCCTTCATTCTTTGGAATCCCTTATGTCATTTCCTTGCTTTTCTTATCAAAAATTTGTTGGTTTGCATTTTGAAGAAGGGGGGATTATTATTAGGGTGCTTTAAAAAAAGTTGAAATAGGGACACCTGGGTGGCTCAGTTGGTTGAGCATCTGCCTTTGGCTCAGGTCGTAATCCCAGGGTCCTGGGATTGAGTCCCACATCGGGCTTCTTGGTCAGCGGGGAGCCTACTTCTCCCTCTGCCTGCCACTCCCCTTGCTTGTGCTCTCTCTCTCTCTCTCTGACAAATAAATAGATAAAATATTAAAAAAAATTTTTTTAAATAAATAAAAAAGTTGGAATATAATGACAAAAGGCCTTTCCCATATTTACTTCTGGAAAAAAACTAACCAAAATCAACAATGTGTGTTAATTCAGATTTATTTCTGGGAGGCATGAACAGTTACTGTGGAGGATCAACATGCCTGGCTTCTGGTTTTTAATTCCATCTTGGACATTGTCTCTTCTGTCTTCTGGCAGGTTGTCAAATACCACTGGGGGTCTCTGATGATGTTGCATTGTTCATTCCACATCTTTTATTTCCCTAGTAATATTCTGGCTGCCTGTAAAGTCACTATGATGCTCTTGTTTGTATGTTTGTGAACAGGTAGAAAGGTCTGTAGCTTTGTACAGAGAAAGGTGGCAAAGGAGGACTTGTGATTGAAACATACTTGAATTGTAACCATAGCATGTGGATCCTCCATGATGATGAAGCCAGTAAAAGGAAAAAAAAAAAAAAAAAGGACTGGGTATTTTGTTACCTTCCCAGGATATGGGGAAGCCAAGATTGTATGGGGTCCCTTGGTGGCATATTACTGGTTGATATTTTTTAAAAATAATTTTTATAAGAAGAGACACCCTCCCCTCCCCTCCCCCTGCAAGTATTTTACTCTTGCTCAACCCTCTGTAAGGTCACAGAGAGGCTGGAATATAGGAAAGACTGGATCGCTGACTCTCTTCTGTTAATAAGTCCTTCATCCCTAGAAAGTGCTAGGCTTTCTAGAGATTGTGTTGCTGTGAACTCCAAAAAGCCACAGTTCAGCAGAAGGCATATAGGATTTAAAGAAAGTAGTTTATTTTGCTGAAGTCACAGTTTCTTGGCATTATCAACAAATTATCTTTTTTCCACTACCCATTTCTGAAATTGTAAGCTGTATAATACTGCCCATTAGCGATGTGTCCCTACTGCTGTTGCTTAAGAGACATGTCATTGCTCTGCTCGAATGGGGTCCTTTATCAGGACCAGGAGAAACAGCCAGTTCAGCTGAATGCTGAGCTTCCAGAGTAAATGCTGCTGAGGGAAGACCACAGAGAAATCTGTCTCAAGAGACGGAGCTGCAGCTTTAAGCAGCCTTGTCAGAACTACCGAGAAAAGAGTGTAATCTGTAATCCATCTGTAATCTTCAGCGTGGACATTGAAGTAAGGGATGGATGTCCTACCATAGAGGGGAGCACATGGGATGAGGCCAGCATAGATCCCAGGAATAGGCTCCAGCTTAGGCCTGCCAAGAAGGTATTCACTGTTGGTGGCACTTACCCAGATACCTTGAAGATTTGCTGGAGGTGGCCTCCTGAGCTTAATTTCCCCAGCTTTCCAATGTTACAGTAATGGTGCTCCTACCTGAAATTCCTAGAAAGACTTCTTGAACTTCATCAAACTCTGACTGATAAAGTATTTGATACTGGAAACGAGGTGTTACTGTAACAATGAACAGCAACAAGACTGATATGGGAAATCAGCTGTAAAACAACAACTGTTGTTTTAACAACAAACAGCAACGAGACCGATACGGGAAATCGAAGAGATAGTGGCCCGTGTTATGCAAAATACTTTAGAAATACTATCACCTGGGCGCCTGGGTGGCTCAGTTGTTTAAGCGACTGCCTTCGGCTCAGGTCATGATCCTGGACTCCCAGGATCGGGTCCCGCATCGCGCTCCTTGCTCAGCAGGGAATCTGCTTCTCCCTCTGACCCTCCCCCCTCTCATGCTCTCTCTCTCTATCTCATTCTCTCTCAAATAAATAAATAAAATCTTTAAAAAAAAAAAAGAAATACTATCACCTACTTGGTATTGACAGGTAGGCTTTGCACCTTCTCAGCTTATAACTCTAGGGGAAGAATCTGGAAAACAGAACCACAGCAGTGCGTGCTCGCAACTGTGTTCGAGTTGTACCGTTGGGGATAGCTGCACTGGCAAGGTGTTCAGGAAAGAGTTCTGTGGTTTGCAGGCAGACACAAAAAGAGAGCTTCCAGAGGTTCAGGGCCTTGAGTTTTGGAAAAAGCTACTGCTTCTGGAAATGTTTTAAAAGGCTTTGAGTGACAAAGGTCCAGCCAAACTTAGCTGAATGGAGTAGCTCGGAGAAGATCAGGTTAAGGACATGGCACTCCCTCTCACCGTTTTGTGTGAGACCTCAGGGTAGTCACTGTTGTGTTGAGAACCACGTGTAGAAAGACTTTTGGTTGTAGTTACTTGCACATGGAATTGGCTAGAAGCAAAAGGATTAGAAGCCTATTGTTACTGATAGAACTATTTTGACAGAGAATCCATGAGTCTTCACTAGTAAGACCTTTGTTCAACACTTAAAACACCTGTTGGGCCGCCAGCCTTCCATGAACAGGAGACAGATTTCAGAAGCTATAAATAGACCTCAAGTAGGGCATGTTTCTGTCCCCATCTCCCCCATACTTGAGGTGTTGCCAAGCAGGGTAATGAATAAGGAGGAGCCTCCCGGAAGATGAGCCAGAAGCCTCTAAGAACAATGGCCCAGGATGCTCCTTCTCGAAAGCAGAATCCGGGCTTACCTATATTAGGAACCTCTCTGTTCCGTGGTTGAGGTGCTGAGATATCACAGATTCTGCCAGAGGGATATAAAAATTGCTCTGAAGCAAATTGCAAAGCGATTGCTTTGTGTCCACATTCTTCTCCTTTGGATGAATTCTGTCCTTGCTCTAGGATTTTATACTGTGAGAATATGGAGGGAGCCTAGACTTTCCATCTTTAACCCAATGAGTGCCAGGTCTAGAGAAGCCACATCTAGACCATATGGAGGATCATACAAATTGTCCTAACATCCTGGACTCTAAGCTGGATGCAGTGACTAGATGGGTTTTCTCCCTTTGGGAGGTGGGTGAGTGAGCTTCTAAGTGGGAAATAAGAGGAAAATGTCTGGGAATTTTCTGTATGGGTAAACTGTGCCAGGAGCAACGTGATATGTCAGCACACACATTTCCTCTTCAAGGGCAGTGAGAAGAACCATTGCCGAGTTGCCTTGCACATAGTTTGAAGGCAGGAGACTTGAGTTCTGCATGACGAAATGAGCTTCAGACATCCTCTAGCTTTTCTCGTGTAGCCACAGTGGTTAGTGGTGTCATGAGATGGAGGGAGCGGAGTCATGGTCACTGCTAGGATCCCAGAGTAAGCCTTATAGTGTTACTCCACCGAGTGTGCCCTATCTTGACTCACACACCATCCAACTCAAGCTAGATACTTGCTACCTGGACATACCTAATTACATCTTTCTGTCCTTCGGAAAATACACAATTGGAACCAAAGTTTTACCGCTTTGGGTACATCTAACTTCCTTGCTGTTCCAGTTGCATTACAATGATAAAACATGCACATCTTTGGATGAATATTACTGTTTTCATTTTCTCATTTTAATAAAATATTAGAGGGAAAATAAGGAGAATTTTGGAGTGATTGCTCAAACCACTATTGAGATAGAATGCAACCTAAATTGTTGGCTGGCAGGGAAGGCTAAATGAAAAATCACTAGCCAGCAGGCATAAAAAACCATTCACCCCATGAAAGGCAGTTAAAGCTATCATTGTATAAGATGGCAAATTGTGGTACACCTGGGTGGCTTAGTTGGTCAGCCCTCTGACTCTTGATTTCAGTTCAGGTCATGATCTCAGGTTCCTGGGTTTGAGCCCCGAGTTGGGCTCCACACTCAGCAGGAAGTCTGCTTGAGATTCTCTCTCTCTCCCTTTCCCTCTGCACCTCCCCTGCTCATGCTCTCACTCTCTCCCTCTCTAAAATAAATAAATCTTAAAAAAAAAAAAAAGATGTCAGACTGCAACTTTACTCAACAACAAGGACAACTTTGAAAATAAATCATATATTAATTGTAGTGCATAGAATGAAATCAGTAATTTTCTTCAGGATATTTTATAACTTTTAGGAAGGCTTGGTTTAAAAACCCCTCTAGGCATTGCTGTATGTAGAAACTCAAGCTGTGTAGACCCACACTGTCAAATAGAACTTTCTGCAAAGATAGAAATGTTCTGTGTCTGTGCTGTGCAGCATCCTAACCACTAACCACATGTGGCTACTGAACAGTGGAAATGTGGCCGGGGCAACTGCAGAACTAAATTTTTTAATTTATTTAATTCTTATCCATTTAAGTCAAAAGAGTTTCATGTGACTAGGGGCTACTGACCTGGACAGCACAGGTATAGAGCTTACCTGGTTGAGTCTGCTGCATGAAATAGGAAAAAAAACCCTGTAAAATACACGTAACTTCTTCTTGAGGCTTATTTCTTACTCTGTAAGTACACATTATACCAGGGCAACTTTATTATTTTTTGTTTGTTTGTTTGTTTGTTTGTTTGTTTTTTATTCTTATGTTAATCCCCATACATTATATCATTAGTTTTAGATGTAGTGTTCCACGATTCATTGTTTGTGCGTAACACCCAGTGCTCCATGCAGAATGTGCCCTCCTCAATACCCACCACCAGGCTAACCCATCCTCCCACCCCCCTCCCCTCTAGAACCCTCAGTTTGTTTTTCAGAGTCCATCGTCTCTCATGGTTCATCTACCCCTCCAATTTCCCCTGCTTCATTCTTCCCCTCCTGCTACCTTCTTCTTCTTCTTTTTTTTTTTCTTAACATATATTGCATTATTTGTTTCAGAGGTACAGATCTGAGAGTCAACAGTCTTGCACAATTCACAGCGCTTACCAGAGCACATACCCTCCCCAGTGTCTATCACCCAGTCACCCCATCCCTCCCACCCCACCCCCCACTCCAACAACACTCAGTTTGTTTCCTGCGATTAAGAATTCCTCATATCAGTGAGATCATATGATACATGTCTTTCTCTGTTTGACTTATTTCACTCAACATAATACCCTCCAGTTCCATCCACGTCATTGCAAATGGCAAGATCTCATTCCTTTTGATGGCTGCATAATATTCCATTGTATATATATACCACATCTTCTTTATCCATTCATCTGTCGATGGACATCTTGGCTCTTTCCAGTTTGGCTATTGTGGACATTGCTGGTATAAACATCGGGGTGCACGTACCCCTTCGAATCCCTACTTTTGTATCTTTGGGGTAAATACCCAGTAGTGCAATTGCTGGATCATATAGTAGCTCTATTTTCAACTTTTTGAGGAACCTCCATATAGTTTTCCAGAGTGGCTGCACCAGCTTGCATTCCCACCAACAGTGTAGGAGGGTTCCCCTTTCTCCGCATCCCCGCCAACATCTGTCGTTTCCTGACTTGTTAATTTTAGCCATTCTGACTGGTGTGAGTTGGTATCTCATTGAGGTTTTGATTTGGATTTCCCTGATGCCGAGCGATATTGAGCACTTTTTCATGTGTCTGTTGGCCATTTGGATGTCTTCTTTGGAAAAATATCTGTTCATGTCTTCTGCCCATTTCTTGATTGGATTCTTTGTTCTTTGGGTGTTGAGTTTGATGAGTTCTTTATAGATTTTGGATACTAGCTATACCAGGGCAACTTTAATGGCCATTTTACAAAATGTGTTAAGAACTAAGACAAGAAAACACGAATTTTTTTCTATAAAACAGAAATTGGTAGGTTAACTCACCCAAACTTCACACATAGTTTATAGAACAACAAAAAACTTAACCTTTCTTTTAAAAAATTTAATAAGCAAGGAATAATAATTTAGAATCCTAAGAATAATCTCAGTTGGGGAAGGAATATAGCATGACCAAGGTAAACACAGACAAACCATCTGGTTATTGACTAATCAATCCATTTTGTGGAGCGTATTACAGCTTTTCCTTTAACAAGAATCTGAAGAGCTGCCCTCCCATGAGGATGGGAACATTAAGTATTGCAGAAGCTCTCACTATTAAAGAGTTGCTGGTCATATTGATTTACACCCTCCTTCAGCTTCCTTCCCCCCATAGGGGCCATTTGGAATATATTATGTTGGAACCAACTGGTAAGAAGAGAGTAGCAAACGGTCACTGTTGCTGCTCAGCTACTTTATAGGCACCTGAGACTCAGCCTTGTAAGGGGCGAACTAGTAACCCATTTCTAAGTTCCCTGGAGTTTCTAATAAATTCGAAAAAGAGGCAAAGATATCTGTATTCTTAAAGGGTGGAGGACTATTACACATAGGAAAAGGGAAAGAGCAGAGTCTAGCATTTTACTCCCAATGATTTTCTTCCCTGTGAACAGGAGTCCGGCAGAGAGAAAACCAGGAGAAACAATTTCCTTTCCCTACCATTCTTTCCCCTCCTGCCTGAAAAATCTCTAACAGGTTTTTCAGCTAATGGGAAAGCAAATTTGCCTTCTGTTGTGAGTGGGCCTTTCTGTATTCAACTTGGCTCTCATGTTCATTCCACTTACTCTGATTACTCAGGGGTGTCTGCCTCTTTTCTCCCCCTCCAGGAACTCTTTGCATAAGGATGACCTCTTCCTGAACTATGAAAGACCTACCAAAAGAACATTCTTTTAGTAAAATACTCTTTTTATAGGTCTTTAATATTTGATTGAGATGCATGCACATTTACTTTGGGAAAATAAAATAATTGGTGAATTAGTTATCACATTTAAATTTTAATTTAGGACTTTTAAGAGAACATCTCACAAGGTGTTAAAATAAAATTCAAATTTCATCAACGAGCTCTGAACCATAAAAATAGAACATCAAGTTCATTTGTTTCTAACCTCCTCCTTTTACAGATGGTAAAAACTGAGACTCAGAGCTGGGAGCACCCAAGGCTTAATGCAAAAAAGGGATGCTTGTAAAATCCATTTCAAGAAACAGGCACCATATTCCTTATTTTCAGCCTTTATTGTGTAAACTGAGGACTGTTCTTGCTGGGTCTTTACTTTTGCACCTCTGTGTGGACTAACCATGATCAATGTTATCTCCTGAGTGTTTTGGGCTAGTTGATATTCACAGAATCATAATATTATTGTCTGCATGGAAAAATTGTATGAAAGAGAATTTTTACATATGGCGGAAAGCTTTCTGTAACATCTCATTCACTTTCTAAGTTCTCTGTACGGATTGATGCATATGCACTTCTTATTGCCTCAGTCCCTTCGGCTGAAATTTGTTTCTATACTGTGCAGTAAGGGTACAATTAAAAACAAACAAATCAGTAAAAAACCAAAGCAAATTACTGACATTAAGGCTCATATCCATTTGTTTTCTCAATCAATAGATCAAGGCCCTACCTAACTGTTCATTTAGACACATCACTTGCCTGTGGGAAGCCTATTTAGTGCCTCTTTGTTTTATTGTATTCAGAGCAATAGGAAATGATAACGAAGTCTTTTCTTAATGTCTGGAGTTTGAAGAATTTCCAGAATTGGCCAGCTCTAAGTGGATTGTTGTGTATTGCTGAACCTCAAGGAGTTCTGTTCTCATGTGGTAGAACCCTCAGAATATTTAAAGCAAGGCCTGGGGATGGTGAAAGTATCATATTAACAGATCAAAATAAGAAAAGCGAATGAATGGTCACATCTAGGAATCTAAGAAAGCAGATTTACAGAATCCATTTAAATAGTCAAATAGTAAAACAGGAAGCTAGATGGCCAAGTTGGGTTCTGAGCTGCAAAACTGTCACATACATTTTCTTCCAGCGTTATAGGAATGGGTCTGGCAAACAGTGTGAGGACTTTAGTGAGTGCCAATAGCCCAGATACCCACAGAGCTACACCTCAAAGTGCCAAGAGAAAATCCATTCATCCAGCAATATCTGTATCTGTTTGCAAATTAATTTACTTGAATAAATTCCCATTCCCCAGAAAACAAATTCAGAGGACACATACCCTGCTGATAATCCAAGTAAAGTGTGTTTTACAGATGGGAGATTAATACGGCCAAATGTTTGATGGCACTTGCTTTAAAAAAAAAAAAAAAGAGTGTTCTTACTAATAAAAAGTAGCTGTGAAAAGGAAAAGCTAGTAGCTGATGGTTGCTCTAGTATAGGAAAGGGTGTGTTGGCCCCTCACAACTCCTGACTTGGGGTCTGTGTGGTGTGTGTGTAATGGGATGGACATATGGCAGTGAGGAATGGAAATTGGAATAGTGCTAGTTTAGAGTAGATCAAGGCCATTATTAAGTAGCCATTCTTCACAGTCTTCCCAATTAAAAAAACATACATTTTTTAAAAAAAGATTTATTTATTTTTTAGAGAGGGAGAGAGAAAGCGGGGCAGGGGAAGGGCAGAGGGAGAGAGAATCCTCAAGCAGACTCCCTGCTGAGACTCCCCACTGAGTGTGGAGCCTAACACCAGGCTCGATCCCACAGCCCTGAGATCATAACCTGAGCCGAAACCAAGAGTTGCATGCTTAACTGACTGAGCCACCCAGGTGCCCCCAAAACATACATATTTTTTTCTATTGAAAGTGTGTTTGAGTCAGTAAGTTTTCTCTCTTTTCATGAAAGTACGCAGTTTTACCTTCAAATCAGTCATTGCTTAGAGCCAATTACTCTAATGTGGTTTAATGTCTTCTAACACCTAACAGAATAGTCTGTTGAAGAGCCAGAGAGTTCGGGGGGTTGAGCAGGGAACTGCCGGAAGAGACAGTAAAGGGCCAGCAATACGTGTACGCAGGATGCCAGTGAGCCAGAGAGTGAGAAAGAAGCATTGAAAATAAGGTGGGAAGAAATCAAAGGAAACCGCATCCTCTTAACCAATATGGATGGCATGAACGCTTTTCCTGAGTGCTGCATGTGCGTCGTGTTAATAAACTGGCGTGAGCCAACTACTTATGCTGTTTGACAAAGTCCAAGTATGGGGGACGATCCTGAAAACAGGAGACTCCACAGCTGGCTCCTGCTATTCTCTTTCATTTTGTTTATGGCAATCTTCATAATTGTGGGAATATTTCTGGGGTTTCATGATAAAGTCACTACTCATCTTAGTTACGCCTATCTAAGCAATCATAATGAAACTGATTCCACGAGGCCCCCCAGGCGCCTCAGAAGCAGCAAGATTCTAAGAAAGGAACAGCTCAGGCTGTTCCACAGTTCACTATATTTCCTGCGCTATAGAACAAAATAGCAAGACGGTCACGCTCTGTCTAGCACCTTTCTCTTTGCGTATTGATTTTTAGTTTTAGCGAAAGTCAATAAGCGGAAATCAATAAAGGTCATATTAATCATTACAAAGGAAAAATAAAAGAAGGCTATGTCTGTAATCAAAAAAGTGATCTAAGATTATCTCAATCAATTGTGAAAAAACATAATCACATGTTACGAAAGTATGGAAAAAACAAAAAAATCCTAACATACAAATAAAGTTCCTCCAAAGCTGTCAGGAGGAGATGCTTGCAACCTGATCCTGTGTCTGTGTCTCCTCATTCGCCAACGCCGTCCTTTCCTACAAGAGACCCACCCCGGCTGGAGCTGGACTCCGGCAATAAATTGCTAATGCCCAATCAAGTAGATAATGCTGACAGCTCTATGAAAAGAATAAATTCATAAAATGCAGGAGATAGGGCTAAAGAATTATATAGCAAATGGGATATTCTTTTTTATAAAAGAGGTAGATCTAACTTAATTGGAGCTGAAGTTAGTTTTAAACTAATGATAATTCACATAGTTCAGGCAAATTTGCTTTTTAGAATAAGTTTTAATAAATGGTGTTTTATTACTTTCAAGTGCAAACACTAACTACAATTAGGTTTGTTATTAGCATATCAAGTGCCCATTAGGTATAAATCACCTCTCTGGAATCAGGCAGGCCCCATAACTTGTGCTGTTCCTGGCAATGCTCCTGTCCCTCCCGTGTTTCTCAATGCTTGCTTCCTCAGCAGGCAGGTGGACGGTTGGGGGGCCACATGGGCTAATCTCATCATGACTGCTTCACATCCAGTGAGGTCAGGGCCGCAAGCTCATTTGTCTTATCTAAGAGCCACATGACTCCAAGCACCAACTTCCCTGACTCCCATCTCCCATCTGTCTCTGCTTTCTGAACCCCTTTCACATTTGACCTCTGAACATCCCCTGTATCCTCAGTCTCTGCTGTGATTGTTTCCTTCGCCTTCTTTTTTTAAATGGAACCTGGATCTTCCCTGGTGCTTTACCATGAAACCCTCTCAAGGGGTTGCTGTTTTCTCCCTCAAAGAGATCTTCTGTGGATGAAAGGATGAGGGAGGAGCCCTCTTTGGTTCCCACTGACATCCCCAGACCAGGTGTTCTCCCTAAAAACATCCAGGGTTAATCTCATATGTATATGTTATCCTTTCTTAATGCATCTACTGCCATCTTCAATCCCCCTTTATGCAATCCTTCACCCACTTCATATCTTCCCTTCCTTTTTTATCTAGCTTATATTCAATGCTCAATCATCGTGATCACTCTCTTTCATATACCCTCTTCTCCCTTGCCCTACCCTCACCTTGTTGTACCTGTTTGACCAAGTTCCTTGGCTAATACTCATCCCCTCTTCTGCCCCTGCACATGAGCGGTCAGACGTTACTGGAGAACATTGTGGCCCTTGGTGAGCCTGAATGCTGCCTGGCAGGCAATGCTGTTTCATTCACTACGTTCACTCTTTTACTCAGCTGATGACTCTGTCCTATCTTGCCCTCATTTCTCCCATTTTCACTCTGTAACAATGTATATACACTCTATTTTCTCTGCCAATCCCCTGAGTAACTGGTGTTTTCCCAGCTAAGGCTACTCAAAGATATCTGTGCAGCCCTTCTCATTTCTCTCTCCCGCATCAGGAATTCTTCCCCTCTCTATTGAATAATTTCCATCAGCCTACAACATGCTGTTATTTCTCCAATCTTAAGATAAATTTTAACATCTTCCCTCAACCCTACATTCCTCTCTTACTACTTACCCCATTTCACTGTTTCCTTTTTTTTTTTTTTAAGTAAGCTTGAGGCCCAACGTGGGACTTGAACTTGTGACCCCAAGGTCAAGAGTCACATACTCTACCAACTGAGCCAGCCAAGCACCCCTCACTGTTTCCTTGGCAAAACTCCTTGAATGGGATTTCTACACTTGGCTGACTCTCATTTCTTTCTTTTTCTCTTGAAACCATTCCAATCAGCCCATCATTTTCCCACCTCATTGAAAGCACTCTTATCAAGGGTTGACCCTTGAAGATCAGTGTTGGATGGTGTTCACCTTGCTAAATCCAGTAGTTGATTCTTGGTCTCCACTGACTTGACCTCAGAAGCATTTAACACAGTGCATTCTTCTTCTTTTTTTTTTTTTAAGATTTTATTTATTTATTTGAGAGAGAGTGTGTGTGTATGAGGTGGGGGAGGGGCAGAGGCAGAGGGAGAGGGACAAGCAGACTCCCTGCTAAATACAGAGCCTGATAAAGGGGGGCTCAATCCAAGGACCCTGAGATCATGACCTGAGCTGAAGTCAGACATTTTACCAACTGAGGCGCCCCACATTATTCTCTTCTTGAAAAACTTCCTTCCTTGACTTCCAAAAAACACACTGAATTTTTTTTCATATTCTTCAGCTATTCCTTCTCTTTCTCTCTCTCTTTTTTTCCTATCTTCTCCTGTTCTGATCTCTAATGATGGAGTCCCACTAGACTTAGTCCTTGGACATTTTTCCTGTATCTCTAGGTACCAGATCCACTTAGATGTCTAACAGGCATTTTAAATTTAATCTGTTGAAGCTGGACTCCTGATATTTCATCTTTGCCCTCATCCTAACCTCCTCCTTTCACAGGCTCAGTTAACGACTGCTTTATTTTTCCACTTGCTCAGGCCAAAAATCTTGGAGTTATCTCTGCCTTCTCTTTTTCTCTCACCTCATTATCGACTCCATCAGCACATTCTACTGGCTGTATCTTCAAAGTATATCCAGTGACCACTCGCCCACATTCATGATAACGTTATCACTCACCCAGAGATTGCAACAGCCTCCTAACTGGTTTCCCTGCCCCTCAGAGCAGGCAGAGTGGTTCTGTCCCTCTTCTCATGGAATCCCTACAAGGGAGGAATAAAAGCTGAATGATGGTGTCAGGGTACTACCACATGGCCTGGCCCAGCCTTAGCTCTCTGTCCTTCTCTCCCCTTACTCATTCATTCACCTCCATCTATACTAGCCTCCTCGCTGTTCCTTTCTATTGGCCAAGAACCTAGCAATGGCTCGTAGTAAGCACTTAACTAAGTAAGTATCAGCTGAATCAATCAGAGAGAGAGAGAGATACTGAGAGATACTGTTGCTTACCCAAACACATACAACAAAGATATCATTAGAGCTTTGCTGGCCCCAAAGCCTATGCTTTTTCTATGCTGTGAATGATGCCACTTGCACTTTTGGAGGATGACTCTGATTTGGTCATGTTAAAATAACTACCAAAAACAGTTTTCGGCTTTTAGGATTCTTAGGAAACATTCTTTCTTGAGTTTACGTATAAACCATCAAAGGGCAGAAATTTCAGATATTTTTCTTTTCTATGAAAATGTGTGTTGACCATTGCAACCCTTTAAGACATGGGTGACTAATTTGTTTTTATATCTCATAGGGTAGCCTTGAACTGTATCTTACCCCCTGACAAATACCACCAGCAATTATCTTGTTTGTTACAACTTTTTTTCCTTAGAAAAGAATATGGGGTTTCCACCATTATTGAACTTCTTATAGATTTTGGTTCAAAGAAAACCTTTTGAACTCATAATAGGTTTTGAATTCATGAATCCTGAAATGAATTTGTGGCTTCTGGGTAACTTGTCCTAGAGACGGAGAAAGGAAAGAGTGATCCTAACACAGATAAACACATTAAGCAGTTTCAATAAATAAGTAAGCACTGATTCTTCTAACAGATTAGTCGGAGGGCTGCTTTCTAGCACTTGGATTCACAAATTCTCCTTGGAATTCGAGGACACAGGGCCTTTTTATAGTTGAACAGGTTAGAGCCGAGAAGAGGGACACATACCACATGATATGAGTGTGTCTGGAGAAGACAGGATGCACTTTCTTTCGGATCTAATTTTCCTTTCTTCTTTTCAACTTCCTCCCCTTCTGCAATGACTTCCCAACAAAAGCAGCGTCCTTGGAGAGGCTGCTTCAGCTTTCTAGCTGTGTTGTGACTCAGTGCACAACAGGAACCACTTTCCTCCCCCAGCTGATAATTTTGTCAGGAGACCTGGTGTGAAAAGCGTTCCTCGGTGCCAAGCCCCCCTGCTTCTGAAGGACCCAGCCTCTGAGATAAATGACCGATTATTCTGTTCTCCTGGAGAGCTTGTTGCATCGCGTGGCGTCTTTCTTTAGAGAAGAGCCTCTGTGTTGTTGTTTGCGACAATATGAAAACATGCTCAGGGGCCAAGGAGGAAATTTGTGGGGAAACAATTTATTATTTTAAATGGTAATTTGAAGATGGATAATTGGCCTTTTTCTGATCTTTCGTGAGGAAACTGCATTTCCATTTCTCCCCCAGACTAATTCAAGATAAACGAATTTGCAAGTTTAATGCAACTCATTCCCTTTGGAAGCTTCCTGGCTTTAAAGATGCCTGTTCTACGAGAATTACAGACTTCAGAGTTCTAGAGGGCATAACCAATACAGATGATGGCAGCCTGGTAGCTGGAGTATGAGTCTCAAAATACAGATTCCTAAACCACACAGCAGCTTGTGGGGCACTTTGCAGACCTCGTTTCTGAGATGGTTGTGTAGAGTATGACCGTCTGACGTGGAATCCTAAGTGAGGCTTCCTTTCTCCTTATGCTGGGAGCAGAGACAAACAGGTGGAATGAGTGACTTCATTTTTCACTTTTGTGTTTAATCGAATTAGATGACCCAGTTTACTGCTTGATTTGGAATCTTCTGAACACAGCCTGTTTAGCCAAACAGTATTTGGACTGTTTGACTGGCATTGACCTTTGTAGCCTAAGTAGATGAAGAAGAAAATGGGAGGAAGGAAGAAAACTAGAAAGATACGATGCACATTAAAGGGAAGCACATTTTATAAAGGGAAATAAAAAGCCACTGTAAAGTAAGCCCTTTTCAGGGGGAAGCTGTTTCTCTATTGTATAGCCAAAGTCTTAATATTATCTAAGTCAGTATCTCCTGTAGTGATGTCAAGGTGAGGGGGCGTCAGAATCACGAGTGGTGGAGACTTATTAGGATACACTTAGTTGGGTCCCACCCTTAAGTTTTTGGGTGCAGTAGGTCTGGGATGGAGGCTGAGGATATGCATTTCTGGCAAGTTCCCAGGAGATGCTACTGCTGCATCGAGTTGAACTCAAAATATAAAAGCAAATTGAAATTAACAACTTTAACTTAATGTGACTAATGATGCTATTTTGAAGAAATTAAAGCAATATTTGCATTGTGACTACAGCAGGATCTTTCTTCAACATGTCATACCAGAGTGACTGTGTGGGAAGACCCACTTTTTTCACCCTTTTAAATTTAAACTGCTGAAAAATATTCATTCCGTTAGTGTAATATGATTTGGCCTTTTCATGATTTATTACATCATTTACTTATTAGGTCTACCTGTTTTTTGTTGTTTTTCTTTTTCGAAGCTCTCAACAATTAGTAATGTAAGCATTCATTCGTTCAAAAGTATTTGTTTTGTGAGTACCTGTCCTGTGTTTTGAAGTGTTGCTATAGGTATAGAAGAAAAAAAAAATCCAGAAGAGGGACCTCCCCTCTAGGAGTTACTGAGAGGGGGCAGAGTTGGGGGTGGGGGAAGAGGTGAAAGACCAGGCTGGAAAAGTAGATCATGTGGAGTCTCATGAAGTGAGGCAAGGAGTTTTGATTTTCTTGGAATGGCAGTAGGAAATCATTGGAGGATTTTGTTTAGGATTACTTTTTAAAAATCTGGCTGCTAGGAAGAGAAGGAGCTGTAAAGGAATGTGATGTGGATCCTAAAACTGTGGCAATGCTTCATTTTAACTTTTTCATCCAGGTGATCTGTGACATGCCATACATAAATGTATTGGATGTGTATGGAGAACACACATTGTCCACCACGTTTTTATTATTTAAAAAAGCTGAAAATATCATAGAGAAGTCTGAAGCCCCTCAATGTATCACCTAGCAGATAGAAAGGAGCTGTTTTAGAAGAACCGTTTTAGAAGAAATTATATAGGCTTTGAAGTCAGACTGGTCAACACTGGTTGGGCCACTTAAACAAGTTGGTTAACCTTGCAGGGTCTCTTTCCTGCAAAATGGTACTAATCACATTTCTAACTCAGGTGTGTATGTGTGTGTGTGTGTGTTGGTGGGGGACAGTTGGGTGCATAGTCTTTTTGCACAGAGATTTGAAATAGTCACTTTACATATATTTACATACATTTAAATAAAGGTGTCAAGAGAAAAATATAACACAAAATAAAAGCCAGTTAAAATCAAGAGGACCAGGGCAGTTATAATTATCATAGGTGAGAAAAGAAAACCAGGAACCTAAGACTGGGTCAGGATGAAGGGGCCTTTCCCTCAGTCTTGGCCTCCTCCTACTTGTGCTTTTTAAGCATGCTATTAAATAGAACACTCTCACTAAGGGGGATGAAAAGGCTTTCCACTTCTCCGAGAGGAATCTGTTCACTTCTGTGTAGTTATTCTTGCTTTGTAGATAAGGGAAATTTTCATTCAAGAGGCTAATCCATTGTTTTAATTTCTGTATTAAACTCCTAGTCAACCCCACCTTGTACTGCTGTCAGAGGACCACTGAATTCTGCCTCTTGGAATTACGATGGTGGTAGTTGCGTAACAATTTGTTACAGTCTACATGCTGACTTCCATTTGCTCTTAAATTATGCCACAATTCAAATGACTATCATGCCATTCTCTGAAGAATGCTTAAAAGAGGGGTCTCCGAAAAGCCTTGTGAATGGGAGCACCCTGGTCAATTTTTAGAAATAAGGAATGGGGGATGGAGGAAGAGAGAAAGTGAAATTGAAAGAATATTCTAGGGGCGCCTCTGTGGCTCAGTTGGTCAAGCATCTGACTCTTGATTTCAGCTCACGTCATGATCTCAGGATTGTGAGATGGAGCCCTGTGTTTCTGCACTCAGCGGGGAGTCTGCGTAAGACTCTCTCTCACTCTCTCTGCCCCCCCCCCGGCTCTCCTTCTCTCTCTCAAATAAATAAGTAAAATCTTCAGAAAAGAAAGAATATTCTGTATTCTCTTAATGCTCTACATCTTTGATAAAAAAATTTCAATAAAAAAACTTCATTGTAAATACTGTTGCAGGATATATATTTACACAGAGATAAACAAAGAAATCTTATTTTGTCCAAACACCACCAGGCCTGCTCAGTTGCTTCACTGTCCTTGCAATTACTTTTGTGATGACAATGAATAAACTTAACTCTTCCACCAAATACACTTAAGGATAATTTCACACCCCAGTGCAATGCAGCTGCTTCTGCCATGGCCAGAGTTTAAGAGCACATGGGAGCATCAGAAAGGAAGCATAACCGACTATTTCAGTTTAAAACCATGGCATCAAGAATATTGTGTGTTATCTTCACATTCAGACTTTTTCCCCCCACTGAACAATTCCAAAGGGACAAGAAGTCCTAGTTGTTGTATGTTTAGCAAAATGTTTCTAATAACTTTCAAAATGAGTAAGGCTTTTCAAGATCATGGTACATTTTGCCTGGAGTCTTTTTCTCTTTTAATTTTTAAATTCAGGTATGTTTGGAGCATGTTACCATTTCATTTACACTTAGCCTACCAAGCTGTAGTATTCGAAGAGTTATTTGATGTCCGAGAAGTCCTATATATTTTTTGTAAGCCATGTTAAGCGTTTCTCTTTGAACCATAAAGTTGCATTTTTACCATCTCTAAGTGGAAAGAAGTCTGTAAAAATAACATAACTAGGGTTCCTAAATGCAAAATCACTAAGAGGAGGAAGAAAATGTATCTCAGTATCTTTTCTCACCCAATAAGAGGATACTCATCTACAAAGAGCCAGAAGTTGCTCCATTCTTTAATAACAATCTCCAGAAACAAAGGGAATTTATGAAGGCTATTATATCATTGAAACAAACAACCAGTCACTTGGTGGTTCTATCAAAAGATCAGTGCAAAGTTAAAAAAAAAAAATGGGGTGGAACCAATAACCATAGATAAATGGCTATTCAGTATCATGCATACATTTCTCTGCCCCAGCTTTGTTGATGGAATCTTTCACTTCTTTTTTGCATAAAAGGATTGAAATTCAGGGACTACTTCAATGGTTTAGTCCCTTTTTCTTCTCTTTCATTCTATTCAAAGGACTATCCACTGTTTCTTACTGATGCATTTAGAAATTTTAAAGCCTAAGGTAGCCTAAACAACAGCTTATTCTCAGTATTTTCAAGGCACAAGGTTCTACCCAAAGAAGTATAGACCCAAAGCTGTGAATGAAAGGGCTTAAAAATGTTAACTGATGAACATACAGATTTTACAATGAAGAAAGTGAACCTGCCTGCTCTGACCTAGGACAGGCCTGGGTGAAAACCCAGAGAGCTGCCCCTGTTGTGGGCATGAGGGCAAGATGGGAAAGCTGAAGGGCAGAATGAGGCCTACCTACAACCCGGGAGGCCCTTTCAGGAGTGGTCAAATCTGGTTTTTTATTTTTGGTACTGCAGTTTGTTTCTCAGAAATGTTCTTTAGAAAATCAGATCCCAGAGTCATGGTTCTGGTTGAAGAAGGGTGATTATAGGAAGGGCAAAGGTCTTCCCTGTTGACTTCTTTCTTCTGTGCTTTGACAATGGCTCCTTAGCCAACTACAGCATTCCTGAGGGGTTAGCTTGATCACCACTGTGACCAAGGGCAACTCTCTCATTTTATAGGTGAGGAAACCTGAGGTAACAGAAAAGTAGCAGTATTTTATTCATGTGACATAATAATATCTTTTGGCAGAAACTAAGTTATTTTCCATTGCACTATGCCAGTGGTTGACAACCTTTTTTCTGTAAAGGGCCAGATAGGAAATATTTAGACCGTGGGCCATATGGTCTCTGTGGGGACGACTCAGTTCTGCTTTTGTAGTGAGAAAGCAGATGTAGACAATACATAAGCAAATGGGTTGGCAGGGTTCCAATAAAATGTTATTTATGGAAACTGAAATTTGAATTTTGTATAATTTTCATGTGTTACAAAACATATTCTTATATTCCTCCTTTTTTTTTTTTTTAACCGTTCAAAAACGTAAAGATCATTCTTAGCTCCTGGAACTGTACAGAAATAGGCATCAGGCTGTGTTTGCTGACCTGTGCACTATCCCACCTCTTTATCCAGTTTAAATAGTACATTTCATGCACTACTTTCACATAGTTTAGACCGTTTTTGGGATTCATAAAAGTGTCCTTTTGTTCCCCATGGATGTTTCCTACTCAGCCACTCTGCTGCCCTGATCTGTATATTTGCGTGTTCTCCCCGAACCCCATCTTATTTCTCTGTAGTTTTACCTGAGGGTTCAGAGCCATTTACTGAAAAGTTAGGATTCTTCTGACTGTTTTGCCAGTGAGTGTGTGAATATATATATACCCGATCAGAAGCAGAGCTAAACTAGGTTGGATTTCCTGTCCATAACTAATCCTCCCAACATCAGGGACTCTATTCAGTGAGACCTGGCTTCCTGCTCTTTCAGTGCTCATGATGCTGTGGCAGGGTATACTCTGCCTAATTTTCTCAGCTGTTGTCCTCCTGAGCTGGATTTTTCTAAAAGGATGAGGGCCAACAACAACAGAAGTAGCAACATTTGTAATAAGACTAATAAAATAATAACTAACATTTATTCAGCAACCATTATGAGATACAAAATTACATGATAGGTAATAGGATGTAAAATCTAGGGATGCCTGGATGACTCAGTTGGTTAAGCGTCTGCCTTCGGCTCAGGTCATGATCCCAGGGTCTTGGGATCGAGTCCTGCATCGGGCTCCTTGCTCAGCGGGAAGCCCCACTGAGCAAGGAGCCTATTTCTCCCTCTGCCTGCAGCTCCCCCTGCTTGTGCTCTCTCTCTCTCTCTCAAATAAATAAATAAAATCTTAAAAAAAATTATGTAGAATCTATCACCAGACCTCATGGGATAATCCTAGTTCTGCCACTTACTAGCTGTGTGATATTGGGCAAGTTACTGCTGCCTCTGTTTCCTCACCTGTAAAATGGTGATGATGATGGCAGTATATACCTTATAAAGTTATAAAACCAAATGACTTAATATATGTAAAACTCTTTAAACAGTGCCTGATAAATGGTAAGCACTATGTAAATATAAAATGGTATTATTATTATTATTATTGGCTAGATAAAACTTCAGGTGCACTTTTTTCATATTTCCTCCCAATTCTTCTATTTCTTCACCCTAGAGTTAGGCATCATTAACTTCAGACAATAAAATCTAGACATTGCCTATGTCTACAATGAAAACAATAGTTAAGAATTATTGAAAACTTATCATAGAAATCAGGCATTAGTCCAAAGTCTTTCTGTGCATTGAATAATTTAATTTTTGTAATATTCTCAAGATAGATATTATTAAGATGTATTTAAAGATGAAGGAACTGAGACACAGACAAATCATTGTAGCTAGCCCAAGGTCACATACCTGGTAAATGATTGAGTCATTACTGAAAGCAAAATAATTAAGAGTCAAACCTGAATAGATGTAGGTTGAAAGTTCACATGATCATATAACTGAAGTCCAAGTGTCAGGTGAATGCGGGCTTTCTTAGTTCTTGGAATATTATATCTAAGAGGCATCTTTTGAAACCTAGAAGAGTAAATTTTAGAGAATGACAAGAAAGTACTGTTTTATATTGTGGACAGAGAAGCTACAGAATTTATTACTTTAAAAGGCTGTAGAGGCTTCAGGAAGACAGAATAGAGATATTTGGGATTCTTCACCTAATCATGTAAGATTACTCTTTGGGGGAGAGGCAATAACATATCTCCCCCACTCCCAAACACCACTTGTTACTTCTCTAGGTTAAAGAATGACACTTTGAGTAAAATATGAGACTGATTTAGAATAGTAATTTTATACTACTTTTGCCTTAGTAAGTTTCGTCTTTTTTTTTTTTTTTTCATTTTCTCCCCCTTGGTTCCTTGTCAGAGCAACAGGAGGTGGAGAGACACCTGGGATATTGGATCCCAGCTTAATAGACGCTGGTGTATTAATCCCAGTTGGAAGTCTCTGTTCCCCTGTCACCCCCAGCTCTCCTTGGCAAGAGCCAGCCTCCGAAGATTGACAATTAACTTGGGGTCAGAAAGGATTGTTTTGGGAGCATCTAGAAGAATTTAAACACCCCCATGGGACAACTTCAGGCATCTTAAACAATCATGGGTTTGAAATCTAGGGGCACATTAATGTGCTATTTGGCTCAAAATGTTTCCCATTATATTTTCTTACAGTTCAGAAAGACTGCAATTTCAAGACATTAATTAATTGCTGACAGTCTTCCCAGCGTGCAGTAGGAAAAAATGAACACACAAAAACTAAACAATTTTAGTTAAAAAAAATTGTGTTGTTGAAAAATACTTTTTTTCACCTTTACATATAAAGCATTTCATTATAGAGTTTTCAAAGAATCCCAAGGGTTTACACATATTTCAGCCTATAAAAGCATAATATTCATATTTTCCTCTTCTGCCCAATTAACATCTCTCTTACCCTTAAAGTCAGATAAAGATAATGTCTCGATATAATAATTGGTTATGAGTTACTCACTTTAGTGAGTTATCGTGCTACAAACTTTTTTTCATTTTGGGGTTCGTACTTTAACGAATGGCATCATTAGAGCTAGAGCCTCCAAATCAATTTCAGATTATCCACAGTCCACCAGATTCACACTGGCAGGTTGGTTCTTCCTCAGGAATGCAGATCTAACATCCTGTAGTCATTTACCTTACCAGGAGCCTGATCATGACAATAGTTTTTAAAGACAGACTCTATGCCACTTCTTTTTGAAAACCTTCTTTAAGTCATCAAGGTAGAATGAATCACTCCTTTATCTGTAATTTAATGGCATATCTTTAAAAAAGAATAAAGATATAAACAGGTATTGGAAGTAGGAAGAGCTTTGAATCTCAGCTCTGCTGCTTACCATGAGCAGGTGATTTCACATTTCTAAATCTCAAAACATATCCCATAAAATACGACATCATGAGGTTTTTATAAAGATGAAGTGAGCTGTCAGAGGTTAATGTATTATAGGTGATCAGTAGATTGTTTTTTTCCCCCCCAATATTCACTATAGTCTTTGCCAGCTAGGATATAATTGGTCACGATTAGATGTATGATTGTGTGTATATGTGTGTATGTTGTATGAGCTCCTTGAAGACAGGGGCCTTCCAGTACGTAGTAAGTGTTAATAAAACATTTGTTGAGCAGAGTAGAGTCCTAAGTCCTATGTCTTTCATCTAGTTGTATATTAACACTATGGTCTCGAGAAAATCGTTATCTTTTCATTTAAATGGATAAGCTGAATGACTTACTTTATTAATTTTTTATTATTTTTCTTTATTATTTTTTTCTCCAAAACTTGGTTGGGAAAATCAATATGTATGAAATTATCTGAGCTGTATCTATTAAAATAATCAGTTAAAGTGAAAACAATGAATAAAAACATTGAAAGCAACAACAGTTTTGGGTTTCAGTTTTTTAAAGTCAGATGTTTGGCATTATAGAAACTATATACATATATATGTGTGCAACTATAAAACTAAGTTTTTTAAGGATAGGTATTTCATTTTGAAAAAGATGAATCTTAATGTAAAATTATTACTCAAAGTGCTAAGAGCCCATATCCATTAATACTAGAAATGAGTGGTAGAATCTAATATCAGGAGCTAATGGCTCCATAATATAAGGGACATATTTTAATTAAAAGTAAAATCCGCAGACTATTTGTGATCAGTACTTTAATGGTTGCCACCCAGGATTGAAAGGAGCAATGAGTGAAGAGAGCCCCTTTTGGCAAAATAGAACTTCTCCAATCTAAGCCAGTTTACTTCAATAGGGAAAAGCTAATTTGATGTGTACTTTAAAGAGAACCCTAGACTGGCTGTCATCATTTCCTGAGGACCTGGGCCTCTTTCCTGTGACTTTATCCCCCCCTCCCTTTTTTTGATAGGTCCTCAACAGAACTATAGTCTCTTGGCCAATGTCATTTTCTATGCTGCTACTTACTATGTCTTGTTCAGACTGCACATTCCATGAGCTCCTAAAAAAGTCATTGCTTCTCTTTTGTGTCTTTTAGTTACTTCATCTTTACTGCATGGACAACATATATCTGCTAATGCCTGGATTTTATTAAAGCAGTCTCTCTCTCTCTAATTGTCCAAAATACCACACAGAAGACTGCATTCCCGTATGATTTCAGATTTGTAGGCAGAGAGAAACCAATTAATGTGTCTTGTAGAGAAGAGCATCTTGTAATAATTTATCATGTGCATTTGGGAAATTTTTATTTTGATAACATTTTACACTTGCAGAAAAGTTGCAAGAATAGTAAGAGGAATTGCCATATACCTTTACCCCAGATTCAGCAGCAACTGTTACTTTTTGTTCTGTTTGTTCTAAATCTATATGTAGATATATAGCCAATTATGTATCTATATTTACATCTATCTAGCTATCATTTATGTATAGGGAATTGCCATAATTTGTAGTAGTCATGTTCTGTAAAGTCACTGTGAACACTGAGTGAGCGAATCCAGAACCATTGCTCCTAAAGGAAATACAGGATTAGGTTCCTGTGAGTCTCGGGTCACAAGCTTTTTTTTTTTTTTTTAATCAAGTGATTAATACATAACTTTTATGTGTGTTTTTGTTTAAAGATACCTTATTTAATATATAAATAATAAATAGTATTATTTAAAACATTTGATTTATTAACAAGATAACATAATTGACAATGTCGATTCATTAATATTGAACCTTCAACCAACAGCACTACCATTCATGCCTGAAGGAAGCTTATTTAATGTATGTATTTTTCTGGAAAGCACATTACATCTTTCTTGAGCTTAGGAACTGCACTTCTGCCCTGCAGTGGAAGGTCTTTTTAAATATCAAAATCACTAAACACACAAAAATGCAAAAAAAGTGCCACTAAATAGACCATGAAAAGGACACTTGTTTACAAGATTAGAGCTGAAAGAAGGCCGAGTGTGCCTGTTTTCTTCCTCAGCTGGGAACATGCAAGTCAAGAGACTCAAATTTTGTGCTGCTTTGTCTCTGTCTGTGAATGATCACTAAAGCACTGTGTTGATTTTAGGGTTATAAATAAATTTAATGAGTAGGCAAATTCACAAATACAGATTATTGGCTGCATATATATTTGACGCATATATTTATGTAAACATAGCACTTTCCAAACCATAGGAGAGCACATTGGAGATGTAGCTGCTTACCCATAAATAAGTATGTTTTTCTCTTGGAGCAAAGACATTGTCTTTCATAACCACAGTACAATGATAAAATTCAGGAAATACAATAGCAATATAATATAATCTATATTCCATATTAAATCTCATCAACTGCCCCAATAAAGTCCTTAAAAGCTATTTCCTGTTTCCTGCTGGTCTAGAATTCCGTGCAGGATCATGCATTTCCTTTATTTGTTTGTTTGTTTATTTATTTATTTAGCATATAATGTATTATTTGTTTCAGGGGTACAGGTCTGTGATTCATCAGTCTTACACAATTCACAGTGCTCACCATAGCACATACTTTTCCCAGTATCCATCACCCAGCCACCCTATCCCTCCCACCCCTCTCCACTCCAGCAACCCTCAGTTTGTTTCCTGCGATTAAGAGTCTCTTAACTGTTTCTCTCCCTTTCTGGTTTTGTCTTGTTTCATTTTTCCCTCCCTTCTCCTATGATCCTCTGCCTTGTTTCTCAAATTCCTCATGTCATGAGATCATATGATAATTCTTTCTCTAACTGACTTACTTCACTTAGCATAATACCCTCTAGTTCCATCCACGTCATTGCAAATAGCAAGATTTCATTTTTTGGATGGCTGCATAATATTCCATTGTATATATATACCACATCTTTATCCATTCATCTGTTGATGGACATCTAGGCTCTTTCCATAGTTTGGCTATTGTAGACATTGCTGCTATAAACATTGGGGTGCGGGTGCCCCTTCAGATCACTACATTTGTATCTTTGGAGTTAATACCCAGTAGTGCAATTGCTGGGTCATAGGGTAGCTCTATTTTCAACTTTTTGAGGAACCTCCATACTGTTTTCCAGAGTGGCTGCACCAGCTTGCATTCCCACGAACAGTGTAGGAAGGTTCCCCTTTCTCTGTCATGCATTTCCTTTAATTCTCATATCTCTCGTCTTTATCTGGAGCAGTTCCTTATTCTTTCCTTGTTTCTTTTGACCTTGATATTTCTAAATACCACTGACCAATTATTTTGTAGAATGTTTCTCGGTTTTGGGTTTGTCTGTTTCTTTATAATGAGATTGTTGTGATGTGTTGTTTTTTTTAAAAAAGATTTTATTTATTTATTTACTTGGCAGGGAGAGAGAGAGCACAAGTAGGCAGAGCAGCAGACAGAGGGAGAGGGTGAAGCAGGCTCCCCATTGAGCAGAGAGCCTGACACGGGGCTCGATCCCAGGACCCTGGGATCATGACCTGAGCCGAAGGCAGACGCTTAACCAACTGAGCCACCCTGGTGCCCCTATGTGATGCGTTTCTAGTAGGACTTCCAAAGAAGCGTGTTGTGTCCTTCTCAATGTATCATATCAGAGTTGCATGTTTTAGGTGTATATCACATGGTTAAGGTGGTGTCTGCCAAGTTTTCTCCCATTTTTTCCTTTGCAATTAATAAGCAGTTTGAGAGGGAGCTATTTTGAGACTTATACAAATATACTGCTTTTCATCAAATTTTTGTCCACTAGTTTAAAATGCATCCTTCTATATTTATGAGTTCTGTAAGGAAGAACTTCCCTGCCCTTCCCCATCTACTTATGTACTTTGATGTATTTATATCAAATGAACTAATGGATTTTTATTTGATTCAATGGGATATAAGCCATTTCCATCAGTATTTATTTTTAATATTCAAATTGTTCAAAATTTGGCCAGTAGGATCCCTTTCAAACTGGCCTGTATTCTTTTGATATGTCGCTAGTATTACTTTAGTTCTTCCTTTCTTCATAATGCAACAAGATACCCTAAACTTTTCTGCAAAAATCCCTGCACTTTTAGTGGATAATGGTCTTTAGAAACTAAAATGTGGGGACTAGGTATGTTCAGTACTACTGATGGGTCATTTTTTTCTAGGTCCCTTTATCAGGTAGCCTAGGAAATCTATGTGTGGGGATTTACACATGCACACGCTAACACAAATACACACATGTATAGACATGTACGTAGACACCTGTATCTATATAAATGCACATGTATATATGTATGTGCACACATACACATATATGTATAGATTTATATTGATTTCTATATATTTATATGTTCATGCTCATATTTCTCATTCCAGTCCAGCATGCAGAGTGTATTCTAGTCTTTCCTCTTTGCATATTTGTAACTCTCTTCTCCAATGATGAGAAATCTAGCTTTCATTATTGTCAATATAGTTACACTTCTGCTCAAGCTAGAGTATATGGCATACAGTATTAAAATTGCTAATTCATACCACTGTGAAAAAAGCAAACCTACAAACTATAATTCAATATCCATTTATAGTGTTTTAGAGAGTGAAGTGCACACATCTCAAGTGCACAGTTCAATATGTTTTAATGAATGTAAAAATACCCCTTGTTCTTTCTGAAGGTAAGTCAGCTGTTCTTTCTATTATTGTTCTCCTGTGTATAATGTATCATCTTTTTTTCTGGCTGGCTGCAGTTTGACTATGATAAGCCCTAGTATGGTTTTCTTTATATTTATTTTGCTTGTGCTTTACTGATTTTCTCAAACTGTAAGTTTCTGTTTCAACAATTTTAAGAAATTTTATGCAACTATTTCCTCAAATATATATATATTTTGTCAAATATATAAATATATAAGTATATAAATATATATATATATTTTTATATATATATAAATTTTTAGTCCCAGTCTCTTTTCTATCCTTTTCTGACTTCAGCTACTCATATGTTAGACTGTTTGGTATTGTCCTCATGTCACTGAGGTTCTATTCTGTTTCTCTCTTCTTGAGATTAGTTTCTACTGATCTGTCTTCAGGTTCACTAATTCCATCTCCAATCTTCTGCTAACTGCATCCACTGATTTTTAAAATTTCAGATATGGTACTGTCGAGTCTCCATCGTTTGGTAGTTTTTATCTCTCTGCTGAAATTCTCCATCTTTTTGTTCTGGACATATTTATAATAAAATAACTGCTTTATATTATGACATCTGTATGTTTCAGTTGATTCCTGATGACTGATATTGCAATAGTTCCCTCTGAATCCGATTTTTTGATGTAATCAAAAATTCCTCTGAATCCGAATTTTTGTTTATAAACAGAACATTGTGAATAAAACCACTCCAGGACTAAATTCTGCTACCTTCCCCTGGAGAGTGTTTATAGTTGTTTTATCAAGAATTAATCTGGCTAGACTCAATCTCAAAGTGCTAACTCCCTTATGGTTGGCAGCAGCTAAAATCTCTGACAGTCTGTCACTTTCTCTTAGACATTCAGGAGTCAGCTTTTTATACATCAGGGGCCAGCCAAGGGTTTGGGCAGATTTTAAATGCAGAATTTTGGACTTTACCATACTCTTTGCTTTCCACAGTTTCCTTTAACATATTCTATGTAATATGGCAGCCCCAAAGCCAAGCCAGTAAGACTCAGGCTTTTTGCCTAAGGTCCAGACATCCCACACTGTATAGAATGAGGACTTCCCTCACATGAAAAGTTACATAAATGCAAACCTACCAAGTGCATTTTCCTATTTCAGAGGTTTACTCTTCCAGTTTCTTTCTGCTTTTGACCACTTGTTTTCTCAATTATGTCCAGTGTTTATAATTTTATCTGCAGTTTTCATCCGTTACAAGCTACTCTGCCCTCACCAGAAGCAGAACTCCATTAACTTTTAATGAAGTAATATTTGTTTTTTTCTAATTCTAAAAATAAATTCCTTGTAGAAAAATTGAACAATATGGAAAAAATAGAAAAAAATAATTTGTAATAGATTTACCCAGAAAAAACCATTATTAACATTTTGAAATACATTATTATAGTTTTCTCTCTCCTGCTTTCTTATACCCATATACTCACACTCTCGAAATTGGTATATACCTACTACTTTGTATCCTGATTTTTTCATTTATCATGTCATGGACCTTTCCATTTGATTACATACATTTTGTAATGACATTTTAATTATTAAATAATATGTTCTAATATGGAGGTACATCATTTATTTAAATATTAGTGTTGATCAGTTAGATTGATGCCAGTTTTCATTCTGTTAAATAGGTCTGTGAAACACATGCATCAATGTTTTATAGTATCTTGGATTATTTTATTAAGATTGATTTCCAGAAATAAGGGTAGTACATCAAAAGTATAAATATTTAAGGATTCTTGCTTGTACTTGATGTTTTCAAGAAAGTTGTTTTAACTAATTTATGCTTCAATTGGTTATGTATGAGAGTTCTGCCTCACCACAACTTCTGTGTATGCATGCATTATTGTAAATGTAAACGATCTCCAATTTCACGTGTCAAAAGTGATAACTCACTGTAGGCTTAACTTGTATTACTAGTGAGATAAAACATTAAACACATTTATTAGCCACGTGTAATTATTTTCTGAACTATCTATCTATTTTACCTTCTTTTTTTTCCTATTTGGGTGCTGTCCTCTTACAGATTTGTAAGAGCTCTTTATGTCTTATTTATTAACATCAACCACATGCCAGACACTGAATGACTGAAACTTTGTGGTGGACAAGATCATATACAATTTCTGATGCTTGAATTTTAAACATTAAGGGCCATATGAAATTTTGCCTATATTCATTAACTTTGGTAAAATATATTTTTTTTTATCAAAGTGTAGTCCATGGATTTGGTAACAAATCAAGTAAAATAGAAATACTAGTTCTACTTCCTTCCTTGCTCCCAGATCCGTCCATCCTTCCTTCCTTCCTTCTTCCTTTTTCTTTCTTTCTTTCTTTCTTTCTTTCTTTCTTTCTTTCTTTCTTTCTTTCTTTCTTTCTTTCTTTCTTTCTTCTTTCTTTCTCTTTTTTTAAAGATTTTATTTATTTATTTGACAGAGAGAGACACAGCGAGAGCAGGAACACAAGCAGGGGGAGTGGAAGAGGGAGAAGCAGGCTTCCCGCAGAGCAAGGAGCCCAATGCGGGGCTCCATCCCAGGACCCTGGGATCATGACCTGAGCTGAAGGCAGACGCTTAACCAACTGAGCCACCCAGGCGTCCCATGTATTAATGTCTTTTGAACTCTTTTTACTGAGATATATTTGACATAGAACATGATGCTAATTAAGGTGAACATGTTGATTGGATATATTAATATATTATGATGTGGTTGCCATTGTAGTGATAGCAGCTCTGTCACATCATGTAATTATCATTTCTTTTTTGTGGTTGGAATAATTAAGAATAGTCTTTAAGCAAGCTTGAATATTATATAATGTGTCTATGATCACTGTACTTTGCATGGGATCTCTAGAAGTTAGCCACTACTATTTGCAAGTTTGTACCTTAAACAGCATCTTATTCCCCCACTCTCCAGCCCCTGTAACTACTATTTTACTCTGTTTTTATGAGTTTGGCTTTTTTAGACTCCATATGTAAGTGATCTCATACATATTCATCTGACTTATTTCATTTAACATAATGTCCTCAAGGTCCATCCATGTTTTGGCAAATGGCAGGATTTCCTTCTTTTTCATGGCCAAATAATACTCCACTGTATATCTATATCACACTGTCTTTATCCATTCATCTATTGATGGACACTTAGGTTGGTTCCTTATATTAGCCATTGTGAATAATGCTGCCATAAACATAGCAGTGCAGATAATCTCTTTGATATCCTGTTTTCATTTCCTTTGGTTTACACCCAGTAGTGGAATTGCTGGATTGTATGGTAGATCTGTTTTTACTCTTTTGAGGGACCTCCATATTGCTTTCCAGGCATTGCTGCACCAATGTTATCTTGTAGCCAGGGGACTGACCAAACATCAGATGTCAGATCGCCTCATTTTCCTCTGAAGGCAGTTAGTTTATTCTCAAAGATTTTATTTATTTGACAGAGAGAGCACAAGCAGAGGGAGAGAGAGGGAGAAGCAGGCTCCCTGCTGAGCAAGGAGCTGGATGTGGGACTCGATCCCAGGACCCTGGGATCATGACCCGGGCCAAAGGCAGCCGCTTAACCGACTGAGCCACCCAGGCATCCTGACAGCAGTTTATTCTATAAAGAAGCTTTTAGGAACTTCTTTTTATTCTTAAATGTTTTGCAATTTCTTGTACCCCAGTATGGTTCCTTTTGCATTTGTTTGGTGACTCTTTTTTTATTTATCTTCAGTCTGATGATGTGTCCTCCTTTAGCTCTAGGAAATTATTTTCTGTTATTATTTTGGTGTGTATCCCTCTCCACTCTCTTGCTCTTTCTTTCTAGAATTCCTACTAGCTGGACAATGGAACACCTAGATGGTTTTATTCCTCATCTCTCTCATGTTTCCTGACTCTTTATCCTTTTGTGCTCTGTATTCTAGATGTCCTCAACCTTACTTTCCAGTCGTTCTTCAGTTGTATGATAATATGTTTAATCTCTGAGATCATCTTCTCAGATTGTTCCTTGTTCATAGCTTTGTTTTTGTTTTATAAATATAATACTTCCTCTGATCATTCTGATTACATTACTTCTCAAAGGCCTTTCCTATTTTCTTAACCTTTCAAAATGCCGCTGAAAATTTTTATTTTGTCCTTTCTCTTGTATGCTTCTGGTTTTCATCACATACCTGGCATTTCATTCCTATTTCTCCATTCACACTTAAGAAAGATACAGGTTTTCTAAGCTACCAGGAGAGTAAGATGATTCTCTAGATGTTTTCTCTAATGAGATCTGTGTAGGTCCCTTTGGTATGTAGAGCTACATAATCTAGGTAACAGACTGCAGATGCTATTCCACAACGTAAAGTCAACACCAATAGCATTTTATTTAGCAAGAAAGGGAAAGGGGAAAGGATGCTTACCACGAGAATCTGACCTTTGTCCAACATTGATTTTGCTTCCTTTAGAGAATAGCCTTTGGAGTTTTGCCTAGGGAGATAATGCTGGCTGTTTATGCTCTGCATTTGACTTTATGGGATGGGGAGTAAGATGGGAGTCCTGACTACTCTAGTTGCCTCATATATAACTCATTAATTATTTCACTGTAACTATAACTATGTCACAATATATACTTACCCATGTCATTCCTTAGATGCATACTCAATTATCCTATGTCATAAGGGTGCCTGGAATCTGGCGATGTATGTTAATATAATTGTCTTGAACCCTCTGAGCTCCATGGCTAATTTATGGATAGGTTCTGTTGATTTTATATTAATTCTCTCTCAGCCTTCTAAGTAGCTAGATGTCTTACCTTACCTCACTTTCAATTTTTCTCTTTCCTATTAGGGGAAAAGGACTCTCTTTTCCCCAAAAACTAAGCATTGATTTCCTTCTCCTTTTTATTCTTATCTTGGATTTTGGCTTTTCCTTTACAATTCTGGCAGACTGCCTCTACATAGAAGTTACCTTAGTGACCTAATTTCAGCGCTTCTTCCAATTTACATTTGGCTTCATGGAAGACTTAAGTAACAAGGAAACTATGATGAAAATATAACACAGAGGACGTCCGGGTGAATGAGCAAATGAGTTTTAGACTAGGCTACAGATCATTCATCAATATCTGATCCTTACTTGGATCATCAAGACACTTAGAGACTCAAAGTATCTGGAACTACAAAATAAAACATGTGTACTAAATAATGATAGCAAGAAAGAAAAACTGCTGACTTTATTTTTGCTTAAAGTCCTGCTCTTCTTTATTGCACATATGCATAATGTGGTAATTTTTTAAAGCCTAGTGCCTTCTCAATGAGGCTTTGTTCATTTTTTTTCTCTCTTCTTCTCTTTTCTGGTTCCTTTTGGGTTACCGGACATTTCAGTGCTCATACCCTTTATTGCTTTTCTTGGCTTTAGTCCAGTCTTGCAATTTCCCCCATCTTCCCTCCTCTACCAAAAGTGCCCCATTGGAACTCTTGATAGCTGTTCCATTGTATCCCCTCTTAAGCATCTTCCTATCCTACATCTGGATACTGTATGCTCACTCAGAGGTCAGAAACCCCATGACCAAGCAAGAGTGTAAAGATTGAAATCCAAGACAAAAAGTCTGTTAATTCTCAACAATTAGTTCTAGCCATTAGCTGATGGACACAAAATGCACATCAATTTTAGGACTCTGAATAAGCTCATATACTTGGCTTGTGCAGAAGGATATAATTTGCCAAATAAAATGTTGAGCACCAAAGTGGGTGTAGAAGAGAAAGCACTGGACTAGGTGTGATGTTTAATTTAACATTTTAAATGGACCAGAGGAGTAGCACCAATATAGCATTACTTGTAAGTGGTACTGAGAACTTCAGGCTATGGTGCCCGTGGCTGCCTCTGGTGAGAACTATTTGTTAACATGGCTTGTTCTGGTGTCAGACAACCAGAGGGCTCCTCTCAGCTGTCAATTTCTCTAATGAAGGAAGAGAAGAACATGCACTAGATTTCTGTATTGACTTTTCAAGAGCTAGTGCAAACCTCCAGGTGCCAACCTATAAATATTTTTGAAAACAGGGTTGAGAGTCTCTTTCATATTGGTGCTTTTAATCTATTCACACCAATATCAACCAAGTAAATAGAGCAGAACTTCGGGAACAAAGCATGCTTTTGACTATTAACAGTCTAAAATTTAACTTTATTGTGTATCTTTATATGAGTTTGTGTGGAAAGGTGGAGAGGGTTTCTGTCACTGATAAAAATCTTATCTCTCTGAAATGTTTGATTTATACAGATTCTTTCCACAACAATTATATGATTTTAAAAAATTAAAGTACCCTTCTTTGCCAAGATGATAGCAATCTTTTTTAGTCCATCTTATAATTTATCTCTAAAATGCCTGTCTTCATAATATGCCGATCATTAGAGTAATGCATATTTGATGACAATGGGTAATAAATAACATTTCAAAGCCTATTTCTAGGCATTGATTGATGTATGTATTGTTTTGTCTGCTGTGTTTAATGGCCACGTCTTACTTTTTCTAAGTTTTTTTAGCAGCACCTGCTGAGGAGTAAATGAGAACTGACCTGTTTTGAAATCCTCTTCCAGAAATAAAACTCTCATCCTATTACTTTTGTGGCTGGAGAGAGGATTTGGCACACATACTGTCATTCATTTGCAAATGCAGAGTCACCCACTTGAAAGCCTATTCACTCTGAGGAGGATTAGAGTCTATCAAACAAGATCAAGGGTACTTTTTATAGACTCACAAACATCTCTCTTTATGTACATACATAAAAGGAGCTGATAAGAATAGAATTTCTCTCACTGGGAAAAGTCCCTTAAGTAAAAATACCCAGTTCTATGAAATTTATTGATCATAAAGGGGAAGTATTCTTGCAAAAGTGCCGCTAAGCGACCAGGGCCCTATTGATACACAACACGTATATGGCTCAGTGCTATTGAGAAACTCTCTTGTGCGCTCTCTGGGAAAAACCAGTTCAGACAAATTCTTAATGAGCGCTTTATCCATTCTTATATCACTTGCAGATAGCCACTTGGCTGTTTGCCCAGGGATATGAAACCGTGGGGGAAGGGACAGGGCTTTGCTTGGGGTCTCAGTCTGCCTGCGCTCTTGTGGACTACGTGAAGCCCTGGTGCCAAGCCCCTCCTCACACGCGGGCTCTGTTCCCACCAGGCACAGGCCACAGGTCAGTGGGACCACCAGTAAAATTACATGTCAGCAAAGTGGAAAACACAGCAGTCCTACCAGTTGTCTGACTCAACTTATAAATTTTTTTCTTTCTCGCACTAACTGTTCACTTTTTTCCTTATAGGAATAGTCCGTGAATTCAAGTGCTGTGCAGTCGTTTGGGTTGGTTTGTTTCTTCCTTTCCTTCTGACTGACTTTTTTTTTTTTTTTTGGGAAATGTAGTATATGTCAAATAAGGGAGCACTGGCATCTAAGTTCAGGAAAGAAGAATAAAAAGGATGGAAGAGGGAGAAAAAGGATCAAAGCTCATGGAGACAGACTAAGAGTTACATATAAATTCAATCTGAGAAATGGTCACTCATATACAGTATTTAAATAGGTCATCTCAGTATTTGCTTCAAATTCCAAAATGGATGAAAATGCTCAAGAAGATGCTATTTTATTTGATTGCCAAAAGTAGATAAGCAGGTCCACTTTTTTATTTTATTTTTTTCTTTTTGAAAAGATGTTTACTTTCTGAATTCTTATTTAACCCATGAAGTAGATAAAGAACATACTTTGGTGAACATGATGTTGGATATTATTTTTTTGGGATCCATCCATGAAATGTTTCCAAACATGAATTAATTATGATTATAATTAATTATAATTATGATTTCTGGTCTCTCTTTGGTAATTCACTGTTCTCTTCTTTTGCTACTTTTATTTCTTCTACACGTCTCTAGAGATAGTGTAGATTCCAAAGACGCTTTTCTTTTCAGCCATCCTAAGGTAATGGTTTGAAACCATTAAATTCACTCCTTACCTGTCTGTATTCCTTAATTTGCCAACCTTTCCTCAGCCTCAGTCAATTTCCATTATTCAACTAATTCCTCAACCAATCAGATTAAAAATTATGTGTTTACTATTAATACATGTCCAATAGTAGGTACTATAGTGAATTTCAGAAAAGTCCCACATGGTTCTGGTTTTGATGGGCATATTACCATATTTGATTCTAACCTGGCCACAGAGTTGATTCTCTGCAAATTCTGTGTGTCATGGTAGAAATTCATAACTATCAGACCTATTCATGTTCCTAGAGTGTGTGCTATGAAGAAAAAGAAAGTGACTGGAAAAACTAAGCATTTAAGCTCAATCTCAATGGCTATTTAAATTGGAGCGTTTTAATATTTTCAAAATATGCCCATTGGCATATATAATTTACATTTATTGGTCATCAATGTGTACTCATAAATGAGAGAAAAGATGCGCACTGGGCATTTAAGTAATATGTGTACCGTATATAAACACTCATGTATACATACATATATACACACAGATAACATATATTCATACGTATGGACATATACAAAATACAATTTTATATGACAGCTCTGAAGGGGTGGTCCATTGACGTTGCCCCATAGAGTTATTTAATAAAATGGAAACATAAAAGAAATAATTTGTCATGCTGTTGATCTCAAACACTAATTTGAGCAGGTGCTTTCTTTCCATCCTAAGAATGTGTTTCTGTTAAGCATCATTGTCATTTCCACTGAGATCTTGAGGGAAGTACTGCTTTTCATTACTTTTTGTATCTTACATCTTCTTGCTTGGCTCCCGACCTACATTGAGCGAACTATGAAATTTGAATATGAAATAGGAACATTTAGGTACATTCGCTTGTATGAAAATTGTCATCTCTCTGGTCAGAAGGTGCATCTCTCAGGACTGTAATACTACATGCATTATTAAATGATCTGGGATAAGCCATGTAGAGGAAGAACAGCATACCACCTAACTTGCAATCATCGTCTGGCATAGTAACTGTCTTAAGTGGTAAAAAATTACTGTCAGTTTTTCTAGAGCCATTAGGAGCTTGCTGCACCCTGGAGTGCTGTGAGCCATAAAAGCAGAGTGGAGAGAAACACACCCTGGGGTGTCATAAGCTGTGAAGCACAGATGTGTTCACCCATATTATGATAACCGTTGCTTAGAGAAATCCTGTTTTTAGTGAAAGAAGCAAAAGAAGGAAAAATGCCTTTTCCTATGCAATAAAGATGTAGCAATTTCATCTCTGATTTCTTAAGCACGTGCCAGACTTCGGTTACTTTCCTTTTGTACAGGAAAGAGAAATACAGAGTTCCATAGCTTTTATATCTGCACAAAACTTGAGTCAAAAATGTTGGGTTTATTTCTTGGCTCTGCTCTTGACCAAAAGCTAAATTGTGCAATTCAGTATAAAAATGAAGGCTGGAGGGGCAACGGGGTGGCTTAGTCGGTTGAGTGTCTGACTCTTGGTTTTGGCTCGGGTCGAGATATCAGGGTGGTGGGATCAAGCCCCCTGTTGGGCTCCACACTCAGCATGGAGTCTACTTAGGACTCTTTCCCCTCTCCCTCTCCCCCTCCCCCCTCAAATAAATAAGTAAATCTTAAGAAAATCATTAAAAAAAAAAAGCTATAGGGGATAATCTCCAAGACCACCTATAGGTCTGACATTCTAGATAGATGCTTACTTATCTCTCTTTTAGGTCAAATTCATAGTAGCCAAAGTATAGCCAGACTTGATTAAATTGGGGGTTTATACTCTCAAGCCACTGTTAAATTCTAAATTTTAGTGAAAGTTTTAGCATCAGCTGAACACATAATTTGGATCTCCAGTGTAGACATTATCTCAAGATTCTCACTGATAGGTGTCAGATCTGTTGGTGTTTCACTTAGCAGGATGAGATTGAAGAGGTATTAGACATAGTTCCTCAAGGCAAAGCTGATGTATGTGATTGTGTTGTTGAAGAATATTCTCAATTTCTTTTGTATCTCTCAAATGAAAACAAAGGGTATTCATATAGCTCCTAAAAAATACTTCTAAAAGTTGTTGGCATTATAAGTGTGTTGGTACTTTAATCAGAGACAAAGTGAGCAAATTTCATGAGGTAGTCACAGTGAAAATATCAAATTTTATGGTTTGTCACAGACTAATAAGCAAATAATATTAAGGCTGTGCAAACTCTTTTTCAATAACTTGAGCGATTATCAAAGATTACACAGGGCATGTTTAGCAAAAGAACAAAAACTAATAAATATGAACATCAATCTGTGAGCTGTGCCTCATTAGTTCTTTACACACCAGTGAAATTGGAGTAAAGCAAGAAATATTCATTGTAGAATAACCAGGGACTTGTGTAGAGAAGTTTTTAAAATACTATTTTTCATTAATAATTTAAGAGAATAAATGAAACTGCTATTTCAGGAAAGTGAATTGGCGTTGCCTGGATTTGGCACTGAAAATACTGTTGTGTTGTAAAGAATGAACCTGACCCAAAGCCTTTCCCTCAGTTCCTGGAAGGTGGTCTCTAGGTTCTTGAAATGTCCTGCCTTATAGAAGTATTGTTTTTGGCTGGGGGCTTTGGTCACTGAAAAGACTAACAATGTGATTTATGGTGGAGGCTTTGGGCCATGTCATATCAGTTCTGATGTCCAGAGGAACTGGAGCTTAAAGGTATTAGCCTGATCTCCCAGAAGGTTGGAGCCTAATGGTCAGCCATGTAGGCAGCATGTGGTCAGTATGGTGTCTGGACACCAAAGGCTGGGTGGGCTTTTCTGGTTGGCAGCATTCCATGTGGTGTATTGTCACTCATCATATAGCTGGGAGGAGGGGATGCTGTCCTTGAGTCCACAGGAAGAGGACAACTCGAAATGTCTCGTTTGGATCTGTCCAGGACTCTGTCTTATGTGTCTTTTCCCTTATTGATTTTAACTACTATCTTTTCCCTGGAATAAACTGTAACCGTGACTAAAACAGACTTCAGTCACTTTTGGGAGTTCTTTTAGTGAATCACTAAATTTGAGGATGGTTTTCAGAAACCCCCAAACTTGCAATTGGTGTCAGAAGTGAAGGCAGATTTGTGGGAACTATTTCCTTAGATGTTGTAATTTGGCTAACTCTGGGTAACTACCTAAGGCTGTAAATAAAACTAAAGCAACTACAAAAATAAGATAAATCAAACACACACACACTTGCTTATATGCATATACACAAGATAAAACAAATGTGTGCATACAAGTATACGTATATGTTAACTTATAGATATTTTGTGTAATTATCATTTTTGCTTGCCCCAAATCACTTCCCCCTTTTTTCTGATAACAAAATTCCTCTTTCCTCATGGTTACACATTCTGTACCCATCCACCTCCCACTCTCAGGGTAGTCACATGATCCAGCCTTGGTTAATCAGAATCCTTCCTGAGGCCCTGTCTTCCAGAATAAAATTATTGGATTACATGACCAAGCTAGACCAAAGTATTCACTAAGATTTGTCTGCTAGAGCCATTAAGGAAAAATCTCTTTTTATCTAGAGTTGCCACAAGAACAAGCTACATGCTTGGGATTGCTGATAGCCATTTAAGTATCTCTGCTACATGTAAAGAAGTGCTACTTTTAAGAATGAAGAACCCCATACAGGAAAGAAATGTCAAGAAATAGAGAGAAATCCAGTGGTACAATTTGATTTGATTTCTTGAGTACGACACTCATTGTGTTTTAAATATCTGAACCCATATTCTCATTCTGCTTTTTGCCAGAGTGGATTGAAGGTTTTTTGTTTTTGTTTTTTAAGATTTTATTTATTTATTTATTTGAGAGAAAGAGAAAGAGTGAGAGAGTGGGGGGGGAGGGGCAGAGGGAGAGGCAGAGAATCTCAGGCAGACTTCCTGCTGAGCGTGGAGTCCCACATGGGGCTCGATCTCATGACCCTGAGCTGAGATCATGACCTGAGCCAAAATCAAGAGTTGGTCGCTTAACCGACTGAGCCACACAGGGACCCCTACGTTGAAGGTTTTTTGTTTTGTTACAAACTCATGCTAGATTCTGTCCGCATTATATATATAAATGTGTGTGTGTGTATGATATTTAGGTTTACAACAAAATTAAGAAGAAGACACAGTAATTTCTCATATACCTCCTGCCTGTACATGCATAGCTTCCCCCGCTATCAACATTACTCAACCAGAATGGTACATTTGTTACTGAGGATAAACCTACATTGACACATCAAAATCACCCAAAGTTCATAGTTTACATTGGGGTTCACTCAGTATTGTACATTCTGTAGGTTTGGGAAAATATATAATAACAATAGAACTATCATTGTAATATCACAGAGTATTTTCACTACCCTAAAAATTCTCTGTGTTCTGACTATTCGTGTCTGTCCACCACCAACCCTGCCAACCACTGATCTTTTTATTGTCTTTATATTTTTGCCTTTTCTAGAACGTGGCATAGTTGGAATTACATAGTATGTATCCTTTTCAGACTGGCTTCTTTCACTTAGTAATTTGCATTTAGGATTCCTGTATGTTTTTTCATGACTTGATAGCTAATTTTTTTAAGTGCTGAATAATATTCCATTGTCTGAGTATACCACAGTTGATTTATCCATTCACCTACTGAAGAACACCTGGTTGCTTCTTAGTTTGGGCAATTATGAGTAAAGCTGCTATAAACATCCCTGTGCAGGTTTTTATGTTTTAAAGTTTTCAAGTCCTTTGCGTAAATAATAAGGAACATGATTTCTGGACTGTTTGGTACAAATACCTTTAGCTTGCTGAGAAACTGCTAAACTGACTTCTGGTGGCCATACCATTTTGCATTCGTAGCAATGATGTATAAGAGTTCTGTTGCTTCACATCCTCACCAGCACTGGGTTTTGTCATTTTCTGGATTTTGTTCATAGGTGTAGTGGTAACTCACTGTTGTTTTAATTTGCATTGCCCTGATGATACATGATGTGGAAAATCTTTTCATGCTTATTTTCCATCTGTATATCTTCTTTTGGGGAGGTGTCTGTTATGGTCTTGTCTCATTTTTTAATTGGGCAGTTTATTTTCTTACCGTTGAGTTCTAAGAGTTCCTTGTATATTTTAAATAACCTTTAATAGTCCTTTATCAGATGTGTCTTTTGCAAATATTTTCTTCCAGTCTATGGCTTGTCTTCTCATTCTCTTTACATTGTCTTTTGCAGGCAGAAGTTTTTAATTTTAATGACATCCAGCTTATCAATTATTTCTTTCATGGATCTTATCTTTGGTATTGTATCTAAAAAGTCATCACCATTCCAAAGGTCATGTAGGTTTTCTCCTGTGTTATCTTATGGAAATTTACAGTTTCGCATTTTACATTTAGGTCTTTAATACCATTTTGAGTTAATTTTTGTGAGACAGGCAAGTTCTGTGTTTAAATTATTTTTTTCTTTTTTTGCACAATGGATGTCCAGTTGTTGGTAGCACCATTTGTTAAAGAGACTATCTTTTTCAACTGTATTGCCTTAGCTCCTTTGTCAGAGATCAGTTGATTATATTTATGGGGTCTATTTCTGGGCTGTCTATTCTATTTCATTGACTTATTTATCTGTTCTTTCACCAGTAGCATACTGCCTTGATTTCTAAAGGTTTATAAGTCTTGAAGTCAGGTAGCTTCAGTCCTCCAACGTTGTTCTTCTCCTTCAATATTTTCTTGGCTGTTCTGGGACTTTGGCCTCTCTCTATAAACTTGAGATCAATTTTGTGATTCCATAAAATAACTTGCTGAGGTTTTGGTTGGGATTGCATTGAATCTATAGATTAAGTTGGGAAGAACTGATGTCTTGACATTATTGAGTCTTCTTATCAATGAACATGGAATATCTATTTATTTGTTCTTTGATTTCATTCATTAGTTTTGTTGTTTTCCACATATATATTTTGTACATATTTTGTTGGATCTAAGTATTTCAATTTGGGGGATGTTAATGTAAATGGTATTGTTTTAAATTTCAAATTACATTTGTTCATTGTTTGTATATAAAAAAGCAGTTTGTATATTGACCCTGTATCCTGAAACCTTGCTATAATCATTTATTAGTTTCAGGAATTGTTTGGTTTCTTTTTTTTTTTTTGTCAATTCTTTGAAATTTACTCATAGAAGATTATGTCATCTGTGAATAAAACCAGTTTCATGTCCTCCTTCTGAGTCAGTATACCTTTTATTTCCTTTTCTTGCCTTACTGTATTAACAAGAACTTCCAGTATGATGTTGAAAGAAGTAGTGAGAGGGAACAACACCCTTTTATTGTATCTGATCTTAGTGGGAAAGCTTTGAGTTTCTCTCCATTAAGCACTATAGGTGTTTTGTAGATAGTCTTTATCAGGTGGAGAAAGTTCCCATTTATTTATAGCGTAATGACAGTGTTTATCATGAATGAGTGTTGGCTTTTGTTAAATATGTTTTCTGCTTGTATTGATATGGTTGCATGTGTATATTCACTTACTTTGAGGGTGTAAGAAGTAAATAAAGTGAAGCCTTTTCTCTCACTTTAATAGAGGCAGCGATGCTACAGAGGTAAACCTCGTATGACTTAAGTCTTATTTTCCCTATAATGTCTTCCCACCAAGTTTCTGAAATAACCAAAACATACATGTTCTTATCATGTAAAAGTTTTAAGAGTTTTCCTAGAACATTTACGGCCATTCATCATTTCCCTAAATCTCTCTTATATAGAAATTCTGGGGCTACCTGTGAGTAATGTAAATAAGAAATTTTTACAAACATTCTGAGATTTAAATTTGTCCCTTGAATTATATAGTTATAAGTAAAGAGAGTTTTGTGCAGGCTTGGGAGATGAAAGTGATTTTTTTCCCTAGAGTTATCAGGAGGTTTGATGGGGTGGCAGACTTCCAAGTTGAGTCTTCAGGAATAGGTATGATCTTGGAGACAAGGGAATCTGGGCAGAGAGAATTGCATAAATAAAGCCACTGAAATAGAAAAAAATGTCGGCCATATTTGGGGCAGTCAGTTATTATGAACTTGGAATGTTAACAGGCAGATGTTGAAAACGTGGGCTGGACAGCTGAGTTAAGGACAGGTTATTGTGGACAGTGAATGTCAGACTGAGAAATCTAATTTATTCTGCAGGGGATGTGGATTGGGTGAAATATTTTCATTACAATGATGACATGATCAGAACTGTACCTTAAGAAGATTAATTTTGCGGTACTTTGTAGAATGAAAGAGACAATAGACACGAGAGAGGGATACTTTTATCATGTCAGATAATATATCTTTTAAATTAATCTTTTAAAGAAAATGTCACCTAGCAACCGTGAGAACTTTAACTACACTTTGAGGATGTGACTCCACTGTCAGTAGTGATATTCACTTCCTATGTTCTCTGCTGATAAATGATGGAAGTCAGCTTTAAGGTTTTTGTTTGTTTGTTTTTTCTTGACAGAGAGAGAGAGAGAGAACACGAGCAGAGGGGAGAGGCAGAGGCAGAGGGAGAAGCAGACTCCCCACCGAGCAAGGAGCCTGATGCAGAACTCGATCCCAGGGCCCTGGGGTCATGACCCGAGCTGAAGGCAGATGCTTAAACAACTGAGCCACCCAGGCGTCCCGGAAGTCAGCTTGAGCCAACAGTGAGAAGAATCACAAAACAGGGTCAACATGAAATTGAATTAATTAAGAAGGCAAAAGCTTCTGTTACATGCATAATCATAATATCTTCTGGTTATGTGTTACTGGTAATAATAATAGTAGAGAAGGTGGAAGAAAGAGAGGGAGGGAGGGAGGGAGGGAGGGAGGGAAAGGAAGAAGGAAGGAAGGAAGGAGGGAGGGAGGGAAGGAAGGAAGGAGAAAGAAAGAAAGGAGGGGAAGGAGTGGGAGAGGGGAGGAAGGAGGGAAGAAAAGACAAGAGGGGAGGAGAGGAGGGGGAGGGAATACATCAAATGAATCCAATGGTAAGGTTCTTGAAAATGGACTTAGATAAAAATTTTCCTTTATATTTTCTGTATATCAAAGTAATATTTGGAAGCTGTTCCAAATCAATGTAAAAACCTGAGGTAGCAATTAGTTCTATGCTTTCTGGAGACAAGGTAAGGGCTGTACTTCCTGGCCCCCGTAGGTTAGGTGGGGCTGTGTGACTGGTTTGGGGAATGAATTCTGAGCGGAAGTGTGTCACTCCTGGGCTGGGACATTTGATGGCTGACATGTGATCCTGGATCCCACAAAGCTGTCTCTTCTTCTGGCACAGATGGTGGCTATTCCCTCAGTCTCTGTTTCTGAGACACAGTGTTTTTTTTTTTTTTACCAAGTCACATTTGCATCAACAACATGGAGAACATTGGCCTAATTGCTCCTTCCACGATATTGACTAACTTAATGTTTTTCTGGTTTGATAATTTGATAGAGGAACATATATCATCTTGCTGCATTAAACTTTTAATTTTTTTTTTCATTTGGAGATCATGAATAAAAATTAGAAACCATAATAAGAATTTCTAATTTTCAAGTAACTTTTTATTCAAGTAATACATATGCCTGGTGACCAAATAATACAGATGCTTTTGTAATGAATATGAGCTGTTTTCTTGAACCTTACATCCCAACTTAGTTATAACTCTTCAGAAGAAGCTTCTTTTTTAAAATTGCTTCTGTTTTAGATTTTCTTTAGGTCATTTCCATAGCTCACATAGTTTTTTTTATCTTCATTCATTGATTTATCAACTTTATCTAATAAGTCCCAGATATATAAAGTAAGGATTCAGTTCACTTACACTGGTCCATCCTCCCCTCTCCTTTTTCCAATATTTGATATTTTACATTTTGCTATTACTCTTCTGTTCTATTTTGTAAGTGTACATAAGCAGCATACGTCATTCTTTCTTCTCCGAAGGGCCATAGACAGTGTTCCACTTATCTTTTGCAACATAAGAACAATCCAAAAACATAATAGCATAAAATAATAATTTTATTAATCTCACAGACTCTACTGTTAGAAATTCGGACAGGGCCAACTTGTTCCTTCTTGAACAATGTCTGGGGCCTCAGGTGAAAAGACTCAAAGACTAGAAGTCTCAGTGGGGTGCTCTCACTTGAGCCTTCTCTGGAGCCTGCATAATAAAGTGGATAAAGCTGGAGTCATTACAAAGGCTTCCTCATGCACATCTGTGGGGGTTGATGAGAGTTGATGCTGGGACCTCAGCTTGGACTGTGAGCCGGCGCATCTAGACGTAGTCTTTCAATGTGGCTTGGGCACATAGCAGCTTCAGAATACTTGGACTTCCTGTGTGATGGCTCAAGGGTCCAAATGTTTGTGTCCAAAGAGAACAAGGAGAAAGCTGTGTGCTCTCCTGTCTCATCACCTTGGAATTGCTCCATGCCTCTTCTGCCTTCTTCTCTTGGTTCAGTGGGAGTCACTATGAATGACCCAGAATCAAGGATAGGAGAAGGGACATAGTTCCCGCCTCTTGATAGAAGAGATGTCAAATAGTTTACAAATATTTTTTAAAAACTGCCACAACGACCTTATTTCCTTTCCTTCTCTGCATGTCTAGTATCTGAACCACTGGGCCCCAGTAAGAATCCATTGGATTTTCCTTTCTTTCACTTCACCAGATGCTTAAAGTAATGTTACATTTTATTTTGCTCTGTATTTTATATTTGTAACATGAATTTCTTGCATAGCTCCCTTAGTTTCTAATTGCATTTCTTTTTTTTTTTATATTTCACAATTTGCCTTAAATTTTTCTTATTTTTTTTCTCCCAGCATCTTGGTAATGCCTTCTAGTCACTGATTTTTTTTTTTTTTTTTTTTTTACTGGATGCCTTTCTCCCAGAGTTCTTTTTTATTGTCGTTGTTTTATTTTTTTGTTTTGTTTTGTTTCTTTGAGGTTTTTGTGTGTGTGTGTATGTGCCAATTTGGGTAAGTTCTCTTTAGAATGTCAGCATGACATTCTTATTTACTGTTCTCCTGCACTGGAGCCATCTAAATCCATATTCTTGATTTATTATTATCTATTTTTTGAAGTCCATCTTTTAAAAAAGTTACTAATGTGGTAAATTTTCTGAGTCTTTATCTGAATGAAAATGTCCACTTTCCTTGTAAAACTTAATAGTTTGATTGGTTAGATAACATAATAGGTTAAAAATTAGTTTCTTCTCAAAAAAATTAGTTTCTTCTCATAATTTTAAAGGAATTTTTATATTATTTCCTAGATTCTAGTGCTGGTGAAGAGAATGCTGATGCTCATCTCATTAACATTCTTGGTTGGTGTCCTGTAATTTTTTTTCTCAATATTCTTGAATATTCCCCCCTAATTGGAATATTTTTTTAGAATTTATTTTTATTCTTGGTTTATTCAGTTTCATAAACAAGTATGTAGATGTAGATATGTTTTAATTTATTGTGTGTGTGTCATGTAATGGGGTTTTTCAGTATGAAGACTGGTACCCCTTAGTTCTACAAAGTCCCCTCTAACGTTTTCAGTGAATTTTCTTACTCGTTTCCTCTCTTCTACTTACAGGATACCTCATAATTAGAACCTGAGCTGGGTGGCTCTGTCAGTTAAGTGACCGGCTCTTGGTTTCGGCTCAGGTCATGATCTCAGGGTCATGAGACTGAATCCCACATGGGGCTCCACGCTCAGTGCAGAGGGATTCTTTCCCTCTCCCTCCCCCTCTGTCCCTCCCTCTGCTCCTGCTCTCTATCTCTCTCATTCTCTCTCTCTCAAATAAATAAACAAATCCTTAGGGGTGCCTAGGTGGCTCAGTCAGTTAAGCCTCCGACTCTCAGTTTCGGCTCAGGTCATGATCTCAGGGTCCTGAGATTGAGCTCTGCATGAGGCTTTGCCCTTAGAGGGGAGTCTGATTGAAGATTCTCTTCCTCTGCCCCTCCCCCTGCTCATTTGTACACTCTCTAAATAAATAAATAAATCTTTTAAAAAAAACCCAAAAACTTGAGCCAGAATATGTCTTGGCTTTTCTCTCATATTTTCCATTTCTCTCTCCCTACTGGGAAATCTCTAAAATCTCTAAAATTTCTCTAAAATTTCTAAAATCTCTAAAATTTCTTTCTCCTTCTCCAGTTGTTTCTTTTTCATAGCATTGTATTCAGTTACAACTTGTCAAATAGTCTTTAGAAAATTAAAATGGAGGTTTTTTTCGAGTTTTCTTCTTTGAATTTTATCTGCTTCACTTCAGATTATGTCTCTTTCTTCTCCCCTCCCTTCTCCCCACCCACCCCCCATTCATTTGGTCTTTCTTATACTACTACTTGCTTTGCCTAAAGGCCTGGTAACCTTGGATATCCATATGTATTTTTAAATGACTAGAGTTCCTTCTGCTATTACATAAGCAGATATTCTTTCCAATGAAATTTCTCTTTTGAGTAGAAATTCTGACTTGGAGCTCTGTGTGACAAGAGAGGTGTGGCGTGAACTAGCCAGCCACCATTTAAGGTGAGCAAATAGGGCCTGGCTGTCAGACCATTGAACCTCCAAGTATCAGATGGTAATGGTAATGGCTTTTTGAAGATTCAGCACTCAAATTGTATGCTTTAAGTTTCTTCACATATTTCATTCAATTCCATTATGCTAGAGTGAGACCTCTGATATAAGAGAATAAATAAAGGCCATCTTTGTTCTGTGGGCTGGTGAGGGAAAGGAGGGTGAGAGTGCTAATTGGTACAGCTGTGCCATATATACCATATACTTTCAGTGAACCCCTGCCCTCCTCCTATTTTGGGCTCCATTTTTCACTTCAGAACTTAACCTTACCGTTGACTCTGAGCTTAATTTCCCACCATCATGATCCTGGCCAACAAGGTTTATGCCACTATTCTTGGTGGTCTTCTTGTGTTGTATTATTCTTTGTCCTTTTCATCTGCCCACATTTTCCCAAAACATGTGGAAACTTATAAAAATCCCTCCTTATTTAGTGACCACACCCCTTCTGTTTTCTTAGCAGTTATAGGTTAATTCCCCTAAATATTTATTTATGTATTGATACATGAATTTATTTTTACTTTCTTTTATTTTGGAGGGTCTTCAAAAATTTGAGAATCAAACTTTTGTGCCCAGTCTTCCATCTTGAACCAGAAGCTTATTAACTAACATTGTTTTAAAACTGCATGAGGGATTTTAATTCCATAAACATTTAGGGGAGAGAAATAAACTCCTTTTCTGTTTCCCATGCCAATCTGATTCTATCTGTGAAAGGCAAAGAACAGGAAGCCACCTGTTTCACATCAGGGTATTAATGGCTCACCTGCCATCACTTGAACTAATGTCATAGTTATTAACCACATTGTGAAAATGGTTGTGTCTCCAAAAGCAAGAGTTCCTCATCAGTGGTAACAATGTACACCTCAAGAATTGGATTGCTGCCATAGACCACATTTGGATTCTGATACCACTATACATATTTCTTAGAGGGACTATTGCAATGGGCAGCTGTATATCTCAGTAGGAAAAATCTATAGATAATAGACATTGAATATAAATATAGAGGATGACTGATTCTATAGAAGGAAATAAAAGACATTTCCCTTAGGCAAGTGATCCAAGTGGACAATTCTTTGTACAGTGTAATATTAAGAGATCCAGGGAAGCCTCAAATTGCTACTACCTGTTGACTGATGTCCAAAATTCCACCATCATTTGATTATAAAGCTGATAACCCTGTGAATGGTGGCACAAGGTTTATTAGTCATTTGTACCTCAGTGTGGATAAAGGAACTGAAATAAATTTCTATAGTGATGTGTAAACATGCAGGCATGGAAGCCACTATAAGGATGGGAATACTCCTAAAGAAGGAAGAAAGGCTGAGGGTCAGCGGTGAAGGGTACTGGAGGTAAACTCCACCTTTTCAAGTGGCATGCCTGGGCCTGCTTGTGAAACATTCTAACCCAGGGCTGCCATCTTGATCTACAGAGTATATTCAGTTGGGCATATCAGAGAAACAGAGGAATTTTGAAACAAATGAACATTTGTTCAAAAAACAAACATTCCATGTATTGCCCAATTTAAGTTCTAAGATGCCTTATTACACTTACCGTTGCATTATTAATATGTAACGTTAGCAATCGTGTTGGAGAGAATTTTACTTATCAGTGAAGATATGGGGTCTGTTTATCTGGGAGACACAGGGTTTAATGCAAAGAAATCCTTCCCTATAAATGAAAAGAACAACCCATTCACCATCTCTCTTTCTCATCGTTGTCCATTTTATGTCTCCTTTTTTCTCTAATCTCAAACTCTCCTCCGCCCCACTCTTATTTTCAGCTGACCATTTTTCCTCCTAATTCACTGAGGAAATAGTCAATCAAAAGAAAACTTTCATGTTTGCCCACCATCACATCTCCCCACTAACTGTCATCTGCCCCATACCCTCTTCTCTCTCACGAATTACCATAGATCCATATTGTAAATTCTGGAAATTAGATGGCCCCACTCTAGCCTGCTTTCTCTCCCGTCTCTCTCCTTCATCGTCAGCTTTTCACCCTGGATCATTCCTGATAGCAATGAACCTGCTCTTACTTCTTCTCTCTTTACACAAACCAACCAACCTTCCTGAAGCCGCTGAACCTGCCAGCTACCTACTTACCTCCTGCTCTCTGTGTAAGTTGATGTCGCCCACCCTCTGCAGTTCTCCTCTCACTGTCTCTTAAGTCCTCACTATTCAGGATTTTGCTTCCATTCTTATTCACCGGGTTTGCTCCTGTCAGCAAGTCCAGTGTCCTCTGTGTTGCTAAATCCAGTGGTCTGTCTTCATTTCTCATCTTACTTGAAGTAGTATTTGACAGTATTTGATGACCCGTCCCCCTCCTCACACTCTTCTCAAGTTGTTTTCTGGACACCATGCTCGGTTGGTTTTCCTTCTCCCTCCCTTGTTGCCTCTCCTGTGTCTCCTTTCTTCTCTGTCTTTTATGCAAGCCTTTAATATTAGAGTGCTGCCTTAGCTTAGGTTCCCCCCCCAAAAGCAAAGCCTGAAACAAGGACTTGCCTGCAAGTAGTTATTTTTATAAAGTGATTCCAAAGAGAAGGGAAAGGTGGGCTGAGAATCATGAATCAGGGAAGGAGGGGAAGCCAAAGGATGGGTGATTTATGAAGCTGGTTATAACTGTTGTGAATAGCTGGAACTTGATCCTTCTGCGGGCTTTCTGAGAAACTAACTAAAATGAACCTGGTAAGAGTCCAACCAGTGTGCTAATGAAGGCAATATTTATGTATCCCACTGGCCAGGGTTTACCCCCATGGCTCTGAACTGAACCTCAGAACTTTCTCGTGGAAAGGGCCGAGCAAGCTATCACAGACTCTCAGGCAGTGGCCACAGAGATATGCCAGGGAAAGAAGCAAAGATGCACAGTGCTCCTGAGGAGAATTCTCTCACAGTGGGCTGCCCCCTACAGGAGCTGGCTGCCGCAGCAATGACTAGAAAAAAGGCAGGCAGAGAGAATGGGATTCAGGACACTAAATATTGTCAACAAATGCAATGGATCTGGTCCTTGGGTTTTCTCTCTTTTTTTGTATATGCTCATCTTCTTGATGAAACTTACCGGTATCATGGTTTTCAGTACCATCCCTCCACTAACAACTCCCAAGTTTGTATCTCCAACTCAGATTTCCTATATGTCCAACAGCCTGAGGGACAGCCACATATTCAACAGACTCATCAATCTTAACATGGCGTAAATGGTATTTTGAACCTTCTCCCTTCGCACTGGCTCCACCCACTTCAGGAAGAATACAACCACTTCTCACCATCTCCACCATGGCTACCAACGTGGTTCAAATTGCCATTAGATTTGACCGGACCACAGCAGTTGATTCTTAACTGGTCTTACTTCCTCTTCCCTTGCCTCTCCTTAGGCCCTTCTCAACAGACCTGCTAGAGTGATCTTGTTAAAATGAAATTTATGTCACTCTCCCGCTCATTTTCTTCCAAAGGCTTCCCACCTCACTCAGAGTAAGACTGCATGACCTCTTGGGCCGCATATGATCTGGACCCAACTGGCCTCTTGGCTCTCATGTCCCCTCCTCCCTCTCCCTTTGCTCTCCCCTACCCAACCTCCTTGTGGATCCACAAATTCAGGCCTACTCCAGCCTGGAATCATTGAAATAGGGTATTTATTCTGCCTGCAGTTTTTGATCCTCAGATATCCTCAAGATTAATTCCCTCGCTTCCTACTCTTTGCTTCAGTGTCACTCTTTCAATGATATCTATACCGATCAACATATTTACGATCCCAAATTTCTTCTCTATTATTCTTTGAACATTTTTATGTGTTTCACTTTTTTTCTATAGTACTTATGACCATTTAACATAGGATATAATTTGTTTCAATTTTGTCTTTTCTTTATTTTCTGTCTCTTCTTGTTTGAATGTACATTTCATGAGACCAATATCCTTGCCTGTTTTGTTCACTGGTACATCTCAAACATCTGTAACAGTGTCTGATTCATGAGTGGTCACATTTGACGAGTAAATGAGTTGATGATCTGACATCTACTCTCAAGTTTGCTACAACCTGTGTGACCTTAATCAAATATGGCTATGGATTCTTTCAGAGTTTGGGCATGTTTTAAAAATCAGTATAAAATATGTGAACTGAGACTGTTAGAATTTTCCAGCTCTAAAACTTTATCATTACTGTTTTGTAAGACCAAGCTTGGTAAAAGTTTTCTTTTTCTAAAATTATGAAAATTAGTGAAAGAATATATTTCTGAACGTTATATTTTGCTTAAAAATCTATACTTTATTGAATGGAAAAAAGTGAACCATATTATTTTTGGTGTACAACCGAGAAATGAAATCTGCCTCTTTAACTGCGGCAAAATAAGCTTTGGATAAAGGTTCAAGGCTACTTTGCAGAAAACAAAATCTACTTTGTAAAATGCAATTTTAAAATAATTTAAAATACATTTTTAGATGTTAAGAGCAAATTTGCTAGTATCTTCTATCAGACTTCCAGCAATAAGCAGTAATGAACTGAGATAAATATATCTCATATATCAAATTTAGTATTAGTGAATGCTTTCCAAAATGCCCAAGGGCAAAGAAAAAACATTTTCATGAGTTTTGAGGTGCTTATGAAGTTTACCTGTGTCTGTTTATACATTTCTCTAGAAATTTTCTTCTCATTATAATTTCCACAAAAATGCTTCTTTTTCAAATCCCAGTTGCTTCAACTAAAAAAGCCTGAGCATGGTAAAAAGAGTTGCATTGCAAAATTCAATTGACCTGTTACCCAATCTGACAGTTTCTAATAAGTTAGGACTATTGTGAATGCACACACATATTGAGTCATTACAGTAGAAAGGCTTTCCTCTTTTGAAATATATCTAAAGCCATGTCCATATAGTTGTTGTTGAATTTGAGTAAAACCCAAAATCCATGGCCAGATTCTCAAGGGAAAAATAAATACCATATTAATGTCAAGAATAACGTTTCTAAAGCATTATTCTTTATGTAGCTTAGGGATTTTGATTAGTTAAATTAGTTTTTCAGCCTTGTCTGGTTTACCAAGTCATATTCTGGGCCAGACCTAGTTTATTATTTTACTTTAGCCCCAATACCATTGCTGGGAAATAAATTCCTCACTACATATGTATTAAAGAAAATGCACATCCTACAGAACTGTCTGTTAAGTATGACTTCTAAAATTATGTACCCATGTACAGGGTACATAATATTTAATGATACGACTTTAAAAAAAATGTGTCCTGAGTATTAACATTATTTTAGAGACAAAGAAAAATAGGGACTGCGTATTTGAATAGTTGAACACTCACCATGATAGACTAAAAATGATTATAAAGTTAAAGTAAAATTGAAAAAATAATGAATTAATGAATAGAGAACATGAAACAAGAAAACAAATATTGTTGATACTAAAGAAGAGGCTTTGGATAATGGAAAAGGATAAGGAGCTGATCGGATTCTGCTATTTTATAAAATATCCCCTTGTTTAAAGAAAACAAACAAACCGAAACAAAAGTACATTGAAACGTGTGCTAATTGTTTCAGAGTATCCTCTTGGAATATTATGGTTACAGTGTACTAAATGCCATACTAATGATTCCACACAGATAATGAAATTTATAAAGCCTTTATTGGCCTTTAGTGAATATATTAGACACTGGGAGAATATGGCTCTAAATGTTTCTGTGTCTGCTGAGTTTCTCATGAGGATAGACCTATGTATGCTTGATATATTTCTCATTTGAATATCCCACATAATATAGAATGATGCATTTATAGTTCCCTAATGTACAACCTTACTGTTAGAGCAGGAATTATAGATTTCCCAGAATGTGTTAGACCTCAGATCTTTCTCTGTTTAACACTTAAACCTAATACACTGTGGTAGAGTAGCAATTCTAATATCTCTTCATCATAACTACATATAGGATAATACTAAAGGACAGAAATAATCTAATGTCTTTAGTGCCTATGAATATTTTTCTAACAGCTTTTAAAACTCAGTATATACTATGTTTTTTATTTTAATGAAACTAATTTTAATGAAATTATGTGAAGCTAGCCTAAATATTGAACTAATTTTAATGAAATTATGTGAAGCTAGCCTAAATATTTTATAAAACATATATGCTTCTTTGTTGTAAGTAAAGTATGAAAAAAATTAATAATAGGCTTGATGCATCAAGGCACTTCCTTAATGGGCTTTTAAGATGCTTGGGTATTACAGGCAACATAATGCAGACTAATAGGGCACAATAACCACACATAAATACACACACAATACACACTCTTCTGTAACATATTTAGTATTGTACTCCAGCAAGGCATAGCTTATCTTTGCCAAATATTGTTGTTATCTTTGGTTCAATGTGAGAGTAGATATTTTTTGAATAAGCGTTTTATAGTTTGTTTCTTCTAGAGATCTCCAAGTATAAATTAATTTATTGTTTTAAAAAAGGGTATCCAGGGGCGCCTGGGTGGCTCAGTCGTTAAGCGTCTGCCTTCGGCCCATGTCATGATCCCAGGGTCCTGGGATCGAGCCCCACATCAGGCTCCCTGCTCCGCAGGAAGCCTGCTTCTCCCTCTCCCGCTCCCCCCGCTTGTGTTCCCTCTCTCACTGTGTCTCTCTCTGTCAAATAAATTAAAAAATCTTAAAAAAATAAATAAATAAAATTAAAAAAAATAAAAAAGGGTATCCATATGCTAGCGGAAAATATATTTGTCTTCCTTTGAAAGTAAAAAAAAAAAATCCTACTCATTAAAGTAATTTGAGAAATTGGACTAAAACTGATTTTTTCAATGGATTATGGCTTTTCTTATATGTTGTTGATTTAGAGTAGTCTTGGGGAATTTTTAATCCACTTGCAGAAAGCCATGTGTCAGATATTTTCATCCTTATTATATCACATTTGAAGGTCTGTATGTAGAAGCAGAGTATGGAAGGGTTTTCTTTTTCCTTGCTGCCTCTTCCCATAATTCCAATGTTTGACCCTATTTTCCTGCATTTATGAAGATCTACAGTTGTTCCAATCTCGTGCTAGTGTTCTTCCTTCTATATTTGTAGGCTCTGACTCCACAAAAATGTACTACATAATAAAATAGGAGAGATGTAGCTGTATAAATGACCACTTTGGGTAAATCCACATCTAGGAAAGAATATTTTTGACATTAAAATTTTCTAAAATAATCCTTCACTATGTCTGGATTCTGGTGACTTTTCATTTAGAAAGTGTTTCACGGCTGCCTTACAACCATAAATTAGAAGGTAATAAGTAAATTTTCTGGAGCTTCTCTCTTTTTTTGTTTGTTTGTTTAAATTTTACCATCCAGATAGTATTCTTACTTGGGGGGAGAAAAAAATTAATAATCTTTGGTACATATCAGATTTTCCTAGCAGAAAGTCAAGTATTTGCCTACTGACCTTTGGTCCTTTCCAACTGCTAATTTTTTTCTTGTAAAGGAAAAATGAGAGATCTGTAGTAATTGGCCACTTTCTGTAAACCCTGCCTCCTGGATAACCTACTATCTTGGCCATGGCATGTTCGTTAAGGCATAGAAACAAACACAAACTAGTGAAGTTTTGTTATTTAATGGATAGAGAATAATATATCAATAAGATGCATCTAGACTTATTAGAAACCGGTGCCTGGGGAACCAGGAGAAGCTCAAGGATCAAGGCTGATGCTTACGTGTCCACATTTTACCTCATTTCTGCTTTTTTCATATCTGTCAATCAGCCTAGTATTTATTTATTCATTCACTCATCCATCTACCAAATATTTGTGGACCACCACTGTTGCTCTCAGTTGGGTGCTAGATGGGGAGTAAGTTATGAACAAGAAAGAATAAAAATATTAAATGATTCACTAAAGAGGTTAAGCATATTTATAGGCACATAAACTAGATGAACACGTAGCTAGGAATTAGTACTAGTCTGGGTTACCAGAATTAGGCTGGCAGAGAACAGACCTTAGAGGGCCCTATAAGCCAAGTTAAGGAGTGTAGCTTTTTCCTGGAGGCACATTGCCATTCCTTTGCTATTGATCATGATAAACTACTTGGTTTCCAGTCTTCAAAATCTTTCTTTTCAAAAAACACGACTTTCTATATTCTCCTTGTTTTAGTTAAAATTCTCAAGAAAAAATATGATTGGTTATCGACAAACCAACAGATTGAATCTCCTTGTTTCAATCACATGTGATTGCGTAAGTACAGGGGAAAGAATGGATTACAAATATTCATGTGGAATATAAATGGCTACCCAAGTCTCCACATCTGCCTCTTCAGCAGTGATGTGTGTGAAGGCCAGGTCTAAGAGTATGGATTAGGACTGGGTGGGGCACCATTACCTACAACTACCAGACTTTCCTTGAAAACTTCCACAACTTTTTTCTCATCTGTTGATGAAACCTTTGTGTTGAGGCATGTAGTCTTTTGCAAAGAGATCTCAGCATATTTTAGTCCAGTGTTTGGTATCTGAGGGCAATTATTTTAACATATTTCATATGAAATTATTGCAAAGACTAGAAATGATGTTAAAAAACCTATTCCACATGTTTCCCATGCATTCAGCTAGACACGGTGAAAACTCTGCCAGCTTCAGACCCCATCCTTGAAATTCAATAATCTGATTGCTTATTACAAGTGGGAGAGTAGGGGGAGAGTTAAAGAATGAAACTTGACAAAAAGAGTAAGAGATTGCTTATAATGGTTCATTTTATGTGTCAATTTGACTGGGCAATGGGGTGCCCAGACATTTGGTCACACATTATTCTGAGTGTGTCTTTGAGGGTATATCTGGATGAGATTAACATTTGAATTAGATTGAGTAAAGCAAATTGCTCTCCCTAATGTGAGTGGCTTCAGCCAATCAGTTTGAAGGCCTGAATGGAACAAAAAGGCTGACCTTCCCATGAGTAAGTGGGAACTCCTCCTGCCTCACTGCTTTCCATCTGGGACATTAGTTTTTTCCTGCCTTCAAACTCAACACTGAAACATCAGGTCTTCTTGGTTCTTGCTCTTGTCAGAGCTCATAGTGCAACTACACCATTGGTTCTCCTGGGTCTCTAGCTTGCTGATGATACATCTTAGAACTGCTTAGCTTCTATAACCACATGAGCCAATTCCTTATAATAAATTTTTCTCCTCCCTCTCTCTCTCAGTACACACACACACACACACACACACACATCCTATTGGTTCTTTTTCTTTGGAAAACCCTAATACAGAACTGCTTGAACTTAAAGATTTGATTAATTCAATGAGTGAACCCTTAGAGATGTATTTCTCTCTTGAATGACGTATATTGAGAGTAGTATGAAAAACCTTAAAGAATCATTGATGATCTTCAAAACAATACTGACCAGCTAGACACGGTGAAATAGTTGTATTTAGGTTGTATTTAGGTTACAAGCATTTTGTAAGTCCCACCTACTATTGTACTGTTTCCTTAGGTAGCTATATTTTCCCCAGTTTCCTCTCAGTCATACAGATTAGTCAGACTGAGATTAACTGAGATTATCATGTGTATTATTTTAGTCCAAATTTTAAAACCTGAATACTGATGGAGGTTGGATCCTAACTCTGATGTGATCCACTAACACTTTGCCTCTTAGATTTGTGGCATCACTGAATGGTCTCTGCACCTAACATATGGCAAGAAGCAAGCCTCATTAAAGGCAGACATTGTTTTTCTTCCTTGTCTATATCCCTAGAACTTTAGATAGTGCCTGATGCCTAGTTACCACTCCACAAATATTTGTTCAGTACATTTTGTATGTTTTGTACTGTGTGCAGTGCCAGGATGTAGGAGCATACAAAGGGACATGGTTTCTGCATATAGAAAGATGAGGAATGAGGGAAACTATAGTATTTTAAATATTTACTCTATTTCTGGGACTATGCTAAGTGTTTTAATACAATTTTATTTGATTCAGATGGTAATTTTATGAGTTTTGACACTTAAGAATAGTTGTTCTGGATGAACAGCTATGAGAAATAATTTAAATACTTCATTTAAAAAAATAGTTGTTTTCTATTTTTCATTTGTGATTTCAAAAGAGAAGGTGGTAGAATCTTCATTTGTTTCTACCAAATTACATATTACTATTATATTTTATTTAATTTACATATACTATTATATTTTAAACAGGATATAGTTACTGTATTTGGAAATCATTTAGAGTTTTACAAAGATAAGAGCATATTAGAAAAAATCTCTAGTATCATTTAATGATACTATATAATTACAGAGATAAGGGCACCGAAATGAATACTAAGTGAACAGGGCATTTATATACTAGTTTATTACAATGTGAATCATCAACATTTGACAGATTTTCTAAAAAAAACCAAAAAAATGGTAATCTGTTCTGGAAAAAAAAGATATTTTTGATAAACTTCCCTTTTTTCCCCAATCAGTTCTAACCGTGCTTGTTTACTTTGTAAAATTAATGAGAAATCTAAATTGCACAGAATTGTTATTTTTAAAGGGAGAGAACAATTTTTTCAACAAGTTATATTAATGGAAAATATTTTTTCTTTTATTGCAAAATACCCTTTGGTATAAGGATACTAAGCATTAGCAATATGCTAGTTTTTTTTTTTTTAATGTGTAGGAAAAAAGTGACAAGAAAGTTGAAATCCAAGTAATTTCACTGAGAAAGTTTATTTAAAGCTTTTCCCTTTGATGTAGCTATTGTGACAGTTTTCCTGTTAGAGAGTAGCTAACTTCCACAGTAGCATCTGATGTTTACAAATGCAGGAGATTTCAGTTAATCACATTTTAAAATTTTAATTACATCCTCCCAGGTATTTAAAATGTTGCCTTATTCCAGCAAATCCCCCCAGTGTTTGTTTAAAAAAGAGGAAACTTCTTCAGCTCTGTGAATTTTTCAAATTTTATTTTGAATTTGTTCTAGACCTTGGGCTTTTAAAATATAAGGCTAGTTTTTAACGAAGACTTTGTAGAGCACATAATTGCAGCAGTAGAGGTGGGAATCCACTGTTACGATGACCCAGTGAATGGGTCCATCAAATTTCTTAGGCTGTGTCATGGAGCCTTTGAATATCTCAGAAACATTCCTTTAAAACTATCAGGCGACTATTTGATAGGGGTTTCTTATTTGTTAAGAGTCACAAGTTCTATTTTTCTCAGCATACAGTGTTGAGCACAATGTGCAATGTTGACTGGCCTTTATTTAGATAAGCTGGAAGAGCATTAGTTTTCCTTGGGAAACCATGCACATGCAAAATTAATTGAGGAAACCAACTGATTTCTTCTTTCTCAGCTGCAATTCAAATGACCCAGGTGTAATACAGTGCAGTTGAGAAAAATCAAGCCACACAAAGCCCTGCATTAAACAGTTGCTACTCACAGAACGAGGTGTTGATTGTTAAGTCATCATTAAGAAAATTAACCATTTCTAAAAGGAGACAAAAAGATTTCCCTTTATTGTAGATTGTTGCTCAACTAACATGTCTGGGGTTGAAACAACCAATTTCAAAATTCTGCATCATTTTCTTCTCAGTGTGAACTTGCTGTCAGGAAAGTTGTTTTCTCAGTAATAACATTGGTCATCCTAACAAGTTGAATAGCAATTTTCAAGCACAAACATTTTCCAAACAATAGTTACTTTGCTTTAAAGTGATATGAAGCAATAAATGTCAAAGGAACATGATATTTTGGATGAATTAAGTGAAGTTTTTTTCTCTTTCACACATACCTCATGCTTCACTAATCATCAAAAATGATGTTTTGTCAAAAACCATTGAACAAGTCATTGAATTTTTTATTGTATTCAAAATAATATTCCCTTTTGTGGAGTTATTCATATTGTTCATTGAGCTTCAGAATTGTTTTTAATCATCTGAAACATGGAAGGTCTATCTGTCTGTAATAATTGCAGCTCTGTGCTTACCCAAGATCCAAATGGTAAGATCTGCTATTATCTCCTCTAACCTTGTTTTGTATGGTTTATTCTAACAGCAGATACTTGAATAATCTACTGCCTGAATCAGAGGTCAAACTTGTTCTTTCATTTCATTGTTTGCTCTTTAACTCTGTTTAGTATCATATCACAGTTTTATGTTTCAAGTCCCTGAAGATATAAGCTAATTTTCCATTCAAAATATTGTTTATGCCATAATAAACCAGGCTGTGCTTATTGATGGTTAAAGGATAATACATTTCAAATAAATTTAACATGTGTTGGGATGGAAAATTTTTCTTTCTTTCCTTCTAGATTCTTTAGTCTAATAATTAAGTTGATATAAGACAGATTAACAAGAGAAAAATAAAAATTTAATAACATGTATACCTCCCATATATATGGGAGAGACCCAGGAGAACTGAATAACTCCCCAAAATGACCAAAGCCATCACCTTAAATACCATCTTCAGCTAAAGACAAGAGATGTTTGGAGTGGGGAGTCAGTTATGGGAGGGTACCAAGAAAAGCACAGTAAACAAGAATAAAGTTGTTACGCAGATTTAAGTCCATTCCTTCTTCACTGATAACAGTTTCTAGAAATTTCTAGTCATCTTTCTCTTCTTGGTATAGCCAGGGAGACACCCTTACAAATGGGTCATTTTTATTTGGTTTTCAGAGCTTTTCCCATGTCTGCAGTTTTTAAAAAATAACCAGCTTAAAATAATCAGTATGCCAAAGAGGGATTCCTAGAGTGGCAAAATTTGCTCCCCTTCACATTCAATCCATTGTATTTAGATCAGCATCTGTAATTTCCTAACAATGCAGAAAACAATTATTTTGCTGTGACTTACCTGAAATTTGGCTGACCTGATCAGTTCAGTCATTTACTGTGACTTTCTGTAACACATGATTCAGTACCAGAGAATTAAAAACCAAATGCTTCATCCTCAGAAATGACTCAACAGCATATTTCAAGGACAGTTCCAGAACCATTGGGGGGATAATAATCTTTAAGGTAAGGACGTTAGGACACAAATCAGAATCTGAGTTTGTTTTATTTTGGAAAGAATGGCCAAGGAAGTCCTCTGCCAGAAAGCTGGTTGTTTCTCTATAAAATAACTTGATTTCTGGAGGGAAAATGAATAGAAAATTACATTGTTCAGAGAGTTGGTTAAAAGGTGAACCTCAGAACCACTCCACACTCCAAGGGAATGCTTTTAGTGTTGCTCCCTGAAGTCAACTAATGGATTGAAAAAGGACTGGGAAAAGTGGTCACCAGAGGAAACCCAGTGATGGGCAGCCGCAGCTGAACCAGTGCCAAGCACAGACCATTTAAGATGGAAAAGAGGATGTAAAGATATATCAGAGGCATCAAGAACAGTGGAAGCAGCAGCAGAAGTGCCTCTTTCTTTCTCCCAGAGAAAAATGAATAGAAAAATGTGCAGGAGAATAGAGGGAAATATGTGGACACAGTGAAGAGAGATTGATGGAAAGGGATAACAGAACTCTTGTTCTGTACTATAAGGTATTTCACAACGGAAACCAAATCCCCGATAAAAATTAAAATTATTAGACGTTAAGCCATTGTAGAAAAAAAAAAATCGCACACACGTATTCACACATATACACACATGGCAAGAAGGGCCAAGAGAGGAACTGGAGAAGACAATAAATATAGCAGTATTGAAAAACTGCTCAGATAATTTCCTGCATGATTAAGAACTGATGGACAGTTCAGATGAAGTCATTAGAGTGAGCCTTAAATCAATATGACTGTTGGGGCACCTGGGTGGCTCAGTCGTTAAGCGTCTGCCTTCAGCTCAGGTCATGATCCCCGGGTCCTGGGATCGAGCCCTGCATCCGGCTCCCTGCTCAGTGGGGAACCTCCTTCTCCCTCTCCCACTCCCCCTGCTTGTGTTCCCTCTCTCGCTGTCTCTCTCTGTCAAATAAATAAATAAAATAAAAAAAAATCAATATGAGTGTTGTCCATATAAAAAGCAAATATTTCAACACAGGTAGAACTGCACAGAGAGAAGACAATATGAAGAGACACAGGGAGACAGTGGTCATCTATAAGCCAAAATTAAGGAAGAGGCGTGGGACAGATTCTTCTCTATTTTCTTCAGTTGGAGCTGGACTGCATGTACCTTGATTTCTGATTTCTATCTCCCAGAACTATGAATAAATTTCTGTTGTTCTAAATTAAAAAAAAAAAAAAGAATTGATGGACAACATGAAGCATCTACTTATATGCTATATTTGTAATATATTATAATTTAAACTCTTTGGTTAATGCAGTAACTGTGTGCAATTTGCAATATTTCTTTTTTAAAAGAAGATTAAAGGGGCCAAATCTGCTTGATGTTTCCAATTTAATAAGGGCCTTACCCAGGTACAGCTTGAGACCTTGCCTCCTTGTTCAGACATTTTCTATACAGAGTCAGTGCAGCACGAGAGAAAGACTGTGGGCTTTGGAGTCGGGAAGAACTATATTCTGCTGTATACTTGCTGTGTGACCTAAGGCAAGTTACTTAACCTTTCATGGCTTCACTTTCCTTTCCTATAACATAAGGATCATAAACTCTGTTTTAGGACATTGTGAGGATTACTATAAATGACAAAGAAAATTCCAGACATACAAAAAGCTCAAAAAAAACCACACAAAAAACCAGCCCCCAAAACAAGGAAACTTCTGTTGTTAGTGCTGTTGTTTTAGTTATTGTCTTAGCCCATTTGGGCTGCTACCAAAATTCTACAAACTGGGTAGCTTATAAACCACAGAAATCTACATTTTACATTTCTGGAGGCTGGAAGTCCAAGATCAGAATGCCGGCATGGTTGGGTGAGGATCCTCTTCCTGGTTTCAGACTTTTCCTTGTATCCTCACATGGCAGAAGGTGCTAGAGAGCTCTGTGGGGTGTCCCTTTTATAAGATCATTAATCCCATTCCTGGAGTCTCCATTTTATGACCTAAGTACCTCCCAGAGGCCCCACTTCCTAATACCATCATGGTGGGCATTTGGATTTCAACATAGGAATTTTGAGGGGACATAAACATTCAGACCATCGCAGTTATTGTTATAATTATTGAGAAGTAAGATTGTTTAATAATGTGATCATTTAGTGAGACTCAGAGGAAGTATGTGGAATATGAGATAGTCCTTAAATTATGGGTAGGATATAGACTCCTAGAGAAGAGGGAGAAAAAAAATGGAGCTCGAGGAAGAAGCATTGGAAAAGACATTGGAGTGGAGTATGTATGGAAAATGTCAAGCAGTTTGGTTCATTTGGCCGTTTGGAGGCATGACCAAAGATCTCTCTCTGAAATGCATTATGCATATTTTACTTCTATATGGATTGCTGAACAGTCAGTTTGATTGCAGTGCTTATGATAGGTCTGTGGTCTGCATGTTTTATATTCTTGTGGTGATTTTTCATTCTCAAGAATTTGCTGGAAGCAGTATGTAAATGCAACCTCTTTTGTATTGCCAAGGTCTGTTTCCTACAAGTCAGAGTGAAAATCTACATCAAAATATCACTTGACTTCAAAGAACAGTCATTTTTCACTTGTTTGTATCAAGGGACAGTGAACATTTGTGAAGGCTTCTACATTTATTTCCAAAATACAGCTTAAACCTAGTTGAAAGAGCTGCTCAAATCCTTTGCATATGTTTGTAAAGCTGCAGATAGGCTTAGAACCTTCCAAAATGAAGGTCTTTAGATGAGCATGACTTCTGAATTTCAGGTGGAACAGATCCCCCAAAAAGAGACATGGTTTTTCACTAAGTGGGGCAAATTGGCTAAAAGCAAATCTTGGAATTGTGATGCTTTTGTAAATAGGCTGAACCGAAGCAAGGATTTTGAGATTAGATTAATGCCAGCCTTAGCTGGAATAATTTGTGCTCTTGAGCATCTGCAGCTGTGAAATCACTACAACATGCCCTAGTTGAGTATGTTGCTTCTGCCCTGATCCCTGGTACATTTTAGCTCAAACAGAGATCCATATGTAGAAATGGGTCACTCAGGGGCATAATATGCATTTCTGATACCCTCAAAGGACTTCAGATTTACACATTAACAAATGACTTACAATGAGGCTGAGAGAAAACACAGTATTTCCATTTGTGGCGTGAAGATTATTGACATTTAAGGGGAAATTGCACACATTTCGTTTTTAGCAACTCTTGAAAATAGAAAAATATTAGCGACATCTCTAGTAAAGGCCAATATTTGGTCCATATATTTTTTCTTGTCAGGGGCTTTCTAGGAGAGTGAAAGATAAGAATATAGGCCCAAGGACATCTTTTACCATTGTCTTAGTTCAGGCTTCTCTAACAGAATACCATAGACAAGGTGGCTTATATACAACAGAAATGTATTTCTCACAGTTCTGGAGGCTGGAAGTTCAAGATTGGGGGTGTCTACATGGTCAGTTCTTGGTAAGGGCCTGCTCCCTAGTTTGCAGATGGGCGTCTTCGTGCTGCATCCTCACATGGTGGAAGGGCTAGGGGAGCTCCTTGAGGTCTCTTTTATAAGGAACGAATCCCATTCCGGAAGGCTCTATCCTCACAACCTAGTCATCTCCAAGTCTATACCTTCTAATACCATCACATTGAGGGTTAGGATTTCAACATATGAATTTTTAGGGGATACCACGTGTCAAAAATCTTAGCATACCTTGAAAAGAATACTCTTGTTTCAGGTCAGCAGAAGTTACTAATCTATAATGGGAGGGGGAAATGGTATAGATTTCTCTTGACTGAAAATGACCAACTGAGTTATGACACTAAAATGCATCATCAGTAGAATCCTCATTTTCAGGGTGAGATATTAAGCTTTTTTTAAAAAAAAAAATTATTGTTATGTTAATCCCCATACATTACATCATTAGTTCTAGATGAAGTGTTCCATGATTCATTGTTTGTGCATAACACCCAGTGCTCCATGTAGAACGTGCCCTCTTTAATACCCATCGCCAGGCTAACCCATCCTCCCAGCCCCCTCCCCTCTAGAACCCTCAGTTTGTTTTTCAGAGTCCATCATCTCTCATGGTTCGTCTCCCCCTCCGATTTCCCCCCATTCATTCTTCCCTTCCTGCTATCTCCTTCTTTTTTTTTTTTTTTGTCCTTTTAAGAACCCAGGATTCTGAACCACATCTATATGCACTAGTGCACGGATTAATCTCACACACAATAGGAGAGTACGAGAGAATATATGTTATATATAAAGTTCAAAAAGGCAAAAACGAATCCAAGATGTGAGAAATCAGAATAGTGACTCTTGAAGGGTGGAGGAGCCTGGAAGAGTTTACAAGGGGGTGTTTACAAGAGGTGCAGGTCAAGTTCTGTTTCTTGGCCTGGATTCTAGTCACATAGGTCTGTTCACTTTATGAAACATCCATTAGGCTGTACTTTATGGTATGTGCACTTTCTGGTGTTTTACTTCAGTGAGACAGTTTTAAAAATTGTCGTTTCTGTCAAACCCTCTCTTGATAACCCCATCAGCATCCACTTTAATGGCGAGTCCCATGGCTGTGAAAACATATCGGTGGCAGTTGGGCAATGGGACTGAACCTCGCCACACATCCTTATTATACCAGATGCTTGCCTTCCAGAGGCTCAGCAGCTTCTGTAGTGGGAGTGAGCCAAATGTGCATGTTAACAGAGCAACTGAGAAGTAGAAAATCCAGAAGTTTCCAGGACCAAATAAAACAACCATAAGGCAAGTTTAGGGGCCCTTGGGGAAATCTTACCTCCTTTCTTTAAAGCCAGAATTTTATAATATTTTTGTTAAGATTTCCACTACAAAGTAAGAAAATACACCTCTGTATCAGGGGAAACATACAGTTCCTTCCTAAAATAATGTAATTATAGTAAGAACATTTTGGGGAGGCAATTTTTCATTCATTGCTATTTGTGGTATCAAAATGAAATGAAAACTTATTTTTAACCTAGAAACATTACACTTAGGGAACTAAAACTGTCCTTTGGGAGCATGGGGCGTGATTTTATTTGTGGCCTGCCCATTTCTTGACCTAATGGGACCACTTTCCAGCCATCGCTATTCACAAATGCTGAGAGAACTTAGTATAATTCATGCATACATGTCTAGAGATTCAAAAGCAGATCTCCATTTTACAGTATGGGAGGATCACATGCAGTTTCACGGCATGATACGGATGCTTCTCTACACACAAGGGCATTTCTCAGCATGGTCGAAACCGCTGTCTTTAATATCGGTCACATCTCAGTCCAGGTGCTGCCACTCACTGACTAAAGAAAGTCACTTCCGTTCTTTCTGTAAGATGCATACCTCCTAGGATTTTTCCGGTTTTTAAATGAGATGATACCTGCACAACCTGACAGGTACCCAGTGCTCCATTCATTATGTGCCTTCTTTAATACCGATCACCAGGCTAACCCATCCCCCCATCCCCCTCCCCTCTAGAATCCTCAGTTTGTTTCTCAGAGTCCATCGTCTCTCATGGTTCGTCTCCCCCTCCGATTTTCCCACCTTCATTCTTCCCTTCCTGCTATCTTCTTCTTTTTCTTTTTTTTTTTTTTTAACATATAATGTATTTGTTTCAGAGGTACAGGTCTGTGATTCAACAGTCTTACACAGTTCACAGCTCTCACCATAGCACATACCCTCCCCAATGTCTATCACCCAGCCGCCCCATCCCTCCCACCCCCCACCACTCCAGCAACCCTCAGTTTGTTTCCTGAGATTAAGAATTCCTCATATCAGTGAGGTCATATGACACATGTCTTTCTCTGATTGACTTATTTCACTCAGCATAATACCCTCCAGTTCCATCCACTTCACTGTAAATGGCAAGATTTCATTCCTTTTGATGGCTGCATAATATTCCATTGTATATATACACCACATCTTCTTTATCCATTCATCTGTCAGTGGACATCTTGGCTCTTTCCATAGTTTGGCTATTGTGGACTTTGCTGCTATAAACATTGGGGTGCACGTACCCCTTTGGATCCCTACATTTGTATCTTTGGGGTAAATACCCAGTAGTGCAATTGCTGGGCCGTAGGGTAGCTGTATTTTCAGCTTTTTGAGGAACCTCCATACTGTTTTCCAGAGTGGCTGCACCAGCTTGCATTCCCACCAACAGTGTAGGAGGGTTCCTCTTTCTCCACATCCCCGCCAACATCTCTCGTTTCCTGACGTGTTAATTTTAGCCATTCTGACTGGTGTGAGTTGGTATCTCATTGAGGTTTTGATCTGGATTTCCCTGATGCCGAGCGATGTTGAGTACTTTTTCATGTGTCTGTTGGCCATTTGGATGTCTTCTTTGGAAAAATGTCTGTTTATGTCTTCTGCCCATTTCTTGATTGGATCCTTTGTTCTTTGGGTGTTGCATTTGATAAGTTCTTTATAGATTTTGGATACTAGCCCTTTACCTGATATGTCATTGGCAAATATCTTCTCCCATTCTGTCGGTTGTCTTTTGGTTTTGTTGACTGTTCGTTTTGCTGTGCAAAAGCTTCTTATCTTGATGAAGTCCCAAGAGTTCATTTTTGTCCTTGCTTCCCTTGCCTTTGGCGATGTTTCTAGGAAGAAGTTGGTGTGGCTGAGGTTGAAGAGGTTGCTGCCTGTGTTCTCCTCTAGGATTTTGATGGACTCCTGTCTCACATTTAGGTCTTTCAACCATTTTGAGTCTACTTTTGTGTGTGGTGTAAGGAAATGGTCCACTTTTATTCTTCTGCATATGGCTGTCCAATTTTCCCAACACCATTTGTTGAAGACACTGTCTTTGTTCCATTGGACATTCTTTCCTGCTTTGTCGAAGATTAGTTGACCATAGAGTTGAGGGTCCATTTCTGGGCTCTTCCCTATTCTTTTCCCTTGATCTATGTGTCTGATTTTGTGCCAGTACCATACTGTCTTGATGATGACAGCTTTGTAATAGAGCTTGAAGTCTGGAATTGTGATGCCGCCAGCTTTGCTTTTCTTTTTCAACATTCCTCTGGCTATTTGGGGTCTTTTCTGGTTCCATACAAATTTTAGGATTATTTGTTCCACTTCTTTGAAAAAAGCTGATGGTATTTTGATAGGGATTACATTGAATGTGTAGATTGCTCTAGGTAGCATTGACATCTTCACAATATTTGTTCTTCCAATCTATGAGCATGAAACGTTTTTCCATTTCTTTGTGTCTTCCTCAGTTTCTTTCATGAGTATTTTATGAGTACAGATTCTTTGCCTCTTTGGTTAGATTTATTTCTAGGTATCTTATGGTTTTGGGTGCAATTGTAAATGGGATCGACTCCTTAATTTCTCTTTCTTCTGTCTTGTTGTTGGTGGATAGGAATGGCACTGACATCTGTGCATTGATTTTATATCCTGCCACTTTACTGAATTCCTGTATGAGTTCTAGCATTTTGTATATTTCTACATATAGTATCATATCACCTGCAAAGAGTGAGAGTTTTACTTCTTCTTTGCTGATTTGGATGTCTTTTATTTCTTTTTGTTGTCTAATTGCTGTGGCTAGGACTTCTAATACTATTTTGAATAGAAGTGGTGATAGTGGACATCCCTGCCATGTTCCTGACCTTAGGGGGAAAGCTCTCAGTTTTTCCCCATTGAGAATGATATTTGCTGTGGGTTTTTCATAGATGGCTTTTATTTTATTGAGGTATGTACCCTCTATCCCTATACTCTGAAGAGTTTTGATCAAGAAAGGATGCTGTACTTTGTCAAATGCTTTTTCTGCATCTATTGAGAGGATCATTTGGTTCTTGTTCTTTCTTTTATTAACGTATTGTATCACATTGATTGATTTGCGGATGTTGAACCAACCTTACAGCCCAGGGATAAATCCCACTTGGTCATGGTGAATAATCCTTTTAATGTACTGTTGGATCCTATTGGCTAGTATTTTGGTGAGAATTTTTGCATCCATGTTCATCAAGGATATTGGTCTATAATTCTCCTTTTTGATGGGGTCTTTGTCTGGTTTTGGGATCGAGGTAGTGGTGGCCTCATAATATGAGTTTGGAAGTTTTCCTTCCATTTCTGTTTTTTGGAACAGTTTCAGAAGAATAGGTATTAATTCTTGAAATGTTTGGTAGAATTCGCCTGGGAAGCCATCTGGCCCTGAGCTTTTGTTTGTTGGGAGATTTTTGATTACTACTTCAATTTCCTTAGTGGTTATAGGTCTGTTCAGGTTTCTGTTTCTTCCTGATTCAGTTTTGGTAGTTTATACATCTCTAGGAATGCATCCATTTCTTCCAGGTTATCTAATTTGCTGGCATATAGTTGCTCATCATATGTTCTTATAATTGTTTGTATTTCTTTGGTGTTAGTTGTGATCTCTCCTCTTTCATTCATGATTTTATTTATTTGGATCATTTCTCCTTTTTTTTTGATAAGTCTGGCCAGGAGTTTATCGATCTTGTTAATTCTTTCAAAGAACCAGCTCTTAGTTTCGTTGATCTGTTCTACTGTTCTTTTGGTTTCTATTTCATTGATCTCTGCTCTGATCTTTATTATTTCTCTTCTCCTGCTGGGTTTAGGTTTTATTTGCTGTTCTTTCTCCAGCTCCTATAGGTGTAGGGTTAGATTGTGTATTTGAGACCTTTCTTGTTTCTTGAGAAAGGCTTGTATTACTATATACTTTCCTCTTAGGACTCCCTTTGCTGCATCCCAAAGATTTTGAACAGTTGTGTTTTCAATTTCATTTATTTCCATGAATTTTTTTTTAAAGATTTTATTTATTTATTTATTTGACAGAGAGAGACACAGAGAAAGAGGGAACACAAGCAATGGGAGTGGGAGAGGGAGAAGCAGGCTCCCCGCAGAGCAGGGAGCCGGATGCGGGACTCGATCCCAGGACCCTGGGATCATGACCTGAGCTGAAGGCAGTCGCTTAACCAACTGAGCCACCCAGGCACCCATCCATGAATTTTTTAAATTCTTCTTTAATTTCCTGGTTGACCTATTCATTCTTTAGTAGGATGCTCTTTAGCCTCCATGTATTTGAATTCTTTCCCACTTTCCTCTTGTGATTGAGTTCTAGTTTCAAAGCATTGTGGTCTGAAAATATGCAGGGAATGATCTCAATCCTTTGGTACTGGTTGAGACCTGATTTGTGCCCTAGGATGTGATCTATTTTGGAGAATGTTCAATGGGCACTAGAGAAGAATGTGTATTCTGTTGCTTTGGGATGGAATGTTCTGGATATATCTGTGAAGTCCATTTGGTCGAGTGTGTCATTTAAAGTCTTTATTTCCTTGTTGATCTTTTGCTTAGATGATCTGTCCAGTTCAGTGAGGGAGGTGTTAAAATCCTCCACTATTATTGTATTGTTGATGATGTGTTTCTTTGCTTTTGTTATTAACTGGCTTATATAATTGGCTGCTCCCATGTTAGGGACATAGATATTTACAATTGTTAGATCTTCTTGTTGGATCGAGCCTTTAAGTATGATATGTGACCTTCCTCATCTCTTACTATAGTCTTTGCTTTAAAATCTAATTTGTCTGATATAAGGATTGTCACCCCAGCTTTCTTTTGATGTCCATTAGCATGGTAAATGGTTTTCCACCCCCTCACTTTCAATCTGGGGGTGTCTTTGGGTCTAAAATGAGTCTCTTGCAGACAGCATATCGATGTGTCTTGTTTTTTTTTTTTTATCCAATCTGATAGCCTGTGTCTTTTGATTGGGCCATTTAGACCATTTACATTCAGGGTAACTATTGAAAGATATGAATTTAGTGCCAGTGTATTGCCTGTAAGGTGACTATTACTGTATATTGTCTGTGTTCCTTTCTGGTCTGTGTTACATTTAGGCTCTCTCTTTGGTTAGAGGACCCCTTTCAATATTTCTTGTAGGGCTGGTTTTGTGTTTGCAAATTCCTTTAGTTTTTGTTTGTCCTGGAAGCTTTTTATCTCTCCTTCTATTTTCAATGACAGCCTAGCTGGATATAGTATTCTTGGCTGCATATTTTTCTCATTTAGTGCTCTGAATATATCATGCCAGTCCTTTCTGGCCTGCCAGGTCTCTGTGGATAGGTCTGTTGCCAATCTAATGTTTCTACCATTGTAGGTTACAGATCTCTTGTCCCAAGCTGCTTTCAGGATTTTCTCTTTGTCTCTGAGACTCATAAGTTTTACTATTAGGTGTTGGGGTGTTGACCTATTTTTATTGATTTTGAGGGGGGTTCTCTGTGCCTCTTGGATTTTGATGCCTGTTTCCTTCCCCAAATTAGGGAATTTCTCTTCTATAATTTGCTCTAATATACCTTCTGCCCCTCTCTCTCTTTCTTCTTCTTCTGGGATCCCAATTATTCTAACATTGTTTCATCTTATGTTTTCACTATCTCTCGAATTCTGCCCTCGTGATCCAGTAGTTGTTTATCTCTCTTTTTCTCAGCTTCTTATTTTCCATCATTTGGTCTTCTATATCACTGATTCTCTCTTCTGCCTCACTTATCCTAGCAGTTAGAGCCTCCATTTTTGATTGCATCTCATTAATAGCCTTTTTGATTTCGAATTGGTTAGATTTTAGTTCTTTTATTTCTCCAGAAAGAGTTTCTCTAATATCTTCCATGCTTTTTTCAAGCCCAGCTAGTATCTTTAAAATCGTCATTCTGAACTCTAGTTCTGACATCTTACTAGTGTCCGTATTGATTAGGTCCCTGGCAGTCAGTACTGCCTCTTGTTCTTTTTTTTGAGGTGATTTTTTCTGTCTTGTCATTTTGTCCAGAGGAGAATAGATGAATGAGAGAACAGAATGGTAACAGGGTAACAACGACCCCAGAAAAATATACACTAAACAAATCAGAAGACACCTGAAGCTGGGGGAAAAGAAAGGGAAAGAAAGAAAAAAAAAAAAAAACAAAAAGATAAAAACAAAAAAACAGAATATGATCAAATATGATCAGGCTGGTGCATAGATCAGTGCCACACACTAGATTTTGGGCGTATTTTGGTCTGTTAGAAGAAAGTGCCTCCCAAAATTTTAAAGAAAGAAAACTTACACATGTACAAAACTAAGGGTAAATACGATGAAGGGATGGAATATGACTGTAAAGATGAAAATTATAAAAGATTTTATAAAAGGAATTGGTAAGAAGTTGGTTGAAAAAAGAAAGAAGAGGATTAAAAAAAAAGGGGGAGAGAATGTGATCAGGCAGGAGACTAGAATAAGCCATACACTCGAGAGTTAGGGTATATTTTGGTCTGTTAGAAGAAACTGTATCCCAAAATTTTAAAGAGAGAACAACTTATATATATATATATATATATATATATATATATACACCAAAAATAAGGTTAACTACTATGAAGGGATAGAATATGACTCTAAAAATGAAAAATAAAAAAGATTTTTTTTAAAAAAGGGATTGATAAGATGTTGGTTGAAAAAGGGAAGAAGAAAAATTCAAAAAAAAAAAAAGAAAAAGAAAGTTAAAAAAAAATTAACTTTGAAAGGCTAAAGAATCATGGGAAAAGAGCCATGAATTCTATGTGAAGTATTCCCCTAGCGCTGGAGTTCTGCCGTTCTCATTGATCAGTAAACTTGGTCTTGGCTGGCTGGTCTTGCTGATCTTCTGGGGGAGGGGCCTCTTGACGTGGTTCTCAAATGTCTTCGCAGGAGGCAGAATTGCCCCGTCCTTGCCTGTCAGGGCTAAGTAATCTGCTCGGGTTTGCTCTTGGGAGGTTTTTTTCCCTGCAAGCTTTCTGTACAGCTTTGGAGGACAAGAGTGAAAATGGCGGCCTCCCAATCTCTGCCCCGGAGGAGCTGAGAACTCAAGGCCCCACTCCTCAGTGTGCCCCCAGCAAAAAGCAGTCAATCACTCCTGTCTCCCTGGTCTCCGGCCACACTCCATGCTCACCTGGCCTGTGACCAAGCATTTCTATTTCTGGCATAGGACCCCGCTTGGAGTCTCCAAACCCAGCAGATCGCTGTGGTGTGCTCCCGCGCCACTCCTCCCGGGGGAGGAAGGGGAGTCTCCCCGGATCTGCCGCTTGTTGGGTCCCTGCTGGAAGAGCAGTGGCCCAGCTCTGCCACGGATCACAGTTTATGGCAACCCTGAGCTGAGAGCCCACTCCTCAGCTCAGTCTTTGCAGCCAGCTTCCCTGCTCTGATACCTGAGAGCTCGGCCGCACTCAGGCATCCCCAGTCTTTCTGTGACCCTGAGGGTCCTGAGACCACACTGTCCCAGTGAGAGTTCCACGCCCCGCTTAGCCACTGGAGCGATGTCCCTCAGCAGAGCCGACTTCTAAAAGTTCTGATTTTGTCTCCGCTGCTCTATCACTTGCCAGTAGTGGCTGTCAGAGGCCCCCTCCCCTGCTGTCTATCCTCCTGAATATTGCCTCGGATTCCCTCCTCCAAATGCCCTACCTTCCAGAAAGTGGTCGCTTTTCTGTTCAGAGAGTTGCTGCTATTCTTTTCTTCGATCTCCTGTTGAATTCGTAGGTGTTCAGAATGGTTTGATCCCTATCTAGCTGAATTCCTGGGACCAGATGAAATTTAGGTCTCCTACTCCTCCACCATCTTGCTCCTCCAAGATTTTATTTATTTATTTGAGAGATAAAGAGTGAACCTGTGAGCCCGAGGTCAGGGGGAAAGAGAATCTGAAGCAGACTCTGCACGGAGCTCAGAACCTGGCATGGGGCTTGGTCTCACGACCATGAGATCATGACCTGAGCCAAAACCAAGAGTCGGACACTTAACCAACTGAGCCACCCCAGCACCCCCTGACTTAGTTCTTGAAAACACATCTCTGGATCCCAGCTCGGGAATGCCATAAAAGGCACAAGGATGAAGTGGTAGCTCACGTGAGAGATGGTAGGTGGTTACAAGAGTTTTGATTACAAAATAGAAGCTATCCACATTTTCATTAATTTGGATGAGAGGGTGATAGCAATGCCGCCCTGATTTTGTGGTTAGTAACTCTACCAATAAGTCAGTAGTAACTGTAACTGCGAGTGACTAGTAATGGTAACTGCCCATGCAGGTGACTTCACAGATGTTCTTTGTTAATTACAAGAGGGGCATGGATGAATCAGTCCAAGTCCTCTCCTCTACTGAAGAAAGAATCTCAGATTCCTACTATGGAATGAAAATCATTTTTTAATGAGAAAGAAAATGAAAGTTTGAGAAGCATTAAGTAATAATAATATGCTATCCGATAGTATGGTGCATGAGAGTTTAAAACACTTTCATATGAGTTAATTCATCTGATGAACCCAGAATCCCAGGGGCTAAATGCTAGGGCAAAGATTACTGGATGTTTCCTCCCACTTTGTAGATGAGAAAACCAAGATTCTAGGAGGATAAGTACTTTTTCGTTTCCACAGCTAGAAAGTGACTGCAGTGGGATATAAACATTATCTCCTGATTCCTGCTATTAAGAGTATTACCTCTAAATGATATGTGAACTGCCTCTTGTGGGGTATGATTCTAAAGGAATTTTCAGAGTGTAGGCTGGGCCTCTGTTTGGACTTTTACTTTCTGTCCTGGGCTATTTCTGTTCCCAATGGCCAACTCCAATTCTGTTCAGCCCATTATTGCTACCTTTGTTATCGATGAAAAATTTGGAAATATAAATATGCACTCATTATAAAATGAGTTCTGATGACCTTTTACTATTTGTTGTGTACGAACTGTAAGCAGCAGTTAAAGATGAAAAGGAATTGGCATTGAGCCTTCTTAATTATTGTTCCTGTTTCAGACCTTTATTATAGCTCTGGCTGTTGCTGCCACATCTAAATGAGGTTTACAGAACCTGGAGCTATGAATTCAGTGCTCATTAACAGAGGACTGACAAGACTGTGGAGTTTTCCTTTTTGCCCTTTTAGAAAAGAAAGCATCTTAGATATCAAGTTTAGGTGTTTTATTTTACATGTGGATTACCTACTGATTTGGAATTATTGTAAGTACGTTCTTCTAAAGAAAAGCCTAAAATGAGATCCTAGAAGCATGGCAAGAGAGAGAATGGAGGCTGCACTTGGTTAGGCTTTCTGGATTCTGTAAGTCACAACCATTATAACTAGTAGGAGGACTCAATGTACCATTGTAAATGGTGCTATGCAAAGAACGCTCACTGGCAGAGGTTCACGTGTCTGGCGAATTCCACCTCCATGGATACCGTGGCCAATGCCATCTTTTCTGGCTGAAGGTTGTTAGAACTGGTCTTCTGACCTCTAGGGTCTTCTCATTTTGAGCTCACCTATACATCACTGCCAGATTTGACTTCTAAAAGGGGCAGCTGTGGTCATGTAATGTCCCCATAAATCCTGTTGCTGGTGCCCTGTTTTTTAGTGAATTACACATAAGTCCTTTTAGTGATTAACAGCTTTCAGCTATGGTGTACAAACAATTAAGTCAACTAGTTAATCTCAAAAGGCAAACTTCAAATTAGTAGATCTGCCTGGTCTGTTGTAGTTTACATATTTAATGGGCATCAAATTCTCATTTAATAGACTTTTACGAGAACTACCGTAGCATCCATATTTCTGATAAATCTGGAATTTAGGTTTTCTGACAAAAACAATGTGACTTCTTGTCTCTATTGTGTGGGTAGAGCACAGAACATGGACATGAATGGAGAGGTTTATGGCAAGAAACACATAGATAAGGAAGTGAGTTCCAGGGCAAAGTAGATGGGAAAAGATGCCATGACTGAGCTGAAAGTATATGGTGGCAGGTACTTAGCATAATATACAAACTTTTAAAAATACAATTAATGAAAAATATACACCAAAAATCTTTAGCTTGAGCAATGACTAAGAGAATAAGAACTTTCTATAATAAGGAATTTGCCATAAGGAAGCAATTATCCCTGCACAAAACCATGTGAAATAAAGTGGTGGATGACCAGAGAAGGATCAATAAGACTTAGATTCTAAAAGAAGAGTAGTTTTAGAACATAGTAAATGGAAATGATAATTTCTTGACCATGCCCACTTCTTATTAACCTGCTATCTAGTAAGAAGACTTATAGATATTGGAACTATATACTGTAGTCATTTTTGTATATACCTGATGTTTATTTACATTTATTCTGTAGTTCTGATTTTAGCCATTCTCAGCTCACACTTCTCTAATCCATATAAAATCCCAAACATGAATATACATATGATTACAAATAGATTCTGTCTTTATGCCTCTTAGCTTACCAGAGTTTATTCCTCTGTGAGTGAGCTCGGTGTTACAAATGCATTCTCAACTTAACATTCTGTTTCTGTCCCAAATGATTGATCTTGTTAGGGGCTCCCTGTATCTCAGTACCTTACCATGGTCTCCTGGCACATAGGCAATATTCTCATGCCTTCATATTTTACTTTAACCTGGTGACCAAGAGAATTAGCAAATGGAAAAAAAATGCTAAAATGGAATATCCAGATAGAAGAAGCAGTACCAAATGTAATTTTCCTCATTCTGAATCTAGAAGACCTCATGATGGCACAGGTCATTTGCTGATTTGTTCATTGAATAAACAGTTATTAGTGTCTCATATACTATTTACTTTGCTTGGTCCTACAGATATTTAGATAAATAAAATTGAGTTACTGTCTCCAAAAGTTCAGAGTCTAGTTAGAACCTAGATATGTAAATAAATAATATAATACAAGGTGCAAATATCATAATGAAAAGATGTACAAGATATTCTGATGATAGATTTATCCAGAACAGATTGAGGAGGGATTAGTAACATCTCCAGGAAGTAAATGACCTTTGAGTCATAAAGGGTTAATTCAGTAAAGTCATTTGATAATGCGGGAAAGCAACATGATAAAGTATGGATGTCTTAACCCCCCCCATCTCAAAGTATGGATGTCTCAACCCCCCATTCCCAGCACATGCTTGCACACATTCATATATATCTAAAACATTGTTCTAAAACTTAGTTGGTCCTCAGAACATTTGCATCAGGATCATCTGTGACAATGTTATACATGCAACGTTGCAGACATCACTCAAACTTCTTAGATCTAAGTCACTGGGAATCAACTTGGAAATCTGCTATCAGAACCAGATTCTAGGTGATTTCAATGCACACTATAAATGGATAAGAACTTAAAATAGTTCACTGGTGCTTGTAGGGAATTTCACAAGTGATATGAACATTTTATCTTAGACATTTCATCCTGGCAGCAAGACAGAAGGTATATTGGAAGTATCTTAAGTTTATGAAAGAATGATTATTCCTTAATACAAACTGTGGATATGGTTGTGGAAGAGAAAGAATAGATTTCAGGAACATCTAGAAAAGAAAATTTATAAGATTTATTGCTAGATTGCTTTGGGTAGGAAGAATTAAGGGAGAAGGTATATTCCACATTCTAGGAGGACTCACAGAACCTGGGTGACACAAATTATAAAGGGAAATTTAAGAGGAGATAATGAGACTGAGATGCTTATGGTATATCCAGGTGATTATTAGCAGTGAACAACTAGATTTCTAAACTTAGTAGAAAGACCTAGATATTTGTAAATTACAGACTTACAGATGTCATTTCATTGATGAGATTTTAGAAGGTACACACATTAAGGGGGAAGAGAGTCAGTGGAGCTGTCCAGAGTACTACCATACAAGCTATGCTCTGAAAAACCAGGTGGAGTTAATGGTGCAGTTCCAGGGTCAAAGAGAAGTGGGAGAGAAGGGCTTTAGGGAGTAGGGAGCTCCAGCCCTGCCCACAACTCCCCTCTCCACAAAAAATAACATTAGCACATTGACCTAGGTAGGACTAGTTGTAGAACAAATATGACTCATGACTCAAAATGCCATTTTATTTTTGTCTCTAACTGCCCCTTTAAAATATCAAGTGGGGCTTTCTTCTCTGACCTCTTACTGAATGCTCCTACAGACTGATGATTTTTCTTCTTAGTTGTAGGTGACAAAGAGCTCTGGGTTAATATTAAGTCATAATCATAAGCTCAATTATTTAATTAAAATTTTTATTCCTTCTTTTTTATTTTATTTTATTTTTTTAAAGATTTTATTTATTTATTTGAGAGAGAGATTGAGATAGAGAGAGCATGAGAAGGGGGAGGGCCAGAGGGAGAAGCAGACTCCCCACTGAGCAGGGAGCCCGATGTGGGACTCGATCCCAGGACTCCAGGATCATGACCTGAGCCGAAGGCAGTCGCTTAACCAACTGAGCCACCCAGGCGCCCTCCTTCCTCTTTTTTAAAACTCCAAACTTGACATAGCATCAAGGTCTTCTCTCTTCTCTTGGCTGTGTGTGTTTCAGGTTGGGCACTTGTAGTGGAAAAGGGGGCTGCTCTGGGACTGGCAAATGGGAAGGGGAGGATGGGGGAAAATGTGGAAAGTATTTTGGTGAAGCAGTTCTCAGCAATCTTCTCACTCTCTGGTTCTAAGATATCAAGATTGGCTTCTTTGTCTGGTGGGACATTTTCATGATACCTTTATCAGTTCCTTCCTGGGACGTTCTAACTGTAACGTTCTTAATCTCCATGGATGCAACTTCACTCCATATGAGTCACCTGCCCCTTCTTCCTCAGCCCCTTGGCTTGTCCCAGCTTCTTGTTTGTGGGCTTCTTTTAGTGGTCCTACTGAGCAGGACTCGGGGTCCCATATGCTCACTCTTTCTCTCCTATATGTCCCACATATGGCCCATGGGAAACATACTCACCTCTTGCTCACAGCCTCTGCAATTGTGCAGTGACCCCAAGGCAGTAGAATACTCTAGCTGTACACCTCTATCTTGTGCTAGATCCTTCAGTGGGTCCCATTCCCAGATCCTAAAGGATATGACAGAATCAGTTTAGCTCAGGTAACCCTAGATGGAGGAATACACTAGACCTGGATTCCTATTTGGCTTCTTTGGACTCTGAAGGTCCTGACAGGGGTTTAACAAAGATGCAGTTGGTCTGCACATCGAAGCCTCGGAAGCCCAAGACTGGGAATGCTGGGACAAAAAGACCAAGTCATGGAGTTCCTTAGCATTCCTGGAACTTGCAGTGTTCATATGACTTGTGATTTAGTTTCAATATATCACCCATGTTTTCTCCCGAGTGTGCTAGAGAATGATGAAAGATACGGTATAATACTTGCCAGAACAAGCATTGGTGGAAAGAAGAAAATCATGTGGGATGTATCATCTTTCTACATGCAGGCAACTCTACAGTATAGCATGATGATAGTTTTAAGTGTAGTTTAAGGCCTTAATTATTGTTGTATTTTATGCTTAAGGAGAAAAAAAAATCTCAACCAAAACATGAGGACTCTTTCTACTTCCTTCTTTGCTTTTGATGCCCTATGAGGGAGGTTGAATATACCATGGACTGTTCGATTCTAAGAGACATTTAATTTTCATTTATCATTGGCATTTTGTAAGAGTAGGTGTTTTAATTTTAAACTGAGAATGGATCCCAGGTGATTATTTAGAGGGAATCTTGGACAGATATAGTAATTGTTCTGCTTAAGTGTGAATCTGAAACTCCATCCCTAGGTATAGCTCTATTAGGAGATATTTGCTTCATGTTTGAAACCTTTTATTTTAAATGTTAGATTAATTAATCAAGTTAGGAGGAGTCTTAGTGTTGCTGATGATGTGTTGCAGTGATGGTGATGCTGATGTTGACAACTCTGACTCACTGAGTACATAGCATTGTCCTAGCTTGTTCAAAGAAATTTACATAAATCTGTTTCTTTAACCCTTATAACAACCCTATTAATATGCTCCATTTTATAGGTGACAAAACTGAGTCATAGAAGGGTGACATTTTGTTGTGTTATTCTAGAATGCTATGAATAAGGGGTGAAGGCAAATTACTAAGATAGTTGGATCCCTTGAGCCTAGGCTCTGAACATCTGTCTTTATGCCTGGTTCTGAAGTTTCCAAGTCTATGTCATATTTTCCATCCAACATTCATTATTTTAATTTAGCAAATCCTTCAACTTTCATGATTCTCATTTTGAGATTTGTGAAACAAAAAGACAGTCATTTTCTTCTGCTATATCTTAGATGAGCAACTAAAGATCTTATCAAGCCTTCCCCATTCTCACCCAGGAGCACTGTGTCAATTAGCAGGTTATCCTCCTCCCTTCTCTCAGTGATATGCCTCTGTTTGGCTCAAGAGAAAAGAAAATTATTCTCCTGGCAATTTGGCCAGTGAAGCTTCTGGTTCAAATGATTTTTCATCCTTAACAGTAACATGGGATACTAGGCTTTGGATACACAGTCAGAGGGAAATAGTGCCAGTTTCTCCTGGCACCATGTTCCTCTGAAGGGCATGCTAATTCTAAACCCAGGAAAAGCCATGCTGTTTCATAACCCACAAAATTACGGAAGAGAAAACAATTTTCAAGTGCTCCACGAGATGACTCCTTCTTCTCCTTTTCCTTCCTTGAATGGTAAGTTGTATTTACAGAAAAATGAGCTTATTAAGACCATTGTAATGACCTTTCTCTATTTCTTTAGCATTTCATAGTATAGTATATAAATGTCCTCCTTGATATAATGAATATTCTAATACCAGTTCACACTGCACAATAATATTCTTTGGTATGTTACAAGACAATAATAATACATACCTGTTTAAATACATTTAAATCATCAGCTGTAATAATTAAGCTGGTACAAAAAGCTATATATCAATGCACATCTTTCCCTTCTTCTGATCCTCTTCCATGGATTTGTGCTTCTGTGTTATAATAATAATGTAGAAAGAAAATTATCTCTCACTATTTAATATGCCATAAATTTTCTAAAAAATTGAGACTCTGTCATTCATGGATGACCTGCTTCTTGGCTAGGATCTGTTAGCACACCAAGCCCTTGTTGAAATTTTCTTAAATTTAGTTTGTGATGAAACCTGCTGTCAGCACAAAGACTAATTTATCAGTGAGTATCTTCCAATTTAGATGTTCTTTTTTTTTTTTTTCTTGGACAACTTGTTCCTCACTTTTATTCCCTATCGCCACCCATGCCCCCAAATAAAACAAGTATAATTATTCACTAGATGACAGAAAAGACCTAAAATTCATTTCAGGAAAAAAACCCATTATTTTTAATCACAATAAAATAGAACTGAGTATTAATAACAATATGAGAAATTAAAAGGTAAAGCAATAAAACCTCAATCATTTGGAAGTTAAAAAAATAAAACAGTTTTTTTCCTATGTAACTATTTTGTCAAAGAGAAAAACAAAATAACAATTATGGACCATAAAAATAATGCATACTAGGACTGTCAGAATGATCCTATGAGGATCTCAGTGGGCACATTTAACATGCAAATAATTAAACAACAACAAAAACCACTTAAAGTCTCTGGAAAATGTCATAAGGACATACAGCAAATGGAGACATATTTATTTTATAAAATGAATAAATCTCTACGGACAGTCAAGGTCTGTTGTGTTTTGAGCAAAGGCCTGCTCCCATTCTTCGTTCTACTCCCTCAACTCCCCATGTTACGGCAGCTCTACCCTGCAGTGTGTGGCCAAGAAGATGGAAACTCTCTCTTCTCTAATTTCGAGTCTGGGTCTACAATTTAATCCTAGGAGGGGTAGGCCACTGATATCAGTCATCTCTCCACCTTCACCCCAGCTCCATGCTCTGGAAACTCTATTCCAAACGGGCATGGCTAAGAAGATTGGGCTTCCTTGTGCCACCCACCTAGCCCTCAGTGGTAGGGTGAAAGCCCACCCCAGACATGGAGGTTATGAATACAGGGCTCCAGTTGCCCCAGTATAGTTCTCATAAATTGGAGGTTCCATTCTGGGAGGGATTAGCTGAGAAGACCAGCAGCTACTATCCTCCCACTGACACAGACCACTTGTAGAGTGGAGGTGTCATTCTGTGAGAATTCGGCTACTTTCCCTGACCCCAGCATGTCACAGTAGTGTCAACGCTTTCCCCAGGAAAAGAGGCAGGCCATAAGGACTGAGATCTCCACAACTTTGCCTGATTTATTTGTTTGGAACAGAGCTTAGACAAGCTTATGCCACAAGGGCACTTTAAAAAAACAGTGGTTAGCAATTAAGAGGGGCTTGTTAGCTCCATGACACTAGTAGCAGCAAGGAAAGGGGCAGACCAATTAGGAGATTAACAGAGAGAACCAGAGTAGGAAGATACCTCTGGGACATTATGCATCACCATGGGTTCAGAAGGGTGTGTGCAGATGCTAGGTTGCAGTCAGGAATAATAAAAGTGAAAAGTGAGGTAGACCTGAAGGCCTTCCCCAAGTTACGTACAGATCCATCAGCAAAGGGCCTTGAGCCTTATTACCTCAAGGGGCTGAAGAACAACCTGACCAAACATGGACTGAAAAATAAGCTACTCTGACCCATGGATGACTTCTAAGAAGCCGGGCTTAAAAATAAAATCACACTCACCTCTAGTGATCTAGAATATTGTGTGCATGCCCAAGACACTTGCCCTCACATAAATGACTGTAGAGAGAACCTCCAAGCTACTAGTCCCTGGATAAAAACAAGTCAAAATCGTAAAAAGTCTCTGAATTATAAAAGCAGTCTCCAAGCTACACACACATGCAATGGGAAAAGGCAAGAACCTAACTAGCTCAGAAGAATTAAGCAGAAGTCAGACCACTAAGCGATATATGTGGACCCAAGGAGAACCTTAGGAAGCCTGGCTAAAAGATAAAAACAAGGAAAGAATAGTGAGTTGTAACATAAGAGGCTGCATACTGCAGAGGAATGGATTTCACAGATTTTTTCCTGCCAAGTCATAAACACACAAACAGTAGCCAGAACAAGAAGTCTAAAAGGAGAAGATTGATCAGGATCCAGAGTTGCTGTACTACGTGTCTAAAGTGTCAGGTTTTCAATAAAAATTATGAGACATGAAAAGAAACAATATGGTTCATATGTAGGAAAAGAAAAAGCAGGTGATAGAAACTGCCTTTGAGGGGCTCATATGTTGGACTTAGCAAGAACTTCAAAGCAGCTATTATAGAATTAAAGGCAAATATGATAAAAATGACTCATCAGATAGTGAATATTAATAAAGACATAAGAATTATTTTAAAAAGAAACAAATGGATATTCTGGAGTTGAGAAGTACAAGAACTGAAATTAAAAAATCACTAGAAAAGTTCATTGTAGATTTAAGCTAATAGAAGAAAGAATCAGCAAGCCTATAAAGATAATACAATCTAAAAACAGGAAAAAAAAAAAGAATGTAGAAAAATAAACAGAAACTCAGAAAAATGTGGGACATCATTAAGACTACCAACATACACATAATGGGAATACCAGAAACAGAGGAGAGACAAAAAGAGATACAAAAGTTATTTGAAGGAATAATGGCAGGAAACTTTAAAAATTTTATTAAGGGGGCTCTGGGTGCCTCAGTCAGTTGAGTGTCCAACTCTTGATTTCCAGTTGGGTCGTGATCTCAGGGTCGTTGGATTGGGCCTCGTGTTGGGCTCTGTGCTTGGGGTGGGGGTCGAGTCCTGCTTGGGAGTCTCTTCTTCCCTCTCCCTCTGCCCCTCGCCCCTGCATGCTCTCTTTCTCTCTCTCTCTCTGAAATAAATAAGTCTTTAAAATAAATAAATAACATTTTATTTAAAAACCTTAATTTCACATTTAGGAAACTCAGCCAACTCTAATACATTTGACAGTAATACAATGGAGTGGGATGGGAATGAAGCTATACTGGAATAAGGAAATGACACCAGACGATAACTTGAACAGGAGAAAAAAAGGACCAAAAATGGTAAATAAGAAAATTAACTATAAATATTTGTGTACTCCTTTCTCCTCATAACTTCTTTAAAAGACATAATATTGTGTAAATAAATAATTAAAACAATGTATTATTGGGTTTATAACCTATATAGACATAATATGCAAAACAATAGCAGTAAAAAAATAAAGGGAAGTAGAATAGCACTATCTAGAAGTAACACTTCTATACCCTATTGGGACATTTAAAGAATTTAACACAAATTCAGTGGGGGAAAGAATAGCCTTTTTTACAAATGGTGTCAGGACAACTAGATATATACATGCAAAAGCATGGAATTAGACCTCTACTTCACACTGTACAAGAAAATAACTCATAATGACTCAAAGACCTAAATCATGACCATCACCGACTTTGGCTGGGAGGATGCCCTGCACACTGTGCGTGCAGGGAGGTCCTGTGCCAACCCCAACCTGGGCTTCCAGAGACAGCTCCAGGAGTTTGAGAAGCATGAAGTCCACCAGTACCGGCAGTGGCTGAAGGAAGAATATGGAGAGAGCCCTTTGCGGGATGTGGAAGAAGCCAAAAACATTCTGGCCACTGCAGGAATTCTGAAGCACTGGGCCTTTCTCAGAATTCTGACTGTAAGGTACCTGAAGTTTCTGAAATATCACAAAGCCACAGAGTTTAGGCTGGTGCTGCCAAAAAGAAAAGCAACCTAGAGTTTATTTTTAAGTATCCAGAAGCGATTTGTAAATTTGGTTTTCATTTTAAACTGAAAACATGTGTAATGATGTTCTATGTTGAGAACTAAAGATACTCTTCCCCAAGAGAAAATATTTTACCTTAAAAAAAAAATGTAAGAAAAAAGAAAATGTAAGAATTAAAACTATAAAAATTTGAGATGAAAACATAGAAGTAAATCTTTGTGACCCTAGATTAGGCAATGATTTTTTTTTACATAGGTTTACATATGACACCATGTAGATAAACGGCAGTTCATAAAAATTAAAAACTTTCCTGCTTCAAAGCATGTCATAAAGAAACCAAAAAGATAATATACAGAGTTGGATAAAATATTTGCAAATTATATATCTCAAAAGTGACTTGTATTCAAGATATATAATGAACTCTTACAAATTCAACAATCAACAGATAAATAACTCAATTAAAAATGGGCAAATGATTTGAATAATTTGAATAAATATTTCTCCAAAGAAGATATACAAATGGTCAGTAAGTACATGAAAAGATGGTCAATATCATTAGTTATTAGGGAAATGCAACTTGAAATCCCAGTGATATTCCACTTCACGTCCACTAGAATGGTTGTAATTAAAAAGGCAGCAACAAATGTTGGCAAGGATGTGGAAAAATTGGAACCCTCATATACTGCTGGCAGGACTGTAAAATGGTACAACCACTTTTGAAAATAATTTGGCAGTTCTTCAAAATGCTAAATATATAGTCACTGTAGGATTCAGCAATCCCGCTTTTAGAAATGTACCCAAGGTAAATGCAAACATATGTTCACACAAACACTTCTACATGAACATTCACAGCAGCATTATTCATGATAGCCAAAAGTCCAGACAACCCAAATGCTTGTCAACTGATGAATAGATTAAAAATGTGGCTTTTTTCTACAGTGGGCTGAATTCTACAATTCAGCCATTAAAATGGAATTCGATACTGATATAGGCTACAACATGGATAAACCTTGAAACCATTGTGCTAAGTGAAAGAAGCCAGACACAGAAGGCCACCTATTTTATGTTAACAGTCATATGATATAGCCAGAATAGGCAAATACATATATATATATATGATATGGATATGTGTATATATGTATATATGGATATACATATATATATATCCATGTATATATATAGAGAGAGAGAGAGGGAGAGTTTAGTGCTTGTCCAGATTGGGTGAAGCTTAAGGGGATGGCACGTAGGGAGGGGAAAAGAAGGAACTGCTCATTGGTACAGGGTTTCTTTTCTTCTTCTTTTTCTTCCTTCCTTCCTTCCTTCCTTCCTTCCTTCCTTCCTTCCTTCCTTCCTTCCTTCCTTCTTTCTTTCTTTCTTTCTTTCTTTCTTTCTTTCTTTCTTTCTTTCTTTCTTTCTTTCTTTCTTTCTTTCTTTCTTTCTTTCTTTCTTTCTTTCTTTCTTTCTTTCTTTCTTTCTTTCTTTCTTTCTCTTCCTTCCTTTCTTTCTTTCCTTCCTTCTTTCTTCTTTCTTTCTTTCTTTCTTTCTTTCTTTCTTTCTTTCTTTCTTTCTTTCTTTCTTTTTCTTCCTTCCTTCCTTCCTTCTTTCTTTCTCTCCTTTCTTTCTTTCTTTCTTTCTTTCTTTCTCTTCCTTCCTTTCTTTCTTTCCTTCCTTCTTCTTTCTTTCTTTCTTTCTTTCTTTCTTTCTTTCTTTTTCTTCCTTCCTTCCTTCCTTCTTTCTTTCTTTCTCTCCTTTCTTTCTTTCTTTCTTTCTTTCTTTCTTTCTTTCTTTCTTTCTTTCTTTCTTTCCTTTCTTCCTTCCTTCCTTCCTTCCTCCTTCCTTCCTTCCTTCCTTCCTTCCTCCTTCCTTCCTTCCTTCTTTTCTTTTCTTCTTTCTTTCTTCCTTCCTTCCTTCCTTCCTTCCTTCCTTCCTTCCTTCCTTCCTCCTTCCTTCCTTCCTTCCTTCCTTCCTTCCTTCCTTCCTTTCTTTCTTTTCTTCCTTCTTTTCTTTCTTTCTTTCTTTCTTCCTTCCTTCCTTCCTTCCTTCCTTCCTTCCTTCCTTCCTCCCTCCCTCCCTCCTTCCCTCCCTCCCTCCTTCTTTCTTTCTTTCTTTTTCTTTCTTTCTTCCTTCCTTCCTTCCTTCCTCCTTCCTCCTTCCTTCCTTCCTTCCTTCCTTCCTTCCTTCCTTCCTTCCTTCCTTCCTCCTTCCTTCCTTCCTTCCTTCCTTCCTTCCTTCCTTCCTTCCTTCCTTCCTTCCTCCTTCTTTCTTTCCTTCCTTCCTCCCTCCCTCCCTCTTTCTTTCTTTCTTTCTTTCTTTCTTTCTTTCTTTCTTTCTTTCTTTCTTTCTTTCTTTCTTCTTTCTTCCTTTCTTTGGAGTATAGTTGACACACGTGCTACATTAGTTTCAGGTGTACAACGTAGTGATCTGACAGGCTTGTACATCATGTTGTATGTTCACCACCAGTGTCACTACCATCTGTCCTGATACATCACGATTACAGTATCACCCACTATATTCCTTACGCTGTGACTTTGATTTCTGGGACTTACTTATTGCATAACTGGAAGCCTGTATCTCCCACTCTCTGTCACCCGTTTGCCTAACACTCCAGCACCCTCCCCTCTGGCAACCATAAGTTTGTTCTCCATATCTATAGTCTGATTCTGCTTTTGAGATAATGAAAATGTTCTAATATTTGATTGTGGGGAGAGTTGTAAAACTCTGTGAACACCTAGAAACAATTGAATTGTACATTTAAAATGAGTAAATAATATGACATACAATTATATTTTAATAAAGTTAATAGGATGCCAGCCACAAAAGTAGTAAATATGATTCCCACTGTGTCATTGAATATATTAATTAGAAACCTAGCTAATCGCATATAATAATTGTTGTCACTGGGTTTTCCTGATATAGAGGGGTTTTTTTTCCATTTTTCTGAGTTTTCTAACATTTTCTCAATGAATAGGAATTACGTTAAAATAACTTTTTAACAACTTTTATTTCAAGAGAATAACAAAAGTGGTTACATTTTCAGCTTTCTTTGAGAACATAGACCTTGTTAAGTTTTGTGGTTTTCTCTTAAATTGTAATAAATATATGAATTTGTTTTTTGTTTTTTGGGTTTTTTTTAATGCCTTGTATCTCTGCTTTAGGAATAGAGATCGTGCCTCTCTAGTGAGGTTAGGGCACATTCCTCGGTCTCTACTCCCCACTCCTGGGCTAAAAGGACAAGGTCGTTTTATTGTTTGGGGCCCAAAGTGAAGCAGCACGCCAGCCTCCTCCCTCAAGAAAACCTCAAACAAGATTTTGTGTTTTGAATATACAGGGCTCATGGAAGGCATAAAAAGCTCCAGTTGAGAGAGCAGAGTAGTTGGGGTCAGTACTTTTCATTTTGAGTGCTGGTAAAGAAAAAAAACACTCAACTCCTATGGTTAGGGTAGAAAAAAATGAAGATGGTGACAGAAAAGGACAGACTCTAGTTCCTGGGAGTCTGAATTCAGAACGATTCTGGGTGCTTTTCAATGTCTGCTGCCTTGCTAGAAAGTCTATGCGATCTCCAAATTGAAAGATCTAGGAATAAGGGAATGGTGCCCTGGCAATCAGGAAGAAGCATGCTTGAACAATTTGAGCTCAGAGGCTGAGCCGTTGGTTTCTGTTAAAGGAAATCAAGAGGCCTGAGCAGCGAGGCACCTTACATTATGGCCTCAGAACAGCTCTCTGTCTTGGGAAGCCCACATTCACCAGCAGGATTGGAGGCAGTGTGAACTACAGCTAAAGAAGGTTAATTAGACATCAGTGTTCTCTCTCTGGACTGTGAAAATCCAAGCAACTCTTTCCTACACTGGATGGGATATAAGCTGGGAGTGTGTTATGGGGGGAAATGCAGGGAGTGGAGTTGCTCGTTAAAGGGATAGCAGGGCCTGTCAGCTAGTCTAGTAGGCAGGAACTTCACAGTTTTGATCTGGAGAAATAAAAAACAGTAATAAAACTGTCCCTGGTGTTGTGGGCAGTGCACGTGGACTACACAAACATCATCCATGTCTATTTTTTAATGTTATATTTTTCTTTTGGTGATTGGTATTTTATGCTGTGTATTTACTACAAGTGCGGTTGGGAAGAGGTGAAATGAAGCAGAGAAAATGGTGATGTGTGAATGTTATTTTATAATTAAATAATTTATATGCACCTCTTTTTTTCCTTTGACAAGTTAATTATACTAAATGCAATGTGCTATGCTGGATCAGTTCCTAGAACAGAAGAACAGTGTTATTGGAAGAACTGGTGAAATCCAAACAAAGTCTGGAATTCAGTTAATAATGACCCATCGATGCTGGTTTCTCAGTTTTGACAAATGTAAGATGCTAACAATAGGAGAAATTGGGTGAAGGGCATACAGAAACTCTCTGAATTATCTTTGAAACTTTTCTGTAAATTTAAAATAGTTCCAAAATAAAAATTTGATTCAAAAAGTAATTATGAATCACATATGATCTTTGGCATGCTGTTCTTCTCAAAAATTTCCAGCTGAGAATTATGAGAGTTTTAGTGAAGAGCCAATTCATGTGAAATTGTAACACTACAGACTCAAGATGTTGGCACATGGTTTATCCAAGTGTTCGATCTAGGTGCTGCTTATTCTAAGGAAAACTCAGAATCATTTCATATTTCCTGTAATTGATGAAGCAGGGAGTACAAAGGGACATAATTAAACTTACAAAGGAAAAGAAATGCACAGTTAACATTGTTAAATTTGACATACACTGTCAATTACAAATCAGCTATATATTCGTTCTTTACAATTTACCTGGGCTTCACTTTTCACTTGAAAATTTCTTCTTGTATTCTTTTTAGTGTGTTATGAACCATTATTAATTTTGCAGTAATTTTACTGTAATTTTTAGTTTAGTGGCCAGGGAGAACACACACCGAGAAGAATACCTATGCAAAGCACTGTCTCGTGTACTCTTTGGCACTCTTTCTAAGTCATAACCCAGTCCCAATATCAGGATGAAATTTCTAACCTTCATTCTTCCAGTTTATCTGTTCTGGAGGTGAACAAATGCCTCATAAAACAACCCAATGGTGCGATGATCACTTTAGTATTAGAGGGACACCAGAAAGTGCTAGAAATTCCACATTAGATACAACATTTTATTGTAACTATAAACCCACAGTGGCCTTTAGGTGTTTGCTACAGTATTAGTAATGATTCATTCTTGGCATTTGCCAAGAAATGGAAGGATGTCTTATTGTTACTTTTGATAAAGCCAGTATAGGGAGGTTAAGAGAGGAGTTAAGGTAAATTGTGTGAAACATAATGGTACATCAAGTATCCAGTGCCACACTTCAAGAAAGTGGTGGCAATTTAGCATGTTTCGTGGGAAAATTTGCTATTCCAAGTTAAATGTGACTATGATTTTCAAAGTTTATAGCGATATCCTGAGCAGTCTTCTTAACAGATGAGAACATGCAGCAGGCTTTCTTTCCATTTTTCTCTTTGTACAAATAGCTCATAAGCTAATCCTAGGTTATATGATTGAGTTGAACCTAAAAGAAAACACTGTACCTTTTACTTGGTAGCAGGTAACCTTTACCTTTTGCTTACTCTAAATTACAAAATTCTTGTTTTGAATTAATTTCCCCTTTCTCTGGAATTTATGCTTCAACTGTTTGACTTCACTTTTTGATAATAGAGAAAAATCACTGAAGAAAAGGAATACTTTGTGAAAAAATAAAATCCTTATGACTCTTATTGCCTTAATCAAATATACTCTTTATGTAGAATCCTCCTTCACAATTTTTCCAGATGAAAAAAATTAACATCACTATATACCTCTTGTATATTTTGTATTTTTTCAATTAACATCGATTAAAGTTTTCTATTTCCACATAGATTTTATAATTATAAAGGATAAATAATATTACATCAGGTGAGCTACTACGTCAGAATTGATTGAACTGCTCATCTGCCGTAGAACATTTCGATTTCCTTCACCATTGTGGATGGTACTGCAATTGGCATCTTTATGCAGATTTTTTTCATGTAATTACTTTCTTAATATAAATATCCCGGAAACACGATCATTGACTCAAAACAGTAGCTGTGTTATAGTCCTTGAGATACATTTCCATATTGTTTTATCACTTTGCTATACCACTCGTAGGCACAGAAATTTCATGAAATATTCCTTTTATGTTAACAGAACTTGTGTTTTCTTTATAGTCCCCCAGAATACCATGTGGGTAGAGAATTTGGATACATTCGCGTATTTCTGTAACAAAAGTGGTGTGCTTATTTTATTTTTTTAGAAGATAGAATATATCTGCCGAGGATATGAGCAATCTTTTCTTTTTGCCTTTCCAGATTTTAAGAATTGTGCTGTTACCAGGTTGCACATTCAGTATCCGTATTGGACAACAGTCAATGTTGCTACTTGACGTTGTGTTGGCTTTTTTTTCCCCCGAGGTGAAATTAAGTCTAGTTTCAGTGCTTACAGTACTCGAAGTTACCAGCTTCATCGAAGTTTTCACGTTGTTAAAAAAGTGGCTTATCAATGATTTTTCTGCTAGCGGAGTTTTTGTGTGCTTCTGTAAAGCTTTATAGTGACATGCTGAATAACAACAAACACTGTCACATAATTAGTTACAAGGAATCAATTCAATTAATCGCTTCTAATCATAAAACATGCAAAACTACTACTCTTCTTAGGATCAGTGAGAGCAATTACAGAGACAGTTTGGTTGGTCTGATTTTTGAAAATTATAATGATTAGATTTGCTTCCACTATTATTAGATAATACATTGGTGCTGATTAATAAGCTCTGAACAATGCAGTGATTTAGGAAAAGGTATGACAAGACCAGATAAACAAAAGGATCTATTTTAATTAGAATAATATAATCATTGATACACTCTCAAAGTGTACTTGCTTTCATTTAACTGACTTTCTTCTGTCTTATCATTTCTGTATTAATTGGGATGACCTTATTCAGAGATAATATAATATGTGAGGAGGAGGGTAGATTTCTGTTCTCACTCATCTATTATCAAGCTGGGTATTGTAGACGATATCACTGAACCATTTTTTTGTGTGGACATGGCCAATTCTAAAATACCGTAATCATACGATAAAGAGTAAGTCATACTACGACACTGTAAGTCATGGAAACAAATTGGAAATGGGTGAAGGTTCACTGTTGTCTTGAGAGACACAAAAGAAATCAGTACAAAACAGCATTCTCTGTGGAGCAGTTTTGAGGGTATGTTCGAGTGTAATTCGACCACCACCTGTGTTCTCAGAGGATTTTCTTATTGTTAGATATGCTTGGTAGTGCCCTATGCAACCACCAGTTGTCTTCATTTTGCTTATTTGTTCACGAGAGGAAAGACATTCATGTGTTAGTCCTAAGTGGATTGCTCCTCAACTTTTATGTAATGAATAAGATTTCTGGGGAGGGGGTACAATCAAAGGAATTTCTCAGTAAAATTAAGCCACTTCTTGCCACGTAACTAATCTAGTGAGGGCCCTAATAAATCCACCTGGACTGAAATGTCCTTCATGTAAGGCAATTCTGTGCAATAAACAACTAAAACTTCATAAATCATTTGAGATTGAACTGTCTGCAGTAGAAATTGCCTGACAACCACTCCTTCCTGTGAAACCCCCTCATGGTATTTCTACATAAGTCTGCCCCATGGACAGAAAAGAGAGATGATCCCAGGAAAAAAGGAGGCAGGGATAAATTTGCTTCTAAAACACTTGTTTTCTCAGTGGTGACCTTAGTGTCAACCCCTTTTCAGTTTTCTGTGCCTTCCAGAAATTTGAAGCCCAACTGTATTAATATATATTTGGTTAATTTCTTTGTTTGTTTAGCATGTATCTGTTGAGTAATTAATATATGCCCTATTGATGGTGGGTGGGCAGGTGGGGTGGGTTAGACAGATTTGTATGGATTTTTCCCTGATGAAGCCAGAGGCTGTAGTAAGTTCCTGTCAGAATTCCTGCCCACAAGCATGGCAATGTGGTGGGAAGTAGAAATTACAAGGTCTAGTCTTGTTATAAATAGGCCTGAGAGAGACCCCATGAATTTTCTGTGGACACCAAAGAGCATCTCAGACTTTCTGGGTCACTGAGAATGATTGAGGGTGTCTTGGTTTTCTCATCAGTGAAATGGAGAAGTAATGTGATAATTAAAGGAGTAGGAAGCCATAGAATACTTAGAGTTAAAAATAGGGCATACGATAAGTGATCAATATTATTATTATTATTATTATTAGTGTAGAATTGGGAAAAAAATAGACTGAAATGTACCCTCGCTCCACTTGACTACGGGCATTGCAAATACCAGGATAGGAAAGATCACAGAAAAGATTATAAGCTAACAGCAAACCTGCATATTAATTATACATACCTCTGTATATATTTTGTGCACACACACCTACAGTTCATTTCAAAGATCAAGTGTAGCTCTTTGCCCGTACTTTTTATAGAAAGTCCTTAGTTATAAGGACTAATTACATTTAGTCTAACTATATTTATATAAATTTATATAATTATAAATTTATATATTTATATAATCTAATTATATTTAAATAAAAACACCTGAAATGGGTCTCCTCTGACGCCACAGCCACTAATTTCATGTGGGTTCCCCAGTTGGGTAGACCCATCACGAAGTCTTATTCAACTGACACTCTAGCAAGAAGAACAGAAGGGGACTTGATTGGAATTTGTTTAATTGACCCTTCAATTGATTGGAGAATAATGCAGACTTGCTGTGTTTATTTAATAGATTCCCTCTTCAGAGTAGAGGTCTGGATATTGCCCCCTAGTTATGCATCAAATATTCCCTGTAGATAATTTTATATTTCTATTAAATATCTGTTGAAACGTACCACAAAAAGCTCCAGGTCTGCAGTTTTTTCATGAAAAGAAAGACGAGGCATGCATTTAGTCTGTAAGGTCAATTTAGGGGGGTTAAATACTCACAAGATACAATGTCAGAGAAAGAAAAGTGATTTATGATCTAAAAATCCCTACTCTGTCTTTTTCAAAGATCTTATATTAATGTTGCTCATTTTTATGCTTTTCTCAAAATGTTAAAACTCAATTACCAGAATGCCCCTAACCTAATCTTCGTCTTTGTTAGCAAGGTGTTGTGTTTTGGGAATGTACATTATTCAGTATTTGGGATCAAGGCTCAGCTTCACTGCCATGTCCATAGGAATATTTCACTCAGCATTGTGCAGAGAGGGCCAGCAGACCTTCAGAAGGAGACCTGTCCACAAGTAAAGGGAGAGGATGGAATATGGAAGTCATGTTGATGACAAAGTAGATAGTCTGGCTCTTCAAGAGCAGGAATTCCTAATTGTGAGGTAGAGGGGTATTTGGGTGTAAAGGAACTCTGTGGAGGGAGGAACAATTTGAATACCAGGAAGGTGAGTGTGGAATTTCCTTGGCAGTAGTTGGGTAGAGACTGTGGAAGAAATCTTAAGACTTCGAGGAAATAATTGGGAGTTTTGATCCAGATTTACTGGTTGGTCACTCCCTGTGGCAGGTAGTTGAGAAGCTCTGAATATGAGGGAAAGGTATTCTACATGAAAAATGTGGCTATAGATTCAGTAATTTGGTGCTATTTAATCCAAAATCAAAAATGGAAATAAAAACAAAAACAAAACAAAAATCCTCAATGTACTAGATAACAAACTAGTTGCATTCAGATCCCTCTGTATTCATCAAAGAGACAGAGGAACTTCAAGGGCAAATATCTAATGTGTTGCCTTCAAAGAACCATAATATATGTAGGCTTGTGTTATGCTCATAAATGAGAAAGAGAGCAGCCATTTGCAAAAATAAAATGTTATAAATAGGTCACTGGTTGAAGAGGAGGGGAATAATGCAGACCCACTGTTTGTTACGGGCCTGTGGCTAACAACAGAGTTCTCTGAAATCATGGTGTGACATCACTTGTAAATTGATGGCATTCATTTAATGGGCCCTTGCAAAAAGTAAATTGCTGTTTCAGGTAATGCTGCATGACTAAAATGAAAGAGAATGAACTGCCCCTTACTTAGTGACTTGCTACTTCTTAATCCCTCCTCATAATTCTAGAAATTTCTCTAGTTCTTTTGGGTTTTGGAAACAAGAAAGTATTAGATGGCTCTATAAACATTTAAATGCTTACTATATTGGTTCTCAGTCATACTGAAGAAGCAATGAGGAACAAAACTGGAGAACCAACGGGAAGAGGGGAAGAATGCACACATTTCATAGCTCTAAGGAGTCATAAAAGATGTGGGCATTAATTATAAAGTTTGGGAAAGTGCATTTTGATATTTAAACAAATTTAGTGAAAGTATTCTAGGAAATTAGGAAAAGAACATAAAATTTATCCCAAATCTTACCACCTTTATATTTTGGTGTCTATAATTTGATTTTCTTTTTTGTGTTTGTATGTGTGTATTTTTACAGTGGAGTCATATGGTACATCTTGTTTTATAAATTAACTTTTTTTTACATCACCTTGATTAATTTATTTTTTAGGTTTTTTTAATTTTAATTTTTTCACTTAAATTCAGTTAGCCAACATATAGGACATCATTAGTTTCAGATGTGTAGTGTTCAATAATTTATCAGTTACATATAACACCCAGTGGATTAATTTATTTTTTTAAAATAGGCTTTATTTTTAGAGCAGTTTTATGTTCACAGCAAAATTGAGTACTACCCTTACTGAAGTCCTCTCTATCTGCATTTCATCCTTTAAATGATGCATATTCAAATAAGGAGGGCCTCGTATTTTACACCAGTTTACCCTTCCCTCAAACAATGTCTTCAGAAATACTCTGCTATACTCCATGTTCCCATTTTCTTTTAAATCAACACAATCTATTAATCATGGTCCTCTGTTGTACAGAATTCCACCTGGAGCTGTCATTCACCCTGCATCAACAGAAAATATTTTAGAGCCTTCTCTTGTGCTCTTCCCCTTCCCCAACAATCTCATGTATAATCTTTGGGTAATTCTATAGTACTTTTTTTTTTTTTATGACTGAATGTATCCCTGATCAGGAAGTAGCAATCACAGAATAATAAGTGTAATCACATCAAGGAGGGTTTTGTTGTTCTGTCTGTGGAGCATGCCTATTGAAACCTGCACCTGCTCCAAATCAGGAAATGCTTTCAGGTTGTCAAATATCAATTGTCAATGACTTCCAACGGAACTGTACTGAAAACAGAGTTAATATGTTTCCTTGAAAAGTTATCTGAATTGGCTTGTCCATAGTTCTCTCTAATTGCTTTATGGAGAGGAAACATACACCATATCACAGAAACAGAAAAATGAAAATAAGGATTTACGTTCATCTTTTGCTCCTTTTATAGTCTAAAGAACAATTATTCTCTTGGTGAGTGGCTGTTTAAAGGAATAACACACACACACACATTCACACACACACACACATACAAACACATACACACCCCTTCTGAATTACTTAATCTCAAAATGCTAACACTGTTGAAATTTGGAATCCTTATAGAACCTGTAAGATTAAAACCAGAGTGGATGAGTATTGACTTAATAGCTTTCATTTGGCATTGTTAGAGAATTCAAGGTTAGCCCCCCAAAATATGTTATTGTTTTACAATGAAGTTACTATCTTTCATGTCAAACAGAAGACATATTTCCTATGAAAACTTGACAAAATAACTTCTCATTCCTTCTATGCAAAATGACTATAAAATTGATTTTCAGTGTGTCTCTAAATCCTGTTTAATCAGTAATCTATGGGACATTTCCTTTTAATTCCCAAACATGTAAGTCTCATTCACTTGATATATATTAACATTTACTATCAGTTAAGAAAAGAAGTGAGATTTAAAATTTGTAAGATGGCTATCACATAAACAAGTTGTGAATGAGGCAATGTTATAGGAATTTTAGAAAAAAACCTGCTTACTGTCTAATTTTTTTCAGACTCTGATTGATCCTTTCCCCTCTTTTGCCCACTCACATCTTCCTTAACAAAGGCTGCTGTTCAGATTGATGGGGATTCTCCAGAGGAGACGCACAAGGGGTGAAGAGCTGAACGAGAAAAGGGTGGATGATAAGCAATCAGAAATCCTGCATAATTAAATGATGCTTTGCTGGCTTCAGCTGAGAGCTTTTAAAATGATTTTAATGCGCATTAGAGGTCCGTGATGAGATCTTAGTCAGCTGTGACATTATCCTTAAAGGAAGTCTTCTGTGATGTCTGGAGAAATACCATTTCAGAGATCAGATGGAGCTGTAGTTATGATCATTTTTGTTAGCAGTCAGTTTGAATGTTCTCTTTAGATAGCAAATTGGGGTTCTTGGACTTGCGATTGCCTCTTTTTCATAATGGCCTCAGGCATTTGTCATTATTCTCAGCTGATTCCTTGAGTTTAAGGAATCAGAAGTCAACTTCTATGAGAGTCTTAGAATTCAGCCATCATTTATTGGATGCTTAGGATGAACCAATCATCGTTCAAAGGTTTAGAGGGTCTAAAACAAATAGAAACATTACTACCTACAAATATTTCATACTATATTGGCAATAAACAAACACCAGTAAAATAAACAATAACAAATTATGTAAAAACTTGGAAATGGAATTTGTTCTCTAGCTGTGTTAACTTGATTTGGTTATGTTGTCTACTAGTTGGCATTACTTTTTAATGGAAGAGTGTGCTGACCAAAAATGGCAAGCATCTAACTTCTTGTCTGTCTGTACATTTCTATTCTTTTATTATAAAAATGTATACTCCCCTGAAAAATATCTTCTGTACCTAATACTGTGTTTCAGTATCTTTACTGACAAGCATTACATTTTAATGAATAATTATTATAATGAAATCTAGCAAAATAGGAGTGTTTAAAGTATAAAGTATAAAGCTTCCTGATGTGTGTGTGCGGGTGTGTGTGTGTGTGTGTGTGCGTGCGCATGTGTGTATGCATATATGTTGGTTTATTTAAGACAATTGGGATGGAAATATATCCATAGCACCAAACTTTGCTGTTTTAAAAACAATTGGGATGGAGGGGCGCCTGGGTGGCTCAGTTGGTTAAGCGACTGCCTTCGGCTCAGGTCATGATCCTGGAGTCCCAGGATCGAGTCCCGCATCGGGCTCCCTGCTCGGCAGGGAGTCTACTTCTCCCTCTGACCCTCCCCCCCCTCATGTGCTCTCTGTCTCTCTCATTCTCTCTGTCTCAAATAAATAAATAAAATCTTAAAAAAAAAACAATTGGGATAGAAATCTATCCATAGCACCAAACTTTGCTGTAAAAAACTCTTTACAGGATAATATATGCAGATTCATCCCATTCTTTTATGATAGCTATATTGTATTTCATTTTATGGTCATATTATGTTATATTAATTTGATGTCCTTTTGGTAGACATTTAGACTGATTCTAATTTTCAGTAATATTAACATCATTGCATATATGGAAGGGTTTCTATGGAATATGAAGGGTTACTGGATGCAAATGATTTTTAGATTTAGAGATATTGCCTAATTGCCCAACACAATTTTTATGCCAATTTGTATTTTCCCCAATTATATTTGAAAATAACCTGTTTCTCCCACTAGAATGTTGGTTCTTTGCGGGCAGACCTTTTCTGCATTTTTCACCACCATTTCTGGTCATGTCACTCGTCTACTTAAATCTCTGCAGTAGTTCTTTACTGATACCAACATAGAAAATCGATGCTTATAAAAATTTTGTATAAAAAATATCCAAGTGTTCCTAGATGCTTTCTAACATTTTAGTTCATCTGTATTTTTTAAAAAATGAATGAAAAAAGTAAGAGAAACTCATTTTTTTATTATGTTATCTTAATCACCATACATTACATCATTAGTTTTTGATGTAGTGTTCCATGATTTCTTTTTAACCATTATGTATTCCACATTAAGTGTTATTACTTAAAATGCCTCATTGGATCATTTTCAATAAAAATACAATACAAAATTAAAAAAAAAAAAATCTCTGCAGCAGCTTCTCATTGCCCTACAGTCGGCTCCCTTTTTGTCTCTCCACCTCATCCCTGCTGTTCCGTTCTTGGCCTCTCGCCCCTGCGACTCCAGCCACACTGATTTTTCTTATAGTTTCTCAAACACACTTGTTCCTCCTTACCTCGTGCTTTTGTTCATGTTGTGGATTTTGCTCAGAAAGTGCTTTCTCCACGATTGGCCCTACTAATTTCTGCTTATCTTTCAGAGTTCAGATGAAGTGTTAATTCTTCAAAGGAAAATTCTCCTGCCCTAACTAGGTTAATTGTAATATTATTAATTCGTATAGGAGTCACAATATCTCCTTTATAGAAGTTTTCACTGTTTTATATATATTTTGGGGTGTGTATGTTTTAAATGTCTATCTCCTCTGCTAGCATGTAAGCTCCCTGAGGGCAGGAACCATACCCATCCTGTCTACCGGGTACCCCCAGTCCTCGGCAAACCACCTCATACACAATAGCTGCTTTGTAAGTGTTTGCCAAAGAAATGCATGTATCATTGCTGCCTAGCAAAATACTCCAAACACAGTAAGCACTCAATAAATCGTTATCCAGTAGAATAATGTATGGTTTTCCACAGCTCTTCCCAACATTGGATATTATATTTTAAACAATCCATACTAAACTAAAAAAAGGAAAAATCTCATTGCAATTTGATTTTCACTTCTTTAATTATATTGGGACTTTCATGTTTGCTGCTTCATGTTTATTATTGTCTTTGATTTCTTTAGAGAATTCTTTATTCTTGTTCTTTGCCTACCCTTCTCTTAGGATGAAGAATAGTGTCTATTCTCCAACACGAATGAAAATATGAAGACCGATCGAGCTTTTAGCTTAGGCTGCTGTGTTCCTGCTGCCTTCCACAGAAACTCAGGTAGGAAAAGTACCTTCTCACTCATACCACTATTACAAAAATTACAAACTCTGCTTCTAATGCTGCTTGATGGCTTTCCAAAAAACGCTTCCTTTAGTTTTGCTCTCTTGTCCTCTTCCTAGGACTCAGGAATAAGCCCTTTTCCTGTCTTTCTCATAATAATTTTTAATACCTGAAATGATGCTAGTTATTGATTTGTTTGCCTGTTTATTATTTGTGCATTCCCTCCTCTTCAATCCCAATAAGAGAACACTGTTTTGAAGACGGAGACTCTGTATTTCTTGTTCACTGATGTCTTTATTGGTAATAACAGTATCTGGAACATAGTAGGTGCTCAAGAATTATTCATTGACTAATTGAGACTGGTCTAAAGAACATTCCAAGGTACAGGCATCGTGATGTCAAAAAAAAATTGTGTGTTTCTTCCAATATTGATTTTTGATCCATATCTGTGCTCTTTGGCCATCTCTTCCAGTGGAATTATTTTTCCGTCTGAACAGTTCTCAGTTTGTCAGACAAACAGAGCCCAACAGAGTGAGGATGGCTGTGCCTTCCAGGGTGGGGCTAACTGTTCTGCATCAGACCACAGAGCTAAACATGGCTGCGCACCATGCCAGTGGTATAACCTTGGGCAATCTATTTAACCTCCTTAGTGTCTGCTTTCTCTCACCTACCCAACTTTCCTCAACTGAACTAACAAGAGTATCTGCCTCTTACGGTTAGTGTGAGGATTAATAGAGGTAATATATGTAAAGTACTTAGAGCAGTGCCTGACACATAGTAAGTGCTTGATAGATGTTGTTTTTATTATATCAGTCTGGGCTCCTAGCAGGAGTTATGTGTCTGTCTCCCTCTCTTGAGGTTAACAAGGAATCTGCATATATAAAGGTGGTGACTGAGGTAGATAGAGCTTGTTTGCAAATTACTGCCCGGGAATTATTTTTTTCTAAAGCCTTTTTATGTAAAATGCCAGAAAGTTTTAATTCTGATTTTTTTTCTACAAATGCCTGTGATGGGAATAGGTATTATCCTACTTCTTAGAAAAGTCTGAGGCATAGAAAGGTTAAATGATTTGCTCAAGGACATAACAAATGAATGGTGGCTGGGAGATAGAAATTATATGACTTCTAGTCCACTGCCCCAGACCGGGCTCATTCTATTTAGATGTTATGTTCATACTTAATATTATAGATCCAAATGACCTGAACTCATCTCCCATTTCCTGTATCGTAGCAGTATGCAGATGGTGCACATAAAGGGAAGGTTACAAATCAAATGTTGTATCATGGACAGAAAGGCTATAAAATTGAAACATGATCCTCTCTATTATTCCACTTTTATTTGAGGCCTATTCTTTCTTTTTATTCACTTGAAAATACTATTTATTTGCTTTGTGGAGAAGGCATATTCTAGTTTGAAATTATTTCTGTCAATTGCAAAATAAAGTTATCAACTTTATAAAATAAAAGATCACCTTGGCAACTTCAAAAATAATAAAGTATGCTATTATAAGAGGTACATTTTTACACTAGCAGCAATTTATAATAAAAAATTAAATCCGTATTTATTGCATGAAAAAATAAATTGGACCACATTTGTACCCACTACTTTATGGCCACATACAATATTAGAGAAGAAAGCTGTAATACAGAATGGAAATACACAAGTAGAGAAATATTTCCTAGAGCTGTTTTAGTGACTGAGACTAAGGTAAGCTTCTTTTGTTAAAACTGCATATGGTATTTCATGGATTGAAACTAGAGTAGAGGCTTAGTGAACACAGCACCGTGGGTTTTATCCAGTGCGATGGAGTGGAATTATTCAGCGTGGGGGTGGGGCCAAGAACAGACTGGAACATCTGTCTGTGGAGCCAAGGCAGGGCAGCTGGAAACAGATGAGATGTGGCAAGGGTGAAACTTCAAACAGCAGCAAGAAAGGCAGTGGTCCAAACATCACAAACAGCACTGAGATCCAACAGATGAACAAGGTGAGTAACAGGTTACCAGCACTGACTCAGTGGAAGAGAAGAGTCCAGTTGCCAGCACCCTCCCTGAGAGGGCCACAGGACCAGCTCAGAGCTGCCTGGTGGCAGTTGGACAAGCAGGGACCAAAGCGAAGGAGCACTTGGACTGAAGCCTGGGTCCTAGCATTGGGAGTGAGGGAGCCCAGCCAGTAGACTCGGGCTGGTGAGTGCAAATGAGATGTCCTCTTCATGTGTCTCTCCATTCTGGATGAGGAAGGAAATATTAAAAGGGAAAAATATCAAATGGAAAAAAAAATCATGTGTAACTTGTAACATAAAATATCCCAGCCTAGTAAAACCTGGGGCCGTTTCTGTTCACATGATGATTTTTTAAGTCAACACACACACACTACTTATTTTAATAAAAAGAATACCACAACGTTCTGTGACTTACTGAACACTCATTCTATGTCAAGCACTTCTTATCTCAAACAACTGTTAACAAAATCCCTGCTTAGGAAACGTTATTATGCTCATTGTAGAGTTGATGAAAATGGGTTCAAAACATGTTATGTTAATTTCCCAAGGTCACCTTGTGGAAGCATCAAGATTCCAGCAGATATCATGAACTTGCTAGCTGGCCCTACTCTCTCTGCCACTTAGGAACCCATGTCTCAGGAGCTTAAAATCCAGATGTGGTCATTAAAGCAATTCAACCAATTGAAAAGGCAGGATTTTCTGGAATACAGACCACTAATTTGTCTAATTTGTCTTAAATTATACACATATACCCACTGAAGGTGTGTGTGTGTGTGTGTGTGTGTGTGTGTATATATATATATATATATATATTTTTTTTTTTTTTTTTTTTTACAAAATATGGAAGCACTGCTTTGCTTTTACCTTTCTTTCTCCCAGGGATGGATATTGCTTGGTAAATTCCTCCTACTACAAGGAGGGGTGCTGCCAGTTAAGGAACTTTGTACAGCAAGTAAAGTAAGACCAAACTTGCACTGACTTAAATAGAAAATAGACTTGTTTATTCAGGTCCTAGTCACTGAATAGGTCGGAGCTTCAGGAAGGGATTAAATCAGTCGCCAGAGTCCTGGCCCCTTTCTGCACACCTTCCAGCTGTCTTCCTTTGCGCATCCAGGTGTGCTAAATAAATAGCAGGGTAGCAAAATAGATGAAGTAGTTCCAGGCCTTACATTCTTTACATTCAGGAAACAGTAGAGTTTCTTGGCCCCATCATCCCCAACAAGAGTATTGAGACTCGCTGTGATTGCGTTGGCAAATGTCATCAGCAGCCAAATGTGGTTTGCTGGTTGACCAGGGTTTGGGCATTATGAACCATTCCCAAAGTCACTTGTGAGCACCGAGAGTGGGAGAGTGGGAGGTTCCTCTAGTTGGAAGGTAGCATTAGGTACCAGGACAATGAACACTGGATGCTGAGCAACAAAACATAAGACACCCTTGTAGGGGGATAAGACACAGGAGAGGTATAGTAAAAATCTCAACTGCAAAATGAATACCAGGTGTTTAACTTGGGCTCTGTGTGTACCCTGAAGGCTACCTCTAATGTGGTTTTAAAAGTGCTGATGGGATGAGTTTATATTTGTGGTAAAGAAAAGACTTTCATTCTTCAACATTTTTTCCTTAAGTTATCATATAATATATGAACATGGTGAATAAACCAAAGAGCTCAGGGAGATTACGATGAAAATAGAGGTCTCCTTCTCCCTTGTCATCACACTATTCTCTAAGTCTTTATCCCCCTCCCCCTGGGTAACCACTGTAATAGATTTCCTGTGCAATTCCAGAGATAAAAATTCATACATTGATATGGTTTTTTTCCCTCCAAATTTCCATAATAGAAAAAGAAGAAGCATTTCCTAACTCTTGATTCAAGAAGGCTAGTACAACCTTCATCCCAAAACAACAACAAAAGATATAAAAACAGAAAAGCTCGGGCCCATTTTACTTTTTAAAATACAGATTCCAAAAATCTTAAACAAAATTGCAGATTGAATGCAAATATGTGTAAAAAAAGATAATATACCTGGGCACCTGGGTGGCTCAGTCGTTAAGTGTCTGCCTTCGGCTCAGGTCATGATCCCAGGGTCCTGGGATCGAGTCCCACATCGGGCTCCCTGCTCCGCGGGAAGCCTGCTTCTCCCTCTCCCACTCCCCCTGCTTGTTCCTGCTCTCGCTGTGTCTCTCTCTGTCAAATAAACAAATAAAATCTTTAAAAAAAAAAAAAGATAATATACCACAAATAAGTGAGTTTATCCCGGGTGCACACAAACAGTTTCTATCAGAAATCCATAAATGTTGGGGCACCTGGGTAGCTCAGTCGGTTAAGCGTCTGCCTTCAGCTCAGGTCATGATCCCGGGGTCCTGGGATCGAGCCCCGCATCGGGCTCCCTGCTCTGCAGGAAGCCTGCTTCTCCCTCCTCTACTCCCCCTGCTTGTGTTCCCTCTCTCGCTGTCTCTCTCTCTGTCAAATAAATAAATAAAATCTTAAAAAAAAAAAAAAAGAAATCCATAAATGTTATTCATCATATTAACAAATTAAAAGAGAAAAATCAAATAATCATCCCATTAAATGGAAGACATCTGATAAAATAACTATCCAACACAAAACTTTTAGTACACTAGAAATAGCCGGATGAATACTATCTATAATAAACAAGAGCAAGCACCGATCTCAATGTATGTGTCAAAGCATTACCTTTAAAATCAAGAATGAGACAGAATGTGCATATCATGACCTCTAATGGCAATCTTAGCATAATGAGACAAGAAAAAGGGATTAGAGGAATAAGGAGTGAAATAGAGGAAATTAAAATATCACTTTTTACAGATGATAAGATAGTTTTCACGAAGACCCAGAAGATTCTATAAACACAGCTTTAGAAATTATAGAAAAAATGTTTCTCAAGAGGATTACATATAAAAATAAATTAAAAAGTCAGTTGAATTTCTATATACCAGCAACAAAGTACTTGGAAACAATTAAAAAGAAGGTATTTATTGTAGTATCAGAGAATATCAAATACTCTTAGAATAAATATAACAAAAAGTGTGAAAGAAATCTATAGAGGCATTATGAAACATACTTTAAACGCAAAAAGCCCTAACTAGAGAATAATCATGATCATGCACAGGAAAACTGAATATTTAAAGATACAGATCCTCACATTACAATAGACATTGCATTTCCAGTACTTTTATAATCAAAATCTAAATAGTTTATTGACTTAAGATGATATTAAAATTTTAACAAAAAAACAAAGGGCCCAAATCAGGTATACTATATTTGAAAAAGAGAATAGGAGCCCACCCTATCAAATACCAGGATTTACTAAGAAGCTGAGAAAAGTGAGTCAGTATAGACATAAACCAATTGACCAGTGGAACAGAGAATCCTGAAACAGACAAACACAGCTATGGAACTTCGGGATATCATACATGGGGCATTTAGATCAGTGGAGAAATGAGGGACTGTTCAATAAATGGAGCTGGAAAAAAAGTTATACATCTGGAAAGAGATGATTTGGGTCTCTATCTTATGTAATGTATAAGAAACTTCAGAAGGATTAAGGACTTCAGGGTCAAAACCAGAATGTTTAAACTTTCAATAGAAGCTGTTTATTACTCTTTTAGATATACTGTAGTCTATTTATACAAATAAAAAATAATGGGATATTCTGTAGCAGTCAAGAGTAATGAATTAATTAGGCTGACACACAACAATATGAATGACCCTAATCAATCTCATATTAAGAGAAAAAGTAAGTCCTAAAAGATATCTACAGCATAATGTCCTTTTTATAAGGATAAAAAGCTAATACATTATATGTTAAAAAAAAAAAAAAAGAAGATAGTAGGAAGGGAAAAATGAAGGGGGGGAAATCGGAGGGGGAGACAAACCATGAGAGACTATGGATGCTGAGAAACAAACTGAGGGTTCTAGAGGGGAGGGGGGTGGGAGGATGGGTTAGCCTGGTGATGGGTATTAAAGAGGGCACGTTCTGCATGGAGCGCTGGTGTTATACGCAAACAATGAATCATGGAACACTACATCAAAAACTAGTGATGTAATGTATGGTGATTAACATAACATAATAAAATTTAAAAAATTTTAAAAAGCTAATACAACATAATTAGAATATTTTTAGGAAATATTTTTAGTTTTGTATTTTATATTCAGGTCTGTGTTCCATGGAGTTAATTTTTTGGAAAAGATGTAAGGTCTGTGTCTACATTGGTCTGTGTGTGGATGTTCAGTTGTTCTGGCACCATTTGAAGAGAGTGTCTTTTTTTTTTTTTTATAGATTTTATTTATTTGTTTGACAGAGAGAGACAGAGAGGGAACACAAGCAGGGGGAGAGGGAGAGGGAGAAGCAGGCTTTCCGCTGAGCAGGGAGCCTGATGCGGGGCTCAATCCTAGGACCCTGGGATCATGACCTGAGCTGAAGGCAGACGCTTAACGACTGAGCCACCCAGGCACCCTCAGGAGAGTATCTTTGCTTCATTGTATTACCTTAGCAACTTTGTCAAGGATCAGTTGACTATATATACGTGAGTCTATTTCTGGGCTCTTTTTCTGTTCAGTTGACCTATTTGTATGTTCATTCACCAATACAACACTGTCTTGATTATTGTAGCTTTATAGTAAGCTTTGAAGTAGGTGGCATCAGTCCTCCAACTTTGTTTTTCTCCTTCAATTGTGGTGGCTATCCTGGTCCTTTGCTTCTTCATATAAACTTCAGGATCACTTTGTCAGTATCCCCAAAATAACTCCCTGGGATTTTGATTGAGATTGCAGTGAATATATAGATCAAGTTAGGGAAAACTCACATCTTGTTAACACTGAGTCTTCCTGTTCAACAATATGGAATATCTATTCATTTATTTAGTTCTTAGATTTTGTTCATCAGAGTTTTGTAGTTTTCCTCATATAGATATTGTACACAGTTTTGTTAAATTTATACTTAGGTATTTCATTTTAGGTGGTACTAATATAAATGGTATTATGTTTTTAATTTCAAATCCCACCTATTCATTTCTGTATATAGGAAATCACTGGCTTATGTTTGTTAAACTCGTGTCTTGCAATAGTGCTATAACCTTTATTAGTTCCAGGGAATTTTTGGTCAACTCTTTTAGATCTTCTGCATAGATGATTATGATCATCTCTGAAGAAAGATGGTGTTTCTTCCTTCTCAATCTGTATACCTTTTATTTCTTCTTTGTCGTCTTCATCTTCATCTTACTACATTAGCTAGAACTTCCAGTATGATGTTGAAAAGGAATGGTGAGAGGAAACATCTTTGCATTGTACCTAAACTTAGTGGGAAAGCTTTGAATTTCCCACTATTAAGTATGACAGTAGCTGTAGGTTTTTGTGGTTATTTCTTTATCAGGTCAAGGAAGTTCCCTATATTCCTAGTTTACTGAGAGTTTTTACCATGAATGGGTGTTGATTTTGTTAAATGCTTTTTTCTGCATCTGTTGTTCATGTGATTTTCTTTTTTAACATATTGATGTATTGGTTTACATTCATTGATTTTTGAATGTTGAACCAGCCTTGCCTACCCGGGATAAGTCCCACTTGGTCATGGTGTATATAGGCGCACCTTGGAGATATTGCAGGTTCAGTTCCAGACCACTGCAATAAAGCAAATATTACCATAAAGCAAGTCAAATGATTCTTTTGGTTTCCTAGTGCATATAAAAATTCTGTTTACACTACAGTCTATCAAGCATGCAATAGCATTATGCCTTAAAAAAAAAAAACAACATACACACCTTTATTAAAAAATATTGTTAAAAAGTGCTAACCATCATCTGAGCTTTCAGTGAGTTGTAATTTTTTTGCTTGTGATGGTTCTTGCCTGGATCTTGATGGCTGCTGACCACCATGGTGGTTGCTGAGGACTGGGGTGGCTATAGCAATTTTTTTAGAATAAAGCAACAATGAAGTTTGCTGCATCAGTTGACTCTTCCTCTCACAAATGATTTTTCTGTAGCATGTGAAGCTGTTGGATAGCATTTACCCATAGTAGAACTTCTTTAAAAATCGGGCTCAATCCTGTCAAACCCTGCTGCTGCTTTATCAACTAAGTAAATGTAGTATTCTAAATGCTTTTTTGTCATTTCAATAGTCTTCACATCTTCACCAGGAGTAGATTCCATTTCAAGAAACCACTTTCTTTGTTCATTTGTAAGACTTTCTTTGCTAATTCATAAGAAGCAACTTCTCATCACCTATAGTTTTATCATGAGATTGTAGCAATTCAGTCACTTCTTTAGGCTGCACTTTTAATTTTCGTTCTCTTGCTATTTCCACCACATCTGCAGTTACTTTCTTTACTAAAGTCTCGAATCCCTCAAAGTCATAGATGAGGGCTGGAATCAACTTCTTCCATACAATTGTTGATGTTGAGTTTTGATCTCTTCCTATGAATCACAGATGTTCTTAATGGCATCTAGAATGATGAATACTTTCCAGAAGATTTTCAATTTACTTTGCCTAGATCCATCAGAGGAATCACTATCTATGGCAGCTATAGCCTTATGAAATGTATTTCTTAAGTAATAAGAGTTGAAAGTCAAAATTATTTCTTGATCCGTTTGCTGCAGAATGGATGTTATGTTAGCAGGCATGAAAACTATATTAATTTCATACATGTCCATCAGAGCTCTTTGGTAACCAGGTGCATTGTCAGTGAACAGTAATATTTTGAAAGGAATTTTTTTTCTGAGTGGTAGCTCTCAACCGTGGGCTTAAAATACAAACCATGTTGTAAACAGATCCAGGCTTTGTTGTTCCATTTACAGAGCACAGGCAGAATAGATCTAGCATAATTCTTAAGGGCCCTAAGATTTTCAGAATGGTAAATGAGCATTCAGCTGGAAGTTAACAAGAGAGTCAGCCTGTCCTTTGAAGCTTTGAATCCAGCACTGACTTCTCCTCTCTAGCTATGAAAATCCTAAATGGCCTCTTCTTCCAAAGTAAGGCTATATTATCTACATTGAAAATCTGTTGTTTAGTGTAGCCATCCTTATTAATTTTCTTAGTAGATCTGGAGAACTTGCTGAAACTTCTACATTAGCACTCGCTGCTTCACTTTGCACTTTTCTGTTATGGAGATGGTTCCTTTCCTTAAACCTCACAGGTGGCTTAAAGCAAAAGGACATAACCTAGTCTCTTACATAATTTATTCTCTATCTTTATAAAAATTATTGTTGAGGCTATACAAATTACAGATATGCTGGCTAGAAAGACATGACTTGTCCTTTAGACCAACACCTAGTATTGTAAGCACCAGGTTAAAATCTTGGTGTTCACACCATCTTTCCTTCATCTACCATCACAGTCATTCCTCAACAGTACCCAAAATGCAGACCTTCAAATACCATTTACTTGCTATGTCTCTTGGTTGTCTCTTGGTTGCTATATATGTAGATTATTTTTCCTTATTAAAAATATTTCATAATATTTAATAATAGGGCAACAACTACTCAGTCTTTGTCAACTCTCCATTGAATAATTTTTCATTTTTACAACCATTTTCTGAATGGCTATTGCACTTTTATCATCTTCTTCACATAACTAAGTGGTCCCTTCCCTTCAAAGGAGGAAGGATTTTTTTTTAAGATTTATTTATTTATTTCAGAAAGAGAGAGAGAATGCACAAGCAGGGGGAGGGGCAGACAGAAAGGGAGAGAAGCAGACTCCCTGCTGAGTGTGGAGCCCAATGTGGGCTCAATCTCATGATCCTGAGATCAGGACCTGAGCCAAAAACCAAGAGTCAGATGCTCAACCGACTGAGCCATCCAGGCACCTCAAAGGAGGAAGGATTTTTGAACAAGCCTCCAATTCTATCCCACAAAGTGAAATACTGTCCGTATTTATAGTCAAAGAACATGTAGTGGTCTGTATGATGGGCCGAGCCATTAACAAATGGCCTTAAGATTTGGGGAACATGGAAATCGTCATCATGAATGGAAATTGTCCAGATATTGATTAAGATGTACAAACTTAAACTACCTTGTGTAATATGGAAGGATAAAAGGGTATATATGGCAAGGTAGAATCTAAAGGAAGCCATCCAAAGGATGAAAAGCATGACTTGCAAATGGAGTAGGAATCTTCCAGAGATGATGAGGTTTGTATTTTGCTTATATGCAAGGCTATGATGAAGGCCTCTATGAATCCAGTAGATCAACATATCAGTGAAAAGGAGGAAAGAAAATATACTAATAATGAGCCAAAACCAGCCTCTTGGAAACTCTCCTGTGTCATCATATAATTTGTTGTACTCAACTCTAGCAGAAACAATGAAACAGTGGGAATATTAATCTGTGGCAATAATTGGACAGTAAATGTAATCTCCCTATAGACTTGATTCTTTAAAAATTATGGATGCTTCATTAATGAATGATAACAGACAAAATAATAGCTCAGTGTTGCAAAAATGAAATGAAGTATATAAGCACCAAGATTTGTTACAATCTGGAGACTAATAGTTTGTAGAAGAGGTCATCCTCAGGCCATGAGGCTGGATAGATGCATGATGTAAAAAAGTAAGAATCTGCAAAGCTGAGTACAAGATTCATCTTAGCCCCTAGAGAGGATCCACTGATTAAGCCTCTAGGGGGTCATAGGATGCCCTTTTCCCTTAAACCTTATGAACCAACCTCTGCTAACTTCAGAATTTCTTCTGCAGCTTTCTACTGGTCAGCCTTCAGAGAATTGAAGAGAGTTAAGTCTTTGCTCTGGGTTAGGCTTTGGCTTAAGGGAATGCTGTGGCTGGTTTGATCTTCTATCTAGACCACTAAAACTTTCTCCATATCAGCAATAAGGCTGCTTTCTTATCATTCACATGTTCACTGGAGTAGCACTTTAATTTCCTTCAAGAACTTTTCCCTTTTTTGGTTCACTCTTTGGTGTAAGAGACCCAGCTTTCAGCCTGTGTCAGCTTTTACATGCCTTCCTCACTAAGCTTAATTATCTCTAGCTTTTAAAGTGAGAAATGTGTGGTTCTTCCTTTCACTTGAACACTTAGAGGCCATTGCAGAGTTATTAATTGGTGTAATTTTAATATTCTTGTGTCTCGGCAAATGGGGAGGCCTGAGGAGAGGGAGAGGGATGGGGGGATGGCCAGCCACTGGAGCAGTCAAAACACATGTAACATTTATCAATTAAGTTTGCTGTCTTAGATGGCCATGGTGGGGGGCACCCCAGAACAATTGCAATAGTAACATCAAAGATTACTGATCACAGATCACCATAACAAATAAAATAATAATGAAAATGTTTGAAATACTGCAAGAATTACCAAAATGTGACACAGAGACATGAAATGAGCAAATGCTGTTGGAAAAATAGCACCGATAGATTTGCTCTATGCAGGGTGGCCACAAACCTTCAATTTGTAAAAAAAACCCACAATATCTATGAAGCAGAATAAAATGAGGCATGCCTGTACTGTATATATTTTACTCCCCCCTCTTTTTTTTAGGGGGCAAGGGGCAGAAAGAGAAGGAGAGAAAGAATCTTAAGCAGGTTCCACGACCAGCACAGAACCTGACACAGGGCTCGATTCCAGACCCAGAGGTCATGACCTGAGCTGAAATCATGAGTCAGACGCTTTACCAACTGAGCCACCTAGGCACCCCCTACTCTACTCTCTTACTGCTTGCATGGTTTCTGAGGAGAAGTTGCACATAATTCTTATTTTTGTTCCTCTGTAGGTAAGGTGTCCTTCCACACCCTCTCATGGCTTCTTTCAAGATTTTCTCTTTCATTTCAAAGTGATACACCTGGGTGTAGCTTTTAGGGCAGTAATCTACTAGGTGTCCTCTGAGCTTCCTGAATCTGTGTTTTCATGTCTGACATTAATTTGAGGTAATTCTCAGTCATTATTCCTTGGACAATATTTCTTCTTTTCCTTTCTCTCTTCTCCTTCCAATAGTCCCACTATGCATATGTTATATCTTTTGTAGCTGTCTTAAAGTCCTTAGATATTCTGTTATGGTGGTTTTGTTTTGTTTTTTTTTTTTTTTCCAGTCTTTGTCTTCTTTGCTTTTCAGTTTGGGAGATTTTTGTTACAATATCCTTAAGTGCAGACTGTGTCCAGTCTACTAGTAATCCCATCAAAGGCATTCTTTATGTTATGGTGTTTTTGATCCCTAGCATTTCTTTTTTTGTTCTTTCTTAGGATTTCCATCTTTCTGCTTACCCATCTGTTCTTACGTGCTGTCTACTTTATCCATTAGAGCCCTTACCATATTAATCATAGCATTTTAAAGTCCTGGTCTGATAATTCTAACATCTCTGCCATATCTGGTTTTGATGCTTGTTCTGTCTTTTCAAATTGTCTTTTTGGCCTTTTGTTATGCTCTGATGATATCCCAGCAGATTAGGCTCTGCTTAACTAGTTTCCACTGAGAACAGGTCTTGTTAAGAAGAACAGAGTGCTCTGGCATATTTCAAAATAGCTCCTCTTCCCCAATACCCCTGCTGGAAGTACTAGAGCATTTTTATTAGACACTGTAGGAACCTGGTCAGGTTCCTAGTGGTAAATCTCACAAAGTTGTGGGGCCTCCTGAAGACTAGGTCTCCCTAGGGTTTCTAACTCTCAGACTTGTCCATGCTGAGCCTCCAGCAACGTGTCAGTTATGGTTCAGGTTTTCCTTCCCCAGCACTGGTTCCTGAGGCAGGCAGTTTCCACTTTTCAGTCTCTATTTCAGTAAACTGTTATTCTCTATATTTGCTGTAGGTCTCTCCAATCATTGGGATAGTGGTTTGCAGTGTGCCCTCACCTCTCTCACATATCCTGGAAATGTTGTTGATATTTCGGTTTGCTCAGCTTTTTGCTACTGGTTAGGATGTTGGGGCAGCTTCGAGTCTCCTTACATGCAGAACCAGAAGCTGGAACTGTAGTTGTATTAGTTTTTATTGCTACTGTAACAAATTGCCACAGACTTAACAGCTTAAAACAAACCATATTTATTATCTTATAGTTCTGGAGTCAGAAATCTAAAATGGCTCTCACTGGGTTAAAATCAAGGTGTCAGCGTAGCTGTGTTCCTCCTGGAGGCTCTGAGGACATCTGTTTTCTACCTTTTCCAGCTTCCAGAGGCCACCTGCATTCCTTGGCTTGTGGCCTCTTCTATCTTGAAAGCCAGGCTTGACTGCTTGAATCTTTCTCCCATCACTTCACTCTGTTGCTAACTCTTCTGCTTACCTCTTCCACTTTCAATGGCCCTGGTGATTTCCTTGGGCCCACCCAGATAATCTTGGATAATCTTTCTATTTTTCCATCAGCTCATTAGCAACCTCACGTCTATCTGCAACTTTAATTCTTCCTTGCCATATAACATAATATATTCCCAGGTTCTGGGGATTAGGGCATGGGCATCTTTAGAGCACTATTACCCTGCTTAATACAGCAGTCACGTATCTTGTGACTTTTAAGACAGCTTTTCAGACAACTAATGACTCTTATATAAACAGGTACTTGCAGTAGTGGAGATCATGCTTTGTCTCCTGTTACCTATTAATATTGACATAAAAATGGCCATTCTATTTTAGTTCTTTAGCTTTCTGGTTTGACTCATATCAATCTTAATTTAAAAAACCTAATTCACATTGTGTTTTAATATATCCAGTATGGTACCTCCTTATTTTATTGAGGTCACCAAAATAGCTCAAATTAGTAAAGAAATCAGTGAACTTAATTTATCTATTGTTTTGGCCACATTTGTCACATTGGTCCAATTTGTCAGATGAGCAACTTTTATATATATGTCTAAGTTTCACTACTATATGTTTTGATCAAAGGCAAATAAAGGAAAGACTGCTAATATAAAAGTGTTTTTTTAAAAATTATAAAAATTATATATATGCTTTAAAATATAATTTGTTACATAAATTATAAAAGTTATATATATTACATAAGTTTTTAAATTATAAAAAAAATTTTATAATTTAGCTGGTATTCAAGTAAAGTAGATAAACAGTAAAATATTTTTTATATTTTTTAATGTAAATTTTTGCCAAAGTGGAATTTATATTTATACCCAACATGTTTTGGAGAAAATTATTTCTCATTAGAAATTACATTCTTCTGTCTATTTATACATGATTGAATATTTCAAGACATCCATCAGTTATTCCTAGAGGCAAAATCAAGCACAAATATTTACATTAAAGACAATTTAAAAATTTTATTATTAGCTTTTGCAGCATTCTAGCCTAGATACAACTACTATTTTTTTCTTTCAATAGCTTACCTATGTTCTCAAAGAGTGGTTGCCATTGACTTAATTTTTTAACTTAATTCAATTTTAATTTTACTGAATTATGTTTTAATAATTTGCAATGGTCTCTATTTAACAAATTGTAAAATATATAGGCATATCTGTCTTTATCTCAGCAGCTACAGATGGCTGATCCCAACTGCTAACAACCTTTACAAATATAAGGCATAAGTGGGTAGGAATGACCTTTTGGAACCCCTTCTTGTGTTAATCTCCAGGTATCCCCATTATGTATGTATGTTTCAGTGTTGGAGTCTTAAGATCTCAAAAAGCTTTAATGAAAGCATCTTCAGAACCAAATAGAAGTATACTTTATTTTAATTGTCTTCCATTTGAAAACCAAATCCAGAAGAGGATATTGCTGGACTTGAAAGTTTATATAACATAACCCTTATTTCTATCATGCTCCATTATTTACGTACTATATTCTGCCATCACTGGTTAATTAACTCTCCTTGTCCTTGGTATCCAGGTGGGTGTTACTCCCAGTCACATTTTACTCCTAGGCACCTTGAAAAAATGAGTATGTGAATGGTATGCCTACACATGTTCTGCACACAGGTCCTTTTGAATGCCACTAACGGGAGGCAGTATGTAAGGCAGAGCTTCCCTGATGATATAAGAGATGTAAGGAAATGTTTTAACCAGTGTTTTGAACCTAGTTTGTTGAATTTAATTGCATGAACCTGGGTTAGAAAAGCAAATATTGTAAGGTCTGTGGAGGATGCAAAGATAAATATGATGCGATTCTATCTTTCAGAGTTAAAAATCAAGAGAGGCAGTGGATTTGTAACGATAAGGCAGTCAAAATGTTATAATAGAGGTAAAGGAAGAAGAGAATGATTTCAGTTTTAATTTTGTTTTTTGAGATAGGCTGTGAAGTTGGGGGTATTTTTTGAAAAATTTTTTATTTTAAATAATTACAGACCCATAAGAAGTTGCAAAAATAGCATGGAGAGATCCATGTACTCCTCGTCCAGCTTCTCTTAATGGTACCATGTTATAGAACTAGTACATTCATCAAAACTAGGAAATTGACACTGATACAATACAATTAAGTAGACGAGACCGACTTTATTGAGTAGCCTTTTAATATGCAGAAATAGAAGAGGGAAGGAGAAAGGAACTCTAGGTTGACAAAACAGCATTTGGTTGAGTATAGGTCATGAGAGAATTTCGATTATTCAAGAAATCTGCCGAAAGGGACTTTAACAAGTAAGCCATTCCCTTCCACTTTATAAATGAACTAATGAGGCCCAGAGAGATTAGACAACTTGCTTATTTCATTTTCCTTCCTTGGTTAGTGACTGAATTTAGGTATATTATACAGCATACATCTGGCTGCTGGTCTCCAAGATCTTAGTCCAGGAATATTCCTTCCCAAACTATGTTTTCTTAGCTGGAATAAATACATGGTTATTCTTTTGGAACCTCTGTCAAGATCCTACTCAACGTGTATTTTTTCCTCTGAGTCCCCAGAGCCTCAGAGTGCAATATCTGGCACACAATAGATGCTCAGTAAATACCTATTGAATAAATGAACCAATGAATTTCTTTTTTAACCCCTACAACTGAAGGAGAGGCACTTCAGCCGAGGATAATAAGAATAAATCACACCCACAATTAGCGCACTGCAATGGAATTCATTACTAAAAGTCAATTTGCATTTGGGCAAAATGACAGAAGGAAGTTGGGCAGAGAAACACATTTCATTTGAATTATGATGAATTAAAAATATACACAGGCAATTACTCTTATTTCAGCTACACTGTGCAGTAAATGTGTAAATAAAAGGTGTGAGTGTCCAACATGGAAAACAGCGTATTCTCCTTTTCTACATAACACATGCATCAGATGTCCCTTCATGGGGATCATTATAGTTTTTAGCTTAATTCCAAGCTAAAAAACAGAATCGTTACGGAAATGCTGCTTTTCTTATTGAGCAGTCTGTAGGATAGCTTGTTGCCAAATTAAGCAGCACACAGCACTTGTTAACTTAATTAGCAACCTAACGGCTGAACCTCAGCCTGACAAAATGTATGTCGCGTTGGATGGAGATTGCAGTGAAACTATAGCCACTTCAAGAGAAGCACAATCCTGCGGATATTTATTTTCCCTTTTGGCCTAAAGGAAAACCTGATCGCCTGGGAAAATCTTCCAGTTCCTATTGTAGCCCAAACAGAATTATCAAGAGTCAGCACCTTGTAGGCTGTGAAGCGTTCCTTTTTCAAAGGCTGTGTGCAAGAGAACTCCCAAAGGGCTAATGGACATACTTGTGCTTCCATTAATAGCACAGAAAGCAAACTAATTCATTAGAGCACACACTGAATAAACTCCATTTATCACCAAATGGCCCAAGTGATAAACAAATTATTTAAGAGCTTATTGAAAGCAGACATCAAGAAGGCAATTGTCAAGGCTTCAAACGGATGTGTTTATGAATATCCCTAGAGTAACAGCAGTTTCAAGGCTCCTTGCTGGGGACAGACATGGAGATTTTATGTGATAGAGGGTTTGTGTAGGTTGTCTCACCAAGAGATCCTAAATTGTTGCTGGGTTGTCTCTCCTGTTTAGAATCTGTTGGTGTCCTTCTGGCTCAGATGAAATCTGCTGGAAATAGTCCTCCTGTTCCTGATTTTTGGAAAACAGAGGCTGTGGTCTGATAGGCTGGCATAAAATGGGCAAAGGCTGAGTCCTGATGTTACACTGGCATTTCAAAATGCAGAATTTTCTGCCTTTAGGCTGCTGTGTACCTTAAGTGAAAATGCTTCACTTTAAGTGAACTATGAGAGGGAGAGAGAGAGAGAAGAGAGACCTAGAAGCAATGAAGACTGTCATAATTTTTATTATATACTGACAATATCCACTTAATGGGGCTTAGAGATTTACCTAACAAATTATTGTTAATTTCTATGATTATTATATAGATTTAAAAATTTTTTCTCACTATCCGTTTTGGGGATGTTTCCTGGGTCTCTGGCATGTAGAAGAAAAACAGTAGTACATAAGATGAAAGGGGTTTTCCAGACAGGTCCCATGTTCCCATTTTCTCCATTATTATTGTTAATCTTGGCTGAGCCTCTTTTCTCATGTAACCTGTCATGTTGCTGCATTTTGCCAGAGCCTTAGAAGCCTTCATTGATTCTTTTCTCTCACACACACACAAAATGCTGACTTGTCTGCAGTATATTTTGTGCCACTAAACACTTGGAAAAGGCCTTGTAAATGGAGGGCAGTGCTCTTGGAAGTGGTTCACCCAAACTAATTTCAAGATTTGAATGTGAACCTGAGTTAATTTTGAAAGTCTGCTACTCGTAAGTTATCTTAGCTGTTATCAAACTAAAGAAAAATGTTCCTAATAATTTGGAGAGTTGTTCTATGGTGCCTAATTATGAGGGTAAACACTGATTTGGGTATGTATTACAACTGGAAAAAGATGAGAAGATGAGTCCGTCTCTGTGTAAGGATGACAGATTTCTCACGTTCTCCGTCTATGTTTTATGGCATTTTGTGTCCATCTTGATGTAATAGTTGATACTTTACAGATCTTCTTTATCTGGTGTGATGGCTTAATGAGAATGTGAATTCTTGGTGATGGCTTAATGAGAATGTGAATTCTTGGTGATGGCTTAATGAGAATGTGAATTCTTGGTGATAGGAACTATGTCCTTTTCGTCTTATTAATTCAGCACTTCCCATGTACCCAGTGCTCTAGAGCCTGGTGATAGTTTTGTTAAATGAATTAAAAGTTCTACTCCCTGTGTACTCTGAAAATGGCATTTGATAATATACCTTCTATAAGTCAATGTTTATTAATTCAGCCAGAGTGAAGCATGTGGTTCTGGGGACAGCAACAGTTGATGTGCTGTGCTACTTAACAGGCCTTCTTTGGCCAATCGGTACGGGGTCAACTGGAAGTGGAAATGGCTCATGTCACGGCACTATCCAGTTTAGACTTTGCCTTATCTTACAGAATAATTCTTTTTTTTTTTTTAAAGATTTTATTTATTTATTTGAGAGAGAGAGACTGAGAGAGAGAGAGCATGAGAGGGGGGAGGGTTGGGAGGGTCAGAGGGAGAAGCAGACTCCCTGCCGAGCAGGGAGCCCGATGCGGGACTCGATCCCGGGACTCCAGGATCATGACCTGAGCCGAAGGCAGTCGCTTAACCGACTGAGCCACCCAGGCGCCCTCTTACAGAATAATTCTAATTTATATCCAGCATCCTTATGGTATCCCTAAAACTGTTTATCCTGATATTAGGGAGGTGACATTATGCAATGAAAATTACGGAATAAGGGTCAGTGGATTGCAGCCCTATAATCCTGTCATACTTTTAGGTCCATGATTTTGGGGAAGATTCTTAACTTTTAACTTGCAGTGTCTTCATAAGTCTGGAAAGAATATTGTCATCTCTTTGTAGAGCACACTTTCTTATTCATTGTTTGGATCTTCATTTTGATTATAACCTTGTTTGGCATGTGGTGTGAACAATAGAGAAAAATGAAAGAGAAAGAGAATTATCAGCAGGCTGGGAAAAGAAAACATGCACAACACAAAATCCGGTGTACGTGCCCTCTTGTGTTTTCCAGATGGGTACCAGGTTATTTCTGAAGAGAGCCGTCACAGATGTGTTCATAACACAGCTCTGTGGGAGTTGCACGTAACCCTTGGATTAAGTTTTTGGGCTGGTTTGTCAGCTTCTGGTCTGTTTTGCTCAGTAGGTCCTATCTGAACAATCAGAATGATTCTGTGTACTGCTGTTTAGTTCCAAAAAAAATGTCTCCTGAGCTGGACAATCTCAGAGAGTCAAGGCTGGTGTGGTATCCATGTCACTTGTACTCACTCTGAAAGAGTGAGTCTGAGCCCCAAATATATTTTGAGCCCCAAATATATCTGCATTTTCACCCCTCAACATCAGCCATCTTTTTCTGATTAAATATAAAGATACTATGTTTGCTCAGCAGCAGCTTGTACATTTTTATAAGCTAGAATTATGTATTCTTTACAAAGATAATTTCGTATAAATGTTTGTGATTTACCATTTCAATCATTTTCCAATATGTTTTAGATGCACGCTTTCATAGATTTGCTTCCTGTAGATTTGACAAACTGCTGTCCTTATTTTTTAATCTATCCCAGTTGTGAAGCTGTTGGTTTTTACCTTCAAACTCACCCTTCCATGCTCTGCTTCTTTGTGCGGGAGCTGGGACTCTGCAAAATACATTCCTGCTCTGCAGTTAGCTCCTTGCAAGACTGCCCATAGGGGTGCCAGACGGAGAAAGGAGTGACTTTTTCCTTTTCGTTTCACATTTCTTTTTAATGTGTTTTTATTGAGATGTAACTGACATACAACATTAAGGTGTATAACGTGTTGATTTCATATGTGTGTATACTGCAGTATGATTACCATGGTGGTGTGAGCTAATACCCCATCACTTCAGTAAGCATCCTTTCTTTTTTGTGGTGGGAGCAAGTAAGACCTAGTCTCCGAGCAACTTTGAGGTTTACATTGTCTGTATTGTATCCTTAATTTGTTTGTATTGTCTGTAATCACTATGCTGCCCATTCAATCTCTAGGCCTTATTCATCAACTAGTTGCTAGTTTGTATCCTTAAACCACATCTCCCCAGTTCCCTTAGCGTTACTTCTTCGCCACAACAACAGCAGTTCCTTGGGGAAGCAGCAGTTAACTCCGTTTTGGAATTTATGTACCACTTGCAAAAACAGCCCCAGCCAACCAGCGTCCCCTCCTTAAAGGTCCGATTTTCAGCTCCCTAAAGCCCATCTCAAGGTACCTTCCCACATGGGTGTGGCCACTGCTTCCTGCAGGCGCTGCCTCCATCTTGTCTCAGTGTTTTGGTTTTGTTTTGCCTTTTCAGTTAATCTAGTTAACAATTCTTTATGCCAGCTTAATTTCTATATTAAATTCTGTCGGTTAAAAAAACTATTCTGAGGGGTGCCTGGGTGGCTCAGTTGGTTAAGTGACTGCCTTCAGCTCAGGTCATGATCCCAGAGTCCTGGGATCGAGCCCAACATCGGGCTCCTGGCTCAGGGGGAGCCTGCTTCTCCCTCTGACCTTCTCCCCTCTCATGCTATTTTTCTCTCTCAAATAAATAAAATCTTTAAAAAAGCTGTTCTGATTTCGGTCTCTTGACTAGACTGTGACTGACACAGACCGGGTAGGCGTCTCCCCAACATCTCCATTCCTGGGTCTCTTCTGGAAGCCAGTCCTAGAGAACCCTTCAAACCATTTCCTGACCTGTTTTTCTGACCTCACAAGGAAGAGGTCTAAGCAATTGCTTTAATAGGTTTTGGTAAAAACCTCATGAATACGTGTAATGAGTCCCGGTCCTTCAGCAAAAGGTCACATCTCCCTTACTCTCAAAGCTCTGAAGCCACATCTCTAAGGGAAAACACTCAACGCTGACAGCATGTCCACACATTTTGTGTTTCGTCATCTCTTCCACAACCTCATTAAATCCTAGGACTTGGTAGGAAAATTGAGAAGTCGTTTAGTTAATTTGCTTGCTTTGGGCAGGATTAAATCTCAATACTGGCGTAATTTAGTTTTTCCATCAAAACTAGACACTACACATTCATAAAGTGAGTAGATGAAAGAATTTTACAATCTAGATATTATAAAGTACAATAACTTGATAAGAAATTTCTTAGGTCTCTGGATGATTTTTACCCCCAAATCTATATATTTTTTTCTAAGTTACCTTATATTGATCCTATTTTCTTGAGTTAACACACATACTCTTTTGTTTGTATCAAAGATTCAAATATTTTTTTTTAAAGATTTTATTTATTTGAGAAAGAGAGAGCGAGAGCATGAGCAGGGGGAAAGGAAGATGGAGAAGGAGAGGCAGACTCCCCGCTGAGCAGGGAGCCCAACGCAGGACTCAATCCCGGGACTCTGGGATCATGACCTGAGCTGAAGGCAGACGCTTAACTGACTGAGCCACCCAGGCGCTCCTCAAATATTTTTAAAGATACGAAAGAAAGTACTATAAATTTAACCTTAAAATATCTAAATGTTTACTTAAAATAGACTCTTTAAATCTTGCTTGGCATTTTTTAATGCACATAGGTTTCTGTATTCATAAATATTATTGTTATTTGTGGCCAAGTCAAGTAAGGACACTACAACTTAGATACAGAGCGTGAGTTTTTCTATAACAGACTACATCTTGCTCTCAAGCATACATTCATATGATTGTCAGAAATCATTTAATCTTTTTTAATTAAAACATCTCAGTCGCTTCTCTTTTAATAGTCTTTTGTGGGTCATGTATCAGAAGGTAACCCACTTCTTAAGGAATCTCCCTTGCCCCTTCTCCTTCCCAAGATGCTGCCTGGGTATGCAGAATCTAATATAAGCCCCAGCACAGAGATGGGTGACTATTGTATCTGGTCTTTATGCTGTCCTCTGGTCAAGATGCTATGCCTTCTGGTCTCTAGCCATTAGCCTCAATCCTCATTGTATCCATGGTGATGTGATCTGGCTTGTTTGCTCAGTGCCTTTCCTGACCTGTTTTTACTGACATGAACTGGCCTGAACTTTGGATATGATTTGGCAAATGATACAAGTTATGATTCTTAATCTTAAAGAGGATATGGTTCCATGATGAGACTTCCTTCTCTTTATCTTTTCTGACTATCAATCTGTGAGGCCATGTCATTCCTTCCTATCTCAATCCTGTTATTATCCTATGAGTTGTATACCCACACTTTACATCTAATTCAAGAATTTCTGGTATTCGATTTCTAGCTATGCCATAAGGCCTAGAATATTTTGACAAATTATAGGGTCTCTCCATAGGATGCACAAGTCTTTACCAAAATAGATTAAGCTATACTCTACCATAAATGTCCTATGTGCCCTGCTCGTATTGTTACCTCTTTTTGTGAGATTCCCAAACATGAGCTTTGATATGACTCAGGCCTCTTCCACTTCACTATCATTGAGAAATTCCACACTCTCCTTGGGTTCTGGAAATTCAGTATCAGTGGAATTTAATTTATTTTGCTTGCACACCCCTCAAATACTGTTGAAAATCTATTTACTGCTCATACATTTTTAGTTTAGCTTCATCATAAATTTAAATAGTTGCAAAGGATATAAGTTTAGTATGTTATAAATATTGACATTTTAAAAGAGAACCACTGTATCACTTTAAAAAATATATCCAATGTAATTGAATTCATGATGATCGAATACTCACCATCATCCATATTAAAAACACTGAGCAGACTCTTCTTTAAAAGTCACAAATTCTACTTGGTCCTTTACCTCTACAGTTCAGGGTTACATTTCACTTCCCCTTCAGAATTTTTTCTTATATATTTTAATACTTGAAAGTCTTTTAATTATCACCCTGCAGTAGATTGCAAAAATTGTCCTCATGCTTCACCCATCCTTTGCCATGTTACTTTGTACTACCTTCCCACTTTGACTCTGGGATTGATTGTATGTCTTGCTTTGGTCAGTGTGATACTAGGAAATGTGATTTAGAGGCTTGTGAAGCTTTTGAGAGCTGGGGTTTGCCTCTTCTCTTTGATTTCTGCCAGGGGTAGTCTCCTGGAGAGTGAAAGACACCTGAAGCAGAGCTGAGTGTCCCCTAGATCAGTCAACAGTCAGACAATACAGATGTGTGAGCAAGACCAGCCAAGATAAGCAAAGTCACCAAGCCAGCCTCCAGCTGCTGCAGATGAATGGACAAGTGCATGCTTACTGCTGTATGATCTTGAGGTTCTGTGATACTTTTTATGCAGCATAATTCTTGTAAAATCTGATTCAGTCTAACATAATCGTTTATAAGATAAGATTAAAATTGGTGGGGGGTTTTGTGTATGTGTGTCTATGACCATAAACTCTAAATTTAAAGCAATAAGTTTCTTCATGTTTATCAATTCCATTATTATTAGTGCCTAGCTAATCTAACGAACCTAAATATACTACAAAATTTAATGCGTATTTATTACATAAAAGGTAAAGTTCTATTATTTAAAATCCATTCTGTATTGAGAAAAATAAGGATTTTCCAATTATTTCAAGAATTTGTGGATGAACATCAAATGAAATAAGACTAATAGTCCATTCTATTCATTTCAAAAATATTTACAAATGTAAGTGTTCAAAATCTTGCCCATATACATACGTTTATGGGAATGACAGTGGTTTTATGACAGCAATGCCATTCAGTTGTTTTGTGTCTTCCCTAGTTATATGCCAAATTTCACAAAGGGATATAATATTTTTTAGTGATTTAATGGTTGACAGCTATATAGGTTCTACCTGAATTTTTGAACATAAAGACTGGATAACCATCTGATTTAAAAAATAATCTTTTCAACTCAGTTATTAGAGGCATTTATTTTCTCAACAGGAATTACCCATCTTTCAGGCTGTTTCTTTATTTTGTGTCACATAGGTTCTTACAACCGGGCAATGTGCCAGAGAATTTGTTCTTGTTTTGTAAAATGAAAGAACTATTATAAAAAGAGAAGGGGTGAGTTCTTGGTGAGTTCTCACACCAGTAAAATTTTGGAAGGAGTACATTTGTAAGTCAAACATCTGGAAATCTTACATTAAGCCTTCAAATACTATGACCCTTGGAAATATAGGTGTACTTCAGGGGCACGCTTGCCCTGATGTTTAGATCACTGCTCTTCCATAAAACCAGACAGGTAAGGCTGCTTCCAGGCTCATGCACCCAAACCTTAATCAGCCATTTCTCCTCTTTCATTTCGGTAGCATGTTGTATATGATGCTTCGAATGTAAAACTCCTCTGAAAGGCTTATCCTCTTCCTAGGCCAGATATGGGGAGATTCACTCTAACTTACCTACATGTTTTTTATTCCATCCCAACTGGGATTTCTATCCTTAGTGTTATTCATAACTCTACTGTCGCAAACCTTCTTGTCCCTCTTGTCCACTCCATTTTGACTTCTCCCCACTCACAGTCCCAGAGAAGTGTTTCTCTTCCTGTGAGTTAGAACTTCTTAAATAACAGAAATAAGATCTCACCCCCCCACCCCTCCCCAATTCAGCATTGATTCTTTGGGCAGACCTCTAAGCTTTGTTCTTAATATGGGTATCAATTCTCTCATAAAGACTGGGTATACAAAATCATGATGGATTTCTAAAAGCCTGGTGAAGACTAGACTGACTTCACCACTTTGGCTGCATCTGTTTTCCTTTTTGGAGGGTAGCAAACTTCCTGGATCTGTTGTATGTAGAATAATTGAAGGAGGAAAACAAACACTATACAAGAAGGGGAAAAATTATGTGATATTTCGGGCACCTGGGTGGCTCAGACGGTTAAGCGTCTGCCTTCGGCTCAGGTCATGATCCCAGGGTCCTGGGATCGAGTCCCACATCGGGCTCCCTGCTCCTTGGGAGCCTGCTTCTCCCTCTGCTTCTCTCGCTCTTGCTCGCTCGCTCTCTCTCTCTCATGAATAAATAAATAAATAAATAAATAAATAAATAAATAAATAAATAAAATCTTAAAAAAAATTATGTGATATTTCAAAACATTCTCCAAGTTACTATAACCTTTAACTATACTTAAGTGTTTACATTGTGTTTTGACCTATGGTTTTCCGAAGTACACCTTTTGTATTCAGCAACATGTTTTGCTTAATTATGTACTCAAAACCATGCCTCAGGTCACTGGGACCCCACAGTGAGGCTGCCTGAGCAATTTTCAGCACATTGTCAATACTTGCTAGAGTGTTGCAGAAGACAGAGAGAAGGGCGCAGAAGACACCACTTTAGGTGGTGTTTCATCACCCACAAAATAAAGGCTAAATTCCTTAGTGTGGTATCTACCTCCTCCCTTAATGTATTGTATCTAGCTCTTCTATACAAACTAAATCTGACCTTACCAATATATTCAGCCTCTCTCACTATCCTCTTAAAAACCTTCTACTCTAGCTAGGCTCTTCTGCTCAGAAACTCTGAAGTAGGGTGCGCATCCATCTCAGCCTCCATTCTTTCTATATTCCTTTCAAGGCCCACATCTTAAGTTCCATACCTTGAAAGCTGTGTCTCCCCTCTAAACTCATTGATTTCATTGCCTTTATGACTTCTTATGAACTGAATGCATTCTACTTGGTATTATTATTCATATATTTATTTTATCCAGTCTCTCAACTGAAAGAGCAAGTTGCTGGAGAGGTGAGGAACTGTTTCATGCTTTGAATCCATATCATTAAACACTGAGTTTTACACATAGTGGGTATCTTAGTGGGTGTCAGCAAAGGTCTAAAGCCCCTTTCACCATTTCTGCCTCACTGTCAATATATGGTATGCCTTCGGTTTCTCAGAGACAATTGAGATAATCTAGGGGAACTCATTAACATTCAGCCCTCTACATCTACACAGTTGCCTATAGCTGCCCCTTGGTGCCTCCCCACTGCTAGCCATCAGAGAAACCGATGCTCAGGCTTTACCCAAGAGCAACTAAATCAGAATATCCAATTAAATCAAGACCAATTAGGTCAGAATGAGGATAGGGCCTGGAAATGGGAATTTTAAAAGTCTCCGGTGATTGATAACCAGTGTTCTCAGTTTCTAGAATAGATTCTAGTCTCTCTCATCTTCAAGACTATTTCTCTTTCTGGTACCTTCATCCTATGTCTATGTAATTATTTCCTTCAACTTTCTACAATGCTAAACTGTTTTCCCCAAGCCAAAGCAAACCAAACTAAAATAATACTCTTGATTCTTCTCCCATCCCTCCTATTATATTTTAAGCACTTTTTTCCCATTTATAGGTCACTTTGGGAAACGTATTCAGATAAACTATAGCAGTTCAGGTCCAATCAGAAGATCGAAACTACATAACAGGCTAAACAAGGAAGGTTTAATATAAAGAAGTTCTGACTGTGATAAAAGAGTAAGGTATAAAATAAGATGTGCTCCAAATGGTACCCAGGGCTGTTGGAGAGGGGAGGGGAGGGGTTTAGCCCTAATTGGAGCAGGCATGGTTCAGCCATCAGATAGCAGAGGAGTTTGCTGGTGTAGCCAGGCCAGAGTTGACCTGGAGTTTCTGGGATACCAGTAAGTCCCTGTGGTCAGCAGAATAATGGCCCCTCAAAGATGTCCACATCCTAATTCTGAAAACCTGTGAATATCTTATCATACATGGTAAAAGGAACTTTGAAGATGCCATTCAATTAAGGACCTTGCAATGGAGAGATTATCCTGGATTATCTGGGTGGGCCCGATACAGTCACTTGGGTCCTTAAAAGTTCTCACCTGTACTCAGAGAGAGATTCGGCTACCAATGGATGGTCAGAGAGATGCACCATTGCTGACTTTGAAGATGGAGAAAGGGACCATGAGCCAAGTAATGTGGACAGCTTCTAGAAGCTGGAAAAGGCAAAGAAACAGATTCTCAGTGAGAGCCTCCAGAAGGAACCAGCCTTATTGACCCCTTGATTTCAGTCCAGGGAGACATGTTAGACTTCTAACCTGCAGAACTTGAAGATAATGAATTAGGGTTTTAAGTTTGTGGCAATTCATTGTATTTGCAACAGAACACTAACACACTCACTCTTCAGAGTGTAGGAAGGGAGCAGGTGATCAGCAACTGGTGGCGTAGGTATGTATAACTCATAATGGGGGCTCTGGAGCTGGTGATGGTAGGAGGCCCTCACAGTGGTAGGACTCTGGGTTCTGAGTAGAGTGGGCTACAGAAAGGTTATCAATAGGCTGAGGCCACAAGGTCTCACAGGGGTACCAGCGGGGGCCAGCTTCACTAGCTGTTCTCATACCTACTAAGCCCACCTATGGATCCTAAAAAAAAAGAAACGGTAAGAGAGCCCCTTCCTTTCTTAGTGACCCTCCAGTGTCCACTACCATGAAAGCTTAGCATCATGCTCACTTGAACGGAGACATATTTAAAGGATTTCTGTTGTTTATCACAGAGCAGATATTGAAAGGTGTATTTGGAGCAGAGGTAATAGATTGATAACTGACGTGTATGTATTTCCAAAGCATGGCTGTCCTTTAATTACGTCCCATGGCAGCTTGAAATCTGTGCTCAGCTCTCCACTGAAATTACCCTTGTCAAGGCAATCAGCTATTAACTCTATTTAGTCCTTATTTGTGTAACAATCGACAATGTTGATTAATATAGTCCCTGCAAAACTGCCTTTTCTCTTGATTTCATGACATTATTCTTCATTCCTCTCCCACATCTCTTGAGTCTTGATTCATATTCTCCTTCCAGGGGTTTTTTTGTTGTTCTTTTTCTGTTATTATTCTTTCTTCAGCTCACTATTTACTTTACATTCTGTTCTTGAGTGAACATATCCACATCTATACATGAAAATTAAGTCAGTGGTAGATGATAATTCTCAAATCTATACCCTCAGACTGGATTTCTCCTCAGCTCTAGTCCTCTATCATCAGGCCCTTCCTGGACATATATCAATAGGAACCCCAAGTCATCATGGCCAAACCAAATGCATTATCTTCCTTAATTCCACTTCACAGGGTACATATTGGTAGATAATGCTAGCTATGCAAATTTTAAACAGAACTCATTCTCTCATGTGCTCTAGAATCCATTCTTAACAAATATAATAAAATTGAATATACTTTCTGAAAGTCTCTCAAGTCCAGCCACTTCTACCCTCCTCCTTGCCTAAGTTTAAGCAGGCTTTTCCTCCCATCTGACACATCGTGAGAGATTCCAGCTTATCTCTAGCTCTTTAAGAAGCCAGTCTTTCTGGTTCCTACCTCTCCATGCTCTAAAACGAATAATGTAATTTTTTGATTAAATGAACAATGTCCCATCTCTGCTCATCATCACCCCTAGAGAATAGGCTTCTGCACAAGTGAAGGGATTTTATTGAGGGGAGAGTTTGTGTTAGGCTTGCAGAATAGATCAAACTCAGATACGAGGAGACATTGGAAAGAAATAGGGAGGATAGAATTACAGTGAGTACTTTCGGGGATATGAAACTTTTTTCCAGCTAAATATATATATCTATATAAAGATGCATGCTATAATATTTCAGAAATCCATACTGGAGTCTCTCGAGTGTCTGGTTGAAGACTTTGAAGTGACTCTATAATTAAAAGGTATTGATTGAGCAAGGAGATTGTCAATTTTAAAACCTTTCTTAAATCTACAAATTTAACTGCATCTTTATATTCTTTTTTTCCTGCTGTTGTAATTGATGCCATGTCCCTCCTATCAAAAGGCAAATCCTTTCGTGATCCTGCCCTCCTAGATATTTCTGTGTGTTACCTCCTTCCTACACTAAATCTTCATCCCCACTCTGTACTCTTTATCTCATCATTTAAATAAGTTCTTATATCTCTGATACCCCACTTGCACTTGATTGGACTTCCCCTTCCATGATATCCCCTGTGCACATATACATTCTTAATTTTCTCACAAAGGATTTCACTTTTCAAACACTTCAACCTGGTTTCTGCCTCCAGCTCTTCACCAAAACTATTCTTGCAAATTTAACCAGAGATGTCTATACTATCAAATCCTATGGATATTTCTCAAAGTTTCTTGATGTTTCAGTCCATTTTCCACATTATTCCCTGGCTTTCTACCTACCTTTTTGGCTACTCCTTCACAGCCTTCGTTGCTAACATCATCTTCTCTAGCAGAAATGTTGGCCATCTTTGAGGTTCATTTCTGGGTCAGCTTCTCTGCTCACATTATATTTCTGTCTTAAATGTTTCATCTGCATCGTTGTCATCAAAAGCCACATGCTAATGACTGCCAGGTTTATCTTAGGACTGCAGGCATCCAGGTATGAGCCCAAGCTAGAGGCAGCCACGTCTAAAGCAAAAGGACAGATGGAGACGCATTTTGAAAGATGAGTCAGCCTGATTTCATTTGTCATTACTTCAAACCAAGGCTGAATTTTGGAGAAACTAGCTACATTTTAGTCCAATGCTTTAAAAATCTTCAAGAAATGAATATTCATTTAGATAAATGAAGAGTTCTTCTCTCTCCCATTGCATCATAAACCCTTTGTAAAATACCTTAATTCATCTTCTAAATGTGCCTACTGATTTTTTTTTTTAAACCAGATCTTGAATATCTTAGAATATTTGTGGGTAAATCACAGCAACTTTAAATGGATGTAACCTGCCCTTGTGAGCCCTTCTTTCCTGGCAAATGTCCCTTTCAGTCCTCCCAGCAAGACTAGCAGCTATCTCCTAGGATAGTTGCATGTTGATATTGTTCTTAAAGCATGAATGATGGGACTGCCTTTGAAATTACTGCCTTTTTTTTTCTACCTATGCCGTAATTCATACAATTTTCCTGTCTGTTGTCATCAAATAATATGCCTGTTGGTTAGGCCAGTACGACTGCCACCCAGTTGGATCTTTTAGAACAACGTTTGTGGGCGCCTGGGTGGCTCAGTTGGTTAAGCGACTGCCTTCGGCTCAGGTCATGATCCTGGAGTCCTGGGATCGAGTCCCACATCGGGCTCCCTGCTCGGCAGGGGTCTGCTTCTCCCTCTGACCCTCTTCCCTCTCATGCGGTCTCTCATTCTGTCTCAAATAAATAAATAAAATCTTAAAAAAAAAAAAGAACAATGTTTGTATTTCAGTAAGACAAATTTATTGAGCTTTTTGAGGCATCAGCTTTAAGCAAATTTTGACTGAAAATTAAAGGTTTTCATTATCTTACTATAATACCGGGATTATATTTTTATAGCCATTAAAATGATAAGAAGTAGTAGCAAAATTTCAATCAAAATAATGATCATTTCCTTCACACTATGGTCTTTTAATTAGCATTGCAACAACCAGTTCTGCTTTTCTTCATTTTACCAAATTGTTTCTTTGTATCTGAGTGAGATTACATCAGCATGAGAGATGAGGTGACAGTCCTTCTAATGTCACAAGTATTCTTTCTTTGTAGTAACTTCTGCATTGTATTTTTTAATACCAATATTTGTTAAGTACAAATTGTCAAGCAGATTTTTCTCTGTAACTTGACATGATCAGATTTCCACATAAGTTCTTGATTCCCTCATAGATAATGATGCAAATTCATTAGCTTCTCTTCTGTGCTACATTTTTTTTACTATTTCACACAGTTTTTCATAGAAATTTTATCTGAAAACATCTACAGCAGTTGGAAACATTTTTCTAGTACCTAACATATTAGTGTCTGCACTCACAGATTTGGTCACACTTCTTAGTATTAGGATACACAAATCAGTTTTGTTTATGCATTGGAGACCTTGATTAGAATTAATAATGAACTGGCTGTCTCAGTACCATACTTAAAGATCTCATATTTGGGCATCAAAGCCTGCCAATTACTTGTTCTGCTATTACTTTAAAGATTTATTTATTTATTTATTTTGGCAGAGGGGAGAGCGCATGCACGCACAAAGTAGGGGGAGGGGCAGAGGGATGGAATCTTCAAGCAGACTCCCCCCACCCCCCAGCTTGCCCAGCAGGGGCTCATCTCATGACCCATGAGATCATGATCTGAGCTGAAACCAAGAGTCAGATGCTCAACCCACTGAGCCACCCAGGCACCCTGACATACACCATTCTACTATTACTTTAAAATTAAAGCTACAAAGTCACATTTCCCCAGTTAACATACCAGCAGCTATTGCAGTAACTCAATTCTTTGCATGCCTTCTGCTTATGGGCCCTTAAATTCATAATCTCATTTAATTCTTATACTAAATGTCCATGTTAAACACAATGAAATTGAGACTCACAAAGGCTAAATCACTTCCCAAAAGTCACAAACAAATATAAGCGGCAAAGTGGGCTCAGAATCATGATTGAGTCTTAAAGCCATAACCTTTCCACCGCTACCATTCCGAACCTTCCCATTGCCACTTACAGCTGACACGGATCAGTGGTAGTAACTTCAGGGTAACAGATGTAAAATATGTTTTGGTTCACATAAAGGATTTATTTTATTCACATGAAAATCATTCTCCTATAATTTCTGTTTCTCCAAAACTAGATAGGAACCCACTTGAAGGGTTTCTCACTTGAAAAGTCTAAAAATTTGAACACCAAAAGAAATAAGGGCCATCATAGATTATAGCCAATTCCATAAAACAAGAATTGTGAGTCTATACTGACAATAGATAAGCAAATAACTAAGTTAGTAAATAAATAAATATGGAGAAAAGAAAGTGCTTCCTTGTAGATAATATGCCAACTAATAATTGTAAACAGAACAATGGCGTTTGAAAAGCACTATCATGGTCATCAATAGATACTACATCTAAGGGAAAGTTTTGATAATATTTACATGACCTTACAATATTGTCCAACAAATTACTCATTAATTACACAAGAAAAAATACTAACTACAGAGCGAAGAAACCAGATTAACCAAAAGATCAAAATGAACAGCAGCAGTAAGGAGCAGACAGGTGCCATGTGCCTCCATACACTGAAAAGAATATAATATCAATTATATAGTTTTCCAAACAATTAATCACCTGAATATAATCATATCATAAGGAAACCAAAGAAACTCAAAGTAAGAGACATTCTAGGACAGCTATCTGGAAACTGGACAAAATGGGCCAATTGTTTTAGGTTTGAAGGGTTTTATGGAGTTTTTAAAGATGTTTTTAAAAAAACATATGGCTTTTATCACATATTTTTTGGGTTTTGTTTTAAAACCCTTTAAAAACCATAGAAACCATTATTAGTTCTAGGGCTGTACAGAAACAGGCCAAGGGCTGGATTTCGCTTGTCGGATATAGTTTGTCAATCCCTGTTCTAGAGACAACCTCCAATGTTCTTCAAAAACAGTGGACTGAAAGAATAAGAAAGGCTGAGGAGCTGTTTCAGGTCATGGGAAACTAAAAAGACAGGACAATTAAATGCAATACATAGGTTCTGGGCTAGATTTTCACAGCAAAAAAATACTATAAAGGACATTATTGAGGCAAATGATGGAACTGGAATATGAATTATAGATTATAAAAAGTATAATATCAATGTTAAATTTCCTATTTTTAAAAAGTTCACTGTAGATATGTAAGACAATATTATTGCTCTTAGTCAATATACACTCTTAGTTTTATGGGGTAAGTGGCAAGAACAATACAGCATAGCTTCATGTGGTGTGTATTTATACACATGTACTCCCGTGTATGTACATACATACACATACACACAGAGAATGAAAGTGAATATGAATGTGGCAAAATATTAAAATGGGGTAACTGTAAAGGATGTTGCCATAGGTGGATTCTAAAATGGCTCCCAAGATTTCCACACCGGCTGTATACATCCTGTATAACCCCTCTCACTGAGTGTGAGTGGAACTATGAGGTCACTCCGTGATTAGATTAGGCTGTCTGGCAAAGGTGAAGAGATGTTGCAGATGCAATTAAGATCCCAAATCAGTTGCCTTAAGTTATCAAAAGGGGGATCACCCTGAGTGGGTTCTGATCTCAACAGCTGAGCCTTGTAAAAAAGAGTCTAGATGTCAGAGACATCCTTCTGCTGGCTTTGAGGAATCAAGCTGCTGAGTTATGGGAGGGTCTATGAGAAGCCCACCTAGCAAGGAAGAGCAAGTGACTTCTTGGAGCTGAGAGTCTGTCAGCTGACAGCCGTCAAGAAAACAGGAGCTCGCTCTTTTAGCCTCAAGATACCAGATTCTGCCAGCAGCCGTGTGAGGGTGGAAGATGATCCCCAATGCCAGAAAGGCGCAGTACCTTACTGACACCTTGATTGAGAGTCTGAGCAGAAGACCCAGCTCAGCTGTGCCTGGACTCCTGACTCGTGTCAATTATGGGGTAACACATATATGCTGTTTTAAGCTGGGATTGTCATACTTGGTTACCCAGCATAGAAAATGGATACAGGTAAACAGATGCTCTTTGTTTTATCCTCATGGCATTTGTATTCATTTGAAACTATTTCAGTAGAAAACATTTTTAAAACACCTTGCACATCCCTGCACCACTTTTTCTTTTTCCTGCTTAGAAAGTCATAAGCTAGCTAATCAACATAAACAGTATCTCAAACTTTCCATTTCCATTGCTCAAGTAAGAATGGAGACTAACAATAGTAACGTGGCCATTAAATGCCTTTGAGATCTTACATTGTGTTTTGCTATTAATGTAAATATTGCACTAAAGTATGACGGATCTGTTTATTTTAATATGATAATTAAAGCTTGTATGTTTGCTTCTGGCTATGATGAAGGAGTTTGGATTGGATTTTCGTCCTGCCACAAACAACTAGAAAACTGAACAATATAAGAAATACCTACTGGGGCGCCTGGGTGGCTCAGTTGGTTGGGCGACTGCCTTCGGCTCAGGTCATGATCCTGGAGTCCCGGGATCGAGTCCCGCATCGGGCTCTCTGCTCAGCGGGGAGTCTGCTTCTCCCTCTGACCCTCCCCCTCTCATGCTCTCTCTCTCTCTCTCTCATTCTGCTCTCAAATAAATAAATAAAATCTTTAAAAAAAAAAAAGAAATACCTACTTTTAACACTGTTTCCAGTGTTTAAATGAGTGAATAATTGTAATCCCTAACAGAACAGGGGGAAAAATGGAGTGAGCCACACAATCATCCCATCTTTCATCTTTTAGCATTTACTAAATTACATTTCAGATTGAGAGATCTTAAGCAGAGTGCAGAGATTCTGATGAATTGTGGAGGCTGAGCTAGAAGGTGAGAGTGGCTGATATGGCCAGAAAAATGAGCAGAATTTCAGAGAGGAGGAAACTATGCAGAAAAGTGCTTCCCGAAACTTCATAGGTTACCTTGAATTTATTTAGTGAATTCTAGACTTGCACATTTAGAAGGATGGGAGAACAACTGGGAAACCCCGAGCTGAACAATTCTGGAAGGTCCCAAAATCCTGGGAGATGATGGGGTTCTGATAAAGTAAAGTTGACAGGCCATGTCAAGTAACCGGTGCAGTTAGTAGAAACCCCCAAATGGTCAAGTCGTAGTAGAAGGCAATATCATCATTATATTTTGACCTTGTATACAGTGACCTTGTTAAGCTCACTTTTTCGTTCTAGAAGAACTTTTTGTAGAATCACCGGGATTTTCTACATAGGCAATGTTTTTATGTGCAAATAAAGACAGTTTCAAATCTCTAAGCCCTTAACCATAATGGTAGGGCTTAACCTTAATCTATACAAAAGATAACTTCCGTAGGACTTGACAATAAATTCTTGAAATATGCAACAGAGTAGGAGAAACAAAATAAAACTACGTTGAATGCTGGACTTGGTATTGGAAACTGCTTATTTTAAATCTGATTTTACCATATACTAAATATGTGAAAAAGCGAAAGGCATTTAACTGCTCAGGGCCTTCTTATTCCAGTTTATAAATGAAGAAACTAAGACTTAATCCACAGAACTGTTGTGAGAATTGAATGAGAAAATATACACATAAGAGCTTTGTAAGTCATAAGATTAATATAAATAGCACTGTTTCATTTTTTTGTAAAGCTCAGCAAGAGGAAAAATATAGTCTTTAAAAATAAAATTAAAGTATTTTATTTTATTTTTTTAAAAGATTTTATTTATTTGACAGAGAGAGAGCACAAACAGGTGGGAAGCAGGCTCCCCACCGATCAGAGAGCCCGATGTAGGGCTCGATCCCAGGACCCTGGGATCACGACCTGAGCCAAAGGCAGATGCCTAACGACTGAGCCATCCACAGGCGCCCCCAAATTAAAGTATTTTAAATAAATTTTTCTAATAGGAGGCACTCTTTAGAAAGAACAGTATTACTGGGACTTAATTTACTTGTTTTTGTTGTTTTAATATAAGTAACACATAAATATAATAGATTCATTTTTTTAAATGTTAGTAGTACAGAGTGGGAATTTTAAAATAAAACTACTTATTAACCAGTAAGAAATTCTGTTGATGTTTCTCTTGACAGTTTACACACACACACACACACACACACAGAGGAAGATATGTACATATGTATAGATTTTACTTTAGTATGCATTGCTATTTCATAAATACTTTTAATCAGAACACTGTTCTAGTTTCCTGACTGTCTATATGTTTTTTCAGTACTTTCATATTCAATATTACCTCTTACCATTTTGCTACTTGACTCATTTTCCCATTACCCTTTTTGGACTCAAGAGACATACACGGTCACATCTTTCTATGATGTTTTACTATCTTTTTATGAAATCATAAGTATTAAGTTATAAAATGTGGGTAATCTGTTTGGAAAGTACTCCCAAAGTAATAGTGACTACAAATGTTTATATTAAAACTGCTGTGAACATGATGTACAGGTAAATTTGCTAAGTGTCTTTGTGAAATTTTTTTTCAGGTTCTATTGAAATTCCAGTTAGTTAATGTATAGTGTAATATTAATTCCAGGTGGAGAATTTAGTGATTCATCACTTACATATAACACCTAGTGCTCATCATAAGTGCCCTCCATAATACCCATCACCTACCTAACCTCCCCCCTCCAGCCCACCTCCTCTCCAGTAACCATCAGTTTGTTCTTTATAGTTAAGAGTCTCTTTTTTAGTTTGCCTCTGTTCCCCCCCCATGTTCATTTGTTTTGTTTCTTAAATTCCACATATGAGTAAAATCATATGGTAATGGGAATGTTTTCTAATTTCACTTTCTGATACCTCATTATCAGTGTATAGAAATGCAATGGATTTCTGTATATTGATTTTGTATCCTGAGAACTTACCAAATTCATTTATCAGTTCTAGAAGTTTTTTGGTAGAGTCTTTTGGGTTTTCTATAAATAGTACCATGTCATTTACAAACAATGAAACTTCTACTTCTTCCTTACCAATTTAGATGTCTTTATTTTTTTATTTTCTGTGACTGCTGTGGCAACAATGTCCAGTACTATGTTGAATAAAGGTGGTGAGAGTGGACATCCTTGTCTTATGTCTCATCTTAAGGGGAAAGCTTTCATTTTTTCACCATTGAGTATGATGTTAGCTGTGGGTTTCTCATATATGGTCTTTATTATGTTGAGGTATATTCCCTCTAACTCTACTTTGTTGAGGGTTCTTATCATGAACGGATGTTGTACTTTGTCAAATGCTTTTTCTGCATCTACTGAAATGATCATATAGCTTTTATCCTTTCTCTGTTGATGTGATGTATCACATTGATTGATCTGTGAATATTGAACCACCCTTGCAACCAAGAAATAAATCCCACATGATCATGGCGAATTATTTTTTTACATGTATTGTTGGATTCAGTTTGCTAATATTTTGTTGAAGATTTTTGCATCTATATTCATCAGGGATTTTGGACTGTAGTTGTCTTTTTTGGTAGTGCTTTTATCTGCCTTTGGTATGGGGATAATTCTGGCCTCCTAGAATGAATTTGGAATTTTTCCTTCCTCTTCTTTTTTTTGGAATAGTTTGAGAAGAATAGGTATTAACTCTCTTTGAATGTTTGGTAGAATTCACTTGTGAAGTCTTCTGGTCGTGGACTTGTTTGTTGGGAGTTTTATCACCACTGATTCAATTTCATTGCTGATAATTAGTCTGTTCAAATTTTCTATTTCTTCCTGATTCAGTTTTGGGAAGTTTAAGTTTCTAGGAGTTCATCCATTTCTTCTAGATTGTCCAATTTGTTGGTATATAATTTTTCATAATATTCTCTTATAATCCTTTATATTTCTCTGGTGTTGGTTGTTATTTCTCTTCAAATTTTCAAATTTTTATTTGAATCTCCTCTCTCTCTCTCTCTCCCTTTTCCCCTCCCTCTCAATGAGGCTGGCTAAAGGTTTATTAATTTTGTTGATCTTTTCAAAGAAGCAGCTCTTGGTTTCATCGATCTGTTCTATTGTGTTTTGTTGTTGTTGTTGTTTCTATTTCATCTTTTTTTGCTCTAATCTTTATTTTATTCCCTCTACTAGTTTTGGGTTTTGTTTGTTCTTTTCCTAGCTCCTTTAGGTGTAAGGGGAGGTTGTTTATTTGATATTTTTCTTGCTTTTTGAGATAGGCATGTATTGCTATAATCTTTCCTTTTAGAACCGCTTTTGCTGCATCCCAAATATTTTGGACCATTATGTTTTCAGTTTTATTTGTCTCCATGTATCTTTTGATTTCCTCTTTGATTTCTTGGTTGACCCATTCATTGTTTAGTAGCAGGTTATTTAACCTCCATGTATTTATGTTCTTTCTAGATTTTCTCTCATCTTTGATTTCTAGTTTCACAGCGTTTGTTGTCTATTCCATCACCCTGTGTCTTTTGATGGGAGCATTTATTCTATTTAGATTCAAAGTAATTATTGATAAGTTCATACTTACTGCTATTTTGTTGCTTGTTTTATGGTTGTTTTCATAGTTCTTCTCTGTTCCTTTATTCTCTTGCTCTCTTCTGTCATGATTTGCTGGCTTTCTTTAGTGATATGTGTGGATTCCTTTCTCTTTATTTTTACGTATATTGCCAATTTTTGTTTTGTGGTTACTATTAGGTTTACTACTATTAGGTTTATGTATAATGTGCATATAGCAGTCTATATTAAGTTGATGGTCGCTTAAGTTTGAACCCATTCTTTACTCCTCTCTCCTCCCCACACATTTTAGGAATATAGTGTCATACTTTATATCCTTTTATTTTGTGAGTCCCTTGACTGATTTATATATATAAACCATATATATATGGGAGATGTGGGGGGGGGTTTGGTGAGGTTTTTGTTGTTGTTGTTTTGTTTGTTTTGTGCTTTGATGCTTCCTACTTTTCTTACTCTTACTATGGTCTTACCTTTCTACTCAGAGAGTCCCTTTTAACATTTCTTGTAGGGCTGGTTTAGTGGTGATGAATTCCTTTAACTTTTGTTTGTTTGGAAAACTCTATCTCTGCTTCTATTCTGAATGATAGCCTTGCTAGATAGAGTATTCTTGGCTGTAGGTTCTTTTTCTTTCAGCCCTTTGAATATATCATACCATTCTCTTCTGGTCTGTAAAGTTTCTGTTGAAAAATCAGCTGATAGCTAAATGGGGTTTCCCTTGTATGTAACTGTTCTCTTTTCTCTAGCTGCTTTTAAATTCTTTCTTTATCACTACCTTTTGCCATTTTAATTACTATGTATCTTGGTGTTGATCTTCTTGAGTTGATTTTGTTGGGAGTTTTCTGTACCTCCTGGTTCTGGATTTCTGTTTCCTTCCACAGACTTGGAAAGTTTGCAGCTATTATTTCTGCAAATAAATTTTCTGCCCCCTTTCTCTTATCCTTCTGGGATGCCTATAATGTGAATGTTATTATGCTTGATGATGTCACTGAGTTCCCTAAGTCTATTTTCAGTTTTTATTATTTTTTTCTCTCTCCCTTTCAACTTAATTGCTTTCTATTACTCTGTCCTCCAGGTCACCAATCCATTCTTCTGCTTCCTCTAGTCTACTGTTTATTCCACTAGCGTATTTTTCTTTGAGTTACTGAGTTCTTCATCTCTGATTGGTTCTTTTATATTTTGTTAAGGGCCCCACTGACGTCCTCCACTCTTTTCTCAAGTTCATTAAGTATCTTTATGACCATTACTTTAAATTTGCTGTCAGGCCTATTACTTATCTCTGTTTTGTTTAGCTTTCTTGCTGTGGTTTTGTCCTTTTGTTTCATTTGGGACATATTCCTCTGTATTCTTATTTTATCTAATTCTCTGTGTCTGTTTCCATGTGTTAGGAAAGTCAGCTATGTCTCCTGCTCTTGAAAGTAGTGCTTTTATGAAGGAGAGGTCCTGTAGTGCCCTGCAGTGCAATATCCCCTGTTCCCCAGAACCTGGAACTTCAGGGATTTCTCCTCTGTGTGTTGTGTGTGCCCTACTCTTGTGGCTGAGCTGCTTTTACCTTCAGTCCAGTCATCTGTAATGGCTCTCTTTGCTTGTGTGGTCAGGGTTTGGTCCCTATGGTATTAGTGGGCCAGTCTGTAGCAGCTTTGGACTTGAGTTCAGTCAAACCAGGCATTTGCCCAGAGATGCAATAGCACCAAAGTGCAGGGCTATTTTCCTATGTTGTCCTCTGAGAAGCTTGTTTTGGTTGTGGGGCCTGCTGTCAGGCCAGATATCTGCTGCCAGCCCACTACTAGAGCCATAGTTGGACTGGTGTGTGTAATTTTCTCCTCTGCCTGGGGCAGAAGGCAGTGCGGAGTGGTGCTGGCCCCCGCTGGGACTGCTTGCACACTGCTACGCTTGTGTCACTGCTTTGGATGGGATCTGACTAAGGGTGTATTGGAGGGAGCACGTCTACAGGAGAACTCAGGGGCAGGGTGTGCAGTGTTAGCAAAGTTTGAGTAGGTCTGCTGTGGGAGGGGACCTGGAGCCTCTTTAAAAAACTCCTGCTGCACGGTTGAAGAGGGTGGAAATGCTGAAGAGTGTGGGGATGGGGCACACCATTAGCAAGCTAGGTAGAGACTTGTTGGTGCTCTGCTGGTTCCCACAGGTGTCTGTGTGTCTAGGCCAGGGGCAGAGGAGGGAAATGGTGCCCTAGCTCATTTGTTCCTGGAGAAGTTTCCTGAAGATCCCTGCCCCTCCAGCTCATGCTCTGAGATTAGTAAACAGATCTCCCTCTTGTATACCCTAGGTGTTTTTCAAACTCCTGCTTCTCTGCTGTATCTTTGTGGGGCTGTTTGGTGTGCTGTCTCTTTAAGGGTGGGGATTTAGTTTCCTATCACCCTCCTGGCTCTCCCAGAACTGATCCCACTGATTTTTAAAGTTCCAGGTAGTAAGCCCTGCTGATTTTAATGTATTATGTCCCTCTACTTTGGGTATTGGATGTTATGAGGATTCGTCTTCCCTGTGTGGGTTTCCCATTCCCGGGGTGCCTGGTGTGAGGGTCTCGTCCTCTCCCTTTTTCTTGCCCAGTTTCCCTCCCTCTCTCAGATAGTTCTTTGTTTCAGAAAATCTTTATTCCTCTTCCAGTTATAAAATATATTTTTAATGGATATAGAGTTATGGCTGGAATTTCTCCCCCCCTTCAGGTCTTTGAATATTTCTTTCTGTTGTCTTCTTGTAGGAATCATGGTTGATGAAGTCTGTTGTAAGTATTATCTTTGTTCCTATACATGTAACATGTCTTTTTTTTCCTCTCACTATTTTGAAGATATTCTCTTTGTCTTTTTGTTACAGGAGACTGAATGAAATGTGACCAATTTGTATTTGTTTATTTTTTGTCTGTTTTGGTATTTATCCTGTTTGGTGTTCTTTGAGCTTCTTGCATCTGTAGATTATTATCTGTTATTTAATTTGGAAAATTATTAGGCATTATTTCTTCAAATACTTCTTTTGCCCCATTTGCTCTTCTTCTGGAATTCCAGTTGTGTTTATGTCAGCAAACCTGATATTGCCATATAGTTTTTGAATACTCTGTTCTATTTTTCTCTTGTTTTCTTTTCTTTCTTTTTTCTTTTTAGATTTTGTTATTTATTTGAGGGAGAGAGAGAGAGAACCACATGTACATGTGAGCGGGAGTAGAGGGGAAGGAAGGGGAAAAAAGCAGAGAGGAAGAGAGGAGATGGGGAAAGAAAGAGCCCAACACAAGGCTCGATCTCATGACCCATGAGATCATGACCTGAGCTGAAACCAAGAGTTGGCCACTCAACTGATTGAGCTACCCAGGTGCCCATATTTTATTTCTTAAACTGTTTTTTTTTTCTCTGTGTTTTGGTTTGAGTAATTTCTATTGACTTATCGCCATATTACTAATTTTTTTCCTCAGCTGTGTCAAATCTTTTCATGAGCCCATTTTCCTCTGTGTTATTGTGTTTTTCATTTTCAACAGTTCCACTTGATGTTTTCCTTATAATGTCCATCTGTGCTAAACTTACCCATCTGATCTTGCCTGTAGTCCCACCTTTTCCATTAGAGCTTGGTAATGGGCACTCCCTTTACTTCTGCTAAGCCCTAAGTTGGGTATTTGAGTCAATATAGTGAGGAGTTGAGCTGGGTTTGAAATTGAATTAGAATTTTAATTCAGTATTTAAAAAAATTAAATTAATGAAAAAATCCATGGCAAACAAATAGCAAACTTTAAAATAAAGACAAGTTGTTGTTGTTGTTGTACTACATTATGTTATTGTCCGTGGGAACAGCCTGTGGTTTCCAGGCATGGCCTCCTTGCTGGGTGAGTTAATGAACATTGACCTTGGTGTGCAAACTCACTGGGCAACTTGGGCTTTATAAATAGTCATGTGTATTGATTGTTGGGCATTTATCCACTTTTTTCACTTGGTTCACAATATGAAAGGATATTTTGATGAGTGTGAATAGGGACACATTTTTTTCTTTTGCCTCAGGCTCCAATACGATTTGTCATGGACTTCCAGAAGATTTCAGATTTTTCTCAATAGCTATCCTAGGAGTGTCTCTCTCTATGCTCCTGTAAGTCTCCCAGCAATATTTCCCTATTACTTGTGACTTAATGCTCATTAGCTTGGTTGGAGCAGGAGGAGTCCTTCTGTTAAGCCTCAGTCCTAAGCAGGCACTGAGTCCCTGTCTGGGGGGTGTGGTTGCTTATTGGTCCCATTCTCCAACTTTGGGCTTAGCTCCTATTCCTGTCCCTTGGCCAGTGAGAGAGAGTATTTCTCTCTCTCTCTTTCTTTTTTTTTTTTTTTTTTATCACATCAGTGAGTTCACAGCAGTGCTTTAAAAATGATGGTTTTTATTACCCTTTCCTTGGAAGTTTAATGCTTTGGTCCTGAGGGGAAAGAGGAGAGAAGGATTTGAGTGGGACTTTGTGCTTCTCCAAAGCAGCAGCTGTTCTCAGGCCCTAGGCCTGGACCATGAAGGATGCCCTCTCAGAACTCACTCAGTGAGTCCAGCGAGAAGAGCTTTTAAGTGGGTGAAAACGTTCCCTGTGTCTGCATTCCCCAGAGGCTCCACACTCTCATCAGCCCATACTCAGCATCCACCAATTTGTGAACAGTTCTAGCTGAATTCTTTGTATCAATGTCTGGCTGTATCTGTCCCAGCTAAACAGGTGCTTCTAATCTATCTCTCCCTGTATGTACCTGCCTTCTCTTAGATTTTGAGCTAGTTTATTACCTTGCAACCTCGGCTTTATGATAAGTTCAAGAGAAATTGGGAACTTGGCAATTTGTCATTTGTTGTTGCTCTAAGTATATAACGATGCTTATAATGATGCTCTTTCCAGCTCTTTACAATGGAATAGAAACCATAATCCTATATACATCTTAAAAAAAATTTTTGTCTCTTCTCAACCTCTCCAAGTTCATCCTGAAGACATGCATCTTACACTATTTCTTATACTACTTACACAGTTAGTTTGACATTTAATCATGTATTTCTTACACTATTTTTGTTGCTACTTTAAATTCTTATAAAATAAACATTTTTTAACTTTTCACATACTTGTAAATATACAGATACTAAAAACAAACTTATGCCTTTTAAATTTTTTTCAAGTGAATACACAATTTTTAACTGGAATGCAACTAATTAATGTATAATGAAAAATGTAAATATAAGTGGGCTGGAAATTTGTGTGGAATGGTCAGTTTATTCTCTCCTAGTCTATAAATGGAGCCAATTATAGTCAGAAGTGCCTATGTTGAACCTGGAACTGAAGGAAGAAGTTATTTGGAGGATCACAGTGGCTCTGATAGCTGTGTTCACTCATCAAACGCTGGAGTCCCCCATTCGGGGCCTCTTCTCCCACTCTGTATCAGAAGCAGACTAATCAATCATTGTTATGTGGCTGCTGCTTCTGCTTCTTCTTCTGCTGCTGCTGCTGCTTCTTCTTCTTCTTCTTCTTTTTTAAGATTTCAGAAATTGTATATTCAGTATGAGGAGAGACTGTGTTAAAAAAAATAAAGGGAATTTTCTTCATGATTTTTAGTTGTGATCATATTATGCTTTCATTATAATTTTTCCCATGACATGTCTTCAGAAAACCTCTTGACTTACTTCATAAAGATGACTAATCCCGTATGTTAGTGGATTTCACTTGTTTTCAAGTTACGTGGACATTCATTTTGTGGACATTCTTTTCAGTCGTGATCACTAACCTCTCCATCCAAACACATTTTGAAAATCATGGGTAATGGGGAAGGCTATACATGTCTGGGGGTATATGGGAAATATATTTCCTGTACCTTCCTTGTAATTTTGCTGTGAACTTAAAACTCCTCTGACTAGTTAAGTCTGTTATTATTTCATATAATACTTCTGAAGGCACAGTTCAAATAATTTTCACTTTTAAGACTTCTGATAATCATTTGATACATTTAAAATTCAAAAGAACTGGGCGCCTGGGTGGCTCAGTTGGTTAAGCAACTGCCTTCAGCTCAGGTCATGGTCCTGGAGTCCCGGGATCAAGCCCCGCATCGGGCTCCCTGCTCAGCAGGGAGTCTGCTTCTCCCTCTGACCCTCCTCTCTCTCGTGCTCTCTCTCATTCTCTCTCTCACAAATAAATAAAATCTTAAAAAAAAATAAAATAAAAAATAAAAAAATAAAATTCAAAAGAACTGTGCATCTCCAAATGTATTTCCTTACTTGATTCTTTGTACCTGCATCTCATTAGATTTTATCTCATAATATTAATCCATTTGGATGACTCTTATTCTGAGATTGCACTTTCTTCTGGATAATAAAATATGTGGTTTCCTTTCTCTTCTCTTAGCATTAATCTGTTTTGTCCCTTCATAGTTTGACCTGTCTTTCATTACGCATGTCAGGCTGTCAAATTTTTGACATTGTTAAAAATGAGAGTCCTTTTATGAATTGCTATGGTAGGTAAAGAGTCGAGTTTATTTCTGTTTTCTTCTCTTTTTAAGAAATACGCAGAGTGTATACTCTGAGGTAAATGCTCTTGTATTTTGTTTCTCACCAAAAGACGATGTCTTATACCTAAAATCCTTCCTTCAAGGGCATTATTTTTTCCCTTTTCAGGTTTTTCACCTTTTAAATAAAGACAGTCTAGGGACTGTCTCAATAATGCATAAGCCGGCATTGGTGGTATAGTTGGTGAGCATAGCTGCTTTCAATAATGCAGTTGTCACACCATAGTGAATGTCTGGGTTAAATTCCAGGTATTTTTTCCTATAAAGTTTGTGTTTTAAGTGTCTTCCACAGAGCATATTGCCTCTATGTAGTTTGATGTTCTTCCTTTGTTTATTGTGTGTTTTTTTCTCTTAGCAAATTTGATGATTACAATACAGTATTGTTGTTTATATTTACTAGCCTGTGCATTAGATCTCTAAGACTTAGTAACTACTCAGAAAGTTAGTTTTTTCATAGATTTGAAAGTGAATACTTGATATATGGTCTGTTTCTCAATTTTCCTTCTCTGTGAATTTTATTTTGCTAGCATACTCAGACTTAATTGGATCCAGGGAACAGAATAGAGCAACTAAACTCACAAAAGACTTACATAGAAATAAGAATGTCAATGTATTGATATATAATGATTAATATAAGTGCAAAGAGTACACAAAACTTGTGCCAATTGATCAATTTGGTTTCACCTCTGTAAGAAATTCTATATAGAAAGCAAAATATAACTAGCTACTTAGAATCAATTGAGTCAGGGAAAGGGAAGGTAATTGGCTGGTTTTAGCTGAGATATCTAATGTCTGCATTTCTATCATAGTAATCTATTTACTATAAGGACTGAATTTTGAGTCTTATGTCAATATATCCACCCTACTGAAGAAAAAGGAGGACATCTTGGTTTGATTTGGATAATTTTATCATCTAAGATCAAGAATTATATATTGACTGGGAAGAGGACTTTTAAGGAGGAGGGGGAAAGTATCAAGCTTAACTAGTAGGCATAGAAGGGGTTAAATTATTAAATTCCAGAACAATTGTGGGTCAAATCTTGAGGAGAGAGAAGTAAAACATAAGAGAAAAGTGACAGAATCTGACTATAAGAGTCAGAGTAGCAAAGAAGACCCTATACATTGGATCAAGTAGAGCGAGCTAAGGGTTCTCATCAAAAGTTGCCTAAGCAGGCACCACTCATGGAGGTCCAAGAAATAAACCATCTGCCCTGTGGCAATTACATGATAATAAGAAAAATCTTCTGCAAATGAGATGAACAGTAATTAGAGATAAGTCTATAGTTGGTCTAATGAGGCTTCTTTTAAGGAAAGTAAATATATATTCCCAAGTTGCAAATGCTTAGACATGACAACACTGGGAGAGCTAATTAAGTGGTCAGGTGTTTGCACCTATAGGTAGAATCACCATGAGTGTGACTACTGCAGATTGGCAGTCTGATGTGGGTGCATTACGTTGCAATTCACATTTCATGAGTGGCATTTCCATGGATCTAATGGTTTTACCAAATGGCACTCAACTCTTGGTAAGGGTCTAAAGAAGGTATAGTCTTTTGTCTCTAGTTACACAGTGGTTGCATTCCTAGAATAGTCGATGTGAGTTAAACCCACACACAAAAATCTTATCTTTATACTTAAAACAGAGCTATGCCATAAGTTTGGGAAATTATGAACAGGGTAAGAATATCCTGTGGGATAGCTGAAAGTCTTGCAAAATGTAAGGCAATTCTTCAATTGTACAGGACTGTAAGTATCCTTCTGGCCATCTAGTGCCCCTGGCCCTTCTGCATTACATTTCAGAAATGACCCCAACCATTGCCATAATCACAACACCCTTTCAGATTTCCAAAGCACTAGAGGTCACAGAAGGGTCACTAGGAACAATTCTTCTAATGTTAATAAATGCTTTATTGGGGGGTATATTTTATGGAGTAGTTTTCATAATTTTCAGAACGCTGGAGTTTTCTTATTGCCTTAGATGATTCATCAATCTGTGAGTGTTTTTCAAATTAAGTATCTACGTGTGGTCCAAGCTACAATTAAGGGTAGGGATGAGGGGTTAATCAAAAACAAGTATCAAAAATAGAGAAGTGGTGTGAGTCAGTCAGGACAACTGTTTATTTCTAAATTTTTGAAACGAAAGGAGGTGAAACTAGACTTGAGCTGTTAAAATAAGTACCTAAGGTCTGGAGAGTGAGTGTTGGAATAAAGGCCCGTGAGACTTGGGGAATAACAAACAGGATGTCATGAGCATGTTTTCTAGCAGCCTGAGGTCTCAAAGTAACTGCTGCTTTGAACCTCTCTAATTATGAAGAACATGGGTTCTAAGAGGCTCCGTTATCTCAGCTTGACTTCAAATACTGATGCTCTTTTGATGACACTTTGGCCACTATCTCAGGATCCACAGGTTAACCATGCTTCCTTGTTGCACACGGGATTAGTAACTATGAACCAGAGCAGGGACCTAAAAACGTTTTAGCCTTTAGCCAGAGATGTGACATGCAAGCCCAGCATGGAAGAAATATACCAGCGCCCGCTTCGCTGACTTGTCACTGAACCCAGCGGATGGGTCTGCACCTTGCGTTTCCACTTACACCTGAATTTATTTCTCTCCCTTTATTCTTTTGGATTCTTTCTGTTGTCTTTACCCCTAATCTCTGTCTTTTCTCACTTAAAATCGTGTGAACAAATTAGAAGTGTTAAGCTTGATTTAGGTAAATAAAAAAGGCTAACACTTTTGCCATGGGGGTAACTGTGCCTTCCCATCAATTTCCTTCCATATTTGGGGGCATGGCTTTGTTGTTCTCCATCCCCCAGCCCCTTTATCAGTTACCAGAATTTGCACTGGTTTTTAGGTTTTCCTTCCTCCCCTCCCACAGCCAGGCTTTTGCCAACCATCCGCCATATACGATATTGCAGCTACAAGCTGTTCTCAGAAAATCCACTCAAAATAGCTGAGGAGCAGCTGCTTCTGTGATATTTTCGAAAAGAAGAAATTTGTATTTGGTTTTACAGGCAAAGGGTCTGTTGGTTTTGCACAGAGAGAAATAAATGAAGCCCTTCGCTCCAGCTGAAATCCTCTGCCTCTCACTCTCTAGCTCCAATTTCAATGTATGGGTAAGTGAGCAGAGAAATGGAAAGATGGTCCTGGAAAAAGTGTGCATCATTTGCTTAAAGACTGTTCATTTGCTTCTCATATTTTTGCAACCGATATTTACAAGCAGATTAACAAGAGCTAATTTATGGGTACAAATTAGAAAAAAAAAAAAGGCCAGTTGAATCTGATTAGCATTTTTTAGCATTTTTTGACTCATTTGTCATTCACCTAATATAATACTGGTGGGAGCACTTTAATAATGTAGAGGAAACATATCATTAACGTGGGGCATGCTTCTTCTACTCTTGAAATTTAAAAGCTTTGGGAAATTTTGGGAGTGGGGCTAAGTATCCTTAAATTTTTTAGTCTGCTATTATAAGTCTCTTCTTCCCCTTCCCTCTCACACCTCCCCAGGAAGCATTTGAAAGAACAGTGTGGCTGTCAGGATTGGAACAGAACAATTAGATGTCAAGGATGCAATTAGTCTAAGATTAGAGCATTAGGGACTCAAAATCATGGCATCTGAGACCAGGCAGCTATGAACTAGTAATTAAGAAACTACTTTCTACTTATTACTTCCCGGAAAAAAATGTATTTCTGTGTTTCCTGTGAGATCATGTTTAGTCACTGTACAATCACGGTCAGTTGAGCACTTGACGCCATATCTTCATTCTGGAAGATTTCAAACGCCCCGGGGGTAGATGGACTACTCCTGAAAATGGGTGTGTATTAGCGACGTATCCCATTGCCTGCAAAGTAGATTTTATGCTGCAGATCAAGCAGAGCTACAAATAATCACACTTCTTGTCACACGCTGTGGGATCACATCAAGCATTATAAATGATTAGAGAATTCACATGGACATCATGTAATACCACAGGAGTTTCATTATGACTTACTGTTAATTAACATCCACTGACTATATTTCAAAGTGCTATTGCTCTGTCACACCACAGGCTGTTATACAAACCATAAATGCTATCAATATTCCTGCATTTATCTAAGCTCCAGCTGATTAAAATGTGATTTGTCCCATAATACCTTCTTAGTTTGATATGTGACTTAGATTGCTGACCTAACATTACTTCTGTCTCAAGTTGTCACACAGTCAATTATACTGAATAACTGCAGGGCTTAAGAGCACAGAGGAGAATGGGTATTGGAAGGAAAACATTACTCCCATAATTTAAAGAGAGAAAAGAAATACTAGGATGAAGAGTGGGGGCGGGGGCTTTTCTGTGCCAATGAAAACAAATTGTAAATGTTGTTAGTTTCTAGGAAAAGATCGTAATTTAGTCTGTCCCTTACAATTTAGGTGAATGGGAATGTTCTCAGTTTTGAAGAGAAACCTGCTTTGAGGGGTTTTACCTCTTTTTACTTTTTACCATTCCTCTCTCTCTGTCTCTTTCTTCCCTCCTTCATCCCTTTTGTCACGTATATTTATTTAATGCATATTCCATGTCTTTCCTTAGTGGGCCAAGGAGAAGTCAATTTTTTTTAGGTGGAAGGGCACAGAATAAGCTCTCTCCCCACTCACTCTAGATTAAATAGTAGTATAAAAGAGTTCACAAAGAGTTTGTTTTTGGGGTGCCTAGGTGGCTCAGTCATTAAACATCTGCCTTTGGCTCAGGTCATGGTCCCAGGGTCAGGGATGAAGCACCACATCAGGCCCGCTGCTCGGCGCGAAGCCTGCTTCTCCCTCTCCCACTCCCCCTGCTTGTGTTCCCTCTCTCGCTGTCTCTCTCTGTCGAATGAATAAAAAAAAATCTTTAAAAAAACAAAAAATAAACAAATTGTCCATGAGGATATTAAAAAAAAAAGTTTGTTTTCACTATAAAGGTAAATGCCAAATAGTAGAGTTTCATAGGATGTTATGATTAAGAATCTCCTTAGAGGTGACCTAATCTGACACCCATCAGAAAAATGAAGCCGAGTTTATCAAATAAAAGGTCAAACACCAAATGGTAGAGCACAGGAAAACCAGGACGAGAACCCCCATCTCTTAGAACTTAGCCAGCATATGTTCTTCCTTCTTGCACTTTCCTTTGTACTTTGCTAACCTATTAAACAAACACCACTACAAGACAGGCTCATTTTCTATTAGATAGTTTAAGCACTTATTTTTCTTTAAGCAAAAACTAATAAAGAAACTATGGAGAGCTTAAGCCTTGTGTAATGGGAAAGACCCAACTAAAATAATAGGGGAGCAGACTTAACTTGCTGCACGATTTGGGGTAAAACACTTAGATTTGAGCTGCAATGCAAGTTGAGTGTCGCTAAGCTTCAAGTTCTGGAACACCGCATGCTCTTTGGGTATGAGCTCTTGCACTTGTCCCTCAGATGAAACCCACCCCCACAGTGAGAAAACCATCACATAAAACTGTGTTTTCATGTTAAAATGTTCAAGTTAGAGATTTACAAACGTTCAAATGTCGAAAAGTTCTAGAGTAAAAGGCAACTACCCTTTGACATGTCCTGACTGTTGAATAGCCAAGTTATAGCACTGATCAGACAGGAGAGGTTAATCGAGAGGAGTGAGGTTAATAATTCATTGCAAGTGAGAGGGATGCTGGCTATATCACCAGTCTATGCAGCCCTGACTAAGAAAGAGGAAGCCCTAGGAAAACGAAAGACATTTGGTGGTGAGGTCTTACAGATCCCTTGCTAGTTCTTCATTTTTGCCAGGTGAAAGTCAACATAGAGAGGAGACTGGACTCGCAGTGTGTCGGAGGGACTCCCATGCATCTTCACCAGCATAGGGACTGATTGGAGCCCCATTGTCGATAAAGCCTGCATGGTAATGAGATGAGCTGCCAAGCAAGAGCCTCACTGGTGTCTGGGTGGGTGAACAGAATCCTGGACCTCACAGAAATTTGGAGTAGGCTGAACTGATAAACGTCCCTACACTCCAGATACCCTGGGAGCAGTCCTAAAAATAGAGCCAGGAACCAGCAGTGTGCAGTGTAGGTCTGACCAGGGATAGAGGGAAAGAAGAATTTAGACAGGAGGAACTGAAATGGAGCCCCCAGGAGCCTGCACGATGTTGGTTTATAACGCACTCTTGACAACTCTAATACAAGCTTAACGTGACTGCTCTTCCAACTTGCATGCTGGTTTTAATCATTTTGCTTCAGATGGTATTTTCTTACTATAAGGTGTGAATGTAGATATATCGAAGTTTTAGATACTTTTATTTTGACATTTTGGCAATTAGAGGGTTTGTTTCTAGGGAAAAAAAAATCAAACCCCATGACTGGATAATGTATTTTCATGTTTCTCTCAGTTAACCTTGTAAAGAAAAGAGAAAAGGAAGGAAGGGAGGGAGGAAGGGTGGGAGACAGAGAGGCTTGGAAAGTTGCTTTTTATACCATCCTCAGTGGCGCCTCCTGGTGGCAGCTACCTTGGGGTTAGGTTCCAAAATAAAATCGTCTCTGGGCAACATGCCCTACAAATCTAGCTTATTTGTGGATAACAAATGTCACACTCATTATCTTCTTTTTTCTCATGCAAACAAACAGATATAGCGTTTAAATATCAGGCACATTTAGAGAAATTTATTTTTGTTTACTTTTTAAAGGCTGTATGAAGGGCTCAGCTGATTTTACAAGAAATTAATATTCATTCATTCAACAAACATCTAGTGAGTACTTTTTTCATGCCAGAATTGTGACTGTTCAGACATAATATATTTCTATATTTTCTATATTCACATTAATTTTTTTCTTTTTTAAAAATTAATTTCATATTTTGGTAATTACTTTAGGGTGAGTTGAATAAAATAATAAAAGTACAATATTTAAATTTCTTTCTTTCTTTCTTTTTTTGCATGAGGGACTTTCTGATAAACTCAAGATGACAGAAATTGAAGAATAAAAGGAGGATGAAAGGAACAGTATGGGAACATTGACTAGATCTTTGTGGAAATGCCATTGTGTTCGGAAGTGGGCATCAGCCTCCTGGGTAGCTCAAATAGTTCTGCCCTCTGAAGGTTGATGGCTTCCCTGTGCTCCCTTCACTTAGAATAATAGTGAGTCACTGGGCACAGTTCCAGCTCAAAGCAGAACTTTGGAAAGAGCATTTTTTATACCTTTTTGTCTTTTCCTAGTGAATCACATGAAGCTCTCTTATAGTTTGAGGGTCCCCAATTAAGAAGGACATTGAACCAATTGAGTAAAGGAGTTTGATGTATCAGAGACATTCTCCATAATCGAGGCTGCAGACTTGGAGAAAAAATACTCAGTCTGTGCACAATCTAGGTAATACATTTCCTCAAATTGTCCACAATATTTGGGCTGTGGAAAGTGGCATCTGAAGGGCCAAGGGAATTATGTTGCCACTGCACTGGACACCCTATCGGAGACTCCTCTCTTAAGAAAGCTGCTTACACTTTTAGGAACGCCATTCTTCCTAATGGCCTGAGTGAGCCATACTGATGATGAAGTTTTATTTTTTAAAAGAGGTACTAGTTACTATGCAAAAAGACAAAACTTATGCTGAGCAGACAAGCATCTCTAATCTTGTGATTTCTTTGGTGAAATACTATTACCTCCAGATGTATTGGTCATTTCTTAGAGATTTTGTCAATGGACTAGACCAGGTTCCTCGCCCTAGCATTTGTCTTGTGTTCAACTCTTGTCATTAACCTTTTTCTTTAATGTGGCCAACACTCCGCTCTAGATGTGATATTCTTCTGCTTGTTTTGGAATTCTGATAAACATCTTTCCCCAGTGACTGAGCTGTATTTACCTAGAGATTGCCAAGTGAACATGCTTTCCTAAGGTTTCCTCACTCACCCAGGAAGAACTACAACAAAGTATTGGCTCATCACAAGGCTTTGGATGCAGGAGAGCTTCAAGACTTGAGGATTTTTTAACAGTTCTTTTATTAACCAAAGCCAAAACTCAAAAATTTGTGTTTGTTGCATGAATGAATGAATTCAATAGTCATGGATTCCTTGTAGTAAGCCGAACTTCATAGCAGATCCCTGGAATGCAGAATAAAATCAGACAGTCACTGACTTCAAGGGACAGGGACTGAGACACACATATAAATACATAATTACAGTCCAGAATGATAGATGCTAAAATAGTTGCCAACTGTAGCGCCACCAAAGAGAGAGAGACAGAGCTAACAGCCTGGAGAAATCAGGAAATGGAAAATAGGAGTCTTGGCAGTAGCCTTTAATCTTTTAATTAAGGCATCACTAATCCTCAATATTATTTTCAAGTTATTTCTTTCAAATGTCCCTTGCTTGCTTTTGCAGGCTCAACACAAGCGGCTAAGAGTAGTGAAATCATGGCTTTAAAATGCATTTTGATAGGACTTCATTCTGTGTACTAGTTTACCAACCGAACAAGCATTACTGGGCTCATGGCTTATTTTCTGTTATTTTCTAAGCTCTAAAAAATTTGAAAATTACCCTAGATGAGATCAGGAAATCTATAATATGCCTATGAACCTAGAATATTTAACGAAAGACATTGTTTTAATCTCCTCAGTCTTTCCATTTTTCTAGTATCTTATATTTTCCTAGACAATCATGCACTTTATTCAAGTTTTAAAATATATTTCCATAAAGTTGAAACAATGATTATCTAAATTTCCTCTTTATTATGGTTCATTCTCAATACCTATTCTAATTTTGTGATTTTGTGCTTTTTCCTAGATTTTAAAGTTAAGTTTACCTAGTGATTGATTTTTTCCAAAGAACAGTATTCTGAATTCATTTACTAAAGTTATTGTTTTTATTTATTAACTTCTGCTTGTATATTTATTACTTCTCTCCTGCCACTTTTTTTTTGTTGTTGTTTATTTTGCTTCTTCTTTTTCAAATATTTTTGTGTGGAATACTTAATTCCTTTTTTTTTTTCCATATATCTTCTTACTTAAAGCTCTGGGTTTCTTTGTGTGCCAAATTTTAGCCATTTCCCATAGTATGTAATTTTTATTTTGGTTTCTTTTTTTTATTCAAGAGTTTTTAGAGAAATTTTCACCCAAATTTCAGGTCAGGGAGGTTTTTTTTTCACAAATTTATAGTCTTGTTTCATATTAAGCATAAATTTTGGACTGCTTTACTTACCCTTATGGAACTTATTGAAAGTTTTCCTTATGGAATAATATATTTTCATACTTAGAAACTATTTCAGTGACATTCATACAAAGGTATATATCTTCTTTATTAAACATACTATTTAGTTCTATACATTTTATTAGTATAAATGAACTACTTCATTTTGTCAAAATTTTCAAATGCTTCTGACCTGCCTGTGGTATATCTTTATCATATTGTATGTGAAAGTTCTTTGAAGGAATCAAAAACTGCTTAGTCCAGGCTACCAAAAAGTATTGACCAGCGCTGTGGAGAGTTCAACAGGTTTACAAAGAAAAGGAAGAGGTTTAATGTTCAAATAATTTTACCTAATTAATTTTGGTTAACAAAAATTAAAAACTGCCTATTCTGGGTTTCTCACGACCTTTAAGATGTTAAATATGAATTGAATATCCCTAATGGGAAGTTGTGTTGTGGAACAAGTAGGGTAAGACAATTATCAGTTAAGCGTCTGCCTTTAGCTCAGGTCATGATCCCAGGGTCTTGGGATCGAGCCCCACGTCGGGCTCCCTGCTCAGCGGGGAGCCTGCTTCTCTCTCCCTCTCCCTCTGCCTGCCGCTCCCCCTGCTTGTGCTCTCTCTCTGTCTGTCAAATAAATAAATAAAATCTTTAAAAAAATATTTGACAGTCAACAAAGTTATGAATAAAGCCACACTAAGTCCGTGACAGAATTCCTGTTGAGCTGCTTTAGATTGGTGAACATGGAAAACCCTGTATTCTTGAATCAGCCTATTTCCTAATGACTTAGTACAGAAAATCTGCTAGGTAGGCTGATAGTCTCAGGCAAGCATAAGAGCCTGAGGGGTTCAGAAGAAATGCTGAGCACCAATCTGTAATAAGTAGAATCAGCTTCTGGTTCATCTGAAACCAGGAAATAGTAGTTCTGTTTAGACAATATTTTCTATTCTCCTGTGTTCAATGGAGACAAACACTGACTTAATTTCTTAAATTGACACATGAAATCAAATTCACATGTAAACATGTTTATGATAGAAAATTAAAGGTTTGGTATTGGAAATGTTTAACTGGTATTTAGTAGAGCTTTTTCAAAAATAACAGTAACAACAAAAATATTTCTCTGTTTATCATATGTGATCATGTCAATTCATGATCATGTGGCCCTGATTAAGTTAAAATTAGCACTTTCTTTTAATATATATGATAATTGCAAGAAAATATAAAAGAACACATTTTAAAGCACATTTGAGAGTATGTACTCAAGATAGATATTTACTAGCTCTCACAAAATTATCAGAAAAAATACACAAAATTACATTCTAGTGTTAAATTCTGTTACATTGTTCTCTGTTTTATTTAATCTTTTTATAAGTAATTGTTCCTGATGATATTGTTTTTGAGAGGGGAAAAATGCATTAATAAAAGAAGGTGCAGTAATGTAATTTTTAGATTTTCAAAAAGCCATGTGCAAATATCCCTACTAAATATATTAAACTTTTAGTCAAAAGCAAATATTAATATCTGCAATTTGTGATAGGTTGGTGGAAGAATGGATTTTTATAAATTTTATCAGTATGAAGAAGCTGTCTGATTTTGCATCACTTTGAATGCTACTGGTATAAATGTTTTTCAACTATTAATTTACAATTTGTATTTCTTCTACTGTGGTATTCATCCTAAAATAGTGGGCATGGATTCTCCTTGGGTCCTTTTGAAGATCATCTAGATGCTACTGTAATTTTCTTTCAAATCTTAAACTGGAGCATAGTTATATCATCAGATTTGAAAGAATTTGGGAGGAACTGGGACCATGGATCATCCCAAGGGTGGAAACTCAGATCTGCATGGTAGTTTCCTCATTGCTTCTATGAAAGTTCTATACCAAGGGTCAAGTTTCCATTTTGGTCTAACCTGAAATTAAAGTACGTGGTGAGTTTTATATCATTCCAAGTCTTGTTGTCCTGCATGTTGGGAAATATCTCTGTAGCATGTGGGATAGGCTATGTCACAAGGCAGCCCTGCCATTCCCAAGTTTGGTGTGACCACTGACTGCTATTGTGACAGAATAATATCCCATCCCGCCCCCGTATTCTTTCTTCATTTCAGCAATTAGTCGTTTAAACTAAGAGCTATGTTTAAATCTTTTTTTGTTATATCCAGTGTCAATGCACTTTCTTCAAAGGGAAAAGAGCTAAAATTTATCTTTTACTATTTTCTCTGAATATGTGAAACTTCTTTTTTTTAATATTTTATTTATTTGAGAGAGACAGATATAGTGAGAGAGAGCATAAGTGGGAAGGAGGGGGAGAAGCAGACTCCCCTCTGAGTAGGGAGCCCAACATGGGGCTCGATCCCAGGACTCTGGGATCATGACCTGAGCTGAAGACAGATGCTTAACTGACTGAGCCACTCAGGCGCTCCTAGGTGAGACTTAAAACTCATGTAGTGTTTTTTCTTAAATTTTACATTTTATGGGTGGTACCTCACAACGGTAGCATTAATTTAATTAAAATAATTCCTTTAAGAAATACCATGTGGGCCTTTGAATTGAGTTCTATCATGTGAAGGGGGAGTGGGGAGATGTTGTGGCAACAGACAATAAAATGATAGTTAGGCACCTATATAAAAGTACATTCCTTTTTTATTTCTACATAATAAATGACCACAATCTTAGTTGCTTAGAACAACACATATTTATTATTTCACAGTTTCCATGGGTCAAGAGTCTGGGCGCAGCTTAGCTGGGTCCTCTAACTGCTTATTGTCTCACAAAGCAGCAATCAAGGTGTTAGCTGGGCTGCATTCTCATCTAGTGGCTTGACTGGGAAAGGCTACACTTCAAAAATTATTCAGGTTGTTGGCAGAACTCATTTCCTTGCAGCTGCATGAGGACACCAGCTGCTGGCTGGCTCTTGCCCGTGTGCCACACTAGGGTCCTAGAAGCTGCCCACAGTTCCTTCACAGGTGCTCTTTTCCAGTGTGGCTGCTTACTTCGCTAAGCCTGCAAGATGAGTCTTGCATCTCAAGGAGAGCCAAATCCTCCCTTAAGAACTCTTGATTTAGTCAGGCCCTCCCAGAAATATATTCCTTTTGATGAATTCAAACTCAACTGATTTGGGAACTTTCTTCTTCTTCAACATCCGTTCACCTTTGTCATTTTCTATTGGCCAGAAGGTATTCACAGACCCCAGTCACAACCAGGAGAAAGGGATTATTTAAGATATAAGTACCAGGAGGCAGGAATCATAGCAGACCCCTCTTAGAATACTTCCTACCACACCAAGTCACCATTTTCCCTGAATATATATCTGTATATATTTAACTTCATGTGTCTAAAATTTAATTTTTAATTTAAATGATGAAATTTATTTTAGGGGAAGAGATAAGTTTATTTGGGGGGAAACATTACTATTATACAAAATTTTCAAGATCTTATTCAACTTTCTAAAAGAATGCAGGTTGTTAAAAATATACTCATCAACAGCCATGAAATGTTTATGAACCAAGTATTCATTTTATTTCTTTAATATTCTGACAGTTTCATCATACCACTTATTTTTTTTCAGCCTAAATTTCAAATGCCCTGCTTCCTCTCCATACAAAATACACATTACTTTCCAAATCATGAAAACAAAGCACTAAGAGAATGACCCATCTCAAATATGCATGAATGTCTAAGAAATAGTCCTTCTGTTGTATTTTGTTTATTTCTTTCTTCTCCCAGTGATTCCACAGATCAGTGACTTCATTTTTTTCAGGTATTCAGTATGGAAATTTTAGAAAAACCAAGGATTAGAATAAGCTATGAAAATCAGTAACACTTACTTCTATGAATTTGACCAAGCAAAAGAAAGGTGATAAAGCACTTTTTAAAGTAGTCTTCCCTTCTCCAGATTGTGCTTCCAGAATCATTCAACATTTCAAGCTGAAGATAGCTGTGGGCATTTTTGCACCCAATGCCACTACTTTTTTTCCAGATACCCAATAACTACATGAATACAAATGTTATAATGGTCTCTATTTTATTTTACAAAATGGAAGCCATAAACAAAGACAGAGTAGATAGATGTCCTCACTGGTGTGATTTCATGCTAACCAGGATTACCATGGAATCTATCAGATGCCAATAAAACCAACTTTTTAGAAATCCTAAACTCACATGGACCACTAGAAGACTCTCTTCGTGAAAGTGGTAGAAATTGCCTCTGACTGCAAGTCAGCTGATCCTAGTAAGAACTGTAGGCAAACTAGCTTCGGGCAAACCCCTCTGTGCTTCCTCTTATTCTGACTTGCCAGTAGGAAGGGTGCAGGAAATTATGGTGTTCATTAAGAAAAGTGCCTTTCAGACATCCCTGGACTCTAGCCCCAAGTGAGCTGACTGCAAGTCTGCCTGTTTTAATGCTGCAAAAAAACAAATTTTGCAAAAAAAAAAAAAAAAGCAAACAACTTTAACAGCAGGTGGCTGAAGCACAGAAAGCTGTTAAGAACCATTTTTGTCTGTGAAATAAAACATGGATGCAAGCAATGTTATTTGCACTTACTGATTTAGTGAAAGAAGTCACCTTATGTTTAATTCAAATTGCAGTCCTGACATGGACAGGCTTAAAACAATCATGTTTTACAAATCCATTTGTTTAAATGATTCTCTTGTTGGCTGTTCACACTGTGCCCTGTGTTATAATATCACTCACTGTGAGTGCTATTTAAAGAAGTGAGAAACCAACAACACGCATTGCTTTAAGCAACAGAGGTTGGACTTAGTAGAAAAAAGGCAAAACATAGGGTCCACTAATTTCAAGGCACCACATAGTGACCATTAAGTTCAACGTGCATCTTTGTCATTTCCTTAGCCTGCTTCAACTGTTAGTTTTCTATTCCCACTGCTGAGTTTAGGGTTTGGCCATGTGCATAATTTGATGGCCATATCTTTTTTTTTTTTTTTTTTTTTTTGTCCTTTGGGGTTGAGATACGGTATGAAATTGCACAAAACCTTTCAACTAAGTTTCCTGTTAGTTCTATCTGTGTTGGACATCACAATGCTGTCCAAAAACTTTATTTCTATACTTTAGAGGTCTGTCCTATGTGGGAAAAAATGCTTGTCCAAAGTTGGCGAGATATTGTAGACTAATTCTCGGCAGCCCAATTATTCTTATGATTTACATTAGAAAATCTCCTTGAAATTGCTAAGAAATTACTGCAAATTAAGTTTTTGCCCACTTTGCAGAAGTAATTCTGATCTTGGTTGCCTCCATGGAAGCTTCTCTGATGTCATTTGTGAAGTCCTGTAAGTGAAAGTGGAGAGAAAGGTTGACTAAACCCCCTCAGAGTCTAAATACTAATAAGGAGAAAGTGAATCTTGTGGTGCAGTTTAAAACTCCAGTTAGAACAGACAGCTGATGCATGTGTGTAGAATTAGGAACCCCAGATACACGATGCTGCTTAGAGCCTGAAGAATCTGGTAGGAAATCCCAATGTCAGTTGCCCAGGGAAGGGCATGGGAAAACACCTCACTATACAGATAAACTGAGTGACTATTAGGTACAAAACTCAGATTGAAGAGGAATCCACAGCTACTCAGTACGGTGCTTGCTGGCTTGATTTTCTTTCTTTCTTTTTTTCTTTTATTTTCCCTCTTGATAGGCAAAAGACATCAATCCCCTCGAGCCCATTCTACCCCAAACAAATCACATACATGTAGCTATTAAAAAAAAATAATAAAATAAAACAACACAGCAACAACACAACAGTGGCCTTAGTGTCAGATAAGCTCCAGTTTGCATCCCCAATCTTCCACTTCCTTAACTACATAACCTTGGGCGATGAGCAGACTCTAGGAATCTCAGGTTCTTAATCTGCACAAATTGAGATAACACCCCGCCACACACAGATATGCCATGAGAGAATAAATGAAATAAATTACCAAATCACCTACAAGAATGCCTCATTCATTGGATTCTTTCGTTCCTGGACTTGTAAAGCTGAAGGTCATGGGAATCACCCCTTCATGAGACCCTGCCTGAGCACCTGCTACACTCTCCATGACATACATCTCCACTTGCATAGAAATCATTCTTTTGTCCATATCTGTATGAGCTAAACACATCTTTTGAAAAGTAAATGAGCTTTCATACTGTGACATCAGCGACATGGCCAAATAAGATGTCTCTCGCTTGTATCCTCCCTCAACAACAATTTGGCATTCATCCACAGACAGAGGTGCCTTTCTGGGAGCTCTGGGATTCAGCACCATACACCAAGGGAACAGAAGGACTCTCACTCACCCTTCTGTTGGGTACTAGGCATACAGACCTCAGGCACAGCTGTGGACCCTGCAATAGCTGTAAACCAGCCCCAGCCCTCTTGGCAGCAGTCTGGAAGCCCCTGGAGAATGCTGTCTCAGACAGTCAGCCATGGTGAGAGAGCCTTTGTGGAAGTCCAGGTTTCCAGAGGAGAAGTTTTAGTGCACCACTGGAGCAAAAATAGATACGTTTGGACACACTGGAGAGGGTGAGAGGAACAGATTCACTTTTTCTGCATCACCCTTCCTCCAAAGTGGCACAGCTCAGTGCCAAGAGATACCTTCTCAGCCTGTAATATTTTCCCCCAACTGTATGGGAAGCTACCAGAGGCCCATTTCTCTCTGGCCCCATCTAGAGTACTGACTCTTGAGCTGCATGACTGGGGAGCAGGTAGAGGCTGGTAGGGCAGCAGGTAGGAACTCATAGAGGGCATTAAAGGGACAGAGACCCTACTAACTGCCTCACAGATTACATCAAAAAACCCACCTAGGAGCCGCTGGGGATGCCTCACTCACAGATCCCCCCAGATGACACACAGGCAACCCCAGAGCTCTGTGCATCTCACTCATACCTCTACTCCCCCGACCCTGTGGCCAGCTCCCTGAGCACACTTCTAATGGCCGTGAGAGCAAGCTTTGGCCCAGGGCTAGCAAGCATGCTCAGAAAGCCAGCTGAATCTGTGGGCCAGGGAGAGCCCACAAACTTGAGCTTTGCCTCTGCCCTTGGGAAAGCAAAGGGGAGGTTGTGGGCACATGGTCTGGTGTCCCGCAAGATGGAGAGAGGGTATCCAAACTTAAAATACTGCCACAAGAGGGAGCAAGGAGCGTGGAGCAGGCTTATTCACAGAAGGTTTGAGAAAGCCTCAGAATCCCTAGCAGAGATTAAGAAAGGTGTATCTCTCCAGAGGTTAGTCAGTAAAGGTTGGGGGAGGTGACTGGTACTTCACATTTGAAGACAGCAACAGAAAACTTCAAGACTTCAAACTCAGAAATCTTCTGCACAGCAAAAGAAACAACAAAACGAAAGGCAGCCTATAGAATGGGAGAAAATCTTTGCAAATCATATCTGATAAGGGTTTATGACCCAATATATATAAGGAACTCCTACAACTCAATAACAAAAGCACAAATAATCTGATTAAAATGGGTGGAGGAACTGAACAGACATATTTCCAAAGAAGACATACAAGTGGCCAACAAGTACAAAGAAGATGCTCAACATCACAAATTGGGAATATGCCAATCAAAACCATTCCATTACTAGCAACAAATAACCTGAAATTCAGTCACTTCCTTTGTTCCTTCTTTCATCGAGTAAATCATTTTTTACTATCTCCAAAGCACATTGAGATAATTGTTGTAGGAGGTACAAAAATGAATCAGCTTGTGCTTGCCATCTAATAGATGAACCAACATATATAAATATGTATTAAAGACATGAAAAAATGTTAAGAGCCTTAAAGGAAGTAGCGATGTGTTACACTATTAATGAGGCAAAACAATTCGATAGGTATATACCACGGTTCCTGGGTGATTAGAATTCTGCATATTGAACTCATATTGAAAAACTGCAAGCTCATGAAGAAAGCACAGAGAGCATTACACAGTCCGTTGTTCCCATGCCTCACCAGATGAGGAGGCAGAGCATTGAATTGTTTCTTGTTTGAACCTCTCAGCATTTAAATCTTTGTATGTATCTTGCACATGATAGAAATCAAAACATGAATGAAGGAACAAATGGGAATAAGACAAAATTGATAAGGCAAGAATGAAGATGGTGTAGACTCAGTTGGCATAATGAGATTTCCCCTGTCTTTCCCCCATTAAAAATTGACTCAGTCATACCCTGTCCTTGGACGACAGCAGATTAAATCCTGGCCTCGATTTCCCAGGCAGCTGAGTTAAAAGATGCCATATTCTCAGAGTTGGCAAAATGATTTCTATGACCTTCAAGAATTTGCATGTGAATAAATATATAAATGAAATATATAAATATGCATAAGTAGGTCTATCCTCTACTGTAGTGGTATTACATTTAGAAAAGAAATTTTCAAACTGTCTCATAACTTATAAAAATCATCTTTAATATTCAATGTTGATACCTTAACTCTGATAATAAGTTGTGGTCAAACTGTAGAACCTAATGTTTTTAAAGGGACAAAATTTTAAGCCTGCAGTTGCTATCCTGAAGACAAATATAGTTGTGATTGGACATTCATTGTCACTCAGCCAGAAGGTTGTCATTAAAATAAATTGACAGTGGGAACGTTGGCTGAGTTCTCAAATGGAAGCTTCATCTGTTTGGAAAACCTCTCTGTGACCTATCAGCATCTATCTTGACAGATTCTAGAATGAGAGTGAAAGGGATCTTGGCTCATATGAAGAAAGGTGCCCCTTGGAAGTCAAATTATAAAGTAACCTCAATATGACTAATAAATCTGGCCCAACCCTTTCGTTCCTTAATTAACAACCGAAATGTAACAAGGAAATGCGTGCCGCAATATACCATTCTTACTACGTTTCACTAATATTTTATAAGAGAAAACTGAACGCTCAGGTTTTTAGGATATATGAATAGGATTAAATGAACAAATACATATAAAACATTTAGATTTGTCTACACATGTAAGTACTCAATAAATATGGCTGTTGCCATTAGTTAAGTACACTTAAAAATGGTCATTTAATAAAATAAATGCTTTTTGTTTGGTTCTCTTATTTGGTTTGTTCACCTTTAGTCAAATTTTAGGTGACAATGTGAAATTTTCATACATTGAAAATGTAATTATGATTTTGTAATATAATTATAATTTCTTTTATGTACTATCGACCATAATTTTATAATACAAGGTATATATTTGTATTCTATAGATTATACTGTATTATAAAATTATGTTATTAAAATTATATTTTAATATTTCTTAAACTTATTTCACAGCTACAATAACCTTGTTAAGTCCCTGAGAAAAATTCTATGATAGCCTCCTTTTTTAGACAAGGATTGGTATCTTGGAGAAGTTGAGTGTCCAGACGTACACAATTATTTTAGTCCTTTAGGACCCAGCTAAGAAAGGAGTACAATTGCCAGTGGCAAGCCTAGGTATCTCCCTACCACCTGTTTGATCTGGTAGTGATGCCGCAAAACTGGGCATTTTGTTTGCTTATTTTGCTTTGTTAATAAGTGAAAAAGCAACATGGTATACTGAAAAGAGCTTTTGGGGCAAACGGACCTGGGATTGAACGCTTTCTCTACTGCTCGGATAAGAATTACTTTCATTTACTAAGTTCCTCTTCTATGACAGACAATTCGTGGACATTTTAGTTAATTTTTAGAACAATTCTGCAATATAAATGCTGCTGCTCTCCTTTTATAGATGGGAGGACTGAATTGAGCCTCAAAAAAAAAAAAAATCACTTTGTAGAAGTCAGGTAGCCAGTGTGGTCTGAATTACAAACTGGTCCTCTGCATTTTATCATTCTGACTCCAGTCAAACTGTGTACTAATGCTTGTACAATACAGTTTGCTTCATTGAGCCTTAGTTTCTTCCTTTGTAAAATGGTAATAATATGATCCACTGCACATGGTTTTTGTGAGGGTTAAATAAAAATATATCTATAGAATTTACCACAAAGCCTATCAATAGTAAGAATTCAGAAACATTGGTTGCTCTTATTTTAGCCAGCTCTGTCATTACCTTTTGTTTATAGAAATATTATTTAAACTTATAAGCCATTTAGTGTTTTAAAGAAGCCTTGCATTTGGCTAAATTTTGCAGGGACCAATCAAGTATTCACTTCATAGTGGGTTAGTAACAGACAGAGACTTTTTGATGCTACTTTATGTTTAACATCAACTGTGACCAAAAATTATGTGGAATGCAGTTCTTTATTTATTTACCTTAAGAAAGTATCTTTAGATGTAATCTTATGTAAGAGCCAGGTATTTTCAGAAAATCTTCTGAAAAATAAACGTTTTCCTCACCAAATTCTGTAACTTAAATATTGCTTTACATGGCAGATTGCTGTTAAGCTTGCAGCTCTTGTGTCTTTAGAGAACATTGTGGAATCAGATCTCTGTTTCCAAGTCTACACACATTTATTTGATAAATTATAAATTTCAAAGAAAAACATGTAGTTTTACAGATCTGTAGAAATCTGAGAAGCATCCTTTTGGTCTTTGTGAAACGAAATAAAATGTTCAGTTTCAAATAAGAACAAGTTTAAAAGTGATTAGGCATTTGCTTGTTTTTCAATTGCATATCAAATTTGCATTAGACCACTTTATACATGTTTCTGTGTTCTCTTTATTAAAAAAATCACAGACCTCTTTATATCTTTCAAAATTTGCTATTTATATATTTTTCTATATTTGCAAATTCAAAATTTGGCCTGTTTTAATTAATATTGACACTTATCAAATTAAATATTCATTGCAAACTATTAAAAAATATGTTAAATGGATTCAAGGTACCATTAAGTATTCAGCCCGTTTCTGAAGCAGACTTAGGAAGACACACAGTGAATTTCTTGCCCCCAAATGCTGCATTGTATTTATATGTAAGTTTGTTCAATATTCTCTTTAAACATATGTTTGAAACATTTGAATGACATCTTCTGTTCTAACACTTAATGGAAGTTTAGGGCTGATAAGGACTTCTCAGATCATCAAACACAATAATTTTATGTAATAGGTGAAGAATCTGAGAAAAAGAGAGGCTAAACTAGAACCACAGAGCTAATTAAGCTATGAGCTACAGCTAGAAACCAGGGTTCTTGTTTTTTCAGGTCTGTGTTATTTCCAATATACTAGACCACCTCAGTTTTGGTAGCAAAACAAGCTAATTGCCTTCTTATTCCACTCTTCTTTTTGAATAATTTGGCAAATATTTTTATAATAATACAGACACTCAATAAAGGTTTTTATATACAAATACTTGTAATTGGAGAATATTATGATATTTAATTCTGATTAGACAAAACAAACAAACAAAACAAAAAAACAACCCTATCACTGTAGAGCAATTTAAGTGTTTCCATGAAAATATTGCTTTCAAAATGATGCTTCTGGGATGTGAAAATGGCAGAATAGGTAACCCAGGGGTGCATCTCTCTAGAAACAAACAAACAAATTGAGGAAAAACCATCAGAATCAACTTTGTCAGAATTGCGGGAAATAGTCAAAGGTTTACAGCAACCAAGCAAATGACAAATCAAGGAAAAGGCAATTTTAAAACAGTAGGAAAAATCTGTAGCAATTTTACTTGCCCTGCCGCCCACCACCCCAAAACTTGTGTTGAATATGGCAGCCTGCATTCCCAGTGTGGGATCATGGTTTCTGGTTCCAAAGGGATCAGACGTACCTTTTCTCAAAGAATTGTGTTTGTCTGTTTTGACTTGTCTGGGGGCTATCTAAAGAACTGAAGCAAGGGACTTGTTTTTGTTTTATTGGACTTGGAAACCTCTCAGAGCAGAAAAGCAGCTATATAAAGGATAGTCTTTATAAACATTATAAGGCAAATGAACAACCTGCTAGTGCCTGGAGCAAAAGATTACAGTTGAAAGGAGCCATAGACCTGCCAAGAGCCTGGTAGAAAAAGTAGGAGAGAGTTTCTTTGGGAAATCAGGGCACTGAAAGGCATTTACATATACCTAAAATTTAGAAAGCCACATACATGCTCAGGATGGGATGCAAGCACAGAAAAGACATGAGAAGACCATAAGCTTTCACCTCTGGCTGAGCTCTATGCTGCACACAAGCTGAAAGTGAAGGTTACAGCAGAGTATAAATGACCTGGCTAAGCCTTGAAGAAATGCCCCAACACAGAGCCAACTTGCAAAGACTGAGACAGGTTTTCTTTCTTTCTTTTGCTTTCTTTTTCTTTCTTTCTTTCTTTCTTTCTTTCTTTCTTTCTTTCTTTCTTTCTTTCTTTTTCATTCTTTCATTCTTTCATTTTTGCTTCAGGAATTCAAGAAAATATCTGTCAAAACACTAGCTAACTACAATATAAATAAATATTCTAGAGACTACACATAACTAAGAAGACAGATTTAAAAGAATAATTTAAGAGTCACTAACCAAACAAACAACCACAACTCATAGCAAGCCACAAAAACAACCCTGCAGGGGGTGGAGGCAGAATCTGATTTTAAGAATTATCTTATTATAATATTTAAATTTTCCAGTTTTCAACAAATAAAGATGAAGCACACAAACAAAAATGTATGGCCCAATCACAAGAAATATTAACAGAAACTGCTGAGGAAGCATAGGTATTGGACTTACTAGAAAAAGACTTTAAATCAACTATCTCAAATATGTTTAAAGAACTAAAGGAAACCATGGACAAAGAAATAAGAAATAAAGAAAAGTAAGAGAATGATATCTCCACAAATAGAGAATATTGATAAAGAGAAATTATAAAAGGAAGCAGAAACTATAAATATAAAAAGTATAATACCAAAACTGAAAATTTTACTAAGGGGTTTCAGTAGAGGATTTGAGCAAGGAGAAGAAAGAATCAGTAAACTGAAAGGTCAATTGAAGCTATCCAGTCTGAGGAGCAGAAAAAAAAGAAAGAAAAACAGAGTCTCAGAGATCTATGGGACACAATCAAACATGTTTTGATGAGAGGAGAGGATGATCAAAAGGGCCAGAGTATTTACAGAAGTAATGGCTACATACTTCCAAATTGTGAGTAAAAGAAAGAACAAAAATGATCTACACACCCAACAAGATCAACAACCTCCAAGAAAGGTAAATACAAAGAGATCAACCTCAAGACACATTATAAAGTATTCAAAGACAAAGAGAGAATCTTGAAAGCAACAAGAGTAGTCACTTGTCATATAGAAGGGATACTTAATAAGATTAGCAGCTGGTTTCTCATCAGAAACACAGAGGCCAAAAACTAGTGAAAGGACATATTTAAAGTGCTAAAAAAAGCACCTGTCAATAATGAATTATGTATCTTGCAAAACTATCTTTTAAAATGAGAGAAATGTTAAGACATTTCCAGATAAACAAAAGCTAAGGGAAATTTTTGCTATTATACCCATCCTACAAGAAATGCTAAAGGAAGTCTTTCAGGCAGAAATGAAAGGATATTAGCTAGTAACATAAAACCAAATGAAGAAATAAAGAATACTGACAAGGTAACTTTGTTACTGTAGTATTTTCCAACTCTGCCCTTTTTTCCTATGATTTAAAAGACAAAAGCATAAAAATAATAAGTATATTAATGGTACACAATGTATACAGATGTAATTTGTGACAACATGAAGGAGGAAGGATGGAACTGTATAGGAGCAGAATCTTGTTTATTATTGAGGCTAAAGTGTTATTAATTCAAAATAGGTTGTTATAAGTTTAAGAAGCTAACTGTAATACTCTGGGTAGGCAGTAAGGAAAAAAATCTAAAAAATATACAGAAAAGCAAATGAGACAGGAATCAAAATAATACAGTACAAAAATTAGTTAAACACAGAAGACAGCAATGCTAGAGGAATTAAGGAATAAAAAAATAAGACATATAGAAACAGAGAAATGACAGAAATTAGTTCTTCCTTATCAGTAATCACAGTAAATATAAATGGATTAAACTGCCCAATTAAAAGGTTGTGATTGAAATTAGAGGGAAATTGTCAAAAGGGACAAAATTCCACTTATAAGATAAATAAGTACTAGGGATATAATGTGCAACATGATGACTATAGCTAACACTGATATATGATATCTAGGAAAAAGTTCCTAAGAGATTAAATCCTGTGAGTTCTCATCATAAGGATAAAAATGTTCCCTTCTTTTTTTCTTTCTACCATATCAATATGAGAAGATGGTTGTTAGCTGAACCTATTGTGATAATCATTTCACAATATATGTAAATTAAATCATGATGCTGTGTACCTTAAAATTACACAGTGATGTATGTCAATTATTTCTCAATAAAACTGGAACAAAAAGGACTGAGAAGCACTACAGTTAATAGCATCAATAACAACAAGAACAACAACAAAAGGCTGTAATTGGTAGAGTGGTTAAAATAACATGTTTCAACCATTTGTTATCTACAAGAGATTCACTTTAGATCCTCAGATACAAATAGGTTGAAGAGATATTCCACACAGTAGTAATCAAAGGAGAACTGGGTGGCTATACTAATATACAAAATAGACTTTAAGTAAAAAAAATAAAATAAAAAATGTTACAAGAGACAAGAGGACATTATATATTGATAAATAGAGCAATATATCAAGAAAATATGATTATAAGCATATATATATATATAATACATATAAATACCTAATATAACATGGAGTAACAGAGCCCCAAAGAATATGAAGAAAAAATTGACAGAGTTGAAGGGAATAATAGATAGTCCTTCAATAATACTTAGAGATTTCAATACCCCACTTTCAATAATGGATAGAACAACTAGACAGAAAACAAGAAAGAAATAGATGACTTGCATGACTGTATAAACCAATTAGACCTCATAGACATATATAGAAAACTCCACCCCAAAACAGCAGAACACATGTTTCTTTCAAGTGCACAGAGATTTCTCAAGTGCACATATTCTCTAGGACAAACTGTATGTTAGCCCACAAAACAAGTCTCAGTTAATTTTAAAAAATTCAAAGTATCTTTTCAAATCACAATGGAATGAAACTAGAAATCAATAACAGAAGGGAAACTGGCAAATTCACAAATGTGTGGAAATTAAACAGCACGGTCCTAAACAACTAATGGATCAAAGAAATCACAAAGGAAATTAAAAAAAATATTTTGAGATGAATGAAAATGAAACAAAACATACCAAAGCCTACAGGGTGCAGCAGAATCAGTAGTTAGGGTGAAATTTATGGCTGTAAAAACTTAAAAACAAAGAAGATCTCAAATCAATAATACAATTTTTCACCATAAGGAACTAGAAAAAGAAAAGTAAGCTAAACCAAAGGCCACCAGAAGGAAGGAAATAATAAAGATTATAGTGAGATAAACAAAACAGAAAATAGAAAAACAATAGACTCAATGAAATAAAAAAATTGGTTTTTTGAAGTGTGACAAAATTGCCAAAACTGTAGCAAGAGTGGTCAGGAAAAAAATAAGCAAGACTATAATTACTAAAATCAGGAATGAAAGTGGGGACGTTACAACTGACCTTACAAAAATTAAGACAAAAAGGTTTATAAGAGAATACTATGAACAATGGTATACCAAGGAATTAGATAACCAGATGAAAATGGACAAAAATCCTAAAAACACACAAACTACCAGTACTAACCCAAGAAGAAAATGAATATCTGAACAGAGGTGTAGTAAGTGAAGAGATCAATAATGAGAAACCTCTCGGGCACCTGGGTGGCTCAGATGGTTAAGCGTCTGCCTTCGGCTCAGGTCATGATCCCAGGGTCCTGGGATCGAGTCCCACATCGGGCTCTCTGCTCCTTGGGAGCCTGCTTCTCCCTCTGCCTCTCTCTCTCTCTCTCTGTCTCTCATGAATAAATAAATAAAATCTTTAAAAAAAAATAAAAAATAAAAAAAAAAATAATGAGAAACCTCTCAATAAAGAAAAGGCCAGGACAAGATCACTTCACTGGAGGATTCCATCTGTTATTTATTTATTTATTTTTATTTTTTATTTTTCTAAAGATTTTTATTTATTTGACAGAGAGAGACACAGCAAGAGAGGGAACACAAGCATGGGCAGTGAGAGAGGCAGAAGCAGGCTTCCCACTGAGGAGGGCGGGATCATGACCTGAGCCGAAGGCAGACGCTTAACAACTGCGCCACCCAGGCGCCCCTCCACCCATTATTTAAAACTTCATGCCAGTCCTTCTCAAACTCTTCCAAAAGATAGAAGAGGAGGTAATACATTCTAGCTCATTTTACAAGACCAGCATTGCCCTGATACCAAAACCAGACAAAGACACCCCAAGGAAAGAAAACTACAGATGAATATTTCTTGAAAATACTATCAAACTATCTAACAGCATATTAAAAACATATGAAAATCCCATTTTTTATAAAGGTTTTGTGTGTGCCTGCAGTATAGTTAGAGTTGCTATTTTTCAACATGAGCGTAGATTTATTCACAATTATGCTATTACAATCTTCTGTAAACTTGCCTGTTTTGTCAATTTAGGAGATGTGTTTTAAACTGCTTCTATAGGGGTGCCTGGGTGGCTCAGTTGGTTAAGCAACTGCCTTCGGCTCAGGTCATGATCCTAGAGTCCCAGGATCGAGTCCCGCATCAGGCTCCCTGCTCAGCAGGGAGTCTGCTTCTCCCTCTGATCCTCCCCCATCTCATGCTCTCTCTCTCTGTCATTCTCTCTCTCAAATAAATAAATAAAATCTTAAAAATAAATAAATAAATAAATAAATAAATAAACTGCTTCTGTAATGATGGATTTATGTTTACCCTATGTAGTTCTGACAAGTTTTGATTTTATTTATTCTAACTTGTTGGTCACATAGGTTTAAGGTTTTGTATCTTTTTGAAGAAGTGAAACATAAAAAAGCAACAGCTTTTATCTCTAATAATCCTTTTTCTGTTCTTTCTAATATTAGTATAGTTCCATCAGCTTTTCTTTGTTCAGGGTTTGCCTGGCATATCTTTTTCTGTACTTTAACTTTCAAACATATCTGTATCATTTAATTTTAGATGCATCTCCTTTAAGATATGTATAACTGGATTTTGGGTTTATCCAGTTTGATTTTATCAATTAGGGTAGACTATATTGCTGTAAAAAAATGTGTAATAGATACAAAAGAAGTGTATTTATTCCTCATGTAATAGTCTTGATTCTCTCCAGATGGCCAATTCCGTAGGACCTTTTTGCCTTCATGTCAGACAGTGAAAGATAAGAGTGTGGAAATACTTGTGTGGGAGATTTCTGTGGGAAAGGCCCGGAAGTGGTACTTGAGCTCACATTTCATTGGCTAGAATGTAATCAACAATATAGACCTGAAGACTTCTGGGGTATGGAGTCTTTTTGTACCCAAGAAGAAAGGGAGACAGATTTTGGTGAGCATTCAGTAGTCTTCACTATAGTGATAATCTGGTTCTTCTGATTAATCATTTTAGTCCGTTTATATTTATTATGATTACTAATAGTTTTCATTTCATTTCTCTCCTGTCATTCTGTGCTTTCTATTTATCATTTTTCCTAAAACTTTGTTTTCCTCTTTTCTTTTTGTGTTTATTTTTTCCTTTTTCTTTGGAAGTTGTGTACTCGTACTTTACTTTTTATAGTTTTTTCTTTTTATAGCTAGTACTTTATATATATAATGATATTAAATATTTTGTTGTCCTCCCAAACAATATTATGACCATAGAATATTTTAAATCTTATCTCTTAGTGTTATCCTGATGTTATCCCCATCTTAAATGTGATTACTATCCAAAGTCTTTATTTTATCTTTTATTTACACCATTAAATTCAACACAATTTTCATTATTTTTCTCTGAAAAATACTTTCTTAAAATATTTACTCACATTTTAAACAATTTCTTTGCTCATCTTCTCCCCCTGCCCTTTGTCTCTCAGGCCTTTGTTTTGGGAGTTGTTTTTTTCTTTTAAAGTTCACCTTTTAAAATTTCCTTCAGTGGGCAATTTTCTGAAGCTCATTTTAAAATTTCTCTCATTAAACGTCTATAGTTACATTTCTGGTTTTTTAAATGTTACACATTAACTTCATGTGTCCTTTCCTCATATAAATATAAGTAAAGGTTTATTCTATATTTATTCTTTATTTTATTATGTGGGAAAGGGCAGAGGTAGGAGAGAAATGTAAAACACTAATATTCCAGCATTCATCCCCAAAGTACTTTCTTTCATCCACGTTTACTTTTAATTTCCAAGTGTCTTGGGACAGTAGAGTATAATAATTAATGGGACACAAGCTTTGCCCTCACATAGGCTTGTTTTGAATATTGGATCTGCCACTTACTGTTTGTATTAATGGGAAAATGACTTGACTTCTCAACTTCAGTTACCTCATCTTCAAAATACAGATAGTAGTACCAAACTTATAGAGTAGCTGTGAGAGGTTAAATGAGATCATGTATTCAGAATGTATTGTAGAATATTTGGCAGAAAATAATAGCTACCATTTATTGAGTGCTGTGATGAGGAAAAGGATATAAAAAGTCTTTCTATATCATCAAAGATTTAATTCACTGGAGCATTTGTGATCTTACTTTACCATAATTTTGTAGTATAATTAAATTTCCTGAGGTTTATGTATCTGGATCTCATTGTTTTAAATCTCCTGGTAGAAAAATTCAGGGAAAGGCAAGTCCACCTTGAACTCCAGCCTCACAATGAAGAATTCACCCTTATGTTCATTTGAGTGCATGGACTCTACAAAAGAGCTATATTTGGAATTAAATTTTTGCTGATAATGTCAGAATTTTGTCTAGAACAACAAGAAATGACACTGATATTTTAGTGGTATATAACTTACTTTTTTTTTTACTACCTTCTCTTTTTTTTCTTTTGCTTTTTTATTGAGTTATAACTTACAGTAAAGAAAAAATCTTAAGTGTATAGCTCAATGTTTTTACTTTGTATACATTATAGAATATAGATCAAAATATAGATCATTCTCAGAATATCAGAAGATTTTTTCATGCCTCCTCTGAGTCATTATTCCCTGAAGGTAATGAACCTTTTATCTTCTAGAAATAGATTAATTTTTCCTATTTTTTGAATTTAACATAAATTAAGTCACACAATATGTACTCATTTTGTCTGTGAGATTTATTCATGTTGTTATGTTTATTCTTTTACATAGTTGTGTAGTGTTCCATTGTATGAATATATGATAGTATTTTCTACTTGATGGACATTTGAATTATTTCCAGTTTTGGATCATTACATTTATTGTATTAATTACCTAATTCCAATCTGACTAGAATCCTAAGTGAATAATATCTTCTACTCACATCATGCTTATTTTTCACTCACCAACCACTGTCCATTCCCCCATGCCTTTGCATGTACTGATTTATTTCCTAATAATAGCCTCTCTTCTTTCCTCTGATTTTCTAAATCTTAACTTATGCAAAGTTCAACCCAGGCTCAGGTCAATTATAAGAGAGTGATGAATATGAACATGGAAGGGGCCCAAGACTATTTACCATGAAGTTGTTTCTAGTGCCAGGTATGTACTCACACAGTTATATCATCCTTATAATCATCTTCAACATGACTAAGGAAATATTCAGTAAGACTACTCTATGTAGGACACAGAATATTGTGTTAGGTAATATAAAAAAAAAAACATAAATAAAAGAGGACTTTCCTCCAAAAGATTACAACATACATGGAGAGACAGATCAGGTATACTGTTATTGATTGTGTACATGCTGAAGACATATGAGTAAAGTGACTTAGAAATTGAGAATAAGGAATAAGGGAGGGGTTTGAGAGAAATCATGAGAGAGTGTTGTGGGAGCTGGGCCTTATGAAAAAATAAGGAAAAATAATTTAAGGAGGTGGACATGGGGCGCCTGGGTGGCTCAGTCGTTAAGCATCTGCCTTCGGCTCGGGTCATGATCCCGGGGTCCTGGGATCAAGCCCCGCGTCGGGCTCCCTGCTCCATGGGGAGCCTGCTTCTCCCTCTCCCACTCCCCCTGCTTGTGTTCGCTCTCTCGCTGTGTCTCTCTCTGTCAAATAAATAAATAAAAAATCTTTAAAAAAAAAAAGATTTAAGAAAAAAAAAAAGGAGGTGGACATAGCACAGTTGACATTAGTGCTGTATGTCATGCCTAGGAAAATCCTGGACCAACTAAAGAGATTGTGGAGGGAAGTAGTGAGAGACAAGGTTGGAAAGAAAACTAGAATTCGGGTTTTTATGTATGTCAGGTAGTTAGAATAAGTTTTATCATCGAGGAAGTGGAGAAACTTTAATGACATTGAATCAAGAGAGCAGTGGGAATAGTATCACATTTTTTGCAGCAAGATAAATACGTGATTCACGTGCAGGATGGGTTGGAGTGGGTAAAAGTGAAGTATAAGGAAAAATAAAATGATCTATATAAAATGATGTTGAAGGTCTAAAAAAGAGTGTTTTGGGAAAAGAAAGGGATTTTACACTAAAAACAGTCAAGCTTAGTAAATAACTAATGTGAGGAGAGAATAAAATGATAGAGTCAAGCATCATCCCCACTTACTACTGGGAAACTGGAAGTATAATAGTACAATAGGCTAGCATTGAATCTCTTGGAGGAAATACTAATTTTATAAAACATAATGATATTGGTGTTAGATACATTGAATTTAAGGTAACACATGAAATCCAGAATGTCAAGCATAGCAGGTAATTAGAGAAATGAGAATAATAGTAAGGATGGTGGTTAGAGCTGGCATTGTATGGATAATCCATGAGGATGTCAGAACTGAAGTTGTACAAGTGCATAAAAGCAACAATGGGGTGGATGGATGATAAGAAGAACAAAACTGGGCGCCTGGGTGGCTCAGTTGGTTAAGCGACTGCCTTCGGCTCAGGTCATGATCCTGGAGTCCCTGGATCGAGTCCCGCATCGGGCTTCCTGCTCGGCAGGGAGTTTGCTTCGTCCTCTGACCCTATCCCCTCTCAGGTGTTCTCTCTCTCTCATTCTCTCTCTCTCAAATAAATAAATAAAATCTTTAAAAAAAAAAAAAAAGAAGAACAAAACTGACAAAAGGTCAACTATTTAACCTTCAGGAAGTAAATCAGTGAAAGATACAGAAAAAGGAAAACCTTTTACTTAACTTACAAAGAGTTAATGCTGCCCTGAAAAGTACATTACTTATAATCACACCTCGTTTGTGTACTGGGAAAATATGACTCTAATTTTTTTCAACATTTTCATCCCATTACCAAGAGGGAGGTATTTTTCATGTTTTTAACAGCAGCAGAACCTATGACATTAAGAAATTTCTGACATGTTAGATGTTAAAGATAAGGTCTTCGGTTCTTCAATCCTTTAATTTTTTTTTTTTCCAGTCTTGTTTCAGATCCATGTTGCATTCAATTTCCTTATTTTTCATGGAAAGGAAAAACATGAGCTGGAGCTGAAAAATGCATTTTATATAATCCAATTATTTTAAACTCTGCCATTTGATAGGTAGTGAGAATGCCCTAACAACACTGCTATGGAGTTCTCTAATTTGTTTTTTGCAGCTTCATGCTGAAAGCAATTTGTCACCTTAAATTCTAATAGAACTTTCACATATTGAAATGAGAGATGGAAGCAGCCTTGTAGATCATCATGGTTATGGTAGGACTGACTTTTAGACAGGGACTTATAAAATTTTAAGTTGATCCTACATTTGACCTTAGACAAAAAGTCAAAAATGAACAACTAGGTACTGCACTCACATAAAAGGAAATATCTCATCAGCAAACAATAAATCTGTTCTTTAAATGCCAGTTTTAACAGACCCCTGTAATGCTTGAAGGCAGATGTCAGTCAAGTTTAAGGTCTTTGTCAAACAGCAAAAAGGAATTCAATATTCAAGTCTCCTAAAATATATTGTTCTAAAGCATGAAATTCACTGATATTTTTATTTGTAGCAAGAAAGTAATTATATACCTCTATGAGTACAGCTATAGGAAAATTGGGAATTATACAGATACGCAACTAAGAAATACAAACATACCATTGTTTTGATCTTCAGTTAAATCTTCACAAACTGTTACTGGCCAATCAACACTTTAATGGCCATAATCTCTATCAAATAATAAACTCTATCAAATAGCCAGATAAATAAGAATACATGTTTTCCATGGCCCCCATGCTAAAGAATGAGCACAGGGATTTAGATAATCATTACCCTTAATTTCTGAAGACAGGGTAGTCTAGTAGATTAAAAAAAAAATCTAGTAGGTCTTCATTCAGATGGCTCCAGGTAGAATTACAACCTGGGGGAGGCATGATCCTCAGTTTTCAAGGCTGTAATTTAATAAAGCCTACCTGCAAGTTTTTGTGAAAATAAAAAGATAATACATGAGAGTTAACTAGGATCTAGTAAGAGCAGTAGTTGCTTTTATTGCTGAACTTTAGAAGTTTATCAAATCTAGACAGCAATGGATGCATGTGAATATATAGAAGCATTCAATAACAATACAATGATCATACTCATAAACATGTCTAAATTATAGGCGTATATTCATTCATCCCATATACATGGCAAAATTGATCTCTTCTAGAAGTGGTGAACAAAGGTAATCTGTGACACTATAGATTTAGATTAAAAGTGAGTTACATAACAGGTCTGGCTATGTAATCATTCTGGGGAAGCTTACAAAGGGTATGAGGGTAGTGAAAATCAGATCCTACAATAGGCAGCTAGGGCTGTCATACAAAATAACACTTGATTGGGTGGCTTAAACAACAAAATTTAATGTCTCATAGTTCCAGAGGGTGGAAAGACAGATCAAGGTGCTGGCTGATTTGATTCCTGATAAGGGCTCTTTTTCTGGCTTGTAGACAGCTACCTTCTTGCTAGATCCTCACATTGCCTTTCCTTGGTATGTGTATGTGGGGGGTGGGGTGGGGAGAGTGTGCACAAGGAGAGCTCTGACTGCTTTTCTCCTCCTATAAGAACACCAATTATAGTGGATTAGGGCCCCCCTTATTACCTCATTTAATCTTAATTATCTGATTATAGGCCCTATCTCCAAATATAGTCACTTTGGGGGTTAGAGCTTCAACATATGAATTCGGAGGGGACAAAATTCAGTCCATATAATTGTTAAGTGTTGAAAGAGGAGGGTGTTTCAGGACTCCCAATGATGTTTGAGGAAATGTTCGAGGAGAGGTATCAGTAGTTTTGGATGATGAGACCTGAAATTGCTGGTTACCCAAATTGCTAAAAGTTACTTGAAACTGCCTGAAGTGTATGATGTAATAGAAAACAAATTCATATGTAATAGAGGACCAGCCAATATGATAAAAAAAGAGGACAGATTGAGACTGTTGGACTTAATGCCTATTAAAATGGGAAGTAAGATTGTGGTGTGGGTAGCATGATCAGAGAGGCAACCAGAGGAGGTTTGGGTAGCAGTAATGAAGGAAATGAGGCTAGGGATGGATGGGCATGCTGAAAAGGAAGACAGAATGCTTAGATTAGAAATACATCTAAATATTTTTGACATCTACAAAAATAGTTAGTGGATTGTTTCCAGCTGTCACTCCTCCTCTGTTACAGTGAGCCACCCCCTACGATGGATAGAGTCTACTTTGCCACTCCCCTGATTCGGGGCTTAATCATGTGACTTTCTTTCCCAGTGGAATGAGAGAGGGCATGACACATAGGTACATGTACTTGCTAGTTTTAGGTTGGCTTTCTATGTTCCTTCTCTGCCAAGAGAAAAGCATGTTCTGAGTAGCCACTGGTTGAAGAATGAGATACTAGAACACATTTGAACCGCAACATAGCCCCAAGTAGAGCTCTCCTAGCTCAACTGCAGAACCATGAGAAAGGAAAGAAAAGTTTAGTTTCTGGGGATTTTGTCTACTCAGCATTATCACAGCAGAAATGGCAGACTAGTACGTTATGGTTGTAGGTATACATTAATATAAATGAATAAATGAATTGAGATCTCCAATTAGATTATAGTGGCAATGAAAAGAGGCAGTAGCTAGTGGGCCCTCAAAAAATATTTGCCAAATCAGTACATAAGTGATGAAAGTCAACCTTAGAATCCAGCAATATACTAAGTATACTGACTATGACAAGCCTCAAACTATTCTTGGTTTCATGATTGTGTGAATGCTCAATAAGTCTTTGTTAAATAGAAAAGGATATGGCGAGTTTACAAAATTGAGAAATTATCCAATAATGTGAATAGTTTTTCTGAATTCCTACCTCACTACTGCTTACATCCCATAAGAAAAATTAGAATTAATCACATTAAAAGTTTAAAAAGAAAAAGTCCTTCTCCCTAGCAAGATTATAAACCACATTAAGGTAGGGGAATTTCCTATTTTCTTTGTAGCCCCATCCTTTATTTAAACTAAAAGCATGTGGTATGCATATTTGGGACACTGACTAGTGAAATGGTAGGTTGCTGTTGATTGGGAAAAATACTTGAAACACACCTGGGCCCACAAATCTGTACCTCTTACCTGTGAATTTTGTAATTCTACAAGATTTTTTTAATTCTTCACCCTGGTGTACTTACAAATGACAATCTACCAGTAAATCATCTTAAATGTTTAGCATGTTGATAGAATCTACTTTACATTACGGAAAGAGAAAGATTTGAGTATTACGATACAGAAGCTAGACATAAGCACACATAGCACAATGATGTATAGCTCTTCTCCTGAATAGTTGCATGGGACAAATCACACCTATTTCATGCCATCAAGAAAAGCGTTTTGCTGTAGAGTAGTGGATAAGAGCATGGTAGAACTGAATGATATGGCTGAATTGATACTGACTGAGTTCTTTGTAATAAATGACATTACTCAGTTTCCTTATGATTAGTAAAAATAATAACCCATGAATTTGCAAAATGAGAGGCATATTCTAATACAGGAAGGATGTGGAATGGTTCTCCAAGTGTGACTAAGGACCACATGCACTTTGATTATGAGGCCATTTCCCGATTGCCACTCTAGAATTAATGATTTAGAATATTTGGAGATGGGACAAAAATGTGCATTTTAGCAAATTTCCCAGATGACTTAATGCACTTTATCATTTGAAATAATTCAGGGCGAATAACTGTAGGGATGATAGGAAAAGTGAAACACAGCTCAAGTGAGGAGGGTACCTTTTGAGGAAAGTGGCCTAAAGGAATGTGAGAATTATGCAAACATGAAATACTTTTTCTAAAATCAATAACTGAGAAGTTTTTAATGGAAAATCCCAACTATAAGTAAAGTAGTAAATAAAGAGGATTTTAAAGAGTGGGTCTTTATAAGGCAAATATTTATTTTTGGCTCCGGTCCAACCAGAAATAATAACTGTTGGGTTTATCTCCCCATCCATATTAGTCAGGTTCTCCAGAGTAACAGAACCAATAGCATATATAGAAAAGAGATTTATTATGAGGAATTGGCTCATGTGGTTATGGAGGCTGAGCACTTCCATGATCTGCCATCTGCAAGCTGGAGACCTAAGAAAGCCAGGGTGTAATTCAGTCCCAGTCCGAAGGCCTGAGAACCGGGGTAGCCAATGATGTAAATCCGTCTGAGGGCAGGAGAAGATGAGATGAGATTTCCCAGCTCAAGCAATGAGACATGGGGGAAAAAAAAAAAAAGGAGCGAGGGATTCATCCTTCCTCTACCTTTTGTTCTGTTTAGGCCCTCAAGAGATGGGATGCTGCACACCCACACTGAGGAAGACATTTACTTTACTGAGTCCACTGATACAAATGCTAGTTTCATCTGGAAACAGTCTCACAGGCATACCCAGAAATAATGTTTAATCGGGGCACCCCATGGCCAGTCAAGGGGACACATAAAATTAACCATCACAGATTCAGTGACATTAGCGGCAACCAACCAACCAATGCTCAAAAGTATCCTATATAGTCACCTAGTTCCTTTCTTCTCGTAAGTGGTTGATTAGGACTTTCCAGTGCATACTTCTATGAATAGTTAATGCCATAGACCATCAGTGCTCTCTTTACTACTAGAAATAAAGTCATTAGCATCTTTAAATCTAACCAGATTAATGATCCAACTACAGAAACCCCAGAACCACTTCAGAAAACTTATCCTTAAAATTTTGTTCCTGTAGACCCTACATCTGGAACCAATTTCTGTCTCAGTCTGTTTTGGCTACAGTAACAAAAATACAATGGCCTGGGGGGCTTAAACAACAAACCTTTCTTCCTCACAATTCTGGAGTCTGGGGTGTCTCAGATCAAGACACTAGTAGGTTCGGTGCTATGTTCTTGCTGTGTCCTCACGTGGCAGAAGGTTGAGGGAGCTCTCTGGAATTTATTATAAGGGCACTGACCTCATTCATGAGGGCTGTACCCTTATGACTTCATTGCCTCCTCCCAAAGCCTTTACCTCCTTGTTTCATCACATTGGCGGTTAGGGTTTCATGGTATGAATTTTGGAGGGACACAGATATTTAGTCTATAACACCATCATTATTCTGAGTGTTAATCATCAAATCTTCTTGATTATAACTCTAAATCATATTATGGGCTCTCTCCTCTTCATTCCCATGGTTATTGCTTTCGTTGAGGCTCTCAGTGACTCATCCAGACTGTTACAGTAGCCTCCTGACTGACTGTGGTTTTCCTCTCCATCAACTATCTAGTGCACTACAGTAGTGGTGTTGTGGGACAAGCTATGCACGCCCTCCCCTCCCCCTGCCAAATATATATATATTCAAGTCCTAACCTCTAGTACCTGTGAATGTGACCTTATTAGGAAATACGGTCTTTGCAGATGTATGTGATCAAGTTAACATGAGGTCATCAGGGTGGTCAGTATCACTGGTGTCCTTATAAGAAGAGTGACATTTGAACACAGAGGCAGAGACACACAGGGAATTCTATGTGATAGCAGAGGCAGAGATTGGAGTCACATTAACACAAGTCAAAGAATGTCAAGGAGTGCTGGTCAACCACCAGAAGCTAGGAGAGAGGCATGGAACATATTGTCTCTGAACCCCCAAGAAGTAACCAATCCTTCTAACACCTTAACTTCAGACTTCTGGTCTCCTGAACCATGAGAGAATAGATTTCTGTTGTTTTAAGCCATTAAGTTTATGGTATTTTATTACAGCAACCTTAGGAAACTAATGCAGTTGTCTTTCTAAGACTAAACTTAATTATATATTTTCTCAAAGCTGTCCAATAGCTTCCTATAGTATATAATATAAATGCAAGAAGCACAAGACCCTTGGTTTTTGTGTCATACCTATTAAATCAGTCCGCTCCCCTCTCTGATTTATATCAAAAACAATTTTTCCTTCTCTGATTCTGACCCTTGTTCTCATTCTGCCATTCCTTTGCACATGCTGATCCTTCTAGCAGACATGTGAGCCTCGCTGCTGAAACAAATCCATCTGGAAGTGTTCTTATTGAAGTATTAATCCAAATGACACTTCCTGTCAGAGTTGTCCTTGACCTCTCCCCATCCCAACATAGTCCCAGGTGCTCCCTTCTCTCTTTTCTATCGCATCTTATAAATATCTCCACTTTAGCATTTATCAGATTATATTGGAAAGGTCTGAAAATGTGTCTGTTTTTCCCATTAGATGATAAAGTCCTTGAAGCAAGGAACTTTGTCTTTATGTTTAATGCTCCATGATTCAAGTCGTGTCTGAAACATAGTAGGCCCTCAATAGCTATTTTTTAAATGAATGAACAAGTGAATGAATGAATGATTAAAGGTATTATAGACTAAAAGAGATTTTATCATTGTTATCACAGAGGAGAAACTGAATTTCTACCAATGGGTGTCACTGTCTTTATTTAATACAGAAGGTAACAATAACATTGAATTTGTCCTTTTAATGTGTCTTTCCTATTGCTTTTTTTTTTAAAGCTGGTTAAAATTACCATCACCTACACAGGGCTTATAGGTAATAAATATGGACTGCTGCCAGCTCAGCTTAGCCATCTGCACTCTGCTCTCTATCTCCAGCCCTACTTAAAAGATCATCGTTCTGATTTACAAAAGAAAAAAAGTGTTCCTGGTAGCTATCCTTAGCATTCCAGAAAGTGTAAGTATTCATGGACCAGAACACATAGTTCTGTGCCTTGCTGCACGCACCTTAGTTTGCCCTCAGTTGCTTTATTGAAATGAGCTATGTGACATCACCCTGATTCATGTGCACTCAAAATTAGCTTAGTTTTAAAGTTATTAAATGTGGTAATTTTGCAACTTGAGTTGGAGCCAAATAAAATTATTTTAGTACAGTACAAAATGAACCTCTTAAAAAGCACCAGTGGTAAAAAGGGAAGTTTAAAAAAAATTACCTGATCTTGAAAGATTTCTTAATTTTCTAATTTTCTATAAAGCTTTATAAAAATAGAGATAGATGATAGGTAGAGAGATGGATGGATAGACAGATAGATGGATAGATAGACACACAGACAGATGATAGACAGACAGATGTTAGATAATACATAGACATATACATATACTTAATTACTTACACCAATACTGAATCAGTGTTGTGGATAAGAGAGAAGGACAAGATTCCAGTTCAAGGAACATATGCCTTGTTAACTTTCCCCTCTCCTAATTTTCTTTTCATTGCTGGTTCTCCTACAGTGGCTCTTGGAGAGAGTAAAATAACTTGTGCTCTGGAAAAGCACTAATGCAAAGGGTGTGCCGTAGCCTAACAGATGGAAAAGTGTGCTCTAGGATGAGCCTCATGCTGATTCAGAGCTGCCATCACCCCCTCCTGGTTCCATCCCCGACGGCTCCCAACAGTGTGTACCTGTAGGTTCCTGGCATAGCTCTTTTGACTACAGCATGAGAGATGCCCTTGCTGACTGGCTAACCTTCTCCCTCTGTGTGCATTTTGATTATTTCCCGCCTCCCTCCTTTGAATTTGGCTGTGCTTGTTGTTATAATTATTTTACAAATGTGTGTACAAACAGTGCACTACCTCTTTAAATTTCCTAAATACCTTGCATACTCCAGCTTCGGGAGGGCGACCGCTCCAGCTACCTGTGGTGGTAAAACCCTAAGGAGCAACTTGGAGACTATCAGGTGTGGGTTGGTGATGGCTTTTTTCTGTTTGCCTATTGTTCTAGAATGATAGGATGCTGTAACAGAAGCAAATTCAGAATCATGTCCAACTTGGGCAGTTTACTGATGTGGAAACTGTGGAGTTTGGAAAAGATAAGCAATCTCTTCAAGTTCACAGAGTCAATTTTATCTTCTGCTTAAGCGACCTCTTTGAAAGGGACTCTGCTTCTTAGGTAGAGTTGAATAATCTCAAGGACGGCTTCCCTGACTACCTTCTCTCATCTCATGCTTTACCCCCAAAACTGGATTGGCTTCCTTATTGAGTTTGAAAATACACTGTTGCATATCACTTTCATTGTGTTTGCATGTTGAGTTATAACTGCATGTTTATAAATACGTTTCTCCTCACTATACGATCCTCTAGGGCAAGTACTCTGCCTTATTCCCTTCTGAATCTTTAGTCCCTGTGATAGTAGGTACCCAATAAATATCTGCTAAATAAATTATTAAACAATGAATGTCTAGAGAAAGAATGAATAAATGGATGCTTCAACAGATGAATGAATGAATGAATGAATGAATGGAGAAAGAGCAATAACCTGTCATGCTGTACCTTCTTATTAGAGGATTAGCATTATGGGAATTAACCTCATGCTCTTGGGACTTCATCCAGTTTTACCTTTAGCTGAAAGACATTTGCAAGCTGGGTTTAAAAAATCAAATGGAAAATCCTTTACCTCAGGATAGATATCAAGAAGAATGGGGCACCTGGGTGGCTCAGTCATTAAGCATCTGCCTTCGGCTCGGGTCATGATCCCAGGGTCGTGGGATCAAGCCCCACATCGGGCTCCCTACTCAGTGGGAGGCCTGCTTCTTCCTCTCCCACTCCCCCTCCTTATGTTCCCTCTCTCGCTGTCTCTCTGTCAAGTAAGTAAATTAAAAAAAAATCTTTTTTAAAAAAGAATTTATTTCTATTTCTAGCACCGATTCTATCACATTTTCATCTGTCCATGAAAAAAGATGAAAAAATATGGTACTTACCTAAGGATAATTTCAAGGTAGTTTAAGTACATGATATTGTTTTTGGTAACTTCATCAAGTATACTTTGTGCTGCTGGCCCTACAAAAAACATTCATTTTGTTAACATTAGAATGTTCTTTTCTAAGTTATAATAATAAAATCTATGTTTTCAAATGTCTAGACTCATGGTAAAATATACTTTACATCTTTATCAGTAGGAAGGATATGGTCATGTGTCTCTTCATCATTATTAACACCAAATTTGCTGGGAGTCTGCTCTGCAGGAACTGTGCTGGGTCCTAGTAAGATGATTAAAAAAAATAAAAAGATTCAGAAAACCCAACTTTAACCTTATTCTCAAAGTGCCTACAACTTACTCTTACTGTATTGGTAAAGCTAGAAAAGCCCAAATTCCTGTATCTACCTAAGTATCTAATAAATTATGTATGTGTTACATTACAGCAAATACATATATATAAACACACACTTGTGGGAATATACCTAAATAATTGTGGTATCGTTTTGATAAATCATGAAAATTTCATTGATCAATGAAAAAATTTTTAAAATATTTCTAATGCAAATGAGTGGCACAACTCATGCTGGAAATTATATTTACCAACTTAAAGATTAGGTGCAGAGAACTCTCAGACAAAATAATTTCAGTATTTAAGAAAAATTTAAGTCAACTGCCCTATATTTCAAACAATTTGAAAATTAGTGGAAAATTCAAACTCATAAAAACTGCCACGGCAGTTAACAAAGGGACATGTTTCTTTACGATGTGCTCCGTGTGAGGCAACACGTGCAGTGTTCATCTGCAAATAGTTTATTAGAGGTCAATGATGTGGAGCAGTCAGAGCAGAATAATACATTTTTTTTTAGAAGTACAAGATTTACTGTGGGCAGTATTTGAAGATAATTTAAAGCCTAAGAGTAGTTTGTTGGTGGTAAGAAAAGCAGGTAACAACTATTGAGCGTAGTGTGGTGGAAACACACCCCACTCCATCCATGTTCCATATTAGCACAATATGTTATAAAGGGCTTACCTGCCTTGGAATCCCGTGGGTTTTCATAATTTGCACCTTCATCACAGTTTACATCAATAACAACTGAAAATACCTCTGATTTTCTAGCAAGAGATAAAAATACACTAAAAGATATACAGTTTGGGGCAAGCATATTAATCAATGACATAGCCCATCACTAACCCGACATCAGAACTCATACTGCAGCTTGCATATTGATGCAAAATTAAACAGAAGATGTCTGCGAAGCTACAGTCTCCTTTTCATCATCAGGAACAGGTGTTTGGAGTCAGTGTAAATCAGTGCAGTGTGGATGTGTAGAAGTAAGACATCAGGGATGGGGTGGGCTGCCTCTGTGAGGCTTCAAGCCCAACGCTGAGCTCAGGGGCTGAACTTTGGCCAAATCGTCTTTCTTCTCTTCCAGTCCGTAAGCCTATCTGACACTCTCGTTCTTGATGCTTTTCATCCTGTACCCTAATGGTGAATGATGCATTTCCTATGCAATATGATTGGCAAGTCTAAAGGCACATATTTCCTAACTTCTGAGTTGTGATGGCAGTAGGTACTTGAGAAAAATTTGGGAAGAGTGACAGCTCACTATCACATGGGAGTGCTCTGCAAAGAGTACAAAAATAAACATAAACGTTTAGTCCAACATTTTATTGGCTGTATTCATACCCTGGATTAAGATGGGCATATTTATATAAATTTTCCATCTCCTTTCTTCCTGTTGAGTGATTTTATGTGCAAGTAACTTGTAATTGTGCAAATGTTCATGTATAGTATTGAGAGTAAAATTTTTATGTAATTATTTGATATTCATATATCTCATAACCTTGAGATAACAAGATTTTTAATTAAATAAAAAAGGAGGGCATGGAATAGCAAGACAAAATTTTGTGGTCTCTGGTTTTTCAGTCCTCTACAGAACTTGAAATTATTTATAAACATTATTTCTTTATGTCTTCTAAAAATAAAGGTGGCTGAAAGATTAGCCAAGAGACTAGCTATATTTACAACACAAAATGATGTTAGATAGTATAAGAAAATTGACAAGTTGATTATCCCATATTTCCAATACTTCCAGGAGACAAACTCCATCAAAGCCGAGTCTTAGTTTCACTTTCAATAGTTCTGATCATTTGTAGCCCAGTGGCTGACCCTTTTTATGGCTTAGTCTTTCTATCTATCAGCCTATCTATCTATCTATCTATCTATCTATCTATCTATCTATCTATCTATCTATCTCTATCCAGCCATCTATCCGTGTCTTTCTATCCATTTATATGTCCATCTATTCAATATTTTTTTGAACTCTGGAATCTATTGGCAAGTTTATATTCATATTTAGTAATTACCAATGAGGCCACTGGTGCAAGTGACTTTCAATTCTATTTTTCCTTTCTTGTGAATTAGTACTGAACATTTAGTTCGGTGAAGACCTACTTTTGAATTTTCTTATGACTCTAATTTTTTGGAGGTGTAAGAGAAGTAATGAGAAAAAGACAGATGAAGTGAGTTGGTTATGGACATGTAAGTAAAAAAGAGAAAGTACTAACCCTTTCCTACACAGAGTCCTATGTTTGTCCTTGGGTCATAGCAATCAGGTTGGCAATATAAGAGGTACGGTTTTTTCTACTGGTTGGTTATCTGCTCCATTGAATCACACTAATTCCTTGGTTTCAGGTGTCTTTAATTGGATTATGATTTAAAGGGGGCATGATGTAATGTAAAAACCATAGCATTTGAATTAAGAAAACCTTACTTCACATTTGGCTTCACCACATACTCAACTTAGATGTAATGTAGAACATACTTTTTTGAGCTCTGTTTTCTTATATATTAAACAGTGATACAAAACTAAAAATGTGTATGTTATATATATGTAGATGTATGTAGATCTATCTATAATATATATAGATATATTACATATCTCTATCTTTCTATCTATATGTTAATTTATAGAATGGAGCACCAAAAATAATTTAAAATTATCTTCTTGACTGTGATCACAAGCTACAATGTATGGAGAAGTCAGGAAATTGCTTCCCCCAAAAGAAATAATAAAATTGGTAAATTTGTCAAAAACAACCATTTTAGGGCACTGGATATTGACCAAAGGTGGACAAAAGAAATTTAGTGTTTATTCTTTAAAAACAGCTACATCTTTGGGTAAGAGCACTATAAATCTGTGGACTTGGACTTCTTTTCTGGGGCTGTCCCATCCCCTAATCCGTAGCTCATTGGTGAGAGCAATGGTTGTACCGACACGTTTCTGGATGCTAAAGCTATCCACTTTGTTTCTAGAGAGGGTAGATTTGATTTGTGATGGAAGGCAAAAACCTGTAGCACTGTCAGCTAACTGTGACAAACAGAAAAGAAATGGAGGAAACCTAAAACTTTGTTAGCCTAAGGTTGTTGTCTCAGTTGGGGTGCCTAGCAGGATAACCAAGAATTTAACAGAGATCCTAGAGATGAGCGAGCCATAGATGAACTAAATCACTTCTCCACATATCCCTGCCTGCCTAGGAAACTACATGAGCAGGGAGACCCAAGAGAGCCTGGCAGAAAATACAAGCCAAAGGAGACTTGCAGAATAGCTCAATTCTGAATGCACTTCCCAACCCTACCCTCACACAGAACAGCAGTGGTGGAAACCTTACCCACTCAAGGTGTTTGAGTCTAACTTTTGCCCAAATCACTGGTTGGCCCCTAAGCTTTGCAGACACAGGGCAAAACACTGGAAAGGCATTTTAAAATTAAAAATAAAAATAAAACAACTGAGTAAAGACATCAAGAGATAAGCACCACACAGGAGGCAGTTTCCAGATTTTAAATCCAGGCAAGTTACAAAAAACAAAACAAAACAAATTTTTTTTTTAATTCTTAAAAACATATTGGAATCCAGAGACCTGTGGGAAACACCAAACATATCAACCATATGTAATGGTAGTCTCAAAGGGAGCAGGAGAAGAGAAAGTGTGGAAAAATTAAATAAATAAGGGCCCCAAACTGATGAAAACTATTAATCTGGAGAGCCAGGGAATTCAACACACTTTAAGTATGATAAACACAAAGAGATCCACACTTTGATACATTATAACCAAACCCCCAAAAGCCAAGCAAATCTTGAAAGCAACAGAGGAAACCTGACTCATCACATACAGGCACAAAAATGGTAAGTTTAGCTGACTTCTTCTCGTAAAAATTGGACAATGGAAGGCAGTGGAATGACATTTTTAAACTACTAAAAGTGAAAACAGTTAACCCCAAATTTTAAGCCCAGCAAAACTATTTGTTGAAAATAAATATATTGCCAAGCAGCAGAAAACTGAGAGAATGCATGCTCATTGATAGCAGACACGCCCGAGAAGAAACACTAAAGGAAGTCCTTGACAAGAAACACTAAAGGAAGTCCTTCTGGGTGAAAGGAAGTGACCCCTTCCCTTTTAGGAAGTTGATTTTATAAGCAGAAATGAAGAGTATCAGAAATAGTAAAAGTAAACGTGTGGGCAACAGTAAAAGACTATGCGTGCATCTATATTCTCTTCTCTTCTTTCCACAAGGTTGTTGAAAGCAATAGTTATAACATTGTATTGTTGGATTTAGAACATACATAGGCGTGACAAATATTATAATATCAGAAAAAGGATGGGTATGATGGGATTTTGGAATAAAGGTGAGGTTCGGTGGGATGAGGTCCAGAGCCAACGACCAAGAAAGAATTCTTAAGACATCTTTGATGCAAGGTGGTGGTTTTATTAAAGCACAGGGACAGGACCCATGGGCAGAAAGAGCTGCTACACCAGGGTTGTGAGGGGCTGGGGGAGGTAAGGAAAAGGAATGTTTTCAAAAGGATTTTCATATGTTAAAGAAGACTCCCAGGATACAGGAGGCCTGGCCATTGTCAAGTTAAGGTTGTTTTTCCCTCTAGCATGACATTAATGTGTAGATAGTTGGGAGCTTCCTGGAGGAACATTACACTCCACCCACTTCAATTATCTGTCATTGGGCTGCAGGTTATACGGACATTTAATTGTATCTACATTTCCTTCTGGAAGCTAGGTTTATTGATAGAAATGCTTTGTTCTTGTAGATTGCTAAGACATTTGTAAACTGAGGGAGACTCACGTCTTGCAGGATTGTGATCTCTACAAGTTAACGATTTTTCTTCTCCTTAGCTTTAGGGCAGCCAGGAGTGCCCGAGGAATGTCCCAAGGTGGGGGGGGGAGTTGTGGGGTGTCAGCTTCTGCTTGGTCCTCAGCTTGCCTTCCGTTCCCTCATCAGGTGGAAAGACATTATATTAGAGCAAATTTGTTCTATTAAGTCGAAATTAAGTCAGAATTAACCTGAAATTGATTGTGGTAAGTTCAGAGAACAGAGGCAAAGAGGAAGAGGCAGCGTGACCACAGAGGTAGGGATTGGAGCCGTGCAGGCTTCAGGCCACAAATCAAGGAATTCCTGACTCCTCCTGAAGCTTAAAGAGCGAAAGAACTTGATAGAGTCTCCCTGAGAGCCTCCAAGGGTGGTGCAGCCCTGCAGACATTTTGATTTTGGACTTGTGAACTCCAGAGCTGGGAGAGAATAAATGTCTGTTGTTTTAAGCCACAGAGTTTGTGGTGATTTTCTACGGCAGCCACAGGAAGCTAATTTAGCCCACATGGAGGAAATTTTTTAAATTCTGGAAGCACATAACATGACCTGAATAGGTTCAGAGGTGTATCTATTTATTAATGCAACTCAATGTCTTTGTTATGTCAGTTCTTCCAAATGATTCCATAAATGCGGTGCAGCTATAATAAAAATTCTAAGTTAGGAAAATAGAAATAGCCAAAGGTAATCTTCAAAAAGAATTAGGACCACAAGTGCAGGGCGATTTGCCCTTCCAAATACTGTGGAACACTTTTACCACTATTCATTGTCCCGCAGTGGTCAAATATTTGCATTTCCATGCTTGTTTGAGAAGAATCATTACTATGATGAGCATTTCCTCTTCCCTAAGTGCTGCTTTTCTCTTTGAAGGCACATTGCTCCTTATCAAACAGTTGTGGGGAAGAATCCTATTACTCTCTCCACAGTGACGCTTAACAAGCTGAAATTGATACTACAGACCACACGAAAAGCCAGTCTTATTCCGTGATTATCACCCTTCTTCTAGAGATGAAATATACTAGATTTGCTGTTTGCCTTCTAATCCCCTTTTTTCTTAATTATTTTATTTTAATAAATTCATTAAATAAGGGTATAATGTAGAAATTACATGTTGTTGCCCAAAGAGTCCATAAACCTGATCAAGCTACTTAGGCAGAAAGTTGGCTCTGTTTATTCACATGAAGCTTTTGAGAGAAAGATCAAAGTTTCAGATGCTTTGAGGCACAAAGGAGATTAAGAGCCCGTGAAAGGTCACTGGAGGCCAGGAAGAGACTAAAGATAGTTTGCTAAAAAAGAAGTTCATTTAAGCACAGTAATTTGAAAACAGACACAACAGGAGACAATCTATATTATCTTTTATTTGCTCAATCTTTTTGCTTTTACTGCTGCCAATTCCACCCCTGCAGTTCAGACCTGGCAGCAAAATCTGTGTTACTTTTCAGCAGCTTCTCACAAGTTGATAAGGAACAAACTTGAAGGGGGGTGGGGGGTGGGGAAGGAATGGACGACAATCTCTCTGGCTTTCTCTTTTTCTCCATGTGCATCTTATTTCTTCCAGCTTCTTCCAGGAAAGCTTGACAATGGAAACTTGGACCCGACCTAGAAATGTCTCTGTCTAGGACTACCATAAACCCTTGTCTTAATGGTTTTATTGCAACCCTATAAAGTCTTCAGCAGTGTTGTGTATATCTTGGAAACGTAATGGCTGTGAGTCAGGTCATCCTCATGCCCTCCAAAGGTGAAATCCTTTGATATGTGGAGCTGCAGAACTGGGGAACTGTACCAGGAGAAACAGCTTTCCCACTATTATCCGACCCAGCGCTATCATTTATTTGAGTAAAGCCATCTGTCATATTTTGGGTGGAAAATGACATACTCACAACGGAGTTTTTGAAAACATACTGTTGCCATGCTCTGGCTGACAGGGGCTTATTTTTCAGATCGAACCAGTAATTCTTACTCATGCTCAATGTTATTTTTGTAAAACGAATCCCCACAAACCGCTGCATTTTAAGTATCTCATTGTGATTCACACTAGTGACATTCAGGGCACCTTCCTGACGCATCAGTTCTGCAATAGATCGATCAATACGTCTGTTTGGATCAAGTTCTTTATTACAGTTATTTCAGAATTAAAGAATTGCATTTTCTAGAGTTCTTTAGTTTGCCAAGTGAGCTGAAGTAATGACTCTTTGTGATCATTTTTAATCTTAGTTTGTTGAAAGTGTTTTCGAACGAGACACCCTGAATGTTTTCCAAAAGGAGTTGTCTAAGGCTTTCTTCATGTCCCTAATATGTTTCTCTTTACAATTTGGGCCCTTTCCAGGGGCTTTTTACTTATTTTATGATATTTCCCTAATAGGTTGCACACTTCAGTCTCTCTGTAAGCTAATCGTTTATCTTCTGATTAACCAGCTGCTGCTTCTTTACGATAGCCTGTGTCATGGATGATAAACCCTAAAACTTGTCTTCCTGTAGAGCTTTTCTGGGGCTAAAAAGGAAATTTGGAACATTGGTTAGATATTCCTTTCTAAACATACTGGATGGCATAGAAATTTCCCAATACTCCAAAGCCAGCCGTGGTGTCTCGCTGGCCTAGTATTACCATGCGATGGGGAGACTGCAGCTGACCCTCCCTGATTTAGTGCTGCCACAACTCAGGTTTCCTTAGAAGCTCTCCAGTGTTCTTCTGGAGCTGCAGAGAGAGAGGGGGGCGGGTAGAGACAGAAATGGAGGTGGAGATGAGATGGACATGGAGATGGAGAGAGACCAAGAAGAAAGGAACTAAGTTTTATACATATGCTTAACTCCCTTCCTTCAATCACACTTCAATCCCTTGTGACTGTGGACTAAGTTTTAGGGTATGAATTCTGAGGAAGTTGTTAGAACCCAGAGTATTTATCATCAAAATGATGATGTAAGTAGCCTAAAGATCATTATGAGGAGAGTTGAATAACAAAACTTGTATTTTCTGAAGAGGTTATTCACTTCTTCAAAACTTATCTCACCTGTTTAAAATCAGTTAGAAATCTTGATGTCATTTTAAGAGACTTTTAATGCAACAGCATCCCATCTTGGTGAAAATCTGTTCTGGGGATTCAATACTCTAAATGCCCCAAGAACAACTATGATTCTAAATTGTATGCCGTATCTCAGGACACTTCTGTTCTCCCAGAAAGCTCTAGGATTAGTTATATATCAGCTTCTCTCATTAACTATTAAAAACACATTCATATTTTCTATTTGCATGGACTTTGGATTAATGCTGTCCCACAGAGCAAAACTTTACCTCCAAGACAGTATGAATTGACAAACAACAAGGTATCAAAAAACAATGAGGGTGGTTCTTATTTTTATAGTTTTATCCCATTTTTCCCTTAATATGCTTAGTATGTTTCATGTTATTTGTTCACTTCATTTCTTGCTCAAGATCTAATGAAGTCTGATCTTTAGCCACGCACAAGAATCCATGTGGAAAGCAAAACAATTAAATGAGCAAAATAAAAGTTGGTAGAAACAAAACTACTTAAAAAGGTGTACTTCAACCTATCATTCTTACTGTTTTAGAGAGTGTATAGAAAAAATAGATAAAAATGTTTTATTGATTTTTGCTTTTATCTTCATTATTTTTCCCTTTCTTTAATGTATTGTATTGTTATTCTTGCTTCTTAAATTGATCTGTTAATCCATTCATTTTTAAATATTTGTTAATTTCTAACAAATGCCTTTAAGGCTTTGAAATTTCCACAGACTAGCCCTTCTACCCCCAAACACACACACATATTCTGTCTCCCTTATGGTGTTAATCCAGGTCAACATAAAGTGTAAGAAATGGTGCAGACTGCCTGTTCACTGACCAAATGAAGATGCAGCTAGTGTTATCGATAATGACTTGGATACTATTCTTACCCATGAATAAGAATATGGAATCAATTTACAGTACCTATAGGGGTTGGGCTTTTGTAGTTACTACACCAGCCAAATTGAGGATCACTTTTTTTTAAGACTACCTGGAAATCTTCAAGTCCCTTAGTAGGACTGAGACTTTTAGGAGTATGTTTCATCAATTATTATTTGTAATCTCAGCAAGGGTTTTATTCCTTTGGACTCTGTAAGGTGATATTATTGGTATTGGAGAGTCTTAAATCTTGGAAAAATCTCATTAATAGTTCCACAGAATAATTAGCCTTCATTCTGTTTTGCCATTGAAGATCTTGATCCCACAGTGAGGGAAAAAAATAAAAACCCTCAGTCACTTCTAAGTGGTATTGTTTTGATAAATAGTCCTTTTCGCATGATGCACTTTTTGTTGTGTAAGGACTTTTTCCTTTACTTATATATTGTCTGAGAGTGTAATGTATCATTATTGGTAAGGTTAGTTTGCCATGTTTATATCATTGTTTTAATTACACTACAACTGTCCAGGAGAACTGAAGTATAGAGTTAGGGTTCTGATTGTTTCTAGTAGAGCTTAGACGTAGACAAGTCAGTTTTATTAGCGAGCCAAGTACAATAGGCTAAATCAGAAGTGTAAATGCTTTATTTAAGTAAAGAAGACAAGTATGCTAAAAAGGACAATAAACAATAGCATGCCGAACGAGGGTATGCCCCATAGCATACTTTTACTCCAGTGGTTTTAGGAGACTCTCTCTACTTCCTGCTATCATTGCCTTGCTCTGAGGACCTTGTGTTCTTGGCAACTTTAGTGAATTATCTTGCTTCTTAACACTCTTGTGCCTCGGTGGCTCAGTCGGTTAAGAGTCTGCCTTCGGCTCAGGTCATGGGATAGAGCCCCACGTCAGGCTCTCTGCTCAGTGGGGAGCCTGCTTCTCCTTCTCCTCTGCCTGCCTCTCTGCCTACTTGTGCTCTCTCTCTCTGTCAAATAAATAAATAAAATCTTAAAAAAAAAAAAAAAAAAAAAACAACCACTCTGGATCACCTCAGTTTGAGATCTTTCCTAAAATATAACTTAGCAGTTCTGCTAAGATTTCTTCCTTTTGTCCACAGATTCAACAGTAATGAGGTAAGTGAGGCTCCTGAATAAATGGCAAAGTCTGGCATAATTCAAGAATGTTCTAGTTAAATGTGTTCCTGTATCATTGGCTAGAAAAGTTGCAATGTCCCAAGTAGTAAACACAAACTGTAAAATTTTATAGCACTGTAAATGGTGTGACTTTTTGAACAGGAAAGTGCTTCAAACCATTCCCCTAATATGCAGATTATTAGTAGTTCATATTTATAATCTCTGGAAAGAGCCAATTATACAAAGTTTATTTGGAGATGCTCACTGTTCTTGAGCCCTCACTGTTCCTATTCATGTTTCACTTTTATTGTTTTCCCATAATTGTATTACAGTGAGGTATGAATTGCCCATCCTCTGCTATTCTAGAAAAGTTTCCCCACTGGTGTTTATTTGATCTCACAGCCAATTTGTCTCTACTGTGATGGCTTGCTTCATGGAAGATTTTGGCAAGCATTCATTTGAGAGTTTGTTTTTTTGTTATTTTCTGGTGCTAGCTAGTAGCCATTCTGGTTTTTGCGAGAACTTGTTTTCATGGATCTTACAGTTCAGTGATCCCACTGCTTCTTTCTCAGAATTTGAGGAGCCACACTTTTTACACCCCTAATAGAATGGTTTGGTTTCTCCGTGGAACTGTTAATTTTTTTCTTTTAGGGGGGTAAGAAGTCGAAATGGCTTGTTTAGTGTAGTGGTCTGGTAAAATATTTCTATCGTCTTTCTAAAGTACTTTTATTGTATTTTAAAAATATTTTCAGAGTGTCCATAATGAGGCTTTAATTAATGACAGTAATTATTTTGGTAGCATCAAGGCATTACGTATTTCACTTTTGTTGTTTATTTCTATAGAGTACCTGAGGTCATTTGTTTCTTTAACATCTCAAAGAAGTACATTTTTTTCCCAAAAACATGCCAGCTATTAGTATATATATTTACTCTTTTATTTTAGCAATTTGACATGCCTTAGAAAGGACATTGGGTTTGCCATTTGAATTTATGTGACTTCCAGTTAAAAAAAGGGTGGGGGAGGTACCTAGAGGAGGCTAGATACCACTTACCAGTCTGGTATCTCTTTTGCATTTTTAAGATAAGCCCAGTGAACAAAAAACATTAACTCAGGATTTGGTAGAAGTGTTTCCAAAACACCTGTTCCTGTCCATGCCTAGAATAGGCAAGAAGTAAAAACAAACAAACAAACAAACAAACAAACAAACAAAAAAACAGTCAACCAAACAAAAAAACCAAACCCATGTAATTCTGCTATATTGAATAAATGCTATAGAGTTGCTGCTTTAAAGTGGACAGTGTTATAAGAAGGATAATACAGCAGTAATTCATAATAAGTAATCAACTAGTAGAAAAAGGTTGGTGATTTCTTTTAGCATGAGGTATTCACTCTGTGTAATAACATGAGATTTAATGATCCTTGTACAAGATCTGAAGATGTTGTGACTAATTTATTTGAGGTCTGTAATTGATCTGAGGCAAGGAGTCTCAGCCTTGGCCTGTTACTGAGCAAGGTCTACATTTTTATACACATATGAAAAGAAGGATCTATGACTGTACTAGTTTCTTAGGGCAGCTGTAAGAAATTACCACAAATGCAGCGGATCCAACAAATAAATTCATTCTGTCACAGTTTTGGAGGCTGGAAGTCCAAAATCAAGGGGTCGGCTGGCTCGATTCCTGCTAGAGGCTTTGGAGGAGAACCAGTTCCATTGCCTCTCACCTAGTTTTTGGTGGTGGCCACAATCCTTGGCATTCTTGGCTTGCAGATGCTTCCCTCCAGTCTCAGCCTCTGTCTCCACTTGGTGTTCTATCCATGTCTCTCTCTGTCTTCTCTTTTCTTATAAGGAGTCAGTCATGGGTTTTAGGACCCACCTGATTCCAGGAGGACTTAATTTTAAAGAATTACATCTGCAAAGACCTTCTTTTCTTTTTTTTTTAAGAGTTTATTTATTTATTTGACAGAGAGAGACACAGCGAGAGAGAGAACACAGCAGGGGGAGTGGGAGAGGGAGAAGCAGGCTTCCCGCGGAGCAGGGAGCCCGATGCGGGGCTTGATCCCAGGACCCTGGGACCATGACCTGAGCCAAAGGCAGACACTTAATGACTGAGCCACCCAGGCGCCCCAAAGACCTTATTTTCAAATAAGATCATATCCTGAAGTTCTGACTGACATGAGTTTGGGGGAGGGGGCACTATTCTCCCCACTTCAGTGATTATCCAGGATGAGTGATTCTGCTACGGTTAGACTGCCTATGGTATATGCTTCTGCCCATAGAGATACTGTGACCATAGATAATACTTTGATAATTTGTGGATCCGCAAATAGTGCCAAGTAGTCAGAAGTCTAGATCCATGATACTCTGAATATGTATAGGAAAATCTATAAAAACTCCTAAAATAATTTCTCTGAAATGTGTCTTTTCTGGAAGTTCCACTCGTAATGTAGTTCCTGTCTATTAAATCTGTAGAAATTATGTCACATTGGAGAAAGGAGCATTCTACTAATAAGAATCCAAAAATAAAAGTTACAGGTTGAGATTTGGGAAAGAATTTAGGGGTTGTTAGAAATTTCTATTACTCAAGTGGCTCTAGTAAACAAAGTAAATAAAGGACATTTGTCCTCAAGCTTTTTACAATTGATGGGACACCATTGGTCTCATCTTTTCCAGCCTTTTTTGTATATTGACATGACCAGTCTTTCTACTTTAGGACACGATTTCTCTCTCTCACCCTTGTTCTCACCTCCTCTTTCTTCTTTTATACTCTATATATACTTTATACTTTTATACTTTAATTACACCTCCCTTCTTGTTTTTCAGGTGTCTTCAGAATTTTTCTCTGATGCATCTGATGTTCAATAGTTGAAGTAGCCTTAGTGGTAGATATCATGACAGCCATATAATGAATAAAGCTGTAATGTTTTATAACTTATAATTTTATAATTGAGAGTAAAGAAAGAACAGGATATATTGAAGTACCAATATCTCCTTCCTAGCGGCATCACTGGCAGATTTGGAGAAGTTGTTCTTGATGTTTCTCACTCAGTGTGGGACTTCGGTTCTTCCAGTGGCCCTTTGGTTTGTAATATTTGCACCTATCCGGACAGAATTTCTTGGTTATTTTATCTAAATAGCTTTAAGTTGTATTGATTTACATTTTGTTAACTTCTTAATATGTTCTGGAAACATTCACCCACATATGGGATATTTTCTAATTGGCAAGTTTTCATTTCATTATCCCTAGAATGAAGCGGGGGGGGAATCGGAGGGGGAGATGAACCATGAGAGACGATGGTCCCTAAATTTAGTTTTGAGCACATTTATCATGAGAAAGAATAGGTCTCCCTTTACTTTAGCTATTAAGACTATTCTAGAATACTGTTTGAAAGTTTCCCAAAGTCTATTTTAATCTTTATTTAGTTTATAATTTTGAATCTTTGTCCAATTTCCTTTAAAAAAAAAAAAAAAAAAGCTCCTGAAATTTTCTTTGTTGTAACTTTGCTCTCTCAAGGCTATCGCTTTTACACATCTGGGTCGTTTTAATCTTCCCTTTCTTACCTTGCTGCTTTTAAACAATTTTTCTCATCTGAGGGAAACACAGTTAAATAAACTGGTTTAGGTATAGGACTGCAGTCCGGGACTAAAAGAATCTAACAGAATGCTCAATTCTGCCACAAATTCCTGCCTGTCTTCTTGAGGTTTAGAAACACCCATAATTTGTAATATTTACTTGGTTCTTTACCAGGGTTTTAATGTAACTATTATAAATTTATGCCCTGGAAGAGTGATTGTTCTTTATCTGAGAAAACTGAAAAAAAGCGATGCCTTTTTGGGAGATCAAGTAAAGCTGAGGAGAAAGAGAAAGAGAGAGACTGAGAGAAAGAGACGCAGTAGGATAGACTTCAGAAGGTTACAAAGTCTTTGAAGAAGAAATTATCTTAGAGTTGTCACTGCAACACGTTTCATGGATAAAGGACTAATGTCTTGCAATGAGAGAAAAATGACAAAATTAAAACTCAATTAAAAATGGGCAAAAAGCATAAAGAGTTTACATTGCCACCAGAAACAAAATGTTTTTTTCACATGGCTTTTGAATACAGTACTCTGCCTGAAATACCTTAATGAGAATTGTCTAAGAACAATAATAATTATCAAGAGCAATCTTTAACTTCACTTAGAATGCTTATTGTTTGGTAAGTGGTATTAATATAGTAAATCTCAAAGTATCATAGGAAAAAGCAAATGAGTACATTGTTTTGAGGAAAGAAATAAAATTATGGAATGGGGGGTAAGAGTGTTGAATTTGAATTGGAGGCGTATGAATGAAATCCCATACATTTAGCTATGAGTACTAAAAGGGCCCAGAAGCATCCATATGACATCCACATAACAGTACGTCCACCTTGTTCCCAGAATGTGGTTTATAAATATCACATCTCACTAAATGAATTCAGGACTCTTTGAAGAAGTATTTGTTTCCATGTCTGGACACAGAATGCACATGGTTATCATTAACTATCTTATTGCATCATAATGGAAGAAAGTGATGAACTCATGCCAAAAGGACAGAATCCAGAATCCAGCATGAAGGGCTCCCAACAGCCAAATTCTGGGCAGTCTGAACATCAAAATAATGATGACTGTAATGGATTTTAGTTCAATGAAATTTAAAAAGTCAATAGTCCATAGTTATAATAAAAAAGGAAAAAGGAGGGAAAAGAATATCTCTTTACAGAAACATTCCAGATAGTAAATGTAGAATGAAGAAAGTTATAAAATTGTGATCTTGCAAACATCCACAGTAATAATGGTGATTCATCAAGGATTTTAAACAATTGTAAAACCATTGACAAAAATGTTACTGGGGAACAGGATTTTCATATGGTCTCAAAGTATCACTTCAGATACTACTTATTAATTACAAAAGGAAAGGGTCCTTGTGCAATGGAGAAATATCGTGGACACTACCTTAAGCAAATGATCAAATATTAATTTACCGGGCACCTGGGTGGCTCAGTTGGTTAAGCGACTGCCTTCAGCTCAGGTCATGATCCCGGAGTCCCGGGATCGAGTCCCGCATTGGGCTCCCTGCTCTGCGGGGAGCCTGCTTCTCCCTCTGACCCTACCCCCTCTTGTGCTCTCTCTCTCTCACTCTCTCTCTCAAATAAATAAATAAAATCTTTAAAAAAATATATTAATTTACCAATGAGTGGACAAAGTACTTTTTATATGTGATGCAATGGGAAGTACATCACCTATGTAAAATCCTTGTCAAAAACATATAATCTGGGGCGCCCGGGTGGCTCAGTTGTTTAAGTGACTGCCTTCGTCTCAGGTCATGATCTTGGAGTCACAGGATCAAGTCCCGCATCGGGCTCCCTGCTCAGCGGGCAGTCTCCTTCTCCCTCTGACCCTCCCCCCCTCATGATCTCTCTCTCTCATCCTCTCTCTCAAATAAATAAATAAAATCTTTTAAAAAAAACATATAATCTGACCCTAATCACAAAAACAATCAAATTCAGATTGCAGGACATTCTGCAAGACCACTGATTTCATTCTTCAAAAATGTCGGTGTCTCAGATACAAGTGGCAGTAGACTACTTTAGGTTAAATGTGATTAAAAGTATCAGATGATGAATATGTGATTCCTTATGTATCTGGATTTTTAAAATAGGACTAATACTGGAAAATGGGCAAATTGAATGACTTCAGATTATAAAGTATTATTAAATGGTATATTATCTATATTGCTATTGTGGGTATGTAAGAGAAATTTTCTTTTTTGAGGAAAAACATACTGATATATTTCAAAGTGGTTTTTCATAATGGCTAAATCTTACTTTCCAGTGGTTCCCCAAAGTTCTAAAGGGAAAGATCAGTATATAGTGCGAGAGAGATAGAGGAAAGAACGAAAGAATGAAAGAACGAAAGAAAGAGACAGAAAGAAAGAGAGGAAGGAAGGAAGGAAGGAAGGAAGGAAGGAAGGAAGGAAGGAAGGAAAGAGAGAGAGAAAGAAAGAAAGAAAGAAAGAAAGAAAGAAAGAAAGAAAGAAAGAAAGAAAGAAAGAAAGAAAGAAAGAAAGAAAGAAAGAAAAAGAAAGGAAGGAAGGAAGGAAGAAAGAAAGAAAATGTGACAAAGTATTAAAAATGGTCAATTCATATGAAAAGCATATAGTAGTATTTTAACCACCTTTTTTGTAGGTTCAAAAAAATTTTTAATCAGTTTAGAATATAGTTTACCTGGAAATAAATCTAATGAAAAATAACAAACTATGTTGAAAGATATTAAAGAAGACCAAACAGAAGGAGAAATATGCTCAGTTTATAGATATGGAGTCTCAAGAGCATAAAGATACCAATTAACCCCCCAAATTAAAAAAAAATAATAATCTGACAAAACCAAAAGATAGCAAGAATATGGAGCATCAGAAACTTTAATATACTGCCAGTGGGAGTAAAAATCAATTGGGAAAACATCTAGTATTAACTAGTAAATTGAAGCTATACCATAGTTTCAGTTCTACTCACATACCCAAAGGAAGCTCACATACCCAAAGAAATATATATGAAGTATAAACAATAATATTTATAGGAACACTGTTTATAATAGAAAAATACATCTATGTCTACCAATTGGAAATTGAGTGTAAAATGTAGCATGTAATTCATATAATGTATTCTTATAATTTAATGCTATATAAAAGTGAAAATGAATAAACTAAACTTCACATTAAAACAGACAGATCTGCCAAATCTTCTGTTTGGCAGAGTCTTTTGTGTCATCAAGCTTAAATACTTTGGTTTTTCTAACTAGGAATTGAGACTTCAAATTATTTCATTAAATATTTCCAATTTTCCCCAATACTAATAGTTTCATTTTATACACATGTATCAATATATGTGTGTGTGTATATATATGCATACATGAGTGTGTGTATGCAGTTTCTTGACTCTTACTGAAGTTATTATATAAAGATTTTCATGTTTCATATCTTAATTTTATTTCCTTAGCCTTTCTTCTCTTGCCTAGTATCATATTTCCCTCAATAATGTTTGGTTTCTTTAACGTTTGCAAATAAATATAGCATATTGTTCTTATGGGGGGATGATTCCAGGGTCTTTACTTCCAAAGTCATGTGGATCTCATTTTGAGAGTTCCTCAGCTACTGTCAACAATCACCTGTTCCCATTAGTTTCATATTTAACCATGAATTTCTTACTATTTTATCAGCCTCTGACACTTGCCTAATTTTTAGAGATTTTAAAAAATATTTATTTTCTAATTTCAATTGAATTTCAGGGAAGGACATAAAAAATTGTATGTGTAATCAGTAGGCTGAATAAGATGTTCTCTCTTTTTTTCTGACAACTCTGTACAGTATGCTATGCTCACCATAAGTGTAGCTACCATCTGTCACCATACAACAAACTCTATTACAATAGCATTAGCTATGTTCCCTATGCTGTACCTTTCATTCTCATGACTTACTGATTCCATAACTGGAAGCCTAAACCTCCCACTCCCCATCACCCATTTTGCCCATCCCTGACCTTCCTCTCCCCTGGCAACCATCAGTTTGTTCTCTGTATTTATGGGTCTGTTTCTACTTTGCTTCTCCATTTGTTTTGTTTTTTTAGATTCTACATATAATTGAAATCGTATGCTATTTGTCTTTGTCTGACATATTTCACTTAGAATAATAGCCTCTAGGTCCATCCATGTTGTTGCAAATGGCAAGATCTCATTTTTATGGCTGAGTAATACTCTATTTTATACACACACACACACACACACACACAAAGACACACACACCACATCTTCCTTGTCCATTCATCTGCCAATGGACACTTAGGTTGCTTGCATATCTTGGCTATTGCAAATAATGCTGCACTAAACATAGGGGTGCATATATCTTTTCAAATTAGTATTTTCATTTTCTTTGGGTAAATACACTAGTGGAATTATTGGACCATGTGCTACTTCTACTTACAGGTTTTTTTGAGTATCTCCATACTGTTTTCCATAGTAGCTACACCAATTACATTCCCACCAGCAGTGCATGAGGGTTCCTTTTTCTCTACATCCTTGCCAACACTTGTTATTTCTTGTCTTTTTGACACTAACTATTCCGACAGTTGTAAGGTGGTTTCTCATTGTGGTTTTGATTTGCACTTCTGTCATGATTAGTGATGTTGGGCATTTTTTCATTGGCCATCTGTATATCTTTTTTTTTAATTTTTAAATTAACCTATAATGTATTATTTGTTTCAGGGGTATAGGTCTGTGATTCAACAGTCTTACACAATTAACAGCACTCACCATAGTACCTACCCTCCCCAATGTCCATCACCCAGCCACCCCATCCCTCCCACCCCCCTCCACTCCAGCAACCCTCAGTTTGTTTCCTGAGATTAAGAGTCTCTTATGGTTTGTCTCCCTCTCCAGTTTCATCTTGTTTCATTTTTCCCATCTGCATATCTTCTTTAGAAAAATGTCTATTCAGGTCCTCTGCCCATTTTTTAATCACACTGTTGTTGTTGTTTTTCATATCAGTTCCATAAATTTTATTTTAATTAATTTATTTATTTAAATTTTATTGTTATGTTAATCACCATACATTACATCATTAGTTTTTGATGTAGTGTTCCATGATTCATTGTGTGCATAACACCCAGTGCTCCATGCAGAACGTGCCCTCTTTAATACCCATCACCAGGGTAACCCATCCCCCCACCCCCTCCCCTCTAGAACCCTCAGTTTGTTTTTCAGAGGCCATCACCTCTCATGGTTTGTCTCCCCCTCCGATTTCCCCCCCTTCATTCTTCCCCTCCTGCTATCTTCTTTTTTTTTTTTTCTTAACATATATTGCATTATTTGTTTCAGAGGTACAGATCTGTGTATTTTGGTGTCGAGTTGTATAAATTCTTGATATATTTTGGATATTAACCCTTACTGGATATGTCCTTTGCAAATATCTTCTCCTATTCAGTAGATTGCCTTTTCGTTTTGACCAAAAAACGGTGTGTGCAATCGTAGGCTGAATAAGATGTTTTTCCTTTTTACCTTAAAAAATAATCATAAATCCTATTCCTTCTAGAGATAAGATTTATTCACATTTATAGATTTATTTACCTCATTTAAGCTGAATTCATTATCTGACACATTTCAAGAAATAACGTAATAACTTGACTCCTCCCACTCTCCAATAGCAATCTAGTTGTCAGTTACCCCTTTGTGATGCCTTATCAGAAATTAATTGTTGCAGCAAAGTGGGGGCCTTTTATGGCACCAATAATCCACTATTAAACTAAAAATAATTGAGGGGCTACTATGTTCCAGCCACTATGCAACTTGCTATCTCCTTTTCCTACTGACTGGTATATCTTTTCTTGCCCTGGTAACACACTTTTACTTATTTCAATTTTGTCATTGCAGGTTCCTCTTATTACTGTTTTTAAATAGCCACATGACTACTTAATCTTTTTTCCATTTTGATAATGTATGTCTCTTTCCTTAGTAGATAATTGTTTATATTCTTATATATTATACTTATATATTATCCTAATCTAAGTGATTTATTTGAAGTCCATCATAGCTAAGATTTCTTCTTTAAGGCTTTCAAGTTCTGACTTGGAGATTTTTAAATTTGGCTACAGATGTGGGAAAACAAATGATTGAGATTTTCCTTTTCTTGCTTGCTTGCCTTTTTTTTTTTTTTCAGTGTTTGGGGTTGATATAACTTCATTGATTTTAATTATGTATGTTATTTTCTTCCTACTCCATCTGGCAGAACTGAACTGTAAAATTGAAACCAGAAGGTTGCAAATCTCAGTTAGTTCATGAAACTTAATTGTCAATGTTAGTTATGTGACCAACCATTGTTATATGTGTTTTGTTATGGAGCCTTAAGAAGGCTTCAGAAACTGTGGCACAGCCCTTAGTCACAGTCAATCAATTATTCCACTTTGCAGGTGCTTGATTTTCCAGCACACAGCAACTGCACACTGGGTTTGGAAGGTGGGCAAACATGCCCATGAATATTTGGAAGTTTATTTTTCTTTACTGTCACAGGCACATCTGTTAGACGGGAGTTTTGTAATATGCCTCCCAAACACTGCTAAGATACGTTTTAATGTCTTTTAAAAATATTTTGTCACACGGCTTATGGAGAAATCATTAGCAAGTATAAACATTCCCTTTGTTTTACACAGTGGACTTATAATAATATCAAGTTAATTACCTGAGACTCTAAAAATTATATTTTAAGTGTACAATAAAATGGATTTAATAGTTGCTATATTCTGGAGATCTTTTCTTATTCAAAAGTAGTATTTATAGTTCAGCGATAAATAAATTTTGAAAGAAAGGAGGTCATCAAACTGTATGCCTCATGTAAGGATGTTTAGCTTCATCACTATGTGAACATTAGCCAGACAGATTATGTCAAACTGCATGATACCTCTGCAAACATTTTCATGCTAATGTTAGGAAATTGACTCATAATCTTGATAAGATTGATAGGCAATACTCCTTTAACCTCTTTATAGTAATAGAGTGGAAATCAGTGGGATCTGTTCTAGCTTTGCAGGGAAAACCGTGGCTTGCCTCACAGATGATTCACAGAGAAAATGGCTTTCTGCGAGATAAATCTGCTGATGAATAAATGACAGAATGAATGCATTCCTTCAACACTTTTGTACCTACCTGTTGGCGATACACAGGCTGTCACTCCTTTCCACGGATAACACGTGGAACAGGTGGTTCTGTCTTGATTCCAGCTAGATGCTTTGTGTTGGGGGGTTGTTCAACAGGATCTGGGTTTAGGAAAACACAGTTCTGTCCTTGGGATTCTTCTGTGCCAGATCCTAGAAATGTTGCTCTTCATGACAGTGCCCAGAGCTCTAAAATCAAACGTGTCTACAGGTAAAAGCAATTTCATGGAGAGGCAGATGAGCATAGCTGTTCAAAGCAGACTCAAACTAGGCTGCCAGTGTTAGACACCCAGCTCTGCCACTTCCTGGCTGTCCGGTCTTGAGAATGTCACTTGATATTCCAGCGCTTCCCTGTCATCATCTGGAACAAAGATTCCAAGTATTGTTGCCCCCACAGCATTGCTGAGAAAATGAAATGACCGATATGTGTAAAACTCTAGAATAGAGTCTAGAATAAAGACCTCATGTTTTTGATATATTTACTGGGGGTTTTAGACTGATTCAGAATATTGATTTTAAATTTGCCTGTCATGCCCAACCTTTGCTTGAATCCACTCTTTGGCAACTTTCTGAGAGCCATTCTTACATGGTCCTGGATGATGAGCTGGCCAGAGAGAGCCCATGTTGGGTTCTGCTGAGCCAGTGAAATTGCATCTCCCCAAGTCTGGACTGGATACGTAGACACTTCAGTCAGCTGCTGTTGGATAATTAAGGAAAGGAACTAATGGAAAGCTGGGATTGGAGCAGCTCTACCTGTCTGAGGAATGAGTAGGTCAAGGGAGGAAAAGCCAGGTTGCAAAGTGTGACGTGACTCTAAGAGGAGAGACTGAGAGGAGGCAGACTGAATGACCTGTTTCCTAACAGCCTTTGGTGGTTCACCTGAAATCCTGCCCTTGGGCGCCCCCCCTCCCCCAACAGCCTGGTCATCTGATCAGACAGTCTTCCTGCACTTTCTTCCAGCTCCAGTCATGTCTGTCCCTTATAACCACATATTCCCTGTGACACCATTCTGGACAAAATATTTATCCAACGACAAATAACAACTCAAGTCTTAAACACTCCTCATTTCTTATTTCACTTCAATTTTGGGTCAAGGAAGTTCAAATTAGTGATGGTTCAGTGAATTTTTTTCATATATACCAACTTACCATTTTTATAATGTTACACAATGGTTATTTTTATAGCCCATGTATTTACCTTTAATTAAATAAATGAGGTTAAATCATTCCAGAAATATGCTAGCTAAGATGCAGCTGCTTACTTACCAATGTGTGCAGCATTGAGAAGACATCGGATGAAAGGAATTAATATTTATTGAATCTTTACTATGTCGGGGACATATCATATGTGCCTTATTTATGTTGTCTTATTTCACTTCATAGCAGGCCTGTCAGGCACGTATTATTAACAGAGGATGAATTGGAAGCCCAGAGAGGTTAAATAACTTACCTAAAGTCATACAGCTAAAATACGTGAGGCCAGATCTGTTTGACACTATGCTCTTTTTGATATATCTTGCAGTTAATCAATCATCCAACAATATTTGCTGAACATTTACTATATGCCAAGAAGAGTGTTACTATGTGGGACTGGACCAATAGGGTCCAGTACATTGTAAATCATGTTAAGTATTTTATTTTAGTGTTGTCAGTCTCTCATGTATGGGAGAGAGAATGTATTTATGGAGTTTTTCTTTTTCCCAAAATTATTAAGATCTAAATAACATAGGAATGTCTAATGGTAATTCTAAACATAAGCAATTGAGGATGCATAAGAGTAATACCCAGATGTCATTTTTAAGATCATGAAGCAATCTTAAAAATTGCAGCTTAGTAAATTTAGATCAGTGACACCCAGATTTTGCAGCTTTATGGAATGAGAAGTTCTCTGTGATTGGGCCGCAAAGACTAAGCTGCCTGGCAAACTGGATTAACTAATAATGGTGAAAGATGCTGGAGCCTTATAATCAATAAAAAGTTGACTTATTTGCAAACAGAGAAAGACATGTATCATATGATCTCACTGATATGAGGAATTCTTAATCACAGGAAACAAACTGAGTGTTGTTGGAGTGGGGGGTGGGCTAGGAGGGATGGGGTGACTGGGTGATAGACACTGGGGAGGGTATGTGCTCTGGTAAGCGCTGTGAATTGTGCAAGACTGTTGAATCTCAGATCTGTACCTCTGAAACAAATAATGCAATATATGTTAAGAAAAAAAAAAAGAAGAAGAAGGTAGCGGGAGGGGAAGAATGAAGCGGGGGAAATCGGAGGGGTAAACGAACCATGAGAGACGATGGACTCTGAAAAACAAACAGGGTTCTAGAGGGGAGAGGGGTGGGAGGATGGGTTAGCCTGGTGGTGGGTATTGAGGAGGGCACATTCTGCATGGAGCACTGGGTGTTACGCACAAACAATGAATCATGGAACACTACATCAAAAACTAATGATGTAATGTATGGGGATTAACATAAGAATAAAAAAAAAGTTGACTTATTTGTTTACCAAACAGATAAAAAAAAAAGGTGAACATGAAATGGTTCACATAGCTTTTAGAATATAGTTATAACATGAAGAATATAAAACTACCACTTTTTAAAGTGCATCCTTCTGAATTAACTCTAATTATTCACTACTTTCTCTGATAGTTCCTTGGTTACATATATTTACTGATGTGGAACTATTCCTCCTTTCCCATAATGCACCTTAATTGACCTAATTATGGCCATAATTGTACCTAATTGCAATGGCCCCATATGGCCTTGGGGTATTATCTCCAAAGTAAACAACATAGGATCATACAGTGGCACACCCACGCCTGTGCCCACACGTGCACACACACACCTGCTGTGACCTTCGCCTCTGATTCCTGTCAGTTTTCCATCTCTCTCTACAACCCCAACAGATCTGAGACATTATCCTGAGAACTTCTTTACAGAGTCACATAAATATGTTTTATGTAATTCTCCTACATAGAACTCACTGTTGTTTAAAATACGTATTTTAGGGGCACCTAGGTGGCTCAGTCACTTAAGCCTCAGACTCTTGATTTTGGCTCAGGTCATGATCTCAGGGCCGTGAGTTCAAGTCCCATATTGGGTGGTGCAGAGATTATTAAAAAAAAAATTAATAAAAAGAATAAAGGGGGGCACCTGGATGGTTCAGTTGGTTGAGCCTCCAACTCTTGATTTTGCCTCAGGTCATGATCTCAGGATCCTGGGATGGAACCCATCATTGTATTGGGCTCTGCCCTCAGCAGGGAGTCTGCTTAAGATTCTCTCTCCCCCTCTCCTTCTGCCCTTCCCCACCCCCTACTCACGCACTCTCTCTAAATAAATAAAATCTAAAAAATAATAAATAAATAAAATACATATTTTACACAGAAAATTACAATTATGATTCTTGAGACAAAAGCATCATTTTTACTTCAGCTGACATTGGTAGAAGCTGAAACAACCAAAAGATTACAACCCGTGATTCAGTATGAAAATTAATATCAAGAGTAGACCAAAGAATGTAACCAAGCAGAAAGTACTGTGTATTGTGTTCAAATAGGCAGGGTTATAAAATCTATTTTAAATTCAACCTGGGGAATAGTTAACTCTCTTTCATCTGAGGGTCAAATAGGCCCTTGATGATTAAAATAGAAACTCAACAGTGATCCCTTTTAACTGTGTCATATACAAGTAATTAACACTACACTTCAGTTTCACACTAATGCCTGACATTCAGGTCTTGGGAACAGCTCTAAATGCTGGAGGATCAAAGTTTGATTTTAAGTGTAATTACGTTTGAGCCTGGTACCTCAAGCACTGGTAATTGATATGTAAGCCGTTTGTCACAAAGGCAGCAACCAGAGACCTCAAAGTATACAGTCTTGGAAACACGAGTTTCCTTGGCTCTGTTTAGCACAGCAATTTCTGCCATTACATTCAAGAGACGAAAGAACTGCATTCCCTTTCTTAACACTTTGCCTTGCCCTGATTCTGACTGCATGTACATTCGGGGAGGGAGTTCATGTTCTTCTGGGGCCACCCTTGTACTCAGCTGAGCATAGAATATATCATGCATGCCTGAAGAGGAGATGCTACCTTATCCTCAGCTTCTGGGAACCTTCTGTGTTGCCTGTCTTTTTAACTACTAGACTGGGCTAGCAGCCCTTCAATCTTCCCTGGCTTCTTCAGCCTCACAAACTCCATTCCTTCTTCTGAGATTAGGCTCTGCCACCTAATAACCATGTTACCAGATGTTACAAATATACAGTGGTCATAATCTTTCATTTAATCCAATATGAAATATTTATTCAGATGATATACCTGTACTTTACATTGCTAATGTGTTTCAGTCATCGAAACTAACCAGTCTTCAAAACTAAGAATGCCATTCGTGGACTCATCTTTTCTCTAATGAGCAAAACAATCTCGCATACACTATTGTACTGATACTTACCAGCCCTTTATGAGAAAGTGGAACTTAGTTTGTAATCAAGGAATGAATTTACATTCCCATCCTCGGTTTGCAATCCAGTAATTTACAACTTGAAACTCTCTCCTAGTAACACTTATTCCTGTGTTACAGTCTATCAATTAAACAGCAATTTCTTGTAACTTTCATTTATCTTGAATATGACTATTCTATATAGAATAATTAAAGGACTCAAATTTGGGAAACAAATGACAATCTGCCTTTGAAATGCTGTAATTCTATGACATATTCAGGATTTGAAAAGAAAATGAAGAGTGCATTAACTAGAATTTGGAAAGCTGTTATTTTTTAAAAGTAGACGAGAAAATGTGCATTGATCAGTTTTGTGTCCTGCCATGCAAAAAGGCAAGAAATTAAGATAGCTGTAATGGTCTCTTATTGAACCACTCCACATTTCCATGTGTTACGAATTTCTTAAGTAAATCAGCATGTTTTTGCTGCTCTGTGACAGCCGTAAATCTTGGATAATCATCCTGTGAATGGGTCAGTGCATTAGCTCTGTAACTTCAATTAGCTACACTACCATCAAGCTCTGAGAAATCTGCTATAACACAGCTTAAACCATTAGATGAAAAATGGCCATAGATACTAAGTGTTGTTGTAAATGGAGCCAACTTTAGGATATATCATCTGAACTTCAAAGCTTCATTTAAGTTTAAATATTTAATATTAAAATGGCCAAAAAGATGCCAGAACCACCAGTCCAACATTTATTCTTTGTGTATGTCTGTTTTTCTTTGTAAAATAAGAATGGAAGAAACCATTTGTTCTAGAATATGAAGAACAGGACAGAATGTCAGACTAGATAGCCTGGCATTTCTTTTGAAAAAAATAATAATAAGACTTAAAAATGCTGGATAAGATATCACAGTCTTCCTTCTTAATACATTGCCGAGTTTAAAACAATATGAGGTTAATATCTGGGAGTCAAAAAGAGAAGGGGGTCTGAAAACTCAGGGTTATAAGCACAAGTGTACTCTGGCTGCCCGAGGTAGATAGATAATTGAGGAGGGTGGGCTTAATGCCCATGTAAATAGCAGAGATAAGGTCTCTGTTCTACACAAGGTGGTAAATTGTAATTGGTATTTACAGACATAAAATCAGCATGGGCCAGTAAAACATTTGCCTGCCCGAGAAACAGATGACATTAAAGTTTCTTTGTTCCTCTTCTGAGTGAAAAAAATCGTCTCCTCGAAGATCTCATAACCACAGGCCTGCCAGCCATCATGCAGATTTAGTATTCCAACTTACATGGTCCGTGTGTGACATGGGCTCATAAATTCACATACAGTCTCGTACTAGCCTATTAATACTCCTGGGGCACCTGACATAAGTAAATATAAAATTAATCCGGAGAGATTTACCTTCAACCCATCCCAGCAAATAATTCCCACAGATGAATTGCCCTGGAGATGAACTCACAACTAAAATTACAAAAGAAAGAAGGAAGAAACTCACCATGCGCAAGAGTTGAGAGACTCAAAAGGACCTGAAGATAAGGGAACGATCAGTTTTTGGCTGAATCTGTTTTTCTTTATAGCATTACTCTTTCAGTTTGGGGCAGGAAAGTTTCACCTTGTGCAGGATTCACCCAGGTGCTGCAGGTTGTTAAGCATTCTCTACCTCGGTGCTAAAAGCTGGAAACAGTCCCACCCCTACCCTCACCCTTGGATACTGTGACAACCAAAACTGTCCATGCACATTTCTAAATACCTTCTGAGGAGTGGTGCCACCTCTGTTTATGGGCCATTGATCTAGAAAATAAAGTGTGTCTTATATCCATAATGATATGAAAGAAAATGTTGAAAACTATGAGAAAAACACAAGCACAAAAAAGTCAATTTTAAAGAACTGAATAGAACCTCCAAAAATTAAAAAACATAAAAGCTGAAATTAAAAATCAGTGAACAGATTGAACAACAATACATACATTTGGAGAGTAAATTGGTGAACTGAAAGACTAATCTGAGGTGATTGGTCAGAATTCAGAAAAAAAGGAATGAAAAGTTGGAGACTAGGTTAAAAAGGATGAGAAGGAAATGAGAAGTTTCAGTATATGCCCAATAGAAATTTCAGAGAAAAGAAGACCAAATTCAGGAAAGGCAATATTAAAAAATATAATGGCCAAAATAAAAAATATGTTTTTTAATATTGATTTAATTAAAGATGTAAATTCTTAGTTTTAGCCATTAAACCATGTCCCTGGCAGAAACAAACAAATCCACACTTACCCACATACTCTTGAAATTATAGGACATCAAAGACAAAGTGAAGATTTTAAAAGAAACAAGTGAAGTACCATATTACCTATCATAGAAAGACAGACGGAGAACAGTCTTCTCAAAGGCAACTGTGGAAGCCAAAAATATTTTTTTTTTATTTTTCCAGAAAATGTGGGATTAAATGAGTTAATATATGTAAAGCACAGAGGTCTGTGCATGGTACATTGTAGTCTGCACATAAGTATTTGCTGTGACAGTCATTATCCTGGTCTGGGTAGCATGAGTAAATTATTAAGATGGCATCAGAGGTATAAACTGAAAATAATTTACCAGTTTTTGAATGACTGCTAGGAGTCACAAATTGTTTTCTTTTCCAAAGAAACTAATGTAATATATGTATTCATTGTTTGAACATTGTCCTTAGAATTTAAATTGAGCTCCTCACCCTAATATTTGTTCAGTTTTGGGAAGTCACTTAACATTTTTTTTTGGTCTATAAAATGGGGTTGATTATTTAAGTATTTTATTTAAGTATATACTAATCATGGTTTCTTCAGGCTCTGAGCCAAAAAATATATGTCCTAAAGAAAGAAAATGTCTCTAGAAATGTCACAATTTAGGTGGTAAATAAGACACAGTTGAATATAATATAATGCATTAAGTGCTATAACACAGTTGTTTGTAAAATAGTGTGGAAATGCGGAGGAAGGACAATTACTCCTTTCTAAGGAGGTCAAAGAAAGCTGCACGATACGCTGTTATTACTGCCATCATCACTATAATCATTATCTGAATGCTTACTATGTGCCAGGCACTGCTCACACACTGAACTTGTGTCAAAGATGATGGAAGGGTATCACAGACAAAGCTAAGATACAGTGACATGAGGTTATTTCACAATTCTTGGGGACTGTAAATAGTTCAGTGTTGAATAGCACAAGGGTAGATTTTGGAAAACACTTACCTAACATAAGAGGATGTAAAATATTGTTAAATTTAGTTCAAAACAATCCTAGTTTTTAGAAACCTGGTTGGAGCAGGGTTCTGGAGGTAGAAGATTGGGTAGCTGCTGCAGGAATAATCGAGACAAAAGCAAATGAGGGCTTGAACTAAGTAAGGTAGAGGCAGTAGAAATTGAGCAAATGGATTGAGTGACATTTATGAGGCAGAATCAACCAGACTGGTATTTTTCTCTTAAATCCCACATCCAAAGTTGAATCTGAAATCTCTAAATGGAGATTTTGGAGGGACAAGGAGCACATTCCTTACCCTCAACCAGTTTACAGAGACAGAAAAAAACAGATCATTGGTATAGGCTATGAAACCTACTTGCATGGGATACAATGGGAGAAGCACGTAACCCAACCTGGAGCTGTTTCCGAAAGATGAATGAGAGGCTGCCAAATCAAGAGAGGTGGGAAAGTCATTCCAGAGGGCAAAAGCATGGAGGCATGAAACGAGATAGAACAAGAAAACTGGTGCTACAAATGTGTGACATAGGAGAAGAGAAAAATAATGGTATTTGACAACCATAATTTCAAATAGAACCTCAGCAGGTGAGTTCCTATAGAAGGGAGAGTAGGGAAGGGCGACTTGAAAGTAACCCCCCTCCAGCTCACCCCTCCCCACTGCCCTCAGGGCCTCATTATCAAGATGAAAGCATTGTTTGGGGATACTCTCTTTCATCTAGATGGCTCAAGCAGGAGCATTTTCAATTAGTCTGTTGGAAATACTGCATGAAAGAAGTACCCTTAGCATAACAAAGGGGGAGGTATTGTAAAATACCAGGAGAATAAAGAGGGTATAAAGTGCAGAAAAATTAATTATCTCAGGAGGGAAGTGTGTTTGCTCATAAGCATCCTTCAATGGCAAGGAAAAGCAGAAAAGTCATCGGCTATAGACATTATTGTTGGGAGGAGTAGGGAGGAAGAAAAGAGAAAGTAAAAGAACTCAACATTCAGTTCTTTTCAGTCCTTTGGATCAGAGCAACCCCGAAGCCCACCCGTCACCCCAGGGAACTGTAAGTCTCATTAGATCAGCCACCATTGAAATCCAGTTGATGCTGTACAAAATACATGGGGGAATAGGTGTAAAATTGAGAAACATGAGAAACTGAAGGTGTAGGGTGATGAGAAAAGTAGGGTGCATTTTCGGCTGAAGGAAAGGCTCAAAGTATAAGGGGAAGACTGAGAATTCTGATATGAGGCTAATAGGTGAGGTTATGCAATATTTATCCCATTGTATTATAAGTATGTGAATATGTTTTAAAACTATTATAACCATGTTTAGTTATAAGGAATCACTGGGTCTTCTTTCTTCTCAAAGTAGGCAACCAGTGTTAAATAACAAACAAAGTAGGGAAACATACAAGCTCACTAAAGTTTAGTAACAACCTAACAAAATAAGAAACTATGAATGCTTTAGTAATTGAGCTTTAAGAATCAATCTATGGACTCTGAGAAACAAACTGAGCGTTCTAGAGGGGAGAGGGGTGGGGGATGGGTTAGCCTAGTGATGGGTATTAAAGAGGGTGCGTACTGAATGGAGCACTGGGTGTTATACGCAAACAATCATGGAACACTACATCAAAAACTAATGATGTAATGTATGGTGATTAACATAACATAATAAAATTTTTTTAAAAAGCTAAAAAAAAAGACTCAATCTAGTAAATTCAAAGGTTCACCTTAACAGTTTCAACAGAGGTGAAATGCTATAAGGACTGGCTCTATGAAAATATTCTCTGAAGCTGATGGCCAAAACCCTTAATCCATCTTAACTGAGTCCATTCAGGAGACTTTAAAAATAAATGTAATACAGTATATTTTAATTTTATTATTCCTATAACATTTAGATGCCTTTTACTTTTTTTTTTAGATTTTTTTTTAAAGATTTTATTTATTTATTTGAGAGAGAGAGAATGAGAGAGAGAAAGCACATGAGAGGGGGGAGGGTCAGAGGGAGAAGCAGACTCCCCGCCGAGCAGGGAGCCCGATGCGGGACTCGATCCCGGGACTCCAGGATCATGACCTGAGCCGAAGGCAGTGGCTTAACCAACTGAGCCACCCAGGCGCCCCCAGATTTTTTTTAATATTATGTTAGATGCCTTTTACTTTAAAAAATGTTTATTTTATAAACAAAACAAAACAAATGCCTTGAGGGCATTGACGAATTCTAGCATTTCCCCCTGTCTATTCCTATCCAGATTTGTCAAATAAAAATATTTTTAAAAAACTCTATATATAGTGGCACCCAGCTGTCTCAGTTGGTTAAGCGTCCAACTTTTGATTTCAGCTCAGGTCTTGACTTCATGGTTAAGAGTTCAAGAAGACCTGCACTGGGCTCCATGCTGGGAATGGAACCTACTTATTAAAAAAGGGGGGGGAAAAAGCTCTCTCTCTATATTAATATTTTTCATTTAGTTACTCCAAAAAGAAATTATTTTTATAGTATTAGTTACCTTTTACTGTAATATCATGCTAATTATTAAATTTATATTTGCTGATGTTTTAAAATGATGGTGCCAAATAAATTAACCTAATATTTATGATATTTAAACTACTTAATTGTCTATTAATTTCATGAAAAAAATTTTTAGACTTAAGATTACGGGCCTATATTTTAATTTTCAACAAAACATGCATAAGTAAGGATGTTATTAATAGATTTCTTAGGCAACAAAAATAATTTGTTATGGGCTTTCTCAAAAGCTAAGCTGACAAGTGAACTAGACTGGTCCCAGCTCATAGGCTAGCAAATCATGTGGTAAGTTACTGACTTAGACTTTACCAAAAATTTGCCCAAAGCTTAGCTTTGTTCGTGCATGTATTCACTCAATCGTGGGTTCCGGGTAAAAGATATTGTGCTGGCTGCTGGGAAAACTAGCCACATTTCCTTCAAAGTGCTAGGGTTTTTCATGACTACATGCTTCTGCATCTAATATTCTTCCTGAAATGACTTTCTCCTTTCACTGTGGAGTGAGTTCCTACCCAATTTCTAGTTCTCTCTAGAAGCCTTCTCTCTCTTACAGACAGATGAACTCAATCGCTTCTTTATGCTTTGGCACAAATCTGATACATGCCTCTGTGATAGCACTTCTTACACTGCACTGTAACTCGGTGGTGGTTGTTACCACTGCCATTACTTTTATTGTATTCACATGACTTGATTCCCAACTACACTTTGAATCTTTTCATGGTAAGACATCCATCTAATCCATCTTCAGCTTCCTAGCATTTACTTAGTAAGTGAATGAATCCATCAATAAACAATAGTAGTTATAAAAAATATAAAGGGTGATATAACAAACATTCATGTACCCACCACCCACCCACCTTAAACAATATTACCGATAGAGTCCCATCTCCCCAGGTACCCTACCCTAATTCCATTATTTTCCTTACACACTGGAGATATCCACCAACCTGAGCTTGATGTTTATCAAGCCTATGCATCTCTTTAGGCCTCCATGTATATATCCTTAAAAACATATGCATATATCTGTAAAAATATATGTGGTTGATATTCATAATTTAATATTTATAGACATCCATTTATTCATGTATTATGCTATAGTTAACTTTTTTGCTTAATTTTATATATGTGATACTTATATTTATCACATACATGTGATATTTGTGCAGCTTGATACTTATAACTATCATCTATTTATTTTTAACAGTTAATATTCTTTTTTTTTTAAAGATTCTTTTAATTTATTTTAGAGAGAGAGAGAGCACAGGGGGAGAAACGGGGGGAGGAGAAGAAGGGGGAAGAATCTCAAGCAGACTCCACCCTGAGGACAGAGCCCAACACAGGACTTGATCCCATGACCCGAGATCATGACCTGAGCCGAAACCAAGAGTCAGGTGCTTAACCAGTGGAGCCACCTAGGTGCCCCAGTTGTATAATATTCTACTGATGTACATACCACAATTGTTGAGTAGTGTTCCATGATATGGCCACAATATAGTTTGCTTATCCATTGACCACTTGAAGGATATTTTGGTTGTTTCTATTTTTTGTTATATATAATAAGCCTATATAAAATCCATGTTTTTGTTTGTGTGGACATATGTTTTCATTTCTCCTGAGAACAAGAATAGAATAGCTGGGTCATATGGTAAGTGTATATTTATCTTTATGAGAGACTGCCAAACTTTTTTCTAAAGTAGCTGTACCATTTTGTGTTTCCATATTAATATATACATTTTTTTTCTTTTGAAATTAATCTAACCCAGACTATGGATGAGGTATGGACCTAACTTTATTTTGTTTTCCAGATGGTTATCCAGTTGTCGCGTCACAATTTATCGATATACATGTGTTCCCTGATGATCTGAAGTGCCATCTTTATCATATTCTAAAGCTCTATATCTATTTGCATCTATTTTTTTACTTATGCTGCTTCATTGATAGCTCAATATGATGTATGAAAAATGACTCATGTTCCCATAGCACACTTTTAAAATTATTGAGGCTTTATATTTTAAAACACAGAAGGGCTAATTCTCTATCACTGATCTTCCTTTTAATTTTTTGCTTACTTTTCCATTATCAATTTTAGAGTCATTTTATCAAGTTACAAATAATTTCTTTTTATTTCTTGGGGAAAGTTTTTATCTATATGGTTCTTAGCCCTCCTATCTAGGAATATTATTTTCCTTTATATTCATTCAAGTCTTCATGTATAGTTGTGACCCTTGTCAACTGCCAGAACTCTCCATCATCTGGCTCTTCCTTACTTTTTGACCTCTTCATTCTGCTGTTCTGGGATGCTCCAGGCTGTTCAGGTCTCAGAAATGTTATAGATGTTCTTTCAACTATCTCTCATTATTTTTCTTCACATGGCTAATTGCTTTTCGTCATTTCAGATTTGGCTCAAATGACACCTCATCCTAGTGTTTTCCCATCACTGCATTGAAGTAGTGCCATCTCATCCCCGGTCACTTGCTTCCAGATTGTTCTGTTTTATTTTCAGTGTAATGCTTATCACTATCAGAAACATGGTCATTCATTTCCCTACCTACTTATTTTCCAACCCCACTAATCAGTTTAAGCTACCACGACAGTAGGGACGCTGTCTTCTGGCTTTCTGCAGGGTCACCAGTGCTGGGAACAGAGCCTGGCACTTAGTAGGTGTGCAGCACATATTAAGTGAATGAATGGATGGCCTTTTATCAGCTCCAACAACTGTCTTCACGCTCTTGCTACTACTACTTACGCAGACTGTTTGGGTGGATTTCCTACTTGAAATTACTTGACTGCCTGAGAAAATCAGTGAAGTAACAACTTGTGACTCTTCCAACTGAGCACCAGACTCAGGGGTCAGTGGAGCGAGATCCTCTCTGCTGCTCCTCTCTCTCCCTCCCGTCTCTCAATCTAGTCTTCGCTGTGTTGATATGACTGACAGGACCACCAGCTGTGACTCCTTGAGGCAACAGAGTAAAAGGCCCGAGCAGAATACATGCTCACAACCGCAAAAGGCACAGTTTGCTCTCTGTAATTCAGCTCTTTACAACTGGAAGTAACTAATCAGAAAATGATCTGGAATAGTCGTTTCCATACCTGGCTGATAATATGAGTCGCCCAGAGTGTTTTCACTAATATTGCCATTTGAGCCTCACTCCGGTCCTACTGAATTAGAACCTCTGCAGCTCAAAACCACGCAGAGAGCACCCACCAGCCTCACGCTTGTGGGACTCTGATATTCCTCAGTGTTGGGAACTACTGTAAGCCGGACCAGGAAATTGACCAAAGTAGAAGATGCGTGTGATCGGTGTGAACTTTTGATAATGGCCCACACATGTTCAGTGTTGATGGGATTGCTAAATTGATGATAAAACAACAAGCTTAAGTTCTAACTTGATTTAATACTCTACATGAATGAAAAAGTTCTGTGGAATCTGTACGATGCCCACAGATGAGAATAAACCTTTACAACACAATATAATGAATTCTGCTACTTTCCTGACCTGCCTGCTCTGGGACCAAAAAAAAATTTTTTTTTTTTTTTTTTTGCTTAATTCAATGTCTACAGATGTGTTGCTAGTTAGAATTGCAGGCTCCTGAGGTTCATGATAGAGATGTTGAGTCAGAATCTCTGAATATGGAACCCGGGAATCTGGATTTTTCTAAAATTCCTTGGATAATCTCTTTTTCACCCTAATATTTGAGAACCATGAAAACATAGGTTTGGGACTTTAGATTATCTGGATTCAAATGGTTTTAGCAGTGTGGCCGTGGATGAGTTTCCTAGCTTTTTCCAACCTCTATTTTCTCATCTGTAAAGTGAGAAATCAGCAGTTCCTACCGTACCTACCTCAAAGGATTATTGTGCAGGATGAGTGCAATGTAAAGTGTTCAGCATAGTGCCTCAAAGAAAACTTGCTCAGCAAATATCAGATCTTAGTTTTATTAACCATTGGCTTTTTGTTTATCTCTACCTGGAAATTTCAATTTGTCCTACAGCAGTTATCTCAAGCAGTGTTCTCAAAATGTGGCCCCTGGACCAACATCATCAACAACCACCTAGAAATTTATTGGAAATAAAAAAATTTGAATATCATCCAGACATACTGGATCAGAAACTCAGTAGGGGGACCCAGTAATTTGTGTGTACCGAGCCCCGCAGATGACTCTGATGCATGCTAAAGTTTGAGGATCACTGACTTAGGGGGGTTTGGTTAATAAAAGGATTAATTGAAAACAACTTTAATTGTACCATGAAATAAACAAAATAGTTTACCAAATAATTAATTTTAAAAGATACACAATCTTTTTCACATACATATCACACATCACCCATCAAACCCCTCTTCCCCCCGCCCCACATACATTCAGTTTAAACTATGAACATTGCAGGTGTGTTTCTCTGACTAATGTTCCAATCCTCACAGCCCCACATCTGCTCTGGTTTTGTTTGGCTTTTCTTTTATTGATACCCTGGCTCTGTGTTATCTGTTGTTGCTCTTCTGTATTCCACACTCTTCTCTATTTTCACAGTAGTGTCCCCCAGAATAATTACTTTTCTGTATCAGATTACCGTATAGGATACACAGGGAGTAGACATTCAAGATAGGCATGATATGAACCCAACTCAGTTTGTTGATGTTGGGCAAATTACTTAGACCTTCAGAATTCTAGGTTCTTCATTAGTTAAAAAGGGAGAATCACACCGCCTTGAAATTTTCTTGTGAAGATTAAATGTAATGTATGTAAATTACCTAGCATGGTGCCTGGCTCATAGTGAGTGCCAAATAAATGGTAGCTAATGACCAGTTGCATGTAAGTTTCAACATTACTCCGAGCTGTAGCTAATGTTAATGCTTTGTATTTTACCAAAAATATATACTGTGCTCTATGTCTGTTTCTATTTGCACAGAAATTTAGAGTGGAGAGGTACAGTTGTCCAATAAATACTCAGTGAACTGTCTATAGATCTCCTAGTTACTGTCAAATTTCACCTGATTATAGCAGCTTGAGGTTTAAGGTTTAGGAGATTCATGCTTACCATGTATAGTATACTGGAGTGAGCAGGAGAAAATTACAGTTGCTTATTGTAAGCTGTGTTTGGAGTCCCTGTCCCCTGATCGTGTTGTCAAATATAAATTGAAAGCCCCTCTCAATGTATTTATGACACAATCTGCCTACAATCTGACACAATTCTACCACTAGTTAGAGTAGAAAGTGATACTCCCTAGAGTCTTTTCTTTATGTTTATAGCATAATCTTCATAGCAGCTGCTTCTTATCTAGGCAGCCAGAAGATCAGTTGCAAAGCATTTATTAGAATATACTTTTGGTCTTGCTCATTTAAGTTGAGGAGGCTGTAGTACTGAGGACCAGATTCCATATATATGTTCTGAAAAAAGCTATAATACTATAATTATAACCTTGAGCCAATTGCTTCATTTCTCTTACTGTCAGAGATACTCAGTTCAGCTTCTTCATTTATAAAATGACTAGGTCAGTTTTAGTAAGTATTCTGTGAGTACTTGAAAATAATATGTGTTCTTTGTCCTGTTTGACATATGTCAAAATTGACATTCAGGCTGGATTTATAAATGTGTTGTTCAGATTTCCTATAGTCTGACTTATTTTTTGGTTTGCTTATTTTATCAACTATAGAGATTGTTAAAATATCTCTTTCCATAAGGTGAATCTACTTTTTAAATTGCATACCAATTTAGAAGTGTTACATATTCTTAGTGGCTTGATTTATCATTATGAAAAGTCCCTCTTTCTGTCTAGTGATGCTTTATGCCTTGAAGTCTACTTTGTATGATACCAGTATAGTTACATATGCTTTCTTTTGGTGAAGATTGTCCTGATGTGTATTTTTTTAAACCTTTGTCCTTTTATTAAAGATGTGTGTCTTGGAAGTAGCATATGATTGAGTTTTGTTTTCAGAGATTTTAATATGCTGTGCTTAGGGGAGGTTTTCATTGTATTGTTCCTGCTTGGGAATTTGAATAGCATTATTATTATTATTATTATTATTATTATTATTATTATTATTAAACATTTTTAAACTTTTAATTGAAGTATAAAACACATAGAGAAAATGGTATATATCTTTGCTGTGCAGCACATGAATCTTCACAAACTAAATACACCTTTGTAATATATAGATCAGAGACCCCAATCAGAAAATATATATATATTGCCCAAACCGTAAGCATCCCTCATGCTCTATTCCAGTTTCTATTCTCCCAAAGTAATCACTCTCTTGATTTCTAACAAATATATTAGTTCTGGTACTTTGTATGGTTCCATATATACAACTTCTTAGCTCTTTGGATTTCTAACTTCCATCAGCATCAAAAGTTTCCCACTCAGCATATCTTCAAATATTGCTTCTGCTACATTCTCTTTAATTCTTCTTCACTGACTCCAGTTATACACATTTTAGATCTTTTTACTGTAGCCTTTCCATTTCAAACTTTTTCCCCTCCGTGTCTCATTTATAATTTCTATTGAATTATCTTTCAGTTCACTAATCCTTTCTTATAATAGATCTAATCCACTGTTAAACCCACCTATTAATTCTTCATTTAGGTTATTGTTTCCACTTTAGGGGGAAAAATCCCCATCATGTTATTTATATTTTAGCATATTAATAATAGTTATTTTAAAGGCCACGTCTAATAACTTGAATATATATATCTTTTGTGTGTTTGTCCCTACTATGTTTTTTCCTTCTCTTTTTCATGTTCATTCTGTTATTTTGTCTTATGAAATACATTGTAAATTTTTACTGAATGCTCCAGATAATTTTTGAAAACATTTAGAGATAATGATGTTACATTTAAGCTAGGGACAGATCCCCTTAATCCAATTGAGAATTGATGTGATTTCTAACTGGATTTTAGTCTCAGTGAGAACTGATCCACTTGTTTATGCACCCTATTAGGGTACAGTCCTCCATTAATTCTAACGGAGAGTCCAGAGTATTTACCAGAGTCTCTGCATCTGCATGAGACATACATTCACATTTTTGCTTGCTCCCAGTCACATAACATTGCCAGAAGCTCTGCCCAGCTTCTCAACCTCTGTCACCTCTAGAGAATGAACAAGTGCCCCAAAGAGAAAAGTGGCCAATGTTGGGCTCATTTCTTTGAATACTTTCATTCCTTCTGGGATTGTGAGCCCTTAAGCTCCTTTTTACATCTCTGATGCTTTCAGATAGATTAAAAACAAAAGAAAAACAACCTTTCTAGTTGTTTTCCAAAGGAGAGTTGGTCGGCAAAATGCCACTCTGCAACTGCTGGAAGCAGAAATCCCTAGTGCCCATTGTGAGAATTTACTTTATTAGCATATAGCCATCTTTACAGGCATTTTTTAGTGCTATCAGTGCAATTAAATGCTTTGAAATTAGATAGCTTTCCCCACTAGAGGCCACCATGATATATTTGCCTGCATGAATCTTTTATCAAAATTGGAAAAAAAATTCTTTTAAAAATTAGGTTAGTGAATGCCCTAAATATTTATTTATCAAAACATCTTAAATAACAATGCAGAACAAAATTACCTATCTTATGGACTCAATTCCCGAGGGCAAAACTTTTACAGAGGCAAATGCTACCACAGCCACCATTTGACTGACTGATTTAACTTAGTGATCCATAAAATAAGATAAAATCTTTTAATTATGTGAAATAAAAATACAGTAGGAAATTGGGTATTTTTCTTTAAAATCCATGTCAAACTTGTATTCTATAAAAATAATTATTCCCATATAATACCCTAACTGAAGATTCATACTTTGATAGAAACTGCTTACATTTTCTTCTTTCTATCATCAAAAAATAGTGAGTCTTATACCTATCTTACAAGATGTGTGTTATAAAAGGCCCAAGAAAATACTTTCATGATGTTTTCAAATCATCTTCTTTCGGGCCTTCAGAGATTGACAGCCTGGAAAGAGGGGAAAATGTAGTGTTCTTTATTTGAAATTAAATAGAACACCTTAGAATCTCTGAAATTGTCAGGAGGCTTTGTGAAAAGACATTCTTATGCAGGCAACTGCAAGTCCATCTGTTGTTTTAATTTGTCTCTCTAATAATTCCCAGGAGTTTCACTTGGTTTGAATATTGGAATAAACAGAAATGAATCAGGTCGTTTTCTTTTAATACTAATCCAAAAATTCAATGTGGTATATTAACCATCACCTACGTCCCTTCAAGGTTGTTTGATTTCATCAACCTTCACAATATTCCAATTAAATACAAGTATATTCATTTTATCATTTGTACTTGATTTCTTTAGATAATCAAACTCTGCAATTTTTAGTGATTTTAGATGCAGATGCCATTATAATTTGTAGAATGTTTTGTCTTTTAAAACAATGTCACATATTTCGATAATATAGCAGTACAAAATATTTGTTATTTGTCATAGGACTGGAACCATCTATTTTTATTATTGTGTTTTATAATTTGATTTTAAAAATCTTCAATATAATTATAATAATCTTAAAAAACCATTTAGCTGTGTTTCATCATTATATCTTGTGACTTGGAAAATATGTCATAATCCCAAAGTTGTCTATACAGAGATTATATAATGCCACTCATATGTGATGGATATTATCAGTAAATTATATATGTTATTTATTTTTCTACAAGTACACTTGTTATTCTGTTGAGAGGTCTGCAGCACTTCTTCAACAATGAATTTAAATACCTTTTCTTCTCTGATTATGATCAAGTACCCATACTCAAGTTCTTTGGGCCACAAGTCAGCGCCCAGTGGTGGGGGGGCGGGGAATGCTAACTGTAAGCCACAACAGATCTACCTTTGATTTGATCTTCACACCCCTGTTCAGCTAGAATAATTATCTTCCTGCTACTTCCAGGTATAAAGACCTAATCCAAGTGCCAAATGAAGGAAAGAAAACCAGGTGAATGTGCAGAGGAACAGATGGTCCTCCTTTCTCCCTCTCCCTTGCTTACCCCTTCCACCCCTGTCCCCACCACCAGCCCCACTCTGTGGAAGAAGTGCCATTGCCAAATAAGTCTTTGCAAGGAAATGAAGAAGCAAGGGGAGCTGATCAGATTGCACAGTCAAGAACCAAGAGTCAAAAGTCACGAGTCTGAGGTTTCAAGTCTGGCTTAGTAGAGAGGAAAACCCAACTTTTGAACTCACTCTTTGCATTTTTTCATGGCACCACCTTTATTCAGGTCCAGAAACTTAGAATGTTACGAAGAGGGGGGGAAAGAGAGAGGGTGAGAAAGAGATATATAAAAAATTGCAAGTTGTAGGCACCAAAGGGGAGACGAGAGAAACTACGTGACTTGAGGAATCAGGCATTGGTCACACAGAGTATTGATGAACGCGGAGTGTGTGTGCACAGGAGTATTCGTTTTCTTTAGTTAAATGGATAATTTCCAGTAAATTATCATATTGATCATTCAGAGATGTGATATGATATTTTAGAATACACTGCTATGGGCTAGGCAGTAGGAGACGTTGTGAGTGACGCCGCACTTAGGGATAGCAGGGCTCTGGACAGCCCCGTACCAGAAGCATTCGGCAGAGGCAGAATGATCATAGCTTCTAATGTGCCAGTATTGGAACAGAGGAAGTTCAATTAGAAAGGAATTAAGTTAACAATGTATTGACTGAGGGAAATATTCGGCATTAATTGGGTGAATTTCTGAATGAGAAAGCTGGGTACTGCAACTGTTTGTCGAAGGAGTGCATGTAAGCTTTGATTTGTCTTTGCTGTGTCTGAAATTGCCGTGATCTGTTCACAGCAGATTTAAATGAAGCTCACATAAGGGAGCATTCGCTTCGAGCCGCAGGAGAAAGGGAAACCTATTGGAAGAGGATACTTTCTGTGAGTTGGGCATTTGGAGGCCAGGGAGAGCCAAGTAAATAGAGGGACTAAAAGAACATTATAAACAGAGTCCAGTAATATAAGCCCAACTGCAGTGATGACAAGCTCAATGTTCCCAAAAGAAAGACCAGTTTAATTGGTGGGGAGGTAATTGGAAGGGTAGTTTACTTCCTGGTTACAAACTGACCTTAACATTCTAGTGACAAGTCTGCGTTTCCGGCTTTTGGAGATGGGGAGCTTCAGCACACTTTTTGAGTAGAAGCCTATGACTGAAAGGTTATTTAAACATTAAATTGATGATGCATTCTTGGATGGCACAAAGAAGGAAAATTAGTACAAACAAAATTCCACTTATGAGAATATTGTGGAAGTCTGAGGGATGTGGGCTTAATTAAGGTGAGGCTTGATTACTGCCATAAAATAGGAAGGAAAGGATGCAAGAGAGAGACAAGAAGTGAGAAGCAACAAGCTTTGTTGTCTGAATAGATCTGGATGGAAAGGTTGAGGGAAAACAGGTAGAATATGCTAAAGCAGAGGACAAAAAACCAGGTGCGGGCACAAGGTGCCAGGATTTTTGTTGTTGTTGTTGAGGGAGGGTGTGTGCATTCTCCCTTTGATGAAATGACTCCTTTTTGTCTTATGTACATATATTCCCTGAAGGCCGCAGAGTGGGCATAATCAGCTCTAAGGTTTCAAGGTTGTGAGATTAGCAAAAGCACCTAGTAATTCTGCACTAGGTGAAGGGAGCGTATAAGAAAAGACACATGTTGCATTTTCAAATGCTGGGGGGGAAAATCTTTAAAAACCCATTTACTTCTCATTTTATATGCTCTTGGGTCAGTTCTGTTCTTTAATTCTCTAGGTCAACAGAAATAGGCAAGTCAGTTTCAGTTTGATTTCTAGTCAGTTTCACTTTTTGTATTTCCATGCACAAGCCTGAAAAAGAGCAGCTTATGGATTTTTTGGTCAAATAATCCATACAACATATCATATTTTGTACCATTGTGTATAGCACCTCTTGTCTACAGCTCTCGGGGCTCTTTTCTTTTTCTTTTCCCTTTTTTTTTTTTTTAAGATTTTATTTATTTATTTGACAGAGAGAGACACAGCGAGAGAGGGAACACAAGCAGGGGGAGTGGGAGAGGGAGAAGCAGGCTTCCCGCCGAGCAGGGAGCCCGATGTGCAACTTGATCCCAGGATCCTGAGAGCATGACATGAGCCCAAGGCAGCTGCTTAACGACTGAGCCACCCAGGTGCCCCTCAGGGCTCTTTTCAAGTGACTCACTGCTCGAGCAGATGGTTCAGGCTGCACTCTTGAACTGCACTATCTGCCTCTTAAAAACATCATTTCAGATGATACGTATGATAATCTAGAATATTCTGCTCATGTCAAATCCTGTGCACTTTCTGGTTGTGTGAGTTCTTTAAAAACCGAACTTCAAATTTGCAAGTTAGCACTTCAGGTTTTTTTCATAGTTTTCTCACACTCCAGCTCTGGGCCAGGTCTTTTTACATGCAGGTTAATGTATCATGGAAATTCATTCATTGAACCAAAAAATCGTAAGCTTTTTAGGGCTTTGAAAAAAGTCTGAAACAACCTCAATGTACCCATCGATGTCCACATGAGTAATCTGAGCTACAGAGGAAATTCAATGACTTGGCCAAGACTAACACGATTTGTAACAGGGTCCAGGGTCTGGACTCTCTGCTCTGTGGTTTTGTATACCACCAGTCAACTAGACAAATCATTATGGATAATCATAATTTCTTTTTCACATGTTAAGGCTTTCTGATGCAGATGGATACTGTTCCCAGAACTCCCCAACCCAACCACATGGCATTTCTGACTCTGAGTTAGTGAAAAAGGAACCTGTCAAGCTAATGAACTGGAACCACCTCTCAGGCTATGGGAAGGTGTCAGCATGAGCCACTCTGGCATGTTCCACCAGAACATGTGCAGAATTTCACATGGAGTCCCTTGACACATTTTTACTCCTTGGTTCATCATTTTGTGCTCTTCTCCCAGTTACAGTGGTGAACCCTTGAAGGCTGTTATTAAGATATGGGCAGGGGAAAGAGAGATGCTTAGTAAGTTCTGAATTTAGTAATACTGATGAATCACAGACCTGTACCCCTGAAACAAATAATACATTATGTGTTAATTTTAAAAAAACATAAAAAAATAAGTTCTGAATTTAGTATAGAATTTATACTAGAGGGAGGGGCACCTGGGTGGCTCAATCAGTTACACATACGACTCTTGGTTTCGGCCCAGGTCATGATCTCACGGTTGTGGGATCAAGCCCCAGATCAGGCTTTGCACTGAGCATAGAGTCTGCTTCAGATTCTCTTTCCCTTCTCCTCCGCTCTCCCTGCCGCTTGCTCACACCCTCTCTCTAATATTTAAAAGGAAAAAAAAAAGGGAAAGAATTTAGGCTAGAGGAACAAAAAGAGTCCAAGTCAGCTCAAAAGTGATGGGGGTCCACATTACTAAAATAATCAGCATTTATTGAACTGCTACTATTAAGCATCAAGTACTGATGTACTTTCTTTTTTTATTTTAAACTTCAATTTATTTAAGTTCAATTAGTTAACATAGAGTGTATCATTAGTTTCAGATGTAGAGTTCAGTTATTCATCCATTGCATATAACGCCCAGTGCTCATTGTATCACGTGCCCTCCTTAATGCATATAGAACTTTACTGAATCCTCACAGTAGCCCTTAGTGGCTCTCTTAGTTCAGGTTCCCCTAGACTGTGACAGTGAGGCAAGTATTCAGTGCAAGCAGTTTATCTGGGAGGTGGTCCCGGGGAACACCAGTAGATGAGAAAGGGGGTGAGAGAGAATGGAAAGAAGCCAACAAAAAGTGCCTGAAACTACAGATTATGATTAAAGATGACAGGAACTTAATCTCTGACACTTCTGGCCTGCTGCACACACAGCCAGAGCAGTTTTGGTGATCAGAGAAAGCCCTTAGGCTTTTTTCCCCATAGTTCTTGAGGCTGGAAGTCCAAGGTGAAGGTGCAAGTAGGGTTGGTTTCTCCTGAGGCCTCTGTCCTTGGCTTGTGGATGACGGCCTTCTCACTGTCCCCACGTGGCCTTTTCTCTGTGTACGCACATCCCTGGTGTCTCTTTCTCTAATTATAAGGACCCCGTCAGATTGGATTAGGGTCCATCCATATGATCTCCTTTAACCTTAACTGTATCTTTAGAAGTCCTTTCTCCAAATACAGTCACATTGGGGATTATGGCTTAAATCTATGAATTTGGGAGGAACACAGTTCAGTCTATAACTTCACTGAATCCCTTATGATTCAAATGAACTTGTCTAAAAATATGCATGTCCTTACTGATACTGTTCACTCAGATAAGCTTGGAGCTTTCCCTTTGAATTTGTCACACCCAGTTATAATGTGCATATACATTTCTATTCACGATTACCCTGTTGTGGCGGCACAGCTGAAATCAGCACTTTGCAAGGTAGGGATTTGCGACTCTAGGAGAAAACAGGACTGAATGCAATGCTGAAGTACGTCAGGAAGGTAAATGCTATTAAATATTCGTAGACATACGTGACTGTCTACCAATGGAGACCAATTTCGAATATGAAAATTAGTTAAGTTCTTGCAGACTAAAGGAGAACAGAAGGAAATCTGGGAGAACTTCTAAATTCTATAATGCATTCCTGCTGATCATTGAAAATCCCATTGGCTTCATAGAAAATTATAGAGCCAAGCAATAACACTAAATTGTAAGCAATATTCCTTGTGATAATAATTAATATAATTATTCAGGTAACTGCTGTCAAAGTTTAGAATATGGAGATTAACAGGGAACAATGGGCACAAAATAAGAATTACGAAAATATGTCGAAGCTGACAAGAGTCGACTTCAATTTGCTTCACAAAGCTACCTGACCATGAAAGATACATTACAGTAGGCTGAAATCTGTTAATAAGTTTTTCTTGTGCAAGCCTGTTGAAGTATTTCAACATTTTTTTTAATGTCAAATAAAAAAGCATACACATCTAGAAATATTAAGGACCTGAGTCATGGTGACATGATGTTTTGGTTTCTAAGACACAGTTTTACTTCACTCCTAAGAAAATTTTCTTAGAATGAAGCTTTCTTATAAAAGAAGATTGAGCCTCGTATTGAATAATGCTTGTAAATATTTACCAGTCATAGTAAGACTAATTTTTAGTTCCTGTAAACTGGGTACATGAATGGATTTCCATATAGAACGTAATTCTTTCCTCCTGCCATTAGCCGTTATCACACAAGACACACCAGCCTGTGTAAACCGAAATAGATTTGCTTTGGCCTAGATTTGAAGAATTTGAGACTTCAAATAAAATATAGCACTTTGCAGCTAAAAATAACTTTGAGATTATATTGTCTCTTCTCCCTTTGGTGAGGCACTGTGCAATTTTGCATCGATGTCATGGTCATGGAACTTCATGAGTCCAGTAAAAGAGAACTAACACTGGACAGTCAGGAACTCTGAGATATAGCTCTGGCCTTTCTACTTGCTTGGCTAAGTAAAATTATATAAGGTATTCATTGGCTGGTGGCCCTGTCAGTCTGGTTCATCTGCCATCAGGCAAGTGTGAGCTCAAATCCAGGCTCTCCGATTCATCATTTGGGGATCTTGGGTAAGTTTAACCTTCATTGGGATAAAGAAAGATATGGTAGGGCTCAGTCTGTTTTATAGATTGTCCTCTAGAGAATATGTTGATGTTCATTTGCTCTTGTAAAAGAACACAAGTTTAGAGTTCAAATAGTAAAAATTTTTATTTTTTAAAAAATTCACAATGGGTAAAATAATTTTACACTGTAGCTGTAATAACCTCCCAGCCAGACCCACTGATTTCTAATATTGCCAAATAGGGCCTTCTAAAGTCAGGTTAATAGACCTTCCTTCCTATGGTAGGTGGTTTTACCAGTCAGTTTTGACTAGGCTGAAGTACCCAGCTATTCAATCAAATACCAATCTGGGTGTTGCTGTGAAGGCATTTTGTACATATGGTCAATATCTACAATCAGCTGACTTTAAGGAAAGGAGATTATACTTGATCATCTGGATGGGTCTCATCCAATCAGTCAAAGGCATTAAGGGCAAAATTGACATTTCCCCGAGGAAGAAATTCTGCCTGTGAACTGCAGTACCAGCTCCTGCCTGAGAGTGTCCAGCCTCTTGGCCTGGTCTATAAATTTCAAACTTTCCAACCCCCATCATCATGAAAGCCAATTCTTGAAACAAATCTTTTTATATCCTACTTTATTAGCCTACTTGTTCTGTTTCTCTCGTTGAAACCTGACTAATACGGCTCCATGAACTGGGCCTTAGGAGCATATAAATTAATAAGAAGTAAATCTCAAATTCAGATGTAACAACAGTGGAGGAGATGATCCTGTGGGAAGATGAGCATGCTCTCAACAGAAGCAGATGGGGAGGGAATGGGAAGGCTGAGATTACTGAACAAGAGCTGAGTGCCAATAAAGAGGGGCTACTGTGGAGAAGAATGTGTTTGTGTGTGTGTGTTAGTGCCCTGAATTAAATAGTGTCCCCCAGAATTCACGTGTTCCCAGAACCTCAACCTGTGACCTTATTTGGAAATAGGATATTTAGAGATGTAATTAAGACTCTCAATGGGGGGCGCCTGGGTGGCTCAGTTGGTTAAACGTCCAACTTTTGATTTGGGCTCAGGTCATGATCTCAGGGTCATGAGATCGAGCCCTGGGTCGGGCTCTGTGCTGGGCATGAAGCCTGCTTAAGATTCTCTCTGTCCCTCTGCCTCCCCTCCCCTGCTTGTGTGCTCTCTCTCTCTCTTAAAAAAAAAAAAAAAAAAACGAATCTCAGAGTAAACTCAACCTGGATTTAGAGTGGGCCCTAAATCAGATGACTGGTGTCCTTATAAGAGAGAGGACACAGGGGCGCCTGGATGGCTCAGTCGGTTAAGCGACTGCCTTCAGCTCAGGTCGTGATCCCAGGGTCCTGGGATCGAGCCCCGCGTTGGGCTCCCTGCTCGGCGGGAAGCCTGCTTCTCCTTCTGCCCCTCCCCCTGCTTGTGTTCCCTCTCTCGCTGTGTCTCTCTCTGCCAAATAAATAAATAAAATCTTTTTTTAAAAAAAGAGAGAGGACACAGAAGTACAGGCCCACAGAGCAAAAGGCCATGTGAAGACAGAGGCAGAAACCAGACTGATGGGGCCACCAGCCAATGAATGCCTGGAGCCACCAGAAGGTGGAAGAGACAGCAGGGATTCTTCCCTAGAATTTTCAGAGGAAAGGCCTTGTTGACACCTCGATTCCAGACTTGTGGCCTCCAGAACTGTGAGAGAAGGAACTTCTGGTTTTTTAAGCCACCCAGTGTGTGGTACATTGTTGCTGCAACCCTGGGAAATGAAGACAGTTCACATGATGCGTTCAAACTGAGCGAGGGCCCTTGCAGTGTCCTTTGAGAGGACAGTTGAATAAAACACAGAGGCCCAGCAATGTCAGATTCTGATCTACAACGCACAGGAAGCACCATTGACATGCACATCTCTTCCAAGGAATGATGCTCTGGTCGTGAGCATCTGCTGCCTCAGGACCAGGAATGGAGGAACAGAGAGAGAGAGAGACGATTGATGATCATTCTCTTTTTCTCTCTCTCTGTTTATATTTGAGACAAAACATAAATAAAATATAAATATATGTTAACACACATTTATTTAAATTGATACTCTTGTTTATTAAGCACCTATAAGCAAATCTGTTCTTGGCCCTTGGTAAGGATTGCTTAATTCCAGTGAAACACACAGTTCCATGTTATGGGTCCAGTTCCCCTGAAAGCAGACTCTTAGATGGAGATTGGCCTACAGGAAGTTGCTAGGGAGGGCTTTTGGGATTCACACCTGAGGGGGAGGAAGAGTAAAGGGAACAGGATTAACAGACAGGGAAGTTGGTGTGTCACATAGTCGCAGCCTGGCCTCAGTCAACACCACCACTCCACAGGGAGCTTGGAGACTGAAATGGGTCTTGAAAATTGGCCCATACGTTCTTTGGATACGGGCTGACCCCATTCAGTTTCAGCAATTCTTGAGGGCAGTGGCTGGGAGAGTAAGACGTTCGGTCTTCAAGAGGGATCTCAATGGGCAGTACAAGATCCTTTACAGCAGGTTGCTGAGGAATGGAAAAGTCAGTCTCTGAATTAAACGAGGTAGAAAACCATCCTATAACATTTAACCCAAGTCATCGGAGACTTTTCACTTATAAAATAGGTGAGATAATAAATCTAAGTTAGAGATTGTATATAAAAACACTTAACATATTGCCTAGTATATAACAGCTAATAAAAGCTAATTTTACTGAAATTACTTGTATCAGTACAAGTTTTTCAGACACATGACAAGGGAACCCTCTCTTGAAGGGACCCTGAGATCCAGTGAAGGACTGAAAGCTTTAGGAGACCCAATACAGCTTCTGGTTCTGTGTAGCACTTTCACTTCCTTCATGGGTCAGTGTCCTAATCATTCTTCGGATCTTCAGTTGTAAGATGGAGGCTTGGGGGGTATCTGGGTGGGCTCAGTCAGTTGAGCATTAGACTGTTGATTTTGGCTCGGGTTATGATCTCAGAGTCATGTGATGGAGCCCGGGGTCTGGCTCCACGCTCAGCGGGGAGTCTGCTTGAGATTCTCTCTCTCCCTCTCCCTCTCCCTCTGCCCCTCCCCACCTCTCTCAAATAAATAAATCTTAAAAAAAAACTGGAGCCTTGGAATACAGATAGCTACAATGCATTTTAACTCTAATATTCCAGGACTTGAGGATTCACAAATTCCACTGAGCAGCTAAATGTCAGGCTGATATCTGTCTCATAGTTAAATGGGAGCAAATGCTAGCCTGGACAGTGGAACCTACACCTGGTCCGGTAGGAGAAACCTGTAGTCTATAGGTTAAGAATAGTCAAATTGCCTCATTTTAATCCTGGTTCTACTTAGTAGTTGTGTGACCTTGGGAAAGTTATACACTGTCTGCCTCGCTTCTCTCATATACAGAATGGGAGTAATAATAACATCCCTGACTGTGTAGGGTTGTTATAAGGTGTAAATGAGTTAATACATGTACGACATTTGGAACAGTGCCTGGAACATTCTAAGCCCCCCACAAATGTTAGACATTATTATTGTTGTCTGATTTTTGTTAAGACCACGTAATCCCCCAAATTCAATCCCACCCATTCCGAACAGCCTGGAGAGTGAGAGGGGACAGTTTGTCTTTTTCTGAATGTTAGTTTGACGATAAGTGCATTCATGAAATTCGCATTGTTTTTATAACCATTTGTTCAGACCATCCTCCCCTCGGGACTATAAATTAGGAAGCAAAAGAACAAGGTCATCTTAAACGGGAAAAAATTTTACAAGAAATCACTTGCAGTTGCTAAGGAGCAAGAGACCAATACCTTTTTAGCTGTTAATGCAAATTCCCCACACAATGGATGTTCACTATAATGGCCTCCTTCCATCTCAATATGATATTCATTAAAGTGTTTTAAGAGGTTATAGAAAATTTTGAAGAAGGCTTTATATAGAAAGTTAAATTTAGAGTGGATTTTTGGGAGGATTCTTTTTAAGTCATTGTTGGCATTTCATTGTTGTTTTCTTCATTAGCAAGGTCATTTACCTGAAAATGGGATCCTGCACACTAATGGCTTGTTTGTCCCTGTTGCTTGTCTCCTGCTCCAAATCCCCCTCCATTGTGTGAGAATTCACAGTGTGTCATAGAGAGGTTGATGCTCTCAAATGCCTGTTCGCACAGAGGAAGGCACAAAAAAAGCATGTGAGATGAGAGGCAAATGAAGAAGGTGTGGACTTGATTATCTTATGTTTCAAGAAAACTTTGGATATCCCACTATGGTTTTTTCTACACAGTTTAGAATTCTAAAGGCAGAAGAGGACTGTAAATTTCACAGAGCTGAATATTGTTTTGATTACTATTACTCGAGGAATGAAATTTCATTGAAACATTAGTGAGCTTAAAATCAAAAGACTTGAAGCATTGAGAGAATTAAGTATTTAGATTTTCTTTATTTTTTAATTTTGAAAGGTGTGCTATGTACGTGTATCTCCTCCATCCCTCTGGCCCCTCCCCTTCTTATCCACCAGCCCTAAAATACCTCCCTCCCTTCACCATCCCCGCACACACACCCAAAGAAAGCATGCCAAGTTGGTTTTGCCATTAACCAGGTTGGGGACTTTAGCAAACCTCTTTACCTTTTTGAGATTTCGGCTGCAAAAATATGTTGGTGGAGACGTGTGTTCATCCTGCTATCTCGAATCTTCCGCTTTACCGTTCTAAGATTCTTATTTAACTTGGCTTTGTTTGAACAAAGAATCAGACACTACAGCTTCCCTGTCCTTTCTCCTCCTTTTTAACTTATTCTGCACACACTGTGCATGTCCCCAGACTAGGCACTATGTAGACAGTTGAATCAATGAAGAGAATTCCCTGCTTATGATAAAAAAATACACCTTGCGATACAAGGTAGAAAGCAGTAGTGACCAAACAGAGCTCAGAACTGCAGGGAGATTTGATCACATGGAAGAGCCAAGTTATTTTTAAAATCATAGATCCTTATTACTATCATATACCTTATTAGTAAATGGGATTGGCTCTCCTGTAGGTATTTATGATCTCATGTATGTCTGCTATCATTCCATAATGGCTGGCCTTAACTAATGGGAGGACTGCATTTCCCAAATGATTTTACCTTTCAATATGTAAGTTTCTTGAAGATCCCCCCCCATTCCACCTATTTTATATTTATAATTGCTGACCGTTCTATATGTATAAAAGTAAAATGATAAAAATTATGTATCTTAATACAGCTTATCATTTTGTTTCTTCATTATGTGTCCATTTAATTCATAAAATTTTGAATGCTATAATTGCAATAAACTCTTAATAAAATATATATGGTTTAAGGGATTATTGCAATTAAATATATATATATGAATAATTCAGCTTCCTGTTTAAAAAGTAATTTGGGCTTTTAGAAAAATCTAAGATCTGCATTGCTACTAATAATTTAGGATTCAAATTTTAACATAATCTATATGAAAGTAAGTTATGTTTGTAGAATGAGCACATACATCAATACAGTTCAGTGATTTTCACAAAAAGGGAATATTTGATAAATGTTATTTTTTAAAAATCATTTCGTGTTATAATTAGAACTTCATTGAAGTTTTCCCTCACATTGACCTTTAACATGAACAGTTGTCTTCTGATTAGTTCAAACATTTATATTTTATTTACTCAAAACAAGAGGACAAATGAAGGGGCACCTGGCTGGCTCATTCAGTAGACCGTGCAACCCTTGATCTCAGGGTCATGAGTTCAAGCCCCATGTTGGGCGTGGAGCCTACCTAAAAAAAACCAACAAAACAAAACAAAAAACCCAGCAGGACAAGTGAGATCTTTCTTGGAGGAAAGGAAGGACAGGGTTACCGATCTAGTAGCTTCTTATTAGAGGAATGGGATTTTCTTCATAATTAATATGTGAGAAAAGAACTTTCTGACAATGTTCGTGTCACTGTCACTGGATAGTCATGTAATGCTCATCTGTCATAAACATTGTTCTTTGAGCTTCTGCCCCTGCTTCCCCTCCCTTTCTTCCTTTCACTCCTCTTCTGTCTACATTCTTCCCTGGGAGATCTCATGATTGGGTCTCTCTGTTTGCAGTTTTAACTGCATACATCCTTCAAACATCACATCTCTGCAGTCTGTTCTTCATATACCAGGGACTCTGTGTCCTGCATCCCGGCATTGATGTCTCACCCAGGATAATCAACAATCGCGAAATTGATGAGAACATGTTTCTATAATAAGTGCATCATTTCTCCGAGCCAAGACCACCCGATACCAACAGTCATGAAGGCTTCAAACTGTAGTTTTATCATTGTCACTTTGTTCCTCACTCCCCCCCCCCATAAATTTTAACTGGCACGTGTACGTATGAAAGCATTTCCTCCTTTCATGGGTGTGTGCTCATTTCTTCCACCAACCTATATTAACACAACTTCAATGTACAGGATACAGCTTGCCTTGGTGCTTTAGAAAGGGAAACTATAAATAAAGCATGGTTCTGTTGATTTTTCCCCCCTGTAATGTATATTATATTTGCTGCTATCTTATCAGGCTTATTATCACTTACCTAACTAAGATTACCTAGATATTTAATTACCTAAGCGTTTTACTCCTTTCAGTTTCTCCTCATCATTGCCAGAATTATCTTCCCAATGAATACCCCAAATCATGTCACTCCTTTGCTAAGAAGAAACGAAAAACAACAACAAAAACAAAATAAAAACAATAAAAATCCCGAAGTAAACTTACTCCCTAAAATGGTGAGTAGGGATTTTCAGGGGCGTTGGTAGCTCCAGGCCAAAGGAATCAATGTGTAAGTTACCTTTATCATGAGATACTTTACACTCATCAAACTCCTTAAAAATTGAGTTTTTAAAAATCACTTTAGCTCTCTTTCCTTATTTTCCCCAAATTAGTGAGGTTTATCTACATTTTTGAAAAACTGAAGGGCGTCTCCCCTTATTAATGAGAAACATGTTAGTTTGCTACCATGCAGAGAATGGAGAGAATTCAAAAAGCTGAATAATACAACAATGGCATTACGGTAGCAAAAGACTAGTGTTCTTTCCTAGTAAAAAAGATGAGGTCCTTCTTTGCAATGTGGGAGAGGACTTTCTGCTTCCTGTCTTCCCCTTTCAAAGCCTCATGGCCCTTTGTCCAGAAAGCTGCTCCTAGGTAGAGGAAAACAAAATAAAATCTGCAATGCATGTATCCATATAATAGGTCCTGTGTTTGAGCCTGTTTTTGTTTTGTTTTGTTTTTCAATGATCCGTTGTGATGGTTTCCTCTGCCTGAAGAGTCCTTTCAATTTGAAGGCTGCTTTACTATAACCACACCCCCCCACCACCTTTTTTCTTCCCTTTCGTTTGTAACACCTACAATGATGACTAACATTTAGTAAACATTTAATGACCATTTCACAAAATAAAATTTGTCCCCTCATTTTTTACCTGTTTAAGTTGACGATGCATAAAAAAGCAAATGGTAACACTTAAAGCAATGATCAGATATAAACTAATAAGACATAACCTCACGTTCCCTGAAAGGCTGGTGACATTATACAAAAGATTACTTCTCTACAGAGATCTGGCTGCACAATGCTAGAAATTGCCTCTTGCTGTTCAGCATGTTTCCTGTCCTTCCACTTTGGGTTTTATAGCTGGAGGCAGGTGGCTCATTACAGCTTGAAAAGAGCTTCTCCAAATTCAATTTCTGGGTTCTCTGCAGGAATAGGCTTTGTAGAGTCTTATTGTGCAGAGATGCATTTGTTTGTTTGTTTGTTTGTTTGTTTGTTTTTCTTTCTCTGTAGCCAATAGGAAACTCACTTAAATTGATTAGCAGTTAAAGTCAGGGTTATTGCAAACTGTTCTATAAGCGACACTTCATATTCCAGAACCAATAGGTTGCTGTTTAATTTCTGCTAGTGGGTGGTGCGTTTTCACTTCTTCACAACTCCAATGACAGGAACTTTGCTGTGGAGAGTCAGAAGTAGGGTGAATTTTTGTGATCTTTAGAAGTGTTTTGAAGGAGAATTTATTACACTATGGCAACAAAATTTTATTACCTCTGACAACAAAATAAGTTTATATACATGTATATACACACAAGTATGTACATATAATATATACCCATAAATATTAAGAAAAAAGACTATGAAAAATAAAATGGCTGAGAAAAAACAAATTATAAATCAAAGTAGGAGTATTCCTCCCATTTTACAGACAATAAAAAATATTTGCAGTGAGATAGAAAGGTTAAGTGTCTTATTCAAAACCATAAAACAAATGAGTGATGTTTCTGAGAAAAAAAAAATATATAGAATACTCCCAGCCCCGTTCTCTATCCTCTAATCCTGAAACTATATTTTTAGTTTTATCCTCTGTCTACAGTGCTTTCCTACTAGCCACTACCTTTGTCAGTGAAAAAGGCAGCTTTATCCCCTAGTCCTGTGATGTCTCATCTTCCACTATCAGTGGACAACTATCTGCATAGAGACAGTATGCAAGTCTTAATCAGGTGAGGCCATTTTACTTGGTCTTCCCAGACTGTTCTTATTTTCTTACAACTATCAATTAGTCTCATAGTCGTCAGGAATTTAGATCTTTAGTTTAATTTTTAATTAAAAGTTATCAAAGTATACTTTTTAATACTTTTAAGTATATACAAAGTATATATGCTTTTAAAAAATAAAATAACAGAATCTATGATGAAAATAATAGATTCCTTCCTCTGCCCCAAGACCTCAGAAAAAGCCCCTTTTAATGGCTTCCAGGCTGTTTTTCTTTTGGCTATCTTTATAATTCCAAATAAGGTGCTTATGTTGTCATTTCTTGATTTCTCTCTCTCTCTCTCTCTTTTTTACAAATGCCTTATAATAGATTGATACAGATTTATCATCCTTTCATATAGTGCACACACACACACTATATCAGTATTTTTGGTTCTCTCCCAAGCTACTTTGGTAACTTTAAATACCCTTAAGATAGTATATCTGGAGGGGTACCTGGGTGGCTCAGTTGGTTAAGTGTCTGCCTTTGGCTCAGGTCATGATCTCAGGGTCCTGGGATTGATCCCCATGTGGGGCTCCCTGCTCAGCCGGGAGCCTGCTTCTCCCTCTCCCTCAGCCCCTCCCCTCGGTCATGCTCTCTTTCTCCCTGTCTCCCAAATAAATAAATAAAATCTTAAAAAACAAAACCCATAGTATTTATGGATTATCCAGTTGTTAAGGGTTGAATTGTGTCCCCCACCTTCCCAAATTCTGATGTTGAAGTTCTCATCTCAGAATGTGATTTTATTTGGAGATAGAGTCTTTTTTTTTTAAGATTTTATTTATTTGACAGAGAGAGACAGCGAGAAAGGGAACACAAGCAGAGGGAGTGGGAGAGGGAGAAGCAGGCTTCCCGCTGAGCAGGGAGCCTGATGCGGGGCTCGATCCCAGGATCCCGGGATCATGACCTGAGCCGAAGGCAGATGCTTAACAACTGAGCCACCCAGGTGCCCCTGGAGATAGAGTCTTTACAGAGGTAATAATCGAGTTAGAGTGAGGTCATTAGGGTGACCCCTAATCCAGTATGACTGGTGTCCTATTAAGAAGAAATCTGAACACAGTGACACTCATAGAAGACAATGCGAAGAGACAGAGAAAGAAGACCACCATCTATAAGCCAAGGAGAGAGACTAGAACAGATCCCTCTCTCACAGCCTTTAGAAGGAACCAACCCTGCCAGTACCTCCATCTCAAACTTTCAGCTTCCAGAACTATTTATTCCAGACAGTAAATTTCTGTTGCAAGTTACCCAGTCTGAGGTACTTTGTCAAAGCAGCCCTGGGAAGCTAACACGGGTATATAGTTCATTGTCTCTGGACCACAGTTCATTGTCTCTGGACCATACACCACCACCTCTCAGCTGAGTGCTGTCCCAATAGGACAGATGGGGGCCTTAGGTCACTGGCCTTAGGCTGAGTTGGAGCTCTTAGCCTCTGAAAGCAACTGATGCTCCTCCTTAAAAGTGAATCATTGGTTGTTGTTTAGTTTGGGTTTTTTTTTTTTTTTTGAGTTTATAAAAACTCTTCTTAAAGCAGTAAATGTCATTTAAAAGTCTTCAAAGTTCAGCACAAATCTGAGACTGAAAAAAATGCTCATTAATTTTGAGAGCATATGCTGCGATGATTTTCCAGCTTCTTTTCTATCTCCACACCTGGCCCCTTCTTTCCTCCAAATCACAATTCTAGGATAACACCACATACGGAAGACGATCTATTTCAGTTAGTCAAGGAGCCAGTGAAGTATATAACACCATTACAAAACCCTCCAAGAGACATTTCCTGGAGGAAGAGAGCTGCTTCAGGTTCAAAGTAGTTATGGAAGCAAGAAGCATGATGGGTAAATGAATAAGGGACTGAATGAAGGAAGAGTTGCAGAAGGTTACAGATTTTTGTCTGTTCTTAAAAAATTATGGCCTGAAGAAAACTGCTCTATATAAGTATCTCTTTGCTCATTTATTACATAAGGATAACAGATTATTTCTGAAAAATTTTTAAGAATAAATATTTGAATTCCTTAAATTGACTATAAATTGTTTGAAGCACTTCAGAGATCAGTTTACTATTCTAAAACATTAAAATATTTACTTGATAATGAAAATTTCAGAGGAAGTGCCACTACTTATAATTTTCCCTAAGACAAAAACAAGATTATTCTGTCATATCACTGCTTGTACGTCCACAATACAAACTTTGAGAACTATTACTTGCAAGTGTCTAAGAATAGAATGTTTCCATTTGACTTTTGGATTAGTTGAACAATATGCTATTTATTAAAGTATCCTATTTTGAAAATAAGTGTTCTCCTACAATAAGTTAATGTGTTTCTCATTGAATTTGGTCATTTTGATTTAGTCCAGAAGCTCATCTCTTCCACTGAGATTAGGCAATAAGTGTTAGCTTCTTCCCCTTTCTCCCACACCTTGAACACTGGTTTTATTGAAAAGTTTACTCAAATATATTTTTCTGCTTAACATACTGACTCAGTCTCTGAAATAATAATGGAAACATGGAAGATATTATAAAGTAGAGAGAGACTTAAACACCTAATGTAGTTTATGAAATGTACCAAAAAAGAAATGTGTGTTATAAATAATAATGAAAACAAAATCTAGTGTTAATCTAACCAGCTTTCCTCTCTAAAGTCTCCTAGAGTGCCCCTGGATTAGTTAGATCAAAACTGATCCTGTAGTTTAGTCCCGAAATAGAAATTCACTTTGGACATCCCTGCCTCCTGCTTTATCAAGAGAATGAAGATCATTGCACATGAACCTCGTCAACTCACTCCTTTCTAGTCCAGGTATTCTCTTATATTTACCATTTCTGTTTCCTTTCAGATTCCTCTCCATCCTGTCATTGCCCGCCCCCCTCCCCACCCCTCCCTAAGAGTGGTGTAAGGATTATCCCCCACCCCCACCCCCATCTGAAGAAGGACCACCCTCTCCCTGCAGGTTGACAAAGGACTATTTATTTCACTTCCAAGACAACATGAATGTTTTAAATTCTGCTCTTGATACCATTGTATCTCTGCCCCACCAGGACCTAAACCTTAATTATTTGCACTTTTATTTTTATTTCCAGTGTCTCCTTCTCTGTGGTCTTCATCACCTCTCTACCCAAATTTCAACCTTAAATGTAAATAAACAATAAAAAGAGCATCTCTCTCTCTCTTTCTCTCTCTCTCTCTCTCTCTCTCTCTCACACACACACACACACACACACACACACTCTGCCATTCAAGCTTCTGGCCTCTTCTGGTTCTTCCAGCTCTCAGCACCTTGTGTCCTAAAAGAGCTAACTGGAAGTATTGCTCCCACTTCCTTGCAGACTTTGCCTTCTTCATGATCCCTATATTTGGTAGCCAATTTTGCAACTTTGCCTTCTCTCTTAATAGCCAAATCAGGTACATGTTTTCTTAGTTCCCCTGCTCCTTAAAGTCTGAAGGATTTTACAGTGTTTCCCATGTGTTACTTCTTAAAACTTTACCTTCTTGGTGGATGTGGACTTCGTTAGGCCTAGATTTCTTGAGTCAGAACTTGCCCACGTGGTCACTAAAAATGTGTTATAAAAAGGAACTATTCCAATTGTTGTCAAATCCCTGAACAAGATTCTTTCACTCCCGTCTCTCACTATGCCCTTGCTCTCAAAGAGTTTTTAATTTTTGAGGGCCAGAAAAGACTGATGTTTTTTAAAAATGCCTTTTAAAATGCTGTCTATTCATCCCTGATATCTGTAATGGTGCCTAGTAAATATTTATTGAATTGCATTAGATCACCTGACTCCAAGCTCTGAATTAGGTGAAATCTGTACTCTAAAACTTTTTTCTATTTCTTTCTGTTTCAATTTTTGTAGTTTATATATTTCTAGGAATTTATCCATTTCTTCCAGATTGTCCAACTTGCTGGCATATAATTTTTCATAATATTCTCTTATAATTATTTGTCATAATGACAAATTGTTTGTTGGTTGTTATTTCTCCTCTTTCGTTTGTGGTTTTATTTATTTGGGTACCTTCTTTTTTCCTTTTGATAAGTCTGGCTAGGGGGTTATCAATTTTATCAATAAATGGGTGATGGGTATTAAGGAGGGCACTTGTTGTGATGAGCACCAGGTGTTTTATGTAAGTGATGAATCACTAAATTCTGTACCTGAAACTAATATTACACTGTATGTTAACTATCTGGAATTTAAATAAAAACTTAAAAAAGAAAAAAAAATAAACCTTCTTTCAACTAAAAAAAAAAATAGGGGCACCTGGGTGGCTCATTCGGTTAAGCATCTGCCTTGGGCTCAGGTCATGATCCCAGGGTACTGGGATCGAGCCCAGTGTCAGGCTCCCTGATCAGCAGGGAGTCTGCTTCTCTCTCTCCCTCTGCCTCTCCCCCCAGCTTGTGCTCTCTCTGTCTCAAATAAATAAATCAGTAAGTAAGGAAATTTAAAAAATGCTTCCAATTATAAGTGAACTTTTGGGTACCTTTACATCTCAGTATTTTCCTATTTTCTTCAAATTTATTTTGTGCTCATGTTCACATTAATTACAAGACCTCCACACCCCCCCCAATAAAAATGAATAAAAACAAAACATAATGTCATATAGAAGAAACATAAATGTAAGGTCTCGACAAGTCTTATCATATGCCTTTAATCATTTCTTCCAACCAAAGTTCATTTTATAATTCTTTTGGAATCAATTTCTCTGCTTATTTCCACTTACAGGGTGATTCAGATGAAGACCACTCTAAGGAAAGTAGAAATTCCTTGAACTCATAACCTTACTCTAAGTCTCACATTAAAACCTTAAAGTCATACCATCCATTAACAGCATTCTCAAAGCCTGTCATTTCCCTTTCCTTTGTTGAACATTTAGATACTCTGCTTACCCATTTTTAATGGCATTCAAGCTTCTGACTGTTCTGCCCTGCCCTTCCTGTCATCTTACCACGGGTTCCAATTCTTGATCCACATCCTTGCACTCCTGACTCCTCCACATTACTATTAGTAACGTTTGAAGATGGAGGTTGATTGCACTAGCCTAAGCTTACCTTTTGATATCTGAAGAGATGTCATAACGCTGAATTCTCCCTGTTTCTCCCTTGAACACATTACCTCCCTTGCCACCTTCCGCTAAATCGCTAGCCGCAGATACAGAGCTTCATACTAAGTTTGGAAAGTGAATATAGGTCGCTAACACAGCAGGGCCATGGACTGCAATTTGTCCACCAGCCAGCCTCATTTTATGTTCTAATTTCAGTAAGAGGGTGCTGATTCTTTGCTAAGTGGTAATTGCACCTGCAGTACTAAAACCCTTCTACATGCCTGGAAAAGCGCACTCACCATCAACTTATAATCATCTCCTACCGTGCACTGCAATAGCTTCTAGGAGCTTGCTGGCCTTGACCCTCAGAATGAATCCCTGGTTTCTTCTATTAAAGGTAGTTCTGCGCCTCCCAGAAGGCTGTTCTTGTCAGCGGGAGACTAGGCATAAGATGTACCAAGACTTTGGATCAGTATCCTGTTTTCACTCTAGGGCTCTATGGAGAGGTGTCGTATGCTGCCTTTGGTAGTTTGGGAACTCTTTTTCACCGAAGGTTCAATTGAGTCATAAGAATATCAATGATAGAGATTGGAATCCTAAACTTAAATCCACTAATCCAAATAAAAATTTTATGTTAGTGCAAGATACTGGATCTTTTCTTCATGAGACAGAAAATTCAGAGTTGTTGCCTTTTCTTCCTCCTCTGTGTATATTAGTACTGAGAAAAAAAACACACAGATAAAAGCCCACTTCTCTTTGTGTTGCAAACAAGATTGGGCAGCAATTCACCATATGACTCAACTTGACGTTGCAAATGCTCAAACAGCTATGACTGCTCTTTTAAGTTTTAATACATATTCTGACTGCATGCTTGGATTGAAACAAATCACAAGTCAGGCCAATGTTTACTTTCTCTTCTTTACTATTAATACTCTATACTGTATATTCCCTTTCATTCACAAGACTAGGGGCAAGGATTTTGACTTCCCTGGGAGCAACTGTACTTTCTGCCAAACCAATGCCCAGTAAATGTTTATTGAATGAATGAATGAGTGAATGAATGAATGGAGATGTTTCACCAGCTTAACAAAATTCACACTGGAAAGTCTAGTTTGGTATCAGCAATTGTGTAAGTAGAGGTTGGATGTGGTTAATTAGAAGGTAAATAGGAATGAGGAGAGACATAAGCAATATATAGATTAAAACAAGACAAGAGTTTGATAAGAATTTAGTAGAAAATTATAATTTTCTAATCTAGATTGCATGGAGCACTGGGTGTTATATGCAATGAATCATGGAACACTACTTCAAAAACTAAAGATGTACTGTATGGTAACTAACATAATAAAGAATGTTAAGGATGCTAAAATAAAAAAAAAAGAAAAGGTTAAATTGCTACCGTGAGCACATGAAACAAATGGTGGGAGGAAGAAACTAAAGCTGTTAGTATTCATAGAAAATGAAAGAAATCAAGGGTTAGGCAAGCAAAAGAAAGATGGGGCATAAAGAATCTGTGTTTCTTTCCCTCTTCCCTTAGGACTGGAACTCATAACAGAGAGAGCTGGTTGATCTGTCACCATTGTTATTTAACAAAATGGAGAGCCCTGAGATAAAAGGTGGGTGGGGGGAAACAGGGAGGATGTGTTTTTAGGGTCTGCAAGGTACACTGTTTGGACTTCTGGTAAAAAGAAAGAACAGTGTCAGGGGCCTGGGAGCCTGTTCTGTGAAGAAATGGGTAGAGGGAAAATTGTAAAAGAAGATGTGGGGAAAGAGGCACATAAAAGAAAATCTTCATTCTCATAATGCCCTGTTTGAGGAATGAAATGTGCATGCTTTTGCCCTAGGAGAACCAAACTCTTGGTATTTTACTATAGTTGAAATGTAATCTCTCACTTCAGGGAACTTGTCCTGTAGAGGTGTGTCTTCATCATACAGCATTCCACTCTTTAAGATGGATGCATACCCTTTGGGAGAGGATTTCCTAACACCACTTTAATCAATAATGGTAATAGTACTACTACTTAATTTTTCATGTTACATGCCAGAAACACTCTGGACTTCTCTGTCTCTCAGAACTATAGACTCAAAAATTCACAGAGAAAGTCTAGTGGCATCTAGACGAGAGTGGTAGCATGCAAACCACTAACTAAAAGAACAAGGTTCTTGGGTCATATGGAGGCGCATTTCTTATCCCTCTCTCCATGACCCCACTGAAGTCACCTCTGAAGGTAATGTCTGGTGCATAATATCCTCTTAGTAAAAAACACTTTAAATGGAAATAGAACAGGGCATCTAATTTATGCTTGGAAATTCTTTGCCATACCCTTGGAATGAGAAAATTTTGTTCAAGACATTGACAGCAGCACTGTATATGTACTAAGGTTGATGCTTTTAACCTCTGTGAACCATGGTTGAATAGTAAATCACTGAAGGTGAAAAGAAAACTATAAATATTTTGGGGAAAAGCCAAAAATATTAAAGTAAGTTGAGCTCAGCCAGAGATTGCAGCCAATTTCACTTGGCAGGATTGCTGCCATCGAAATGTGGAATTAGATGCAAGTCACTTAGAATCAAACGGGCAATTACAGTTACCCAACCACTTCAAAGGAACTATTAACTAATTTAGTAATTAATCAGTATTTATCGAGCATCTACTTTATTCAATGCCTTGTCCTAGGCACCATTTAAGATTTGCCTTCAATGAGCTTATATCATTTGAAACCGAAACCATTTCCAGATCTAACAAAGATTCTGTGGCCTCTTAAGGTGAATTTAATCTTATATACATACACTTTATGCTGTATAAAAAGGTCATAAGTATTACTGAGATGAAGTAGCTCTTGATTACTACTAAAATTTACTACTGAAATACTCATGTCTAAATATGAAATGTTTCACATTCTGTAGACACTACTTTGTTTCCTTTGTCTACTACACTTTCTACCTGTTGTCGCCCTTCATTTTCTTTGCGGCAGGCCTGCTCACCCACTGGGGAAGCTAGAGCCCTGTACGAGAAACGCTTACATTCATTCACTTAACCATTCATGCCATACATATTTATTGGCAACCTGATATGCACCAGGCACAGTGATAGGCCTGAGGTGAGCAAAGCCTGTGTGGTTACTAACATCGTGAAGCCTGTAATACAATAAGACACAAAAGCAATAAATAGATCATTTTGAGTATGTGTTTCAAGACAATTACACATTGTTTTATGTGCATGAAGGAAAATAATGGAGCATCATTAAGAAATAAAAATGAGGAGCAATTTTAGATAAGGCAGGAAAAATCTCCCCAAAGGGAAGAATGAAAAGAAGCCAGTAGGGGATATTGGGGATTAAGCATTCTAGGGGGGAGAAAGCATCTGGAAGGCCAAGGTGAGGGCAGGGGAAGTAAATAAAACTTGGCTCAAGAAACAGAGAGAAATCCAGTACGGCAGGAAGATATTTTGCTGGCGTAAAGGTATGAAAATGTAATAATAATGGTAGAGCTTTTCATATGTGCCACACCTGGTTGTAACCACTTCTTATGCATTATCTTATTTGACCCTCACAACAGATCTGTAACTTAGGCATCATGATGCTCTCCATTTTACAAACAAAGGAAACTGAGGCAGGGAGAGAGTACTTTCACAGGTCAAAATTGAAACTAAGATTCCAACAAGAATGTGAGTGGAAGAGTCCCAGTGCTTAAACCATTACATTATATTGCTTAGGCATAACATCGGGCAGGTGATGGCCAGCTCACATGGAGATACCGAGGTCATTCTAAAACTTCCTATATTTTATTCTGAGCTCAGGGAAAAGCAATGAATAGTTTTAAGTAGAAACCAAGCCATCAATTCTACCGAAAGCTGATAAAACGTTTAGTTTGATGAGGACTGAAAAGCTTCCATTAGATTTGCCTTTATGAAAGTCATTGGCTGCATTGGCAGGAATTTTTGGGTTGGTGGAAGCAGAAATTGCATTGGAAGAGATTGAAGACTCCTTGGGAAATGATGGGAAATAGCATATGTGGACAATTTCCTCTTTCCCGAGGTTTGGCTGGAGAGAAGAGTGGAGAAATTGAGGGCAGCTAAAGGGAAGATACGGAATCATGGGAAATGTTTTGTTTCAAATGATGGGGGCCATAAGACATATTTGTAATTTAATGGCAATATTACATAAAATTTCCTTTGATTTCCAGTTAGGCATGATTCTGTCTTTGCTGCAAAAGCTGTATGATAAGATCTATGCGTGGCAATTAAAATAAATCTTTGCTCCATGTCGGCTGTGCACTAGGACTTCACTTCTGCCCTGCTGCCTCAGTTCAAAATCTGAAGGCCTTTATGAGGGCTTCTGTTATTTTTGACCTCTACTCTCAGGTTTTGGGACCTCAATTTTGGTATTATCTTCAACTTGCTGCCTCCCTGGTATGAGGAAACCTCTATTACTTAGAGCCCTGCTAACCACTATAACATACGAACTAAAAATTTTAGTGGGTAAACACACTAAAAGTTTATTTTATGCTCATGAAAAACCCAAAGTGCCTACTCAGGAGAAACTGGTAATCTCTTGTCTCTGCAATGAGCAGAGCCCAGGGTCGTTGCCATGGATATCTGTTTCAAGCCAGTGAAAGGGAGAAGAGAGTGAAGGATCATTTATGGGAAGGTTTCGTAGGTCAAGCACATCACTCTGAAGTGTACATCACTTCTATTTATATGCCACAGGCTAGAGCTCAGTCCTAAGGGTAAATCTAACTGCAGGGAAGGCTGGGGAACGTAGTCTAGCTGTGTGTTGAGGAAGAAGAGGTACAGGGTCAGGGGACTAGACGGACGGTTACTTGTTGCTTCTCTGGATCTGACCACTTGCCCCTTAGGTGAATTAGAACGCCCTGCAGCCTACTCCCTTGATTGATTTTTCTGTACTTGACAATGCACCCCTCTACTGAACAGACCAGGGGGCTTCCTCCCCTACAGCAAAATTTCTGCTTCTTCCTCTATAGTTCTCTTTAATATGGCCAAAGTCACAGAATGACATTGATGTTGGTTTACCCTGTCTTCCAAAGGAAATGGACAACACTCCCTATTAAAGAGAACTTCATATAGCAGCTTAATTCCAGTTACAACTGCAAGAACAATTGCTGTGCCCCTTAGCCACAAACCAAATTAATCTCGTTCCAGCAAAATCAGCTCCTCCCAGAAAAGATACTCATTCAGAAAATATCCTTTTTCGAGAGATATATTGCTGCAGAACATTTTATTACATAATCCTTATAATTCTAGGAAGCAGAGATGTTAACCCTTTTATTTTATGAATGAGGAAATTGATAGGGAAGTTAAGTTTCATTTAACTCATGGGTGGGTGTTAGAATTTTTTGAAAAGCTCTTATTTCTGAAACTTGCTGAATGATTTTCTCTCATCTGGAGCAATGTAAATTTTCTGTAGAACATATGGAAAAACTAATGGAAATTATAAAATAAAAGAGGGTTAAGAAGCAGAGTATCAGTGCCCCAAAGCAGCAAATTGGTAAATTTTTCTTACAATCTAATTTCTATGATTTTTTTTAAAAAGATTTATTTATTTTAGAGAGAGAGAGAGTGTGTGAGAGAGTGGGGGGAGGGGCAGAGGGAGAGAGAGAGAATCTCCAGCAGTCTCCCCACTGAGTGTGGAGCCCAACGCAGAGCTCCATCTCACCACCCTGAGATCATGACCTGAGTCAAAATCAAGAGTCAGACGCTTAACCAACTGAGCCATCCAAGTGCCCCTCTATGATTTTTCTTGAAAGAAATTAGTTCTGAAAAACTATATATAATGAAGTTTAAAAAAAAACATATACCCACTACCCAAAATATTTTGAAATTATTTTGTTTAATGTTTGATTCAGATCTCTTTTTAAAGATATAAAAATGTTACAGAAAAAAGTCACATGTACTTTTTCTTCACATTGCTAATTCATGGATTTATCATTTCATACTTTGCTCTTTGCTAAATATTTCATCATAAACTTAATCCATATCATTAAAATTCATCATAAACTTAGCTTGTTGAATGATATTCTCTTGTTAAATATTTAGGAATTTTTTACAGTTATGCTATAATTGTGCTATAATGTGTTTCTTTATGCTTAAATCTTTTTCCATAGTACAGATAAGTTCCTCTTGGTATAGTTCCTAGAAGGGAAAATAAATGCAAATTTGTCTCTACCCTGTCTATCACTACTTCTACTTTCTTAAATTGTTAATTCTGATTTTTGTCTCATTCGAAATATTTCTTTATGTCACTTGTTTCCAAGATGGGTAGGTGATTAGTATATTTTTTAAATTTGGTTATAAGAGAATGGTTTTTTGTCAGCTTCACAAATGAAAGACAATTTCGCTAGTGAAGAAATTCTTTTGTTACAGCCTTTTCCTTTGAAAACGCTATAGATTGAATACCAGATTTTCTGGCACTTAGTAATACAGATGAAAAATATAAAGGCAGCCGGTTTTTCTGGGTGTTCTTTCAATATTTTCTTTAACCATTTAATTCAAAAATTTTGCCAAGGGTGTCTAGGGATCAAACTCTTCAATTATTTTATGTATATAGCACAGTGTGATTTCACAGTTGACTTACTCAGATTTTTGTTTGCTTGTTTGTTTTAGATTTTACTTATGTTCCAATGGTTTCTTCTCCTTCAAAACACCCAAAATTCTTCTTCCATAATTTATCCTCCATGTCTGTCATCTTTATTCCTTCAGCCCCCTTTTTAATCTCTTGGTCATTTTTCTTGCATTCGGGAAAAAAGAATTGACATTTACATTTTACCAGTGATTTGATTTTTAAATAGATTTTAATGTCTAATCTGAATTTAATTTTTTCATTGTATTAGAGTTTTTCTGCCAATCTCCCTTTCTCAGCTACCTCCCATTTCACTGCATCCTGTTTATGTCCACATTACCCTGTACTGTATGTGTGTCTTTCACACCTGCATCATAGATTCTGTATTGTTTTGCATCCTATAATGAGTCTAAAGAGCTATTGTAGTTTCCTTTCATTATTATTATTATTATTTCTGGATCGTGGTATCATTTTCTCAGCTTTTGGGATGACAGTTTCTTTTTTTTTTTTTTCCTGCTGTGTCATTACATAGGTCCCTTTATTGTTATTTTATTGTTGTTAGTGTTGCTTTGTTTTCTCCTCCTCACATGGGTACCTTTTGTCAAGGTTCACCATCTGCCAGTGGACAAAGGATGTTTTGCCTTTGGTCCCATTCTCTGGGGATTTCAGTGCTGGATGAAAATCCCCTTGCTGAGGTTTGGCCAGACGTCCAGTTAATACGCACAGCTCTTAGCTTAATTGTTAATGTCAATTATTAGGATTTTATCAAGTGTAACTATCCTGAACTACGATGAGATTAGCATTTTCCACTTTCCAAGTCTCTTTCACTCTAATCAGGACAGGAGGAGAAGAAGAAAAATATATATATACACTCAGGAGACACTCAGAATTTTTCCAATTCCCATCACCATAAAATTCTTGGAACGCAATACGCCAATGTTATTTCCTGTGCCTACTTCATAAACACTGATTCTCTAGAAGTTTTACCCTTCAACTGAGAATAGAAGGAAAAGTGCTAATGGGTAGGGAGCAAAAGCTCTACCCACACAGAATAAAGGCAGATTCCTGACTTTCTCCTTGCCAGAGAACTTTTATTTCTGAAAGTGAGTAAGTCTGGGGACGATAAGGGGACTATAGCGCATGTGTGCTCCATCAGCTGGGTTAAACTGAGAGCCAGCCACCCGAAAAAAATGGAACAAAGTACAAGGTCCTGGCAGCAGTGGAAATGTTAGTAATTACTTCCCTCACTTTGCCAGTCCTCATATCTTAGCAGTAAGTTGCAAAAAACTGAACTGGAAAAATTAGAGCCAGTTTTAACCTGGAACTTTTTTTTTTAAGATTTTTTTTTTTTTTTTTTATTAGAGAGAGTGCAAGCAGGGCGAGGGGCAGGCAGAGGGAGAGGGAGAATCGGGCTCCCTGCTCAGCCCGACGTGGGGCTCAATCCCAGGACCCTGGGATTACAACCCGAGCCGAAGGCAGACGCTTAACCGTCTGAGCCACCCAGGCGCCCCTTAACCTGGAACTTCTAAGTGATCACATAATGTATTTTGAAGAGGATACTTCTATTTAATATAAAATACACAAAATGATCCAGGTTAAACTTTTTCTATGATAAGCCCAACTTTTTCCTGTACTTACTTAAGAACAAAAGTAAAAGAGGAAAAGGAAAAAAAAAAAAAAAAACATGGAGAAAGCACAGATGGTTTCTTAGGATGTTTTCATTAATGCTTTAATGCAAAAATTTTGCCGTTCCAAAAATGGGATATATTCATAAGGTTTGAATGAATGTGGAATTTTGCACATGACAATTCTCACATTACTTGAAGAAGACCCTTCTCTAAAATCCTAGGAACAATCTCAAAATGTACCCAGGCATACTCCCTATGATCTTTCCCACATGACAAATTTATCAGACAATCAATCAACATTTTAATTCATAGCTGGATTATTTTTTAATTGTAGGTATGTAGGTAGTTGTATTTGCTTGTGTTCTACAATGTGGGAGATCATACACTGTCTTTTCTTTCCTGTCCTTGAGATACATAGAAGCAAATGCCTACAGTTTTTTTTCTTAGGATAATAAAATGTCACTTTCCAGTGAAAATGTGACAGGTATAAATTTGGAAAAAACGTGATTAATTTTTTTTATTTCTACTTAGGATTACTAAAAATGTTGGGCTTTCACTTCAGAATAAGGAAATTCACAAAAATATTTGTGGGAAGCATTGGTGCTAAATTCTTCCCAATTGAATAAAAATGAAATAGATCATTTCAACTGGAGATGAAATGTTCTGGAAATGTACTACTGATGGTGCCAAAGCAATTAGGAATTAAACACTGACATTGGGAATACTATTTTTTACATGTATTGAAGGGTGATCATTTAAGCATTCTCACCAAGAAAGCACATTATCTCTAATTGGGCACTGTAAGGATACATCCTTATACTTTTTTCCAATGATAATAATATTAACTGGAAGATCATTATTAACTTTAAAATTGAGATTAGTATTTGCTCTTTCTTACCTGAAGGGAATACCCTTCAGGTTATAATGACTGTGTGAAGGGACCAAATGGATTCCAACAGTCAAGCTAGTTCTACGCTTGGCCATATTTACCTCGGTTCTCTGCGACATAGTGAGATAAAAGAGCATGACCATTGGGCCATCTAGTATATTTAAAAGGCAATGGAAGGGATATGAAAGCTTATATCTCCTGTCTTATGACATTCTGCATCTTTATTTTGAGAGCAGTGGGAGGTGTGGTCTTTTAAATATCTGGAGAGGGAACATCTGCTCAGTAGACCCAAGGTTTATCAGCTACATCCACTCCAAGGGCAGCCAGAGCAGCCAGATACAAATGTTCTATTAACAGACTTGGCCCTGGTCTCCTGCCTGTAATCTCCACATTCTCTTTTGCCCTGTTGGCTTTTCACAGGCCTTTTGTAAGAGCCAAAGAACCTTTCTTGGAACCTGCAAAATGCAACACAAACAAAAAGTAAAAAGTCATGTTTCTGATAAAGAGCCATTAGCGCTAATTATGTCACCAATAGTCCAGTGAGAGGGAACAAGAAAAAGTCTCCAGATAAGGACCTGAGGAAAAAAATATTGAAAATCAACTTTTGAGTTATTTTTTTATCTGTTTGAGCTCCTTGTGGATACACAACTGAGTTAATATTTTATTTGCTTTTTTTAGTCTAAATAACAAAAATACATTCAAACTTTCAAAAAATATCAAAGACTTTTAAATTCAAAATTGTACATGTGATTTATTTAACCTATTTGCTGTTCTTCCTCAGGGTCATAAACGATTGTTTCTTGAATATTTATTTAGTCTTTAAATTTCTCAACATTTTATATAATATGAAAAATAACACATTAAAATAGATTTCTTGTTAAAGTCATCATTCTACTTCTCATTTTGAGAAGGTATTTGCAAGGCATACAGATAAATATTAAATCTCTTCAGGGGCAAATAGATTTATCATACAGGATGTATTTACATTGTGATAGTAAAAGCCAAACTTCTAAATGAGAAAAATATCTCTACATAAAATTGTTAGAACTTGTTATACTTTTATAGCCATGGAGCTCATTAGTGGCCATTGTAGGATGATGTAACACTGAGAATTTCTTGCTCTAAAACCACTAGCAGACTAAAATATTCCTGGTACCCACTCAGAGATCGTATACATATTCCAGCTCTAAGAAATCTTAATGCCCTCTCCAAATTATGCTATTATAATTGTGGTTAAAAACAATAGAAGTTATTTATTTATGAAAAGATGAACAGGATTGTAGGTATAGCATGGCTAATGGTAAAGGAAACATGACAAAGCTAACGCCTAAAAATATCTTGAGATACAAATGTCTAAGTCAGGAGTAATGGGAATGCTGATGAAAATTTAAATATGTAACTGTTTGAATAAGGTTGGTTTGTGACTTCGGCAAATTGAAAGTTGTTCTTGAGGTTGGTTTTACATTAAGGTACTAGCGTCATCTGTTTCAGTATCTGGTTTTTTATTTTATGTTTTTTAATTTATTTATTTATTTATTTATTTATTTATTTATTTATTTATTTATTTGAAAGAGAGAGAGTGCATAAACAGGGAGAGGGGCAGGGGGCAGGGAGAGAGAGGGGAAAGAATCTCAAGCAGACTCCCCACTGAGTGTGCAGCCCCATGTGGGGCTCCATCCCATGACCCCCGAGATCATGACCTGAGCCAAAATCAAGAGTCTGGTGCTCAAGGGACTGAGCCACCCAGGCGCCCCTGTTTCAGTATCTGTTTTGATAAAAACTAACCCACACAATTATTTTCTCTTTTAAACATAATTGTAGACTCACTGAGTATATAACGAGTTAGCATTCTTGGCAGTTAGTGTACTTCAGAGCAGCATGTTCATGACTCAGTTTATTTATCCCTTACCAGTAGACTGATAGCTAATATAGTAGTTGTGATGGCTTAGATTTTTATATTAATATTATTATTTGTTGTATGTGCTCTATTTTTATGCATTTAACTCAACTGGCAAAAACAGAAAGCAAGGGGAATACTTATATTGAAACACAAGTTAAAGTGCCTAAAATATAAAGTCTGCCAGTTTACCTGAAAATATAATCATTGCAGGATCCGTAAGTGATATTTATCATATAAAAATTACTCTGTAAAACGCTAATATCCCTCCTTCTACGTCAAAAACTATGACAAAAATCAAAATGTGGTAAATTTTTTTAAAAATTTTATTTATTTGAGAGAGAGGATGAGAGAGAGAGAGAGAGAGAGAGCGCATGAGAGGGTGGAGGGTTAGAGGAAGAAGTAGACTCCCTGCTGAGCAGGGAGCCCGATGCGGGACTTGATCCTGGGACTCCAGGATCATGACCTGAGCTGAAGGCAGTTGCCCAACCAACTGAGCCACCCAGGAGCCCAAAATATGGTAAATTTTTATGAAATTAGGTTTTTCGTTTATTGGAACTAAAAAAAAAAATCTATGCCTACAGTATGTTACATACTTGAAAATGCAGCCAGAAATTCTGATATCTTGTCATTTAGAAAAATATATGAAAATCATAAAGACAAACCAGTGGAAAAATAAATAAACTAGTGGATTTTTAAATACAAAAATTCCAAACATGAAATTTTAAAAATGTTTCCATTATAAATATTAAAATTTCTATTTTAATAAATTGGAGTTTCAAGATTCAAAGTAAACATATCAACAGTATTGTGGGGCACCTTTGTGGAATAAAGAAAACTATGTCCATTTGAGTTTGTTTCCCAGGAAACAAACTGACCTACACTTCTAGAGAGAAAAACATTTCTTCTCTCTAACTTTATTGAAACCTTACTCTTCCTTTGATATACACTCCTTGCTGAGGCCTCTCTGATGGAGGTGGCTCATTTTTCCTTACCCGTGTCTTAGCTCAGGCTGCCATACCAAAATACCATAGGCTGGATGGCTTAGACAATCGAAATGTATTTTCTCACAGTTCTGGAGACTGAAAGTCCAAGATCAGGATCCCAGCAGGGTCAGGGTGTAGTGAGAGCTCTATCCTTGGATTGCAGATGGCTACCTTCTTGCTGTATCATCACATGGTAGAGAGAGAGAGAGAAAGAGAAACAGAGCTCTTTGGTGTCTCTTCTTATAAGGACACTAATCCTATTGTATCAGGACCCCACCCTTAGGCCATCATTTAACCTTAATTACCTCTTCGTAGAGATAATTAACTATATCTCCAAATTTAGTCACGTTAGGGGTTAGGGCTTTAACATAGGAATTTGTCGGGGGACATAATTCAGTCTATAGCAGTTCATGTACCTCGGGTAGGGAGCGGGGGCAACAGTATCCTCACTCCTCCATGCAATTTCCCAACCGTCCCTTCTCCACCTTCATGTAAACCCCCTTGTCCTTGTTCAGGAACTCCTAGAAAACCTCAGTGCTAGAAAGAGCTCAGTATGTGCTCTCTCTGTGCCTTCACTTGGGACACTGAACCTAGCTCGAGAAAATCAAACAAATGCATAGACAGGAACTCCTGTAAAGTCATATTCTACCACCTCAACTGCAGTCTCACCTTTGCCCAAGTTTTGCATAGATAGTGGTTTTCTTTTTTTCATAAGAGAACCGTACCAAGTAGCCTTCCACTTCTAAAATATGGATCATCAGATTGCTCTTTTGACTGATTAATTGATTATTTGGATTGGTTAATTGATTATTGAAGTAATAGCTTATCAGGTGCAAAACTCACTCTACTTTCTGTTATCAAATTTAAAACTTAAGTCTTCCATCTTCTCCTTCTAAAACTAATTCCTCCCAACTATGCTGTATACATTAAAGTTTTTTTTTTAATTTACAACTAAAGATACTACAAGCAAAGTTAAGCAATGAGGAATATAGTGGAAGAAGCATTCATTTGCAACGTGTTTAACCAGCAAAGGGTTAGTATCCAATTTACATAAGAAGTTCCTGCAAATTAATAATAATGGAAAACAACCTAGTTGAAAAATGGGCAAAAGCTATGAATAGGCATTCCACATAAGATGCTTTTCACTAGGACTAACAGGCAAATGCCAATTAAAACAACATGATACCAATTCACATCCATCTGTCAAAAATAAATTGAGTAGCACCCAGTGTGAGCAAGAATGTAAGCTCTTAGATACTACTGGTGGGAGCATTCATTGGCACAATGTCTTTGAAAAACAATTTTGTAATATCTGGAAACGTTACAGATGCATATTCTACAACCCAACATTTCTACATCTAGGGAATACCCTAAAGCAACTATCATTCATGGATACAGATGGTCATTGCTACATTACTGATAAAAGTGAAATATCATAAATCACTAAAATATGTACCATTATAACAATGCACAAATAAAAATGGTTATATTCCTATCATAGAAAACTATGTAGAAAGTAAATTAATGACCTTGATCTGCATATAGTAACACTGATAAATTTGAGCCATTTCATGACCCCTTTGAAGCATTATCTTCATTTAACATCCAGACTATGACACCTGATTCTCCTCCTAAATTTCTGGCCAGTCTTTCTGTCTCCTTTACTGATTGCTAGTCATCTCCATAACCTCTCCTTGGATTTCTCTTTTCTATCAACCTTTACTCTTTAAGTAATCTCATCCATTTTTATAGCTGTAAATACCACCCTTGTGCCAATGACTTTGAAGTTTTATCTCCAGCCGAGATCTCTCCCCTGAAGAGCCAGACCCCTATATCTCATGGCCCATGTATTCAACATCTCAACTTAATGCTTTGGACTTAGGATCCTATGACCTCATTTTTCACCTGTGTTACTGGAAGGCAATTCTTAAAGTTGCTCAGAGCCTCCAAAATGTATCTCCAATCTGATCACTTCTCATCACCCCCACTGCCACCTGCCTGATTGAAATCACCATCATCTTTTGCTTTTACTACTGAAGTAAGTTTTGCAAGAGGTTTCCCTGCTTCTGCCCCTGGACTTTTTTCTTTTCTTAACAGGACTGTTGAGAACAATTTGTTAAAATGAATGTCAGACCCTGTCACTCCTGTTGAAACACTCTCCCGTGGTTTCTACATGATCTGGCCTCCATTAACCCTCCAGCCTCATCTTCTCCCACCCCTTCCGTCTTCCCCTCCACTCCTGCCATCCAGACCTCCTCATGGCTCCTGGAACACGCCACACACTACTGCGTCAGACTCTGCACTTCCTGTTCTCTCCATTAGCCAAGTGACCACCTCCTCCACTTTCGTTGGTCTTTTCTTAAGAGTAACTTCTTAGATAAGACTTTCTTGGACGCTCAGTTCCAACTTCCAGAGTGACCCTCATCACTCCATCTCTTTTCCTACTTGCTCTCGTTAGCACTCATCAACATATAGCAGCTGTACGAGTGTGCTGGGGCTGTCATAACAAAATGTCGCACCTTGGGTGGCTTAGACAATAAACATTTATTTTCTCACGGTTTTGGAGCCTAGAAGTTCCTGATCGAGGTACCAGTAGATTTGATTTCCGGTTTGGGTTCTCTTCATGGCTTGCAGATGGCTTCCATGTCCTCACATGGCCTTTCCTCTGTGTATGTGTGAGGAGAGAGAAAAATTTCTGATGTCTCTTCTTCTTATAAGGACACCAGTGCTATGGAATTAAGGCCTTTCCTTTATTATCTCAGTGAATCTTTATTGGCTCCTTATGGTCCTTTATCTCCAAACTGAGTTACATTGTAGGTTAGGGTTCAACATACGAATGTGGGGGGTTCTCAGTTCAGTCCCTAACAGCACTCTATATAGAATATTTCATATTTTGTTGTTTATTGTTTTTTCACTTTACTACAATATAAGCTTATGAAGGGCAGAAATTTTTGGTCATTCACTGCTATATTCTAGCACTTAGGATGATGCCTGAGGCATAGTTGGTATTTAATAAATATTAAGTAAATTATCTAAAAAACCTGATGTGAAATATAAAAAGCAAGTTATGATTTTGCACTAAAAACATCATTTCAAAATTTCCGAAATACAAAATTACGCTACAAATTTTTCATGAACAAATATGTATGTGATAATATATCTTAAAATAATTGGAAGAATGCCAACTTCAGGATAATTAATTACTTCCCTGAAGAGAGGAAGGGAAATTACGTTTGAGATAGGTCAAAGCAGCTCTAACTGTCGCTATGTGATTTTGTTTTTTTAAAAATATGTTTTGAAACAAATAATGCAAAATATTACCATTTGTTAAATCTTGAGGGGATAGGGCGCCTGGGTGGCTCAGTTGGTTAAGCGACTGCCTTCGGTTCAGGTCATGGTCCCGGAGTCCCCCTGGGATCGAGTCCCACATCGGGCTCCCGGCTCAGCAGGGAGCCAGCTTCTCCCTCTGACCCTCTCCCCTCTCGTGCTGTTTCTCTCTCTCTCTCTCTCTCAAATAAATAAATAAATAAAATCTAAAAAAAAAAAATCTTGAGGGGATATAGGAATGCGTGATATATGATTCTCTGTATTTTCTATTTTTAAATATTTCAAGAGAAAGAGGTAAGAGTTCCTATAAGGGCAGAGACCATATCTGTTTTGTCCCTGCATGTATTCCAAAGTCCTAATGTGAGTGATGGTCCATAGTAGGACCTCAATGAATATTTGGCAGATAGATGAAGTTTTAGACCATTTGGACTTATTTGTCTTTAGATCTGAGCTTAATACCCGGTACATAGATGAGCAAGTAAGCAAAGAAACAAACAGATGAAAATATTTCTTTTTTTTTTTTTAAGATTTTATTTATTTATTTGAGACAGAATGAGAGAGAGAGAGAGAGCTCATGAGAGGGGGGAGGGTCAGAGGGAGAAGCAGACTCCCTGCCGAGCAGGGAGCCCAATACGGGACTCGATCCAGGGACTCCAGGATCATGACCTGAGCCGAAGGCAGTCGCTTAACCGACTGAGCCACCCAGGCGCCCCAAGATGAAAATATTTCTTGAAAGCTCTACAAGTCTCCCTAACCATACTAATCATGCCCTTCCCTCTTTCTGACCCTTCTAGTCAGTGATTTGGGAATGGTATATCTGTCTTGGCTGCCCTGTTCTACCATGTCCTTTTCTGTTCTCACCTCTAATTTTCATTTCTGCCAAAGTAGAAGCCACAAGAGAAAGCTCATAGGGGATGAACAGGGCTTACAGTTAAGGCGCTGATCTTCTGTATTTCCCCATAAACCCTTAAGTCATTTGGAACACCTATTTAGATTTGCACTTCTCTGTGACTCTTCCTCATTAGCTTTGATAGATTATTCTGCCTAAAACAAGTCTTGTTGGCCCTTCAGAGTAGCAACAGAAACCTGTTGTTTTTAACCTCTGCTTGACTCGTTAATACCCTTTGCTAACTAACATCAGTTCCTGCCCATCTCAGTCAGATGCCCCAGATCTAGCCAGACCAGACGTAGGCTGCTTTCTCCCAACATTCTCTACACAATTTTCCTAAAAAACATTTGTGGTTCCTGGTTTATGTAATAATCTAGTGTCATACATTTATATTTACCTTCCTTAGATGACAAATTCTAGTACATGTTGAGAGTTACTGTGTTCCTTTTTTTCTCGTTTTGCCTAATTGTGAGTATTTTATGTATGTTTCAGTTCATCTATCTCTTTTCTGCCTTAATTTTTTTTACAAACAAGCAAGAGTCAAGTTATTAACCAGAATGTGAAGATATTCAGAGAACTCATTCCCTGGAATAGATTCTCACTCCATGTTAATTAGGGAAACAACAATACAATATTTCACACTTGCCTGTGTAATCTTTTCTCTCTACTTGGCCATGGGGAAAGTGAAGACCCTAGGGATTAAAAGGAGAAAAGAATTTGGAATTACAAATTAAGATCCTTTATCTGATAAATACCAAGCCAGAAATTAGAAATCGCACCTCACACCACACTAATAAATAGGTTTCAGATGCATTAAGAGTTAAAAAAAATCAAACCAGAGAAAAATTGAATAATGCATCATTAAGTATTCGTCAGATCTACAGATGGAAGTCTTTCTTAGCTTAAAAGCAACCACAGGCATACAAAAAAAAGTGGACATTTGATCTGCATAATCATTTAAAATTTAGATACGATTTTTACTTCAAAAAGGCAAAAACACATAATTAAATACAAAAGATGAAAAATGGATTGAAGAAACTGTTTGCAACAAATATAGTATTTTTCACTATAAAAAGAGTCCATTCAAATTGATACTAAAACACTAAGACCCTTGAAGCTGAAAAAGGATTGAGTGACATGGCCAGTTAATTCATAAATGAACTACATTTAGTAACAACATAAATATATGTAAGTAATAAATATCAATAATAATGAAGGAAATCAAATTAACAAAGCAGAGGGAACCAATGGGCTGTGGGAAGCAGGCTTTATAGTTACTAGGGTGGCTTGACTTCTGCTTCCCATAGGAGAATGTGATTAGCTTGTTTGAGTAATTTTGTGGCCTGGCAAGGAAGTATAATCCTTTAAATTGAGAAGGGGCAGGTGCAGCTGGTCCGGCTGATAGGGGACTAGCTGGTGGAGTTTTTCATGCTGAGCGTGAAGGCATACTGTGGTTAGGCCTGTGGACCCTGTGAGGCTCAGCGATGTTAAAGCAGCACTTGAAATTTTAGGTCTTACAATTCATTCTACCGGGAAGAGAAGGAAGAAGACAGAGACCTGGTCTACTTCTCTTTGTGTGAACAGTTTCCAGCCACGCACTCAGTGACAGTAATTTTCAGTAGTGTCTGCTGTTTTCTATAATGAATCTTAACAGGGTTTTTATTGGGAAAGATATAACGAAACTGGTAGTAGATGTGTAAAAAACTCCCATTTCAGAGGGAAGTACAGTGGAAATTAGTTTAAATGTGAATGGCTCGTATGGAAGGTATAATTAAGATGGGTATTAATATTAATACTTTAGTGTTCAATTAAACATGCATATATTCTGTACTTGAATAAGCAAACAACATAAAATATTTCTGACCATGCATAAAGCAAGGCATGATCAGATTTTTCATTGGAATTTAATTATTTTAATTAAATTTAACTCTATCAAATCTTACCTGTCCTCTCGACTTTACCTAATTTAAAAAAAAAAATGATCTGAGACCATTTTTAAAGATTTCTCTGTGACATTAAGGGCTTATGTTTTATCCATTCTCATGCAGTGTCTGTTCTTTGGGTACCATTTGGAATTTTTCACCATGTTCTGTATTTTTTCACTTAAAAACTAGCCCTTGAGACCAGAAAGACATTCACTGGTGACTCTCAAGGTGAAATGGTTGGATCACCCACTGAATCAGAGCCCCCGATTGGCAGGGCATTTTTAATCAGCTCTGTAGTTGATTCCTATGCATGTCTGAGTTTGATAAGTCCACTGATACTAGACATGCTTTCATTTCTGTGGCTCAAGGAAGTTATACTGTAGCTCTCCATCTCTTCTAGTGGGGGGCAGGGAGATGGTAAAAAAGAGAAAGGTGGTGAAAGGTTTGCATGCAAGCATCTCTCTTATGTGTGACTGTGGCAGGTTACATTGCTTCTTTTCACCTCTTCGTTCTCTGTAAAACAGAGGTAACCTACAATATCCTAGTACTGTAAGTCAAGAATCTGGTACATAGCTGGCATACACTGCACAATGAATAATGTTACCGCTCTCTCCTCCTTTCCTCCCACCTCCCCAGTCTCTTCTCTTTCTAACCCCCTTAGGAGAACTTCAGAATACAACTAAGGTAAGGTAAGTCATTGTGAATCTTCTACACCAAACCCCAAATTATACACGTAATAATGAGGGTTTTACATTTATCATATACTATGTATTACGTGCTTCTATAGGTAACTTTTAATTCTTAGAAAAATGTGACAAAGTTGATTATTGTGTATCCAAATCAATAGATTTACAGATGAGAACACTGAGGATGAGAGGAACATTTAACTGGCCCATTATCAGTTCAGTAGGTGTTGAAACTAAGATTCAAGTTCAAATAAGTCCAGATACCCAACTTGTCCCACCACAAACGCCCAAAACTGCAGTTATTTTAATTTAATTTAATTTTTCCAAAAAATAATTTTGGACCATGCTCTTGTAAAACCCACATTCAAGTGTCTCAAACTCATATGCCTAATAGGACCAGGAAGAAAATGTAAATGAGAGGAAAAGCTGGGTTGTATCCAGCTGACATAAAGACTGATTTATATATTTTTTTACCATTTTTCCTGAAACACATAACCCTCTAAACCTCTCTTTTCTTTTCCTAGTTTTGATAGAAAACATAGTTACAGAGAAAACCAATAGCAGATGCATGATGAGAAACGGCAGCTGGAGTTTGGCTTCAGGATTGGGGCAAAAGAAGGAAGTGGCAAAGCTTTGGCTAAGGCAGGGCGAAACCTCACACCTTATCTGAAGAGCACAACTAGCTGTATATCCCACACCCGCTGTCCTGAAATTCAGGTCGCAAGATTCCAGACCTGGTTTCTAAAGAAAAGTCAGAAATCCAGGTTTTAATCAGAAACCTCACAACTTTTGGTTGTTGGCCTAAAATAAGAAAAGAAAACAACCACTGAACATTTTGCTGGCCAAGCAGAGCAGCTCTGCAGCCCACATTTGCCCACTGGCCACCAGCTTGGAACCTCTTCTCTTCAGAACAGTAAGAAACACCTGGGGTTTTAAGACTCCATACTTAGGGAAACTATTTTAATTAAAAATGGTCTCAAGCATGGGCTTTTGTATCAGCAACTCCTGCTTGAAGGGGCCTTCCTCTAAATTTTTGTGTGACTAACTCCTGGTTGGGCAGTTTTCACCTCCAAGATGTCTTCCTTGATCCTTCTACCAAATATTGTCCCCACTTGTCTTATTCTGTCCCACTACCTACTACAGTTACTGCTCTCTGAAGTGATCCTATTTGTTTCTTAGTGTGGATCTTTCACACTGGAGGATGGTTTCCATTGGGGTAGGAACCTTGCATGTCTTATTCACCATTGTATTCTCAAGACCTAGAGCAGTATCTTGTACCGGGTACATGTTCCACAGTAGTTCATAAGGGAGAGTAGCAATTACTTATTGAGTACTTCCTATATGTCCACGTGCTAGATGTCTGGAGATCAAGTATTTGATGGCTGCAAAAGCCAGAATAAGCAAAGGAGCTGACTGTACCCTTTCCAGTGCCAAGCACTCAATAGATTATCAATGAACATTTGTAGAGTAAGTGAACACTGAGTAAATCACAAATAATTCAGATTCATTTAATTTACACTTAGCTTCCTAAAATAAGGCATGGTGGGGTTTAATATCCATAGTATTTGAATGTATCAGCATATTATGTGCCACATTATTCCAGAAATTGCATATTTGATGTGACCACTGTTGCTAATAAAAATGACCTTTTACAAAATGATTTGCATACCATGCTCATGGGACTCACTTACTTTGTTAGGCAATTAATCCAGCATACTACCCCAAATTACACATTTTATATTTATTAATAAAGGTAATTTAGATGTTTCAGATATACTGTAAAGCTTTTGTAGATTGAGCAAAATATGGCTTTTCATCTATACACAGTCAAATGGTTTCTTAATAACACAATTATCTTTGGCTGATTGATTCTGGGAATTCTGCTCATTTTTTTCTCAAAGTACTGTGATATCTTACATCTCATATTACTTTAATTTTTAAGGAACAAAGCACTTCTCACTTTTTCTAGGTGACACTTTCTCTTTTTGCAGTGCCAGCTATGAACTGTACATGGTTAATCTTGGATTCCTAGAATTGATAGAAAATTAGCCGGTCCTAATAAATTCCATGCATGTTCTCCCACTGTGTGTGCATATTAAAAAAAAAAACAAATATAATAATCAGGTTTCTGAAGAGAAGCTTCTATAAAGTACTCTTTTATGCAATCAGGAGTTCACTAATGAAATTATGGATAATATCAGCTACCATTTGTCATAAATCTCATCTTTTAAGAGTTTCACTTTTATTGTCATTAGGAGGGAAAGAGATTATGTTTGTTACCTCTCCTTGTGCCTCCATGGCCTGGATGTTTCAGAGTTGAGAGGGGAATTACACCTAAATTGGCAATCCTGTGAAGATAAGGTTTTGGGTCTTTTCTCTGCAAGTGGCTTCTGGAAGCTTCAAAGTAATCTTATCCCGTATGTACAAAAACTCTATGTACTTCTGTGAATCATCAATTTAGACTAAAATGTCTGACGATGTCAGAAGGGTTCCACATAAAAATCTTCTGGCAACTCTAACAGAATTTCCGTAGAAATACAGAAACAACCCTCCATAATTTGATAAGTAGAGTTCAAAATAACCCAACCATGTAACATCTGTGAATAGTATTTTTTAGTCAGGTTTTTTTTTTTTTTCCTTAAGATTTTGCTTATTTATGAGAGAAAATGAAAGAGCAAGGGAAGGAGCAGAGGGAGAGGACAAACAGACTCCACACTGAGTGCCAAGCCCAACACAGGGCTTGATCCCAGGACCCTGAGATCATGACCTGAGCAGAAATCAGGAGCCGGATGGATGCTCAACCTACTGAGCTACCTGGGCAGCCCAAGTCAGTTTTTACTGAAACACAAGCACATAAATAAAGATAGTGAAAATTGTATCTAACTGACCATACACACAAAATTAACAAAATCATATATGATCACAGAACAGTCTTTGATAAGAAGTCTTATCTTCCCCCCACTAGAAGATAAAATCTTGAGCACTCTCCTGCACTCTCACATTTAACCCAGTAGAAAAGCTTGTCAAGCCATGCAAGTCCTATTTGTTCTGCAAGTACCTTCTGCCTCATCTATTCTCGTGTCCCAATCTGTGCTAAGCCAGTCATCCCCATCGCTTCCTCTTGCCAGTTTACTGACAAGCATGCTTATAGATGTATGTAGAGTAAAGGAAATAAAGCCATGGTATTTTCTAGCATTTTCTTTTTTTCTCCAGCTTTATTGAGGTATAATTGACATATAAAAATTATATATGTGTAAGGTATATGTGATGATTTAACATAGGTATACATTGTGAAATGATTATCACAATCAAGCTAATGAACATATCCATCATCTGATATAGTTACCCTTTTGTTGTTGTGAGAACACTTAAGATTTACTCTCTTAGTAAATCTCAAGTGTACGATGCAGTATGATTGAGTACAGTTGCCATTCTGTACATTAGATCGTCAGAACTTACTCATCTTATTGTAACTGAAAGTTTGTACCCTTTGACCAACATCTCATGTCTCCCACCCCTTAGCCCCTGGCAACTACCAACTGCTCCATTTCTATGAGTTTGACATTGCTTTAGTGAAATAACTCAATCAGAGAAAGACAAATATATGATTTCACTCACATGTGGAATTTAAGAAACAAAACAAATGAACAAGGAAATATGAGACAAACCAAAAAGCAGACTCATAAGTACAGAGAACAAACTGATGCTTACCAGATGGGGGTGGGTGGGGTGAAATAGGTGAAGGGGATTAAGAGTACACTTACCTTGAAGAGCACAGAGTAACGTATAGAGCTGTCGAATCACTATATTGTACACCCGAAACTAATATAAAACTGTATGTTAAGTATACTCAATTAAAAAATAATAAACTCAAGTCACTGATAAGCATGCATCAAAAACTCAACAGACCTGGCTTTAGTACGGAGTACCTCCTTTACAGGGGGTTGGTGTTCCCCTGAGCATCTCATAATGGCTTCAACATTCTGGGTGTAATGAGTGAAAAGACACTTGCAAGATCAGGTCCCTGAGGAAAGAACAAGGGTCCATGCAGACAGGAGGCAGCTGGCCCATGCCATCTCCTGAAGTGACAGAATTTCTGTTGTGAGCTCTGAAGAATGTCTGAGTGGCCAGTGATTGTAGAAAGCCCCGGCAAGCTGTGATTTTTATCAATTTTTATCACCATTTTAATTGTTTAAAATTGACATTCTGCTTTATAAAACTTTACTCAGAAACCTTCCTTATATATAATTGCATTAACATACTTATAAAAGCATATGTATACTTATAAATAATTTCTAGACATGAGGTGGTTTTTTTTTTTAGTTTGCTTATTTCATACGCCTAAGAATCTGAAGAAAAATGTATTATGCTATGGTTTTGGAAGGAAGAAATAGGAATGTCTATGAACAACTCTATTAACTGAAGCTTTTATAACCATTTTTAAGAGGGTGAGATAACATCACAGGTTTAAATTCAAGGTCTCTAATCCATCTGAAAGATTTATTGTATTGGGGAAAAATTCTGCTTGTTGCTGCATCTTAATAAAATTAATCTCTATAATTTCTATTTGGGCTTATATATACAATCTCATATTTTGGATGCTGACAAAAAATGAAATTTTTAGTGGACAATAAATTACCTTTACTTTGATTTTATTCTTATATGACATGGCCATTACCTGGGAGAAATGCAATAATGGAAGAGTTGCTCCTTGAAAGAAATTTTAAAGCCCAGATAATTAGAGCCAAAGAGTTTACCTAAACTGAAAAAATATATATATTTAACTCTTTTCCCTTTAGAATTGCCTTTCTTCTTAAAGAATCAAAAATGTTTGGGTGCTTTTTTCTAAACTGAAATTTTCTTGTCTTTAATACACTCTATGTTGCCGGAAAGCACTCAAACGTTAGTTTCTCATGCAGAAGAATTTGAGAAATGTTGTTTTCATCTACAGTTTGTACCTTCTGTGTAACAAATAAAACTCAATTATATATTAAAGTATGAAGATGTTGTATAGCACCCAAAATAGGGATGCATTTTTAGCCAAACTAAAAAGTCATGTAGTAACCTTTCTTCTTTCAACACAAACATTGACACATTTAATTTGCAAAATATATACTATATAGAGAATTTGACTATTCTTTAATAGAAATATCTTCCCATTATGTAATGGATTGTATTTTCTTTCAAAAAAAAAAAAAGACCTCTGTAGAGTTTCTGTTTTGCAGAATAATTTCTGTCCCCCAATTTCTATCTCTCAGTAGCTGTCTGGTTTGGAAATAACATTATAGAAATTCCAGAGGATGTGTCTTTCTTTTTTTTTTTATCATTTTACTTTTTTTTCCATAATAAAGGTACTCTTTAATCCCCATCCCCTATTTCTCCTAGTCCCCCATTCACCTTCCCTCTGGTAACCATCAGTTTGTTTTCTTTAATTAAGAGTCTCTTTCTTAATTTATCTCTCTCTCTCTTTCTCTGTTTTTTTTTTCCTTTGCTTATTTGTTTTGTTTCTTAAATTCTACATATGAGTGGGATCATATGGTATTTATCTTTCTCTGACCAACTTATTTTGCTCAGCATTATACCCTCTAGCTTCATCCCTGTTGTTGCAAATGGCAAGATTTCATTTTTCTTTATGGCTGAATAATATTCCATTGTGTGTGTGTATATATATATATATGTGTATATAAATATATATATGTATGTATATATATACCACTTCTTCTTTATCCATTCATCTATTGATGAACACTTAGGCTGCTTCCATAGTTTGGCTATTGTAGATAATGCTGCAATAAATATAGGGGTGCATGTATCCCCTTGAATTAGTGTTTTTGTCTTTTTTGAGTAAATATACCCCGTAGTGCAATTCCTGAATCGTAGGCTAGTTCTATTTTTAAATTTTGGAGGAGCCTCCATACTGTTTCCATAGTGGCAGCACCAGTTTACTTTCTTGTCAACCATGCCCCAGGGTTCCTTTTTCTCCATGTCCTCACCAACACTTGTTATTTCTTGTCTTTTTCATATAAGCCATTCTAACAGGAGTGAGTTGGTAGCTCATTATGGTTTTTATTTCCATTTCTGTGATCATTAGTAATACCCAGCACCTTTTCATGTGCTGTTCTTCTTTCAACAGATAACCTGTTGGCTATTTTTTTTTAGCATACTTAAGACACATTACGTTAGTTACATTAGTTTCATTAGTTACTAGTTACATTAGTTTCAGGTGTACAAAATAATTATTTGACAAGTTTATTCATCATGCTATGTTCACCTCAAGTGTAACTGCCGCATGTCCCCATGCATCCTAGGATTTGTCTTTCTTAAATACTGTGTTGCATAAGTGAGGTTCAGATACATGAAAGTTAATATTGCAAGGGAAGTGTCAACCAAATGTGCATTGTTTATTACCAGACTGAGTACTTTTCTTGGAAATCTGTCTTCTGTGAAATTCTAGGGCTCTGTGTTGGAAGAACTACAAGGAATCTTAAGCACATAGATTCCCAAGTCGATGTCTGCTGGAAGCTGCCAGCTCCTTATTTCTACCCATTGATTACATCCCTGTTCCTCTTTCTCTTTAAAATCAGAGTGTAGCCTATGTAAATAGCACTCCTAGACAAAGAAGAAAAACAAAAAGCATTGGCCAAAGATGGCTACATAAGCACTCCAAGGAAGTACAAAAGGCTCTTCAGACTCACAGTTGCCACATTTCTGCCACCATGCAGCACAGAGCTGCCATGCACAATTATTACCCACCACCTGTCAGATCCTCTTCATGTTTCAGTCTCCTCCTCCTCCTTCAGAGGATCAGTCCCTCAGCCACACATTCAGTTGTGTTCTGCCCCTAAAGTGGAAGAGTCAGGGGATAGTCAGGATAAAAATGGAAGTTTGTTTTTCATCTTTGATCTTTCCCCTACCCTACACCCCTTCTATTAGTTGGCAGTGATGCCATGACAAAATACCACAGACTGGGTGGCTTAAACAACAGCAGTTTCTTTTCTCACAAGTCTGGAGGCTTGAAGTTCAAGATCCCAGTGTTGGCAGGTTTGGTATCTTTTGAGGCCTCTCTCCATCACTTGTGGATGGCTGCCCTCTCCCTGTATTCTCACACGGTTCTCTCTCCATCTCTGTGTTGTCTGTGTCTTAATCTCTTCTTCTATAAGGACACCAGTTATGTTGGATTAGTGCCCATCCACATGACCTCATTATACTTTAACTGCCTCTGTAAAGGCCTTATCTCCAAATGCAGTCACATTCTGAGGCACTGGTGCTTAGAGCCTCAACCTATGAATTGGGGGGGGGGGCACAATTAATCCGATAACACCCTTCTGTCGATTTCCTAGGACTGCTGTAACAAATTCCTGAAAGTAGGTGGCTTAAAACAATGGAAATTTATTCTCTTACAGAGACTTCTGGAGGCTACAAGTCTGAAAGTAAAGTATTATCAGGCCCAGGCTCCCTCTGAAGGCTCTAGGGGAGAATCCATGCTTCCTTTTAGTTCCTGGTGGTTCTTGGCAATCTGTGGTATGACTTGGTTTGTAGCTGTATCAGTTCAATCTCCACTCCGTGTTCCCCTGCTCTTCTTCCCTGTCTTCACACGGATATCATATAAATTCACCAGTCATTTGATTTAGGGTCCATATTAATCTTGTATGATCTTATCTTAACTACTTAAATCTGCAAACATCCTGTTTTTGAATCTGGTCACATTCTGAGTGAACATGGGTTTTGGAGGGATGTTATTCAACCCCATAATCTCCTAATATAAGTAATCTCCAATAAGTAATCTTCCTCCAGTAAGGAATCTCTCACAACTCAGGTTTGTATGTTTTGTTTTGTTTCTCGTTCTGAAAACAGAAAGATTGCAAGTGAGGAGGGAAAAAAGTGAATAATTAAGAGCTCGGGAATTGAGGGTTGAATTTTCCCACATTCAATCTTTGGCTGTAAGTGTCAAACATTCTTAAAGAGGGATATAATATGTACTTAGTACACTAAAGCCCTTTTTGTTCTTTCTGCATTTATGGCATTGTTTTGCTTTTATGACATGCTGATGGTAGTTCCTTATTCCTTTCTCTTTTCTATCTTCATTATGTCAACATGTACCATTTTATTTCTGTACAGGCTTTAGAATTAGAGAAAATTGAACTCCAACAGGCCATTTGTCAAGGCACAGTTTTCCTCACATCCAAAATTAATGTAATAGTATTTAACTCTCAAGTTTGCTGCAAGATAATAATTGCTTGGCATGCTATTTACACTTAGGTCATGAACAAGACATTGCATTCTATTTGTAGCTCTCTCTGGCCACCTGACCCTGCTTTATGTCCTCAGGGACAAACAATGACCATCAGGGTTTAGTATATAAATATCCCAGTTCAATCACCCCTCCAGTGAAATAACACACATGTGTTTTCTACACTGGCTCCCAGAATTCCCTTGTGGGATTAAGCTCCAGTTTCCCACAGAGTAACTAACTTGGCATGGCAACCTTCACTGCCTGGCTCCCTTTCCCAGTCTCACTTCTGCATTCCTTTTATGGCGTGTCCAGGGATTACCTTCAAATTGATGACTTTCAATTGAATTATTTGCTCAAGATCTGCTTGGGAGAACCCAAACAAAGACAAATACTATTATATCGTTATTAAGAATAAGATATGGAGGGGATGCCTGGGTGGCTCAGTTGGTTAATCGTCTGCCTTCAGCTCAGGTCATGGTCTTGGGGTCCTGGGATCGAGCCCCACGTCAGGCTCCTCACTCAGTGGAGAGTTTGCTGCTCCCTCTCCCTCGGCCCCTCCCCCTGCTTGTGCTCTCTCTCTCTCTGTCTCTCTCAAATAAATAAATAAAATCTTTTTAAAAAAATATGAAGCTTTTAAAATGCTCAATAGTTTTCTGGGTCCACGCCTTGGGGGGAGGTGCCTACCATGTCCATTATCCCTTCTCAGCGGGCGACTTTTGCTGCAATCTGCTGCCATTTCTCTTCCCATCCAATGTACTTCTTTTGATGGCCAGCCCAAGTCTTTTTCATTCCATAGAGTTTTGCGTTGGCTGGCATCATGCAATTTTGTGGGAAATTCCCAGCCTTATTTAAAAGCTTAACGCTGGCTCCCAAGCATCACATATGACTTCATCTACCTGTCTCTATCTATCTACCAGTCTCTTTTTCATGGCATTCACACTGAATTACTTTCCCTGACCAATTGCTAAACCACATTCGTCCTTCGCTTGCTCCTTTGATGCTAATTTCAGACCCACCTTGGCCTCTGGACTTGATGCCTTTTCACTTATTCAGGAATTCAGTATCTATGCATTGAGTGCCTACTGTCCACCAGGGACGGACCTGGTATTCAGAGGTAGACAAGATGAGGTCTCCATTCACACTCTGGGGTTTCCTTGCTTCATTCTCTCTGTAAAGTCTTTTATTTACAAGCAGCAAAAATAAATGGGCTACTTTAAGTAGATGAAAGGAACTTATTCAAGGACATGTAGTAGCTCAGAGAATTCTTGAGAAGGCCAAAGAAGTGGGCTTGAAAGCTACTCTGCCAGGAATAGCACCCAAAATCACATCTCAGAAATGTTTCTCAGGACAAAATTGCCATTAGCACTGCAGCTAGAGCTTCGGTATTTTGGGACTTTCAGAGCCGAGTGTAGCTGCTGCTTTTGCTGGCACTCCCACTGGAATGAATTCCATACTTTCCATGGTAGGCAGTTTCTGAAAGGTTGCCAAGGATCCCTTCCTCTTGGAATTCACATCCTTATGTAATACTCTCTCCCTCATGTGAGCAGAACTGAGTGACTTGCTTCTAGTGAACAGAATATGGCAAAGCGATGGGATGTTATTTCTGTGGTAAAGTCTTTAAAGAGGTGACTTCTGCCTTGCTTGCATTCTCTTTCTCTGTCTGCGGTTCTTGTTTGCTTGTTCTGATGAAAGCAGTTGCCATGTTGGGAGTTGCCCCCAGAAGAGGCCCGCGTTACAAGGAATTGAGAGCAGCTTCCAGCAAACAGGCAGTGAGGAACTAAGGTTGAGTCCAACAGCCTACATGGAACCAAATCCTGCCAACAGCTGGAAGAGTTAGCTTGGAGGCAGAAACTCCTCAGTTGAACTTTGAGATGGCCCTGGCACCACAAGGCCCCAGTGGCAGCCCCAAGGGAGATTCTGGAGAGAAGACTCAGCTAAGCTGTGCCTGGAGTCTAGACCCACAGAAACTCAGATAGCAAACGTGGTCTGAAGCCACCAAATTGTGGTGTAATTTGTTATGCAGCAATAGATTACTAAGATACCACCCATAGTTATTTCTGTTGCCAGCTGCAGATTCAAAATCTGGCAAGATCTGGTAAAATCTGTCTAACCAGTTGGACAAAGAGCATACACTTGTATCCCCACTGCAAGGAGGCGGGGTGGGCGAGCAGCCAGCATTTTCATCTATTACAGTTGGAGGTGGTTTCCTCCTCACAACAAGGCACATAGGGGGATTTTCCCAGATTTCATATTTTGGTCAGTTAAAAACAACAAGTATTGTGCAGTATGTTGACTGCCTGGCCAGATGATGAGCTCAACTCACGGTCTGGGAAGGAACCAATATCTTGCCTCCCTTTGCACACTTCAGATAGGATTTTCCCTCTGTGCTTGCTCTGGGGCAGGCCACTCTACTCTCTCACCCAGTTTTCTCTAGACTCCTGAAATAGCTGAGGTCTGGAAAGAACTAGAGGGGTATTTTGTTTGGGCTGCTTATGGATTTCTAGGGTATGATTTTAGGTGAAACAGTGTGAATCGTTGAAATCATTGCTCTGAAAGACCAACGGGCTTTGTTGTTTCCCCGAACACTTTGAGATAGAAACCCTTTCAAATAGATATCTCTCATAGTAATAGGAGGTGTTACAAATCCACACAGAAAGCCCCAAATGTCACAATAATCCTACCCACTAGCAAAATCACAGGCCTTGGCGCAGAGAAGAGATGAGCAAAGATACCCTGGAGCTGTGGGTGGCTGCATAGAAGGTTTGGCAGGTTCCTGATCACCACAGATCCTGGGAGAGAGGATGCCAGCTTGAAGGCATAAATCCATTAGTACGTGAAATACTTTAATAATGAAAGATGGGTGCCAGTGTGGAAGGCAGGCTCTTTGCAGAACCCACAGGTCATGGGGAGAAAAACCACATCAATGGAAAAAAAGAAATCCCAGTGAGCAGGGGAACCGGTACTTTTTCAATACCTGCTCTCATGTCCCCAGCCATGGGCACAGCAATTACAGGGGTGACTCGGGCACCTCCTGCATTCAAGAAGTGCACAGGATCTTCTAGAAAACAGAGGGAACCAAGGGTAAGACTTAGGGGCAGGAAGAGAACAAGCTGGAGAACGCGGAGAGGACATTGTCATGTGCTCCAATTTTCATATATATGCATGTTGCAGAATCGTGGGGGCCTATTAATTTTTCGTTTTCTTTCTTACACCTCTTACTAACTCAGTGCGGTCTTGAGTGATGAGAAATGTCTTGTCCAGAAGGTTGCATGCCCTGATTCTGTTCTTTAGGGGTATGGGAGGTGTGAGCCAGGCAAGTTAGAGCCATCCTCCAAAAGATGGCTCCAGGAGATGCTTTACCCCTTTGACCGTATTTCTTCTCTCTGCCCTTGAATAATCTCAGTGAGTTCGTTCATAATGACTTTGTCAATGTATTTTGATTAGTACACATGAAACATGTCAAAGTCTCCCTAGTCAAAGTCTATACAATTCCTTCTGGCCAATTTTAGCATGCCAGTGACAGCAAAACACCTCAGAGAACTGAAAGGAGCCACAAAATTCATGGTGCATTGGGGAAAATCATGATTGATTGAAAGAAAATTTATTGTCCCTCAGTATGAAATTTAAGAAGCGACCCGTGTAGTTTCCTTCATTACTTGGGAGGCAAGATGGTAATAAGTTTGTAATTAGTGATATTAATGGGATACATTTTTTTTCCAAAACTATAGGCATGTTATATTTGTACAGAAATAAAGTTATTTTTAGTAAGGAAGTGGAAGAGTTGTGGAATCCAGTATGTTAAGATTTCATACAAGTAAGCCATCATGAAGAGAAATGTTTTATACGTGGTAAGCTGTCATCTTTCTCTTGAGAACTATACTAATAGCAAAAAAAAATATGTCGAAAACATATCTCTTTTAAATTTTATCAGATCTCCTTTTTGAGGCAATGGACCACAAATTGGCTGTGGGTTCTCAGTGTCACCACCATCATTATGCGTGATTCTATTTCCCAGACTAATAAGCCTGTTAGGACTTTATTTCTATAAATCAAATAGATATCCCTAAAACCTACAATTATCTGTGCAACTGTCCACTTACATTTACTGTCCAAAATAGAACTTTTCCTCTATACCACATTGGTCATTTCAAATAATACTTGAACCTACTTACTTTTATTTGTACTAACTCATGTGCTTTGTCAGCACTGCCTAACATGTAAGGGGCACCATCCACACCATATGATGAAGGGCTGTGGGTCTCGATCTAGGCATAGCAAGGTAGTAATCAACTCCCTGAGGGGAGGAAATCCATTTTATTTTCTAGCACAGTGTTTCATCGATAATTTAATTACCATTTGCAGTTAATTTTCTTGTTGAGTGGTTCTGGATTCATGAAGAATGTAGGAGAATGCTCTAACAAGTACATTTTCCTTCTTGTTATTATTGTTGTATAGACCAGTCTGACATATTTTTGAAACAAAATCATGACCAACGTGAACCATACGATGGCGTGGATTTTTTGTGGGCTTTTGTATCCGTAGTATCCATCACAGTATCTACCAACAGTAGATGCTTTAGCAATTCTTTCATTGATCCTATTGATTTTAAGAAAGGTTATCACCCCCCCACACACACATAAAGGTGGCAAAATATTGTATGGAAAGAGAATGTATAGTATGGGGAGCAAAGAAAAAACTTGCACCATTGAGACTTCACAGAAACCTTAAGTTTATTCTATTCATATATTGATGAAGTAGATATTATAATTAAAAAAAGAAATAACCAGGTGTCTGGGTGGCTCAGTTGGTTAAGCAGCTGCCTTCAGCTCAGGTCATGATCCTGGAGTCCCAGGATCAAGTCCCGCATTGGGCTCCATGCTCAGCGGGGAGTCTGCTTCTCCCTCTGACTCTCCCCCTCTCATGCTGTCTCTCTCTCATTCTCTCTCTCTCAAATAAATAAATAAATAAAATCTTTAAAAAAAATAATCTTCAACAGATTCATTTATACCAACGATCTAAACATCCAAACTTCTCATGGGCTTAAACTCAGTTTTTACTTGTCTTTCTCTGATTGACTTATTTCGCTCAGCATAATACCCTCCAGTTCCATCCACGTCATTGCAAATGACAAGATTTCATTCCTTTTGATGGCTGCATAATATTCCATTGTGTGTGTGTGTGTGTGTGTGTGTGTATACCACATCTTCTTTATCCATTCATCTGTCGATGGATATCTTGGCTCTTTCCACAGTTTGGCTATTGTGGACATTGCTGCTATAAACATTGGGGTGCATGTACCCCTTCAGATCCCTAAAGAGGGCACATTCTGCATGGAGCACTGGGTGTTATACGCAAACAATGAATCGTGGAACATGGAACACTACATCAAAAACTAATGACGTAATGTATGGCGATTAACATAACATAATAATAAAAAAAGAAAAAAGAAACATATATTGCAGATAAAATTAAAAAAAAAACAACTCAGTTTTTACTGATAAATGAGAAATTCTCCTAATACCAAGAGAAAAGTGAAAGAAACCCCTCTGCCCACTTACTAACATCAAGAATCCCTCAGTTATTTACTGCTGGCATTAAAGTTTTTCCAGGTATTTCACCTCTATAAATTCTTTAGCTCTGGCCTAGACACTGTTTAAAAAGGAAAAAAAAAAATGATCCCCAGTTGTTGATTTTTATAAAAGTCAAAGATTTTGTGTACAAAAGAAATTAGCAAGTGACTGGAAGTCACAGCAAACTTATTTTCCTATGTAATAAATAGCATCAACATCAAACATCAAAATCAGTGGTTAAGCTAGGAAAATAACATCAAAGCATCAGTTTGCCAATTTAGTTTGCCAGCTATCTCACAGCCTAGTTTATGAGTTTATGAATTAGTTTTCTCATTAATAATAATATTTAACAATATTTAACAATAGACCATATTCATATACAAATCAGAATCAAATCCTCATAAACATAGATCTGCAGGAACAGCATGTTTCCCCTTCATTTTACCCTGCCTTTACTCCACCCTTTTGAAAAAAATCTTTTTCTATGTCACCTTCCTCAAGACACTTTGAACAACCTACACTCCTTCACTCTAGATGCTTTCTCTCGTCCCTCAACCCTCCTTGCATCTGATTTTTTCTCTATTGTGCCACTTACCTCATTTTTCTGGGTTTATATTTCAGTTATTTATTCTTTTTTTTTGACCAACTTGTTCTTTCTTAAGTTGTATATGCTCTGAAACACCTAACACAATAAGTGTTCAATAAGTAAATTTAACTGATCATCCTCCACCTCTGATACATAACCTAGTACTAGAACTATAAAACTAATGCAGGCTAGAGAAAGTGTATGTCAGTTCAGGTGCACTGCATCTTAGCCACATTAGGCCTCATTTGATCTGAGGAGTAACTACAAAACCTGGTATGATTCAATTCCACAATCAAATTGCATCTTTCAATTGGAAGAGAATTGTTTTCATAAGAGGCTAGCAGGAATAATCATCTGTTCTTGAACAGTCATAGTAAAGCAACAATGGCAGTAAAAACAAGATTTCTGCAGATTTTTTAAGTACTATATTTGTGACCCTGTGGATTAATTACTCAGCTGAGAATTTTTATAATAATTCTGTGTATTATCCCTCTTGCTTATGGACCTTGGTCCATAATTTCCTCAACTTGCCTTATTTATTTATATTTTAAATTTCACACATTTTGGGAAAAAAGTGCCTAGTGAGATCTTTTTTTTACTGACTTCAGTGACTAAACAGCTCATCTTTAAGAGCAGGGTTTGTTCCCACTGATTTTTAAAGTCAGCTTTTAGGTCACATAAAGGTAATTTTTATGGCTAAAACTACAATGACATTAACATAAATAACTGCAAAAATTTTACTTTGTGAAAATAAAAATAATATTTAAGATATATACCTCCAGACTTTAGTTAAAGTAACTTTAAGTAAAACCTTGCCCATTTATCAGACTTTTTTAGCAATTAACAAGTTCCAGAAAAACAAAAATACAGTGGCATATATAATTCTTTTTTTATTTTTATTTTTATTTTTTTAAAATAAAGATTTTATTTATTTATTTGACACAGAGACAATGAGAGCGAGCCCAAGCAGGGGGAGTGGCAGGCAGAGAGAGAAGCAGACTCCCCGCTGAGCAGTGAGCCCAATGCGGGGCTCTATCCCAGGACCCTGGGATCACGACCTGAGCTGAAGGCAGCTGCTTAACCAACTAAGCCACCCAGGCGCCCCTATAATTCCTTTTTTAAACTACTTTATGTTAAGATGATTTTTGGAAAATTTTTATGGAACAAATGCAGGTGATTTAAAACTGAAGACTTAAAAGTATCTAGAAAAGGAAGACAAAGTTCCCAAAGTGGAGTCACTCAGCCATAGGATGCAAACCCAGCAGCATTCAGTGAAGGGTGCATGTGCTGAGGGAACCCACATATCATTCTTTGACCCAAGTGAAAGAATCCTATTTACTTGGGGAATCATAACATTACAGTAAATCTTCATGTGGCTATTTATTTGTATATTACTTGATGCAAATGTGTAGTACTGCCCAGAGCTCTGTGGTCTATTTTTAATTAAGGTAAATTTTAAGAGATTCTTATTCATTAAAGAACATAGTAGAGTTAGTATTGAGCCCATTGAATCATGAGGACTGTGGACTATAAGAAAACAAAAGGATAATTCTGTTGCATTTTCACCTTTATCTAAAAAAGCTATTTAGATTTTTTTTTTTTTTCAAAATGTTCAGTTAGTTTTCAAAGAACTTATCCAGGCTTCATAATCCACTTTTTTTTTCCCCTAAAAGCAGATACAGTACATTTAAACCAAGTCCCTAAAGTATCCCCTTAACATACCATCTATATTTTTAAATGGTTGGAACATTCTGTCTCACATTAGAATAGTTTACAGTATGAAAGTCCTTCTTTTATGGTGCTACATGAAGCATAATTTCTTCATAAAACTCCTGACTTTTTCAATCATACATGTGTGGAGACACATTACAGCAAGGTGAAGATGCACAGATTAAGGCTTCATTCCAGTTTCTAACAGGCAATGAGACGGTGAAGTCATTCCAGCAGCCACATATGTTTTAATTTCACGGTGTGGTTTCTAATACTGTGTTGCAAATGTTGATTCTAGATTCTTATTTTATTTGTTTAAAGATTTACTCATTTATTTGAAAGAGAGAGCGCAGGAGCCAGGGGGGGAGGGGCAGAGGGAGAGAGGGAATCTCAAGCAGACTCCCCGCTGAGCGCAGAGCCCTACACGGGGCTTGATCTCAAGACCCTGAGGTCACGACCTGAGCCGAAACCTCCAGTCAGTAGCTCAACCTACTGAGCGGCCCAGGCACCCCTAGGATTCTTATTTTAAAAGCTCTGCAGGCAAGCAATCTGCAGTTGTTTATTTATTCAGCACCTTCTACATAGAAACAGCAAGTTAAGGGTTGTGAAAGGTGAAACAATTTGAAAGTAAAATTCCTGCCAGAAGTCATCCCATAAAATAATAACAAAAAATATAAAGTTATATGTGATTAGTCCACAATATATTTCGTTGGGGAAACAATTACAGTGGGAGGTCAGATGATGCCGACTTCTGTGTGCGCTGGAGGGAGAGGAGGAAGCTGCTTTGGGGAAGTGACATTTGAATCTGGAAACAGAAACTTCAGGAACAGAAATAAGACTTAGATGGGTAGAAGGGACTTGAGAGAGCACTCCAGCTGGGGAAACGGCTGTCAAATGACAGAGGCAGGGGATTTAAATAAACATGTGGGGGATGGTGAGAGGTTAATGAAGAAGAGTAATTGGAAAACAAGGCTGGGAAAATATGTTTGAAGCATATTTTAAGGGACTTAAATGATAACCTAGGAAATTTGCACTATGGTTTACAGCTCTCAATGACTACCTCTTTCTCAAAGTTACAGAGGAACAGAATGATTTGGGAAATGTAATTAGCTGATTTCTAAAATCAATATCAAAATCAAAGAGATTTAGAATAGCCAAGGTAACCTGGAAGAAGAAAAAACAAAGAGGATTTACACCACCAAGTATCAAGACCTACTATATAGGGGCGCCTGGGTGGCTCAGTCGTTAAGTGTCTGCCTTCAGCTCAGGTCATGACCCCGGGGTCCTGGGATCGAGCCCTGCACCAGGCTCCCTGCTCAGCCAGGACCCTGCTTCTCCCTCTCCCGCTCCCCCTGCTGTGTTTCCTCTCTAGCTGTCTTTCTCTCTCTGCCAAATAAATAAAATCTTTAAAAAAAAAAAAAAAGAACTACTATATAGATATAGAAATAAAGTGTATTGGCACAAGAACAGACAAATAGTCAAATGAATTAACATAAAGAGCCTAGAAACAGACCAACACGCTGATATACAGCAAAGGCACTAATAATATTTAGTAAATGGTGCTGTATCAAAAGGATAGCTGTGTAGAAATTTTTAAAAATAGGACCCTTGATTTTGAATTCATATCACATGCAAAATTTAAGATGGATGATAGATGATTAAGGTGAAAGATAAGTAAATAAGTAAACAAACAACACATATATATTTTTTTAAAGATTTTATTTATTTATTTGAGAGAGAGAGAGAGAGCTCAAGCATAAGCAGCGGGAGAGGGCTCAGCAGGGAGCCCAAGGTGGGGCTTGATCCCAGGACCCTGGGATCATAACCTGAGCTGAAGGCAGACGCCTAACCAACTGAGCCACCCAGGTACCCCATAACAACACATTTTTTTAAATGGGCATAGTCCTTCAACAGTCACCTCAGAAAGGATATCCAAATGGCCAAGATGAATACAAAATGGTGGTCAACTTCATAAGTCATCATGGAAATGCAAATTAAAATAAAAATCACATATATATTAAGCTACTATCAAATCGGTTAAAACTCAAACAATGACCAGTATCAAGTGTTGGCAAGGGCATGGCACAGTTGGAGTTCTGATATTGCTCGAGCGGAGTGTAAATTGTTTCAAGTACTTAAGAAATTGTTTGGCAATATCTTAATAAGAACTGAACATACATATCCCCCTTAATCCAGCCATTCCACACAAAAATGAGTGTTTATGTCTATTAAAAGACTTGTGGGCAAATGTTTCTAACAGCTTATAGCAACTATTTTTATAATAGCCCCCAAAGAGAAACAATCTGAAAGTCCATCAACAGAAAGGTGAATAAATTGTGGGATGTTCATATAATAGAAGACAGCAATGGGGAAAAGACAAGTAACAACATGGATAGTTCTCACAGACACTATGTTGAATGAAAGAAGCCAGACAGATACAGAAGGGTGGTATCGTTGTGTTGGTATGAAGTTCAAGATAGATGTTCAAATAGTAATACCTTTGAAGGGTGGTTGTTGCCTCAGACCATGAGAGAGCCTGCTTGGGGGCTGGAAATGTCTTATAATTTGGTATGTATGGTGGTTATAGAGGTATAAACACATATAAAAAATAAATTGAGCTCAGCAATTAGAATTTATGCACTTTACTGTGAACAAATTATTCTTCAACTTGAAGTCAGCAAACTAACCAGATGTTAGGAAGTCTCTTGCTTTTTTTTCAATTGCTTGTTCACTTTTCTACAGATCTATTAACTTGTCCTGTCTTGGCTGATTTCTTCTTACTCATTTCATCTGTTGACCAAGTCCTTGTGATCTTTTGCCTTGGTTCCCTAAAGATAAACACTCACCTCTATTGGTCTCTGTCACTCATTTCAATCTACACAATAACAGTAATAACAGGTAATACTAACTGTGAGGTGTTGGGTTGTTTTACATGCATCATCCCACTTAATTCACACAACAAGCTCTTGAACTAGCTATTATTATCATCGTTTCACTGATGAAACTCTGAAAGATTAAGTAACTCACAGAAGAGCTGGCATTTGAACCTAGATCCATCACATTCCAGAATTCATGTTCTTAAAAACAATGCTCTGAGAAAGATTGAGACCAAGAGAGGGGCTGACTTTCTGATTTTCCAGGCCATCTTTTCATATCAGCAATACAAGCAGTAAATCACTGAGAATCTTACAGATGGCCAACCCAGGGCAGTCATGGCAGATAGAATGTGTAGAACATGTCATAAAATCAATGTCTAGGTAGATCCCAGGGACTTTGGGTGGGAGCTGACTACCATTGCTGTGAAATTATTCAAAATTGCATCACTTACTGGTCTCTTTCATTTAAATCAACAGTCATTGAAAATCAAAAATAATTAATTAAAAACATCAGGGCACCTGGGTGGCTCAGTCATTAAGCATCTGCCTTCAGCTCAGGTCATGGTCCCAGGGTCCTGGGATTGAGCCCTGCATCTGGCTCCCTGCTCAGCAGGAAGCCTGCTTCTCCCTCTCCCACTCTCCCTGCTTGTGTTCCCTCTCTCACTATGTCACTATCTGTCAAATAAATTTAAAAAATCTTTAAAAAAATTAAAAACAAAAGAAATACATTCAGATTATCAGTGGAAGGTATAAACAAATGTTCATCCTAAATGACAGAATAGGACTGTTTTAGTACAATCTAGAATGCTATGTGCTATGTTACAAAATGCGCTAGAATTACTTTTTTTTTAAAGATTTTATTTATTTATTTGAGAGAGAGTGGGCGCAAGAGCACGAGTGGAAGGGAGGTGCAGAGGGAGAGGGAGAAGCAGACTCTGCTGAGCAGGGAGCCCAACACGGGGCTCGATCCCAGGACCCTGGGATCATGACTTGAGCTGAAGGCAGATGCTTAACCAACTGAGCCACCCAGGCACCCCTTGTCCTAGAGTTACACTAAAGAATCTTTTGTCAGCCCCTCACCTGCATCCTCAGACTCCATTGTAAGAATTATAAAACATTATCTGGTTTGAAGTTAGGTGCACTTGAAGAGAGGACTCGCATGCTTTATTCATTTTTATTCTTCTTTTGGAATAAATGAGCAGACTTTTGCAAAGTGATTTTGTTCTGAGAAAAGCTGAATATTTCATAGCTGTAGCTAAAAAGCATCTACACTGTATCTTCTTTTTCTCTATAGACTCTTTGGTCCTACCATGGTATATTTTGAAAGGTGAGATCTCTCTAAAGCTTGGGTATGACAGAGCCCTGTCTTCCCCATATAAATATATGCACATTTAGTGAAAGGAAATTTTGTTCTGGGTGTTGTGTTAATTAAAGTTTTTATTGTCACTGATAATTTTCCCATTGGATACTAGATAAAAATAATTGTTTAATTTATTCCATAGAAATAGATGGGTTGGATACAAATGCATATGTGATGTCAAAGTCCGGCATCAGCAGGTAGGACTTTTTAAATTAATCCTAGTGTGTGATTGATTATTAATAAATGCTCATAAAATGTCTACAGACTTATCTCCAAATGTCATGTTTACAGCCATAATTAGAAGGAGAAAATGTTTATTTTTAATGGGAATGTTCCTGGAGTTTCATGATTAAATAGAATTAAAACATTGAATAAAGTTCAGTACAGAAACTAACATTTTTCTCTGAGATACATTAAACCTAAGATTGAAATGGATTTACTTAAGCATAGTAAATTTGTTGTTTTCTTTAAGTTTCTCAGTAAATGTCAGGATAAAATATTCGAGGATACAAGATATTTTGTGTAGTATTTTCTGTCCTTTAAAAGTAATTTTTCTCATATGTATTCATAACTGTATTTTTTATTTATATATAAAATAAATATAAATAAGTATATAAAATAAAAATTGCATATTTAAGATATACAAATGATTAATATACATATGCATAGTGAAATGATTACTACTATCAATATTGTTAGGATGTCAGTACTACTCAAAATAATCTACAGATTCAATGTAATCCCTATTAAAATCCCAAAATTTTTTGCAGAAATAGAAAAATCTGTCCTAAAATTCATAAGGAATGTCAAGGGACCCTTCTTCATATCAAAACTTATTACACATCTACGGTAATAAAAACAGTGTAGTACTGGCAAAAGACAGACAAATTGACTAATGGAATAGAATCAAGAGCCCAGAAATAACCTCACATATATAGTCAAATAATTATAGACAAAATGCCAAGACCATTCAATGGGGGAAATGGCAGTATTTTCAACAAATGGTGTTGGAAAAACATATCCAAGTGCAAAAGAATGGAGCTGTACCCCCCCCTTTTTTTTACACCATATGCAAAATTATCTCAAGGATCAAAGGTCAAAATGTGATAGCTAAAGTTGTAAAACTCTCAGAAGTAAGCATAGTAGAAAAGCTTCATGACACTGAATTTGGCAGTGATCTCTTGGTTTTGACACCAAAAGCATCGGCAACAAAAGAAAAAATAGATAAATTGAACCTCATCGAAATTAAAAGCTTTATGCATCAAGAACACTGCCAACTGACTGAAAAAGCAATCCATGGAATGGAAAAAAATATATGCAAATTTTATGTCTGTCAGGGGAAAATATCAAAAATATATAAAGAACTCCTGTAGACCAATGATTTTTAAAAACCTGATTTTTAAAAATGGGCAAAGGACTTGAAAGACACTTCTCCAAAGAAGATATATAAATGTCCAGTAAGCACATGAAAAGATGCTCAACAGGACCAACCATTAGGAAAATGCAGATCAAACCCACAATGAGCTGCTAGTTCACACCTATTAGAATGGCTCTTATAAGAAAACAAACAAAAAATGACAAATGTGACAGTGTGGTGAAATGTCCTGTCCACTAGTGGTAGGAATGTAAAATGCAAAAACAGTGTGGTTGAACTTAGAATTTCCAAAGGATCCAGCCATTTGACTTCTGGCTATGTACCCAAAACAGGTGGAGGCAAGGCTTCAAACAGATATTTGTACATCCATGTTAATAGCAGCATTATTCACAATAGTCAAAGGTGAAAACAAGCCAACTGTACATGGAGGGATGAATGGATAAGCAAAATGTGGTACATGCACACAAAAGAATGAATATTATTCAGCCCAACAAGGAATGAAATTCTGACACACGCCACACATAGATGAGCCTTGAAGACATCATGCAAAGTGAAACAAGCCAGATGCAAAAGGAAAAATCTTGTATGATTCCACTTTGGAGAGGTACCTAGAGTTAAGTAGTCAGGTTTGTAGAGACAGAAATCAGAAAGGTAGTTACCAGGACCTGGAGGGAGGGGGCTTGAGGAGTTCTTGTTTAATGAGTACAGACTTTCAGTTTGTTTGGGAAGATGACAAAGTTCTGGCAATTGGTGGTGGGATTGGTTACACAATATGAATATACTTAATGCCACTGAATGGTGCACTTAAAAAAAAAAGGTTAAAATGATAAATTCTGTGTTGTGCATATTTTGTCACAATAAAAAGAACACATGCTTATCATCAACTCTCTTGCCCATATATCCTTCTGCCTAGTAAAACCCCAATCCTACTTAAATCCAAATCAGTCTACTCCATGCACCTTTCTGGTTAAACTCAGCTGAAGCAAAGTGACAAACTTGGTTGACTGATCTTTCTTTAGATTTAAAACCCCAGCAGGTAGAGTGATCCCTTATAATATAAGCCACCATGTTGCTCCCCTGTAAAAAATTCCACAAACACTTTCTCATCACAAAATAAAAGCCACGTTCTTACACAATTTGGCTCATTCATTTCTATTCTGTTTTATTTCTACTATCCTTCCCCTTAATCTTCCTAAGCCACACTGGCTTTCTTGAAGGTCTGTGGAAGTGCCAAGGATATTTCCACACCGAGACCACTGCATTTGCCATTCTAGATTTGGAATATCTTTCCCCTACATATTTGTCAATTCCCTTGCTGTCTTTAACTGTCTAGGCAAAATTCACCTTCTTAGGCTTTCCCCATCCACTGTCTGAAGTAGCAATGACACCACTCTCTTTACCCTTACGCTGCTTTATATATATTCTTCTCATAGCGTGTACCATTACATGCTATTATAGGACATAACTCATTTGTTTATCCATAATCTATTTTCCTCATTAGAGTGGTACCATGAGGCCACTGACTTTTGTTCACTGTTGCGTTCTTAGCACCTTGGAGAGCGCCTGCTAGTTAGTTCTCCATAAATACCACTGAATGATGGGATTACTTCACATGTCCTCACAAAGGGGTTTAGAATCCAGCCTAGAAGAAGAATTAGTTAAAAGGTGGATCCTGCCATTCTCTTGATATTTTTATGTTTCGGATTTGAACTCCTTTCTTTTTTGAAGAAGAGATCCTTGTTGTCCCATAATGGACTCTTCTTTAGCCTATTTAATAAGCAAAATATGCCCTTTATAGGATTGTAATTAAATAGTATGAACCATGACAATCTGTTGCTTCTACACTGACAACCTTGACTCAAGTATTACTGAATGTGTAGCACATGGAGATATACTAAATAGCCTTTGATTCTTCTCTCTTCTTGAACTCATAAATTTGTGTATAAGCTAAAACCAATACTAGAACATTTTCTACTGTTTTTCTTCCTAGGATGAGGGCATATTCTCTAAGCAGTTCATGTTTTCCTATTTTAAAATTATGTTTGTTATGATTCTGTTCACTGCTGACCTGTGGGCTTATTAAAGTAAGCAATACAAAAAAAACATGTTTTTTAAAAGAAAACAGTTGTTTAAGGAAGGTGCTTTAATGAGGGGCATCAAAATATTATTTTACAGTACCAATTATTCCTTTATGAGAGGTAATTTATGTGGGTCCCATTCATATATCGCTATGTGTACAGTACATATATATATATAAACTTTTTATATATAAAATCATATATGTCCTATAAATTATAATGCCCTGAAAAGTCTTGCCATGTTTCTCTACCTGATCTCTATTTATAGTCTTCTAAGAAAAATCTTTTAATCAAACCAGTCAGTTATTTTTCTGCTTAACCATACGCTTATCCCTGTTGGAAATAATATATGCAGTGGAAACCCACTGATACGCATCCACCAAAAATATTTTAGTCAGTTTTCTCTTTGGAACCAGATACAGTTGAAATTCATTGTAGCTGGCTTAGAGTATATTATTAGGTATTTTATTGCTGTCTGACTTTTTGAAATTCCAAACACTTTTAATGATTAAAACCATTTTACATAATAAGAGGCTTTGTGGTGAAAATGATTGACTAGTTGCTATCCGCAAACAGCAATTTATAACCAAAAGGGGCTTTAAGATCCTGAAAATAATTGGTAGCTCATTATTTGGATTAAAATGCTGAGTTTAGCTTTAAATTTAAGTTTTAACAAAACCACATTTACCAACTACTAGTGTAGGGTTGGTAAAGGAGTACGGCCCTTCGAATCACTCTTCCAAAATGACAGAATGACAGTAGAGCTGTAAGTGGGTAAAGGTGCCAAGACTTAATAATGCAATTAACTGAAACAGTACTCAATAACAAGGAGGTTTGCTGTCACCTTCAAAGAGGTATCTTTGCCTTAGAGTTTCCTCTTGTACAAGTGGCTCAAGAACTTATAAGATAGAAAGGTGTTATTTGTAACTTGGTACGGAATAAGCACCAGGTTTGATACCATCAAAGGCCACTTAACTCTTTAGAGTCCCATGGCCAGAGTCCCTCTATATTTCTCCCAGCCTTTAATAACTACAATCCATAAGCTAAATGTGGTCAAGGATACATAACAGGAGTGGGTCAGTGCTACTGCTTAGAGCATGGGGTTATGCTGCTCATGTCATTTTCTGTCTTCTGATATGAAGGATGAAGTCTGTAGTTGTGCTTGAAATTTCTGATTCCAGCACAGAAAGACTCACTATGTCCAAACACTCTACTAGACACTTTGCCTAAAGCGATTATAATCTTCACACTAACCCCACGAGGAGACCTTTATTATTCCCGATATGAAGACCCTGATCTTCATCACTAATAAGTCAGCCAAACTATTGGGATTTTTAATTGGGATTATTGACTCTGGTATTTGCTATCTTCCCACATATCCATTTTGGCCTTCTTTAAATAATTATTTCCAAACAAAGCAGATCTATCCTCTCTGTGCTTCAAAGGCAACATGTTAGTGGGTGATTTGATGGTCTGGTTTTGCTCCGATGGTTCCTAACTGAAAGCTGGGATTGCCACATGAATGAGCAGATAGGCTTGATAGGCTCAGTAGGAAAGTCCCCCTGAGCAGGTGCACAGCCCATGAGGAGTGCAGAGACAAGCTCCTTGCTGTTATTATGCGATGTGTTATTTCAGGGCAAATTTATGCCTCTCCTAGGGAGTCTTCTAGAGTAATAATCTCTGACAAATGGCGATCCTGTTACACCTAGGCTCCCCGAATAGCTCCACCTGAATTTATTTTGCGTGTAAATTACAGTGCTCATTGAAAGAAGAATCCCATAGACATAGCTTCATTTCTACTTATTAAGGGTGGAAAGAAAAATGTCATGATTTGTTAAGAACATCTTTCAATCATTCTGCACTTGCCCCCACCTATTAATTTTCTTGCAAGTGGATTTTAGGAATGTAGGCTCCCCTTCATAAAAAAACAAGTGTCATTGTGACCTGTAACCAGGTCCTGCAAATAACCAGAGACAATTTTAAGTGGGCAAGCACAGCATATTAAAATAAAACATTTCCATTTCTTGCATTTTTAAACATTATTAACAACTTTATTTTTCTTCAATTTGGAGAGGAATAAATTTAGTCACTGGGATTTTATGTATAATTATTAATCACATGTTTTGTACTTTTCCCTTCCCCATGGCCTCATTCATGGTCTCTGTTTTCTCTGAAACCAGCATTTCCCACTGTTGCTTCATTTTCAATGCTAAATTCAAGATTGACATCTTTTCTCTCCCACTACCTGAAATATCTCTGTGAAAATGATCATTTTGTTCCACCTTTTTTCTTGATTAAAGACAAACCAAAATATGGAATTAAGAAAGAATAATTTAAAATAAAGCTTTTGTTGCCTTCTCTCTGAATTGTTCTCCAAACAGCTTGTAGAGAAGAGGTCATTAAAAGTTTTCTTAGTTGGGCAACACATATTTATCTCCCCTACTCCCAAATTATTATATCACACACTCCTTCTATAGTTAGAATAATAGCAGTAGTTTATAAGTGGTTACACATTGGTCTTCACTTATTATAAATCTGTGCAAGTAAATACATAAGAAAGCCTTTTACAGAGGAATCATCTCAGTTTTCCTTGCTGTGTATCAGGAGATCTGAGTGTCATTTAGGATGTGCTGCATGTCACTCTTTATTCTTGGAAAAACTCATTGTTTCCCTGGTAAAAGTCGGCTGTTCTTTCTATGCTTGTGGTTTTTTGTTTTTGTTTTTGTTTTGTTTTTGCTTTTTTTTTTTAAGGGAATGGGTAATTTTCAGCATCCATTTGAATGCTTGATTATTTATAAAATCAAATAGGGTGTTTTTGTTATGAAAATAAAATCATTTTTAGTTGATATTTAGTGTTACTGAAAAGTTCAGAGAAAAGGATTCTGTTTAGTTGGCCACATTGTATTCCTTCTTTGAGAAATGCAAAGAAAGCATCTAGTAACTTTTTTAAAAAGATAATATATAATGTGTTTCTGTCCTTCTCATAAGTCTTCTATGTTAGTGGAGGACTCCTTGCCCCTACACAGAAACACGTTTATAACTTAAGGGGAAATAGATGATAGGTAGGTAGGTAGATAGATGGATAGATGAACAGCTATTAGTGTTCTTTAGTATTGAAAGAATGAATGCTGCCCTCTGGAGGCCACAAATAGAAAATGCAAACCAAGCGATTCTACCATCTAATCACATGCTTAATGCTGTTAAGTTTGAAAATAAACTGTATCTCTTACCTTTACAGTAAATTGTATCTAAGGTGGCACAACGAAGAACGTAGGGTTAGGCTGAATCTGAATTTCACCTCATTACACATATTTTCCTGGGGTGATGCGTTATTATACCTTCTCACAACATCTCTCCCAGTGACCAAGGAGCACAGAAAGAAATCAGTGACAGAGAAAAATGGAGGATGGAGTTGACAAAAAGCAAATTAATCTTTTTGTCTACTCAACCTCCACTTGTTATATATGACTTTGTACTTCAGATAGTACTTTATGCTTTCTTGCATAAGATATGTGCCAAGTTCGTGAAGTGAAAAATGTGGTTTAACAAAATAGATGAAAATGGAAGAAAAGCTGTGAGTGTGGAATTTACAATATATTCTTTCTCTGTCAGGACAGCTTTTCTCTTAAGAAAATGAAAATACCATAATGAAAGAGAATAGCCTTTGCTGCTACTTACTTAAGTGTGTATCCACATATGATCTTGGTCTTGGAATAGGAGATATAGATTAGAATAATAAAAATACACACGTTTCCATTTAAAGTATTCCAAAGACTCCAGAAGTAGCCATTAGGAACCCAGATATTTGGAATGTTTCTTCCTAGAAGAGATCTTCTTTCTTAAAAATATAAATTTTTATAACCCTTCAAAGGCCACTTAAAGTTTTAAGTCCAAGAAAAGTCTTTCTCTGCTTCATTTCATTTCAGGAACTGACTATTCCCTTTATTTCTTTGACATTTTTATACAATTCTAAGTGTCTTGAAGTACCACCTACATTATAATTTTTTTAATATACACAATGTTATTCTCATACCACTCTTCTAACATAAGGATATTTACTTTTTTCGTAGATAAGATCATGAGAATCATTTAGGTTATTTGACTCATTTCTTTGCAATAACATGGTGCAGTCTGAATCAAATACAAAATGTATCACTTCAAAATTGCTTCTCTTTCTACTACACAACATTTCAGAAAAAAATAAAAACTATTTTTTATGGACTCAAACATGACACATTTAAAAGAGATGGAGGTTTGGGAAGAAAATGGATACAAAGCTATACTGACAAATAACATATCAAATAATAATTGGGCATTCTGGAAATTGAAAGAAGGAAGGAAGTGGGGAGAGACAGAGGAAAAGAAGAATTGTAGTGGGAAAGAAAGGAAGAAAAGAAACTGAGCATTTCACTTAGTCTCATGTATTGCATTTTATTACTTTTTATTTGCCAGAGGAAAGAGTATAAAAAATATGATTTCAAATATGGGGATTGCACAGGTATTTCTGGAGTAACAAACTCAGGTATAGAAAAAAAAAGAATATTATGGAAGAGAAAAAGAACCTAAGGTGATAATGAGCCACCAGGGCATAGCTGTGGTTGGTTAGAAGCAATAGTTGACTATACAAAGACATTTAATGAGAAAAAAAAAAAATAGGACACTCTATTAAAGGGCACATTTTTTAAGTCATTTTCCATCTGTGTTCCTGGAAATGTGAGTTCAATCAATGAATAATTCATCCAAGGCTGATAAAGGAAAAATGCAGAATGTATTCACTTGGCCAAGATATGTAGGACAGTCAACTGGTAACAGCTTCAGTCACCCTGGCATCAAGGTTTAATTGAACCAAAAAGCAATTCTGAAATTTCAAAAGAAAATTATTTCTTTTATGAAATCTGTAAAATTGGACAGAAGCTTTTGAAGGCATAAAACTAAATTGAGGATAAAATAGGCTTATGAATTCAAACCATAAAGGTTATCAATTTTATCCCTACCTAGTTTAGTTAAGTAGAGAGTCATCATTTCCTTTCCACCCTGCTTCATTTTCTTTGCTTTTATAGTCGTATGTCACAAGTTCAATATACAGATATTATTACAGAATGTAGAACATGAACAGTAGCAATACCTTGATTCCAACTGTAAGCCATGATACTCTGGTACCATCTTTCTAGGAAAATTCTTTATTGTTGGCTTTTACAGCTTTAAAAAAAGTCATTATAAGCACCGTGACTTAAAACAATAGTTACATATTTGGCATTGGAAATACACTTTGGTCTGGGTCAACTAGAAGGTCCTTCAACTTATCTGGTCGCAGTCATGCACCTATGGCCAGCTCTCTGGTTGACTGAGGTTAGTTTGTCAAAGGGGATGTTCAGTAGAATGGCTGATTTTTATTCCATGTGGTCTGTTAGCCCCCCAGCAGGCTATCCCACACTTGACACATGATGGTCTCAAGGTCCCAAGAGTGAGAAGCATACAAAAACCTCTTGAGGTCAGGCTCAGGATTTGTATAGTTTCCCTTCCATTGCTTTTTTTAGTCAAATCAAGTCACAGGAGCTGCCCAGATTGAAGGAGTATAGAAAGAGATTCTAGCTCCTGAATGAAGGAAAGATTACGTGGCCATTTCTATCACTACTCTACCTTCTTTCGAGAAATTCTCACTAATGATGATATAACCATGAGATTAAAATTCATATGTAATTTATGACATACATTTAGTCCTCAAATATTTCTGAGCTCAAAGTTTCTACCATGCTTCTCTTCCCATCTTTTCAGTGCTCATTCAGTCAGTCAGACTCCCTCAGAAACTTTTAGAAAATCCCATTGGGATACTAAGCTCTATAACTGATGTCATTTACTAGGTTAACTTCTGGTTTTCTTTCTACATATGTGGTGGTTCTTCTTCTTTATTTTTCCTTTCATTTCTCCTTCTCCCTATACCTATTTCTTGAATATTAGTGCAACCAAGTTCTCTATTCTTGTTGCTCTTTTCTCTCTTTACATTGTCTCCATGGCTTCAGGTATCCCACATCCTCCTCACTAGTTATCTGAATTCCTGCAGTAGCCTCTTCCTGCATATTTCATATCTTTGACAATCACTTATTTTTTTCCATGTGGTTTTTGTAAAGAGCTCCCGAAATCCTTAGAATAACCACATCAACTGTAATTCTTAATAATCTTTTTTTCTATAATTTTCAGAATAGAGATCAGGTTTTCAGAACACAAGGGTATGTATGCTCTAATCTGTTTTCTGCTTAAATTCTCCAGATCATCTCTGCTAAATCCACTTTTGTCATTATTTTAAAATATTTACCATTTTTTCAATACCTTTTGTTTCCGTGATCTAGAAAATAATTTGCTGCTTCCTAGAATGTTCTTCTATCACATCTTTTTAACCAACTTATCTCCTACTCATCCTAATTCAAGATACCACACATTTCAGTCACTGCCAGGAAGACTATTTGATGTCTATTTAAGTTGAATAATCCCTATGGGGGCTCCATGAGCTCTGTGCTCATCTGATGTAGCACATCACACTCTATTATAAAGTGTTGATAGTTTTTCCTTCTGTCTTTCACATAAGCATATCAACTGAAGGAAGGTTTGTTGATATGTGTTTCTGTGCCTTTAATATTTACAACTAACTATATGGTGCTCAACAGATGTTTAAAATAATTAGGTGGGAGAAAATGTGTGCCATAATAGGAAAAAGAAGTACATAGTATTTAGTTCCTTAATACTATAATAGTGCTATGTAACAAACAAACAAAATACCCTACTGGTAGGAAATGTTTACATTTATTTTTGCTCCAAATCTAGGGATCAGTCAACTGGTTTGTTGATAATGGACAAGTGCGGCTGATCTTGACTAGACTTGCCCAAGCACTTGCACTCAGTTTGTTAGTTAGGGGCTCACTGGTCTAGGATAGCCTCCTCTGAGACTCATCACTCCTCAGTGTGGTCTCTGATTCTCTCAGTGGGTAGTCTAGGCTTACTGCCCTGGAAGATGCAGGCATTTATTAGAGTGGCTAAGCTTGGAACTAGGAAGATGTCTTCTGCTCCATTCTATTGGTCAAAACAAGTTATAAGACCAGCACAGATTCAAAGAGTGGAGAAATACACTCTACTTCTTGATGAGAGGAGTAGCAAAATCACACTACAAAGAGCATGGATGTAGGGAGGCCATTAACTGGGGCTATCAATGCAATCAATTTAACATACCCTACCTATAGCATATTATCCTAATTTACATAATTATGCACATCATGCAATAGTATGCTACTAACTCTATCACAAATGTGTAGAGAAATACAATTTCAGAGGAGACATCAGATTTGCTCAAACTACTTTAGTTTGAAATAAAAGTTTCTGATGAAAAAAGAACTTAGAAACAAAACAATCATTTAAACACTGAGCACCACAGCTCAAACAATAAAGAAATTATAAAATAAAGATGCTAATAAAACAAAGAGAAGTAAGGAAGGAAGGAGAGCAACAGATAATGATTCAACAGAGCCAAACAGCTAAACTGTAGCAATCAAAGCAAAAAGCAAGAAAACAAAAGGCACTGATTAAATTCAACCTCTCTGCTCCCAAAATAATATGTATGCTGCATCGTTTTTGACAAACAGTATGGTAGAGACCTAAGTTAGTGCACAGCAAGCATTATCAATTCTATTTTCATTACTGTTGGAGGATTCATTTTCTTGATCAATTAGGAAAAATTATCCTTATTAAAGTATTATGAGTACAACTATAGCAGGCCACTTGAAGCTATCCTGTCCTTGCTCTGGCCTTGAAGTGTTGGAAGAAAACTGTATTATCATCCTCATTCAGCCTGGCAGAGAGCAAAATGACATACCCTTGAAGCCTGTTTTCCAGCTCAAGGGACCAGTTCTCAGCTTAAGGACAATTAAGCAAAGTTTAATTTGGCAAAGCTAAAGGCTCAGTGTCAGAAACATAAAATCATTAGTTAACGAAGGCAGTGATCAAGATAACCTCAATATTTCCTTCAGCTTAACTATACTTAGACAGGCTTCTTGCTGCCTCCAGGCCCCTGACCTCCCTTTTACCCAGGTCGTTAAGAGAATCCAGATGGCCTAACCACAGAGGTCTCTCTGCTCCCTTATCTTAGAGCATTTACTTGAGAAAACTTGTCATTGTAAAATCTTGCTTTGCCCCTTTGAGATGCAAATCTTTTAAAAAGCCTCTTGCTAGTTTTACAATCCAAGACTGTCTTTCTCTAGGACCTGGGGCCATCCCTTTGAAATGACATCACTGAGGAAGATAGTGTCCCTTTCTCCCAGTCTCTGTGAGAGGGTAGGAGCCTCCCTTCCTTTCCTGGGTCCTTCGTTCCATGTGTAAAACTGTCTCCCATTATGAAGACACATGAACATTTACTTTTCCTTTGGTTAAGGCCAATTAGCAAACCCAGATGGCCTATGATCCCCCTACCCCAAGTCTTAAAAAGCTCAGACTGAGTTCTGGTCTTTCCTCTATTGCAATAGCCAGGAAGAAAGTCTTCTTTCCGTGTTTAATGTTGTCTCGTGCAATTCGGTTTTGAAAGTAGCATCCACACATGAGCAAAAGTTGAGATGTTTGAAAGTCCTTTTCAAAGTTCAAAACTTCTTCACAGAAATTCTAAGAAGCCTGAAGGTCTCTGTGCAGTATTTAAAAAGCAAATACTTCATCTTTTGGAAAGCCCCATTTATTCAGAAGTGATTTAAGATTTAGGTCAAAGCTAAAATATTTTCCCCTTAATTGAGGGAAGAAGAAATGCCCTATATTTTTCCACAGGTAGCTTGAAGTTTCTGTCTTAAGACTCCTTTTTTATGAGTGTTTTTCTTTAACCGGAACAACATACGCTGCTGTCCATCTTTCCCCTGAGAGGCTTATAATAGGAAGATATGACCTATTTCTAAATTAACTAAATTTGAAAATGATTAAGTTTAACTTCAACTAGCTGTGCATTTACGGTCTGTCTCTTAGATCCTAGGCCTGTTTCAAGACCAGAGCACCTAATCAGATGCTGGTGAGCTTCAAGTCTAGTACAAAAGGTTCACACAACTACCTCTAGAATAATGCAAGGAATGAGTGCAAGTCTATAACAGAGGGACACACACACAAAAACAGGCAGGAGCTGTTAACATACAGGAAGTACAAGGAAAAAATTTAAAGAGGAGGATGCTTTGATGGTCAGGTCTTAAAAGATGAGTGGGAATTCTAAAGGAACACAGAGAAAGGAAGGAGATTCCAGGTGAGGGAGGACAATAGCTTGATAAAAGGTTAAAGAAGCATGCTTGCTTATGTCACATTCTGTGGAGCTGTAAACAAATTAAGACAGAGTCTGGCAAAGTAGATACAGGCAAATCCTGCTTAATTACTCTACTTTCTAAGAATTAACTCTACCAAAATGTCAGTGAAATATGAGATTTGCCCTTTTAATAATTAATTTATGTTGTTTTGGGTTTACATAGATACTTTATTTTTATTAACTTTACTGAGGGGCAATTTATGTAAAATAAGCCACATCCATTCTAGATGTGCAATTTGGTGCCCTCTGACAGATGTATACATCCATGAAATCACTGTTGCAGTCTAGATAGTGAATGTATCCATCATTCTCAGAAGTGCAACCCACCTTTGCTCTTAGTTACACACAACTGAACCAGATTTTGTCATTATAGATTAGTTTTTTGTTTTCTAGAATTTTGTATAAATGAACTGTAAAGTATGTACTCTTTGTGTGTCTTGCTTCTTTTACACTATATAATGAATTGAGGAATGGCATAAGGTAAATGTTAGCTTAACTATTGATAACTGATAGATAATTTTACCATTTTACATTTCCACCCGCTGTGTGGAAGCGTTCAGTTGCTCTACATGCTTGCTTACATGAAATACATGCAAGTATTTCAGTCTTGAAAAGAAAAAAAGGCAATTCTAGAAAGTGGGTAGTGATATTTCATTATGGTTTTTTTCCTTGACTTGTTCTGTTAGCTAATAAGTTTGAGCATCTTTTCATGTGCTCATTGGCTACTTTTACACCTTGTGAAATATTTGTTTGAATCTTTTCTCTTTTATTTATTAAGTGGTTTATCTCTTAACATTGAGTTGTAAGAGTTATTTGTATATTTTTGTTAGAAGTTCTTTGTAAGAATCATCTATTTTGAATATTTTTTCCCTTCTGAAACTGACACTTTGGTTTTGTTAATGTTGTCTTTTGAAAAGTCAAATAATATAATTTCAATAAGGTACAATTTTAATCAAATTTTTAATGATTTATGCTTATTTAATAATTTATGTCCTATTTAAGGAAACATTGCTTAATCCAGTGCTGCAAAAAGATCTTCTCCTATGTTATCTTTAGGAAATTTTATAGGATTAGCTTTCACATTTAGATTTATCATTCAAGTTAATTCTGAGATATGGTGTAAGGTAAAAGTTGATTCTCACTTTTTTCCCACATAAATATATATTTTTTTCCCCAGTAATATTAGTGGGAAAGAGCTTCTTTCTATATAAGTGCCCTAAGAACTTTGTAAAAAATCAGTTGTCCATAAATTTGTTGTTGTATTTCTGGACTGTCTTCTCTGTTCCATTAATCTATTTATCTAAACTTTTAGCTAATTCCATGTCTTGATATGTAAGACTTAACAGTAAGTCTGAGGTCAGGTAGACAACATACAAATCTATCATGCACATAGAAAGAGAGAGAGAAAATAAAATTACAAATACCCCTCACAAACATAGATGCAAAAATAACAAAATATTAACAAATCAATTCAAGCAATATGTTAAAAAGAATCACATAGAATTTCTCCCAGGAAATCAGTTTATCATTTGAAAATCAATAAATATAATTTGCCACATCAAATAAATTTTAAAATGAAAACCATGTGATCATTTTAAACTATGTATCTAAAATGCATTTGATTAAATTCAACATTCATTTGGGGTAAAAACTCCCAACATATTACTAACAGAAGAGAATATTCTTAAATGGAATATTACATCCAACAACTTCAGAATAAAAACACTTTTCAGGTGCTCATAGTACCTTCATGAAAAAGAAATGTATTCTGGGCAATAAAATAAGACTCAATAAATACAAAATAGTTAAAATTGTGCAAATTATATTTTTAATAATAGATATCTAAGAAAACCCACTATACTAGGAAATTAAAGAGCATAAATTTAAAGTTTTCCAAAAGAAAAAGACAATCATAGGGGATATATTTAAGATATATCTCAAAGTAAATAAAAAAAAATCAGAATTGGTGAGATACAGACAAAGCATTACTTAATAGAAACTTATTTTAGAAATTTCTTATAATACAAAAGAAAAAAGATTTAACACCAATGCCTTCAGGTTTCACCTTAGGAAATTTTAAAAGACAAGCAAAGTAAACTAAAAGTATGTAGAAATAAAAACATAATAGAGAGGAAATTAATTAAATAGAAAAGGGATAGATAATAGACAATATCAATCAAGCCAAAAGTCCTCTAAAAACAAAATTAACAAATCTTTTATCTATACCGATGAAGAAAAAGAGAGAATACAAAAAAAAGAAAAAAAGAGAGAATACAAATCACCAAATCAACAACTGAAAAGGAATTATCACCACAGATCATGTAGACATTAAACAGATAATGAGAGAATATCATGAAAAACTTAATGCCAACAAATTTTAAAATTTATATGAAATGGACACATTTTCTTGAAAATCCAACTTTCAAAGTTGATAAAAAAAGAAACAAAGAATCTGCAAGCCCACTATATATTAAACAAATTGCATTGCTTATAAAAATCATTCCAATAAGAAAACTCAAGAATCATATGGTAAGATCCATCAAACATTCAAGGAAGAAATAACATAAACTCTTTCAGAAAATAGAAGAATAGGGATAATTGGCTAAGACTAACTTGTGTTATGAGGCCAGTAAATCTCTATTATCCAAAGCTGATAAAAAAAAAATTATATGACTAAAGAGGGGCGCCTGGGTAGCTCAGGTGGTTAAGCATCTGCCTTCAGCTCAGGTCGTGATCCCAGGGTCCTGGGATCAAGCCCCACATCGGGCTCCTGGCTCAGCAGGGAGCCTGCTTCTCCCTCTGCCTCTCTCCCTGCTCATGCTCTCTCTCTCTCTCTCTCTCTCTCTGTATCTCTGTGTCTCAAATGAATAAATAAAATCTTTAAAAAAAAATTGTATGACTAAAGAGAAAATTACCAACCAGTGTATTCACAAATAAGATCCAAATTCCTTAACACAATACTAGTAAACCATAACTAAAATGTTTTTAAAATATATTTTTCAAGTATACTACATTTTAACCAAATAGAATTTATATCAGGTAGTTTGCATTCAAAAATCAATCAATGGTATACCAATGTTCATAGCAGCATTATTTGCAAAAGTCAGAAGGCAATCAGCAAGATGCAAATTGAAAAACAAGGCACCATTTCTTATCTTAAGGGTAGGCAAGATTTTAAAAGAGTAGCAATACTGAAATATGTGGTACCAAGAAATCACTGTACATGTCTAGTGGGAATGTAAACTGGAGCAACCATTTTAGACACTTTCGTTGTGTTCCAGTAAAGTGTAAAATAACCAAAAAATTTCACTTTTAAGCACATACTCTAGTAAAACTCTTGCCCATGTTCTACAGAAGAAATATATCAGAATATGTACAGCATCTTTTGTAGTAGTAAGAAAACTGGAAACAACTCTGTCCACTGAAGAGGAGGGAGAACGAAATTGTCCTATATTCATGTGATGGAATATTATGCAACAGTAACAACAAATCAAATACGGCTGCATGTGCAAAATAAATCTCCTCAAATCTTTTAGAAGATTGTGCAGAAGAACTATTCACAATGAGACTAATAATTACATAAAGTTTAAAAGCACTTGATCACAATTGAATAATGCATTTTTAGGAATAGATAAATAAGCAACAGAAGGATAAACCTACAATTCAGGAAGAGAGGCAAGGTAATAGAATCACAGGACACTCACAGGAAGTTCATAAATTATTAGCGATGTTCTATTTCTTGAGATGGGCAGTGTGTAGATGAATGTTCATTCTATTTATTGTGTTTTTAACTTAGATAAACCTCATCTCTCCAATATAAGAAAAAAACTCAAGGGGCAGACTCTATGTCTGTTGGGTATTAGCTCAGCTATTAATCATTTTTCCATTCATCATACATCTACTATTTATTCCATGTAGCAAACACTACGAAAAGTGTTTCTCCTGAGAGAAAGAAAACAATTTAGTATCTCTTTGTTTGCTTTACCATTACTGATGATGCTAATTGTAATATTGTTTTAAAAAATAATGTGCAAAATTCCTGTCTTATTTTACTTCCTCTGGAACTAAGGTAAGGATATTTTTTCTCATTTCTAGAAATTAATTGCTTACATATCTCCCCACATCAGGTGGGCAACAGACATTGTGCATGTCATTCATAATTTAACATAGGAAAATTTTCATCTTTGAATGTACCTCTCCCTTGTGAGTATCTGCAAATTGGGAATAGTTGGAAACTATCACCATGAAACAAAATAAAATTCAGCTCATTTTGAAATGTTGTCTTTGTTTTCCTTTCTAGAGCCTAATTCCCCAATGCTACATCTATGTCATCTTTTTTAATGACAGGAAGATTAATAGTGAACATCACATAAACCTTTTTGCTAGGCCATAGGTTATAGAGGACACATTGTGACCAGGATTATTTTGTAATCAAGACAGAACTTGACACAAGCAAGATTTATCTGGACGTAAACTTTATAAGAGGAAAAGTTTACCTGAGTAATCACAGGAAGTATGCATTGCTTTGACTTAAAACTTTGAAAGCGGGGATTTATGACAAGTTCAAAGTGGTTCTCATCAACATCATCCAATGGCATGCAAGGAAGAAATTTTATACTGTACAGGATCAATTTTCTGTTTCCCAATATTTATCTGAATTGACAACTAATAAGAAACTTCCTCTAGTAGCTGTTGACAATTTCAAATCAAATACTGTATTCCTGTCACTGCAATATTTACTCTTTGCACAAAAATTTATTCTTTGCACATAAAATAGAAAATAAAAAAAATTAAAATACCATCTAAATCAAAGTTGGGGTGAGAGTTCACCTACTGTCAAATAGCACTAAGCCAATGAAATCTCATTTTATCCTGTGTTTAGAATCTGACAATAATTGTATAGTGCTGTGAATGAGAAACACCTTTGGGAAAGTATATGCTTTACATTCTTTAGTTACTTCACAATGATTAATCAATAATGTGATTCTTCTGTCCTTTGCCCATTGATATTAACATCTGAGAACAATGAAAAATGCATATGGCATGATTGTTTATGTTGGAAAATCCTAAGCAATGTACAAAAACAAAAACAAAAACAAAATTCCACTAGAACTAATAATTAAATAATAGCAAGATTGCAGTGCACCAGCCAATATTGAAAAATCAATTGTCGTTCCATACACAAGCAACAATTAGTTGGAAAATACAATAAAAATATTATTTATAAATGTAGCAAAACCCATTAACTATTTAAAAATAAAGTTAATAAACTATGTGTAAGATCCATATACTGAAAGCTACAAAACACTGCTGAAATAAATAAAACTTAAGTAAATTGATATACCATGTTCATGGATTGAAAGATTCAATATAGATACTCCAACATCAATCCTGCCTAAACTCATCTGTGTTTATTCACTACAATTCCAATGCAAATTCTTCTGGGCTATTTTATAGAAACTAATAAGTTAACTATGTAATTTATATGGATATGCAAAGGACATAAAACAGCCAAAACCATTATGGATAAAGGAAGTAAAAGTTTGAGAGATTCATCAACCTGGTTTCAAGCCTTAATATAAAGTATAGGAATCAAGACAGTTTAAATACTGATGTAGATGGAGACAAATAGATCAATGCAGCAGAACTGGGAGCTCAGAAACAGATCCACATGTATATTGATTTTCACAATGACTGAGTTAATTCAGTGGGAGAAAGGATAGGCTTTCAGCCAATGGTTGTAGAGAAACTGGATATCTATTTAAAAAAGAAAAAGAACTTTGACACCAGTCTCACACCATACACAGAAAAAATAATTTACGATATATCACAGATCTAAAAATAAAAGCTGAAATTATAAAGCTGTAAGAAAATAGAAGAGAATATTTTTATAACAGAGAGTAAGCAATACTCTCTTTAAAAAGGACACAAAAGCACTATAATTAAAGGATAAAAATGATAAACTGGACTTTATTACCATGTTTAATGCATTTACTGTTCATGAAAAAAAATAGGAAAACGAATAGGCAAGCCACAGACTGGGTGACAATTTTTGCAATACAGATACATTGCAGAGGACTTGAATCAAGTATATATAAACAACTTCTAGAACATATGAAACAGAAGACAAAATAAGAAGACAAAAGAATTCAATAATTTAGAAAAGAAAACAAGAATGACCAATAAGCACATAGTAAGACATTCAACATCATTAGTCATCATAAAAATAAAAATTTAAAACAGAGTATGATACCATTAGACCCCATTAAAATGGCCAAATTTTTAAAAGACTGAAACATCAAATTTGGAACGCATGGGTGATGCAGTCAGTTGAGCGTCCCCCTCTTGGTTTTGGCTCAGGTCATGAGATCAAGCCCTGCGTTGGCCTCTGGTACTCAGCATGGAGTCTGCTTGAGAGTCTCTGTCTGTCTCCCTCTCCCTCTGCCCCTCCTGCTCATGCTCTCTCTTTCTCAAATAAATAAATAAATAAATAAATAAATAAATTTTTTTTTCAAAAAGACTGAAACATCAAATTTGATGAGGGTGTGGAGCAGCAAGAGCTCTCATACATTACTGGTGGAAGTTTAAAAGACTACATGTGGGCACCTGGGTGGCTCAGTCGGTTAAACATCTGCCTTCAGCTCAGGTCAAGATCCCAGGGTCCTGGGATCAAGTCCGCATGGCATCAGGCTCCCTGCTCAGCAAAGAATCTGCTTCTCCCTCTACCCCTACCCCTGCTTGTGACCTCTCTCTCTCTCATGCTCTCTCTCACGCCTCTCTCCTTCTCTCAAATAAATAAATAAAATCTTCAAAAAAACATGAAAAGACTACATGCACTTTATTAGACAGTTTTGTGATTTTTTTCTATAACGTTAAAACTCACACTTACCATATAACCCAGGAATTCCTTAGGTAATTCCTAGGTATTATTTAAAAGAAATTTAAAAAAATGATCACAAATCCACAAAAATACCTGTAGAAAAATATTCAGGGCAGCTTTATTTAGGGTGAATAGATAAACCAATAGCGACGTATTTGTTCAGTGGAACACAGATAAATCTCAGTAACATGTTGAGAGAAAAAAAAAGCCAGTCACAAAGAGCATACATCTTATCATTTTATTTATATGTAGTTCTGGAATAGTCAAACTAAGCTATGATGTTAGAAATCTTACTGATGGTTGTCTCAGTTGTGGTACCAGGGTAGGGTGGTGATTGCTTGCAGAGGAACATTAGAGAACATTCTGGCATGATGAAAATATTCCACATATTGACTGATTGGGATGGTTATACTAATGTATATATTCATCAAAACTCATAATACTGTACATTTAAAATCTGTACCTTTTATTGTACCTTAATTATAGCTCAATAAAGTTATTTTTTAATGTGGAAGAGGAATTGTAATAAATCATAAGACATTTAAAAAGTATAGCAATCAAATATAATATAGAACCTTTTTTGGATCTTGATTCAAATGATTTAACTATAAAAGACATTTTGTAGACAAGTGGAGAATTTAATAAGGACTGATTATATTGAGATTCTAATGTTAATTTTGTGAGGCATGATAATGGCATGTGGTTATGTAAAATAATGCCCTTATTTGGCACAGATGCACACTGAAGTGTTCATGGGTGAAATGATATGATGTCTTAGAGATGCTTCAAAATACTCAAGGAAAAAGTGAAGGAATAGATAAAATTCAGAGTAATAAAATGTTGGGGCACCTGGGTCGCTCAGTTGGTTAAGCATCTGCCTTTGGCTCAGCTCATGGTCCCAGGGTCCTGGGATCAAGCCCTGCATTGGGCTCCCTGCTCAATGGGGAGTCTGCTTCTCCCTCTCCCTCTGCCTGCCACTCCCCCTGCTTGTGCTCCATCTCTCTCTCTCTGTCAAATAAATAAATAAAACCTATTTTTTAAAAAAAGAGTAATAACCGTTGATAATTGTTGAAGCTGGTTACGGTTACATAGAGTTTCCCTATATTTTGTATATTTCATGTATCTGGGAAGTTTTTCATAATGAAAGGTTAAAAATTCTAGTACTAATGGTGTAGGTGTTAGCAAATAACATTTTTTCCATCTAGAAATATAAAATTTATCCTGAACTGCATTATCTGAAAAAAAAAAAAAACTGTAAAAAGCATCATCAACTAAGATTCTCTTCTGTATTTTAATCTCTCCTATCTTTTAAGAGTTTATTACCTCTATGTACTTAAGACCACACACAATGAGTATGAGTTAACCATATAATTGACTAATATGTTGTTACTTCCAAAATATTTTTCTCCTAACAAACGATCTGTCCATCACCTCTTCTACCATATATCTATTTTCCATCTGTATGAAAGATTTTGTGAAAAGTGGTTCCTACTTTCCTATTCAAATTATATATAATATATCTAAGTTATGAGATGTGTGCCTTTTGAGTGTGCCCAGGTCTGAATTACACCTGATATCCATCCCATCTTTGAGAAGTGTCTTGAGGCACCCAGTTGGTGCAGTTAGTTGAGTGTCTGACTCTTGGTTTTGACTTACGTCACGATCTCAGGGTCCTGGGATTGAGCCCCAGGTCGGACTCTGTACTCAGCGTGGAGTCTGCTGGAGATTCTCTCTTCCTCTACCCCTTCCACTCGTGCTCTTGCTCATTCTCTCTCTCTAAAATAAATACATCGAAGGAAGGAAGGGGAAAAAAGGAGGGAGGGTGGGAGGAAAGTGTCTTAACTTGGGCACCCCTGAAAACAAATCTTGAAAACAGGAAGTTTTTTTGACAGATAATGCCAGAGATCTCAAAAGGGGTTGGGGGGAGAGGAAGGAAAAGGATGAAAAGCCAGTTGCATTATAAAGATCCCCACTGCAGGCAACAAGAGCTCAGTTCAGATGGGGCCTCTGCAAAGGAAGAAGAATGATTTCCAGAATTTTCCTTCCAGCTGACAGGAGGCTGGAGAGATTTTTCCACTGGCTCCTATTCCGCTTAGTTGAAGGTTGCCTGAGACATTGTATCCTCCCACGCCTCTCATCTTGCAGTTATAGGCTCTGCTTGTGTAGTTTGTGAGGGCTGCTGGCTCCTGAGAAAGCTCTGAAGCAGATAAACCCCAAGAGCTATGCAGGTCACTCTTGGGTGGATCAATGTCAGCATGGCAGCACAGCCCACCAGAGCTGTGGCGGAAACAAAAATGAGCTGAGGGAACAAGATGTGGGACAGTGAAAGCAAATGCCACAGGGAGTGTGCCAGTGTTTTCAGTTTGTCTGTTTCATATTGAAAGAAGCATATTCATTCCAATGTCAGGGTTAATTAAAGGTGCAGGTAGAAGGTACAGGGTAATGGAAATCATTGTGGTCTTCAGAATCAAGGACGACTTTATTGACAATATTGTTTCGCACATTTTAGATACTAACTAGAGTATTCTCCCATTAATGATGTGCTACTTGTCTGCTAATGGATGTTTATTATTATTTATATGGTTTATGTCCTAGCTGCCAAGCAATGAGTGCCTTCTATATATAGGAAACTGTACTGGAAAAAAAATGCATTTTTTCTGATTATCATGACAACCCTAAAAGGTAGATGTTATTACAGCCTTTACATATGTGTGATCTATAGATAATATAGAGGAAAAAATTGCTTGTTTGAGGTCACTTTGTAGTAAGTGGCTGATCATTTCTGAATCTAAAGCTCATCTTCTTTTCCACTCCTTACCTTTCCTACCTTGACTTCAGGCACAGATGGGTGTTTTGTTTTGTTTTGTTTTGTTTTTTAAGATTTTATTTATTTATTTACTTGAGGGAGAGAGAGAGACAGAATGGAGCAGGGGGAAAAGCAGAGGGAGAGGGACAGACAGACTCTGCCCTGAGCATGGAGTCTATCCCACGGGTGCAGGACTCTATCCCATGATCCTGAGATCATGACCTGAGCCAAAATCAAAAGTCGGTCACTCAACCAACTGAGCCACCCAGGCGCCCCAGGCACAGATGTCCTTGATGGCTCTGTGTACCAGAGACTGGGTGACAAAGAGTAAATGTCATGAAGTAGACTCTCCAAAGAGAGTTTGTTAAATGTTTCTCAAGCTTGGCTTTGGGTATAATTTCCTTCTCCCCATTGCTGTAATAATACACTATCATGAACATAATCGGGCATGGGTCCTCTCTATATTCCTAATTTTTCTTAGAGAGATAAAAATACCAGTGATGGAGCACCTGTAATAAACACCTGCCTAAGTGCAGAGGACTGGCAAATCAGATCACTCCAGTGTGCATGCTAATAAGCCTCCTGAAATGCTATCCATGGCTTCAGGAGGAAAGAAAAGCATTTAATATTTCCCTTTCCACTCCTTCTCAGCATGCAATTATTGCTAACCCTTTCTCTCTTGGTATTTTTTCCTCCAATAAGCTAAAAATATGCAAATAATCTTTTTAATTGTTCATGAGAACTCATTAAATTTCCCTCTTATGATGAAATTTCATTCTTTTAATCAGCGGTTGTTTGGAACCTAGTAGATAAAAAAGTCTCAGTATTAGCACACTGCATTAGGTTTTTTTAATTATTTAACAAAAGGGAAATTTTAAACTAAAGTGATTGCAGAATTTAATTTAAAAACCATATTCCTTTTCCATTTAATTAGAATTTTAAAATGGTTTCTTGTATCAAAGCTAAACTATCTGACCTCCCTTTATAATATTCATTGAGAATTCTGATTCTGTAAAGTATTGGACATGAATATATGAAATTGTACTACTATTACTTTTCTTTCTAGTACCTTCTTTTTTCTTTCTAGTAAGAAATGTGAATCCCTGTTTTAAGAGAGGGATGGGGAGGGTGCCTGGGTGGCTCAGTCGGTTAAGTGTCTGCCTTTGGCTCAGGTCATGATCCCAGGGTCCTGGGATCAAGTCCTGCATCCAACCAGGGAGCCTGCTTCTCCCTCTGCCTCCCTCTCTCTCTCTCTCTGTCTCTCATGAATAAATAAATAAAATCTTAAAAAGAAGAGAGGGAGGGGGAAAGAAAGAGCCAAATTCACAGAATCTGCTGTATTTTGAACTAAAGATAGGTTTGTCAGTCTAATTATCAGAATCCTGTGGATGCTGGAAGGCTGGAGCGATAAAGGAGAGGTTTTATCAGGAATTCCCTCCATTAGAAGATAAGGAAACTGATTAATGATACGCCGTACACTGGTTGTTTCGTTCACCTATATGGGCTACTGAAGACACTAGATTATTTGACCAACTGTTCACCTCTGAGTAGTGGGAATTGAGGGAGAGATTGTTATGGGTTGAGCAGAAATCTAACAGTAGGACCCTAATTTATTGCAGTTTTCTGAGCTGTAGACCCATTCCAGAGAATCTTGGTGTCCTACAAGCCAAAAAATTCAAAAGTTCTTCAAAAACAGAATCAGTTTTAGTCTCAATCTATCTTTCAGGTCTTGCTTTGGCAATTGTACCAAGACTGAAATTGTTACATGGACATAACTAAGATATATTCCTGCAATAATGGCAGAAGTTCTGAGTGACCTAGAACTGATTTCATAAGTGGGCTGGACAAAGGAAATAGGAGAAACACTTCATCATTGGTTTACTCGGGGAGAAGCTATGTGGAAAGACCTTTCTTCAATCTTAAAGCTGAAATTGTTTTTCTCTCTTTTTTTCTGCTTTAGAAAAGGGTATATTTTAATATACCAGTGATGCTGTTAGTTGGACTGTAATTGAACTGACATTTAGTGTCAGGCATTGAAGGTTCAAAAGGAATAAACCAAGGTCCTTCCCAGTTTACAAGTTAGGAGAGGATGATAATTGAAGCCAGGCTGTGTCAGAACACACCAACATGCATTTATTGAATTGCTACAAGGTGCAAGGGGAAAGAGTCATGTGAAAGGATATGAGGGAATCAGTCGTGCTTCCCTTTGCTTACCTGGCTTCAGCACCCTGGCCTCCAGTGTATTTCAGCATCAGAACCTTTTCAGTTTTTCATCTAGCAGGACTGAGATTTCCCCAGGTAATTCCCTCCCTTGCTCTCTGACTTGGTCTAAATCATCACTTCAAAGTCACCACTCAGTCCTAGCTGAATTCATTTTCCCTATCACTTTAACCACTTACAGTATTTTACTTTTCTTTACTGCTGGGCATTATAAACGTATTTGGTTATTTTTGTGTCCCCTATAGAAGCACTTTGAAGGCAAAGAATTTCTCTGTTTTGTTCATTGCAGCAGCCTCATGTCTAAAGACAGCAGGTTTTCAAATATTTATTGAATAAATGAATGAATGATTATGATAGGAGGAAACGTGATGAATAAAACATGGGATATTTGGGCTGGGTATTGAAGAATTAACAAAATTTCTACAGCAGTGTGGAAAGCACAAGGAAAGGCTGTTTTCCTGGTTCAGCCTCAGTCCACTGGCTCCCTAGTCCTCAGGGTAGGGCTTTCTCAGTGATTTCACCCCTCTCAGTGGGAAGGATTCTCTAAGTTTTGAGTTCAGCATATTTTTTGCCCCTCCCCTAGGATAAAAGTTTTGTTTTGTTTTGTTTTTTCTTTCATTCCCACAGCTACAGTGGGTCTTCATGTGTGCCTTGGGGACTACAGAGTTTGCTTCCCTTCAAGGGGGCTTAAGTTTTCTGTTCCACTGGGGAGAAGGATGTGTGTCTTCCAGTAGTGGTTTCTGTCTCTTCCTCCCCAAAGCCTGGACCTGTTGGAGGCATACTCCAGCTTCCTCATTGCCCCTATCTTTCTCTTGAGCATCTGAGGAAGTCCGTGGAGAAGGGTTTGCTAGCAGGTGCAAATTCCTCTGCATCTGTGGCTTCTACAGCTTTCATACTCTCATACCACACTTGGCCTCTAGCAATTTATTTAAAAGTTTAGCCAAATTCTTCTTATCAATTTGTATGGCATGCCCATCCTCTTCCCTTGCTCTGCCCTAGGTAATCCAGTACTCACCTCCATCTCTCCTCGGAGACCCTGGTTTTCCTTCAGATTTAAGGCTAGTTACTCTGAGACCTCTGCCTTTCAAGGATTTCAAGAGAAGTTACGATTTTGAGGATTATCTGGCTTTAGCTTATTATTAAGATAGAAATAATTGTTTCACAGATTTCTATATCCTAAGTTAGAGCTTCTATTCCTGGCCCTTTTTATTTTTATTTATTTAGATTGAGTGCATTTATTTTTGATCACTTTTATTTAGGTAAGTTGTTTCTTGTTTCCTATAAATTTGATGGTTGTTTTATTCCTCAAATTCTTGTATATGTCAGAATATTTGAATGACACATGGCTAAATATGAAACTACTAAATTAAACTTTTGTCTCTTTGGAAATGTGCTATTTGGATCAAGTGTATCAAAATGTGCTATTTGGAATGTTGATATCACTCTGATATTTCCCTTTGATAAGTGACGTGATTTTTCTTTTTTGGATACCCCTTGGATTCCTCCTTTATCCTCAGAGGTCTTTTTTTTTTTTTAATGTCACTGTGATATATATTGTTAGTAATTATTCCATATAAATACTGTACTTTTTCCAGTTTTCCTAGAATTTTGGGGAATTATCTTTGTTTTTTAAAATTGTTCATGTGTTTATTTTTATTCTCTTACTTAATAGAACATATATCATATTTCTTCATCTGTATTCATATATTTTATTTTCCCTATTCATTATTTTACTGTTAACATTTTGTTAATTTCCACCTAATTTTGTGTGATTTTTTTCAAGTCTAGCCTTCTCGCTTTGTCTATACTTTTACCATTATCAATTGTACATTTTGTTGCCTCTAAGGTAGCAATAATTTTAGTTAACAATGTAACATCTTCCCATTTATTTTCTAATTCAGCACTCACATTCTATCCCTCTCCTGTTTTTGATATATGTTTTTTGAGCTAATTTAGTTTTGTTTTCTCTAAGAAATTTATGAGTTATGGAAATATCCTAATATTTTCTTTTAAACCCTGGGTAATTTTTCTGATATATATTTATCTTCATTTTGTGTATTATGTGTCTCTTGTTTTTTGAGTTATATTTGGTTTTAAATCCTATTTTTTTTTCCTTTCTAAATCATTACTAATTTTCTTTTCATGGAGCCTTTCTATTTGAAATAGATTTTACTAAATCATATATTGGAAAAGCAGAGGAGGAAGAGAAGGCTAAGTAGTTAGTACTTTCATTTAGAGTTTTATTCCTCAGACCACAAACACTATGCCCTCTGCCCTGTGATTATATCTACTCTGGGGTTTTATGCTCTTTCTTCAAGAAAACAAATGGTTGATGTCATTCACAATAAAACTTCTAAAATGTTACAGGCTATGATGCTTTATCACCCAAATATTTGAATCTTTTTAACCCATGCTTAGATGTGAGGGAACAAGCTTACAAAGTGCTAGACTCCAGGCTTTGAGTCACCCCAGCTAATGCAAAATTGAGTAGAGATAGCCCAAGGCACAGACTTGTGGGAATAAAAAAAGTGTTTAACCACTAGGTGTGAGAGTGATTTATTACACAGTATGTAACTGGAAGAATCATATATGGCCAAAGTGAAAGAGCTATGTTTGGGTTCTGTACACATTCCTCAATTTGGGTCCGCATGCAACTGAACTTGGTAGATAATCTTCACTTAGTCAACAATAGGAAATAATATATGCTCATTTTTTATGAGATCTTAATTTTATACTTAGCTGTACACTTAGGTACAATGTAACTAATATTTAAGTAGTGGTTTGATCCTATGGCCACAATTTTAAGAGAGCTATTACAGTCAATTGGTAAGTTTAAAAAGCCAGAGCGGAATTTAGAAATTAATATTAAGAAATCATAACTAATAAAAAAGAAGAATTAAAATAGAATGAGCCATTTTAAAGTTTGTCTCTCACTTTTATTTCTTTGACTATAAATTCACTGGTTTCTTTTCCACATAAATAGAAAAGTTGAGACCTTTCTATATTAGACCTCCCTCATATCTTTTAAACATTTTAGAAAATAGAGAACAACTGTTCTCAACTGTTCAATTATTACAAAGGACACTTTTTCCCTATCTATTTAAAATATGAGAAAGCTTATCTATCTTTAGAAAGATCCAAATTTGCTGGACATAGAAATATGAAGCAAATTAGAATTAGCCCTAAAGTGGCTAGTATTAATTTTCTGAAGTTCCTGAAGACTCACACCCCACAGGCTGTTTTGTAAATCAAAACACTATTCATGGACAACATGATTTAACAGCCACACAATAATGGCCACCATTATTTGGATGGGTTGAGAGTCCATTAAATCTAGTCCATGTAAATCACTTCTTCTATGTACTCTGGGTGCTCAGTAAAATTGCCTTCGATGTAGACTGTACATGAAAGATAAGAAAGAATAAGTTTCTTTTTGCACTCCCTCAACTGATGAAACAAATGGATTTGCTGAGACTAAGAACCATAGTGACAGACTGAGGTCAGAAGTACGCTTGTCATCTCATCAGAACTGTAAATCACATAAGTTTATGATCTTCTGTTTCCTCACATTTATCATGTGTACTCTTCCAATGACATTGGAAGCTACTTTTATGTACAGCTGTATAAGTTCAAAAAAGCTATTCTATATGTATATACAAAAGTTGTTTATACACAAGTCTGTACATAGGGTCTATACATTTATTTCCTCAGAACCCTTAGGTGCCACCTCTTGGTGAAGACACCAACACTTTATTCACATATCTTACAAAAAAAGACTTTCCAGGATTGACAACACTGCATCCTGTATTCGGGCCATGTAGGCTCCATTCAATTGGTTACGATCCTTTGTTCAATGCAGACCACACCAGGTGCCTGGGCTTCCCTAAATAGCTTCGCAGAGTGCTCCAAAGTAAAAGTCCATAAACCAACCCGAGATGAGGAAGCAGAGTCCTAATCAGGGTGCCACCACAGGTCCAGGCATAGGTGAGCCTGCCTGCCCTGTTAATTGCTTTGGTTTTTCTTGCACATGATATTTTAAAGATTTTATTTATTCATTTATTTGAGAGAGGGAGAGCATGTGTGCATGATGGGGGGTGGGTGCAGGGGGAGAGAGAGAGAGAGAGAATCTGGGCAGGCTCTGAGCTGAGCAAAGAGCTTGATGTGGGGCTTGATCTCACAACCTCGACATCATGACTGGGAGATCATGACCTGAGCTGAAACCAAGACTCCAACGCTTAACCAACTGAGCCACCCAGGTGCCCCGTACTTGGTATTGCAGAAACTCAGTCCTCCCGTGCAGTCCAGGTCTCTGTGCTGAAGACATTTCTGTTATTGATATTGGGCTTTTCGATATTAATGACACCTTAGTAGTAGCAGTGGAAATAAATGACCTTTTGCTTTTTATTTTTTTTAACATCTGAGTCCTTTAGCATAGTAGTGTTATTTAGCTCTAAGCCTCTAAGCCACAGCATCTTTTTTATGTTTAAATAACTAATCATGATTTATTTTCTTTGTAATTCCTTTGTAACAGAAGCTCAAAGCAACACCAGGAAAAAGATTCTGAACTTCCAGGAATGTAGTAACCTGTATTACTTTAAGATGAGATTCAAAGAACTGTTGAGGAATAGAGCTTAGAAGGAATCTTGGTGCATCTTCTCTCTAGCTCTCTTTTCTTCCCTAGATAATAATGAGGATCTGAAAAAAAAAAAAAAGGCAGGCTAAACCGCGTGCTCCAAATTTATTATATTTATCATTCAGTTAACCAGAAATATCTATTATTTAGCATTTTATTTACTTTTAATTAAGTGACATCTAAAGACTCTAATAAAGACTTGAAGTGCCAACTGATTCTTTAGGATCTTCTGAATCTGTCAGAGATCAATTTTAAGCTATCTAACTCTGGTGTTACGGTCTGTTCTTGGGGTTCAGTACAGAAGAACAGGAAGCTGCAGGCCTGAATGGCGGCCTGTGCTTTGGAAGATGCCCACTTCTTCATCCATTCATCCAAAAATCTTAAGAAACAGCACAATGCACAAGGTATTATGCTCAAAGCATCACTGGTACTATTCATACAATACCTAGTAGAGTGGATTGCATAAATAATGTAGTATTTAGCAGATAGTAACTGATGAATAGGGCAATTGAATTGGTTGGTTTCTATGGTCCTTTGGGCTTGGACCATGACTTACTGTATGTATGTATGTATGTTACGTATCTCTTTGCTTATTACTTATCTCTATTTTTAATAACTGATAGAATCCATTCACATTCAGGACCTGGTATCTTTTTATTCTAAACCTCAGAGTTCTCAGAAAACCTAACATTAAGCACAAGCTCTTTCTTATTGTTTTAAGGAGGAAGTTGGAAGGTCATGTTTTATGGCTTCATATTTGAGGAGGACTCTTGCTCAGCAGAGTATGAAGTTGCTCATGCTGTCATCAAGGCACAATAATAATATCCAGATGACATGAAAACACCTAAAGTTTGATACAATGCTCTCCTACTTGGGGTTTCAGTGTCCCCCAGCTGTCATGGAGCTGCAATTACTTACGAGACCCAGCTCCTGGCCCCACCTCTACTCCCTCAGACATAACCTTGCCCTCTAGAGGAAAATGATGCAACCATAATTTAAGATACTGTGATTAGAGTTTTTTTAAAAAATCTGTTTTTACCAACTCTGCCATGGCTGGAACTCTTGGAAGATCTCTCAACAATAGAAACTGAATGTTCTTTCTAAATGAAATGATTGCCAGAATCACTGGACCTGGTACCTGGACCTGGTTGGGGTTTGTGACCTACCAAGCAGTACAGTCCTAGAGTTCCAGGGATGGAGCAACCATGATCTGTTGTCCTTATCCTAGGAACAGCTCAGTGATGCTAGACAAGACTCTGACACAATCATGACTGTTCTGTGATTCTCGATCTAGTCAAAGATTTCTGCTAACATATCTGCCTGTGTCTCTTGGCGATATGCCTTGGCTAGTTCCATCCTCTCTGTGACCCTTGTGCCAAAGTTCTGGCTACTAACAGGGGACATTATCATAAACATGTGCTTCAAAGCTGCCCTTGAAAGTGGGCAGGATCAGCTGTAATGAAGTGTCTTTCCAAGTCAAAACAAAAGTTCTTTGAAAATATAGTTAATACTAGCTGTTAAAAATCACCATCTGACCCCAGAGAGACTCAGTGACCTCCATAAATTATGTATTACTAGGAATTCTGTTCCATTATTCTCAACATTCAATATTGCTAAATGTGATCCCTCATCAAACTTCACCAGAATTAACTCTTAGGGAGCAATTCTTTGATATATTTTTGATGAATATATTATTCTTGAGGAGATTTATAAGAAGAATATACTTCTAAGAAAAATATATTTACTAAATATATTCAGGGAGAATACAGCTTAAAAATATATTCATGAAAAATGTGGAAGTATCTTACTAAATATATATTATAAATAATTATGTGATATATAAATATGTAATATAAATAAATATCATAAAATTTTAAAATTATATATTTTATGATAAATATATTAATGATGATATTAGTAAAAACAATGCATATGCAAGATCATATATTCTGTGATTATATTTTTAAAGTGCTCAGTCTCCTTCCTTCCCTGCTTCTCAATCTCCAGCCACAACAACAGAGAGCTAGGACTAAGATAAGTAAAAATATTCCATAAAATGCAACCACAAAAACAAAACAAAACAAAAAACAGCAAAACTGGTTGAGTTAAACTAAACAGCTATAAGAAACAAGTAAATTTGAAAAGATTTTCATTCAGCAAATGGGCCAGTTATTAAATTATAGTTTAAAGAATTGGTCATGAAGAGAAATGGCCCTCATTTCCTCAGAACATTCCTTCTTTGGTCCTCCAGGTGCTGCTTCCTATTGTTATTAATTTCTTAATCAGTTCACCTTTCATTTCTATCCTTTCAGCCCCTCAAATACTTTGTTAAAACATCTCTCCTTTAAATTAAAAGTGTGGTTTCAACTTTTGTAAATGGAGCCTGCTTGGTAGAGAAAGGAAGAACATTTCAGGGGAAGAGGTTAGGATGTACTAATGTAAAGAATGACCATGTTATTTCAAGGTATTGCAAATACCCTGTCATGCTAAAGTGCAAGGTGCTTATGGGAGTGACAAGGTTTCTGAGGCAGGCAGAGGTCACATCAAAACAAAAAAAACCCTTGTAGGTCAGTCTAGGACTTTGAAGCTTATCCTATAGGCAGTGGACATTAATTCAGAATTTTAAATCAGGAGAGGTACAGCCTGGATTTTAATCGACAAAGCTCATAACAATAGCAGAGAATAGGTTACAAGGGATAGGCTTAAAGTAGGGAAAGTTAAAAGTTTATTGGGACTTCTAGACTGGACAAAATGCTGTGGACTTATTTCTCCCTGTTCCTCCCTAAGTTCAATTATAAACTATGATAAATAATGCAAGAGGCAGGGAGCCTGGGTGGCTCAGTCGTTAAGTGTCTGCCTTTGGCTCAGGTCATGATCACAGGGTCCTGGGATCAAGCCCCTCATCGGGCTCCCTGCTCAGCAGGAAGCCTGCTTCTCCCTCTCCCCCTGCTTGTGTTCCCTCTCTCGCTGTGTCTCTCTCTGTCAAATAAATAAATAAAATCTTAAAAAAAAAAAAGCCATGATGATGATGATGATGTTATTATATGTTATAGCATATATTTTATATATTAACATATACATACTAATGATAGTGATGGTGTTAAGATGCCAGATTTTCACCCACAGTGCTGAAGGAAAAATTACATGACAAATCAAAAATTAGAAGGATACTCAGAACTATTATGTTTATTTATCTTAAAAATATATACGATTTGGTCTACAACTGCATTCATTCTTCCTTAATTTCATCTCATGTATAAGTACCTTACAAACTGTCAAGTAGCATTGTCTATTGGCTTGTCTATTCTTGAGTTAAGCTCAAAAGAAGAACAACTGGAAACATGAATTGCACCATCCATTAAACTATCCCAGGAAATAAGTGTGTTATATATAGACCTGGCTAACCAATTTTTTACCAAATGGTTTGATTTGGAAAAATAATAGTCACCACTTTTGTTAATGAGGATAGGACTTATAACATAGAATTCTTTCAAATTAAATATTAAGCCTTCTTACACTTAATAGAATAATAATAAAGAAGAAGAAAATTGGGGCACCTGGATGGCTCAGTTGGTTAAGCGTCTGCCTTCAGCTCAGGTCATAGTCTCAGGGTCCTGGGATTGAGCCCGCATGGTTTCGGGCTCCCTGCTTGTCGGGGAGTCTGCTTGTCCCCCTCCCTCTCCTCCTCCCCCCACCAATTCATGCTCTCTCTCTCAAATAAACAAAATCTTTAAAAAAGAAGAAGAAAATAAAAATTCCAATTTCAAGTATACCTATTTTATGCTCTCAATTTGTGCTATCAATCCCTCCATTTTCAGATGCCAATTTAATCTATTTCTTTTCTGTCTCTAGACACAACCCTGCCATTAACTGTCACCTCTGCTGCCTCTTTATAAGTCTGTCATTCCTCCATTCTGCCTGTGGCTCAGCTCTGTGCCCTAGTGCACACCTTATTAAGAGGTAGATCAAGCTCTAATGACATTTGGCAGCAGCTCATTTAAAAAATAAACTCGGGCGCCTGGGTGGCTCAGTTGGTTAAGCGACTGCCTTCGGCTCAGGTCATGATCCTGGAGTCCCGGGATCGAGTCCCACATTGGGCTCCCTGCTCAGCAGGGGGTCTGCTTCTCCCTCCGACCCTCCCCCCTCTCATGTGCTCTCTCTCATTCTCTCTCTCTCAAATAAATAAATAAAATCTTTAAAAAAATAAAAAATAAACTCAATTAAATCAGACAAAAATAACAAAAAAAATATGGGTTATGGAAAAGCAATTGGAGAAGAGTTCACAATTTTCTCTAACAGGGGAAGCCAGTGTGGGTTGGGTGTGATGTCATAGTAAATGGAATTTTGAAAAGAAATTATTAGAATTAATGCTTTCCCTGAAAGTCAAGAATATATGATGACTATCTTCCCAGCTTTTAAAAATCATATTGTGGTCAAGTGGACTCATGAGGAATAATTTTTAAAAGCACACATATGTTTAAAGACATGCATGTGTATCTAATCGGTATTTATGTGTTTATTGCACACGTACTACATGCTAATGCTGTGCCAGATGCTGGTGATTCAAAGATGGGAAGACTGGACCATGGCTCTCAGAAAGCCACAGTCTATACAGGGGAGGCAGGCATATATAGAGAGAAAAATGATACATTGTAAAAAGCAGGGCTGGGACCAGAGAAGCTAGTGAAGCACTCAGCTCAGGTATACCATTGAAGGGAGTGCCAAAAAAATCTTAGTAATCAAAATAAATCAAGTTTGATGTGATATTTTTAAAAATCAAAATTGGTGCAAAAATTTCATGATGAAGAAAATAACAAAATTTTAGACAAAGCAAGATCACTATTACTGACTTTTCCTTTTGCCTCGAGTTCCAGTACTGCTCAGTGTGACACTGGTCAGAAGTACAATGCTGGGGTAGGCACAGGGTCGAAGGGGTTCTGAAGAAGGAACTCCTAAAACTGTTAAAAGTGGGAGAAAGTTAGGATCCAGGAACATGTTCCTAGAGAATATGAGAATACAAATATGACAAGCCTGAGTTTGCTTGATAAGGATGCGGTGTGGGCAGGTATTATAATATAGAGCAGCATTCAACATAGATGTCTGTAAATACACAGGGATTTTTGCTTTTAGTATGGTTTCTCCAAAAGAAATTATTTAAGTAGGAAAACAGACAAATTCTGTAACATATCAGTAAGACTTCTGAGCAAAGATGACTATACAAAAATATAAAAGTATTAATTCCAGAAAGTGATGTGGGAAACAAAGGCAAAAGAAAACTTAAATTTCTTTACTACCTGTTAGCCCACTGACAAGTCCTTGAAACAGGCAGAGTGACCTGTTTCAGGGTTCCTCCAGAACTCCTCTGCCTCGATGTTAATACTCTGCTGGCAAAAGGCCAACCCCCAGGATCCTGTAAGTCTACTTTAACATTTAAAAGTTCCTTTGGAAACTTCCTTTATCTCTACCCCTAAGATACACGTTGGCAGTCATCTCCCAAGCAAATGACCCACCAGTACACATCTGAAGGGTCTCATGACTAAGGTTTTATTAGACAGTAATAAACTACCTTTTCCTAACAATAGCTAGCCCCCCAAGGTCCTGGAAACCTGCTTCCAAAATTCCTTAGAGACTTCTTTAATCCCTAACCCCCTCCCAACTTGAAAGTATGTAATGGGCCACTCCTCATGACCCCCGTGCGGCTCTTTCCGCCCAAGGGTCCTGTCACCGTGCTTTAATAAAATCACCTTTTTGCACCAAAGACGTATCAAGAATTCTTTCTTGGCCGTGGGCTTCGAACCCTAACATCTTTCCTACATCAAAAGCACTTATGAATTGTCATCTAAAACTTCTAACTTTGTTTTTTTTTTAAGATTTTATTTATTTATTTGACAGAGAGCACAAGTAGGCAGAGCGGCAGGCAGAGGGAGAGGGAGAAGCAGACTCCCCGCCGAGCAGGGAGCCTGATGCGGGGCTCAATCCCAGGACCCTGGGATCACGACCTGAGCCAAAGGCAGATGCTTAAACCACTGAGCCACTCAGGTGCCCCTAGAACTTCTAACTTTCTGACTCAAGCCCACATTAATTATAAGAATAAAAATCTAGGTGCATTGCTCTTTCTTTACAATGGAATAACCAGAGGGCCTCAGCAACATAGTTCTATGAGAACTTTATGAATCTTATTTTCTGTATGACTTGCTTCCATCTGTTTATCTCTTTTTAACTGGGGTAATTGTTTTTTCCTCCATTTGTATAACCTCTTTGTTCCAACACACCCCAAACATCTGATTTCTATATCTCTACAAACGTTTAACTCAGTCTGGAGTTAAATACCTAGGCAATTTTTTTTTTTTAATTTTTATTTATTTATTTGACAGAGGGAGACACAGCAAGAAAGGGAACACAAGCAGGGGGAGTGGGAGAGGGAGAAGCAGGCTTCCCGCTGAGCAGGGAGCCCAGGACCCTGGGATCATGACCCGAGCTGAAGGCAGATGCTTAACGACTGAGCCACCCAGGCGCCCCAATACCTAGGCAATTTTTGTACTTGTAAATATAAAATCAATTCTCTTCAGACTGATGTGACCTGATGGTCATTGACCGTGATGTTGGAAAGCAGAAGAAAGATTTAGCAGGACACATAGATTTTGCCATTTTCTGAGGGCATAAAATAGTGTAATTTATAGCACATTCTTCTGAATTGCTCTTGTATGTAATTGCTGTATGATTGCACTTTTAAAATACTTATATTGTTTATCAATAAAATAATTTTATAATTCCAGGCCCTAAGAATCTCAACCTTGTCCACCCTTGATTTCCTAGTGTCCAGTTAACAGCCAAAATGCCATGTCATGATGGTGTCTTATTCTGTCTTTGTATATTTTCTGTTTGGAACGTGAGGCACAGAAGACCTCATTGAATGACAATAAAAGAACATTTCAGCTGCATACAGAATCTAGAAAATATTTGTATTTCATTAAAGGAGTAAAGTTACACAGGGAACGTTAGGAAGAGGAACAATCCATAAGTCCGTGTGCTTGAGGAGGACGCATAGCTCTAAGGAAAGGGCAGAACTATCCACAGCTGTGCAGGAAGGACATGGCTCATTTCCACTTCCATTCATTTTAATCTAACATATGACATTTGGGTTTTACTAATACTTAATGTGTAGACTGATTTTCATGTCCTCCAACATCAACTGCAGTACGTACCCGTACCTTCAAGGAAAATTATGAGTTCCGTACTTCAGAGCTATAAGCAACAGTGCCCTCCTCTGTTTTCCATATTTTGCAAAGCATAAATATGTACTTATTGCCAGTTAAGTGGATTGATGGATTATATTATCTAGTTTTAACTAAAACTAATTCTCAGAAAATGAAGTAGTGGCTTTAAATAAATTCTTGAAAAGAAAACAAGAATTTTAAATAATAGTGATGTCATTCCTCAGAGATTTTATTTTTACTTCTAATATAAGCTCTTCATCAGCCACATTACTTGGTAAAAATAATGGCAAGCTAATCGGATTTGACGACATTGGCCAAAAATTCAAAATATTAGGAATGTTATTTCCTATATACATTTGTATTCAGTATTAAAAATGGCAAACTTGTCCTAGGAATATATTTTCTATTTTACAAATTGTGTCATTGTGATATATCTTTTTTAAAGATGGTCATTATTCATCATATGTCAGATAAACTAAACTTCAAACTAGATTTTTGAATTTCTGTATCTTAAAGTATTTAAACCAGATTTTCCAAAGATAAATATTGAATCACATGGCTTTCACTAAAATAGCATGAATAACATTTTTAGTGAGATAAAAAAAATTGTAAAAAACGTAAATATACTTAATACTATATTCATTCCATCCCTTATTATATATATATATATATATATATATATATATATATATATATATATATAAAATATGAGTAAAACAATGTTGGTATGTAAGTAACTATATACTGGGTGAATAAAAACTAAAAGTCTGGAGAAACAACTGCCCTACCCATTCAGTTCAGGCCTCTTAGAAGAGAACAAAGACAGGACAGAACCTGTTTTACTGCAACATCTGAATGGATTCTTAACAGGTCTGTGGCCCAGCTGGGTCTAGGACAATTCTGAAGCCACAATAATTAGAAGACCCTAATTAGAAGAAGACCCTAATTAGAAAAAGGTCACGTTGCTGAGGTCAGAGATAGGAGACAGCCAGCCAAGGTCAGAACAACAAAAACTAGTCATTGTTGCTGAGAAGTTCCAGGAACCTTTGCCAGGATGCTTGTTTTGGGTTTTGTTTTACCTTCTATTTTTATGTGTATTTTTAGCTGTTTTCAATAGGGACTTTCTAAACAAGACAATAAGGATAATTCTATGTAGACAGCTTTCCTTAAACTTGGATTGGGTATATATATCTTTGCAGCTCTGCTGTTGAACAATATAGTGATTGCTAACACAACTATCAGCTCTTTCACTTGTAAAATAGGTAGTCAGTGACTAATACTCTGACTTTAGCATTCAATACCAGTGCTATAGGTTTTGGTTACAGTCTCCCTGAGAGGTTTTAAAACCATAGCCAGTATCTGAGTTTTTTGTGTGTTTGTTTTATGTAAAATCAATACTGTGACTAAGGAAGCTGGTTTTGATTTTTTTTTATTTGAATGTCACATTAAAGTAATAGTTCTCAACCAGAGCAATTTCCCCTCGCCCAACCCGATGGGTTGGAATATTTGGCACTGTCTAGAGCCATCTGGTTACCACAACTCAGGGGCTAGAGATGGTACTAATGGACAGAGACCAAGGATACTGCTAACCATCCTACAATGAATGTGCAGTAGAGCCCGCCGCCCGCCCCAGCAAAGAACTGGCCCCAAATAGCAATACTGCTGTGCTGAGAAACGCTGCCTGAAAGGGATCATCCTGTTGATCCATACTTATTTCTTGAGTTCAGGAAAAAAATTTTTGATCTAATTATTATATTGGAAAAATATTTTTAAAATAGCCTTTTTCAATTACTTTTTAGGTTACCTTTGCATTTTCTCTCTCTTCTGTAACATCTCTGTTCATATGAAGACATTGTGTCCAAAGGCATTTTTATTCCTAATTTTATGACCATTTCATTGTTACTATATTTATTCTCGTTAAATAATTTCTCCTCTTTATCTAGTTTAACTATATAGCAGCTGAACCGTTGCTGTTACTTCTCTTTTAACTTACTTTGTCTATTAATATGAGTAAATATTAAACACTGTGGGGACCCATTTAAGAGGAAGTGCTTTATGATACGCATTCTCACTTAAAAATTACCTTTCTCCACATGAATAAATAAATTTTCAAGCAAGTGACTGAGCTATTTAGCCTTCTTTGCATTTTTATCTCATTCGCTTTCTTTCTCCACTGAAAAGTGGCAATACTCTAACTTATTTGATCAGTTTTAAATTTTTTCCTCACAGCATTAAATCCCCATCCACATGCTTTTGTGAGGCTCTAGCTACTTCAATGACCTATCTTGCTTTTCTTCACGGCTCCTAATAGTTAGCTTTCCACACAGAGTTCCATTCTCTAATTCATATTAACAATTTGATAAAAGTCGGGTAACGGAGGCAAAAAAATGTTATTCGCATTGTTCAAAAATTCATCTGTAATATGAAATTTTCACTTGAGAAGAAAGCATATTAACAAAGGCTACCTTACATGTAGAAATAATCAATTTAACAGGATAATAAGGTGGTACTAAGAAAAGTCATAATAGAAATAACACAAAAATTGGATTTGGAACAGATAAAATTTCTCAACTCATAAAAAACCAGAACTAATATTCTATAACCTTAGATGATAGTATAGAACCATATTTATTTTTGAAATATTCCTAGAACTCGTAGATAAGTATATAAACACCAGATTTTAAATGAAAATAGCCCTAAAATGTGAAGCTCACTTGAAACCTAACTATTGATGAGATATATGAAGTACTTATAGGGAAAAAAATCAAAAGAAATGGTTGAATTATTTAGGACAATACAATGATATAAATATAGAGAAAGCATTTTTTTTAAAGATTTTATTTATTTATTTGAGAGAGAGAATGAGATAGAGAGAGCATGAGAGGGGGAGGGTCAGAGGGAGAAGCAGACTCTCTGCTGAGCAGGGAGCCCGATGCGGGACTCGATCCTGGGACTCCAGGATCATGACCTGAGCCGAAGGCAGTTGCTTAACCAACTGAGCCACCCAGGCGCCCAAGAAAGCATTTTTGAAGAATGCCATCCCCAATACATACAGACAAACATGAACAGTATAGCTTAGAAGAAAATAAAGCAGAAAAATAACAGTAAATGTATAAAAGGCACACAGACTTTTTTAAGGAAACGATAAAATATATAAACAAAACCAAAAGATTCTCAGAAAAAAATTTAATAGAAATTAACCCTTTAGGATAATCCCAAAATGAAAACAATCAAAACCTCCACACGTTAAAGTAGAAATCAAAGTATCACAGGTATTTCTTTGTAGTGTACTTTAAGTAATCAGTTATACAATAATTTAATATTTGTTTTAGGAGAAACTATGAAAGCTGAGGAAATTGCCCATGTCATTCAGGGATTCAGCCCAGGATCTAGTGCTGTGCTGGGTACGTGGAAAATTAACTGTTAGGGATACTCAAAGGCATATAAACTCCAAGCTAGTGGAGGCTTCCTGGAGGAGTTGGACCTTAACTAATGGATACAACATAGACATGCAGTGAATAGAGTAGACATTTCAAAGTGGAGGAAACGGCACAGACAAAAGAAAAATCTTGGTAAGAATGTAGTAACAGAGAAAAAATCCCATTGGTTTAAGGCATGTGAAGAGGAGTAACAGGAAATAAGATTGGATAGGTATTTCAATTTAGTAGGACATAATTTCTTAAAAGCTACTGAGAGAAGGAAAGTCAACTGAAATCTATGTACTGGTCAGTGTTCTAAAGTCTGTTATGCTTCTTATAATATGTAATGACTCTAAGAACTGATTTTTTTTTTGTCTTCTCTGTTAAAAATTGATACAAAGACCTTATGGCCAAACATCACAGCAAAACAATTTGATTCTACAAAGGAAGGGGGAAGGGAACATCATGAGGATCCCCCAAAAATAACAGGCTGTTTGGTTCCGTGGGAAGATCTCTCGTCATTTTACAAGGGGTCATCTAGATGATGTTACATCAAAGAATTCTTTCTATCTGCACATATCAGTATAATGATCTCTCCTTCATTTACAGATGAAACCAGTGGAGTCAGATTGGTGGGACATGCACTTATAATTCATTTTCACTAGTGGTGTTGAGCTTAGACTAATTCATTCTCTCTCTTCTCTCCATATTTTGTGATCCAGGATGTTTCATTGTCCACTAAAATATTAACGTAGACACAAAAATTCTAAAAACATTATTAATAAACCAAACCTCTTACGCACAAAAACTATAATATGTCACAAACAAGCGGAGTTTATTTCAGGAAAGGAAGTGTAGGTTAGCATTCAAAAATGAATTGATGTAATTTATCACATTGATTTAAAATGTGAAAGTATCATTTAATCAATTCTATAGGTGCAAAAATAGCTTTGGAAATCTCAGCATCAATTTGTGATTTTAAAAGATCCACTAACAAGCCAGGAATAAATAGGAACTTCCTTACTTTTATAAGGATAAACACAACAGTTATCATATTTGGTGGTGCTATATGGAAAACCTTTGAGGTTAGAAATAAGGCAAGAGGGCTCACTATTATAACTTCTATTAAACATTATACTAAATCTTCTAGCCAGTTCAATAAGAAGATTTTTGAAAGAACGGAATAAATACCTATAAATTAAAAAGAAATAGGGGTGCCTGCATGGCACAGTTGGTTAAGCATCCAACTCTTGATTTCGACTCGGGTCATGAGATCGAGTCCCATATCAGGCTCTGCGCTCAGTAGGGAGTCTACTTGGGATTCTCTCTCCCTCTCCCTCTGCCCCTCCTGTTTGTGCTCTCTCTCATAAATAAATAAAATCTTAAAAAAGAAAGAAGAGTATTGTAGAACATCATGATTGTGTATGAAGAAAATAGGTAAAACAGAAAACTATTAGAATTTATCAGCATATTTAGCAAGTATAGTGTATACAAGGTTAATAATATACAAAAACAATCTGTTAAGCACTTCTAACCCAATTATTGGCATGTGCATATCCTTTATGAACTGGCTTGCCCAGTCTATTTATTTAAAACTTATATTCTGTATTTTTCTTATTGTTTGTAGGAGGTTTTTAAAATCTCTTATGCAAGTAAGTCTTTTGTCACTTATGTAGTCTAATTTTTCAATTGTAATTGTTTATGAACTTTTTCCTTCCTCCAAAATCATGAAAATAGTCTTTTTTTTTCCTAAAAGCTTTATTGTTACAGTATTCACATTAAAATGAATAAACCACCTTGAGCTGAATTTTGGAGTGGGGTGTAGGGATCAAGAATAATTTTGTTCCCATTTGGTTTATCTAAATGACTCAGCAACATTTATTAGAAAAAATAAATTTTCTCTACTATTTAAGTCAATTTTTCCATAAAACAAGTGTGCATAATGCAAAGATCAGCTTTGTGAGTAATTTTGCCAATATCACACTATCTTAATTGCTATAGATTTATGTCTATATTATACACAGTATATTAAGTCCCACCATATTGTTCCTCTTCTTAAAAGTTGTTAAGATATTCTTGGTCCATATTCTTTCACTGCAGTTCCATATACATTTTTGATGTATATAAAATGTTAGGCATGTCTCAGGTATAAATTTGAGGAAGGGAGGTAAGCTCTTGGTCAGTTCAGTAAATATGTAAGGAACTTATTAGAGAATATATTTCAGAATCGAGAGCTTGCCGTCTCTGATTATTATAGTGTTGGAGACCTTCATCTGCCTTAGAAGTTCAAGTAAGAAAGAAGATAGTGGTATTTTCTGGTTCTACTCAGAAAATAAAATTAGGGGTGCCTGGGTGGCTCAGTCAGTTAAGCGTCAGCCTTCAGCTCAGGTCGTGATCCTGGGGTCCTGGGACAGAGCCCCACATGGGGCTCTCTGCTCTTTGGAGAGCCTCCTTCTCCCTCTCCCTCTGCCTGCCACTCCCCCTGCTTGTACTCTCTCTCTGTCAAATAAATAAATAAAATCTTAAAAGAAAAAAAACAAGAAAACTAAATAAATAAGTAAAGGAATGAATGAATAAATGGACAAAAACTAAATAGATGAATGAATAAATAAATTGGCTAAAGTAATAAAGTGGCTGAAGTTGCCCAGTACATTGATAATAAAGTTAAGTACGACTCTCGTGGTTCTTTAACTGCAAGGTGCTTGAGTGCAATGCTTTCTTTGGTATCAGAGGAATGTGACATAGGATAAATTATTATTCCTGTACACCCTCGCCTTTTTTAGGTTTTCCCCTGCCCCTGTGTCTGTAAAGAGCTAAACAGAAGAAAAAGGACCGGCCAAGTTACAAGCAAGCTGTAGCATCAATAGGATATACACGGTTAAATTTATTTTGAATATAACATTCTCCAGAGGACTTCCTAGTTGACGGTGATACAAAAACAGGTCACAAAATACTGAAAAATACACTCTGGAATCTGCACATGAAAGATTGAAAGAAGCAAAATACAGTATTAGGGTGGGCCTTTAAATATCTCATTCTTGTGCCTGCCAAAGATTCAGCATCTTTTAAGTAAGGTCTCTTGACATGTTCATGATGGTAGAAGATAAAATGTTGCTTTCCAAAAGCATGCACATATATTTTACTGGAAGACAATGTAACTGTAACCTGGGGTTATGTTCCTTGCTTTAAAAACCTTTCTTGGCTTCTATCTGTGAAGATTTCAAGCTGACAAAGGATTTGGACTTATATCTCTATTCTGTTGTAAAAGAATATCAAGTCCCATTAAATGATTCTTTCTGCATTTAAAAAACACGAATATCAGCAGTAAAGCTGTGTGTCAGTATATCTTAAATATTCAGATCTTTGCTAACAAGATATCCCTCTGTACAGTATTTCCCCTACAAAGTCTTATTTTATTTTTACTACAGGTTATTCTCCTATTTGAAACATACTCTTATTTTGGCTGTTTGCCTGCTTTTCCTTGGTACTTTATACTTTTGTATTCTTTCTTTTCATTTTTTCATACTTATTTTTGTCTAAATATGATGCATCAAACCTATAATAAGTTATGTAGGATAGAAAAAGTACTTAAAAACCATTTTAGCTTTATTTCCATATCAGTAAATATTGTTGTCCTAGAGGCTTCCTTCTCCCCACCCTCTATCCCCTTTGTAAAAATGACTCTCTGAGTTTCAGTGAATACTCACTAAAACAAGGAAGTCATTTTTCAGTTTTGACTATCAAATGAGATTTTTGTTTGTTTGTTTAAATTGGCAACAGGACAATAAGCTTGAAAACCCGGCTTTGTCAAAACAGTGGGGATTTTCTTTAGCATATCAGAACTCAGCCTGGTAGTCTCAGATGATACAAGTGCATCCATAAGACTCCCTGTTTTCTGATGACAACTAGTGCTTGAGCCTTGCTGCATAGGGTAGGAGGGACAAAGGCAGCAAATTTCAAACCTGCCCCATCTTAACTGGAGTAGAGAAAGAAAAGTAGGGAGAGGTGCAGAGGTATGAGATAAGTGTCCTGAAAGTTTAGGTCTTTATTTATTTGGGAGAGAGAGAATGAGAGAGAGAGAGAGCATGGGGAGGCGGTCAGTGAGAGTACAGACTTCCCGCTGAGCAGGGACCCCGATGCAGGACTCAGTCCTGGGACTCTAGGATCATGACCTGAGCTGAAGGCAGTCGCTTAACCAACTGAGCCACCCAGGTGCCCGGAGTTTAGGTCTTTTTTAACTGAACTGGCCCAGAATGAGGAGGGATGCTGGAAACCACCTAAATGGTCAAGCATATGAGACAGCTTAAGCAAAAGATGGTACTTCCAAGTGTAATAGTATGGCGCTCATTAAGAATGCTGGTAGTAGTTGTGTTTAACACATGATAAAAATAAGCTTGATTAAACATGATGTTTAATATAAAGATGTAAGGAATCTTCGGAATTCAGTTGTGAATGTAACCTGCTCAGTAGAATGGGTTGTTGTCAGATAACTACTCTCCATCTCCCTCTCTCTCTCTCTCTCCTACTGTTTCTGTCCCTCCCTTCCTACATAGTTGATGGTTTCTTTGACTTTGCTTTTCATTGTATATCTGCTTCATTATTCACACTCTCTATAATCAGTTTTTCAGTTTGTTTATCTGCTTACATATTGTCCTTAAACACTGGCCTCAAATAAAATAAGATTAAAAAAAAGATTAAAACCAACCAAACAACAACAACCCTGGCCTCAGCCCCCAGGTTTTTCCACTTCATTTCCAAATGAGTGCCTATGTCCAGATACTCATATTTTTGAACAGAGTATCTGATTTGCCCATCTTGGCTCAGAAGTTCATAGCTAACCCAATAAACAGTGGGATGTAGGGTATGAGGTCAAAGAGGGCATAAAGTTGCCTGCTTCAGGGTCATGGATAAAACAAGATTTGTATGAGGGGAATGTATGAGAGGAAATTATATTTCTAGGATAAGCTGATACTATCTGATACCTTATAAATAACATTTTTTTCTTTATTTAATTTTTTGCTTTACAACATTTTGTTCTTCTGTGAACTATACCAATTATTTGAAAAAATAATAAAATAATTTTCTGAACAAAGTCACCTAAGATAGAAAGAAGTTCCAAAAGGAATTCCATTTCTATCACTAGTTATGATACTGGTATACCAGAGGCCACTAAGTCAGGGACCAGCCGAAGTTGGATATATACAAAGGGCAGCTGTTATGAGGCTTATAACCATCATATGAATTTCTCTGGTGTTGAGATATATATATATAGAGAGAGAGAGAGACAGAGAGAGAAATATTTATATTTATATAATATATATTTATTTGTATTCAAATAGTCAAACTGTCTCTTTAAGCCACTCAAATCTACTATATTGAAAGTCCTTTCATATGATTGAGGCTTGACTACATTGAGAATTAAAGAAAGAGACAGTATTTGTATTTTTACCATTGAAGTGGTCTTTACTTTGAAGAGGGATCGGAGACCTTTTCATTTATAACATGATTAAGGGATTTAAACAACAAAGACTGTTTACATTATTTTGTTCAGTAGCTGAATTAATCATTACTCTTCCCACATACATGGAAAGATTATACTTCCTACACAGTAAAAATTAGGTGAACGTGTGGCTGGCTTTGGCCGATGATGGCATGGGCAAAAGTGATGGGTGTTACTTCCCAGTTGAAGCTTAAGAGCCAGTGTGCAAATGGCCATGCTTGCACACCTATCTATAATAAAATCCTAAAATGCTTGTTAAAATGTATTCTGCTATTAGGTACCTATTCCTTTTTGTTTGAACTGACCATGAGCTTCTTCCAACAATAGCTACATTTCTACATTGTGGTGTCTTCACAAAATATTTTATTATAAATTAAAATAAGAATATTCTAAGTAGAAAGGGAAAGTAAGTGAAGCTACGCCCTTCTTGGACATCAGTTTCTTGTTAGCTGGGGTTTTCATCTTCCTAGAAATTGCATGCAATGGCTGTTCCTTGGAAGTGAAGGAGCTAAATTAAATAAAGCTATTACTAATGAAACTCAGGGCTGCTTGATGGTAAATGAACAAGAAGTACACGTTAGGAGGGAATTAGAGCAAGACTAAGATCACAGAAAATCTAACGTTGCAGGGTGTAGATTTTGTTCCTGGGCTAGAGGCTATACTTTTTTAGGAAAATAAACTATTTCAAAAACTGTGTATTAAGTTGTCTGTTACCATAAAATGTATAGGAAGTAAAAGAATGATATAACAAACATTCGTGGACTACCACATTTAAGAAAATACTAATATTATATTGTATTTGTTTCAAATATTCTCAAAATAAAAAAAATAAGTCATAGTTCTTGGAGTGCATTTTAAAACCCTTCTCAAACGTATTCAGTTTCATTACAGCAGAGATTTAATCACTAATCAGAATGTAACCACTAATCAGTATGTATTTTTATACTTTACTACATCTTTATATATTCAAAATGAATGTATAGTATTATTTAATTTACGTGAACAATAAATGGGAACAAACATTTCATACCCTGAAATCTTATCTAGTTTGCATTTATTTCACTCACCCTTAAATTAAATGTTGGTATACAGAAATATAATTCATGTTAGTTGCTCTGTGTTCAAGTAACATTCGAATGTTCTAAAATATATCTATCTTTTCAGTTAATAAACAATGCTTCAAAATTTTCATTTTTAGAAACAGTCCTCCAATTAACAACTTAACACTTGTCTGGGCACATGTGGTAGAATTTCTATAGAATGGAACCTTAGAAATGCTAGATGGTGGGCTTATGCATGTCAGCACCATCAGGTAGGCCAACATGATTTCCAGAATGGTTGCTCCTATTTACCTTCATATAGCAGTGATTAGAGACCTCATTATTCTATATCCTTACCAACACTTGGTTAAGCTTCTTATATTTTGCCAATCTAACACGTATGTGACAGGATACTGTTATTCACTTCACATTTTATCAGTTACAATTTTTTAAATCTACTTTGTTGTTGCTCTAATTGGATCATTTCTATTTTTCTGTCTTCAGGTTCACAGAACTGCATTCCTATTATTCTGCTACTAAGTTTCCTTGTTCTTTGTGATTGTATTTTCACTTCGTACCTTCTGTTTGGTCATTCTTTACATCTTTTGTTTCTTTGCTGTAATTTTCTAATTTTTCATCTGTATTTTAAGAATGTTCATAGTTGCTCTTTGGAGCAACTTTATGATGGCAGCTTTAAAATCCTTGTTTGACAATTTCAACATCCGTGTGATCTCAGGGTTGGCATCTGTTGATTGTAGTTACCCAGATGACTTGAGACTTCCCTGGTTTTCACGTGACAAGTAATTTGGGACTGTATCCTGGACATTTCTGACTGCTGTGTTGCAAGATTCTGGTTCCTATTTAAATCTTCTCTTTGAGCAGGTAGTCAACCTGTCAGATTCAGAAGCCCTGGTTCATTTGTGTGGGCTCTGGTTCAAATGTCCATTTAGTTCATAAAGCCCCTGCAGTGTGCTTCTGGTTTGCTTCATTTGTGTGTTATCCGGAGATGGGAACCTCCCCACAGTCTCCTCAGCACTGGCTGGGGAATGGAGTTGTCAGAGTTCTGCTCTCAGGTACCACTGCTGAGGGCTGCCTCCCTGTTACTGTTGGGGCAGGGGCTGTGAAGGTGAGAATTCCATCCACAGGCTCTGTGAGCAAGGGGCACCACCCCCTTGATCAGTCAGGGGGACTAGAAGTCAGCGGTCCACCCCCAGGCTCTACCAGGAGGGCTGCCTCCTGGTAGCTGGATCGGGGAGGTGAGAGAAGGTGGAAAACAGTTCTATTAATTCAGTGCCCTTTACGGTGTGGGAGGGGGACACAACGTTTTTCATGGTGCTTGTCTCAAGAGCAGAAAGAACAGAAGGAAGTAGCCTACTGGGCGACCCTTTCTTGGTCTTTGTCTAGAGAAAGCCAGCTTTTCTTGAGGCTTTTTTTGGTCTGTGCTCCCTGGCACTTCCAGGCTGTGAGCTTCCCTGGCACTTGGGCTGAGATATATAGCTGCCAAGTGAAAAGCCCACAGAACTCATCACTGGGCTGAGACTTGAGTTCTAAGCTCACTAGCCAATTTGCCTGGTTTTCTCCACTTTTCAGTCTTGTGTTGGGCCATTTATGGGGTTTTGTCCAGGACTTTTGTTGTAATTAGCAGGAGAAGTAAAATGAAATGTCTTTCCTCCATCTTGCCTTGCTCATCATTCACTTTTTATGTGATGTTTCAACATACAAATTTATCTGTCTTGTCTCTGGAATAAAAGCACTTTTTTCTACCTAGAATCTCTATATTAATCTTCCCCAATTTCTTTAGACAATTACAATTCAAAGAAAGAGTTGGTAATGGTTCTAAATCAAAAAGTTTTCAGAGGCTCTGTTGCTTTAATCACCATTCTGATCTTATCTGTTAAATGTCTTAAATTAGAATCCAGAAATTTCTCGATTCTAGTCTCTCAAACCTAGTAGCCTTTGAAATGACAAACGGCATACTTGTGGCAAAGGACCTCCTGCTGAAGTATTATTTAGTATGCTATTCCTCATACCCCAAGAGCCAAGTATCTATTTAGGTCATACTCACAATCTGAGCTGTTATTCACTTTACACGTAAATTGAAAGGTGGTGATACTGTTTTGTCACCGATGATGGATAATCTTATTGTTGTAAATAAAAGAAGAAACTGGAAAAAATGATATGTGTGTACATTTTGTTGTAGAATATTGAACATTTCTCCCTGAATCGTATCTGTATTCTCTGTAGCCATAGAGTCAATTCTACAAAAAGCTGCTATTTCACTTTTCCAAAAACCAAGAGTTACAAATTATTTGCTCTCCAGGAAATTACAATTTTAAGTGTGTGATAAGTTTTATTTTAGTTTCTGGACTGAATGTCATTTAAATATTTTTAATACCAGATAGAAGATTATAACATCTTGGGAGACTATCTATAAAATGATAAGCAATATTGGGGCATTAAAGATGAATTCTCTTATGATTCATTTCCAGTTGTAATAAAGAGAAATTAAGGGAATCCAAATGATACGTATATAGAATCTTGAATTTTGATTGCCTCATAAAAGGCAAATGACTAACTTCAGGTATATCAAAATTTTGCTATGATTTTAGATTCCAACAAGCCTAACAAATGTGCATTAACTTGTTTTGCTTCTGAATGTTCGCTTTCACATGGCCTTATAACAGAGCTTGAATGGGACAAGGAGCTGGAGAGCAGATTAAAATACCTGTGGTTTATAATCTCTAGAATTCAGGGTGGTATGTCTAATGATACACCAGCAAGCTTGTATGAATACATAAAATAAGACCTGATGCAAACCTCCTCCAAAGGCTTTATACCACACACATGAATAGAGAAATTTAAAAACATATTCAGGGGCGCCTGGGTGGCTCAGTCGGTTAAGCATCCAACTCTTGATTTTGGCTCAGGTCATGATCTCAGGGGTGGTAGGATCGAGCCCCTTGTGGGGTTCTGTGCTCACAGCGAGTCTGGGATTCTCTCTTTCTCTCCCTCTGCCCTCCCCCCACCCCCATTCACACTCTCTATCTAAAATAAATAAATAAAATCTTTTTAAAAATTAAATAAATAAAAACAAAAACATATTCAAATTCTAAAAATAGCATAAGAACTCTGAACAGTATGTTCTAATTCCATTTATATGTTTTTCTCTCGTAAATACACTTTGTAGCAAGTGGACTTTGGAGGGCTAAGAGTCATTGATTTACTTAGGGCTACCACGTGTGTTTTGCAGACTGTGTCCTATACAAGACTGCCTAGTCAAGTAGACAGATGGTGTTAAATTGCAACCATGCTTTATGGCCTAAATTGAGAGATTTGTTGGGCTGAGTCTACCTGAAGGAGAGATCTACTTCTAATTCCCGAAGCCTGGTAGAGTCTAATGATGACTCTGGATTTAGGGTCTAGCCTAGAAAAATTCCATTTGCTAGGTTACAATACACATCTATATCTTCACTGTTACAATAATCCCTCAACCATGTGTATATTTTGCATGTGTAAGTCCACACACTTAGCTTTGGTTTTCTTTGAGATTTTGTGATTTTTTTTGCAGAATTTCTGAAATCCTTTGCAATAATAATTTAAGTTCCATCAAATATTCAGCATGAGAAATTCCATTCTCACCACTAGATGATCAAGTGATTGTTTTCTAGCTTAAGCTATAATTGCCACCCATATTTTAGTTACAATTAGGTTAGACTTTTAATTAAAATTAGACTAAAGCCCAGTTTCTTCTGTGTAAAAGTAATGGGAAGAACACTGCACTGGAAGTGAGGAATTACGCATTAATACTGACTTTGGTGTTGTGTGACATTGGTCCAGTGGCTTAGTTAGTGGGACATCAACTTATTGTTGCTGTTTCTGAATCTGTATAATGGGAACATTTTACTGAAAAGTAAGAGTTTAGAGGCAGAATTGAGAACTGGAACTTTTTTTTTTTTTGTCCCTGTGCTAAGCAGTTCTGGGACAGATCATGCTCTTCTTTGTGCTAAACAATACTGGGATTAAGCAAAACAACTTAAATACGTTCCCCAGGGAAATATTTATTCTTAGCAGACTGTAAACCAACCAAAGTAACCTGCCTGTCAAGACTAACAGCTTATTCCATAATATACACTTTTCTGTGCTTAAAGTACAAAGGCTTTATGTCATAAACTCTGCCCAACCCAACCAGTACTCTGCCTTGCAAGATGCACCTTGAAATCACTTAGCCTGGACCTCCGACCCTATAAATATCCTCTCTCCGCCATCCCCTTTTGGAGAGATTTCTAAGACTGTCAAGGTAGTGTGCTCCCTTGTGGAAGCAAGCCTAATAGCTTAGCTTTTAGGTTAGCTTTTCTTAGCTTTGCTGGTTCAACAGGTTTTTCTGGTGATTGTTTTGGGGAAGTTGATGGATTGTTGAGGGAGCACACTTTGAGAACTAATAATAGATCATCATCCTGTCTGATACTCAATGCAAGACCTTTGCAATATCATTGCTTAATTTAGTTTGTTGGTTTTTTTTTTTTTTTTCTCTTTTAGGCCTCTGCGTAAGATGCAATATAAAATATTCATATACTCATACCAGCGTGCTTCTTAGTGGAAGTGTTGACTCCTTCCAGGCTCCACATACTATTTTTTTAAAAAAGAGTTCATACTAAAAAATATTATCTCTCACATTTATATCATAATGTTTTCTAGAATTAATCTAAACAGGAATTTGGAGACATTTCAGTAATTTAAAATAAGGTTAGAAAAGGACTCATCATCATTATTACGAAGTTTCAGAAGTCGGTTTCCACGTGAATACTGATTTCACAAAACTTTCGTGAAAATGTAAGCAGCTGTACTTGACATGAGCTGCTTTAACTGTGTATTTTCTCCTAAGTTAGGATGTAAATTAAGTTTATCTCTCTCGTACAGATTAAAGATATAATTGCTAAATTTCACATGATTTAATGGTGTTGTTATTGGGAAAAGAAAAACAGACATGAAAGCCACATCACAGGAGGGAGAGCAGTGATTACCAGGGTGACTTTTTGCCAATAGAAAGGCAGGAATAAAGTGGAAATGGGAGCAGGTAATGCAAGACCACTGCAAGAGCAACTCTGCTGTTGCTAAAGTTATTACATGGCTAACAGTTGAATCTAAGTTGTTGAGGTTGACTAGGGGTGTCAGATTGATTGTGAGATGTGGAAGCTGGCGCTAGTTTTAGAACTGAAGAAAAAGTCACATTTAACTCCCAACTGGTTAGTAATCAAATGATTACTTCTATGGAGAGAAGGAAAGCCTTCTACAACCTTTTCCTGCTTGGGTGCTCATGACCGCTGGAAGGTTCAGGAGGAAGCCACAGGAATAAATGAACTAGAGAATTTCTTGATAGTTTAGGGGATGCTATAAAGATCTCTGAATTTTAGAGCTGAGGGATGATTGAGTTCCAATATTTTGTGACATAGAAATGCAAAATTTCCTGTTGATGGGCAATATGGAGACATGGCTATTTTCACATAAATATGTTGTCCTCAGGGAAGCAGGGAAGTCAGAAGAAATGATTCTATATTGTTTTCATCTGGGCTGCTTGCACCCAGACTGGGAGATACAGGAACAGCTCTGGGCCAGGACAGCCTCTCTTACTGTGATTTCCTTCGGACACTAAAGGATACAGCTTTAGTGATGCAGTGATCAGTTGCAGAGAGATATGATTTGCCATATTCTTTTGGACTGGTGAAATTTGTGCCTCCGATTTTAGTAAGAGTTTATGAAACATTGGATTATTTTTATTATAGGAGGGAAGATAGGAAAAAGAAATGATTTAATCTTTCATCCAAATGAAGGCCAAGAGAAGTCTGAAGAGAGCTGTTTTTCCAAATTGATGTGGTGATTCATAATTTATTATTGTTCCTGCTACATATGGCCAATTAATCTTGATAATTTACACTCTTATAAAAAAATGATGTTACCCCAAATAGCTCTGATGGAAGTCACAAAGAGTCTGGCTTCTGGATTGCCAAGAAAACCAAAGGTAAGATCATGAAAGCTTGGGTTCACTTGCTCTGATATGCTCACACTATTCCTCTGTGTGAAAAATGATCATATTTAATTTATCAACATAGTGGCTATACAAAATATGACCCCTGCATTTGCAAATGATTTGCTACAGAGCTAAAAAAAAAAAAACCAAAAAACCGAAAACTCACTGTTGACCACTTTCATTAGCAAGTTATTTCCTTGCTTACAGATGACAGATTAGAGAATTAAGCCAGCTAAATACATAGTGTTTACATCTCACTCTATTACTTGTACATATTTTTAAATGGCGCATACATCCTATCCATGACACTATGGAAACATGTCTGTATTGAGAGCAGCAAGCTATTGGCATGAAAATCCCAGTGGCTCAAAGGCTCACAGATTTGGAAGCTCAAGTAGTTTTGCCAAAAAAAAAAAAAAAAAAAAAAGTCCTGGGAGAAAGGAGTGCTGCATTCCGGTCTTCACTCTGCCGGTAACTTGCCATGTGATCTTGGGCTTCCCCTTTTCCTATTTTAAAAAATTAATCAGATCATTTTTAAGGCTCCTTTCAGCTCAGTTTATACAATTGTGTCTGCAAACATGTATTTGCTATCAGTACTGGGGGAGCTAATATGGCTGCCCCTCCTGATGGGATGACGTTCCTCCCCTGATTTGGAGAGTTGGTACCTTTCTGCTGGGCCCCCTGGGAGTAGTTGTCCTTTCGGGACAAAGGAGTCTCATACTGGTCTCAAAGTAGAATTTACCAGTATGAATAGGCAATTTAAAAAAAGAGGACATGTAGACACCACCCCAAAGTGCCAGCCACCGCCTCTGCAGTGGTCTCCAGACTCTGGCGGCTCCTTCCGCGCGCCGTGGGTCCCGTTTGCGCTTGCGTCACTGGTGGCGTCTGCGCATGCGCCAGCTCCTGCAAATGCCGAGTGCAGATGCGCTTCCTGCGAGGAGAGCTGCGCTTCCTGCTTCCGCGTGAGCTGTGCTCCGCGCCCAGCGCTGACGGGGGCATCGGACGAGGGTAGGTGCTGTGCCTGATGTCCCGGAGAAGCCTGCTTCTGATGTAAATGGAACAACGTGTACGGATATGCAGTTTGTGTGTGTGTGTGGATGTTGGTTTTGTTTTTTGGTTTTTTTTGTACAACCCTGACCCATTCATTTTTTTCCTATAAAATACATGAATTATAATAAAAGTTGACTTAAAAAAAAAAATAGGACATGTAGGGACGCCTGGGTGGCTCAGTTGGTTAAGTGGCGGCCTTTGGCTCAGGTAATGATCCCAGAGTCCTGGGATTGAGTCCCTCATCGGGCTCCTTGCTCGGCAGGGAGCCTGCTTCTCCCTCTGCCTGCAGCTCCCCCTGCTTGTGCTCTTTCTCTCTCTCTCTCGCTCTCTCTCACTCTCTGGCACATAAATAAATAAAATCTTTAAAAAAAAAATAGGACATATATTTAAATGTATACAGTCGATTCTCATTATTCATAGATTCTGTATTTGCGAATGTGTCTACTCACTAAAATTTACTAATAACCCCAAAGTCAATATGGTGCTTTTGCAGTTATTCATGGATATGAGCAGAGCAGTGAAAAACCTGTGTCTCCTGCTGTGTGTCCCTGCGGGAGTCAAATGAGAGATTCTTTCCCTTCTTTTTCCAGCTCTAACCCCATAAACTAGTGTCCTGTTCATGACCTACAGAGTGCCATGCTTTTCTCATTTTTGTGCTTTTGGTTGGCAGTTTTACTTCAAGTTTTAAAATGGCTCCCAAGCATAGTACTGCAGTTATTATCTACTGTCCTAAACTCAAGAAGGCTGTAATGTGCCTTATGGAAAAAAATGTATGGGTCAGATCAGCTTCGTTCAGGCATGAATTAATTCATTTTTCGCAGTGACTTTATAGAACATGACTACCATGGATAACAAGAATCAATTATATAGAGAGAAAAGGATGTCACAGGCACCAAAGCACTGCTGTGTGTGGGTATGTGTGTGTGTCTCTCTAAAGGAGGTCCCTAATTTATTGAGAACTTCCCTCCAGGTGTTTGGGCCAGCATGCATGTATATAAAGGAAGTCATCAAGAAATGTCATGTACAGGACCTATGTCATGACACCCAAATGCGATTTGATATCTATCCTCTGCCTGATTCTGAATTAATATTATTTGCTTTCAGCATATGGAATATGAACATAAGCTGACTTTAAATGGCATGATGTGCAATCGTAGGTAATGGTCTTCATAATGTCTGAATGGATGCTAAATGGCATTAGAAAGCATAATGTGGAGCATGTTAATTGATACTGAATAATGTATAGCTGACAGTCTAGGAACAATTTTCTTGATTTTTCATTATGAAAAAATTTTCCATGACAGCACTAGAAGAGTATGCGCACCTGTTTATACCTTTGACATATATTCATATCAGTGATCTGGGATTAGAGATGGTATCTAATTGCCTCATTGAGTTTTTGTCTAAGATTCAAAAAGGGTAAGAAGGTTTGTGCAATTATCAAAGTTATTATTTGGGTCCTGAATCTCACAAAGCTTTACTAACCATGGCAGAGTTTGGGATCAGGATTGGGAATTTGCAACCCAAGCATCTTTCTGCCTGTCCTCTATCCTATAAGTAACATAAGTTGTCTACCAGAGTGGGTAATTTCAGGAGAAATGCAGCCTGGAGAGTGTAGGATGTAGCTGTTGGGTTAGAACATGCTATCAGAATGGTTTGAAATTCTGTTAATTTTTCATCCTGTGTTCTGTGACCTGATTCATGGATAAGAGGGAATTTAAGAGAAATGAGGAAAACGAGAGAAAGTGCAAACAATGACTAAGGAAGCCAGAGGGATACGGGAAATCCCAGGCCCAAGTGTTAGCTTACACCTTCGATTCATCAATTCATCCAGTACATTTAAGCAGCCCTCTCGTTAAGATTTTTCCATGAAAGCCACAGTAGAAATAACCATTCTCTGTATTGTTTTACCACCACACCAACTCATTATTAATGAACTCTCAAAAGCTCATATGCATAATGCAGGACTGAGCAACAGTAACCCCTTGCCATGCAGTTGGAATAGTAACTGCCGGCCACAGGTCCTTCTGAACTAGCCACACAGTTCTAGCCAAATGAAATGGCCTCACTTCATGTGCTGAAAGCCATCTTTAATTACCATTCCCACCTCCATTTTTTTCCTCATTCATTCTGTTATAATAAAATATATGCACTCTCGTATTCAACTGACAAATTAAAATCTCAATTCTCATTAAACACCTTGAGAAACTAAATATTTTCCATGAAATATTTTTGTTTTGAATTCTTACTGCAAAAATATTTTTTAAAAAAGAATTCAACATCTCGGGGCGCCTGGGTGGCTCAGTCGGTTAAGCGACTGCCTTCGGCTCAGGTCATGATCCTGGAGTCCCAGGATCAAGTCCCGCATCGGGCTACCTGCTCAGTAGGGAGTCTGCTTCTCCCTCTCCTGCTCCCCCCTCTTGTGCTCTCTCTCTCACTCTCTCTCTCAAATAAATAAATAAAATCTTAAAAAAAAAAAAGAATTCAACATCTCATCTGCAGATACTGCATTTTTGGCACGTGAAGATGTGGAACTAAGAGGAAGCAAGTGAAGTCCTTGCTTCTGGTGCAACACTTAAGGAGATAACCTCCCCGCCCCCACCACCAAAAAAAAAAAAAAAAAAAAACCACAACCTTCAACTATTCCAGATAAATAACGTAATACAATATTTTTAAAAAATTAAAATTATTGCAAAAATGATGACTAATATGAACAAAGTATTTCAAAAATAAAGACAAAATCAGTAGGAATATTAATTAATTCACCCATTCATTCCAAAAATATGTGTCAAATGCTAACTAGGGGAAGGAAACATTTTATGTGCTGGGAACACAGCAGCAAACAAGAATGGCGAGCTCCCTATCATCAGATAACATAAAACAGGGTGTCTGAGAGGTCTCCCCTTCCCCTTTTTTAAAAACACTATGTATCAATTAGGTAAAAGTCAGTTTCAGAGCTAGTGCCATTTGCAAGGCTTATAACAAAGGCAAAAATCAGGAAAGGGGGAATAAGAGTATCATGAGTACTGTCTTTCATTTAAAAACAAAAAAATGGAGTCCAGCCAAAAGGACCAGGGGACTGGGTGCCACAGACTTGAATGAGGAAAAGTTGCTGCAGTGCTAGAAAGAAGTTCAAGATTCAAAGACAGTAAGCCACTTTCTTTCTTCATTGTTTGGACAACTAGTGAGTACCATCACTGCCAAAAAGTTTGCTAGGCCTTGGAATACAGTGTGGAAGAAGATGGGCAAAATAATTGACAGAACACACATTTTAGTCATCACTGGGGAGAGGTTTACCTCGTTTTCCCATGAATTTTCCCAAGATCATGGCCAAAAAAAGAATTTCTGTGCAAGTTGAAAACTGAGCAGAGTATTTCTGAGGTAAGAAATCAGTGCTTCCTTCTTTTCTCCCCATTTCTACCTACCTGAATAATAGAGCCCCTTGCTACGGAAAGTGTGGTCCTCAGATCACCAGCACAGATGCCTCCGGGGAGCTTGTAAAATGCAGAATCTCATAGCCTACCCACACCTACTGAGTCAGAATTGACATTTTAACAAGATCCCCAAGTGATCCATCGGCACATTAAAGTTGAAAAAGCAACAGTTTAAAAATAATAAGTGAATTTGGGGGCACCTGGGTGGCTGAGTCAGTTAAGCGTGGGACTCTGGGCTTTAGCTCAGGTCATGATCTCAGGAGCCTAAGATCAAGCCCTGTGTCAGGCTCCTGCTCAGCGTGGAATCTGCTTGAGATTATTTCCCCTTCCCACTCTTTCTCCCTCTGCTCCTCCCACTGCTTGCTCTCTCTCTCTCTCTCTCTCAGATAAATAAATAAATTAAATAAGTGAATTTCAAAGAGGAAAAGTATTACCCACAATTTCATCTTCTTAAGTAGATCAGTTTTTTTTCCCACTTTTTAAATTCCTGCCTATATCCACACATACTTTTTATATAGACTTAGCCAGAATTCATAGAATTTTGTTTTTTCAAATGTATTTACTGATAATATTCCAAAATCTTTTTAATTACCATTTTTATTGGTTGTATGGCATTTCCTCATATTTTTATACATGATGTTACTTTACCTGAATTTAAAAATAGCCCTAATCTTGGGCACCTGGGTGGCTCAGTTGGTTAAGCGACTGCCTTCGGCTCAGGTCATGATCCTGGAGTCCCAGGATCGAGTCCCGCATCGGGCTCCCTGCTCAGCAGGGAGCCTGCTTCTCCCTCTGACCCTCACCCCTCTCATTCTCTCTCTCTCATTCTCTCTCTCAAATAAATAAATAAAATCTTCATAAAAAAAATAGCCCTAATCTTTAATAGTGAAGGACTGATTATTTTAGGTAGTGTAGCAATAGTCAACTGTTACAGACTGAAAGTTTGTGTCCCCTCAAAACTCATGTATTGAAGCCTAATCCCCAATCTGATAGTATTCAGAAGGGGGGGATCCTTTAGAAGATAATTAGAAGGTTTAGAAGAAGTCATTAGGATGGCACCTCCATGATGGAATTAGTGCCCTTGTAAGAAGAGTAAGAGACCAGAACTCTCTCTTTGTCTCCATTATGTGAGGATACAGTAAGAAGGAGGAGGCCTGCAGACCAGGAAGGGGGCCTCACCACAACCTGGCCGTCCTGTCACCCTAATCTTGGACTTCCAGCCTCCATAACTGTGAGAAATAAACGTCTGCTCTTTGAGTCCCCCCATCTGTGGGATTCTATTACTGCAGCCTGAACCAACTAAGACCCCAACAAAATGTGTATAGACTCTTGGTTGCTTGGCATTTATTGTCACATGTAAGATTGTGTATCAGTGGATATAATCATGTGTGAATTACTGCTCAGTTTCACCAGATTTGTTCCAGTGTGCCCTGTCTCCAGCATTACGTAAGTTGGTATCAATTTCACCATAATATCCCTGGCATTATATTTTTTTTAAAGTACGTAGATATAATCTAATGTCATAATTATGAAAGTGTTTGATCCTTCTTCACTAAAGTACATTTGTATTTTATAAGTTGATGATTTCAGTTTGAAATACAGATTAATTTTCTGAAAGACATTTTTAACTAAAAGCAATCTAGAGATTGGTACCCAACAATACAGATCAAACATTTAAAATGGAAAAACTGGGCGCCTGGGTGGCTCAGTTGGTTAAGCGACTGCCTTCGGCTCAGGTCATGATCCTGGAGTCCCAGGATCGAGTCCCGCATCGGGCTCCCTGCTGGGCGGGGAGTCTGCTTCTCCCTCTCACCCTCCTCCCTCTCATGCTCTCTGTCTCTCATTCTCTCTCTCTCAAATAAATAAATAAAAAATCTTTAAAAAAATAATAATAATAATAATAAAATGGAAAAACTGAAAACACAGATTTTAATGAAATCCTTCACTGATTAGGTCACTCCTCTTCATTTCTCACCAGTAACGTATACTGCTAGGTCGTAGGCAGGAAGTACTTCAGCTGTGAAGCACAAATGACCAGTCGGTAAATAGGGGGGTGATCATCTCTAGCTGATACTAGGACTGGATGGGAAATAGAGTCTGGGAAGTGTAACCTATGTTTAACAGACTCTGGTGTCGTTAGCACATATGTTCGTGGTAAGTGATGATCTTTGGAATTTTTTTCACAGCAGAGTTTTGTTTTACTTCCATGAGACAAAGCTGTAATTAGAAAGATAATCAAGTCCTAGTTTTGCAAGTTTCTCTCTGTGTGATATCGGATCGTTTATTTTACTTCCTCAAACTTTGGTTCCCTCCTCTATTTAGGGAGTAAAAGGATGATAGTACTGCACAGGGTGTTATAATATCATGTAAATAATATGTGCTTTTGAACACAATAGTTGTTCAAATGTTAGTTCTTTCCTGCTATTCGTATACCCCGCCCAGAAGCCCCCTGATTTCTACTTTCTGGATTCTGGCAAAGGCCATTAAGAATTTCAGAAAAGCCATTGATTATTTTTGTTCTCCATGTATACCAGAGACAGGAAACAACACTTTTCTAGAATAATCGGGGATCCTTCAGCTTTGAATGGAGGTTAACTTTGATGACCAACCACATCCTTGTTGCCTGACTCTGAAGAAGATGCACTTAAGCATAGGTCAGACACGTGCAGAACTCACAGCCTGGCCTCCCTGAGGGTTTATTTATGTCAGTGAAGATTGGTCAGAAGGCGATATCCCAACAGGCATGGCCATCAACCTAATGATTTGGTTACCAGTTCACTAAAGCTCCTTTTCAACAGATGCATTTTTTCAAGTATGAGATAAAGATATTAAAGTAAATACACTAGAAGACATAATGAAATACTATACATCCACTCTTTTTAAATAACTAGAAAACTGTGATTATTGTTAAATTTTGCTTTGTTTCTTTTATTAGTAACTGAATTATATGACATTTTCAGAGCAAATAATTACACTATCTTCTACAAAGCCGGATGAGTTTCAGATTACAAAAATCTTGCCATTTGGCTCCATGAGAAAAGTAATTCTCAGTGTACCATGAGTCTTTTCTCTCATATGTGTGCTTTTACCCATCCCCACTGACTGATATGAATCACTAGCTTCACTGGATTTAAATATGGGATATTTCATTCTTTTCAGTGGATTATGATTCATATTTCCATTTGTCATGTTTCTGCCTTTGTAACAGTGGGATGGGGCAAACTGTTGGCATTCATAGATTGCAATCTTTGGCATTCTACTTGAAGATGATGACTTTTCTAAAAAACATGGTGTAATGTAGAGGTATACTGTTCAGTATACTGAAGCTACTGTTAAAATGGTTTATGTCTTAATTTTAAATACAACAGAATCAAGCAATGTGATAGGCATATAACATCTTTTTAGCCATCTGGCATTCTATTAAATTATACTCTTTATATAAATGTGTAATTCAATAGGGAAATTCATAAAACAGTTGTAAAATCATTTTTGTGTCAAATTAACTTAAATTTAGAAAGCTATAATTTTCATATATTTCTGTGGTCTGAGACCAAACAAAAGAAACTGTGACATGGTAAAAGCCAAAATATTTTAAGATGCCAGGGGTTTTAATGGTTATGTGCACCGGGAATGTTCAAATGAACACAAAGAACACTGTACTGTCAGGTCTCTAAGCAAAAGTGCAAATAGATTGCTTAACTACCTCACTACAAAGCACCTTAAAACATTCCCCAAAGCTTAATTTGTTTTAATATTATAAAAATTGATAAAGGCTCACCTTAGGGGAAAAGATAATGGCAATAAATACTTAAGATATTAAATGATTTTAGGAAACTGAAATTAAACACAATCCAAACAAATTCAATAATTTGGTATTTTGTAACATATGTCCTATTTTAATAAATTTCATTCAGTTACAACTGAAGCTTTCAAAGCATAAGAGAAGGGAAACTTCCATTTATGTGACACTGGGACTTGTATCTTTCCTTGACTCAAATGGCAACATTTTATTATTTTTATTTTTTTTTAAGATTTTATTTATTTATTTGACAGAGAGAGACAGAGAGAGCACAAGCAGGGGGAGTGGGAGAGGGAGAAGCAGGCCTCCCGCGGAGCAGGGAGCCCAATGTGGGGCTCGATCCCAGCACCCTGGGATCATGACCTGAGCCGAAGGCAGATGCTTAACTGACTGAGCCACTCAGGGGCCCCAAATGGCAACATTTTAAATTTAGCTGGGCTCTTTAGGGGACTGACGATGTCATTATTTGCTATTAAAAATAGTGTACTGAGTTAACTATAAAAGAAATGAAACAAAAATACTTTTAAAATATTAGTCTCTTGATGTGCAGGTCGGGAGTAGAAATGAATAAAAATCTTAGGGAGTAGAAAGGCTACACAAAGACTGACTGTATTATATTCAGTGCCATCTATACATTCATATCAACCAAAGATTCATTTTTTTTTTTTTTTAGAAATTGTATACTGTATGCCAGCTGGAAAACAGAATTGGAGTTTCATATGGCATCTTAGAAATATATCAGTCCCTGTCCTGGAAATGCATGCTGAGTAGCTAGTTGCTTTCATTGAGATTGTATTTGAAAACACTTCATCAGTGTAGGTAGGCTTTTTATAATACATTCACTGAAGAACTCTGGAATATTAACACTTGGCTTTGAGTCCTCTTTGCAAAACCAACAGAACTAAAAGGAGAAATAGACTAGTTCACAATAATAATTGAAGATTTCAAAACCCATCTCTCAGAAATTGATAGAACAAATAGCCATAAAATCAGTAAAGATCTAGAAAACCTTAAAACACTATCAGTAAAATTAATTTATGTGATATTTATATAATACACAGCCCATCAATAATAGAATCACAATCTTTTCAGCTGTACACAATACATTCATCAAGAAATACCACACTTCCCCCACCCACTTTTGGACAGTTCTGCTTTGTGCAGACAATAAAGGCTCACCTTACAGCTGAAGTCATTGTTAAGTTTGCCTTGTTTCATTTATTATAGGCTGAATTATAGGACATTTGAATGGCCAAAGGGAGGTATACCGCCCCCTGCAGGGAAGGGCTGTGGCTACACGGAGGCCATCTCAGCACAGGCTCTCCTTAAGCTCCACTGCTGCAGCGTGGCTGTGTGCACAGGACCCTCACACCGCACGCGAGGGGACAGAGGCTGGGGGAGGGTATGGAACACGTGCTGTAGTGAGTGGTGTGTGGGACCAGCAAGACCAAAGCGAGGCTCACCCACTTCCGGGAACACATGTCCACAAAGTTTTCATTCTGGATGGCGCATTCAGCTGTTTCAAGGGCAGTCACGTTCAAATGATTATTTACAGCTGCAGACAGGAGGCAAGACAGAAGCAAGTGTCTAATTACAGCAACTTGATTTGAGGGTTTTGTTTATTAAAGGTCAACACAGAAGCCAACTTTAGTCACACAGGTGGTGAAAAACTTAATTTTATAAGATCAGCACTACCCTAATACCAAAACCCAAAAAAAGGCATTGCAAGAAAAGACTGCAGACCATATCCCTCATAAAGATTGACACAAAATCTTCAACAAAATATTAGCAAATATTAAATATGACAATATATAAAATGGAATATGCATCAATTGGGTTCAACATGCAAAAATCAAGTCACGTAACTCATTATATCAGCAAACTAAAGAAGAAAAGCATATGAACACATGATCATTTCAATATATGAAGAAAAAGCATTTGGAAAAATTTCACATCCATTCATGAAAAAATTTTTCTCACTAACTAGGAAAATAAGGAAAACTCTTTAATCTGATAAAAGGCATCTATAACAGTTATAGCTGATAGCATATTAAATGGTAATAGTCTGAATGTTTCCCCCCAACATTTGGGAACAAGGAAAGGATGTGCAATCTCACCACTCCTTCAAATATCGCTCTAGGATCTAGATAGTGCAATAGGGCAAGAAAAATAAAAGTCATACAGAATGGGAAGGAAGAAGAATGACTGTCCCTATTTACAGATGACCTGATTACCTGTGTAGAAAATCATATAAATCTGCAACAACAAAGAAAGCCACTTTAATAAAGGAGTTTAGGAAGGTTACAGAACAAAAGATTGATGTACAAAATTTAATTATGTTTGTATATACTAGCAATGAACAATTAAAAACTGAAATTAGTAGATTAGTTCAGTTTAAATTTACACACAAAAAAGAGAATTACTTAGGTATGTAGATATTGCAAAAACTATAAACATTAATTATTAATGAAAGAAGACCAAAATAAATGGGAGAGATACATGTTCATGGATTAGAAGATGCAATATTGTTAAGATGTAATTTTTTTTTTCTAATTGGTCTATAGAGTCAAAGTATTCCTAACAGAAATCCTAGGAGGAGTTTTTGGTTTTGTTTTTATAGAAATGGATATGCTGACTCTAAATTTATACTGGAACATATAGGAACCAGAAGAGCCAAAATGATTCTGAAAAAGAAGATAGATGGAGAACTCACACTTCCTCATTTTAAGACTACTGTATACCTACCGTATTTAAGATGTGATACTTACAGAAGAATAGACCTATATATCAAAGAATCAAAATAGAGATTCCAAAAATAGACCCTGCACATATGGTCAAAAGATTTTTGAGAAATATGCAAAGGCAATTCAATGGAGATGAACTTTTTAACAAGTAGTGGTGTAACAATTTGTCATTCATACACAAAATAATGAATCTCAATCCACACATTGCATCATATGCTAAAATTAATTCAAAATGGATCATAAATCTAAATGGAAAAACCTAAAACTCTACACTTTCCAATGGAAAACATAAGAGAAGATCTTTTTATCTGAGATACACTAAAGTTCCTTAGATACAACACTGAAAGCATAGTCCTTAAAGGAAATCTTTTAAGATAGTTTTTGTTGAACAAAAGTCCTCAAAATCAAAAGGAAGCAAAGAACTTAGGTCTTCAAGTCCCACTAACAAACACACATGAGTTAGAACTCTAAGAATATGGCCATTGTTACTCAAGTTCTTGTTTTCCCCAAAGATTCGCATTCTCTCAAGGGATACCACCAACTGAAATACAGGACTGCTAAACCTCCTGCAGCTTTCTAAAGACCAGATGCTCTCTCAACATCAAATAGTTTTATAAATACTGCCCTCTGATGCACTGCCTCCTTCTTCAAGGAGTTCATGTTCACTCAGCTTTGTATTCCAGCTCATACTTCAGCTCCTCCAGATGGCTCCACTGACCAATTCTATCTCATCCTCAGTAGTGCCATGCAATGGGCTGAATTGTAGCTTTCCAAAAATTCATATGTTCAAGTCCTAAACCCCTGTACCTCATAATATAACCAGTTGGAGATAGGTCTTTACAGATCTACATTTAGGGTCCTTCCTACTTAAGTTAAAACAAAGTCAGGAACTTTATAAACCATAGATCATTCCATTCCCATTTTGGTTAGTAGAAAGATAAGACTTAAGAAATGATCTGAGAGCTCACAAGCTATCACAGAATGAGATCTGAATCCATCTAAAGTAGGGGTCAGCAAACTTTTTCTATAAAGGACCAGTAGTAATTACTTTAGACTTGGCAGGTCATACAGTTTTTGTCACAACTACTCAACTGTGCCCTCGTGGTGTAAAAGCAGCCACAGACAAGGAGTAAAGGAATGGATATGGATGTGTTCCAATAAAACTTTATATATAAAAACAGGTAGTAGAATGGATTTGGTGGTGGTTTGTCAAGCCCTGATATAAAATCTTGTCTCTTAAATCTATAGCACACATCTTGACAAAACCATTTAAAATTGAAACACAATCTTTATTCCTCTTTTTAAAGCAAGAATTCCAATTAAGAACTATCTGTCTGAGTATTTTTAACACATGATGATGTATCCCTCCCTGTGATGGTTTAATTAGTATACAATCCATGCCTAGTTGAATGTAAATGAAGTGCTTACTTCATGATAATTTAAAACGCTCTGTTGTATCATGAGCAGTTATTAAAAGCCTCATTGACATGATTGCTTATTTTGTTTTAAAATTTATTTTCAAGATGCAAGTTGGCAGGTTTTATCCATTCTTTTTCTAAATACCAAACAGTGCTATGGCATGGAAGAAAATGTCAACTAGAATATTTTCTTTGGGGCTTATATGATGAAAACTGGCACAGTAGTATTAATACAATAGATTATGTGTTCATTCAATAATATACATGATATACTAGAAACCCAGAAAGCTGCTACATGATCCCAACCCTATGGTTACTTAGTACTTTTAGTAGAGTTAAGAGCATATTCTTTTTTTTTTTTTTTAAGATTTTATTTATTTATTTGACAGAGACACAGCGAGAGAGAGGGAACACAAGCGGGGGGAGTGGGAGAGGGAGAAGCAGGCTTCCTGCCGAGCCGAGAGCCCGATGTGGGGCTCGATCCCAGGACCCTGGGATCATGACCTGAGCCCAAGGCAGACGCCTAACGACTGAGCCACCCAGATGCCCAAGAACATACTCTTAATATCTCTATTATGTTGTTTTTCACCTTGCAAACTAATTTTTTTTTTCCTGAAGATCATGATGGAGAAGGTGATTGTCTTTTTATGGGAAAGAGGATTCTAGAATCTTCAGAACAATTTCCTTCACCGAATACCTTTGGCAAATACATTTACGTGGGCTTCATTAGGCAACACATATTATAAAGTTATCTCATCTAAATAAATGCTTTTAATCTGTTTTGCATTTAAAAGTCATGTGGGGTTTATTTTTATTTTGAAAGTATGGTTCTTGTGGCCATACATGGATAATGTGATTCAGCTGATCTGAGGTGAAGCCAGGGACCTGCATTTTAAGTTAATAATCCAAATCTGCATTTTAAAGTCAGACAAGTTACCTGGAGATCACAATTTAGGAGAAATCACCTAACTTCTTAGAAGATCAGTTTGAATTATCAGTTAGCTGGGTTTACACATGATCTAAAACTCAACAGAACTAGGATATAATGACATCATACAATGGTGTCCTAGAATGCTGGAAGAATTTCTGTGGATTACAGCAAGGATGAAGATGGATTGGGAGACTCTTAGTGGACTTGGTCCATGTTGGGCCTCTTAAAGTAGAGCAGTAGGATCAGACAGAAACAGTGTAGAAGGAGGACTTATACCCACAAAGGATATGAGGGTTTACCCACATCTCATAATATAGGAAAATTGTATTCTGGTCAAGAAAACCTGGTTTTCTTTTGGGGTGATGAAAATGTTTTGGAAATAGAAGTGCCACTGAATTGTTCACTTGAAAATGGTCACTTTTGGGGCACCTGGGTGGCTCAGTCGGTTGAGCATTCAGCTCTTGGTTTCAGCTCGGTCATGATCTCATGGGTCATGAGTTCGAGCCCCCTCAATAGGCTCCATGCTTAGCTGAGAGTCTGCTCAAAAGATTCACTCTCACTGCCCTTCCCCACTCGCACACACACACTCTCTCTAAAATAAATAAATAAATCTTAAAATGGTCACTTCTATGAATTGTGAATTTCATCCCAAAAAATTTAACTTCTCCAGTAAATAATTTAACTTGAATTACAATTTTTTTTAAAGATTTTATTTATTTATTTGACAGAGAGAGAGACAGTGAGAGAGGGAACATAAGCAGGGGGAGTGGGAGAGGGAGAAGCAGGCTTCCCGCTGAGCAGGGAGCCCGATGCAAGGCTCGATCCCAGGACTCTGGGATCACGACCTGAGCCGAAGGCAGACGCCTAACTGACTGAGCCACCCAGGCGCCCCTTGAATTACAATTTTAATCATGATAATCTTTAAGAGAAAGTTTAAATAACCCCAATATCACAGACTTATGTGGGAAAAATATTCTTTCAGGTGTTGAAAGTAGAGCTTACTACTCTCTCATCTTATGGAAGCTAAAAGGCTCTCAATACCACAGACACGTGTGGGCGCCATGATTTTTTCAGTGTCAAAATACAAATATACTGGGAGAAGACGGTGCCTATGTGCTGTGATGTCAAGAATACCAGAGTTCTTTTTTTCAATCATACCATTTCTCTCACAGATAAAATTTGCTGATTGTTCCACCCAGTTCCTTACTAATAATCAAAGGCTTTCATGACTCAAAAAGAAAATAATTTATGTCAAATGTCCTAAATTAACATCAAAGTGAGATGACAAACAGAAGTATTTATTTTCCTAAAAATAAATACTACAGGAAAAAAATAGTACAGACATCTTTAATAAGGTTGGGGGAAAAGGCGCAAACTTGCAAGACAAAAAAAATCAAAAAAAGGAAGCTGGGCTCCTTGTGGATATACTTAGTATTTGCTGACCTAAAGCTAACTGCAAAACACTTCAGGAAATTCTATGTAAGGGGAGGCATTGACAAACCAAACAAGTGATATATTAACAGAAGTAAAACAAGAGCCTCATTATTGAATCATCACACATTAATCCAAATCAAAAATTAGCACCAGCATGTCATGTCCAGGGATCTCCTGAGAACATTCATCTTGGTGATTTATATAATAAATTATCTAATGTGAGAGTTTGGATCCACTTTTGGATATACACTATGGATTTCCTATTTGCCCTGAGACTAATAAAAAATATTTATGAATCTCTGATTACATGGAGAATTCTTTAAGAACCAGTGAGAAAAAAATCAAAACTGTTTACTCTCAATAACATTTTCCATGCTTCCATTCAAATACTTATCAATAAATGCTAGAAAATAATGGACTAGAGAGTTTAGCAAATTTTAGGGAATTAATTAATTTTAAACATTGAATAGTAATAATTTATAATATTTTCTTGGAATAGTTCCATATTTTTAAAATGGTGAGTGAAGATACAAACTAAATACAGTTAAAATTTATAGGTATATTTTAGAGTTTTAAAAATATAGTATGGTTGAACTGTAAATAAAATTTTTATTTAAAGTTCAAAATGGCTTTTTTTGGAGATAGTTTATTAAAGCAATTAATTTGGTTGTTTTACTTGCACATTGAATGTTTTGCAATTGAGTAGTTACTATAATTATGTCATTACAATAATTATGCAATTACTCTCTGTAATTATATCATTTAATTATATAAGTATGCTTACAGGAATTAGTTATATAATTAGAACATGTAATTACATAGTAAAATAGAAAACTATATTTTAAAACACACTAACTTAGATATATTGGCCTATTCCAAATTATAATATTCAAAGTATTATGATTGCTTTATCTTGTATAAAATTTCTTAAAATGTTTAAAAACTTTTTATTTTGAAATAGTTATAATTTTTCAGAAAATCCTTATTCCTTTCATCCAGATACTCCATTCAAGTTTTGCCAATTGTCCAGTTAGGTCTATTTTTGCAAAATGATCCAATCCAGGATCATGCATTGCACTTAGCTGTTATGTCTTATACGACTTCTTCAACATGTATGCATGTATGTATGTATGTGTGTCTATCTATCAATAGGTCTGTTGATCTCTCTATCTGTTTATCTGTGTATCTATCCATCCATCACCTTTCTATTTCTCAATCTATCCATCTATCCTTCTGTTCAAAACTATGACTCCACATATGGATCAACACCACCAATTCCAATTAAAAACTCATTCTAGCTTTCCCCCTTTTTCCAATTTGTAAATGAGTTCTCAACTTGAGAAATTTGGTTCTCACTATCCTCAAGGTATTTACTTATTTGCTCACCTCTAGAACAGTCCCTTAGTCCTTTCTTGGCCTCTATGATCTTATTATGTTGAAGGTTATAGATCGATTATTCTGTAGAATGACCCTCAGTTTGGTTTTGTCTGGTTTCCTCATGGTTAGATTCAGGCTTTGCACTTTTGGTAGGGATATCCCAGAATGACTTAGTACTCTTCTTCTTATGCCCCTTTGTAGATGTAGGGATTTCATTGTGTTCCATTGCTGCTGCTGATGACTTTAAGCAGTTAAATAAGGTGGTATCTGCCAGTTTCTTTACTGTAAAATTTATCTTTTTCCATGTGTAATTAATAAGTATGTGGAGATACTTGGCACTTGTAAATATCTTACTCTGTGAGATATCCTGATTTCACCTACTAGCTCATCAAAGTTCACCCAATAAATAGTTCATCAAAGAACCTTGCCTGAAAATTTTATTATTAAGATGGCTACTAGGTGGTGATTTTTATAACTATCTCAATCTTTCTACATTTATTATCTACCAGTATAAGAAAGAGTTTTATCTTATTCACTCATTCCTTTATCTCTTTGTATCAATATAATGTTATAGATTACTAAATATTGCTAAAACCTACTGTAACAAAATCCATCATCATTATTATTTATTTTCATGCTCAAATTATCTCAGATTTTGGCAAGTGAGAGTTCATTCAAGCTGAGTTCTGTTCTTTTCAACAGATTTCCATCGGCTTTTGAGCATTTCCCTACTATTTGCCATAATAACGTGTTTTAGGTTCATCATCTACTTTGCCTACCTACCCCAAGACTCAGTCATCTCTCTAAGGAGCCTTGTTTCCTTCTCATAGAGAATGGTATTTAGAAATGAACACCTTGATGCTAGGTGTGCTCATTGTTACTGGGGCGTTGCTACTCTCAAATTCTCTCAATAAACAAAGCCAAGAAAAAAATACAAACACACACATACATATATACAAATTCATACAAATATATTTTACATATATACATACTATACATATATATCAATATATTGCATATTGATAACTTAGTTTACAGTGATTCTTGCAATTCCAATCCAACACATCAAAGTTTATTATCCCTTCTTCAACTTAAGAAACCTGGCTCTTGTTATCCTCAATATGTGTGCTAATATACTCAATCACATGTATATAACCAATCTCTGACCCTTCCTAGGCACTGCCTTGCTTGATTGCCATTGACCATTGCTGGACTGGCACCCCCTCAGCTGCTTTTTCACATGGGCCCCAACTTCTTCTTGGAAGTCTGTCCCCTTGGCCATCTTTTCTTCTTCAATCCCAACACTTTAAATAATCTGTCCGAAGTTGTACATTGTTCTCTTAAACTTCAACACATAAACTTCCACACTATACCTTGACTATTGGTATAAATGTCTGTGTTATCAAATGGGCCATAAACTCCCCTGTTCCTAGCAACTGTTAGATGTGTAATAAAATGTTAATGTATGTATGTTTTAATTGCATGTATTATTCAGTATGTTTCTACCTAACAAGCAATAAAAGGTTTTGGAAAATCCAAGGACTTCTATGACACTTTTGTCTTTATCCTGATACTTTGAGCAGATGTAGCAACAATTTAAAATATTCTGATATCCCGGGCACCTGGGTGGCTCAGGTCATGATCCTGGAGTCCCGGGATCGAGTCCCGCATCGGGCTCCCTGCTCAGCAGGGAGTCTGCTTCTCCCTCTGACCCTCCCCCCTCTCATGCTCTTTCTATCTCATTCTCTCTCTCAAATAAATAAATAAAATCTTTAAAAAAAATTCTGATATCCCTAGAAAGAATAAATGAAAATGGATGACTTCAAGAGTGAAGGGGAAGAAATACAAAGAAATTAGTAGTTATGAATTTATCTGTTTGGAGAGATCAACAAAATATATGACTCTCAGTTGTAGGTGTTATCAATTGAATGGCAAAGTATTAAAGAACTGGAGAAAAAGTTGTATGCACCCAAATTTGTATAATGGACCTGTGCTATGAGAAGATACTACATGTATGTAATTCATCCTATAAATGGGTCCCATAGATTAAATAACTCTTTGACATTTTGAAATCATCTGATATTTAATAAACTTTCTTTTTTGTACAAATATATTTATTCCAAACATCTATGTGTCATAAAAATGCTAAATTTCAGCTTTTCCCCTTTATTTCTTTTTAACTAGGAAGTCACAAATATAGTAAGGGTCTGTATTCTTTTCCGTCAGTTTATTCTGCCTTTTACTAATAAATAACTTTGAAACTTGCATTTACTTACAGTTTCCTGAAGTGTTTTAAAGTCTTATTTATCTGATTTTTTTACAAGGTACAAAACAGATTACATATGCTAGCTTCACAAAACCCTTGTGATATAGGTCAAACAATTATTATGTCTCTTTTGCATAATAGGCATTCCCACTTACGTGGTATTTGGATACAGGTATGCATCTGTATAAAACATATGGATTATGTCCTTTTACAAAAGCATTTTTTCTTTCCAAAAAAAGAAAATCAATATACTATAGAAGCAAGAGCACGGAGTCTAGATTCAAAGTGAACTAGATTCAATGTCTAGCTCTGACTCATGGAGCTGTATGACCTAGGGAAAGTGACTTAATTTTTTGAAGCTTTGTTTCTTTGTAGATAAAAAGGGGGCTGGTAGCACTTACTTTGTTTGCTTGTTGGGAAGACTTAAGATATTTTATGTGTAGTGACAAGCATAACAGAAATGCTCAATAAACACTTCTTTTATAACTAAAAATCCTATGGTTGGTTGTAATCAGGGTCATAAGGACATGACTTTACGTAAATAAAAGGTGAGAATAATTAAACAAGTGAAACTCGTGCCCTCTTTCTCAGGATTCAGGAGAAGAAATGTTATCAACACTATATTAATTCCATAAAATAGTGTCATCAGTGGTTAGAAACATCAAAAATACTTGTTTAGGTCATTAATGTTTCCCTTTCAAACAGGTGACTTAAATCAAAGTGTTTCCTGCAGTCTTAGGAAATAACTTTAATAACATTTCATCACATATCAGTTTGTAAATGGGGGAAAAATGGTATCCACTTTGGGAAAAATTAAATAGGAAAATCTAAGAAATTAAACACTGAATCAGAAGTTATCCCCCATAGTGTTTTGTCAGTGCTATTATAGAAGTTTTTTTCCAAATAGCTCTTTTCTAACAATTGGTGATAAATGGATTTGAAATTGTTGCAGTTAATGACAAAAACCAAGACAGCAAAATTACTGGTGACATTTTATATAATTACACATAAATTCCATATGTATAGATCAACTAACTCCTGGGGTGCCTGGCTGGCTTCATTGGTAGAGAGAGCATGCAACTCTGGATCTTCGGGGTTGTGAGTTTGAGCCCCATGTTAGGTGTAGAGATTACTTAAAAATAAAATCTTTAAATAAATTAATTAGTTAATTAGCTAACTAACTCCTAATTTATCCAGAAGTAATTTATCTGGTAGGGTAAAGTCTTCAGAATACACAAAGAGAAAACAAATTAAATAAAATATATTTCTGAACAACCCAGATATGTGTCATAGAGTCCATCATAAAAACACACAAAACAAAACAAACAAACAAAAAAACAACTCCTTTGCCCTGTCACTAGAGGTCCATTAATGAACCCACTTAATTTTCCCCAACATTTTAGTAATCGAATTTCCCTGACTACAGGAGATTTACACTGAAGGTAAGTAAGGTAAGTAAGGGTTCATAGAAGCTGACTTAATGATGGCAGCCAAAATTGTAGATGACTGTTTATTACCGATGGAACGAAAAGAAAGTAATTGTTAAAAGTAGCATTGAGATCATTAAAATGCATATTAAGTAACCAATCTGCAATGAATAGTAAAATTGTAAGTTTAATTATACGTGCTTAGCTCCTGTTTTTAGATGTTCATGTATTGTAGAAAAGCTGAGATCAGCCAATGTGCCATTTCCTGGGATGTTATAAGTACTTCTTGGCCAGCTTACATACCACTTATTTGCTGTTCGTCTTTTCAATGAGTTTCTAAGCAGCTGTGTAGAAATAATTTTTAATTGAATAATTTCACCCACCTTGACTTTATTTCAGATGTCCTTTATCATTATCGATTGGTAAGGGAAAATGACTAGATGATCCCCTGGGGGCATCAACGACTGTAGCCCAGAAGTGACTACTGAAATAATGACACCCTCATTAAACAATGATTAATTCTTATGAGTTAATGGGGTAACCTCGATATATCTGGATTGTTTCCTTATGTGGAACACCTCCTTTTCTGTGTCTCGGTTTGAATGAAGTCCTATTACTCTTTGCAGTACTCTTGGGCATGTTCAGGATTATAGAAACGGGCAAACAGTACATACACATCTTGTTTTTTCAAAGTGCTTTTTGACATTCTTTTCAAACATTCAATATTTAAAAGTTTTCTTGACCACAGATAAATAAAATAGAGGAAAATCAACTGTAAATGTGTGTTAGGAAGATATGGTGAATCTTTAGACATTAGGGTGGATTTGTACTATGCCAAATGAACACCGTTGCAAGTCTTCTTCATAGTATTCCTTTCTTTTATGATTCCGGGTAAGGTTAGCCACAGGGGAATCTGTTTGATCAGGTAAGGCAGAAGTGGCCCAAACTGATGCAGAACTAAAGCAATATGACCAGTAAAATATAAGCATGATGGTGGCAGAGAACTAACTTGTATTTTTTGTTATTTCTTTAGTGACTAGAGCACTGTCTGGCATATGGTAGCTGCTCAAGAAGGATTGTGGTATGACTTGTGACCTCAGTGGGCAGGACTAGAGAAAGAAAAGAGAAGAGGTATGACAAAACCAAGAAGGACAGAAAACTGAACATGTTGAGGACCATATTGACACTGCCCTTGCTACAGGACAAGGTAATGCTAATGCTCCTCAGTGTCTAAGTCCACACTATGCATTATTAGCTACCAATCACACACAGGGCTGTTGAGAGCATGCAATGTGGCTAGTGCGAATTAAGATGTTCGGTAAGCATAAAATACACACTAAGTTTCAAAGCTTAATGGAAAAAACCAAGAATGTAAAATATCAAATTAATGATTTGAATGTTGATTATAGGTTGAAGTGATAGTATTTTGGGTATATTGAGTTAAATTAAATATATTGCTAAAATTAATTTCTCCGGGTTCTTCTTAGTTTTTAATGTGGCTACTAGAAAATTTAAATATTTGGCTGACATTATGTTTCTACTGGACAGTGGCTTGTCTAACTAGTTCTTTAGTAGAAATTTTTAAAATAATTGCCAATTTAGAGCAGCGTCCTTTATTGACAGGTGAAAGTTGATGTCTTACAAACATGTCTCATGTAATATTCACGAGAATTTTTTGCTTTGGCTACTGTTTACTGATAAGGAATCAGATCTATAATGGGCAAGAGCACTTTGGAAGATACATATATTGTAACAGAAAAAGAAAAACCCTTTGGAATCATGAACCATGTCTTTTAACAACTTTTGCACTGATTTTGCCCATGAAAGTAGCATTCCCTTTGTATAAAACAATAAGAGTAGACTTCCATGAGCATTAAAAAGATTTTTGCGTCCATAGTCTAAGTAAAACTATCACTTTCAAACTTGCTTTTGGCTACAGTGATCTATTTCAGTGTTTCTCTAGGAATTCTTGAAATACCGAATTCTCACTGCCTCCTAAAATCACAACAACAACAAAAAAAATATATATATATATATATAGAAAAAATTGGCCTTTGATTGAATCCTAAGGGACATGCATTCTCCCATCCTCTCATCCCCCATACAAGGGAGTTATTATGTTTGCTTTAATTAAACTTTTTTTCTCTGGCATTCCTTTACTTCTCTCTCTCTCTCTCTGATCACTCCCTTGGGAAAGGATACTATCCTCTGGCTCTTTGATATTTGCAGTTTTCCAAATGAATGACCTCTCCACCTCTGGGCTTACTCTGTCTAATCCATTGTCCAAACCACAACCAGTGTGATAATTATAAGCAAATTCTGACCACCACTTTACTCCTTACGAACTTTTTGTTGGTACACCACGATCTTCAGGAAAAAGACACATTAGTCAGTGTTACTAAAAAGGCCCTACATGATTTTGTTACCCGTGGGAAGGTCTGCCTTGTGTGAATGGAGGTCTCGGTCCTTGGATTTCCCATGACAAGAATCACGTGGGGATCTGCGCTCAAATAGAGACAGGCAGAGAGAAAGTAGCAAGCACAAAGCAGTTTAGAAAAGCAAAAACACACTCTCAGGGTGGGGGAGCAGGCAGGTTCTGGAAGGTGGAAAAAGCCCTGTGTTGTGTTTTGTTTTGTTTGGATATCATTGCATCTCTCTGGGCTGGGGAGGAGCTGTGACCTATAGTGAGGTGGTCACTAATGGAAGCTGCTTCCAAACATTTGGGAATCTCTTCCCACAGGTTGGGAGGAGGAGTTTTTGATCCTACGAGGTTTGTAGGGGGAGCCATCGTGGCAACCTTTCTCTCCATTGGTGGCAGGGGAGGGACTGTACTCGCAATGCAAATGCATTATAATGAGTCTAGGGGTTATCCTGGGCAGAGGTGAAAAAGGAGAGCGCATGCTCTGCACCTTTGGCTCCTCATGTGTCAGCCCCAAGGTCTTCGAAGCCACCAGGCCAGGGTGTTTTGCTCCCAGGCTTTTAATGTGTATCTTATTTATCACTGTTCTTGCCCCCAGCTCAAGTCTCTATCATTCCCCTTGAAGGATTTGGGACTCTGACTGGGGGACGTTCCTTCTGCCGCTCATGTCTAGCTTCTACCTAGCAATTTGACCAGAGTATTCCTCATAGCCTCCTGTCTTACTATAGGCACAACTTCCGCTGGAGTCTGCTCCAGACATTGTTAACTACCTGTCACCCCTCCTGACCATCCCCTCCATCCTGTGTTCACAGCCCTTAGGCAGGCACCTTGCTAATTCTCATTTACTCTTTGGGCCTCTTCAGGCAGTCCCTGAACCCTTCTCCCTCATGTTCTCCCCACTCCTCCAGTGAGGCTACAGAAGATATTTATGACATGTTCATCCCCATATGACAGCATTTGCAAGCAACATTATAATCTGCTTACTTGTTTATGTAGATGTTAAGTGCCTTGAAAGACCAGGATTGTGATTTATTCCTGAGAATATTTCTTCATAACCACATAGTATGTGTGGTCTGGTTATTATTATTCAATACTTATTTTTAATTCATGGAAATAAAATTCTGTCTCACTCATTTAATAAAATATAGAAAACAGTTTGCCTCAAAAAATGTTGGAGATTTGTTTATGGTGTTTTCTCAGGTTTAAAATATGTCCTCCACCTCCCTCTTTCTGATCTTTCATATTTGAGACATCAGAATGTTTATGTCTTTCACTGTCCACTTCAAATTTTATCTTTGCAAGAAGATGATAGTACTTTCAAATCACTTTATTTTATACTAAAATTATGAACAATTTGTACCTCCAGCTAGCACTTCAGCCCTTTTTTCTATTATGTAGCCAACTTCTTTTTTTTTTAAGATTTGATTTATTTGAGATAGAGCGAGAGTAAGTGAGAGAGAGAGAGCACAAACAGGGGGAGCAGCAGAGGAAGAGGGAGAAGCAGGCTCTCCACTGAGCAGGGAGCCCGATGCGGGGCTTGATCCCAGAACCCGATCCCAGGACCCTGGGATCATGACCTGAGCTGAAGGCAGACACTTAACTGACTGAGCCATCCAGGTACCCCAGTGTAGCCAACTTCTGATCACAAAACTTGTGGATGTGGTCTGTGGGAACATGCACACACACGGTTATTATGCATTCATCATTTACCCCTCGTGCTGAGCTCAGGATCTTTCCTATAATATTTGCTTATAAATTACATGCTGGATTAAAAATACATTGGAATACTATTTAGTACTCATACTGATAAACATATAAGCAGAATATTGTCAAATACAGGTTCTTTTTTGTGTTAGTCTGACTTGTAATTAATCAGTGAATTCAACAATTTTCCTTAACATATATTTGTCAGAGTGTCACGGGTTTTGGTTAATTTCTAGAGTTCTAAAAAAGTTTATTTTAAAATTTTTCCCAGGGTTCTCATTGCTTTCATGGAGGAGGAGAGTTTTACAGGTCCTTCCTTCACCACTCTGGACATGCTGTCCATATTTCTTTTCAGACAAACTTTGGTACTTTTGGCCTTTCAAGTAATTTGCCCATTTTTCGTAAAGTTGTTTATAAGATGGCCTTATTAATTCTTTTGGTATCTGTAGAATTTGTAGTAATGTCACCTCTTCCAATCCCAATATTGCTGATTTGTGTTTGCTCTCCTGTTCTTTTTTTCCTGATCAGCCCAATTAGAGGTTTCTTAATTGAACTGGTATTCTCAATGAACAACCTTGTTATTTCATCAATTTTCTCAATTGTTTTTATGTTTCCTATTTCATTGATTTCCATGGTAATAATGTATTCTTTTATGCTACTTACTCTAGGTTTTCTTTGCTCTACTTGTTCCCCTATTATATTAAGGCAGAAGTAGAGGTTATTGATTTGAAATTTTTCTTCTTTTGAATATAAGCATTTTGTGTTTTGAATTCCTCTCTGACTAGTGGCATCCCACAAATTTTGATATGTAGTGTTTCATTTTTGTCCAATTTAAAAGTTTCAAATTTCCCTTTTGATTTCTTCTTTGAACCATGGCTTACTTGAAATGTGCTACTTAGCTTCCAAATATTTGATTATTTTCTACATATCTTTATACAATGGATTTCTAACTTAATTCCATTTGAACAGAAACATACTCTGTATCATTTGAATCAATTTAAGTTTATTGAGTCTTGTTTTACACCCAGATTATGGTAAATCTTTGTAAACATTTCATGTGCACTTGAGAAGAATGTGCATTCTGCTGTCTTTGAGCAGAGTGTTCTATAAATTTCAGTTAGGACACATTACTAGTCAGTGCTGTATGGTCTTTATCCTAACTGATTTTGTCTAATTATCCTATCAGTTATTGAAAAGGGGGTATTGGAATCGATCAGCTGTCTCTTCTTGAATTTTGTAATTCTGTTATTAGATGTATAAACGTTTATCATTATTATATTTACCTGGTAAATTTACCCTTTTATAATTATGAAATAACCCTCTTAATTCCTTTTAATAATTGGCTAAAATCTACATTGGCTGGTATTAATACAGTTACTTCAGGTTTCTTTTGATTTGTGTTATCATGCTATATCTTTTCCCATTACTTGATCTTTAATATATTTATGTTTCATATTTAAAGTGGGTTTCTTGAAGAGAGACTTTAGCTGAATTTTTTTCCAATCTGAAAATCTCTACCTTTTAAATTGGAGTGTTGAGGCAATTTACATTTAATGTGATTATCAGTATCGTTGAGTTTATTTTATTTTTTAGTTTAAGATTTTATTTATTTATTTGACAGAGAGAAACACAGTGAGAGAGGGAACACAAGCAGGGGCAGTGGGAGTGGGAGAAGGAGAAGCAGGCTTCCTGCAGAGCAGGGAGCCCAATGCGGGGCTCGATCCAGGACCCCGGGATCATGACCTGAGCCGAAGGCAGACACTTAATGACTGAGCCACCCAGGCGCCCCATCAGTATGGTTGAGTTTAAATGTACATCTTGCTATTTGTTTTATGTCTTACCTAATTTTCTTTGGTACTTCTTTTCTTCTTCTTCATTTGGATTCAGTGCTAAAAGAAAAAGTTGTCAAACCACAATTCTATAGCTAATGAAAATGTCTTTCAAAAATGAGGGTAAATTAAAGACATTTTCAAATAATTAAAAGTTGACAGAATTCATCATAGAATTCCATTAAAATACTAATGGAAGATTTTTCAGAATGAAAGAAAATGATTCCTAAAATACATTTATATCTGCAAGAAGGATTTAAAAGCATCAAAATGTTGAATATGTAAGTAAATATACTATTTTTTCTTCTTTAAACTCTTTGAAAAGAGTTAACTATATTTTTCATGTCAAACATATAACACCACATTTTGAGGTTTATAACATGTATAGATGTAAAATATGTGACATTAGGATTAACAGTTGGGTAATAAATGAAATTATATTGTTGCAAAGGTGCTTATCTTCTTGGAGAGCAGTAAAATATGAACTCTACGTCCATTGCAATATAGATATGCACTCTAATCCAAGAGCTGCCATTTAAAATGAGATGGGACAAAAATAGATATTTCACAAAGGATAATATAGAAATGGCCAATAAAAAATGTTGAATATCATTAGATAATTAGGAAAATATACATTAAGCTTATAATGAGATAGCCTTTCACACCCACTAGAAAGGCTAAAGTTATCTTGATGAAGTCCCAGTAGTTCATTTTTGCACTTGCTTCCCTTGCCTTTGGCGATGTTTCTAGGAAGAAGTTGCTGCAGCTGAGGTCGAAGAGGTTGCTGCCTGTGTTCTCCTTTAGGATTTTGATGGACTCCTGTCTCACATTTGGTCTTTCAACCATTTTGAGTCTATTTTTGTGTGTGGTGTAAGGAAATGGTCCAGTTTCATTCTTCTGCATGTGGCTGTCCAATTTTCCCAACACCATTTGTTGAAGAGACTGTCTTTTTTCCACTGGACATTCTTTCCTGCGTTGTCGAAGATTAGTTGACCATAGAGTTGACGGTCCATTTCTGGGTTCTCTATTCTGTTCCATTGATCTGTGTGTCTGTTTTTATGCCAGTACCATACTGTCTTGATGATGACAGCTTTGTAATAGAGCCTGAAGTCCAGAATTGTGATGCCACCAGCTTTGCTTTTCTTTTTCAACATTCCTCTGGCTATTCGGGGTCTTTTCTGGTTCCATACAAATTTTAGGATTATTTGTTCCATTTCTTTGAAAAAAGTGGATGGTATTTTGATGGGGATTGCATTGAATGTGTAGATGGCTCTAGGTAGCATTAACATCTTCACAATATTTTTTCTCCCAATCCATGAGCATGGAACGTTTTTCCATTTCTTTGTGTCTTCCTCAATTTCTTTCATGAGTATTTTAGAGTTTTCTGAGTACAAATTCTTTGCCTCTTTGGTTAGATTTCTTCCTAGGTTTCTGATGGTTTGGGGCACAATTGTAAATGGGATTGACTCCTTAATTTCTCTTTCTTCTGTCTTGTTGTTGATGTATAGGAATGCCACTGATTTCTGTGCATTGATTTTATATCTTGCCACTTTACTGAATTCCTGTATGAGTTCTAGCAGTTTTGGGGTGGAGTCTTTGGGGTTTTCCACATAAAGTATCATATCATCTGCAAAGAGTGAGAGTTTGACTTCTTCTTTGCCGATTCAGATGCCTTTTATTTCTTTTTGTTGTCTGATTGCTGTGGCTAGGACTTCTAATACTATGTTGAATAGCAGTGGTGATAGTGGACATCCCTGCCATGTTCCTGACCTTAGGGGGAAAGCTCTCAGTTTTTCCCCATTGAGAATGATATTTGCTGTGGGTTTTTCATAGATGGCTTTTATGTTATTGAGGTATGTACCCTCTATCCCTATACTCTGAAGAGTTTTGATCAAGAAAGGATGCTGTACTTTGTCAGATGCTTTTTCTGCATCTATTGAGAGGATCATTTGGTTCTTGTTCTTTCTTTTATTAACGTATTATATCACATTGATTGATTTGTGGATGTTGAATCAACCTTACAGCCCAGGAATAAATCCCACTTGGGCGTGGTGAATAATCCTTTTAATGTACTGTTGGATCCTACTGGCTAGTATTTTGGTGAGAATTTTCGCATCCATGTTCATCAGGGATATTGGTCTATAATTCTCCTTTTTGATGGGGTCTTTGTCTGGTTTGGGGATCAAGGTAATGGTGACCTCATAAAACGAGTTTGGAAGTTTTCCTTCCATTTCTATTTTTTGGAACAGTTTCAGAAGAATAGGTATTAATTCTTCTTTAAATGTTTGGTAGAATTCCCCTGGAAAGTCATCTGGCCCTGGGCTTTTGTTTGTTGGGAGATTTTTGATTACTGCTTCAATTTCCTTAGTGGTTATAGGTCTGTTCAGGATTTCTATTTCTTCCATGGTAAATAAAAGTTCTTTTCACCATCAAAAAAAAAGAAAAGAAAAGAAAAAGAAAGGCTAAAGTTAAAAAAACTGACAAGAGAAGTTCATCTTCCAGCTAAGGTGGACTAACAGGAACCACCTAAACCATCCCATGTGAAACAATTAAAACAGAAACAAAATATTGAAACAGGTATTTCAAGACACTAGACATTGGGTAGGAAAGGACAGAGATCACTGAGAAAAGGGAAATAAAGAAGGTGAGCCTATGATTGCTAACACATACTAACCAGAGAAGGTTTCCAGACCTAGACTCAGAGAAGGGAAAATCAGGAGGAGGATGGCAGTCACCTCAGCTGAGAAAGATAAACAGGAATGTGGAGAAACCCAAGTGGCTAATGTATATGTTATTGGGAGACTCAAATAGAGGGAGAGAAAATATATTTGAAGAGATAATAGCTAAGTATCCTTAAAAATTGATGTTATAATTCTACATATCCAAGGAGCTCAATGTCCCTGAGCACAGGAACATGAAGGAAAGTATACCAAATCACACTGCAATCAAATTATTTAAGACAACGGATAGAAAGAGAAGTTTGTTGTTGTTGTTGCTGTTGTTTTAAATAACACAAATGTACAGAGAAAAAGAGATCAGAATTAAAGTAGAAAGTGGAATTAAAGTAGAAAGTGGAAGCAGTGGAAGCCAAGAGATGGTGGCATATGGTCTATAACATACTAAAGAGAAAAATTGTCACCCTAGAATTCTATACTCAGCAAAGATAGCTTTCAAGAATATAAGTGAAATAAAGATTTTAAGCATATAAAAGCCGAGAGACTTCAGCACCAGAAGACATGCACTAGAAAATATAAAGAAAGTTCTTCAGGAAGAAGAAAGAGATACCTAATGGCAATCTAGATCGGTACAAAGGAACGAAGAGCACTGGAAATGCTAACTACAGGAGTGAATACTTTTTTAAATGTTGTTATTTAAATACCTTTAAGATACAATTGACTTTTTAGTACAAGAAATACTAACAACATGTCATGAAGCTTACACTATATGGTGTTTGCTGAACTTCTTGGATCTGTAATTTAATTTCCAAATTTGGGAAATTTGGAGGTAATATTCCTTTCAATATATTTTTTGGCCCATATGCTCTCTCTTCGGAGACTTCAGTTACACATGCATTTGACTCCCTGACACTATGTCACAGGTCACTTAGCCTCTGTTCAGTTTATTTTTAATATTTTCCCCTCTGGTTCTTCAGAATGAATGATTTCTGTTATTTTGTTTTCTTAGGTCTTCAGTCTTAAGTCCATCTAATAGACATCCTACTTCAGATGTTATACATTCCAATTATAAAATTTCCACTTTTATAGTTCTAACTTGCCTGATATGGTTCTTCATATGTTCACAAATTATGACCACCCCCTTCTTTAAGGCCTTCAATATATTTATAATCACTCCTTTAAAGTTCCTGGAAGACCTTGAATATATTTATAATCAGTCCTTTAAAGTTCCTATCTGTTCATTTTAATGACATGGTCACCTCAAGGGTAATTTTTATTACCTGACTTTTCTCTTGATATTGCACCTCACTTTCCTGTTTCTTCTCATCTCTAGTTTTTTGGGGGTTTTGCTTTGTTTTGTTTTTTATATACTGAATGGTTTTAAGTGCTAGCTGGGAAGGTAAGGGAAATCTAGAATTGGTAGTGGCAGAGGAAGATGAGGCAAACCTACTCTGATCTGAAGACTAGCTGTAGCAATGGAGACTAGAGCTTATTTCACTAATTCTCTCGCATGAAATCTTTAGTAAAGGCTGTGTCAGGCAACCACCATGATGTCTAAGTTACAGTAGAGCATGAGGAAGTCATGAGGAAGCATGAACCACCGACCTCCAGCCCTACTTACACCTTCTCCACCTAATCTCAGACTACAGCTGTGGATACCAGGGACAGGTCGAGGAGTGGTCCACCTCCCTGACAGTGTGACAGAGTATATCCTCAATTGTGTACCAGGTATCTTCACTAAAGATCTGGGGAGAATTTTATTCAAGCTACATTCATGTGCTGCTCAGATGTACAAGGGATTAATGCTCCCAAGGAAGATCTCAAATAATCAGATATGGGAAGTGTTAGATAACATTCGTGTTTCCCATACTTTGGGTAAATAATTCAGTGAAGGATCTTGCTTGCTTCTTAGGAGGTCCCATAAGAACTAAGTTCCCATTTGTAATTTGCTCTGATGCTGAATTTTCCTCCTGACTATCTCACTTTCTGTGTTTCTTCAATTCTCCTTTAGATAACCTCCCTGGTAAAATCCGGTGCATAAATCCTTGTTTCAGATTGTATTTGTTCTCCAATAGGATAACAAATAACAAAACTACTGAGTTCAAAATGTTTTCCCATGTAAAAAACAAGATTGAAATAAAACATATTCAAGAGGATATCATAAGATTAGCAGTAGTTATTTTAACACTGAAAAAGTCTGAGCATTTTCAGAGCAAAAAAAAAAAGTTTCCCATTTAAAAAAAAATATTTTTTAAAAAGATGTAATTTTTTATTTATTTTACAGAGAGAGCATGAGTGGGTTAAGGAGCAGAGGGAGAGGGACAAACAGACTTTGCGAGGCTCAGTCTCACACTGGAGATCATGACCTGAGCCAAAATCAAGAGCCTGGTGCGCAACCAATTGAGCCACCCAGATGCCCCTAAAAAAAATTCTTGTGGGTTAACTATTCTTAAGTGCACCATTTATGTAAATTAGTGTGTTTGAATGGCTTGTAAACATAATATTCCCTCAAGTGTTTAATTTATACATTTACTCTGTGGAAGAAAGAATTTATTAATCAAAAGTAAACATTAATGCATTTCATTCAACTAATGATAAATTCTGATGGGTGTGACCAAATTAATGAGACTTTAATGATGATTTATGTTTGTTTATGTTCAAGTAATCCCTTCCACATCTATTAATGTAAAAATTACTGATCTCAGACTACTACCTAGCAGAAGATTCAGACCTGATTGATTCCTTTTTATGTCACCAAGAACATTACCCTCTGCCTACAGGAACATAATAAATTCAAATCAAAATCAATAGCAATAAGTACCATTACAATGAGAATCCTGAAATAGCAAAAACTCTTAGAAATGCTAAATTATGGATCCTTTTATTCAAGCAGTAGTCAGGATATCCATGTTATGGTAAAGAAGAGGGCTTGGTACTTCTTTTAAGCAGAACTCGACTTGGTGTGATTAATGATGAGTACCATGATGCCATGGAAACAGTGCCCTTAACCCCATATATAAGACTTTGGCCTAATCAATCTTTTATTTGGGATATATCAGTTTTTGTTGTTTAAAAATAAAAGAAGTTTAAAATTTTGTAATATTTAGATAATAGGATTTGTTTTTCAAAACACCATTTCTCCAGATTATTCAGGCAAAGGGAATTCATGCTTCAGTGGGAATACATTTAAATACCTGCTAGCTCTGAGTTCATCCTACTGAGAGCGGGAAGGCTGTTCTTATAAAGACAGGGTAGGTGTAGAATATTTACAAATTGAATAATAAAAATAGGTTGAATCAGTTCAGAACCTAAATTGAACATGCAGATTGTTCCAGAAAAATCTTCCAAGAATTCTCAAGATAATGATTCCCCTCTATTTTCAGTTCTGGATCCACTCTAAGGATTTTCTCTTCTTTTTTTTTTTATTTTTTTTATTTTTTTAAAGATTTTATTTATTTGACAGAGAGAGATACAACGAGAGAGGGAACACAAGCAGGGGGAGTGGGAGAGGGAGAAACAGGCTTCCCACGGAGCAGGGAGCCCGATGCGGGGCTCGATCCCAGGACCCCGGGATCACGACCTGAGCCGAAGGCAGACGCTTAACGACTGAGCCACCCAGGCGCCCCTAAGGATTTTCTCTTCTAAAATCATGATGACTCTAACTATATGTCTTGCCTTTTACTGACTTTCTTCTTGGTGCCCTAACCTTTTCAGCTGTTCATGACTGGTTGTCTTTTAGATTAGGTTTATTGTCTAGCATAGGAAGTAATAGCTTTTAAGCATTTCTTTTCATTAATTAATTGAAGAATCTCTTAGTCTTAGAAGGAAAAGAATGACTTGACAATCCTCATTTAGCAAAATTACATTCTGAAATTTATTCATGAATTGTGAATGACATTATATCCGAATAAGATAGTATACATTTACACACATAGAGGAAGTATATTTGGAAGAAAACCAACCTAGAAATGGTTTTGTTAAATATCCTAACAACATTCCCTTATTTTTGATAGTTCTTTATCTGGTTACTTGATTATTTCTCATTTCAAATTTCTTTCCACAGATTAATATGTACAAAATATAATGCAACTAATAGAAAATGCTTACAGTTGAGAAAATGTGCTTCATGACTGATAAATTAGATACCAGATTCCAAAAGAACTGCTAACAATTTGAGGTATAACTAAATTAGGGAATAAAAGTGATGACACCAACATAAAATATTTTATTATCTTTTTTATTATGATTTGTATATATTTAAAATGCATTATCTTCTACTTGCCATAAATAATAGTTCTAATGCAAATGGGGAAAGTGGGAAAGATAAATATCTTTGCTTGGTTCTTCAGATAAGAAAACTATGTCCCAGTGACTTCCAAGCATCATTTGTTATTATTCGTGCAGCGCAGTTTCCCTTAATTGTTGATTACCAATGTATTTTTCTGCAGTGGTTTCAAGCTTTCAATTAATAAAATGCAATTTTAATAAAATTTAATTTACATAAGTGTAATTTTGTTAGTTAAAAGCTTGAAACCATTGAGGAAAAGTAAAAATAATAAGGGAATTAAACAGTAAGTTATTCCGAAAGTCAGAAAGCTATTGTGTCAACTTAACCATATTTCTGTAATGGATTGTTTGTTTGTTTGGTTTTTTTTGCTCTGTTTTCTGGAGGTTCTGTTGGTTTGGTTTATTATAGGTCACTGAATTAGCATGCAGCACAATAAGATGGAGAAATAAACATGTATGTTTAGGTGATGCACAATTGGTATAGCCTAATTGAATAAATGCCTATATAGAACTGTGCTTTAAAAGATTAGCCTGGGGGTGCCTGGGTGGCTCAGTCGTTAAGCTTCTGCCTTCGGCTCAGGTCATGATCCCAGGGTCCTGGGATCGAGCCACATCGGGCTCCCTGCTCGGCGGGAAGCCTGCTTCTCCCTCTCCCAATCCCCCTGCCTGTGTTCCCTCTCTCACTGTGTCTCTCTCTGTCAAATAAATAAATAAAATCTTAAAAAAAAAAAAAAAAAAAGATTAGCCTAGCCCCAAGAAAGGTTTGGCCCTTTGCTCCCAGCTTCTGGGAGATAACTTCTAGTCCCTTGGAATGTCCTGATTGAAAGGTATGTCATTGTTTATCTGGGGGTCATAGGCCACACCAGATTGTCTATGTTAACCATGTGATTTATGGTGGGAACCTTGGGCCACATGGTTTCAGCTTGACTTCTGAAGGAGCTGGAGCTGAGGTCAGTCCTGGGTGCAGTCAGCTATGTCTCTGTGACCAACCTCCAGTAAAATCTCTGGACAATGAGGATCAGGGGAACTTGCCTGGTTGGCAGTACTCCAACCAGTGTGGCACATTGTCACACATTATTGCTGGGAGGAATAAGCACTGTCCATTGTCCATGTGAGCCCACCTAAAGAGGAGAATGGGAGTCTCCACACCCAGTCTCTGCTAGACCCTGCCCTTAGGTACCTTTTTTATTACTGATCTTAATGTGTTTCCTCTTGCTGTAATAAACTGTAACCATGAATATAAAGCTTTGCTGAGTTCTGAGTCCTTCTGGTGAATTACTAAACCTGAGGGCAGTTTAGGGACCTTCCAACATGTAATAACCATAGCTATTGGCATGTATATCATATACTGTATCATTATATGCATGTATAGGGGTATGTGGAAAGGGTACATTTCAAAAGCCAAACTCTGAGTGAATATCCAATTCCATTCTAAATCCAAATTTCAGAAATAAATAATAGTATCCTTTAGGAGAATATTCATATTAAAAGATAAGCATTTTTTATGCTAAGAAAAATAATTTACATTCTACGATGTTTTCAGATTATTTTCCTTGTTATTAGAATAGTTGGTGACTACTTTAGAAAAATTTAAAAAAATTTTAATTAAAAGAATGAAAATTTCCTAAAGTAGTTGTTAAAATTTAAGTGTATATAGTTCAATTTATGTATTTTTAAACTTTTACTTAAACATCTATGGTCATCTGATTTTTCAAAAAAATAACACTGCAGAGAAATAAGGGAACACCAGTATTTTCAATAAATGTTGTTGGATTAGATGGATATGCACATAGGAAATATTATTCTTGATGCCTCCCTCTGACTGTATACATAAATCAATTCTAAGTGGACTATGGATGTAAATGAGAAAGATAAAACAATAAAGCTTTTAGAAGAATAGGAGAAAAATCATCATTCATGATAGGCAAATATTCTTAAATAGAAAACAAATGAGAAAGAAAACATTGATAAATTTGTCTACATTAAAATTAAAAATGTCTCTTAATCTAAAGACCACACTTGGGAGTGATGAAAGGCAAGCCAAGAGAAGGCAAAGATATATTTAACAAAGAACAAATATGAAGAAAATATAGAACTATCAATCAATAAGAGAAAAGCAGAAAACCCAACAGCAAAATGGCAAAACACTTGAAATAGCACTTCCAAAGAAAGAACCAAATGGCCAGTAAAATAAGAGGTACTTGATAGGGACTGAACTGTGTCCCTTCCAAAAGTCCTCACTCCCAATGTTGACTATATTTGGAGATCGGGCTTTGAGGAGGCAATTACATTTAAATGAGGTCATAAAGGGGGCCCCTAATTCAATAGGACTGCTGTCCTTAAAAGAAGAGAAAGAGACACCACGTGTGGGCAAGCACAGAGAAAAGGCCAGGCAGTGTGAGGATACAAAGAGAAGAAGTTGAATGCAAACCAAGGAGAGAGGACTCAGGAAAAAAACAAACTTGCCAGCACACTGATCTTGGATTTCCATTCAATTTACAGATCAGCTAATAATAGATGATAATATGTCATTCTCTGCAAACATGATGACACTGGCCGACATAGATTTTTAATGCCAACTTGAAAGGCAGCAAATAATATCATCTTGATGTTGTCTTTTTCATTTACTAAATAACTGACAATTTAAAAATTTTTATCATAATAGAAGAGCTGCCAACATAAACAATCCAAGTTCCTGCCCTCATGGAGATTATACTCTGGGGGAGAAATTTAGACATAAACAAGTAGGTAACTATGTAAAGAACATGATTTCACACAGTGAGAAGACTAAGAAGAAAAAATTGTTTTAAACAGCAGGGTAATGGAATATGGAAAGTGAAGAGTAGTAACTGCACTGTGGTTGGAGGTGGAGAATAATGTAAGGGTCACCACTTCATAATAACAGAATATTACTTTCTAGTAAATATTATAGATTATAAAGATCTAGTGAAAAGAAGCTATCCAAACTAAACAGCAAACACAAGAGATGGGAGCAGCAGTTTGCTGAGGCCTCAAAGAAACCTAAAAGAACTCAATCCCCCCAAAATTATAGGAGATTGAAGACCCATGGCTGAGCTTATCCCTGGGTAATAAGCAGGTGGAAGAGGAATACGCTGTAGGTGATGATAAGGTGGAAACAGCTAAAATATGGAAACCTTTTCACATCAAACATGGGGGCCAACAAGTCATATCAGAATTACAAGCAGCTCGACCCCAGAACAAGTCTGCTCTCAAACACCAACATCTTCCTGTGCATCTTCACCAGAAACGTGGGGGTCGTGTATCAACAGCTAGGGCACAGAAGGAGAACTGAGAAGGATTCTCGCTAGGGCACATGCGGCCCCCTCCCCAGTGCAAAGCAGGCACCTTTAGAGAGTGGTGGGGAGGGCAGGAGATCAGATGGAAATCTACCCAAAAAGTTCTGGCTTTTGCCTGCAAGAAGAGTGAAGAAGGGATGTTCCGAAAACAGCCTCCCACGCTCCTCAAATTTTCAATGACCAAAAACTGAAAGTTGGACATGCAGACAGAGGGGGCCACCTGAAGGGATCAGGGCTTTTTAATCACCGAAGTCTGGGAGTGGGGTGACAGAACTGTGAGAAATTCCACGGAGTAGCTCCAGTATTGGGGATACCAGAGCCTGAAGGCATCTAAGAAGAACTGAGAGAAATTCTGAGACATTCTGGGTCACCCCAGAATGTAGGGAAGCCCCTTCTGAAGGCTGAAGAACAAACAGGATTACAGAGTTCTCTTGAAGGCACAGAAATTAAAGGGAAGCACTGGGAGCAAAGAGAGGTCTCTGGGGACCCAGACACTTACCAGCCAGGCTGGGAAGTAGGATGAGATCTCTCTGGGGGCTCAGCTCTGAAGCACAGGCCGATTGCCGAATCCTACCAGTTCTTAGCCCCATGCCCTGCTGATAGGACAGTGTCTCTCCCGTTCTCAAAATGTCTAAAGTCAGTGGTGAACTGGATCAAACTCCATGTGTAACAAAGCCCAGACCCAGATAACCTACAGTTCAAATAGATTATCCCTTCTCTCAGCACCCACAGCTTAACAAAAGATTGATGTGCAGAAAGTATCTGTCATTTGATTTATTATCTACATTTTTTGTGTGTGAAAACATTGGCATATAATCACAAATTAGGAAACACCCACACAAAAAATTAGAAAATGTGACATACAGACAAAACAAGAAGTAATCTATAGAAGGAGACCCAATGGTGACTCTGTTGTTGCAATTATGACAGTGATTTTGAACAATTATGGGAAAAAAAAGAAACCCAAGGACCTATTTGAAGAAGTGGATAAAATCCATGAAGAGATAGTAACTCCAGAAGTGTGGCAACTCTAAAAAGCTAAGAACTATATAGAAATGCTAGAAATAAAAATAAAATAGCAAATATGAAAAATTGACCTAGTGGATTAAATTAGAATCAGTGTACTTCAAGATTGGTCAATCCAGATAGAAACACAGGGGTGCCTGAGTGGCTCAGTTGGCAGAGTGACTAACTCTTGGTTTCAGCTCAGGTCATGATCGATCCTGAGATCGATCCCTATGTCGGGCTCTGCACTCATTGCAGAGTCTGCTTGAGATTCTCTCTCTCCCTCTTCCTCTACCCTTCCCCCAAGCTCTCTCTCTCTCTAAAATGAAACAAAATCTTTTTTAAAAAATCTAAATGGAAACACAAAGTGAAGAGTTAAAAACATAGAAAAAAGCATCTAGTATCTGTTGTACAATACTTTTCCGTCCAACATTATTGTAATCCATTCCCAGAAGAAGAAAGTTATACAGAAAAAAATACATATTTGGGGAAAAAAAGTGGTGAGAACTTTCTAAAATTGAGGAAAAACATTGATGCAAAGATCCAAGAATCTCAGCAAATTCTAAGCAGAATTAAAAACAAAACAAAAACACAAAACACCTTGACGTAGAGTCAAACTGTTGGAAACTGAAGACCACGGGGATTAAAATCAGCCGGAAATACAGTACATAACAGAATTCCAATTCACCTGCATCAGGACTTGACCTGGGTTTGGGTTTCACTGTTGCTTCTGTTTTTGTTCAGTGTATTTCAGATGCTGCTTTTCCCCACGCTGAGAGCAGGGCCTGGTTCACAGGGCTTCCTGCTCCAGGATCTGCTCTCCCAGTCCCCGCACATACATCTGGGCCTTGGAGGGCAGCCTGGCTCCGTCCCCAGTGGGAGCGCTTCCGCTGTGCCCCGAGCCACTTTGTGGCATCACCCTGGGCTGACCCCTGCTCTGGGCAGCTTCCACCACAGGCGGGCCCTGTGCGCCTGGTCCTTGGGGATGAGCGTTCTAACCATGCTTGGACACCGATCTGTGATTTGTCTCGGGCAGGAGAGTGTTTCCTGCTCCTTCTCCAGTGGTAGCTCACCCCTGCTTGAAATGGATGCAGACTCCTGAGTACATGATGGCATCCTGTCTCTCTCTCGGGTGCAGAAGGTTTTCTCCAGACACAACCCATCTTTGCCTTTATCCCGAGTAAGACAGAGGGGATTTTGCGTCTATTCTTTCCTCAGAATTAATTTTTAATTGGCCCTGGGTGTTGAGTGATTGCTGTCTCTAGCCACCCCCCGCCCCCGAGTTTGGGGGGTTTTGCTTCATAGCAGAGAATGATCCAGGGCAGCCTGGCAGGGCTGTGTGTCTGTGCCCCAGCAGCGACCTCCATTCCTGCACCACCAAAGGGGTCTCTTGTCTCCCACCACATCCCTGACCTCTCTCCTGAGCACCTAGTGGGGAGCAATGCCAAAGGATGAAACGCGAACATAAACCCCCGTTGGGTCTGGGATTTTAGTTATTCTAACCTGTTGCTAATCCACATTGGTTCTTCCATAATGCGTTGCAATTCCAGCCAGTCCTTCCTTACGTGTTTGTATGGCATTCACATCTTTCTCTTCACTGAAAAAGAACAGTTCCTGTGTCTGTCTCTCTCTCACAGAAGGGGATTATCTCCCTGTGGAATAGAGTTTACTTGACGTGTGACCTGTTGAGCTCAAGGAAAAGTTATGATTTTGTAAATTATCTGGACTTTTTTGGTCATTGTTAGTTCGGAAATGATTTTTTTCTGGAAGCTTTCTTTATCCTGAGCAGAAGCAGAACTCAAGGGTATTTTTATATGTTGACTGATTCTAGAGTAAGAAGCAATCCATTGAGATGTGGTACATTCAGGGTGTATAAATTCCGCTGTCACTGCTCATCCCCACTGGGTGTTGCTAGATTTGAAGAGCAAGCATTTTATAACAGAAGGAAGGATGTTTGTGAATTTGGTCTAGCTTTTATTTGTAATGGTAAGAGCTATACTCTCTGGCTTTCCCGCATAGGTGGCCTGAATTAGATGAGCAAGCATGCAATTTATTATGCATTACTGGACAGAAATATTATCTCCTGTTATCAAATGCTTATATTAATGCTTGTTTTTAAAATATGAGATAGTAGAGAACTGAAACAAAGCAAAGAATGCCCCACTCTTTCTTCTGCTTCCACTCACCCTACTTCTGGAATGACTGCTTCCACATTGGATTAATGCCTTCACCTTCACCCCCCGCTCCCATGAACATAAACACACATGAATAATCTTTGCCCTTCTGTTTTTGGGTTGTGGCAGTATCTGGGAAGTTAAAAATGATTGTATTCATATTGACCATCTCAGAAAGAAGTACTAGTTGCCCCGTTTCGTGCTCAGCATAGATATTTCTTTTTTGCAAACTAGATCCAAAACAGTAGGAATAAAAAGCTAAATCCTATCACCACCTCTTTTTCAAGAAAGAACAAAATGTCTGGCTCACAGCAAACATTTAATAATGAATGAATGATAACTTCTGATTATGATTGTTAATTGGGATTCACACATCTTGTAATTAATGAATTTATCCTCCAGCCCCAGATGTTGGCAACAGCTAATTGCCACTCTTAGATGAATGTTTGTCTCCTCTCCATTTCTTGATTGTTTTGTTGTTGTTGTTTGTTTGTTAGTGGGGAATTGGGAGAAGCTGCATTAGGGACCATTATCTAGATAAATTTTTAACTAAAAATTCTATATATTATTCTGATTTTCGGACCTAATTCAAGTGGTTTTTATTTAGCCTCATGAGTTCTTGTCATCTGTGGCCCCATAGTTCACTCCTATAATTTACAAAATGCATGGTAATTTACCCGCTCCTTTTAAAATTAATGTGATAAAAATACTTTTGTTATTTACCTTAAAAGGATCAAATGAGATGACAGATACAAGAGATGTTGCTCATTCCTGAACTACATATGTAATCATTATGTGTCCGACTTCCTCTCTAAATTGTGGACTCTTTGTGGACTGGGTTAGGGCTTGAATTTTTTCTATGCTTGGGGTCTAGCACACAGTAGGTACAATCTAATTGCTGATAAAAATAAATTAACATAATTGTAATGTAAGGTTAATCATTGTAATAAGTGGAATGTACATAAAACGGTTTGTAACTCATTTTTAGTTTCTTATAAAACAATATAGAACCATGCACATAGTGAAAATTCTGTACATGTACAATATTTGCATTGTTCATTATATTATAAATTTATAATATATAATTTATAATCTGTATAAATCATATATAAGTGTATATTATGTATGAATATTTATAAAAATAATATTTGTCATTGTGTATTTTATCCTGATACTATAGTTCCTAGGAAAGTCTTGCTGCAGAATAATTACTTTTTAAATGTTTTGGTTCCTTTTCCTTTTCTGTTACATACTTGTAATAAGTGAGAATTTTGCTCAATTTGTATTCTATTTAGAAAGAATGATACATTCTTCAAACTTCAGACATTTTTATCATGTTTAATTGGTGAATTCAAAAAATACAGAAGTATTATTACACTATGAGTATTATTAAGTAAGCTAGAGAGTAGTTGAACCTAAACATAAAGTAATGCCAACATTTGATTGAATACATTGTAAAAAATCAACTAAGCTAAGGAAGCAAGAGTAAAATAAGTATTTTTTTCTTGCAATTCTAATCCTTCAGGTTTTAACTTACATTTAATATCCTTGGAGAAAATTAAAAGGACATCTGGACAAGCCCAGCTCATTCTTCTACATATTTTCAAAGTATCCCATTCCCCTGATAGTAAAAATACTGCTACTTCTCCTTTCCTTGTTAAAGTGTAAGTTTTGTAAGGGAAGTGACCTTTTTGGTTTTACTCATCTTTGGTTTTTCAGCCCTTTGAATAGTGTCTGAAACACAGTAGGCCAGCTCAGTGCATCTATTTAACAAGTATTTCTTGATTTTAAATGTAATTAAATTTGCATTTTTCCCTTATAAATAGCACCCAGATTATGATGCTATTTTATCCTGATACCAAAAAATTATCATCCTTGATTCCAAGGTAATGCTGCTAAAGCTAATTTCTTGTAATGAACTTCTTCCCACCTCAGTCTGTCAACAAGGAAAGAATTCACTGATGTCAATGATTTCAAGTATTCCAGTGCCTTGACAAATAGATTTATTACTGGAAAATTGCCATTTTATTTTTTTTGTTTCATGTTTTTATTTAAATTCTAGTTAGTTCACATATATGGTAAAATTGGTTTCAGGTATAGAATTTAGTGATTTATCTCTTACATACAACACCTAGTGCTCATCACAACAAGTACCCTCCCTAATACCCATCCCCATTTAACTCATCCCCCACCCACCTCCTTCCATCAACCCTCAGTTTGTTCTCTATAGTTAAGATTCTCTTATGGTTTGCTTCTCTCTCTCTCTCTTTTTTTCCCCCTTCTCCTATGTTCATCTGTCTTGTTTCTTAAATTCCACATATGAGTGAAATCATACTTTTAAAAGCATGTAAAACTTTTGGTTTGGGGAAGCAGATGATTGAGGAAGAGTTACTATCCACAAAAGATTTGAGTCAACTGAACATGATATGATGATTGAAAACTAAACAGATTAATATTATTTTGTTAGGGGAATAGTAGTTTGTTTATTATGGAAATAAACAAATTTCATAAGAACTTTGTTTTAAAATGAAACAAAAATAATAATCCACATCCAGAAATGAAGACAGAAATACAGAATACACACCTAAATTTATCCCTTTTTTTAAATTTTTCACATGTTCTCATAAATTTGGTAGATTTTTGCTGCTAGGCCCCCAAATGTTTTAATAATAGTACAATTCTAGTATCGACAAAATTCTTCAAATTACTATGTTTCATATCACTTGAAAAAATTGAAGATCTGTCATTGGCATTAATTATGTCAACAAAATAACATTTATTGTTGCATATTATTTTTGTCCTTTATTATACCAAAAAGTAAAGGTTTTATAAGTATGTGTGTGTGATATTTATTTTTATTTCTAAAAATTTTGTTGAATTAACCACAAGATGTTACATGTAAAAACCATTTTCAATTTACCCATATTTTTATTAATTTTGCCCATAAGCATAAATATCATAATAATTATGAATAAAGGAGCTCCAGATAAGATAATGGCATATTTGCTCTAAAAGCAGATTGTATTTTGCTATGAAAACATGACCCCAGTATGGTTCTAATTACCTCCTATATTTCGGAGAGTGGCAGCCGGCCAATGAACTGCATTTTTTTCTCCTAAAAGGATATAATCAAATAAATGGTAGATGAAGCTTTTGTTGACTCTTGGATATGTAAATTAAGCACGCTATTTAACAAGTTATTTTGTCATCCTGATGAGTGGAAACATTGATTTGCAAGACTAATTATACTCACTATTTTTAGAATAAGCAAAGGGCTTTGCATTATGTAGTTTTGCAGAGCATCAGAATTAGACAGGCAGCTTCCCTGCAGGTCAGGCCCTCTCAGAAGATGCCCCAGACTTTTACATAAAATTTATCTTAGTGGAGGAAGTGAGGTTTATAAATCAGTAATTCACTGTGGGGCCATTTCATGTTTAGAAGTCAATCAGAAGTGGCTGCTTAGACACACCTTCCCAAATGTCAATGAAGGTCTTCACCTGCAAAAAGGCCACTAATTACTGATATATCTTTAATAGTAAAATAAGTCTAGACCTTTACTAATCCTCAGAAAAACAGTGTTCCTCCAGCATAAAAATATTATTTTTCTGTTGACGTAGTAAAACATCTTGTAAGTCAATTGAGATTCATTGAACATATCTGTTTTATGCTATAGGGGTTCAAAGAGAGTCCCAAGAGAAGAGTTAGCACTTAGGTTTTGTAGTTACCCAAATATATATAGAAGTAACAATCCTTTCCAAGGAAAGAAGCATATTAAGTAGATATTATAAGACAAAATTACATTTTAGGTTTCTGATTTTCAACTGCGAGGAAATTCAGGATTTTCATGGAGTACAGGAATATATCATCTAGACTAACATTTTTGAAAAACTGTCTCCTCTTAAGCACCTTTAGGATGGAGATCTGCGAATTGGAATTTAGTGTCAAGAATAAGTGGAAAACACCCTTCCATTTGTTTGTGTCATCTTCGATTTCTTTCATCAGTGTTTTGTAGTTTTCAGAGTATAGGTCTTTCACCTCCTTGGTTAAGTTTATTCCTGGGTATTTTATTCTTTTTGGTACAATTGTAAATGGGGTTGTTTTCTTAATTTCTTTCTGCTACCCTATTATTAGTGTCTAGAAATCCTACCAATTTCTGGGTATTAATTTTATATCCTGCAATATTACTGAATTCATTTATTACTTCTAATAGTTTTTTGGTGTAGTCTATAGGGTTTTCTAGTATAGTATCATGTCATATACTACCATGTCATCTGCATTAATAGATGAGTAGATAAGGAACACAGTGGAATATATGTGTATATATATATACATATATATACACACACACACACACAATGTACACACACACACAAGAATATTACACAGCCACAAAAAAGGTGAGATCTTGCCATTTGCAGCAACATGGATGGACCTAGAGGTTATTATGCTAAGTGAAATAAGTCAGACTGAGAAAGACAAATGCCATATGATTTCACTCATATGTGGAATCTAAAAACCAAAACAAATGAATAAACAAATAAAAAGCATAATCGGACCTATAAATATGGAGAGCAAACTGATGGTTACCAGGGGGAAGGGGGTGGGAGATGGGTCAAGTAGGTGAAGGGGAGTGGGAGATCTAGGCTTCCAGTTATGGAGTGAGTAAGTCAGGGGAATAAAAGCCACAGAGCGGGGAATATAGTCAATGATACTATAATAGTGCATGGTGACAGGTGGTAGCTCACACTTGTGAGCATGACGTAACATAGAAGTTGAATCGGTAGGTTGTACACCTGAAAATTAATGTAACATTGTGTGTCAACTATACTCAAATTCAAAAAGCTATTGAAAAAAGTAAGTGGAAGATACTTATAACCTGAAAATTTGTGTTCAAGTCTCACATTTGTGGGTGTCAGAAGATGCTGAGAGCACTAAATTTATTAGGTAACAGAAAGTTGTCTTCTTTCAGTGTTCCTTACTCAGAAATACACCCAAGAAATATCTTTTTGATTTAAGAAGAGAAAGTTGGATCATTCTCCTAGGGTTAATTCCCCTAGGGTAGGGACAATCACAGTGCTGTTCACCTGTCCTCTCCTCCTGAGAAATCAGTTTGCCTCTATTAAAGGTGACATATTCCTGCTGGAGACGAAGTGAAATCGGGGAAGGAATGTGTGTCCACATCAGCACCCGGCCAGGTCTTCAAAGACTCAGTGACAAGCCCATTCTGGAGTTGACAGTAATCTTATTGCTAGTGGCAGTGGCTAGGCTTGCAAGATTCAAAGCTGTACTATTTATATTAAGCTATAACTGTAAATCTTTATTCTCCATCTCCTTGTCTCCCCAGTCTTGGGATATACCCGGACATTCGGCCATCAGATTAAAAGTCACATTTGGAAAAGTAAAGCTCTAGTTTAACACCATCTGGATCATTTTTATTTTTTCCATCCTCATTACTAGTTAAAGACGTGTTTTACCTGTACACTTCAAAACCTGAATTAAACCTCCCTGAGTGACATGTTACATAACGACATAGAGAGGTGAAATAACATTGGTCGAAAGTAAATTTCATGAGCCAGGCACTACATTGGGAACTTCATACGAATGATCTTCCTTAATCCCCACAGCAATCCTGTGAGATTGGAATTATTGTCCTCGCTTTACCAAAGAAACTGAGGGTTACAGATGTTAGTGACTCCCTGGCAGATAGGACCCTCAGCTACTAACCTGCAGAAGTGGAATTCAAACCAGATTTGTCTCAGTGAAAGTCTGTGCCTACTTTATAATCTGAGCAAAAGAACTTCAGGATTTTAACTATGAAACAATTCAGTCACCCAGTGCAATTATTCACTTGATGCTTGGATTGCCTCTAAAATAACACTTTTAATTAGTCATCGGCTAATGCTTAAAGATTGCTAGTAATGATCAGAACTTTTAAGATCTTCTCTCTTAGCAACTTTCAAATATGCAATACAGTACTGCTAACTATAGTCACCATGCTGTACGTCATATACCCATGACTTACTTGTTTTATATTATGGTGATTATTTCACAATATATACAAATATTGAATCATTATGTTGGAAACCTGAATTATGTCATATGACATTATGTATATTATGTTGTATGACAACTGTGTCTCAATTTTATTTATTTTGTATTTTTATTTTTTAAAAGATTTATTTATTTATTTTAGAGAGAGTGAACACAAGGGGGAGGGGCAGAGGGAGAGAGAGAGAATCCCAAGCAGACTCCCCACTGAGCGTGGAGCTTGACAAAAGGCTCCATCCCATGACCCTGAGATCATGACCTGAGCTGAAATCAAGAGTGAGACACTCAACCAACTGAGCCACCCAGGTACCCCTTATATCTTAATTTTAAAATAATAAATAAAACATAAATACAAAAACTGGGGACTAAAATTAAGAAAAAAAGATTACTAATAATGAGAAATTGAGGCAGGTTATAGAGCTCAAAAATTTCTAGTTTTCCTGTCCAGCATCTTAGAAGCTAGCCACAGGAACTGCTTAAATTAAAATTAAATAAAACTAAAAATTCAGTTCCTCAGTCTCACTGCATTTCAATTGCTCCATAGCCTCCTGTGGCTGGTGGTTACCATATTAGACAGCATTTAATATATAGATGAACTCCCACACAGATGTCTAATATATTAAATTCAAGAGGAACTGATCTAGTTAGTGTGTGAATGCTTAAAGCCAGTCTGAAATACAGTGCATTCATTAACAACCTTGTGATAACTCTTAAGCACCTCCTAATACCCCTATGGCTTGAAGAGCACAATTTGAAGGTGGCTGTTCTAGAGAAATTATCAACATCATTATAATTGTGATGTATAATTATAGAATGTCAGAGGTGGAATGGATTCCAAGATCAGCCCATTCAATCACCTCATTTTGCCAAAGAGGAGACAGAGTGCAGGCAGGTGAAGCCATCATCACGCTTCAAAATTAATAGCTCAATTGTCTTTCCTGTTTGCTTATTCTAAATTCCCATTCACCACACATGGGGGCAAAAAATAAACTGGAGTTCCTTAAATGAAGTTCATGAACTCTAAAAGGACACAGATCCACTGAAATTGCATGTATTATTTTTGTCATTTATTGTATATGACCAAGGGAAATGACACATAGATCCACACAGATTTCATCAAAATCTCAAAGCATTTTTGTGATACTCAAAACCATGAGACTACTGTGACCCTAATGAGTATGTGCAACGTAAGTTTCCTACAGAATGACTGCACTTCAGGTTTTAAAGGACTTTCCTTGCTGTACATATTGAGACCCAAAGTAATAAGAAAGGGGCAGGCATCAGAATTAATTCATAGAACAATTCACCCTTGCAGGAAACTCTTAATTGAATTGGAAACATCACATTAAATTAAAATAAACATTTGCATATTTGACAAAGAGACTAGATCCCTTTGTTGTAAACACTGTTGAGAACAACTTTGACGATTTAAGAAACAAAACAGACTCATTTCACTTGCTTAATATAAAAGCAATAAAGGAATTGGAAATCCTAAAGCAGTTCTTGGCAATGATCAGAAATATTCTTGACTTTTTATTCTGAATTTGATGACATATAAAGTCCGGAGGACAAAGAATGTTGTGGGAAAAAATATGTAAAAATAACTTTGATTTTAATTCCCATTATCGTGGATATGTAATAATTCTTTTCACATTTTCAAGCTCAATCGTTCATAATTTGTTATTTTGATTTTTGTAATATTTTGAAATTTTGATACAACAAAAGCCTGTTATGCCAACTATGACATTTTCCATTATTTTAATGCCATTTAGATCCTGTCCATCTATTTATTATCAAAAGAGTGAAACTTGTTTAATGATTGCTGGATTTTTTTTTTCAGTGTTTTGCATAATTACCATTTTTGAGCTATTTTCCTACAGGAAATTAAATGCTATTTACAGTGCATTTGTTTATTTTTTTCCTTGTAAAATGCTGCTTTGAAATAACTTCTCATGATGTGAATGGTCTTGGAAAAAATAAAGCAGCTGAAACACAGAAAGGGACATTTTTGCCCTGACACCTTATATATAAAATCTTCTGTCTAGCAATGCAGTGCAGTCAGCAAACCCGTAATAAGCCCATCAGTTCTCCAGGATACTTGCCTCATAGCGCACGAGAAAAATGTTGCCAAAACCTCGGTATCCAAAAGTGTTAATGCACTGCTTCGCCTGCGTGATGTTGGAAATGGCTTTCTCCCAGGAAAACAAACAAACAAACCAAAAAAGTAACACAATTATTGAATTTCATTGAGACCTAGATGGGAGCTGTGTCTGCACAGGAGGATTATTGCATGTGGAGTTAAGCAGAGGACTGGCTTTTTATGAGCTTGATGGAATTGGGGACCGAGCCTCTGTGTCTAGCAGCGATGGACAGTTGAGGGTCCACAGATGAGCAGCATGACACGAATGATAAATCTATCTTTGGATAAAATGGGGGACTTGGGTATTTTATCCACCCAAATATCTAAATAGCAATTTTTTATAATCTGATCATACAGAAGAAATATGTGTGTACACAGTCTATTCTCCGGGGTCCCCAGTGGCGGCTGGGCAGAATATGCCTTTACTGGCTCCTCCCTCTTCCCTGAATCCTTTCTCTACTCTCTTACCAGCATTTCCTGGGACCATCTCCCAAATATGTAGTGTGCACTAAAGAACTAAAGTTTGTATCCTCCTATCATTAGGATAACTAGACAATCTACAATCCCCATATCCTAATCTGTACAGCACTGGCCTGAGAATTACCCCTGTCAAATCTTTAAGGAAAATGTTCTCAGGTTCCTCCGTGGCTAACGACAATGAACAGAATGCTAGGTTGTAGAATTTTTATTACCTGGTACTCTCTCAGTGTTTTCAAATAGGAACCAAGGCAATTAAATGAAGTAAGTTTTGAATCTATTGTCTTTTGAGGATCAGCCAAGCTGAGATATGTACCAATTAAAATGAGCAAGGGAGGAGGGAGAAAGATCTTTATACTTTGATAAATGAAAATGACATCTCATGTTTAAAATTCTTTCATAAATAAAGAGATGAAGCATCCTACCCCATTTATTTGAAGTCTACATGAACTTTCTTAACAACCCACGTTTGGAGTAGTTAAGTGGGGGCAGGCAGAAAGGTGGAAGAGGAAGTTTCAAGGTCATGCCTGGCACTAGCTGGGAGGGGCTCTGTCACCTGCTTGTCTTGGGACTCATGGCACTTAACCTCTGTGAATCAGTGTACTCATTCTTAAAACTCTGATACCAATATCGAACGAAGCATTAAAATTAGGATAATGGGGGGGCGCCTGGGTGGCTCAGTTGGTTAAGTGTCTGCCTTCAGCTCAGGTCATGATCCCAGGGTCCTGGGATCAAGCCCTGCATGGGGCTCCCTGCTCAGCGAGGAGTCTGCTTCTCCTTCTCCCTCTGCCCCTCCCTCCCCCACTCCTGCTCTCTCTCTCTCTCTCAAATGAATAAATAAAATCTTTAAAAAATAATAACATAAAATAAAACTAGGATAATGGATATAAATCACTGAGCCCATTGACATATGAATAAACATTCAGAAAATGGTAGGGATGGTGAATTTATGCCCCCCTCAGCTATTTTACTCTGTTTTTTTTTTTTTTAAAGACTGTCTTTCACTTACTATATGATGAGTTCATATAAAACTACTAACCCCCTACCTATTTACTATACATGTTTATCAAACATGAACTTTAGTCTCATAAAGAATGTTTATATATATATGTAGTTAAATTTGCACGTTGTATCTTTTCATCTGATATTTCTAACCTTAAAAAATTTTGTATCTCCCTCTCCAAGGTTTGATAAATATTTAAAGTATTTAATTACAAATGATGTATTCTGAACTCATAAGCTCTCCTAAAGCCTTTATCTCATTTTGGAGGAAAAACAAAGCATCCAGTTAAGCTTCTCTTTATGTATCTTAAGGAATATTTTTATTTATAAATATTCCCTTTTTGTGCTTAAGAGTTTGTAGGAAACATAAAGAAATTTCTCTGCTCCACAAAGTTATGGACCTCCCTATGGATTAGCTGCCTGTGTAATCCCCTCCCCTGGGGCACAGAGAGAACCTGAGATCTGATGAGAGACATCACTCCCTTAATTATGTTGTGTTATGTTATGTTATGTTATGTTATGTTATGTTATGTTATGTTATGTTATGTTATGTTATGTTATGTTATGTTATGTTATAGGGTGAAAGAGATTTTACAGATGGAATTAAGGTCCCTCATCAGTTGACTTCGAGTTAATCAAAAGAGATTCTCTTGGGTAGGACCTAATCAAATGAGTGCTTAAAGGAGAGAAGACACAGCAGCAGATACTTCTGGGGGCCTGGAAGAAAGCAGAGCCTTGTGAACTATGTCTGTAGGGGATCCCAGGGGCAGCCTCAGGACCTATCCTGCTGGGGCTCTGCTCACAACCAGCAAGAAGAGAGAGACCTTAGCTCTACGCCACAAGGAACGGAATTCTGCAGCAACCTCAGTCAAGCTTGGGAAAGAACCCAGAACTCCAGATAAGATCATAATGCTAACCAAAATCCTGATTTGGTCCCTCAAAACCCTGAGGAGAAGACCCAGCTTTGCAGTGCCTGGATGCCTGACCTACAGAAACCGTAAGATGATAAATGGTTGTTGTTTCAAGATGCAAAATTTGGGATAATGCATCAATAGAAAATGAACACACTCCTGCAAAATTTTACGATTGTTTCCTAGATCTTTTTCATTTTGGTCAACTTGAACTTACAGAGATGTGCTTGACATTATGCCCTATGTAGACTTTATCCCTTCTCACAGTGAAAGTAAGGCAGTCATTTGAGACATGAATGTACTTACAGTTAAAACATACCCATCCAATTGTAAAGATTTGTGGCCAGCTTACTAATGTCGAATCACAGTTTGATGGAACTAGATAGCTAATAATAATAGTGAACATCATAGTAATACTGATAATCGTAATGATGTAATAGCAAACAAATATTTCATTTCATAGTTAAATATGTGATACACTTAATATGTACAAATTTTATTTAAGCCTCACTTTTTTTTTTAATTTGAACTCATTTAACAGATGAGGAAATATCCTTAGAAAAATTGAGTGACTTGCTGAAGTTCACAGTCATTAAGTGGTGGAATGCTGTGTTAAATCAAGGCCACCTAACTCTAGAGATTGACTTTTGATCAGTCACAGTTTTGTGATTTCTTTTAAAGGAAGAGTCTTTTTTTTTTTTTTTAAAGTAAAGCCAGGAAGATTATTACATTTGGGATGTAAAGAGTGAAATTCATCCAAGAACAACCAAATTCAATATTCTTAAATATTTGAGAACATGATGCATTAAGATTCAGCCAAACTCAAATATTTATCAACCAGTTACCTAAGTGCTTCAGATACCAAACGGCCTACAACCACAGGAAATCCCAGGTCACGATGAAATTTTTTTTTTTTAATTTTTTATTTATTTGACAGAGAGAGACACAGCGAGAGAGGGAACACAAGCAGGGGGAGTGGGAGAGGGAGAGGCAGGCTTCCCGCTGAGCAGGGAACCCGATGTGGGGCTCGATCCCAGGACCCTGAGATCATGACCTGAGCCGAAGGCAGACGCTTAATGACTGAGCCACCCAGGCGCCCCGGTCACGATGAAATTTGATTGAACTATTAATATTGTTAGAGTTTCTACAGATTAGTAGAACTTAGAAAATTTAAATCAAGATCATTATACAAATTAGTGATACGAATCTTAGGAGATGAAGTGACTTGCTCAAGCTTAGCTAGTTTTCCTTCCCTATTACACTTTTCTCAAGAAACCAGAAAAATCACAGGAGCTACAGAAGTGAAGGCATGATGGTGTCCCAGAATCAGCTTTAGGTGCTTTTCTTGAAGATGGAATGTATGTTTTCTTTTCTGCCCTGTGGAAAATCATGGGAAGTTGTAAAAATCAGGTACACATGGACATCAGACAGACATAACCAGGAGAAGCTGTGATAAGCCAGCAGAAAACAGGGAAAAACCAAAAAATATTAGGTTCAAGTCCATGAATGAAGTATAGTTTTGAGACAAGATAAAAGGCTAAATCAGAAAGTCTGAGGTCAGGCTGGTATGAATATAAAGGTCTACTTAGAACAGGGATAACTTTCTGAGAGTTCATGAGGTGTGGTATCTGCTTTCTAGATCTGAACTCCTCTGAACATGGGGTTATTTCAGAATAATTGATAAAATTATTATTTGTTAAGAAATAGGAAATAGACCATATCAACCCATAAGCTCTTAGGTCTATAAATGTTGAATTTCACACTTAGTCACATGTTCACTACTGCCTACATTGTCATTACTTCTGTGGTTGACTGTAGGAATCCAGAAAGTCTCTTACACTCTAATGCTCTTAGTGTCTTGGGAATTTTCTTAAAAATTCCAGATACTTCCATGATAATATTTCAGATACCATAGCTTCTGCTATATATGCTTTGCAAGACACCCACATATCTATGTACAATTTCCCTCCAGCCCCTCTAGAAGTCCATCAGAAAATAACCAGCAAGGACACATGGTCTACAAGCCACTTCTAATATACCCATCCACTGTATCTTTTTGCATGCTTTTTGATGGGTATGCATAAAGTGCAATATTATGAATGTCTGTTCAGTAAGTCATGTATTGACTACAAGTCAAAGCAAGCAAGTGCTAAATCCATCCCAATATTTTTTCTGCTCAAATCAATGGGCATTGGCCATTTAAAACAGGAATTAATAATAGTGACAGATTTCAATGCTACTGCTAGGAATTTATATTAATACAAACAGCATCCACATTATACTTGACTCTGTGACATAAAAGACAGAAAATCAATACCCTTATATCCCTGCTTGGATTAAATTCTCTTCTCGGAATATGCTACTTAAAAGTCAACCATAGTGCTAACATTTTCTGCATAATTAAGATAACTTCATAAAAGGTAAAATAAATTATAACATAGCAAGCACTTTTGTTGGAAAATTAGTATCAAATTAAATAACACTCAAAAACCCAATGGCAATAACATCCCTGATCACAAGAATTACTTATTGTAACCCAAGACACCAAAACTGTAAGTCAAGTTGTTCTCTACTTTTTGTTGCTATTATCTATTAATAATGAAGTGGTGTAAGTGTGTGGATGTGTATGTGTGTGTATTTAAAGCACACAAGCTCAAAATGTGGAAGACTGTGAGATGTTTTTGTACCTGGATAATGCGTAGGTAGGAAAGCAATTTAAAGCAATAGAATGCATTATTTAATGTCAGTACGACTTTCAGTGTGACTCAACCTTAATGATTTTTTGAGGGGAGAAATAAATGGATTGAGCTCCATCAGATGTCTACTCAATTTCACACTGCAGATAGTGTTTTAAAAGAAAATTTACTATGAAAGTTGGAAAGGTAATTACTCTTCAACTACAGAGCTATTGTTTTTTAAAAGATGCATGTATAATTTGGCCTTGGCATCAGAAAAGAGCAGTCATGATGTTCAGAGAAAGATCCACTAGTATAAAAATATCTAGAAGAAATGGGAAAAAACAGACATTTAAGATATCCTGAATGAAGTATAAAGTATTGTCATAGGTGATTTAAGAAATTCAAGGGGTGGGGGGCCTAGGTGTCTCAGTAGGTTAAGTGTCCAACTCATGGTTTAGGCTCAGGTCGTGATCTCAGGGTCATAAGATGGAGCCCCACTTCAGGCTCCATGCCCAGTGCAGAGTGTACTTAAGTTTCTCTCTCCCTCTCCTCTCCATCCCTCTGCTCTCTCTCAAATAAATAAATAAATCTTAAAGAAAGAAGAAAGAAAGAAAGAAAGAAAGAAAGAAAGAAAGAAAGAAAGAAAGAAAGAAAGAAAGAAGAAAGAAAGAAAGAAAGAAAGAAAGAAAGAAAGAAAGAAAGAAAGAAAGAAAGAAAGAAAAGAAAAGAAAAGAAAGAAAGAAAGAAGGAAGATAGAAAAGGTAGAAAATAGAAAAGAAAGAAATCCAAGGAAGTTACATTAGAAATACAAACATTCCATCCCATTCTTTCTTGGATATTCCCAATTGACTGACTTCCTTGATGGGCCCTTTATTATTTAAAAAATGTGCTCACAGCAAACTAACCTTCCTCCTACCCCTTTCATTACTTCTTTTACCACTTTGCCAGTGACTTTCAAAATACGGACTCAATCATTTGTTTTGGGGATAGAGTCTTCTATCTCTCTTTAAAGATTTCTAAGATAAGCACCATTTGCCATGTATGTGCAACCTCTCAAGCATTCATCTTCAATTTCCTTTTAAACTTATTATTGCTGTATACGTACCACATACTTTGCACTGTTCCAGGCACTGGGGAAACAAAAAGAAACCAAACATTCAAGCGCCTCTTATAAAGGAAGTTAATGTTCAACTCTTTTAGTAGATCTGAGTCTAATCTAAATTCAAATCTTTTATCAAATTTTGCACCAGCTCAACTATCTTTATTAGAGCTGACAGTAATCTGAGAATCAGTCTTCTGTTACACTATAGCTTCCAAAGTCTATACTTTTCACTCTCTACACACTATTTTTTTTAAGATTTATTTATTTGAGAGAGAGAGGGATGAAATGGGGGGAGGGGCTGAAGGAGAGAATCCCCCAGGCATGGGGCTGGATCTCAGGACCCATGAGATCACAACCTGAGCTGAAACCAAGAGTCAGACGCTTAACTGACTGAGCCACCCAGCACCACTCCACGCAATATTTTTGTATGTAATTTGAAGCTACATACATTTTCCTCTTGAGAATTTCCTGGGTCTCAACCTTAATTTTTTTTTTTTTTTTTTGCTTCCTTCAAAACAGCAATCTATAGACAAATGAAATTGGTTCTAATGCACTCAATGAAGTAAATGTATTGATGATCTAATAGGGCCATTCACAATTCTGAACAATGCAGATAAGAAATGAACAAAATAAACAAGCATCCTTGCCTCAAAAGCTTATGTAGTGTTCATTATGTATACATGATTTTCTTTGTCATTTGAGTAACTACAACTGCAGCAAGATGGTCTGCCTGTGTCTAGAAAATCTTCCACGCTCATTAAGAAATTAAGAAAGCATTGTCAGCGGGCGCCTGGGTGGCTCAGTTGGTTAAGCGACTACCTTCGACTCAGGTCATGATCCTGGAGTCCTGGGATCGAGTCCCGCATCGGGCTACCTGCTCAGCAGGGAGTCTGCTTCTCCCTCTCCTGCTCCCCCCTCTTGTGCTCTCTCTCTCACTCTCTCTCTCAAATAAATAAATAAATAAATAAAATCTTTAAAAAAAAAAAAAAAAGAAAGCATTGTCAGCATAGATTTCACCCTCACAGGAAAATACAATCTATGTGATCTCAAATCACCAGGTAACTAAATATAAAAGGTAAAATAAAAATCTTAACCAGAAACAAAACCTATAAATATAATCATGGTGAACTATTTTAAATGACTTTAAAATTTCAATATTTAACTGCAAATTGTGAGACATGATTAAAAAGTGAAGGTGGGAAAATGTTAGAAATAAGGTAGAAATCTATGCTTAAATATGCAAAAAGATGCTATCTTTGGACTCTTCTCTACATATTCTTTACATGCCTTTTCTTCCTGGAGTTTTGGGCACTCCAGTAAGGTTTCTCCTATGCTTATCTCTTATAAGACAATTAATTATACTTTATTCTCAGTGCAATGCTTTTACTGTTCTCAAAATTAAATAAACAGAACTTCTGCTTTTTTTGATATTTGTAACTACCTATTCTCAGTTTTTCTTTCCCAGTGATCATTCTATTCCCAACTAAAAATTGGCTGTGCAACTCTAGGACATGACATTGATCAGGGTCCTTTTCTTTTTTCAGTGATAATTCAATGTTGATATTTTATCCACGTCCCATTTCTTTCCCTAGAAAAATCAATATCCATATATTCTTTTTATTCCTTCAACCTATGTTAATTACCCATTGTATGCCATGTAATATCCTAGGGAAATATAAAATAATGAACATTTTCTTTTTAGGAGTTGGTAGCCTAGTGGAAACCATAGTCATATATGACATATATTTATCACAAAATGTAATAACTTTTAATAGAGTTAAATAAGGAGGTAGAGAGCTTTGGAAGAGTGGCTTTTAGAGTCTAGATGAAGAATGGGAGAGGTGCTAACAGAATGAGGGCGCAAAACTATTTCATTTCCCTCTGTCTGAAAGCTCGAGGGGGCTGTAAATAGATGCCATCACACAAATCTGTGCAATTTATCCCCAAATCAGTTATTCTACTTGCAAACATGAGATGTTTAACTTAGAGAAACATGAATTCCGATTTCACCTTTGTCCCAAACTCGTTAAAAAGGAAGGAATCCGAATGTTATCATAACACTGGAAAAGCTGGGCATTTTGTATATTTTAAGATGCTTCCACATGTTTCTAGTTAACTTGAACTAATTGGCCATCCGATCGTTCTACTTGGGTTTGTCTTCCTGCTTCTGGATGGACCACTTTCTTACTCATAAGCTGCAGCAGTGCCATCCCTGTCTCCTAGCATCTCCCAGAACAGTACTGTCTTGAAATGCACTTGACTCTTGAACAACACAGGTGTGGACTGTGCGGGTCCACTTATACATGGATTTTTTTTTTTAATAAATAGAGTACAGTACTCTAAATGTATTTTCTCTTCTCTATGATTTTCTTGATACCATTTTCTTCTCTCTAGCTTACTTTATTGTAAGAATACAGTATATAATACATTTAACATATAAAATATGTGTGTTAATTGACTGTTCATGTTATCAGTAGGGCTTCTGGTCAACAGTCAGCTATTAGTAGTTCAGTTTTGGGGAAGTCAAAAGTTATACTTGGATTTTCAAATGCATGCGGGTCTGGGGCCCCTAACCCCCGCACTGCTCAGAGGTCAACCGTATGTTGTTTCCTGTCCTTTCATCCCATATTGAAGGGACCAGTCTATCTGACTGATAGGCTTCAGGCAAATTCATGAGCAGTATTACTGAGAACTGCTGTAGGAAGGGCTCCTCTGGCCCTGAGGGACCTTGGATGGCCTGAATCTCAGGTGGGTATAAATTTGAATGCTCCCCCTCAGAACCTCTTCACCGTGATAGTGACAGTTGGAGTGGAAAGCCTTCGGAAGCGGTCTTCTTGCTGGGAGATTCTTTACTTCTGCATGGGAGTAGGGGCCCTTTCTGCTTTTAGGGGTCGTGAGGAAAGCCTGGGGGTTGTTAAAACTTGAGCAGCTGCCTCTGGGCTTTTGATTTTTAAATTTTAATATCTGTGTCCCCTTTGGCTGAAATTATACTTTCCATATGAATTGTATGCCCCCCCACACACTTTTTAATCATTTTGCTACCAGGATCCATAATATTTGCTTTTTATTATGTAATACATGGCTATTTCATTGACTTCCACTAACCATAAACTGTATGGTTTTCTCCACCATTGTTTCAGGCTCTTCTGTAAAGTCCTATGCATCACACTAACTAAATGCCTTCGCTATTTAGTTCAACCTTTTTAATTTTAGACACAAGGAATATAAGACATAAGTAAATATAGACATAAGTACTCACATTAAGTGGGTCCAAAGGCAACTCCAAGCAGTGAAACTCCCAGGCTTACCTCTCCATTCCCACTCTGCTGCTGAACAGAGGGGGCTACCCATTCTCTGCCAGACTTCCTCAGAATTTAGGAATAAATGAAGAGTCTCAAGTTTTAGCAAGATAGAAAGTTCCAAATGACTATCAACTAATATGAAGTATGAATAGACTTGCCACAAAATTTAAAGGATACTTGTATCACTGTGTGTGTGTGTGTGTGTGTGTGTGTGGTCTTGACCCAGGTTTGAGAGCCACTGATAGGTCAGTTAGTCCTTCTCAACCATTAGATTCTGTCCACACCCCCAGCGACCTCTCCTATGACCCCAGGGCCAGGTACCAGGCAACCAGGGACAGCCCCGAGCCCCCTGACATTATTCAAATTAGCCAGTCCCAAGCATGTTTGCCCGGCCTCCCCTTTCTTTTCCACAGAAACTATAATCAAAGTGCTTGTTCACAGCTCACTTCCCTCCCTGTGCCTGCTGACCCACCCAGTGCTTGGTGCTTCCCCTGAGTGGCCCTGTCCTGGGGTTCTGTGTTCTCCCCAGGATGCTAGGAGTAAACAAACTGTAAAACTCTTTCCGGTCTCACCATTCACCACCACCACGAAGTAGCTAAAACAACTTCAACTTAACATGTTGGATTTCTCGGGGCGCGTGGGTGGCTCAGTGGGTGAAGCGTTTCCCTTTGGCTCAGGTCATGATCCCAGGGTCCTGGGATCAAGCCCTGCATCGCTCCCTGCTGAGCAGGGAGTCTGCTTCTCCCTGTCCTCCCTACTCCTCCACTCCTGCTCTCTGTTGCTATCTCTGTCTCTCTCTCTCTCAAATAAATAAATTTTTAAAAACCATGTATGTGTGCAGAGGTGGTGTGGATGTGAGCGTGCATGGAGGAGAAAAGCTGCTACTCTCAGTAAGCCAAACGCTCAGGTTAAACAACTGACGAGTGTTACTGTGGGCGTTGTTTTTTTGTTTTTTGGGGTTTTTTTCTGTCATATTGCTACTTCTATTGTGGAAGACAAAAGCATTTCCATTTCAACAGTTTGTCAGCTTTATTAATGTTGGGCAAAATCAGTATGTTATGAAAATGAAACAGATCTATAGTTTTGGGGCAAAATTGTAAAATTAAACATATAGGTAACCTATTTATATACTGCTATAAAGTATTTTTTGAAGAGAGATATGCAAAGAAGCTATTACCTACATGAAATGTATATTTAAAGATTTTTTTCACCCTGGGAGACAGGAATATAAAAAAAAGTGGATATATTTAACCATAACATGCTGTGATTCATCGAACAGCACAAACTTTCATTTCATGGAGTTTATCTGTTGACATTGATTTAAACTATCATTTGTTTTATCATGTGGGAACATAAGTTATGTGGTCAAAAATACAAGGATTTTGAACTAATGTTGATTCAAGTTGTGCTGTCTTATCGTATTGTCTTTTCAAGGTGCTGCCAGTTGAAAAGGGAAGCATTGTGTTTACAAATCTGTTTTGAAATGTTTGCCAAAATTTTGGTAGTATCTTTAATAAAGATGTTTGTCTCCAGCATCCAATAAATAAATAAATACATACATACATACATAAAAACTTAAAAAAATTTAAAAACCATGTTGGATTTCTCAGTGATGTTTCATTTGAGAATGGTAAACGGAATGCCAACACGTGTGGGAACAAAACACAGGTTTGCTTAACTCGGAATAAGAGATGTCGGTTTTTCAAGTACTTTTTACAAGACTCTTTGACAGCCTGCGGACTAATAATGCCACCTGGTGGACAAATGAAATAAGTGCAAAGAAGGTTTCTAGGTAGGCGTGTGTGTGTGTGTGAGAATTAGGGAAATAGTAAAGGGGTTTTATTTTTTTTTATTTAAAGATTTTATTTATTTGTTTGACAGAGAGAGACACAGCGAGAGAGGGAACACAAGCAGGGGGAGTGGGAGAGGGAGAAGCAGGCTTCCCGCGGAGCAGGGAGCCCAATGCGGGGCTCGATCCCAGGACCCTGGAACCAGGACCTGAGCCGAAGGCAGACGCTTAACGACTGAGCCACCGAGGCACCCTAGTAAAGGGATTTTAGTAAATGTTCTTGTGTGAAGTCACAGTAAAGCATATTCAACTGAAGCTGTAAAAAGTCCAGTTCCTGTGACCTGTGATTTGCAGCTTCTTCCCACATACATTTAACAAGGTTTACTAGTAATTAATACCAGATCCCTCATCTGTCATTTATGCAGAGGCAACTTAAGCAAATTGCTTAATTTCTCTGAGTCTCAGATAATTTACAGCCATAATATCAGTTAATTCTCACAAGAGAACACTGCATGGAGGATATTAATATTCTCATTTTTTTAAATGAGAAATCAAATTCTGTGGCTTGAAACAAATTAGGCCTTCTACAGCAGGTAATCCTCCCAGCTGATCAACGCTTTGAATATTATTTCATTTATTAGAACTTTGATTAAATGGCACACAAAACCCCACAGCCTTCTGTTTCTTTAGACGTTTTTATAAATAGAGAATGATTTCTGTTTGATTTGATGTAGATAAAACTTGTGCAAAGACATCAAGCACAGATGTGACCTCCATTGGACAGAGATTAGAATATGAAGCGGGTATGGTGGTCTCTAGAGAGAAGATGGCATTCTGTTAAAAAGAAAAAGAAGGGAGATTGGGAAATTGCTATTTGCTCTGGCTTGCCTGAACTGTTGAGACCCTTGGAGGAACTGGAACCTGCACTGTGGACTCTCCCCTCTTCATCCCTCGGAGTGTGGATCTCACTGTGTGAAGAGCAAATGCTCTGCCCAGCCGCACTGCCATGCACCATCCTTCCAACCCCACGTGAAGACTCAGCAATGGGCGAGGGCTGGCCCCCGCTCTGCCTTAGCATTTTTCTTTATTTTTTTTAAATCAGGTTTTTTGAAGTATAATTCACACAAAGCAAACTTACTTTTTTATGTAGATATTTCTATCAGTTGTGGTTTTTTTGTTAAAGATTTTATTTATTTGAGAAAGAGAGAGAGAATGAGTGGGGAGAGGCAGAGGGGGAGGGAGAGGGAGAGAGAATCTTAAGCAGACTCTGGGCTGAGCGGGGCTCGATCTCCCCACCCAGAGATCATGACCTGAGCGTAAACCAAGAGTCCTCACACTGAACCAACTGAGCCACCCAGGCGCCCCTATTTCTATCAGTTTTAACAAATATATGCAACCACATAGCCACCATCACAATTGAGAAGTGGGGTATTTCCATTACCTCAGATAATCCTTGTCCCGCTGATAGCCCCTCTGCACAAGCCCCAACCATGGCAACTCCGGCTATACATTTTGTTCTTATCATTTCATCTTTTCTAAAATGTCATACAAATAGAATCAGCATGTAGCCTTTTATGTCTGGCTTCTTTCACTTACAGTAATGCTTAAGAGGCTCACTCAGATTGCCATGTGTATCAGGGGTTTTTATGTTTATTGTTGAATAGTATTCCATTGTATGGGTGCATCACCATTTATTTATCCAGTCATCACTTGGTGAGTTGCTCATTGGGACTATTAGGAATAGAGCTGCTATAAACATTTGTAAAGATGCTTTCTGTGGACATACATTTTTATTTGATTTGGGTAGAAATCTAGAGGTGGAATTGCTTTGTCATATTTAATGTATAAAAATATAAAAGTCTGGGGCGCCAGGGTGGCTCAGTCGGTTAAGCGTCTGACTTGGGCTAGGGTCATGGTCTCAGAGTCCTGGGATGGAGCCCTGCATCAGGGTCCCCCGCTCAGCAGAGAGTCTGCTTCTCTCTCACCCTCTGCCCCTCCCCCGCTCATGTTCTTTCTCTCTCGCTCAATTAAATGAATAAAATCTTTAAAATATATTTATAAATCCGCCAAGCTGCTTGTCACAGTGATCATTCAACTTTGCATGCTCACTAGCAATTTTGAGAGTTCCTGTTCCTTGACATTTTCATCTGCACTTGGCATTATTGTCAATTTCTGTGTGTGTGTTTTTCTAATTTGTAGTGATTTTCTGCTATGGTTTGATTTGCATTTTCCTAATGATTAAAGATGGTGATAAGCTCTTCATGTGTATTTTTGCCTCTATCTTGTCATGGAGGGTTCCTCTGATGTCAATTAGATCAAATTGGTTATCTTTTTCCTAGGTTTTCTTTACCCTTATTGATCATCTGTCTACTTGTGGTATAAATCGCTGAGAGAAAATTAAAAGTCTTAAACTCTAATTGTATATGGGCTTAATTCTTCTTTAAATTTTATCATTTTCTATTGTATTTTGAAGCTCCAAATATACATAGAGGAAGGTGATGTTTTCTCGGTGAATTGACACCTTTTATCATTTCTTTACTCCTTCCCCCTCACTTAAAAACTTTCAACCTGTACCTTTATATTTAACAGGCACACATCTTCAAGTCAGTATCAAAGCTCTGTCTTTCAGCTGAGGCATTGAGAATGCTGACATTTAATGTAATTATTTATGTGGTTGGCTTTAAAACTGCCATCTGGCTAGTCATTTTTCTATTTTCTCCTGCTGCTTTCTTTTGTTTTAAAAATTCCACACTGAATATGTAGATCAAATTGGAGAGAACTGACATCTTAACAATATTGAATCTTTCTATCCATGAAAATGGAATACCTCTCCACTTATTTAGATCTTTGGTTTCTTTCATCAGTTATGTAGTTTTCCTCATTTACATCTTACATATTTTGTTAAATTCATACCTATGTATTTCTCTTTTTTGGTGGTAATATAAATAGTACTGTGTTTTTATTTCCAAATCCCAAGAATTCTTTGCTGGTATATAGGAAAGCAGTTGACTTTAGTATCATAAGATTGTGTCCTGCAATCTTACTATAATCACTAATTAGTTGCATAACTTTTTTTTAAATCTTTATTTCAAAATAGTGTTTTTATTATATAAAGGTATAAAAATCCAGCAAAACCAGAAATACTGGATATATTTTCCTGGGCTTTCACATTTGTTGATTTTTATTCGCAATCTCTTTTTCAGTACAATTTACATCAACCCCATTTGCAGTTTGATTATACAAGTGCTAAGTGGCAGAAAGGTCTAGAATAAATACATCAAAAAAGAGGCCAGGGTGCCTGGGTGGCTCAGTCGTTAAGCGTCTGCCTTCAGCTCAGGTCATGATCCCAGGGTCCTGGGATCAAGCCCCACATCAGGCTCCCTGCTCAGCGTGAAGCCTGCCTCTCCCTCTCCCACTCCCCCTGCTTGTGTTCCCTCTCTCGCTGTTTCTCTCTGTGAAATAAATAAATAAAATCTTTAAAAAAAAAAAAAAAAAAAAGAGGCCAAGCCGTGAAACTAAGTTGCTTGCAACAGGTCTATGAGGGTGGGGGAAAGTGCCTAGGAAATAAAACAGAGTAAGACAAAGCAACTGGAAGGTTTTAGCTAAAGTTCTTTCAATCATCTTTGTCTTTTGCTCCATGTTTAAGGATGCGCGTGAACTCAATATAATTGAAATTTCCCTTTTTGTCAATAGGCGCTTCTCTGTACAGCTCATCCATTTCCTCATCTGTAAACCGATCTCCCATGGTTGTCAGCAGCTCTCTGAGATAATCTTCCTGGATGGTGCCAGTTGCTTCTTCATCAAAGCAAGCAAAAGCGTTTCTGATGACATCTTCTGGATCTGTGCCATTTAACTTCTCACCAAACATTGTGAGGAACACAGTGAAATTTATGGGCCCTGGAGCCTCATTCATCATGGCCTCAAGGTATGCATTGGTTGGATTCTTCCCTAGAGAAGCAAGCATATCATGCAAATCCTCCTTGTCAATGAAACCATCTCTGTTCTGATCAATCATGTTGAAGGCCTCTTTGAACTCCTGACTGAGACTGGTCAAACATGGTGAATACATTGGATGTTGCATGCTGGGGGTGCTTCTTGGTGGTCTTGGTCTTTGCCTTTTTGCTCAACATGGTGGCTATTTAATTCGCCGCCAGACACCAGAATCTGGGCTGCCCTGCGTGAGACGATGAGCAATGGCAGCGATGGCTGGGCTTTCTAGTTGCGTGACTTTTTTTTGTCAATTCTTCAAAATTTTCTACATAGATAGTCATGTCATCTGCAAACAAAGACAGTTGTATTTCTTCCTTCCCAATCATTATACATTTTATTTCCTTTTCTATCTTATTGCACTAGCTAGGATTTGTAGTTTGCTAGTGAATAGGAGTGATGAGGGGAAGCATCTTGGCCTTGTTCCCCATCTTAGGAAGAAAGCATCTTGTTTCTCACAATTAAGTATATAATGCTAACTGTCTATTTTTAAGTAAATTTTATTTTTTTAAGCAGTTTTAGGTTCACATAGAAAAACTGAGTAGAAAGTATAGAGAGTTCCCATGTATCTGGTGCTTCCACATATGCACATCCTCCCCCACTATCAACATCCCCCACCAGAATGGTACATTTGTTACAATCAATGAACCTGCATTGATATATCAATATCACCAAAGTCTATAGTTTACATCATGGTTCACTCTTGATGTACATTCTATGACTTTGCACAAATATATAATGGCATGTATCCATCATTATGGTATCATACTTCACTGCCCTTAAGATTCTCAGTGTTCTACCTATTCTTCACTCCTCCCCATCCCAACCCCTGGCAACCACTGATCTTTTTTACTATCTTCATAGTTTTGCTTTTTCCAGAATGTCATGTAGTTGGAATCATACAATATGTGGCCTCTCAGATTGATTTCTTTCACTCATTAATATGCATTTAAGTTTCCTTCCTATCTTTTCATGGATTGATAGTTCATTTCCTTTTAGCACTGAATAATATTTCATTGTTAGGATGTACCACAGTTTATCCATTCACCTACTGAACACCTTGATTGCTTCCAAACTTTGGCAATTATAAATAAATCTGCTATAAATACCTGTGTGCAGGATTTGGAGTGGATATAAGTCTTCAACTCATTTGAGTAAGTATCAATGAGTATGATTGCTTGATCATATGAAAAGAGTGTGTTTACTCTTGTAAGAAACTGTCAAACTGTCTTCCACAGTAGCTGGACCGTTTGCATTCCCACTAGCTGTGAATGAGAACTCCTGTTGGTCCACATCTTCACTATCATTTGGTGTTGCCAGTTTTTTTATTTTTATTTCTGGATTTTGTCCATTTTAATAGATGTGTATCTCATTGTTGTTTTAATTTGCATTTCCCTAATGACATATAATGTCAAGCATCTTTTATATGCTTAAATGCCATTTGTGTATCTTTCTTCATGAGGTGTCTGTTCAGCTCTTTTGGTCATTTTTTAATTGGGTTGTTCATTTTCCTGTTGAGATTTAAGGGTTCTTTGTTTATCTTGGATAGCAGTTCTTTATCAAATATGTCTTGCTTTAAACATTTATTTCCTAGTCTGTGGCTTGCCTACTCGTTCTATTAAGCTATTCGTTTTTGTAGAAGTTCCTTATCAAGTTGAGAAATTTCCCTCTATTCATAGTTTGCTAAATGTTTCTAGGCTGAATAAATGTTGGCTTTTATCAAATGTTCTTTCCAAATCTATTGATATGGTCATATGATTTTTCTTCTTTAGTCTGCTGATGTGATGGATTACATTAATTGGTTTTCAGATGTTGAATCAGCCAAATGATCTAGAGCTTCAAAAATAAATATATTTTGTGCTTTTGTAGATTAAAGAGCAAATTTAATCAGTAAGATGGGAAGATTAAATTTTAAAAAATAAGCATTCCTTAGTTACATAAAGTACATTGTGGATATTTAGATTATATGTGGTCAGAGAGTAAATCCAAGGTTAAAAGAATTTTAAGATGAAACACCATAAATACATAAAATTAAATATTGCTGATTTTAACTTGACACTCCCATTTTGCCAATTACTTAAACTTGAAAGTTAAATTATAAGTAATTTAATTAACAGAAAATTGCCTGCCTTTAAAAAAAAGATTGCTTTTACTCAAACATTTTATGTTTAAAGTGTTTTCTTTTTGTATTTTTTACATGTAGAAATATACTCTATATTTTCAACATGCCAATACATACTTTTTCCAACTAGATAATAAATTAACATAAATTAGATAATAAATTTAATATAAATTATCTTTTTCCTTAAAACAAAGTATTCTATTTGTAATTAGGAATCAACCCCAAGAAAAAATTTTTTTAAAGATTTTATTTATTTATTTGAGAGAGTAAGAGAGAGCAACCGGGGGAGGGGCAGAGGAAGAGGGAGAAGCAGACTCCCTGCTGAGCAGGGAGCCAGACTACGACTACTCCACTACCTGACTACTACTCTGGGCTCAATCCCAGGACCCTGGGATCATGACCTGAGCTGAAGGCAGGCACTTCACTGACTGAGCCACCCAGGCATCCCAACCCCAGGAAAATTTTTATTGGAATTATAATAATCTGTTTCAAAATGTCTATAAACTTCCAAGATGTTTATGTGAACACATACTACTCCATAAAATGCTTCTTAATGTGAGTATGATATCTAATAACTATAACTACAATATGTACGTAGAGAAGAATGGACAAACACTGAGTTTTAAAATGTAGTCAAAAGTACAGTACATTTAATGAGAGTTATGAAAGTTGCGTATTTAGATAGACAAGAATTGGATAAATATTTTTCAATCAATCCAAATGTTTACTCTATACTGCATGTTTTCCCATGCCCCCCCAAATTTCTAGTTGTATTTATTCAGAAATATTTTCTTTTTATAAAAATTTGTTTTTATTAACATATAATGTATTATTTGTTTCAGGGGTACAGATCTGTGATTCATCAGTCTTACACAATTCACAGCGCTCACCATAGCACATACCCTCCCCAATATCTATCACCCAGCCACCCCATCCCTCCCACCCCCTCCACTCCAGCAACCCTCAGTTTGTTTCCTGAGATTAAGAGTCTCTTACGGTTTGTCTCCCTCTCTTGTTTCGTCTTGTTTCATTTCAGAAATATTTTCTTAAATTCCTACAAAATACAATGCCCTTGTCACATTTCACTTCTAAGTGGACTGCTTTCTCAGATAGCTGTTGGGTGTGACTCCTAGAGCCGCAATCACAGAAGTGCCTCAATTTTGGGGGCACTTGGGTGACTCAGTCGGTTAAGCCTCTGACTCTTGGTTTCAGCTCAGGTCATGATCTAATGGGTCGTGGGATCCAGCCCTGAGTCAGGCTTTGCACTCAGTGGGGAGTCTGCTTGGGATTCTCTTCCTCTGCCCTTCCTCCCACTTGCACACTATCTCTCTCTTTAAAATAAAGAAATCTTTAAAAAAGAAAAAAAAGAATGGCCTTAGTTTTTGAAATTCCTTTGTTCATTTAATTTCATACCTACTTTGTACTTTTGTACTTTTTCCTTTTTCTGTAATCATCAAATACCATTTCACCTTCAAAATCACTAATTCAAGAAACAGCACTCTAACATAAACTTCTTCCCATCTGTCCAGTCCATGAATACCTCTGCTTCATCCCATATCGTTTAGACCACTCCTCTGTACACCTCACAGCCTAGTCATCTGAAATTTAATGCCCCGATCTAAGAAACTCTTGACAATAGCCTTCCTTGCCCTTCTGTCTTCTTTTGTATTCATGGCACAACTTAAACCAAGGGTGAGAACAACTACCCATTTTAATTTGAATGGAACTAAGAAGTTGCTGATAAGTAATCCCGTATGTCAGCAGAATTTGTTAGCTCTCCATCTCTGGGCTTTTCAATTCTGTGCTTCTCTGTAGGGACACCAGTTTGCCTGGTCTTCAGTTACCTTTGTCTCTTCCTCACTTCCATCATGATGCTATTTCCATTTTTTAAAAAAATAATTCACTGTATCTCACTTTTTTCTTTCAAACCAGAAATTCAGTTTTGAGCTGTATGTTATGAGCAGTGACCACCATGTTACTTAATCCAATGCCTATTCCTCAGCCCATGTCTTATATGATCTCTTCGGAGCTCTGAACACTTGGACGGCTCCCTTATTCTAGATACACTCTTCTCTCTTAACAACAATGGCACCACACTCTTCTGCTCTCCTCTCTACCTTCCAAACTATTTGTCATTTTCTGCTGCTTCAGACTTGACCTGGTCTTTGATATTAGAGGTCACCAAGAATTAGTTCAAGACTCTTCTCCCCACTCATTTTTATTTTGAAATTTTTCAAACCTACAGTCAAGAAGAAAGTATAGTATTATGAACACAGGACACTCTTACCTAGAATGACCAATTGTTATTATTTTGCCATATTTCCTTTATCTATCTATCTATCTACACACACACATTTTTTCTGGAAAAGTCATTATGACATTTACTCCTAAATATTTCAGCATGCACATCTCTTAATGATAAAACATTTTCTTACATAACTACAATACTGTTACCACACCTAATAAAATTGATGTTAGTTCAGTGATATTATGTAATCACGAGGCCATATTTAAAATGCCCTAATTGCCCCCAGAATGTCTTTTTTAGTTGGTTTCTTTTATTTCTTTAGAGATCCAATTAAGATCTGCACAATGCATTTAGTTATTACGTTTCTAAATCTAGGACAGAGCGTTTACAGCACATTTATTTATTTACTTAGTCTTTCATACCATTGAAACATGGTATATTCCTGCATTATCCTGAGTCCTCCTGATCTAATAGAATTTTACCTAGATACCTTAGCTGGGAAATTCTACTTGGCCCTAACTTAATGCCAGTCACTGAGAATGACCACTCTTATTTTTCTCAGGGAAATGACAGGAATCTTTTTTCTTGCTCATGTCAAACAGCCTATTTTGAAAATGTACGCATCAGAGTGCTTGGAAATTTGCTCTGGGTCTTGTTCTCAATGTCTCAGTCACTTGCTGTCACAGTTGCTCCATCCCATAGACCTTATAAAATCCTTTGCCAGCATAATTGCCTCAAAGCAATGCATCTGGTGTTTTCCTCCTGTGCAGAAGTAGTAAAGAGAAGTCTCCCATTCCTTCTGATCGCCTTTCTTATTTTAACAACATTGACGTTTTAAAAGAGTCTAGGCCAGTTATTTTATAGAATATTTGACATTCTGTTATTAAGTGGTATTTTCCTGGGAGTCTGCCAACCCCACAAAGTCGGATGTCCCTTCAGCCGAATCTCTTACTGAAGGGAAGTTTATCAGTCTCACGTCCACTCCTGAGAGGATGTATGGTGTAAACATATTGGCTACGAAATACTGCTTGCTGTATTGCTGCTCTTTTATAAAGTACTGTGATTATTTTCTCTTCAAGTCCCAGACTCCACCAGCCAAGGCTTTTGTTTGTACCAGATTTTTACTGAAAGTATGTTGGGTCAGAGTGAATAATTGCATCACAGATTAGCAAAATTTTAGATTGCATGTAAAATATCACTAGTTAGTGATATTTTGGTGACTCTCCACCCTAAGGAACTTCTGGGTGGATGTGCACTTAAGTTCCCAGTGTCCCCCCATCCCCTTGGACCCTTCTCTTTCTCTCTTTCCTCTTCGGTCCTTCTCCTCTCTCTCATCTTCTAGAGGCATCAACATAACACAACTCCAAATCCTCTTTTGCTTTATTTCAGAGGAAAACTTATTCTTTATTTAAACCTCTCTTATCTAAGTTAAATATCATGGGGCCCTACATTCAGTAGTCAAACAAGGCTATTAAGTTGTTTTCTTTTTTTAAAAAAAGATGTATTTATTTTAGGGAGAGAGAGAGAGAGAAAACACACAAGTGGGAGGGACAGAGGGAGAGAGAGAGAGAATCCCAAGCAGACTCTGCACTGAGCATGGAACCCGATGCAGGGCTCAATCTCACGACCCTGGGATCATGACCTGAGCCAAAACCAAGAGTCGGACACTTAACCGACTGAGCCACCCCGGTGCCCCTATTAAGTTGTTTTCTAAAACAAAGAAGGAATTCTCTTTTCCACTGTCCATCTAGGTTAATGGTTCAAATTGAGTTAGCCTTTACTGTATTTTCCTCCTGGTGTACTCATGGGTTAAATATGGTGAAGAAGAAAACTGGACTCAGACACCAACAGCATCCAAAACCAGCTGCGCTCTGCCAAATCACGGACAACAACAAACACTGATGGGCTCCAGGGAGCAGGGCGTGTAGGTTCAGGGTCAGACCCCAGCCTGGAGGCTGTGCTGCTGGAGATCATCCCTGCCAGCTCTCAGATCCCTACAAGAAGTGTTCTCTATAGGACAGCTCTGAAGGACTCTTCAGCATTTTGCTACCATAAATGCATAGCCTCGTACTTAACTTGGGCTGCCCTTCCCAGCAAAAAAGTACTTTCCCAACTAAGGAAAGACATAATGAAGCTTTGGAGATGAGCTGTAAGTGGTGAAGCAACATCATGTCCAATGGAAAATGTGTCTCTTTGCTGCTATGTGATCAGCTTTTTCATTAATTAAATTGACATGAAGTAAAAGGAAAAAGAAGGGGAGGGGAAGAAGAGGAGGAGGAAGGAGAGGAGGAAGAGGAAGAAGGGAAAAGAAGGGAGAAGAAATAAAAATATTCTATTAAAAAACTTGCTCTCTACCCTGCCCAAAAGAGCAAAAGAATAGGAAAATAACAGTGAAAATTTCCTAAGCATCCGAAGCTGGCTCATCAGTTAAACATACTACAGTAGATGTTGTCAATGTCCAACTAAGCCCCCTTTCATATGCTTGCTTCAGCAAGCCCTGGCCTGACTCCTTGTTGCCTGCACCTGCGTCACTTTGCCTGTGGGCTTCATCCTGCTGTTGGAGCCTGACTTGTTGTACCTACAGCAAGCCAGAGTGCTGGGGAATTACCATGCTTCAGAGCAACCCCCAACCAATAATTGTTGACTCTCATAGCATCCCAGTGGGATTAAAATCCGTGCACTCACAGTCATGGCCAGCTTGGTGAGGCCAATTATTGGCTCACATCCCAGCAGGTGCTTCCCTTCACCTCCCATATAAACTCAGTACATTCTCAGGATCTGTTTCTGGATCTATATAAATTATATGCTGTATCGTACTGCCTGAATGGCTTTAAAAATATTCATGCTTGTATAGTTCAAACCTGGGTCTTCTCAGATCTTTAGATCATTCTTCAAAACTGTCAAAATATAAATTAAATATCCTTATTATAGTACCCTTAGGCACTCTAAAGAAATCCTCCTCTGTAAATAATTGATACACTTTTTATTTTCATTTTTTTGGAAAAGCAACATAAACTAAATTAATGTTTTTGTTATTATAATATTAAAATATAATAAAATGTGTCATACTTTATACTTTTCCAAGGATAAACAGGTATAATCCAATTTATGTCTTATGCTATAATTTATTATGAAAGAACATAAGGAATTACAGTATTAGGCACTGTAATTTAAAAAAGGTAAATAGGGTATAAAATAGCATAATATAACGTAGGAAACCAGTGGGAAAGAATAGAGAATTCATTATTTAACTATATTAAAGTACATATTAAATTTCTCATTTTACATTTAAAATCAGTAATTATAGCACTCTATTATTAATGAGTGTCCTTGGGTTTAGGAGAAGAAATGTTCATACCACATTGAGATAACTCTGATAAACTGTTAATCAAATGACTCATCCTGATCTTAGTCTAGAAAAGAGGTTGGCAAACTACGACCCCTGGACCAAATCCAGCTTACTACCTGTTTTTGTAAATAAAGATTTATTGGAACATAACTATGCCCATTTGTTTACATATTGTCTATGACTATTTTCACATTACAACAAAGTGGAATATTTGTGACAGAGACCACATGGTCTTCAAAGCCTGAAATATTTACCATGGAGCCCTTTACAAAAAAAAAAGGTTACTGACCTTTGATTTAGAACACTAGAGCATAAGATATTTCTAAACCACCAAAAAATTAAAAATCTCATGCATAAATTACTTGATGATATATCCTGTGACATTATTTTTAATTTTTATTTAGAAATAGTTTTAGACTTACAGAAAGCTTCCAAAAATGGGACAGAGTTCTCCTATTTCCCAAAGCTCCCCCAATGTTACTGTCTTACATAGACATAGTATAATTATCAAAACCATGAAATTGACATTGGTACAAAACTGTTAACTAACCTACAGACCTTAATAGAATTTTTCCACTTTTTCAGTAATGTCCAGGATCCCTCATTGCATTTAGGTGTCACGATTCCTTGGTTTCCTTCAATATCTGGCAGATGTTCGGTCCTTCATCATTTTTCATTTCCTGGGCACATATGAAGAATGTGTGATGTGCCTTTTCAGTGCATCAATATTATTGGTATATCTGATGACAGGCTGATGTTCTCTCTGATCACATGATTAAGTGGTATCTGCCAGGTTTCTTCACATTTTTTTGGTAACTAATAAATACATGGGGAAAATACTTCAAAACTATGAAAATATAATGTTTTTCATCATACTTTTTGTCCACTCATTTCCGCACCCTTTGACGTTATCCGCAAGGTGTTTGTGTACTGAGGACTATTTTCTTCATTTTGTTCTAATGTAAATAAAGTCTTTTCTTTCCCCCTTTAATTTCTGTTCAGTTATCCATTTATATCAGAAGAAGTTCATGCAGATCCCTTTTATCCTATAGGCTAAAATGTAATACTATCATTATTTATTTTGTTATTCAAATTCCCTCAGCTTTGGCCACTGGGAGGCGCTTCAAGTGAGTTACTGTGTTCATGTGCCCTTTCTACAGAATCTCTGCTTCCTTTTATTGGAGAATGATATTTAAATATCGAGATCTGGGTACGAAGTGTATCCAGTGCTACTGGGTTATCATTTTTCTAGACCTCAGCAGACAGAGCTAGGAATACACATATGTATCCTGCTGTTTCCCCACTGTCTGCTTGGTTTTTTAACCTATTGTCTGAAGAGCAGGAGCCCCGAGGGGAAAACCTCCAAGTGTCTGGGGCACTTCTTTGTGCCTCCCTTTTCTCTGGAAGCTTGACTCCTCTGATAGGGACACAAGCCAGGACAATCCTGAACTCCAGCTTTTGCCTGTTAGCACAGTGTGATTGCTCAAAACTCTGATGACTTCTTAGCCGCCCCCACCTATTCCAAGAATCATCAAATGCCGCTCAGACAGAAGTGGATTCCTAATTTTATTCTCACCTCAGTGAGATTCCTGATGCCTCAGCAGCTCTCAAAGAGATGTTTTGTTGTATTTTACCCATGGTTTTTAATTGTTTTTGACAGGTGCACAGGAGTATAAGTCTGGTATACACTACCACATAGTAGCTTAAACTGCTGGTGTTTTTTCTTTAACTTTTTAAAAATAGAGGTAAACAGTCATACAAAAAAGTGCATACAGTGTAAGTTGTAGTTCAAGGAATTACTACAAATGGAACACAAGCTTCTATCCATCCTCCATATCAAGAAACAGATCTTGTGACATTTTAACATTTTGTTATTGGATACTTTTAAATGAAATACCTAAGAAACTTACATCATTTGTGTAAGAAAAGCAAAAATAAAAGATTAAAAAAACAAGTCATAGGGGCGCCTGGGTGGCTCAGTCAATTAAGCGTCTGGTTTCGGCTCAGGTCCTGATCCCAGGGTCCTGGGATCGAGCCCCGCATCGGGCTCCCTGCTCGGCGGGAAGCCTGCTTCTCCCTCCCCCACTCCCCCTGCTTGTGTTCCCTCTCTCGCTGTGTCTCTCTCTGTCAAATAAATAAGTAAAATCTTTAAAAAAAAAAAAAAAGTTTACTTGAGCAAAATGCCATTACCACTGGGCACAGTGCCAAACCGGAAGTGGCTGGGAGTGCTCCACCCACAGAGCCCGGCCTCGCCGCCCCTGCGCAACGAAAGGAAACCATAGGTGGAGTCATTACCTGTAGCCCATGGAGGTGTTGGACGCAACCCTGACTTGGAGACTGAAATACTAGACCTCCCAGTACAAAATTCATGCTTCTGCCGGCCCTTCCATGAAAACATACTGATTTGACTCTTCTTTTAAGGTCATCCCAGAAAACAAGACCGGCGTGTATTGTCAGGCCTGACTGGGTACCTGGTACTGAGCTCGCCCTGCGGTCATACTGAACTATGAACGGGACGGCACCATCTGGGGCAGCAAGCAGTTCCCCGCACGGAACAAAGGCAGAGCCAGACCCGAGCCTCCGGAGAAGAGAAGCGGGAAGCACAGGGGTCACCCTTCCTGTGCGGAGCACGCGGCCGCCGCCGTGGCCCCCGCGGGGGCGCAGGGTCTCGGTGAGCTGAGCGGGAGCCCTGAAGTTCTGGAGCGGCTGCGAGTCGTCATCGGGCAGGGTCTGGGGGAGGAGGCTGCCCTGCAGAGAGGTCTGGAAGGCCGCGTGTGGATTCCCCCGGGCTCTGCGCCCTGGGACTGACCGGGCCGGGAGCTCCGGGCGGTGGAAGGGCCTTGCGGAGGCCCGCGGGCATGAGAAAGGCCAGAAGTTAAAAACTGAAATACATTCGCCGTGATAAGGAGTAAAACCAAGCCTGGCAAGATCAAACAGACGCCACTCCAGTAACCTCCGTGCCCGTCCAAACAAAACTCTTGGAATGAGGATGACCTGACCCACGCTCCTTACCCTCCGAGGCCTGGAAGAACCCAAATTCTTTAGTCTGAATGAAACCTCTGCATCAGGGCCGAGTTTGCCCTCTCGGTGAGGGCACGGAATCTCACCGAGCACCAGCCCCTGGCGGCGGGTGCAGGCCTCGTACCACGTACCCCGGGGGGCGAGGCATCCGGGGAGCGGCTTGCGCGCGGCCCCTGACTCCTGTGGGCTGTGGGTGCTCAAGGCAGAGGCGTCCTTCGAGGGCCGGAGACGCCGGCTGCCGGCGCGGGTGTGGCGACTGCACGTTGCAGGGATGTTAGGGTGTGGGTCGGGGCACAAACTGGAAAGGTAATCGGAAAGATTATGCCGAAGTCCCACTGCCTTTTTCCGAATGCGTTAGCGGGAAGGATGGTCAGGTGGCCCCTACCCTTTCCGTGGAGATCTTGTCTGCGGCGGCTCGGTGCCCGGTTTTCCAGGCCGTGCTAATTGTCAGCTTTTAGAACCGCCTGGAGAGTAAGCAAGCAAGCGGTCACTACTCTCGCTGAGAAGATCACTGACGGTAGTTTTGTTGCTGACCCCTCCTGGCTGTCCTGTCTGTGAGTAAGTCGGGCGAGCCATCTGGGGAGGTGAGGCGCGGGGAGGATGAGGGCAGGCGGGTCTGTGACTCGTCTTCCGTGTCTGGTAAGGAGCCGGTGGTCCGGGAGGTGGGAGGGGTCTGCAGGGAGCCCGTGTGCCCCGAGACACCTCACCAAGGCCTTCCGATTCAAAAATGGAGTCTGTCCAGGCTCAGTGTGCCTCCTGTTGGATGGAAGCCGGGATACGTGGACTGTTTTCCCAGAGGGATGTTTGAATTTATGGGCATTTACCATAAGGACGTGAGGTTGGACTGGAAAGGATAGGCAGGAAGAGCCAGTTAGCTCGTTACACTGGTGATGCCATCGTAATTGCCTCCTGGGGGATGCGCAGGAGGGGGAAGAGCTGTAGTCACCTCCCTGACAAACGCCGGCTGATGGATAAATGCAGCTAAACTGCAAAGCACATTGAAATTCCTGGGAATTACACGGGTTGGAGCGGCCACGGCCATTACCATTGGGCAGGGAAGGACACAGACTGTGTGACTGGCCTGAAACCACACAGCTATCCTGGTGGCTTTATACATGAGAAGCCTGATATTTAGACAGTGAACTTATAGGGGCATTTACAGGCTGAGGAGGGACCGTAAGTCAAGTTTTCTGACGGTCAGCTTAACGTGGTCAACCACACCAAAGTGAATTTTTGATTTATGAAATATTTCAGTTGTATAGATGATTTAACAAATATCCATTCACCCATCAGGGAGATAAACAAACTTAATATTTTGTTCATATTTGCTTAAGAATACTTAAATGTAACAGTCCGTATCTCGTTGAACAGCCGTTTGAACTCTTTCCCATCTCACTACTCACCCTCCCTCTCAAGAAGGAAATTATTGATCGTGAAATTGGTGCGTATCCCGCTTGCCCACATTTTTCCTTTTTCATTACATTATGTATGAATTCTCACTTTCAGTTCTAGTCACCTAGTGATTTATTGATCTACGTCGGTGCCAGTCCCCCAGTGCTCGAATTCCTCTGGTTTTGTACAAAGTTTTGTAGGGCCAGTTCTTCCTTGTACTTCAGACTGACTTCAATTATTCTTGGCTCTTTATTCCTATAAGAAATTTGAAGTCAGGCTGCGACGTTTTGAAAAGTACACAAAAAACACCTGTCGAGAAGCTGATCAAAATGGCTTTGAACTAAAAGATTAACAGAGCACTCTATTTTAAGATACAGAGTCTTCTCTTAGATGTACCTACACAGCTAAGTGTGACTTAATGGCATTTTGTTTAGGATATTCACGTCAGTGTTCACAAAGAAGTTTGGTATAAAATGTGATTTTATTATACTGCTGCCTTCTGGTTTTATTAAAATAATTAGAATACACGTGTGAAGTAGATTGAGGATCGCCCTCTTTTCTCGTTCTGTGATAAAGTAGTCTATATAAAGTCGGAATTCTCTGTTCCTTGAAGGTGTGTAAAACCCATCCATAAAACCACCAGGGCCTGATGTACCTCTATTCATAGTGCCGTGGAGTTATTAAATCAGTTCCTTAATGTTTTCACGTTCTTCTATTATTCTATTTCTTCTTGAGAAAATTATGGTAATATATCTTTCAAAATTGGTAGCATAGGTTTTTTCTTTGAATTTTCTTATGATTTATTTATTTTTTATTTTATTTATTTATTTATTTATTTTTAAAGATTTTATTTATTTATTTGAGAGAGAGAATGAGAGAGAGAGAACACATGAGAGGGGATAGGGTCAGAGGACGAAGCAGACCCCCCGCCGAGCAGGGAGCCCGATGCGGGACTCGATCCCGGGACTCCAGGATCATGACCTGAGCCGAAGGCAGTCGCTTAACCAACTGAGCCACCCAGGCGCCCTTATGATTTCTTTTAAATCTCTGTAGAATCTATATTTGAGGCCCTGTTTCATGCCCAGTGTTAACTTGTTCTTCTATGTTTTTATTGATCATTTGGCTAGAGGTTTGTTTTACTTATTTATGTCTGGAGGATACTTCATTTGACAAGAGAATTTCATTTTTTAAAATAAATATTAAACATGTCAGCAACATAGAAGTTGAGTAGTTTTGGAGGTCAAAATTGTCATATAAATATTTCTTCTATCAAAGTCTAATATTAGAGTTTCGGCCTTTCGATAGAGACAGATTCAGATTTCTCCAATTTAGACTCATTCTTTATGCTCCGAAAATAGAAGGACGTTTTTCTAACAAGCTCTTCTAACTGTATTTAGTTGAAATCAAAGAGTGGATTGAAGTAGTTTCTGGTCAACTCTTTCAACTGGTCAAAATGGCTCAGGGGAAAGAGACTAAAGGGACGGCTGTCCCATGGAAGACTGAACAGCTCTCAGGGACCCACAACTAAGCCAAAAGAGAGATAGAGACACCTATTGGTGGGGGGAGGGGGAGGTGCTGGGTACTGAGGCGAGAACTTGGAGAAATATATCAATTCTAAGCTACAAGTCTGGAGAAGATCTGTGGATGAAGCTATTCACATAGTGAACTGTTGGAATCGAATATATAAGAAGCCTACTAAATTTTTGAGAGCGAGATCCTAACAAAGGAAGAACCAACTTGGATTGTAGACAAAATATGACTACCTGGCAATTAAATTAGCCTTGAGTACTCCAGCATCTATAGACAGGAAGTGGGCTGAGAAAACCACTCATCTGCAAGGAGGTCAGATTCTGCAATTTGCAGTTCAGCTGTGGCAAGGCAGGGAATGGAAAAATAAAAGCCTCCAAACGGCAGAGCCGGGGACTCTTGAGAAGAGTGGGTTGGGGAGTCAGAACAATGAATCAAATGGGGGCCTAATCAAAGGATATATTCCCTGCCCTCATGGTAGAAGGTGCTCCTGACATTTCACAGTGAAATTTTAGAATTGCTATGTATTAATAACAGCTCAATGTCTCCTTGTCCTCTTTCGGAAAGGGAGAATTCCAGTGGTAATCCTGTCTATTCCATTATTGTGTATTGGGTTTGTTCAGGACGCATGACTGGTCTTTTGAGTTCATCGATCTTTGAATTAAGACATGCCACATCTGTTTCTTGGTTGCAGACTATGGCTTACCACTCCTTCGAGGAGAAATTACCACACTTTACCCAACAATCTTGAACTTTGATCTTGATCCTGCAATGAAACTGGGTTTTGTTGTGGTTATTGTTGTTGTTTGAGTTAACTTCCAGGAGACAGGCTGAGCTTATCTTGGTCAAAGAAATGGGATAGTGTCCAATTTGGTGATGAGAAGGTCAGATGTGTTAGTAATTAGTGCTATTGACCAAATTACTTCCATGTCTTTGCTTTCCAGATACACGTTAGTTTTGTATTTAGCTGCCCTTTTGGAGATGAGGCACAACCACATAACTTGTGGTCCACAAATATGATGGGAAGTGACATACAACTCCTCCTGGGAACGTTAAGAACCTATGCGTGATTTATCTCTTCTGCTACCACAGTGACCAGTGACATTGGAGACAGTGGGTGTTCTATCAGCCTAGAATAAGATGCTGGACACCAGGCACCCTGACAATCTGCAATGGACAAGCGGCGTGAACAAGAAATAAAGTTTTGTTGTCATCATCACTAAGGTTCTGAGGTTGTTTGCTACCTATCCCGATGAATATAATGGAGAATTTGGCAAGATATAAAGCTCTAAGAATTGAAGATATAAAACTCCAAGAATCAGCACTTTTCTGAGAGGAAAGTTCAGAAAAGGACACATTGAAATTCTTAATAACCACGTTAAAACATTACATATTCTTTAATGTACATCCAAAATTTGAGTTTATGGAAATGAAGTTACTTGCTTATTGACATATTTATGGAGACACTGCAAAGCCTCCCACTGTGGAAGATGAGATGAAAGAACAGCTCTTAGCCTACATGAAGGAAACTTCCAGATTAATGGTAAAGGCAAGTAGTCCCAAACTAGTAAGATAAAACTATTTACATTAAGATGTGAAGTATATTTTTATTCAAATCACTTAGAGACTCACATTAATCTACATGGGGCAGAATGAAAAACCCGTAACAGTTGTGTTCTTTTAAATTATACTGTTATTTTTCTAAGTGCAGTACAGCACCTGATTCAAAGGTAATCTAAGCCTCTGAAAACAGCGGTCCCGCCCACCCTGCCACAGATACCAGCGCCATCCAATGGATAAAATGAGTCCATGAGTTAACAAGCTGGGACTGGGGCTGTTTCTAAGAGGAGCAAGGAGTGGTTTTTAAATCATTTAAAAAATGTTTTCAGTTGTAGCCAGCACCAAGTGCTGAGGGAGTGATGCCCTATTTTCTGTTGTATCATCCCAGGAGACCCCACAGCATTCCTTCAGCTCTTCCCAGACCAGCAAGGTCATCCCCTTGTAGCTGAGCTGTAGTCTAGAAGGAGTCATTAGCTCCTCTTCTGTGGCTTGCTCTTCCTCCCGAGGGAGAGACAAAACAATCCTGAGGCAACCTTACCTGGTGAACGGAGTTACAGAGAGGACCGGGAGTATTCACTTTCTTATTCTTTTCCTGCACTTAAATAAATCAATCTCTTTTTATTCCTTATAAGTAACTGGCTTTAAGTCTTCTCAATTTAGTTGATACACATGAGGAGGTTATGGAGAAACAAAATAGGCTATCTGTATCCTTCTTACGGACCTAGAAGTCACTTACATGAGAACTTTAAGTATCCTTAAAATAAGTTTTGCTTTAATTCTATAGTTTTACGAAAGACATGTTTATTTTTGATTTAGAGAGAGAGATGATTGAAATAGATTCAGCTACTTGCATTCCAGAATGAATGATTGCTTCTCTCAGTATCATAAGACCTCTTTGACCAATCATATATTTTTCTATTTAGAACCTATATCCAAAATCATAGATCATAGTATCAACATATTAAATGCTTAGAGAAATTAGCTCTTTTGGTCAACTGGATACTTTAGGCTCAAAGTAAATATTTGAACTTTCATCAAATGTTGTAGTAGAGCAAAATACTGAATACGATACATGTGTAAATTCATTCTCTTAAGCAACTAGCCAATTTCTTGGTGGCTATTCCGGGGATAGAACCCAGTGAGGTCAGACTTTTCTATTTAACTTTATTGGCTTGTAAGCCAGTGTTTCAAATTTAACTGCATTTTAGAATCGCTAGGGTTGCTTTAAAACAACAACAACAACAATAACCAATATTCTGACCACAACCCCAGAAATTCTCATTTAATTTGTCTGGGGTAGATCCATGCATTTTTATTATTTTAAAAAGCTCCCCTGGAGAACCACTGGAATGGACCAATGTTGAGGGGTCATGACCCAGAGTAAAGGAACTACAAACAATACAAGGTTCAAACACCCAAAGCACTGAATTCCAGCCCAGTAATCTTTAATAGTGCACTGCAGAAACCTGCTTAAGGATTGGGAGAATGCCATAACAACCTTGGCAAGATAATGTGTGGCACATAATCAGATAAAGTCATTATATTTAAAAATTCTGACTTTGCTTCCCTATGATACACATACCCAAAACCTTGGAATTCAGGATATTACATGACTTGTTTAGGGCCATTTGCAGTTAATGAAAGAATTAACTCCTGATTTTATGCAGTTTTTATATATCTGTAGTTGATGTCATATATGCTCTATGCATTAAATTATTTCACGCTCCTCTATCATTTCTCTACTGTGAACAGGGGATGAGGAATGACACATGTTGTAGAAAAAATATAGAAAATAATTCCAAATTCCACTATCTTATAGTATTAACAAAATCCTGAAGCATTTCCTTTGTCCATCTGAGTGCATGACACTCATTGATATACTAGGCATCAGTGTATTCCCATTATTTTCTAGGACTAGAATAGGACATCATCCCTGACCCAGAAGACGTTGCTGTCCAGTGAGAGAGCCAGTTTGCCAAGCATATCATTTCAATGCAATATATTCAGTGTTAGCAGTCGGTAACTATATATTTATTGTGTTCTTCCCATTTATGTCATTAGCACTGGTTACAAAATGGGATTCAAGAGGTAGTCCCTGTCCTTGTAGAGCTAATCATCCCACTGAATATAAGAAGTATCTATTATTAAATGAGACATTATTGGGAAAAAATTTCCTATGAGTCATCAACACCTGCAGTGGGGAGATATCTGTAAAGACAGAGTTAGAAGTCATAACTCAGTAGCCTGTCTCCACAGGTCAGTTGAGCAAGGACTTTCTCTTCTGCTGCCAATGAACAAGCTTCAGGAAAACTATCAAACTAGTAAAAATTGTGCACCGGGCATAAGAGTAGCTTCTTCAGCGGAAGAGACTGCGGGAATCTATGTGGTCTGAAGAAACCATAGCCTGTGACGATCGGTGGATCAAGGGCAAATGATTCACCAGGCTTTGAGTTCATAAAAATTGATGGGATGGTTAGGAAGACAGCTTGCACCAAAAGAGAACCAGATTGAGCCTACGGAGCAGTACGTTGCACTATCATTTTTTATTAGTTACATCATCCTATGAAACACGTAATTTCTGGAGAACCACAGTCTGTGGCTCTTTTACCACAGCTCTGTTGTCATGGCAACAAATGTAAAAGACCCACTGAGGGTTCAGGGATCAGTCATTTGAAATTAAGGAGAGAAACTTGATATCAACTTCTCTGTTTTCCCTTCCCCAAGCAGAATCACTCAGAAGCCCACTATACAGGATCCTATTCAATTCCTATTTCTCCCAAATTCTTGTGACTCACTGTTATTTTCATACTTCAGATCTTCTGCCAAAGTAGAAATTTGTCATGTGGCTCGAGTTGTGAAATATAGGCTCTTTTAATTTTGCTTTTTGTGTTACACAGTTCTGTGGGATTTGACAAAGGCATGGAGTAATGTATCCATTGCTGTTGTCATGACCCAGAATAGTTCCATGGCCCCCAAATTCCCTCATGCTGCCCCTTTAGAGACAAGCCCTCCCCCAGCCTTCAGCGTATGGAGCCACTCATTTGATCTCTTGTCTCCATAATTCTGCCTTTTTCAAAATTCATATGTAACTTCTTTCACTCAGCAAAATGGATTTGAGCGTCATCTGTGTTACTAACAGAACCAAGAGTTCGTTTCTCCTTCTTGCTGTGAGTGTACAATGGAGTAGTAGGTACCACAGTCTGTCCATCTACTGGTTGAAGGGAATTTGGGTGGTTTCTAGGGTTTTGTTTTTTGTTTTTTTGTGAAATAAAGAAATAAAGCTGTTATAAATAAACATTTGCATGCAGGATTTCTAAAAATATAAGTTTTTATGCCTGTAAGATAAATACCTAGGAATGGAATTTGCTAGATCTTATGGTGAGTCTGTGTTTCACTTTATACAAAAAAGTCCGTGTTTTCCAGCATGCCTGCTCTATTTTGCATTCCCAGAACAATCTCTGAGAGTTACAGTCAGTCTACATCCTTGTCTTGCACAAGTAGGACAAGTAATGCAGAAAACAGAAAGATCCCGAACAGGTTTAAGGAAAGGGCCAAAAAACAAAAATTGTGGTATATCTTGTTATGTTGCAATTCTCCTAGGGAGTCCAGCATCCCTAACATAGTGTGGGGAAAGCAGCGGAAATTTTCCAAGTTCCATGGGGTCTGTGTGAGTGCTGAATGGTTACAAGAATACAGAACTGTGGAGTTACCAATAACTGAAGTTATGTCAGGGTGAGGGCATGAAACTTACTTGCCAATGCAAGACAGAGGAAGCCAAATGGAATGGAATGAGCAGTAGAGTACAGCATATCAATTATTTCCCCATAGCAGCATAATATAATATTTCTACCCCTAACTAAGACCACCTCCAGAACAAATTAAAGCAGAAGGAAATTTGTCCTAGCCTAAGCCCTGTCTCACAATACTCAACTAGGAAGTCTCTTATCTTTCATGGTCTTGGAGTTAGGAGGTGAAAGGTAAGCATAAAATGAAAAGAAAAATGATACAAAATTATTCTTCTCACATAAGAGAAAAACAAAACCACAGAAATGTTCTTCACGTTGGAAATCAAGGAAGAAGTACAGACCAAATTTAACAAAGCTATTAAACAACCGTATATAGCTAGCATTTTCACATTTTCGTCATCCTATTTCCTGGGGGCATTTAACTTTTCGATACAGTTATTGTAGCAAAAATCCAGAACTGTTGAATTATCATAATAAGTCATCTGTTCCAAGGAAATTTTAATTTATCACACAGCTACCGAATGTACTTGCTATAATTATACAAAAATCACTCCATAGGATTTGAGAGGGGCTGAGTAATGTTGATTTTCAAAATTATCCATAAGTCACTGAAATAGAGTGCACATGGTAAAGTTAATGTGTTGAGTGAAGTTGTTGCACTTTTAATTATGCTAATTATTTCCTGAGATATGTGATCAGGCAAAGGGAATTAACATAAACTATGAATTGTGTCATACCTCTAGCTCTTGACTAAGCCAAGGATAATTTGGATATGGCTTCACTTCTATTTCTATTTACCTTTAAATAATTTGACAAATGGGAATAAGGGAGCTGAGACTTGGAAATACTGTGTTTACTATCTGTGAAAGATTAACTGTGGCATGAAATATTCCCAAGGGACTGCAGTGGTAAAATGCTCCCAGACAGGACTGCAGGGTTGCCAAGAGAAAATCTGAAATCATGGGTCAGTTCCAAGTACAAGCTCCAAATACATGAGAGGTCTCTGCAGCCAAGATTATATGGTCTGCCTGGGAATACAAGACCAACCTCAGCAAATGCAACATTGATTATTTTGATCCAAGTGTGTTGCTTGCTGTCTCAAAAATCCCTGAGTCTCACATGAAAAGATGTTCAACATCACTCATCATCGGGGAAATACAAATCAAAACTATGATGAGCTACCACCTCACAACTGTCAGAATGGCTGCAATTAACAACACGACAAACAACAGGTGTTGGAGAGGATGCAGAGAAAGGGGAACCCTTGCACACTGTTGGTGGGAATGCAAACTGGTGCAGCCACTCTGGAAAACAGTATGGAGGTTCCTTGAAAAGTTAAAAATAAAACTACCCTATGATCCAGTAATTGCACTGCTAGATGTTTACCCAAAGGATACAAAAATAAAGGTTTGAAGGGGTACATACAGCCCAATGTTTATAGCAGCAATGTCCACAATAGCCAAACAATGGAAAGAACCCAAATGTCCATTGACTGATGAATGGATAAAGAAGATGTGGTATATTTAAGAAACAAAACAGATGAACATATTGGGAGGGGAAAGAGAAAGGAGGTAAAGGGAAGCAAACCGTAAGAGACTCTTATTAAGGAGGGCACCTGTTGTGATGAGCACTGGATGTTCTATGTAAGTGATGAATCACTGAATTCTACTCCTGAAACCAATATTGCATTGTATGTTAACTAACTAGAATTTAGATAGAAATTTTTGGAACAAGAAATAAAAAATTTTAAATTGGTGAATAAGAAAAAAAATAATCCCTAAGTCTCTCATAAATATCTCATATATCTCTTTATATTGGTAAACACTGGGAGTAGGATTCTCAAAAACAGCTTTTATTCTTGCTGTTATCTCGGACAGGTGGACTCTAAGCTCACGGCACATCCTAACTCACCTTGGATCAAGAATAACTCAGGGCTAGGGATGCCTGGGTGGCTCAGTCGGTTAAGAAGAACTCAGGGCTGAAATTCTGGTAAATTTCTTTCCCAGATAAGGATATACCTCTTCCTTCTAGATTAATGTTACATTTTCTGATAAAGTCTGGTCATTTTATCAGAAAGGTGGTGTTCTTGGCACCTAGGAAATAAAATGATAGAACCAGAGTAAAAGTGTTTCCGTTTCGGGGGTGTTGTCGAATTATCTGAAATACCTTTCACTCAAGTAGCAGATTCATGATCTTTACATCTTTCTTCTTTCAACAGTTGAGATCATACTTTTCTTGATCCTGCCATCTGCCAAATTCCTCCCGAGGCTTCCAGGCCCAGCTACAGACTGTTCCACATCGTGCCTTTCACACACGTTTTGCACATGGAAATGCAGCGTGGCAAACTAGAAAGAATCTGAGTTTTGAAACAGAACAGTGAGTTTGAAACCTACCTAAAAGACTAAACAAACAAATAAACAAGAACACTCGTAAAGCTGGTGTTTCTGGTATTAATATTAACATGTATTAGGGGCTTCTTACATTCCAGGCACATTTCAAGTATGTAACATATGCCAAGTAATCCATGTAATTCTCATACAACCTGTGAGGAAGTACTACCAGTGTTTAGTAGAGAGATGAGGAGAGTGAATACCGAAAAAGCAGGGAACTAGCCCGATTTGCCTTGCTCGTAAGGGACAGAGCTAGGATTTGATCCTGGGAAGCCTGGTTCCAGCATCCATGCTCTTAACCTCTTCGTTATACTCTTTATTTTCACAGTTTGTGACGGTGCCTTCTTTAGAAAACAATCAGCTAAAATAAAGTAAGTTATGCCAACGCGATTTTAAACTGGAAAACAGCTATCAAAGATTAGGTATTATCATTACCTATTATCACACTTACATCTGTTGTTTTTCATTTGCATAGAGTTGATACACAATGTTACGTTAGTGTCAGATGTACAGCTTAGTGATTCCATACGTTCCTGTTATGCTCTGCTCACCACCAGTGTAGCTACCATCTGTCCCCATATGTCCTATCTTGCTATTATAATATCATTGACTGTATTCCTTATGCTGTGCTTTTTGTTCCCATGACTTATTCATTCCCTAACGGGAAACCTGTATCTCTGACTTTCCTTCACGAATTTCGCCCAACCCTTAGCCCCATTCTCTCTGGCAACTACCAATTTATTCTCTGTATTTATAGATCTGATTCTGCTTTTTGTTTTATCCATTTAGTGCTTTGTTTTGTTTAGATTCCACATATTAGTGAAATCACATGGTATTTGCCTTTCTCAGTCTGACTTATTTCAATTAGCATAATACCCTCTAGGTCCATCCTTGTTGTTTCAAACGGCACAATCTCATCTTTTCTATGGCTACATAATATTCCACTGTGATTATACCCTACATCTTCCTTATCCATTCATCCATTGGTGGACCCTTAAGTTGCTTCCATATCTTAGCTATTGTAAATATGCTTCAGTAAATATAGAGGTGTATATATCTTTTGAAATTAATGTTTTCTGTTTCTTTGGGTAAATACCCAACAGTGGAATTATTGGATCATATGATATTTCTATTTTTACCTTTTTTAAGTAACCTCCGCAGTATAACAGTAAAGATACTGTTTTCCACAGTATCTTTACCAATTTACATCCCCACCAACAGTGTACAAGGTTCCTTTTCCTCCACATCCTTGCCAACACTTGTTGTTGCTTATTTTTTTTATTTTAGCTATTCTGACAGGTAAGGTGGTATCTCATTATGGTTTTGATTTGATTTCCCTGACAATGAATGATGTTGAGTATCTTGTCATGTGTCTGCTGGCCATCTGTATGTCTTCTTTGGAAAAATGTCTATTCAGGTCCTCTGCCCATTTTTTAATTGGATTGTTTGTTTTTTTGGTGTTGAGTTGTATAAGTTCTTTATATGTTTTGAATAGAAACTCCTTATCAGATATATCATTTGCAAATATCTTCTCCCATTCAGTAGGTTGCCTTTTTGTTTTGTTGATGGTTTCCTTTGCTGTACAAAAACTACTTATTTTGATGTAGTCCGATAGGACTTTCGTAACGCAGTTTACCAGTGATTTGTAGGACCCAGTTTAATTATTTGTTTTTATCAAAGTAAAAATAGCAAAAATATTCATGGCCTTTCAAGGAATCGTAGCCTAAGGTTCTGCTAGAATTTATTGACCAAAGGTAATTTAATTATTTTATAATTAAAAACATAGTAAGGTTTGCAACTAGATGTACTAAAATTACTTTTTTTAAAGATTTTATTTATTTATTTGTCAGAAAGAGAGAGCACAAGCATGGGCGGTGGAAGGCAGAGGGAGAAGCAGGCTCCCTGCTGAGCAAGGAGCCGGATGCAGGACTTGATCCCAGGACCCTGGGATCATGACCTGAGCTAAAGGCAGATGCTTAACCGACTGAGCCACCCAAGCATCCCTCAAAATTACTTTCTCAAGAAAATTAAAAGTTATTTTTAGCAGGAGATGTCAGAATATTGCATGGAAGTTGGGAGAGGATAAGACTGTGAAATATCCTTTGAGGTGCAGAATTGAAGGCATATCCATGTTCTTTATAAATGGTTCATTAATTTGGGAGTATATGGATATGACTTAATGGGATATCTATTATTTCTATATATAGTTTAAATAACATCAGCATAGCTGCTATCATCATTGTATCAAGGAAGCTTCTTGCAAAATTGTTTTCTAGGGTGAGAGGACAGTCCATGTGGGAATGAAGATGAGAAAGATTTAATGTCCATCAACTACTGTATTTGTAAAAAAGGAAAACTATGAGGGGGACCTAGAGATAAGACCTCACATGAGACTGGGGGAATAAATTCCAATATTCTTATAAAATATTTGTTGAATTTGTACTCACATTTCATACTGGAGGGTTTGGCCCAAGAAAAAGACTCAGGAGGAGGTACCCTGGGTTGAACCTTGCAGAATAGGTACACTTTTGATGGAAAGAACCGGGTCTCATTACAATGAAAGTGAATGAGGAAGGTGCCAAGTAGAGCACAGACACTTGGGGGTTGGTATTCCTGAACCCTTGATGTGGGCTGGGGGTTAAGAGTCTGACAAACAGCCCACGAGGAAAAGCAAGGGACTGGTTGGTCAAAATGAACATTAAAAGCTGTGACCTGGATAGAGGACTGATGTCAAAGTCAGACATTTGAGGGGGGAGGGGTGGAAAAAACCCCAAAACCTTGACCCTTCAATCAAAGGGAGTAATAGGACCAACTGAGCTGAGACAAAAGCCAGACAGAAAACCGAAGAATGCAAGGATATAGAGTAATGTGATTCAGCAAAAGAGAGATTGTTTATAATTAATATAGGGCCTTAGTGGCTTTTCCCTGTTCCAGGCCCACACCTGTAGGGCTGCACTGGAAATATTTAAGACTTAACTACACCAGAGTCTTCAAATATTCCTTATCAGTCTCTTGGGTAAAAGATAAGCATTGAGATAATACAAGGGATCCAACTGTTAAATCAGACTCAAACAAACCAGAGATCTTATCCAGTACAAAGCCTTAGTAAGACTCTCGAGGATAGAGGTGATTATGAAGCAGAAAGTAGGAAGAGGTATGGAATTATCCAGTGGTTTCCCAGATTCTTTTGTGCTGGTTCAGGATGCTCTGTGACCTGCATTAACACATAGAGTCTCTAAGTAATGTATGATTACACAGAAGGGAGCTCATTCAATCATGAAACATCTCCACTTTATACGCCAATAGTTACATAGTTTAAGTGATATTTTCCACAGCGCTAAACCCTCTGAATTCATAAATTCCAGTTTACTTACTATATGCAAGCTAAATAGACCATGACATTGTGCAAACAAGGCTCTCCCTTTTGGATTTCTGTGCTACTAAAATCTAAGCTGTCTCTCAAGCTAGAAACTAAACAGCAGGCTCTTTCAACTTTTCTCTTCCAGATACATTTTGGTAATTTGACTTCCTAAATAGCTCTTAATTCCCTATTGGTTGGCACTACTAGGCCCTTATCCTTCCTTGGCTTATTGCAAGCCAATATTGGTAATATTCTTTTAAGAATTTCATGTTAAACTAAATCTCTTAGCAGCAAGAAAGGGGACTTTCTATAGAATTTCTGTAAGTTATGGAAGGCAAACTCACACATTATTTCATGCAATTCAAGGCTAATGCCAGACGCTTGTTTGAGAGAACATAGCCATGGGAAAAATGGTTAAGTGTTCTGTGGCTAAGATAATTTTGATTGACCAGTAAATAAAAAATAATCCAAGGTCAAGGAGGTAAGGGGTGACATAGGTTAATGAATATTATCCTTTAATTTAAATGTCACAAATTTTCAACCTTGTGTAAAAAAGGTATCCAAATAATTGAAAATGTTGCATACCTCAAAATAATAGAACAATTCTTATTAGGTTCATTGCTATTAACAGGGCACCATTGAAAAACGCAGATTGTAGATTTCTGGAAATGCTACAAAAAATATTTGCTTAATCCATAGAATCGATATTAGAAGAAAGCACTGTTCTAACCTGTTTCTATAACCCACATAATATGCACATTATATTGAAGTAGTATTATGATTTACTATATTCTTATTTCCAAGTGTTTTTTAAGAAATAACACGAGTACCCACAATTGTGAATATAGGGACAAAGAAACTTGAGGTGCACTTTTGAAAAGGAAATGTTTAATATCTCTTTGATAACCTTTATGTAATGATAGGTAATCATGCATAATGCATAGGGAAGAAACAGATTTATGTTTCTAAGCCTGACAAACCCGATCACATTTGGAACAAACCCTCCAGTCTAGAACATTAATTCTTATCAAGGGATACATTGCACTTAGATAATTAAACTGCCATTCCCTATATCTCACAAAGACACAGCCTATCAAAATCTGTAGCATAATCAATTTTATGTCTCCTCTGAGGAAAACTTTGGAACTGAAATGTCTTATTTATTTGGTAGAAAAACAATTGAAAAGAATCTCTATCCCAATTCATGTGTTTTTCTTTCTAAAATATAGAAGTTCTTACACATTTAACTTGAATGAATGCAACATAGCTTGGAAAACAGAAGGGTACAATGTCCTCTGCAGTAAAGAAACATGACAATATCAGATTGTAACCCTGAATGATTAATAAAGATAAAGCCAATGTTATGGGACTTTATTTTTACTTGGTATATATTTTTAAGTCTCTGGTTCTATTTGGCATACTAAAAAATGAAACATGCAACACTAACATTAATTATGCACCGAGTCTATACACAGTCAACGCTATAGGTCTCTTCCAGCTTCTTCTTTGTCTATTGGGGGAAAGTAAATTGTCAACAGGCTATAAAGAAGAAGTTACATATACTCTATGTTAAATTTTTTCCCTCTTTATATTTTTCTCTAGATTCAACCCTATGTTTCCCTCCACTTTTCCCAGTACGTGATATTAAGTTTTAAGTTTTCAGATTCCTTTGAAGTTACAGAATCATTTGATTTTTTTCTATATCGAGAAAATATCTTTTTATTTTTCCAGCTTGATTATGATATAAATGACAAAATTGTAAGATATTAAAAGTGTACATCATGATGGTTTGATACATGCATACATTGTAAAAGAAAAAACTGACACAGTTTAAAAAAAAATTTAACATAACTATTTTATTCTAACAAAAACCTGTAGCATGGGCATCATTATTATTCCTGTTTCAGAGAAGAGCAAAGAGAACTACTTAAGTCAAGTGATTTGACAAATGGCTCAACTGGTAGGTAGTGAATGTTAATTACAGCAGATATTTGGCAGATTCTTCGTCATGCACACTTGAGAAGAAACCATCCTAAGCTTCAAATTTAGGTTTCATTACTTATCAGCAGCATGATGTTAAACACATTATTTAAACTCTTTAAATCTTCATCTTCTCATTCGTGAAATGGAGATAATAAATCACTTAAATCACAGCATTAATAGAGAACTGAATGAGACTGTGCAAGCTGAAATACTTAGCATACCATCTGATATACAGTAAGTGCTCAATTAATGTTAGCTATTATCTCCAAAGTGGAGCTGGAAAACGCTAATGATATCATCAATATGGAGCCACCTGATTCCACTTTATAAAATATGGCTGAAAAACTTTTGGAGAACTGTAAAAGATGTCGCCGCAGTTGATCTTTAGAGACATTAAAAATGGTGTTGCAGAGGGGCGCCTGGGTGGCTCAGCCAGTTGAGCGGCTGCCTTCAGCTCAGGTCATGGTCCCAGGGTCCTGGGATCGAGCCCCGCATCGGGCTCCCTGCTCAGCGGAGAGCCTGCTTCTCCCTCTGCCTCTGCCTGCCACTCTGCCTACTTGTGCTCTCTATCTCTCTGTCAAATAAATTAATAAAATCTTAAAAAAAATGGTGTTGCAGAAAAAAATGAATTAAATTCTTGCATAGAAACATGGTAGACCCACAGTCCCTTCTAAATACAAAGGCAAGGTTCAAAAGGGAGATGTCAGACCCTGTCATTCCTGTCTCTCTGCTCCAAAATACAGAACACTTTATTCCATCCGATCTGTTTGAAAAGGAGAAACATGCTGTGTCTGATTTTATTTTTTACAGAGACAGAATACTACCATGTGATATTGAAAATGATTTCAATTCAGGAAGTCTTTATTCAGTTAATTCCAACATGTAAATATATGCCAAGTTACTGAATGCCCACAGTGGAACTTCTTCCTTTACAAAAATCCTCTAATGGAGGGATTTTTATCTTTCTGACTCTCTGGTGTACTCTGAACACACCAAGAAAAGTAGCTGACATTTAACAGATTTTCAATAATTTTGATCAAATTAATGAAAATAACAAATACATGACTGAACTTGAACTTATTTATCTTCAGTGAACCGGCTTCCCTTTCATCATCTTACATAGCAAAGGATAAAAGAGAATCATAAGTTCTAAAAGAGGATACCACTTACAGTATTCCTCTCTTGTTATCTTCAGCAGCAGATTTTTTTAAGTTGTTGTTCACACTTGTATTCAAGCTCATACTGAAGTCTCATAAATCCTTTCCAAGCCTTTCAATTTCATCAATAAGGTAGTCAACATCTGCTCGCCTTGTGGCAGGGTTAGAAAAAACCATTTGAAAAAAATTTACTTTGTCCCCACATGGCTGGTAGCTTATCATGGCTGTGCCTTCCTTCACCATCTGTGCTTTAATCTTCGAAGCAATCTGTATGTAAATGTAAATATTATTAAAAGGTAATTTTACAAGTATAATGCTCTCCCACATTCTAGATGGCTACATAACTATCATTAGTTCGGAGTAAATAGCAGGCAATTTAAAACTATCAGGGATAATTTTTAAGAAGAGGCTGAGTACAGGAAAAAAAAAATAACACCCATCATGCTCTATATTCCTATGGTAGCTCTCATTACTTCACAATGACCAGATGCATAAAATAAGATAAATGTGCTAGAATGCATTAAAGAAGGTTGTATGACATCTTGCTTATATTTATATGGCAATTGAAATAGAAGTATCTGAGAAAGAGGTGAAAGGAAATAGGAAATGGAAAAATGGCATATTTTGGTATTATAACTTTCATTATTTGAATTATTGTACTACATCTTGAGTTTTTCTACAAGGTCACTGTTTTGCAGCAAAACAGTTTCTTAGTAAATTTCCCAGAAACAAATCCCGCCTGTGTAATCATCCTGAATGGCTCTTCCAGCAACAACACACCCATGACACTGGGTCACATTAGTACCTTCTCGGGTATTATCAGCAGGGCAAAGTGGCGCGGACACTCAGGAAAGCCAGAAGAGGGCATTCTAGAACCCCTCAACCTGCTCCTCTTCTCAAAACTTCTGCTTCTGCACACAGCTCACTTTTAGAAAGCTGCAGATGCTACCCATGACTTAACTTCCCCCTAAGGCTTATGTAATGGTTGTGTAGAAGCCAATATATATTTATCTCCCTTCTAGTCGGGCATTTCACATAGTGTCCTTCCCTAGCTAATATTTTAGTTAATCAAGATGATCATAAAATAATAGATACTAGTTATTGCCTGCAATATTTTAAGGAATTGTTTCATGGTCTTTCCCTTGCCTTCCATCCAGGAACATGTCCCTAAGAGGGACAGTTCTCTGGTACATGAGCTGTGTGTACCTCGGGGGCCAGCTTGCAAGTCTGTGTAAATACGTGCCTCACTAGCTCTCAGCTGGTAGTAAGTGCCCTGGTGGAAGACCACACTTATAGATTTAGAAAACTAGGAAGAGTTTCACTTAAAACTTACCTCAAACCATGAAATATTTTAACAAGTCATATTATGAGAAGCAAAAAGCAAAACAAAACAATCTTTATTTTCACTTAGGACTTACAAGCCCAGTGAGTTTTTTTTTTTTTTAAGATTATTTATTTATTTATTTGAGAGAGAGAGAATGAGAGACAGATAGCAAGAGAGGGAAGAGGGTCAGAGGGAGAAGCAGACCCCCCGCTGAGCAGGGAGCCCGATGCGGGACTCGATCCCAGGACTCCAGGATCATGACCTGAGCTGAAGGCAGTCTCTTAACCAACTGAGCCACCCAGGCGCCCGCCCAGTGAGATTTTGATGATTGAAAAAGCTGAAGCTCTTGATCACTGGTATCAGAGAGTTTGTGTTCAGTGCGTGCTAGGACACCCCACATTACCCAACATAAGTAGTTATGATGTTGGCTTAACTCAAAGTAAAATGTGTATCTGTGATGCATGCTTAAGATTGGTAAAAAACTTACAATAAATATATGTGATAAATTACATATAATGGTGGTGATCCTCTTTATTTTAACATATATCATTAAGGTAAAGACAAAATATCCCCCTTGCTATGATATTCATTTGGATTTTTTTTCAGTATTATTGTTTATTGTTCTCTAATAAAATCTCACATTCTTGCTCAGATGATCTTTTTTTTTTATTCTTATGTTAATCCCCATACATTACATCATTAGTTTTAGATGAAGTGTTCCATGATTCATTGTTTGTGCATAACACCCAGTGCTCCATGCAGAATGTGCCCTCCTCAATACCCACCACCAGGCCAACCCATCCTCCCACCCCCCTCCCCTCTAGAACCCTCAGTTTGTTTTTCAGAGTCAATTGTCTCTCATGGTTCGTCTCCCCCTCCGGTTTCCCCTCTTCATTCTTCCCCTCCTGCTATCTTCTTTTTTTTTTTTCTTAACATATATTGCATTATTTGTTTCAGAGGTACAGATCTGAGATTCAACAGTCCTGCACAATTCACAGCGCTTACCAGAGCACATACCCTCCCCAGTGTCTATCACCCAGTCACCCCATCCCTCCCACCCCACCTCCCACTCCTGCAACCCTCAGTTTGTTTCCTGCAATTAAGAATTCCTCATATCAGTGAGATCATATGATACATGTCTTTCTCTGTTTGACTTATTTCACTCAACATAATACCCTCCAGTTCCATCCACGTCGTTGCAACGACGTGCTCAGATGATCTTTTGATAAGTATTTCAAATTTTGTAACACTTCTCCAACTACCTCTTCTATTGCTGTTAAGAATTGTGATGATTGGGCGCCTGGGTGGCTCAGTCGTTAAGCGTCTGCCTTCGGCTCAGGTCATGATCCCAGGGTCCTGGGATCGAGTCCCACATCGGGCTCCCTCCTCGAGGGGAAGCCTGCTTCTCCCTCTCCCACTCCCACTGCTTGTGTTCCTGCTCTCGCTATCTCTGTCTCTGTCAAATAAATAAATAAAATCTTAAAAAAAAAAAAAGAATTGTGATGATTTATATTCTTGTCTTCTCTCCTACTAAGCTTTCTTAGCCAATTTAGGACTGGGATTCTGTCTAATTTATTCTATACCTTTAACTCTTATTGGAACACCTGATATACATTAATTGATGAATGGCTTAAGCAAAGAGTAGGAAACTCAGCATATTGCATATTAAACACTCAGTAAATATTTTTCAATTATATAAATTATGACTGGATTAATTTGCAAAATGACTGACATGTTGAGATTGAGCTCATCTCTATACAAGTATTAAATTAATGGCTTAGGGCCACATGACCACCATGTACTAGCCAATCAAACTAACCAGACAGACACATTATTTAAAAGGCAATATTGAAATTAAAAACAACACACACACACACACACACACACATATACACTTACCTTTTGGAATTCTTGATCTCTTTCAAAACCTTTTGTCATATGTTTAAGTCTTGGTGGAAAATACCAGAAGCAGACATTGGTGAACTCAGGCTAAATCAAACATAAAAAGTTTACAAGTATCCTTAAAACCCTACCTAATTCCTTAAGTATTTCAGAGGTATTTTAATGAATTTGATTGTTAATATGTTTAAAAATAGTTTTTAAGGACCTAATACACATCAGACCCTGGGCACAGAGACAACAGAAATGGTCACTGTCCTCACAGAGTTCCCAGTTTGGCCTAGGCTCTTGTTGTCTTTCTCGAAAACCTCTCCTAACACAATTCTTGATGATTTTCCTATCTATGCAGGTCATCCTCAATGTGCTCTGGGCTATCAGTTCCCTCAGAGATCTTCAGCCGCCCATTCCATGACCATTCCTCAAAATATTTTAAACAATAATGCTAGTTCCAGTTTCATATTTGAGAAAGGTCATTTGGGTTGAAATATGGACAATGGATTAGAGGAGAGAACAAGTGGAGAGAGAAGAATATTAGATATTAGAATATTAGGCTATGATAGTAAGGCAGGAAAGAATGGAGAGGACTTCACTAAAGCAGTGGCTGTGGGTACGGATCGGAGGGTTTACACTTCCAAAACCCTCAACAGATATAATTAACCTCTCTCTGAATTCACCTTGAAATAACCTCTGAAAGGTTATTTCAAGGTGGATTCAAGCTTTCTGGTTTCAGTGACTAGATGTCTTTTACATAGATAAAAAGTGTAAGAGAACTTTACTTAAATTTAAGCTCATTTCGGAGAGGAAAATAAACTAGTAGAGGATATGCAGTATTTAAAAAAAGACAGACTTTTGGGCACCTGGGTGGCTCAGTTGGTTAAGCGTCTGACTCTCAATTTCAGCTCAGGTCTTGATCTCAGGGTCGTGAGATCCAGCCCCATGTGGGGCTCCACACTGGGTGTGGAGCCTGCTTAAGATTCTCTCTCTCTCTCTCTCTGCCCCTTCCCTTCCTCTCTCTCTCTCTTAAAAAAAAAATAAATAAATAAATTATATTTTAAAAAAAGACTTCTTTACTTCTAGTTTCCACTTAAGATTGCAAGAGACTCACAAAAATTAAGATAATAATACAGTCAGAGGAAAACAATTTCAAAGACAGACAAAGCACATTTTTTTCCTAACAGTTGTTCTTATTAGCATGGTTTCATGCCATTGGGTGGTTGACTGGGACTTGGAGAGGAAAGTGGACAGAATGCTGGCAAAAATCTCAATTTTTTTCATTAATATCTACTTAGTGGCTTAATAATGATCTACTAAAGATTATCATAATTTGAAGTCCACCTTCTCCTATGATCTACTGTCCAGAAACCCAGCTGCATAGTATAACATACAAGAAAAAAGCAAGTACAATTAAATTACTCTTATTCTGTGCCAGAGAAATCAGAAAAGCAATTGTAACCAAGTAGTTTTAATTGTCTTAAAAATGAAAATATTGAATATAATCATCAGATAAAAGTCTTTTGGACCCTTGGCATATAAGACATAAAACTTAAATGAAACAGGTTTTAAAACCTAAGTGATTTGCATTTAGATAAGATAAAAATATTTATGATATTGCTAAGTATACTTTTAAAATTATCTCAGGTAAAATTCAGGTAAGAATTCTCAGCAAAGTATAAACCAATTAAATTATAAAAAAAAAAAAAAAGTCCTTACCTCTGCATCAAACACAAGCTTAAAGTTCTCTTTTTTCTTCAAAACCTTATAGAAGTATTTTGCAAGTTCCATGTATCTGTTGATCTGTGCCTCAAAACCACGGGTTCCCTATAATAAAAAAAAAAAATCAAAATAAAGTTCCCATTCAAAAGTAAGTTCCTTTAATTTAAATGTACTTATTTAAATAATGTGATTATTATCTTACTACTAGTAGGTGTTCTCCATTATTACTTCATTTTTATTTCCAGATCCTTATCCCACTTTGATCCCTACTGTCTGTGAACTTAAGGCCAATTACTTAGGCTTCCATACTGCAGGGCCTAGATCTACACATGTTCTCTAAATATTTTGACATGTAATTTTCATCTGTCTAGTATGTAGAGCAAATTTTTTAAAATTACATGTAATGTTATGAGGAGTGGGAGAAATACTACAAATAAAGCTCTTGGCATATTTGCCAGCAGAATGTATTTAAAAATTAACAACCATTGAGCTTCTGCTACATCACAGGCATGCAGTTCAGTACTTGAATCACATGGTTAAATTTACTTTTAGAAGAGCCCTAAAAGGTGGGCAACTGAGACACAGAAGCACTGTCCAGTCTGTGTCTCCACCTACCTTCTTTCCCTTGATGATTTCTACTTGTCTCGTGGTACTAAGCACTATACAGGGGGTGATTTTCCCACACCCTGTTTTCATTTGAGACCTTCTCTCTGAATCTCAGACTTATACACTAAACTACTTATTCAACTCTCCACTGAGATGACTAATGAACATCTCAAAATGGCATGTCCAAGACTCAACTCCTGATCTTTCTACACAAACTTGGTTCTCCCACAGTCTTTCCAATGTTAATAATGTATCAATTTGATCTTCTAGTTGCTAAAGACCAAACCTTAAAGCTCTCCTATCCTTGAACTTCTGCTTTTTCTCCTAGTCCACATCTAACATTTTGGTAAATTTCATTAGGGTTACCTTCAAAATGTAATTAGAATCTAATATTCCTTAACCTGTCCACTGCCACTCTGCCGGCCCAGTCACTCTCTCCCCATTATTGAAATTGCCTCCTAACTGATCTCTTTGCTTCTGTCCATACACCTGTAACCCAAGCTGTGGGTATGTATTCACAGTTATGCTAGGCTTTACAACCACATGAAGTGGTATGTTAGTGGATTCTCAATACATAAGCCTTTGTAATCAGAGCTGGCTTCATGGGCATGCCACCTGCATGGTCACGCAGGCCTTATACTCAGAAGGGATTTGTGTTTAATTTAATTCTCTGCCATTGCTGTCCTGAAATTCTTTAAAATTTTGCCTTGGGCTTGTGTTTGTAGGTAAAGTGAATAAGTGTCCCTAATGAGACTGTGGATCATGCATGTGAGCTAAGGAGATACAGGCAACTTCCATGTCTTGCCACCCTATTCACACACAGCATTTGCAATGTTCAATGAACACGGAATTCCACTGGCCCTGTCATATGTGGGAGCTCCGTGACTCTCCATGCAAGTACAGGTGAACATAACTGAGCAAGCAGGGATGGTAAGAGCCCTAAGAGACCACACTTTATGCTCAAACCAGAACTTGTTCCCAACAGAATTTGTTTCCTTCACTCCTTATCCTTTTCAGTGAATTCAGTATCTTTCTCCACAGGAAGTATATATGTATATTTTGTGTAATATTTATAATATGTATATTTTATATGTACACATATATAATATATGTAAAAAATTTAATTATATGAATATGTGGTTAGAACCAACAACTCTCACAATTTTGAACAAACATTCATTTGGAAAAGGCATTGTTAGTATTTGAAATGCTTAAGAATATGAATGATTCAATATCAATGGACTGATTTCTTGTGATAACCACATTATCATCTGATATTATGCCAGAAATTTTTCTTTGAGGGCAATCTGGTTCGGGGGAAGTTATAAACAGTTAAAAAGGGAAGGAGAAAAGTTATTAGAAATTTATTGATGAAGAATGTACCTACTTTCAATTCTGACAAAATGAGGCCAAGGATCATTGAAGTGATTACCATAGAATTTACTACTTTCCAGGAATTTTCCATATAGAACTTTTGGTGGCATTCATGCATATTGGATTGGCATTTAAAAATATCAAGGTATGTGTCCATATTGCAAATGCATCTTTAAGCTCTGTGAAAAAAAATCTACAAAGGTTGAATATTATAGACAATAGCACTTATAGTTAAAGCTTTAATTGGCCCCCGTTAGCCCATGTTCTCCAAAAAGCAGACATCACGATGAGATTAAAGGTGCCAGGATTTTAGTGGTGGAAGTAGCTTGTTGGAAGAGATTAGGAGGAGTTGGTTAGATTGCGAGAAGAAGTCAGACCCTAAGTGAAGGGGAAAGGGGGCCTAAGTGGGGTGAGCTCCCTAGACTACCATGAAGTCTGAGGAAAATACAGAAAGGCCACTGGGGGGCCTCACACCAAGTCAGCTGTCAGAAGAGCCTTATGCCTCTCAGGAAGGGGAATGCCTTAGAATCCTAGACTCAGTCACTGGCTGGGAGAAAACTTTGGGAAAGAGCCCCGGGGCAAATGTAATTATGAATTTAAGAGAAGCAGATGGGGCTTTTGGACAATTAAACTCCCTATAGCATTCTCATGGCCAAAACAGATTCATTTTAAGAACCCAAAAGCAGTCCAACCCATGTAGAAAAATCCATGTAAAAGGAAGCTTTTGTGTTATATTTGCTTTTGCATGTATAGTCGGTGTTTGTAGCATCTTATATTAGTATATGATTTTCTCCTTATTTTTATAACCTATCAGTATTTTATGTAATTGATTTTATTTATAAGAAATATGAATTTCATTAACAGTGGCTCCTCTTTCTACCATCAATGAAGTACACATTGTGTAATTAGAGCAAAGGAGGACAAAATAGAATTTTTCTTTTTTTTTTTTAAAGATTTTATTTATTTATTTGACACAGAGAGAGATAGCGACAGCAGGAACACAAGCAGGGGGAGTGGGAGAGGGAGAGCAGGCTTCCTGCTGAGCAGGGAGCCCGATGCGGGGCTCGATCCCAGGACCCCAGGATCATGACCTGATCCGAAGGCAGACGCTTAACGACTGAGCCACCCAGGTGCCCCCAAAATAGAATTTTTCAAACTTGCAAGTCAACTCCTCCCTTTCGAACCTGCTATGGATATTTCCCGAACTTGATTTCCAGTGTGAGTCATGTTTTTTTTAATGGGAAAAGCATTTGCATTCCAGTGTATACTGAGTTTTTATGTAATCATCTGCACCCACTGAAAGGGTATTAAATTTTTCTTATCTCCCCAGGAGTCAAATGCTTTTCAAAAGAAGATACTTTAGCATTCAGGAGTAAACATGAGCTCTCTCCTTCCCTCTCTCTCCCTCAGAGTGGGTGTGCCAGCTCAAGTACAAGATTCCAGTTTCCGAAATGCAGGCTCCCTGTCCTGTGGTAGAAATCTCCTTTGCACACATAGGTGATGTGACATGGCCTCACCGTGTTGCCTGAGGGGGAACCGGGGTATGGGAAACTGACACTGAGATATTCTCTAAGTAAATAGGTGATCTTCCTCTGATTCGGAAACCTTATGTTTATAGGAAAGATGAAGTAAATAAATATAGATACTAAATATTCAGTGGTCACATCTGTTTTATAGAAGGCCAAACAAGGTGGCCCAAGTACACAATTCTTTGACAGTCTAGCTTAATCCAGGCCAAACGTGCTTATCTGTGCCTTTTAAACTGCAGGTCATAGGCCATTGGTGAATAATAGAACCAGTTAAGTGGGTCATACCAGCTTTTCTTTCAAGGAGAAAGAGTAGAATAGAAAATATTAGAGAATTTCATATTATAAGGTGTTTTCCTGAAACTTTTGTTTTAATTGTGTGTGTGTATCTATTATTGGGCCACAAGAAATTTATTTCTTACTGTGGATTGCATTAAAAAAGGTTAAATGCCACTCCTTTATTGTATAAAATAACAGATGAGCTATATGATGCTTTTCATAATCACTTACATATATAATTTCTTTTATAAATGTTTTGATACATATTGAGCATTTATGAGTTCAAGGATAAACCTGTTGACAAGTATCTAGGTGTATATACTCATTTAAGGAAAGTGAAGGTATATGCAGTGACTGACAGCTAAGCTTTAGCAGAACCAGCAACCTCTTATAGAATTCAGGAGGTCCATGAGAATATTTACATAAGTAAAATCTGTACAGAATCAAACTGAGGGATATTTGGATTATCAGTGTCTGAGAGATCTACACAAAATTTTGAGCTTTGTGTTTGCAAAAATTTGAACTTAGAATATTTTTTCAAGCAAGTTTAACAAAATTTCCAAACTGGATATTTAAAAATCTTCAGGAAAAGAACTTAGACAATGCATATCTTTGAATGGTGAAAGTTATTAGTGAAACTCCAAGATGAACTAATGGCTGATTGTCTTCCTGAGTAACTGATATTCTTGTATCAGAACGTTGACTATACATCAGGTTGTTGCTGGGTGACTTCTATGAAAAGTGGTGTCTCTGGTTTTGTGGTAATAGATTTCTAACAACAACAACAACAAAAAGACGTCAAATTAAATAGCAGTGTCGGTAATACATTATAGATGGTGTTAGTTCATGTCAAAGCTTTCATCTACACAGAACCCAATGTCCATCTTTCTATAGAGGACTGGGGATGGAGTGATAGAAACAGCTTCTAAAAGCATGCCAATTATTTAAGTTAAAACTTATAAATAAGGGGCAGGCGAAGGGTATAGAACATATCCTGCTTTGTCATAATCTTTGGAGAGAACATCTGCTGATCTTGACTCCAAGGTAGATTGCACATCCATGTAATAAATAAGGGTTCACATCTGAGAATCTATGTTGACTTTATGTCTACTTGACTATTAACAATTCCAATGAGTAGGAGGGAAAAAACAGTTTTTTTAAAAAAGTTGCAGACAAGTTTAAATTCTTAACAGATTTTTATTCCTACAGTTTGGTAGAGTATATAGCAACAGTGGGACATGCCAAATTTTTTTCCACCTCAGTTGGAATTTAGACCTGAGAAGCCAAGCTTGTCATCTGTAATTAGAAATATAGTGGTTTTCTTGAGAGATGTTTAGGAAAATAATGAGACTAAAACTTTGGAAAAGACACCAAAATAGAACTCTAAAAAAATGGAATAGTCTATACTCTTTATCCAAATGAAGAGGACCTAATAAAAGGGATGACAACTTCCTACCTTTGCTTTCCACATTAACCATAGCTTAAAGATATCAACATGTCGGCCACACTGAATAGTTTTATCTCCAGTGTCAAAGTCTACATCGTAGAGTTCATCTGGCTGGAAAAGATATCCAGCTCGCATCTGGTTGCATGCTTCCAGAAGACCCTAAAGAAGGAATAATATATCTACATGCAGATTATATACATTTCAATAAGAAACCACCATTATTTATTTCAATTAACTTAGCATTTCTACTTTACATACACTTTTTTTCGGTTACCTTCATTTATTTTATTTTTTTAAATTGTATAAAGTTTTGCATTTTAATTCCGGGATAGTTAACATACAGTGTTATATTACTTTTGGGTGTATAATCTAGTGATTCAACAATTCTGTATGCTATTCAGTGCATGCACTTTTAAAGAGAATTTTATCTTATATAAAAATATGTTACTTTTCTAGGATTTTAATACATCCAGTTGTTCTTTGGGCTTATCTGGAACAACAGATGGTATAATTGGATTAACACAATTTCTATATTTTTCTTTAACTTTTCTCAAAGTCCTTGAAGTTTTGCTGCTCTTTTGAATCACTTGCTACAATATATTGAAGTTAATGAGCACTGAGGGCCTCGTTCACTTGAACTAAACTATCCCATGAATCAGCCATTCAGGTGCCAGTTAGCAAAGTGCTCTGAGAGTCACAGTAGGTAGAGAATAAAGTAACCCATTCATTTAATTTTGTGCTTCTCACATAAAAGATGTTGAAAGAATGGAGAAATATTTGCTTTGGATGGTTAAGAAGAAATGTTTCCCATCACCCAGTTAAAGAGAGACTTTTCTCAAAGGGTGTGTGCAGAGAGAGCACAACCAAGGCTAAATCCGTGTGCACAGACGGGGTACCGTTTAAATATACATCAAGCATAACTTTTGTACAAGAAGCAAATAACAATATTATGTGTTTAGTATCAACTGGCCGCTTCACAAATAGTATATCATTTGAGCCTCACAGAAAACTCATAGCAGAGGTACTATTGTTCTAGCATTTTTGTAGACTGAGGAAATGGTTACTTTAACATATTGAGCAATCTTCAAGGTCACATAACCAAACAGTGATCAATCTGGGATCTGACAGAAGGGTAGTTTGTCTTGGAGTTTGTGGAAACCCAACTTCCAAGCAAAAATCTCACACTCCTTTGTTTAGGATAGGCTGTGGATCTAGGCAAAGGAGCACAATGTGGTGGTAAGAATTGAAGTATTTAGGGGAAAAGGAATAGAAATGATACCTTGAAAAGAGTGCCTTATGTATCTATATGTTAGGACTCCTCTTTACACATGTAAATATTTTCTTTAGTTTACTTCAAACTCCCTTTTAATGTTATGTTAGACAAGAGCTGGAGACTATTTAAAATACTTTAAAACAGTATAATGTATGGGGATTAATATAATAATAAAAAAAAGAAGAAAAAAAAAGAAAACAGTATAATCAGTGTAAGTTTTATCTACTCTCCTGATGTGATGAGTAAGCTACAGTTAGTCATATTTACCCCCAATCTGTTGCGCACTGTGCGGGGGCCGGGGATTTGTGGTGAGCAAGGGTGGAAATGCTCTGCCCCACGGACCTTACAACCTGGGCTTCAGGAGGTTGGGTGGGTTGGACACTAAACCAAATATGGCATATGTGAATGTGAAATTGTACCCAGGTTAAATGCTATGAAGGAGTTTCACAGTGTTGGGATATTCCACTCTAAGGATCAAGGATTTTTCCCTTAGTTTGAAAGTCTAGGAAGACTTCTGGGTAAAAGTCATTTTCGAGTTCAGTATGAGCTAAACTAGAAAGATGCTGGGGGAAGGTGTGGGAGACAAAATGGAGCCAGACCCTGATAGGCAGAAGGAGAAACTCCTGCGAAGGTCATAGGGGACAAGCTGCATGATTCCTTGGAAGTAAGGGCAGGTCAAGGGATATCAAGGGCAGAAAGCAAAAGGAAGCACAAGATGAATGGGAGAGCCGAGAAGGGTATGGGCTGTACCTCCCAGGCTTTGTAGGCCATGTCAGGGATTTTAATCCCCATCCTAAAAGCAATGAGAAGCCACTGAATGGGTTTCAATTTTGCATTATGAAAAAGTCCTTCTGGTTGAAAGAGATTGACATGATTAGCACTTCATTTCAAAAACACACAGTATAGGGTGCCTTGGGTGGCTCAGTCGTTGAGCGTCTGCCTTCGGCTCAGGTCATGGTCTCAGGGTCCTGGGATCGAGCCCCGCATCGGGCTCCCTGCTCAGGGGAGAGCCTGCTTCTCCCTCTCCCACTCCCCCTGCTTGTGTTCCCTCTCTCACTGTGTCTCTCTCTGTCAAATAAATAAATAAAATCTTTAAAAAAACAAAAACAAAACACACGGCACTTCCTTTCCCTTAAACAATTAAAGACATTTAAAATAGTTTTAATTGTATTTTAGGTACAGTTACAGCAAAATATATATACTTATAGTGCCTATATGTGCCTTTTCAGCATCAAAAAATATATTCATCAAATACTGAATATACTTGGTTTAAACTGCTCATTAAGGCATGAGTTAAAATGGTCTAATGTGCAACCTTAGGCATTCAGATGGTTGAATAGATAAAGATCAAATGTTCCTCTTAATTTAAGGCTACAGCACAATAGGCTTATTTTCCAGAGTGACCCTAAAACTAGTGAAAGCTTTAGTAGTTTGGGGGTTCTGTTCTCCCTCCATTGATCATCTATCTGTCTTTAAGAAAAGATAAAAAAGAAGTATAAAACAAGAAAACAGAAACTTAACTTCTTTGAGGAACACATGATATGTGATAACAATAAAATGTACTATTTCAACGTACTCACTATGGATGAAGAAATCAGGGAAGACTGCAAAACATTTGTTTTTGAGTCTTAAACATAAAGATATCAGAAATCTGAACGTTGAGGACAGACCTGTTAGCAACAGGAAGAGGGAACAAACCCAGAAGCTTCTTAAAGAAAACAAATGTAGTCAAACTATAATTTCCAGATATTGGACACACAGGAGAGGACAGGAAGGAGTAGCCTATTAACCTGCAGGCTTCAAACACAAGGCAGCTGCCCTTTTATTGATGGGATATTGAAGGAATATGGCCGCCATGTGGCCAACTTCACAGTCTGAAGCAGAGCTAAAAGTTCCAGCCTGCATCGCTGAGAATGGCCTAGGCTAAGAGAGAATAAAGACTCTTTCAGGAGAGACAAAGTGGGCACTGAGTACTCAGGAGTGAGTTTCTTAAATTCCACATATAAGTGAAATCACATGGCATTTATCTTTCTCTGACTGACTTATTTTGCTTAAGCAAGATACCGTCTAGCTCCATCCACATTGTGGCAAATGGCAAGATTTCATTTTTATGGCTGAAAGAGAGAGGCAAACCAAGAAACACACTCTTAACCCTAGAGAACAAACTGATGGTTACCAGAGGGGAGGTGGTGGGAGGGATGGGGGAAATAGGTGATGGGGATTAAGGAGGGCACTTATGATAAGCACAATATATTGTACACCTGAAACTAATATTACACTGTATGTTAACTACACTAGAATTTAAATACTATTTAAAAATAATTAAAATAAATTTTTTTAAAAAAGAGTAAGTTAAGGCAATTTGTAGTAAGAACACCGACACTTTATTTTTATATCCAAACTCTTTAGATTGCTGGTGAGTAAGAGAGAAAGAAAATAAAGCTGTAACTGATACTACATAAAATGCATTTGCATTTCTGACAATGACATGGAGATAAGAATTCCTAAGTTGAACTTCATCATTGTATCCCTCCTTGGAGGAGATCATGGGCTTATCTCTCTGTGTAGCATTGCGTTTATTATTGATGGAGATAAAATACACAAATGAATAAGCATATAATAATTTCATACAACACATAAATTTGTGCTTTCTATGCTAAAAATATATTGCAGTTACTCAGTTATCTACACTTAAAATAAGCGACATTGGGGCGCCTGGGTGGCTCAGTTGGTTAGGCGACTGCCTTCGGATCAGGTCATGATCCTGGAGTCCCGGGATCGAGTCCCACATCAGGCTCCCTGCTCAGCAGGGAGTCTGCTTCTCCCTCTGACCCTCCTCCCTCTCATGCTCTCTGTCTCTCATTCTCTCTCTCGCAAATAAAAATAAAAAATCTTAAAAAAATAAAATAAAATAAGCGACATTTTTGGCCCTACACTCTGAAATAACAAATGGCCTGTGGGCCAAATTTGATCCCTAAGAGACATTTTGTTCGTTCATGGTGTTTTAATAAGTGGGGCATGAATGATCAGGTTTTTTATAGACCTCATCACCGCCCACTGTGTCATCCCAGATCTTATCCACACATGGAGTTACCATCTGTGCTTACAGTCATTTGGTTTTGTGGCACTTCAATGACCCAGTGGCTACTTAAAGATCAAGGGGGAAGGATCAGCTTAGGAGGGCAAATTGTCCTTCACTGTGCTAATTCAATGAGGCCATAATTATTTTGATTTTTAACATTCACAACGAAGCTAGTCTTTACCAAGACATCCATCACAGCACTACTTAAAAATAGAAATCATTTACTTTGTCCCGGATCAAGATAGCAGAGCACTGAAGGGGGACACCCATGAGTTTATGTGGATTCCAGGTCACAGAGTTGGTCCTAGGTGACAAAACAGTTCCAATCAGTGCTCACAGTCTAATGAAAGAGAACAGAAGCCTAAACAGGTAATTTTGCTTTCACAAGCAATGGCGCAGGTCTTACCTTTCAATGCCACTGAGTTTATGGGAGTGGTTTCTGGACAGCAACAATTCACCTCCCCAGGCTGCCTACAGGTACAAAAGATATGTGTTCTTCTATTAATTCTTTCTTTTTAAATAGCATCGGCCACTTTTTCCCATGTTAAATTATTTCAAAATTTGATGAAGCTTTAATTGCTGTGTTAGATAATTATAAACTTCGCTATCATTATACTACTTATAAGAACAATGCATTTTAAAATTTCCTCCTCTGAATTCTCATTGCCTATTCGTGACACGGTAAAGTTTTAGGTTTCTAATTAATTTTGTATAATTTCCAGAGACAGATAAAAAAGTTGGCATCAAATTTGGCAATACCACAGAAAAATTAGCATCTCTCCCATGTTGTATAATTTTAAATTTGTCTAACTCTTACCAAAGCTGAAGAAAGTTTTGCCCAAAGTCATTGTACTAAATTAACAGCATCAAAAATTGTGATTTCCTTAATAGGTATTAATTTTAAAATGTTTATTAGAGTAATGGGCTAAATCTTCTTTTGATTTATAATCAGGTTTAAGGGGCATCTGGGTGGCTCAGTTGGTTAAGCGCTTGATTCTTGATTTTGGCTCAGGTCATGATCTCAGGGTCCTGGGATTGAGCCCCGCATCAGGCTCTGAGCTCAGCGTAGAGTCAGCTTGAGATTTTCTTCCTCTCCCTCTAACCCTTCCCCTGCTCTCACGAGAGTGCTCTCTCTCAAATAAATAAAAATAAATAAATAGATAAATAAAATCAGATTTAACTTTCGTCAAATTTATTTTCTAAATTGTTGGTTAAAGAGAGGTTTGGGCTCTTTTAAAATACTTGATACATTTGTAGCTCTTTCCAGGCTAATATATTAAGTCTATTTTATTCATTATAAAAATTAGTTTCCAGAGAAACTTTCACCTGGCCTGCAATGTCAATGAAGCGATTTTAAGGACTGCTCATAGGATACATTTTTTAAAGGGGAAGTTATGAGTCAGACTAAAGGAGGTGACTTACGTCCACGTGCATCCAGAGGCTGTGTGTCTCACAAATATCAGCGATGTCGTGGAGAGGGTCGCAGGCCCCGAACACTGTGGCGCCGGCTGTGGATGTGACACAGGAAGGGGTCTGGCCCTGGTGATGACACAAGCTGAGTTGTGGGCACAGTCTCAGGAGGTGCACAGGAACAGTCCTGTCACTTCACCACTGCACTCCTGGGCACCAGGAAGCTGGATGACTTGGACACGAACACTAAGTACCTAATAATTTCAAATATTCTGAAGTACCTCCAGGACTGGAAGAAGTAGCATAACCATAACAGGAACTCATATCACTGCCTCTGAGTTTCAGTTATTATATTTCTCTCCAAATTTATTTTCGCAAAATAATACCACAAAAATGGAGATGACCAAATTCCTTTATGTAGTCCATGTCCTGATGACTTTTCATTGGATATCTGACAGAAAATTATGAGAGAAATACTGCAATGTTAACTTAATTATTTCAGTTTAATTTTATAAGGAATTTCTCACACTTAGGGATTATTTTATTTCTCTTAGCAATTACCTTACCAGTTGTTTTTCACTAATGAAAATAGGTAAAGAAAATAAAAATGAATTTATGTGTTAAGTATGGAGCTATAGAACATACCTTTGTTTTAACTTGTAATATATTTTTCTCTAACTCATCTGGAATCATCTTTCCCCTTAAAAATACAAATACACATTGATTTATCATGAGTGAATATGCATACCAATTCTACCAATGAGAAGAATAAATGATATGCAAGACTAAAAAAAATTAGTTTTTAGTGTCTCCCTAAGGCATTTTTATGTGTGTAAACACATATTAGGTAAATGTTCAGTTCCCAAAAACCAATGGTAAATATCATGTTGAATTAAAGAATGTTTAGTGTGCTATTCGGTCATCTTAAAATTTGTATTACTTACGCTTTCTAAGAAAGACACAGAATTATAATCTTTCTTTCAAGTGATTAAACTTCAATTTATTTTATTTTATTTTTTAAAGATATTATTTGTTTATTTATTTATTTATTTGTCAGAGAGAGAGAGCACAAGCAGGGAGAGCAGCAGGCAGAGGAGAGGGAGAAGCAGGCTCCCCAATGAGCAAGGAGCCCCATGCGGGACTCAATCCCAGGACCCTGAGGTCATGACCTGAGCCAAACAAAGGCAGACGCTTAACTGACTGAGCCATCCAGACATCCCTAAACTTCAATTTAAAGTAAAGACCTCTTCTCTGGCATATACCCTCACCATGACCCTGGCTGTAACCCTGAACCTAACCCTAGATCTGGGGGGGGGGAAAAGGAGAAGATATGGTATATATACACAATGGACTATTACTCAGGCATATAAAAGAATGAAATCCTACCATTTGCAAAGACATGGATGGAGCTAGAGGGTATTATGCTAAGCAAAATAAGTCAGTCAGAGAAAGACAAATACCATATGATTTCACTCATATGTGGAATTTAGGAAACAAAACAAATGAGCAAATGGGGAGAGAGGCAAACCATGAAACAGACTTTCAACTCTAGAGAACAAACAGGTGGTTACCAGAGGAGAGGTGGGTGGGAGATGGATGAAATAGGTGATGAGGAGTAAGGTGGGTACTAGGCATGAGGAGCACTGGGTGCTGTATGGAACTGTTGAACCACTATATTGTACACCTAAAACTAGTATCACATTGTATGTTAAGTAACTGGAATTTAAATAAAAACTTAAAAAATAAAAAGTAAAAGCCTCTTGACATCAAGGTATAAAAATCAGGTATCCAATTGCAGAGGGAGGAAAAAGGGTGGCAAATTTCAGATGGCCTTCACATTTCTTCACAGCAAATATCTGAGAAAAAAAAGTCAATACTTTTCTACTCAGTCCGGGTATCAGACTGAAACCCAGCATGCCTACTGATGATTCACTAGAAGCATTCCTACTAACGTCAGGAATAAGATCAGGATGCTCACTACCATCAGTACCATAGCATTTTTCTCTGAAGAAATTATCGATTATTTAAATGTATGATAGAAAGAAAGAAAGGAAAGAAAAGAGAAAGAAAGAGAAAAGAAGAAAAAAACCTAATGGGAGTACATATGGCTATATACCAGAAATACCTAAAATTATGTATTAAAAAGCTTTTGAAAATAACAAGAATGTTGAGCAACTGGGTGCTTACAAGAGTAAATCATATTCTTATTTTCAAAAACTAATTGTTGTGAATAAATAATAGAATATCCCATTCATAATAATAAAAAAGATGTAAAGTATCTTGGGTGGGGGTGATTCTCAGGAAATGCACCCAGAATATATAAAGAAAATTAAACAACTTGTGATAAAGTACTGAATAATAAACTTATAAAACACATTTGCAAGATATTTTATATTCATTTACTTTATATTTCAGAATTTCTAAATACATAAAGATTCCTTACCAGCCAATTAACAAATAATAACAACCAATAAAAAATGGGCAAAGAACATGAACAGACAAATCATGGTAATATACAATTGGCTGGTCAGAATTTTCAATGATAAAAGTATGGATAATATTTGGGGTTAGCATTGTAGTTAAGAGCATCAATTATCTCAAAAATGTTTGAAGGGCAAATAAAAAGTCTTTATGAAATTGTAAATCTAGACATTCTTTGAATCAATAATTCAGTTTCTAGTAATTCATGTGAGATATTCAAACAGACTTGAATATTTTTATACAATTATATTCATTTAATCATTGTTCTTAAACACTAACATCTAGCAGGAAACCCGTAATTGTCTTTTAAAATAAGATTTATGAAATTCTGTTACATTTATAAAATGGAAAACTCTCAAGTAATTAAAAAAGAATAAAGTCTGCATGAATTCATGGGATAAGATTTCTAAAACATATTCTAAAACCAAAAAAACCTATGAAAGCAAGTTACAGAATACACATAGAATTGATGTGTAAGTTTGATATGAATAAAAATGATCCTCAAAATATATGTAATATTTGTCATATTATTTATTTCTGAAACCTGGTATTCAAGGAAAATGGAAATATGTTTTTACTTTGTAGATTGCTAAAGCAATTGAGTTTTTATCTACAAATATTATTACATTTTCATGTGTATTTATTATGCATATAATTCAATATATTTAAAACAGTGAAGATCTGAGACAGTCCCACTCATATAAGACTATATTTAGTAAAGAAATTTTAAGAATAGGATAGGATAACTTTGGCACTTCTTATCATACTAATGGCAGTTAAAATTTATTGAAATTGGGAGAGTATTCTTGCTAAAAATTGGAATAGGAAATAGGATTTTAATCTACAAAGCATAATGATAATAATGATTTTTAAGAATGTGTTAGAAACATACCTTTCATCACATTTTATTTCAATTACATTGTCGGTTCCAATACCAAGGATTGCTGCAGCTTTTTTTACTGAATAATGACCCTTGGACAAAAATGAAAATAGGAAGGGCATTCATTTCTCTGCATTTCATGATCATTTACACGAGTGCATTTGGGGGCATAAACACGTAGCTTTGAATGGGTTTGCACATGTATACGTACATCTATATACACATGTACGGTCTCAAGGCATATTTCCAGGCCCTCATGGTAACATTTGTTCCGATGAAGGAGGTTGTGACACCTTATTTAGAAGGCACCATCACACAACTCTTCACATGCAGTGGGGGTTTGAATATTCTAGCTCTCCATATACATAGGAAGTCATGTCACTTATAAATCTAGTAATAATATTCTCCAGTGGTAAAATCCTTACATGCTCCAGACAGTTGTAACTCTTGCATTACAGATATCTATATCTATATCTATAGCTATATCTATATTTTTAAGGCGTAAGGCTTGGAGAAATGCATTGATTCTTCTGATGCCTGCAATTCTGAATTTTGGCTTTGACATCAACTTTGATTTCTTGCCTTTTAGATAACTATTCCCTTGTATCATTCTGCCTGGTGTAAATAATATCAGTAAGATGGAGGTATTAACAGCTCAAGATCTAAACTTGGACCTAGTTATTTTTAGTTGCCAGGAAAAGACCAGATATATGAAAGAAAAAAATGCAGAAATTTAAAACCCTAACTATGATTCATATCAATGGAGAATGCACCAATTAAATAGGAAATGATATTTTTAATCTACATTATGGAAATTCAGCATATTTACTCATTCTATGCAAAAGTTATATGTCAAATGATGAAAATGACATTTGTAAACCAGCATCTTAAGTTATATAAGTTTTACAGTAAATGACATTAATTATGCAGCAGTGGTCTCCAACTTGATAATATGCCTATATATAATGCCAATTTGAGTTTGGTCATAGAAACATATTACAAACACAGGGACATTTCAAAGAAAACCCTGTGTTTAGAGGCACTTTCAGGTGGAATTCTCAAACTGGAACGACTATTACATTTTAATATCACAAATATTGCTGAGGTGGAAAAGAAAAATGTGACCAGATTTATTAAAGGGATGCATCGATTTTTAAAAAAGAAGCATTGATGCCGTATACAAGATTGGAACACTAAAACAAGAGGAGATGTCAGTGGATACATTGTCAATATCAGAAACATTTGGCTGAGGACCTAGTCTATAAAAATATGCCTTTCTCTATAACTGATTCCTTTGATCCTCACTGGAAAAATAAAACATCAATCACATTCTTCTCTACATTCAATGATAAAGCAAATCATTAAGTCTTTACAATTTTTCTGGCTTTATATTTTTTTTTGGTAAAGATAGCACAATGCTTTATATTTATAATCACATTTTTTGTCAGTTTCTCATATTTTGAAATTAAATTTTAATCCTGAATTATCTGTATTGCTAATCTCTAGAACCTATATTGACTGGAAAGTTGTTTTTTCTCTTTCTAATATCAATATGCAGACCCAGACACAGAGATTACTGAATCTATGCATTGTTAGAGTGAAGCTAATATTCTGACTTCCAATTACTTTACAGTTTATCCCAGAAGGCTCTTAAAAGTTGGAAAAATCTAGACTTGATACTTACTTGTTCAGAAACAAATAACACAATGCACAGGAGTGCGGTCATGCCTTGTCTTTTTATCTCTGGATATTGCTTATAACGGGCTACTAACACACCATAGAGGTTGGATATACTTCCACCTATGCAAAAGAAATAGTAACATTAACTTAATTTCAACAATCAGAAATATTTATTGAAATCATGACAATCTGAGAGCTTTCTGAAACTAAAATGGTGCCAAATCACCATTATTTTATTTTTTTATTTAAAGATTTTATTTATTTATTAGAGAGAGAGCACAAGTAGGGGGAGTGGCAGGCGGAGGGAGAAGCAGGCTCTCCACTGAGCAAGGAGCCCTATATGGGACTCGATCTCAGAACCTTGGGATCATGACCTGAGCCAAAGGCAGACGCTTAACTGACTGAGCCACCCAGGCATCCTGCACCAACATTATTTTAAAACTGTCTTTCCTTGAAAGTGTTGCGAGAAATGTCAAACACCAAAATTCATAACTTTTAGATTTATGGAAATTTTGTTTATAGTTATAACTAACACAATGGCTCGTGAACATTTATCTCTTAAAAATAATAGCATTCACTGAAATATATTTTGAATGTCTCCTAATATGTATTTTATTTAGTTTAGAGAAATGATTTCTTGCTTTTTCTTATCAGGTGCAAATATTCCTTCTGCTTCTGTTTCTTGCCAGCCAATAATTTCATACATTTTCTTAAGAAGAACTGTTTCGATGACAGTAAATACTGGAGCTACTTCATAGGTAAACCTATATTATATACATAGATTTCTACTGTGAATCATATAAAATGGAATAAATCATGTGAGATAAGGTTATACACATTTTTTGGTTCTATAGAAGATTGTAGAAGAAATAGTTAAAACTTATATGCTCTAAATCGCCCCTTCCAGATTAAGAGTATATTAGTTCTACAAAGTTCTACAAGGAAAGTATCATGGACTCCATTGTTTTGTGCAGTAACTGGGAATTTCTTTCACACCAAAAGTAATCTTGAAAGTAAACCCTACCCTTAGCACATACACAATACTGTTTATGGCCAGAAAATGCCCATATATATATATATACATATATTGCAAGTCAGAAAGAGATCTAGAGCTACAGACAATATTGTGCAGAACATGAAATAGGTAGAAAAAGCCTTTTCTCAAAATTGATTGATAAAGATTTTCTACCTAAAGATAGCACTTTGGACAAGCACACCAAAAAAAGGCTAAAAACTATTATGTTTTCAGTAACAGCTCGAAGCAAGTAGATGGTACAAGGCAAGAACAGCATGGGATTCATGAACAAGAATTCAGAGAGCATGGCAATGGGGACTCACTCTCCTCTGAGTCACACCATGAGATTAGAGTCCCTTCCACAAAAAGAAGCAGCTAAGATTAAAAAGGCTATCAGCTTTTGTCTATGCATACCATATACAATAAGCAATGAAGTACTTACTGTGCATTCTGAAATCAGAGTTGGTTTGGTTATTTTCAAGAAATTCTTTTATTTGTCCTCAAACACATTTTTTTTTAAAGATTTTATTTATTTGAGAGAAAGAGAGAGAGACAGAGAAACAGCATGGGAGGGGAGAGGGTCAGAGGGAGAAGCAGGCTCCGCACTGAGCTGGGAGCCCGATGCGGGGCTCGATCCCAGGACTCCAGAATCATGACCTGAGCCGAAGGCAGTTGCTTAACGAACTGAGCCACCCAGGCGCCCCTCAAACACCTTTTAAAGACCCCTGTAAGTGTTCTTAGATAGAGATACCCCAGTATCGGACACCGTTTATGTGCCACTTGAGATGCTCTCAGCTTCCTCTGTCTCTAAAGCCTCTGGACAGGATTCAGGCCCAGCCACAGCTGTGACCACTTTCACTCAGACACACTCACAACCCAACAGAGAATCACTTCCCACCTACAAGGCAGGCACTGACCTACAGCCCGGGGGTCGCCTTTTGCATCCAGCCATGGCAAGTCATGGAATCTTCTGGGAGCCCCAAGAATGCCCAACCATGGGGGAGTTAACATCCCATAGTGCAGTCCTTTGGCCATAAGAGAGCTGGTTGAAAATCAGTTCTTTCCCCTTGTTCCCTACAGATGGACTGCCCTCTGGAGCAGTCATTTACAAGAGGGCACTGCATCCCAGATGATGAAGCATTCGCTTCTGCTTGTACTAATGGTATGAACAGGTCTACCATCTCCCTTATGTTGCTCTTCTGCCCTGTCCTGACTCCCTTCATCTTTCCTCAACCCTGTTCTTCAGGATGGCGTGGCCTGATAAAGTGGTTACGCATAAGCTCTTGCCCAGAGGGCCCCACACAGAGACCCAGTAAGGAAACCCATTGCCTCTGAGAATTAAGACTCTAGTTCTAAGAGAAACAAAGTAAGAAGCAAGCCGTATACACTGATATTTCAACCGGCTCATTTCCGCCAGCACATGGTATGCCAACTTCAACTTCTACATTACCTTTCTGATTCTATCTCTGTGCCATGGAGTAGGCATTATTATTCTCCGACAACAGAGACTCACTAAACTTCCCAGCACTGCAGAGGGTAGAATTAGGACTGGAATCGGGTTCTCCTTATTTCCACCTCGCATGATCCCACTGTGTCAGGGTATATTAAGAGATCTCCATTCATTAAAAAGGAAGAAACTGAAGGTCAAGGACACTCTCTGAAATCCTTTCTCTCTGCATCTCCCATGTGTTCTTTCTACTCTTCTTCTTTATTTTCCTCAATAGAGAATGATTAAGTCTCATAACGGTGGGATTCTAAACAATGGAGTAAGATTTATAAATTGAGTTTTCTGTCATCATTTATAGAGCAAAGAAACATATTCTCTCCAAAGATAAAGTTTTTTTTAAGTAACATTACTCTGTGCATATTTCAAAGGCCATAATCAAGCAATGAAAATTAAAAACAGCAGTAGCTTGTATAAGCCATTTATGTTTGCATTTCATACCTACAAAATGCTAATTACTACTATGAGCCATGCATCATTAAAGACCCAAAGATAACTAAACAGTTAAAGTAAACCTTACTTTCCACATCGCAAAGCAGTCTCTCCTCGTAAACATTTAGTTCTTGGTTTTAAAGTTTAAATTCCTACCAGCTCTCTCTTTTGATTGCTAGTTAAATTATATTAACATTTGACACAGACTGTTCCTTTCAATTTCATACCCAATCATTTCCCTGTCCTTTTAACCTTGAAAAATATTGCCCTAAAATTAACTGTACTTCAAAACACTGAGGCAGTCGATCTAATTTTTATGTGACCAACAGTTTTGCTATGGCAAAGGTCAAATTTTTAAAGAATCACACTGGAGTTGGGTATAGATTTCCTTTAGAAGTTTACTTTCTTCACCTTTGATCAGATTCGGGTTCTAATTTATATTCAGGCAACTTCCCATACACTTGTGCATGTCTTTTAGACTACTGTATGCTGTGGGCTCTTTGGAGTAGTGTTTAAACGATTCCAACCCTAGAACTGGACTCACAGTCTGCACACCAATAACCCAGACTAATTAACTGACCTTTACTCCTTACCAAGGAATTCAGATCCTGAAAGTTTCTAGAGACTGTCCAGAGGACTGGATAAACCCAGAGAACATGGAGCAGCTTATTTGCATTTCTCTCATGGTATGGACTATTTGTTTTTGATACGGCAATCATCGTATCCAGCAAAAATATACAATCTACATCTTCACTCTTGTTTACGCATGTCTCTGAGGCCCAGAAGGATACCCACATGTTGGTATTGGCAGTGGCGGTCAACCATTCCTCGGCGAGTCCGACCACATCTAGCCCACTGGAGAGCTGGTTAAAAAAGCGAGGATGTCCTAGAAAAAAGACAAAACTACAAATGAGCCAAAATAAAAACACAGGGCTAAAAAGCGTTTCGATTTTCTAGCAGTTTCTCAGGTAACAAATATTCAGGGATCAAGCACACATAAACGAATTATTTCATTCAATAAATACTACTGAGAGCTATCATAGGCAGGGACGGTACTCGACACGGGGGAACACAGCAGGAAACAAGGTGGACAGAGCCACTACTGTGCAGATCTTACTGACCAGTGGAAGAAAACACCAATGTGTTTAACTGCAATTGTGAAAAGCACCACAAAGGAAAAGATGGGCATGTTATAAGACCATAAGACCATTCCTTGAGGGCCTAAGGCGGTCAGGGGAGCAGGAGAAGCAATCGTTAGAGAAGGCTTCCTGTAGGAAGTGATTTTTCAAGCAAGATCTAAAGTTAGCTTCCAGACAGAGAGTGGAGGAGACGCATCATGGGTAGGAGGATAGCTTGTGAGAAGCCAGGGAGTTGAGGAAGAGCTCATAAGCTTGAGGGGCAGGAACCCATCCTGGGTCTAAAGTAGAAAGACCCAGGCTGGGATGCATGAAACCACCTCAGTGAGTGGGGAAGGGACGACCAAAATCAAATTAAATAATTTTTTCTCAAAAGCTGCTTCCACGTTTTTTTGGACTGATATTTACAATGAGTTTTTGAAGACTTATATTAATAAAGAATCACCCAGCATTAGTTGCCACAGTGAACATTCTATATTCAACTCAGTTTAAATTAATTTCCTCCTTAGCTCCTTTGCACTTCTTTGACAACATAGCTCAAGGATGACATGCATCACAACTCTCTGCAAACCTCTTTTCCCTCGGGTCATTTTCCCTGGCTTGCAGTGCCCCTCTTCCCATAGCGCCTGCATAGTTTTAACACATAGGTGCTCAGTCAGTGTTCCTTAAATCGAAAGGAATGGAATGCCTGGAAGTTGTGGCTGTTACAAGTGCTTCTTTCTATTATTAACTTTTCGCTTTCTCAGCATCTTTGCCTTTTCCCTCTGTGCTTGATCCTGGGAAATGCAAATGCAGGGAAAGGGCCCCTAGAGATTCATCTACATTTGCAATGCTGAATAAGGGAAGGAAAAAGATCTTGATTTACATCTGTCAGAGTGCTTCCCCACTGCCCTGCTGTTTTTCAGAACTTCTTTTGCTATTTTTATTTCTAACGAAAACTTATTTCAACTTCACATTTACTTTGTATGGTTGAACTTAGTCTTAAAACATGCCTTTTATTTCGGAATCCTATGAGGCTTTCTTTTTGCCTTATTCAATAATATTTTTCTAGTTGTAAATATACTATATGTTAGAGAAATGCATAGAATAGAAAGTGATAAATACAGAAGAGTAATTTTTATGCATATATGTAAAGAAATTATCTACATAGCTATCTCAATATTTATAATAAATACATTTGGAAGGTATAACTTAAGAATGTATTTTTATAAATAGGTAGTTTTATATGTGTGTATATATACATTTTCACACAGAGTTTAAAGTATAAATATAATTGAAATCATATTAAGCATTTTATTTTGTGGTATGTCTTTTTATAAATGATTAAAATTCTGTGAGAAATTCCCCATGACTTTCCTAGGACTTTAAATGGTAACATTGCATAGTGTCTCTCAAAGGATATCCGGTTTATATAAGATAAATGTCAAAATGAGTATACTTTTTGGGGGGTTTAGGTATTAAAATTAAGGCAGAAATGAGCATTCTTAAATATAAGTCATTTTTGCTTGTTGGCATGGTTGATCAGTTTGGTCTGAAGATAAAATATTTGTGATGCTGAAAGTTTCTGGGATGTCAAAAATACATTATTTTAAGTGTCTATTTGATGTCTATCAAATACTAGGCTAGTCATCATACACAAATGATTTCTAATTATTAAAATATACATGAAATATTTTCACAGATCACATAGTAAGAAATGAATAATAAACCCAGGGATATAGGTTGTAGTTGAACCCTTTTTGTGTGTGTCTCTTTCCAAAGATTATGTTGTTTCCAATACATTATTTAGTAAACAGTTAAGATTTTAGAAATAGAGTTCCATAGAGCCTATTGAAACAGTGTTAACTCCTGGAAGTATCATTGCTCTAAGTGGTTAAGAATAAAGTTACAATAAAGCTAATCAGAAAACACAATTTCTAAAATATAGGATGTATATATACATATTTATACATATATAATTTTTTATCTCTCTATATTTTATTGATGTAAAAGGATAATCAATTGAGCATCAATAATAAATATGACCAAACGAAATAGAGAAGTGAAAATAAGTTAAAATGGAACATTTAGTTGCCATTGGGATATAACTCCCCAAACCAAAACCGTTTTATTTACTTTTCTTGTTAATTAATAAACAATTCATATGTGATAACACCAATGTTTTAAATAAAAATGAGTAAAACTGGACCATTTTCAACATATACACAAACCTAAGACTATTCAATCCGTCTCCAGTTCAGGAGCATCAGTTTGAAAATTACCTGTTGTAACACCGTATTTTAAGGCATCTGTTCAGTCACCAAGTAACTGCTCCAAAGATTCTGGGAGGTCAGACAGTTCCAAGTTAAACCCATCCAAACCTTCAAGAAGTTGATGAGGATAATGAAAGTCCAGTATTTTACCCTTAACATCAAAACTTTTTTTGATGTAATGCAGAAGAATATTTACCACTTGTACCAAAAAACATTTTGTTAAATCTTTACCATCCTTGGATGGCAACAAATCTAGAGGAAAAAAAAAAAAGAGAGATAAACAGCCAGGTCAGTAACTAGAATACCAAAGAAAATCACCACTGGAGATAGAGTTTTGCTCATTGGAGATTAAAGATATTAAAAGGCCATGTCAAATAACAAGTAGCATTTGTCCAAATCTTACTTATAATTTTCATTCAAAGTCCCACTGGATAACAATTGTCACCAAAAAAAAAAAAAAAAAAAAGCCATTTTAGATTAATGTCATTGGAGTAATTGAACCATCAAGATGCCCCAGGTGGACCTTATTATATTGTCTAGTCAAAAAATGAGCTGGTAATTGTACGTTTAAAAGTAAATTAAAGCATCGAGGGGTGCCTGGGTGGCTCAGTCAGTTAAGCGGCTGATTCTTGGTTTCAGCTCAGGTCATGATCTCAGGGTTCTGAGATCCAGCCCTGAGTCAGGCTCCATGCTGGGCATGGAGGCTGCTTGAGATTCTCTCTTTCCCTCTCCCTCTGCCCCTCCCTGCATGTTCTCTCTCTCTCTCTAAAAAAAAAAAAAAAAAAAAAAAAAAAAAAAAAAAAAAACAGTTAAAGCATCAAATCTTAAAGAAATTACAATTGCTTCAATAAATATGTAGATGACAAAAAAGAATGAAACAAATAACATTTGTTACCAATATCCATACCTGAAGCATAAGCATTTGATAAATTAGTCATTACATTGTCTGTCTGAACATCTTTTGTTGCATTTTTCTCAGTTGATTGAAAAGCATGACCAGATTTTTTTTCTCATCTGTTCCTTATCTAAGTTTAAAAAGGAAGTATTTTGTGGTTATTAAAGCATGCTGATAATATGTATTTAGTGCTTTTATCTAAAAATAGATGCTTTCAAGAAATTCATAATCATTGAAATTCTTATTTACATCCACATGTGATCTCTGAAGGGTAGGTATAAACTGGAGAGAAGCATTAATTCTACTGAAATTATGTAAGCTCTTTTATAACCATATAGAGAACAAATGATACAATCTGTGGTTGTTAGTTTCATATCAGTTTAGTGTACAGGATTAGGAATTTAGTAATTAAGATCTACCATGTTTAATTATAAATAACAATGCCCACTTCATAATAAGATCCTGCTACTAACATTTAATATATGTAATAATGGCTACTATATATTAAGAGCTCTAAGTGCCTTGCACACATTTTAATCCTCACAATAATCCTACAACATAATCCCATTTTGCCAGTATGCAGATAAAGAAACAAATTTTTTTTTATTCTTATGTTAATCTCCTACATTACATCATTAGTTTTAGATGTAGTGTTCCATGATTCATTGTTTGTGCATAACACCCAGTGCTCCATGCAGAATGTGCCCTCCTCAATACCCACCACCAGGCTAACCCATCCTCCCACCCCCCTCCCCTCTAGAACCCTCAGTCTGCCCAGGACCCTGAGATCATGACCTGAGCTGAAGGTTTCCGCTTAACTGACTAAGCCACCAGCTGCCTGACAACCTTAACATTTTAAATAATCCAAAAATACATAATGGTCTTCACTTCTGAGCCTCATTTCCAAGTACGCAAATTTTCTGCATTCTGCAGAAAATTCTGCAAATTTTCTCCAGAATTAATCAAATGTCCACTTATTCCTTGGGATTTACAACTATTAAATAATATGCTGGTCAACATCATTTTTCTTTATTAAGCAAGTTTAAGCATGTTAATGAAAGAGCAGGAAAACACTGATGATTCACATAAGAAATTCACCTGGAATACATTATCTTCTATCCTAGGCATTTGGGTGCAATTTATAAAATGATTAAGTAACTCTTAATTTATTCTAATAATAATGAAAAAAACATTGTGGTTTATCAAAAGCCATTTACAACTTTCAACCCAATTTGAGACATTACTGCAGCTTTTTCCTCATTAAGGAGTCCACTTAGAGCCTGTAACAAACAAAAATATATATATTTGATGATTTGAAAACCATTTCCCCCTTCCATTGCTTTCCAGTGGAACTAACTGATGATGGTAGAAGTGGCATATATGTGGGAAAATAGAAAAAATAAACCGCAAGGAGTCCACAGCTGTCTTTCCATTTCTTTGAATGATCTGCAGAACTTCTTTGCTCTAATAGTGTCATGACATCCATTAAGGAAGATTGTCCCATTATTTTCATTCTGCAAAGATGAACCCTTCTCAGGACTCCTAGACTCACCCTCAGCTCCGTCAACTGGTCCACCCAAGATCGCCCACTACTTGTGCAGGGTGTCATCCCTCCCATTCCAAGTTCATCCCCGAAGCTCCTCACCTGCCCTTCCTTTCTCACACATAATAGCCAGCGGCACTCGATGTTCAAGACTCAAACAATCCCAATTCTGAGGAAATGGGTTTTGAGCCATAAATTACTCTCTAGCTATCACTCAGTTCTTCCTTTCATGTCCTCATGTTGGCAATTAGATTTTTATTTTTTTTTATTTATTTTTTTATAAAGATTTTTATTTATTTATTTGAAAGAGAGAGACTGAGAGAGAGAGAGCATGAAAGGGGAGAGGGTCGGAGGGAGAAGCAGACTCCCTGCCGAGCAGGGAGCCCGATGCGGGACCCGATCCAGGGACTCCAGGATCATGACCTGAGCCGAAGGCAGTCGCTCAACCAACTGAGCCACCCAGGCGCCCGGCAATTAGATTTTTATCTGTAGACATGCTCGGGCCAAAACCCTCCCCAGCCCAAAGGGAAATTAATGTTGTTGTTTCTTTCACCTTACCCTAATTTTATACGTTTGTAAACACTAGTAAATTAAAATTAAAACCCACAATTTGTCTCTCCAAAGCATGTGAAAGCTTTCTTATATTACACGGCATTATATAGGATTACAAAGGGGAAAAAGAGGACAATACTCCCCTCTTATGATTGATACTAATATTAACACCTACAGATTTCTTTCACTGGACCCTTGCTGTATTTTGTACTGTGCTAAATATTTTTCATATGTTGAAACTTCATAGAAAGTCTATGATTTTGGCATGTCTCCTTACCTCAGTTCTGCCATCAATAAAATGTGCATGGTACTAATACTTACTCATGGCTTTGTGGTATTGAGATAATGCCTCTTAAGGTCTTCTAATATTAATTCTTTATGCCACTCTTTTCTCTGGCAATCCTGACAGACAAAAACAAACAAAAAATCATTTTGAGAATGCCACTTGCTCTGACCAAAAGAGTGCACTGCTTCCCAACCACTATTTGATAAAGTCCTTTACTGACTCTTTCCTTGTGTTCACCTCTTAGTATGCATTTATAGAAATTTTCTGCATCTCAAAAGTAAGTTCATTCACTCTTTTTCTTACTTCCCCTCATTATATTTTGTAAAATTTCATCTGTTTTAAATGCCTTCCTTCTTCCTTTCTTCTAATCCAAAAGTTACATTTAATGCATATTTATCAAGTACTTCTATGTGCCAAGCATTCTTCCAAGCTAAATTTGTATGAACTCATTTAATTCTCCCTGAAACCTTATAACACTGCTGTTTACTTACTCCATTTTACAGATGAAGAACCTAAAGCACTGAGAATTCATGTTATTTGCTAAGAATCACATAGCTACTAACTGGCAGATCCAAGACTCAATCCCAGCTATTCTGGTTCTACAATCCACTCTCTTAACCGTATCCTGAATTCCATCTGAGAAGTTCCAACTCACATCTTAGTAGCTCCATAGATATTTTCTTACCTCCATCAGTGAGCTGAAGTGATCTTTATTTTTCTCTGAATTATCACACCAAATATTGGTCAATTTTTGTATAGTTTATTTGGCAGCTTAATACATTTATTAGAAGTTGTGTCTTGGGGCACCTGGCTGGCTCAGTCAGTAGAGCATGCGACTCTTGATCTCGGGGTTGTGAGTTCAAGCCCCAAGTTGGGTATAGAGCTTACATTAAAGAAAAAAAAGAAGTTCTGTTTTGATGTGGGAGGGGAAGTACCAAATGTACATTCAATACTGCCCGTAAGGAAGTTACAACTTAGCAGAAAAGTGAGTAATGGACAGAAAAGTGTCATATTTTAATAAGGGAAAAAGTGCTACATTTATAACAAGGATGATAATCATAGATTCTAGAAGAGACATGGGACAGGGTGGTACAGGAAGGTGCCATCAAGGTGCTCTGTGAACATTTAGCAGGAGACGAACATGGAAGTCCTCTCTAAAGAGGACAACATGTGAGCTAAAACATGTAGGATTAGTATGATTTAACTACGTGCTGAGAGAAGAGACGTATTCAAGGAAGAATCAAACAAATGCACAGGATATTGAGATGTCAATTGAAGAAATAAGAGAAAACCACACTATAGGACAGCCCAGAAAACCAACAGGGAGAAGCAATCCTGGGGAGGTGGGAAGGGCACATGAATGTGTTTGGTGCTTATCCTTAGAGCAAAAGAAATAAGAGAAAACCAGAGAAGGGTTTGAGATATGCAGTGACATGACTGTGTTTTCCTTATGGTTGTAGAAACAATGGTGAAGGGATGGTGGTTGAATGTAATACATATATTAGTAAAACTCTGAGCAAGAGCTGTTTATCATCTTTGAGATTAACAGATTATAGAAAAGGAACATATGCCTTCTGAGAAATTTTCCAAAGTGCATTCTAATTCAAATACATGAAATTGAGGGGCTCCTGGGTTGGTTAAGTGTCTACCTTCCACTCAGGCCATGATCCTGGAGTCCTGGGTTCGAGCCCACGTTGGGCTCCCTGCTCAGTGGGGAGTCTGCTTCTCCCTCTCTCTCTGCCCCTCCCTCTGTTCCTTCTCTCTCTCTCTCTTTCTTGCTCTCTCTCAAATAAATAAATAAAATCTTTTTAAAAATGGATGAAATTGATAGTGATGATGGCACTATATTATACAAACACATAAAATGATACAGAATTATAAGGGGGTAGAAAATGTCATTGAAACTGAGAGATTTAATAACGATAATAATTTATAGGCATTGAGCCTTTAGTCTGAGGCACAATCTGTTCTAAACCTTAATGAGAATTAACTCCTTTAGTTGTTCCCAAACTCTATGAAGTAGTTTATTAGTTAAAACCATATATGGCTGCTTTAACAGAAACAAAAATGGTAACTTAAGCCAATTAGAAGATTTATTGCTCTCCTACATAGAATTCTAAACTGGTAAATGGCTCAGGGCAGTTGTATTATTCTGTCCATGAGGTCATCCAAAGACCAGGGTTCCTTCTATCTTGTGACTCTCCCATCCCCTAGACCAGTGCTCTCTGAGACATATATGTAAGGAATAACATGTGTAATTTTTAATTTTCTATTAATCACATTTAAAAAAATAGAAACAGGTGAAATTATGTTTAAAAATTCATTCAGTTTAACCTATTATACACAAAATATTATAATTCAAACATGCATTGCATCTCAATTAGATGTTAAGTGGATGTTTAATTACATGTAAATTGGGAAATACTTAGTCCATATTTAGATTTCATAAAAGCTTCATTTGAAAAAAAAAACAGATAAAAAAAGATTAATTTATGTGTGTTTCAAACATACTTAAAAAGTTCTTTGAGGGGCGCCTGGGTGGCTCAGTCATTTAAGCGTCTGCCTTCAGCTCAGGTCGTGACCTCCGGGTCCTGGGATCAAGCCCCGCATCGGGCTCCCTGCTCAGCAGGGAGTCTGCTTCTCCCTCTCTCTCTCCCCCAGGTCATGCTCTCTCTCCCTCTCTCTCTCTCTTTCAAGTAAATAAATAAAATTTTTTTAAAAGTTCTTTGATAACTAGAGTATCAGTTTTTAAATTTGAATTCATTAAAGCCAAATAAAAAAATTAAGTTCAAAAATTAATAACCACATTTTAAGTGTTGACCAGCCGCACGAGGCTGGTAACCGCTGAACTGGACAGCACAGGTCAATACTGTTGCTTTCACCCACTTTTCATTCACAAAGCTAGCTCGTTAGCACTGTATCTGAATTCTAAACCAAGGAATGGGGGAAAGGGAAACAAGAGAAATTAGACCATCACTTAAGGTGTGATCTAGAACTTGTGCACATCTTATTGGCCAGAATTTAGTCACATGACCAGAGAGCTGACATAGCCACACGGAGCTGCTAGGAGGTTAGGATAGAAACTATAGTCTCCTGCTGGATGGACATTGTCCCTGCTAACACTTGGTATATAAGGGAGGAAAGAGGTGAGCAGAGAAGAGGAGGTTTAGCGTTACTAATACAAAGATGAGATGGATATTGGGAAGCATTAACAATCTACGCCATGTGCAGATACTATGACACTCATTTTCAGATAAGGAAAGGGAAGCACAAAAAGGTTATTCACCTTGCCCACATTTGTGCACCTATTAGCTACCAAAGTGGAAGAAATTATATTTGGACCATGATATAAAAAATGTTTGGTATTTCAACATGTTAAACATACAAGATTGTGACAATTGTTACCTAATATTTTCTTATTTCTTAACTTACCTATGTCGATACTCTAGATACTTTAGATTGTATAAACTTTGAAGGTGAAAAAAAGTATAATTCAATTCCTTATACACTTTCACAGTGCTTAATATCATGTAATGGTTTACACATTTATATGATGTGTAGTCACACTGTAATATCCAAAGAAGGGTTCCATCATTCCCTTCACCTAGGTCATATTTATTAGCCTTTCTTTCCACATAATTTCTGATTATATGGGTTCAAAAGAAAGATAAATTTCAAGATAGAGTAAACAGCTAAAGCTGTGGGACAGAAAGACATGATAACTCGATAAACACCCAGAGACATTGATACGTGTTTACTTTGTGTGGTTTGACTTCATCTGTTTTTGTAAATCACTGATGTCTTCTGGGAAAATTTCTTTTCATCTCTGAGAAATTGTTTTCAACAATACCATGAAGCATGATATTCTAAATACACAAAGTACAGAGAAAATCTCTCATGCTTTCATCTGGTCTTTTACATTCATGTGATTCTTTCATCTTTCATTTCACCTTCATTTTCCCATAAGCACTTGCAAACTTATTGTTTATACATATTGGAAGGAGAAAAGATCACAATCATATAATATACTCAAAACCATATATTGTTCTTTGTAGTTATTGTGGATAACTACAGGATATCTTTCTTTTATTAGCTTGATCTTTAAAGTTGAAAAAAAGTTTTGTTTTGTTCTTGTAAATCACCATTTGCATTATACAGATATATAATTCTAACAAAATATCCACAGTATAGAAACCTACAGAAAACTTAAGAGAGTTTGCCCAACAAAGTACAAGTAGCAGGGCGCCTGGGTGGCTCAGTTGGTTAAGCGACGGCCTTCAGCTCAGGTCATGATCCTGGAGTCCCGGGATGGAGTCCACATCGGGCTCCCTGCTCAGCGGGGTGTCTGCTTCCCCCTCTGCCCTCTTCCCTCTCGTGCTCTCTGTCTCTCATTCTCTCTCTCTCAAATAAATAAATAAAATCTTTAAAAAAAAAAAAAAAAGTACAAGTAGCAACTGTCAGGGCAGAGTTTTGACCCCAGACCAAAAACTAGATCTTCCAACCTTAATCTCTTCATTTTGCTGAAACAACATAACATACTAACTATTCCTGCCTACCCAGTGACTTAGTAAATAGACCCTGTGATGTTATCAAAATTTGAAATTGTTTTCAAGTAATGTATGCTTTTACTTGAACACAAAATATTAACATGTAAAGCAACACCGATGCTTTGCTTTCAGCATTAATTCTTTCAATTATCTGAGTTCATTGAGGCCTTTCTAAATGGCTCCCTACAATGAGGGAATTGAATTGCCATTCGTATCTCCACATCCTATTTGTTGACACATGTAATTTATATTTTTTCTCAAAAGCTCCCACATTTTCTCAAAGCCTACATTATGAAGAATGATTTTTTTTAAGATTTGCTTATTTATTTTTGAGAGAGAGTATGGGAGCAGGGGGAGGGGCAAAAGGAGAGGGAGAGAAGCAGATTCCCTGCTGAGTGCAGAGCCCAACGTGGGGCTCAATCCCATGAACCTGAGATCATGACCTGAGCTGAAACCAAGCATCAGACGCTTAACCGACTGAGCCAGCCAGGTGCCCCGAAGAATGATTTTAGAATATGGACCAATAGGGACAAATAATTCCAAGTTGAATCTCACAGGGTTTAATATAATCTGGCCTGAACCAGATCTATAACATCTATGCTAACTGACTTATAGCAGCCTTGGAAAATCAAGGCAAACCTCAAGTTATCCCAGTTTTGTAAACCATAAAACAGCTAAATAACCCCTACTTCCTTATGAATAGTAGTTATTTGGAGACAACTTAATCTAGTAGCTGAATGAAATACATATGGAACAACTGGTAATTAAACCAACTAACTTTCTGATATTTTTAGGAATTAAGGGTTATTAGTATTTATCAGGTTATATAATCTGGAATCAATCAGTCCCTTCCAGCCAGGCCAAATCACCAAAGTTTGAACTGAAGATACTATGAAGATTGCAAACAAGAAATAAAAGAAAAAAATTAAAAATAGACATTAGGGAAGTGAAAAAATTATGAATGTCAAAAGAATCAAGAAATGGCATGTAAATGTGACTTTAATAAACTTCAAATTTTAATAATTCACAAATTAATTGATAATACATTATTAGTATTTTGAAAATTAAAATTATAAAATTATTGCCTATTAGACTGGACAAAGAGAATGATTTCTTACTTTTAAAAATAGCCCTAGGAAAAAAAGTTGATCTAGACCTAATAATGCTTAAAAACAAGGATCCTTAAAAGGATAACAGTGACCCACAAGTAAATTAACTACCTAACAAAACTCGACATTCTTTGAAGGATGACATCTAAATTCAAAATAACAAAAAATTCACAATGTCCAGCATGCAATAAAAATTATAAAACATACAAAGAAGTAGAAAAAAATGTGACTTGCAACCAAGAAAAAAATCAGTGACTAGAAACAGAACCAGAAACGACAGAGATGATGAAATAAGCAGGTAAAGACTTTTAAAAAATCTGCTACAAATATATTCAAGGATTTAAAGAAGACATGCACATAATAAAAAGATAAATGGAGACAATAAAACTAAATTAAATAGAATTTCTAGGGCTGAAAAAAAATAACTGAAATGAAAAATTCACTAGCTTGGCCTAATAGAAGATTAGAGGTTATAGGAAAAAAAGATAAGACTAATGGATTTGAAGAAAGGGCAGTAAAAACTATCCAAACTGAAGCACAGGGAGAAAAAATACTGGAAAAATATGACCAGAATCTAGTGATGTGTGCAGCAAGATAATGTAATTTAATATATCCTTAACTTGAGTTCCAGAAAGAGAGGAGATGCAGAAAAATATGTGAAGAAATAATGGCTAAAAAAATTTCCAAATTTGATCAACATTATAAACACACAGATCCCAGAATGCTCTACAAATCCCAAGGTGAATAAACAGAAAGAAAACCATACCCTGAATACATATATCAAATTGCTGAAAGCAGCTATTTAAAAAAATTTAAAACAGCCAAGAAAAGATTTATTATGTACAGGGGACTAATGTTAATAAAAAAAAATGACTAGATTTCTCATCAGAAATAGTGTAAGTCAGAAAGCAATGAAAAGACTTCTTTAGGGGTGCCTGGGTGGCTCAGTCAGTTAGGATCTGACTCTTGGTTTCAGCTCAGAGTCTGCTTGAGAGTCTCTCTCTCTCTCCCTCTGCTCCTCCCTCCACTTGTGCTATAAATAAACAAACAAACAAAAAAATAAGACTTCTTTAAAGTACTGAAAGAAAACAAGCAGACATTAACCAGACACTAACTAGAATTTTGTGTCACATTCTCCATCACAAACAAAGGGGACTTTGTTGACAGTACCACAAGATACATTAAGGATGTTCTTCAAGCTAAAAAAAAAAAAAAAAAAAAATGAAAAAAAGATTTTTAAAAAACTTGGCTCTACACAAAGGAATGAAGAATGTTAGAAATGATAAGTATGTGAGTAAAGGCATTTTTCTTATTTTAAGTTTTTTAAAAAACAATTGTTTAAAGCAAAATATATATGTACACACACACACACATATATAACTATTTTCCTCAGATGCAACAGAGAAAACCAGTAATATAAGAATGTAAGGGCAAGGAGTACTTGTTGGATTTGGCAGTATAGAGAATATTGTTTGTCCTTGCGAAAACAAGTCACAATGAAATATTAAGAACAGAAGCCAGTCTGGTGGGTTGACAAGTGAATGGTGGTACAAGTTTTATTTTGGTCTTGGAAAATAGGATTAATTTTATAAAACAATGTTATTAATGTTAATATATATGATCATTAATATAATAACTATTATTTTAAAATAAATTGATAAATATTTTAAATTTAATATTTTTTCTCTTTGAAATCTAACTTCTTCTTTTAAATTTTATTTTATTATGTTACATCAATCACCATACATTACATCGTTAGTTTTTGATGTAGTGTGCCATGATTCATTGTTTGTGTATAACACCCAGTGATCCATTCAATACATGCCCTCTTTAATACACATCACCAGGCTAACCCATCCCCCCACCCCCCCAGAACCCTCAGTTTGTTTCTCAGAGTGCATAGTCTCTCATGGTTGCTCTCCCCCTCCGATTCCTCCCCCCTTCATTTTTCCCTTTCTACTATCTTCTTTTTTTTTTTTTTAACGTATAATGTACTATCTGTTTCAGAGGTACAGGTCTGTGATTCTAATACAGCCAAAATTATTAGTTATACCACAGGAAAAAAAAATTCTTTGGGTTTTCTTTGAGGTTTTCAATAACTTACAAGCATGTAAAGGGATTCTGAGACCAAAAAGTTTTAAAACTACCGCGTTATAAAATGCTGCCTTCATAAGCATAGATGTTGTAGATACAAAATTATTCTAAAGTAGAAAGTAACATTTCCAATGGTATTGTCTTATTGAAATTGAAAAGAAAGCAATAAGTAAAATGCTTTTTCTTATGGTGCCTTATTATTCATTTTTAATGATACATAGGTATGACAACCATGCCTAGTGTTTGCATTTGAATCTCAAATGATCATTACTGAATACAAAGAAGGAAAAAAAATAACATCTGGATATCACAAAATAAGCCAATAACACAAATTGGCTCATGAATATTTAATTTGCACATTAATTCACCTACCGAGAAGGAAGGCTTGCAAAACAAATGAATAAACTCATAAATATTCCTTGAATTATTTATCTATATGATCTTTTGTAGGTGTATTATGCAAAATTTTGCTTCTTAAATAAATGACATTTGAATAGTTGAAAAAATGCTCTCTCATTATAGTCACTGGACACCGCTATGCGAATAAAAGCAAAAAATGAAAGAGATTTACATGATTGAACACCATTTGAAATGAGATATTAGTTTGAGTCTTGTTTGCACATTAGAAAACTTTAAAACTGATAGAGATGGTGATAATTAACTAAGAAAGAGCAGAGCATAGTTCATTTATCTCTCATATCTCTAGTTTTTTGGGAGTGAGGTAGAGTTCTATCTACCCATTCACACTCATTCACTTAGCCTCCTGTGTGATCTATATATATCAGATGATAGGGTCTTGTGTATAAGTCCAAAATATATTTATTTCCTTGTGAAAGGTTACTTGCATGAATTAAAAGTTAAGCTCTGGGGGCGCCTGGGTGGCTCAGTCGTTGAGCGTCTGCCTTCAGCTCGGGTCATGGTCCCAGGGTCCTGGGATTGAGTCCTGCATCGGGCTCCCTGCTTGGCGGGAAGCCTGCTTCTCCCTCTCCCACTCCCTCTGCTTGTGTTCCCTCTCTCGCTGTGTCTCTCTCTGATAAATAAATAAAATCTTTAAAAAAAAAAAAAAAGTTAAGCTCTGTTAAAACTGCTAACTCAGTTTTGCATGCCTTCCCCAAATTTCCTTTATTATTTGAGTCCTATTTATTCCTACAGGGCTCCCTTACATCCTTCTTAATACCTTAAGATGAAATAATTTTGTTTCCTCAGTATTAGCATAGAGTATTTTAAGTTTTATTCTGTTTTTACCTTAAAGTGCTAATCAAGTATCTTGGACTGTAATTATTTATATACATTTTACGTCATTGACTACAAGGAACTAGCATTGTGTCTTATTCACCTTTGTGTCTTAATCAGCTCTGTCTGTATCGTTCTGGTGCACAGCAAAGAACTTAGTAGATGCTATTTTCTGTTAACTAAAACAAATTAAACAGCCTCAGCAAGTTCTATCAGCTCAGCACAAATCTCCTGCTGTGAGGAACAAAAAACAAACTTGATACAGGGAAAGTCAGTGGCAAGAGTATCATCTTCATATTTTGTATTATTATTGAATGAGAATGAAAGAATACCTTATTTCCTATTGCAAAAGAAAAAAATACAAAATCTATGTTCTTAAATCTTAGGATAAATACTAAATATAGTCTTTTGGGTGCCTAGGTGGCTCAGACAGTTAAGCGTCTGCCTTCGGCTCAGGTCGTGATCCCAGAGTCCTGGGATCAAGCCCCGCGTTGGGCTCCCTGCTGAGCGGGGAGCCTGCTTCTCCCTCTCCCTCTGCCTGCTGCTTCCCCTGATTGTACACTCTCTCTTTCTGTCAAAAATAAAATAAAAAATCTTAAAAATAAATATACAGTCTTTTATTTTTTTTCCCTCTAAATTATGTCAAAGTCCTAATTACTAAATATTAGGTCATATGGAGAGACAGAGTGTTAGAGATGTGACCTACAGTTGAGACACCTATGGCATGTGTCACATCAAGGTTCACTGTCAAGAGTCAACTTTTAATCACAACTTTGTGTCATTCATCTTGTAAGTTGCCAACAAATCTCAGTAGCTTCCTAACTGAATTTCTTCTCTATGCTCTTGTTTTCTTCTAATCCTACAAACCATAGCCAAGTGAGTGTTACTTACATTCCTGCATTGATTTAGTCTAAGGACCTTTACTGATGTGTTGTTCAGGGAGGAAGAATAATTTTTCTTCTACCCGTCTAGGTTCATGGCTGAGACCCCCAAAATAAAAGACAGATTAACAGGAGAAAAATGAAAAGAAGTTTAATAACACACATGCCTTCTGTATACAATGGGACATATCCAGGAGAAACTGAGTAATTCCCCAAAATGTCCAAGCCACCACCCCAAATACCATCTCCAGCTAAAGACAGAAGAAAATGTTGGGGGTACAGGGAGCAGAGACCATTTATGGGGGGTTGCCAGAGAAGCACAATAAACAAAGGTATGGTTGTTATTCAGATTAAGTCACTGCCTTCTCTATTGATAAGAGTTTCTAAAGATTTAGTCACCTTCCTTTTCTGGTACAGAGATGGAGACACCTTTATAAATGGAGCTATCCATTATATATGTAAATGTCTCTTACAAAAGAGTAACTTCTACCCGGTTTTCAGAGCTTCTCCGGGATCTGCTCCTTCTTAAAAATAATCAGCCTCAAAAAGTCAGTATACCAAAGAGGCATATTTGGGGGTAGAATATTTTGTTCCACTTCATGTCAAACACATAGGTCCTCAAGGGCCAATCATACACCCTAAGACATGATCAATCGCACAGCCTATGACCATTGTCATTCATCCAGGGTTGAGCATATAACCCAAGCGAGAACAGTCAGAGCCCTTCCCCAAGAATTTTTTAATTGAAGCAGGTGCTAAAGACCTTTTTACTTCACTAACATATCAGTGTCTGACCCCAGACTGCTGGTAATTGTTCTCTGCCACATGAATCAGCCAGAGTGAATGAAGCTAATTATCAGAGAACATAAAAAACAGAAGCAGAAAAAGAAAATTCTGGATCCAACCAAACTCTGGTTGTTTCTTGAGGGACTCTAGAGCTGTTAGAGTAAGCAATTAAGTTCTAACAGGATACTCGGGGGGTCAGCAATGAGGAAGTCATGGCCAGCTATTGGAAAATCCAAGGCCTATCCTGGCAGCACTCTACAAGAAGTCAGATCAAACCAGACAGGCCCAGGATGGTGGGTGCCATGACAGGAAACCCCTGACCAAATTAGGAAGAAAGAGCCAGAAACTCTTTCCCCACCCCAAGTAATCAATATTCCACTCCCTACTAACAACTGTCAATAAAAGATAGAAACCCAACCCCCAGGGAGAGCAGCTCACTGGCTCTCTTGAGCTCACCTGCTGTCATATTTCGAGAGTGTACTTTTCACTTTAATAAACACTAGTGCTTCTGTTATTCATCCACTGTGCTGCATGTCTGTCCTTGAATCCCTTCTCATGACAAGCCCAAGAACCTTCGGTGACTCCTTCAGGTCCAGCTGGGTCCAGGCCCTAGGGCCCCAGTGTCTCCCCACTTCATCCAGCAACAGAGTGTCCCTATTTTCTAGAACACTTCCTTCTGTGAACTATTCCAGTATTCTTAATATTCTTCCAACACCTCTTCCTTCTTTTTATCTTTATTACTAAGCTAGTTCAAACAACACTGCTATGCTAAAGAATATAAATTATCTTGAAGGTCTTTTTTCTAACAGCTAAAGAGGATAAAGTAAAATCTTTGTATTTGAAAGGAGCATTATGTCACACATATCTTCCCTTATCAAGAATGTTACTCAACTGGGGTAATAAAGATCAATACAATATTGCAATACAAAATCTGAGAATCAAAATTAAACTGAAATGAAAATAATATACCAACTTTCAATTCAATTTTCTAAAACTAATAGGCAAAATTCACCAGCATTGTACCCACGAATCAATGATGGTTAAGTTTTCTCCTTATACTATATAATTATAAATAAAATATTATTTTAAAGTAAGCATATTATGTATAGAGTATAAATCTGCTGGCATATTTATATCAAAATACAAGATTTAAGTACTTTCACAGTCTTCAACAATCATTCGAGCCTTGGTTATCATACCCTTCATTGTATCCTTTCCTCACTGAGGTACTTTGGTGGAAAAGCTTGAGAAGAGTGTTCTAGGATACAAGAAGCCACTGTGGAGTTTATTGTGGAAATGACATTATCAGATTTGTGTTTCAGAGTTGCACGTGTGTATGGTAATAAGAAAAAGCACTTAATAATTGCTATTATTAGAGAGGGTACTGGACTCCATTGCGGGTTCCCTTAAGAGTGATAAACCAATATGCCTGCAGCAATGTTGTACAAAACTTGAGAATTTATCTAAATTTCTCTTATGTTGCACAGCTGTAACTGCAGAGTATTGTACCTAAAATATATTTAATTGTATATTATCTCTCTCTCCCAAAGAAGTACAAGTTCTTTGAAAGCTGAGCCTTCCTTTATTTGTTGTTGTAGACTCATCACTCAAAATCTCTGCTTGACATATTCTAGATTATATGTATATGTAAGGTATAGAATATGTATATATGTATATATAATGCATAGAATAAAGAATCAATGAGCACCAAAAAAAATTCCTGATAAAATTATAAAGAAAATAATTTTGAATATTTATAAAAATAATACAGAGTTCAAAGCACACTTAACATCTTACTCACTTTAATCAATGGTAGGAAAGTTTTATTTAAAAACCTGACTTGGAAAACAATTCTATATTATTTTCGTTTACTTTCTGGATAAAAGGTAATCAAGTTAATTATAATTTCCCCTCCAGGAAAATTCCGCTTCCCCAATAATGAGAGAGAGACTTGAACATGTTGCAGTAATTTAAAAGCTTAGTCATGTATAGAAAATTATAATGAACTTAACTATATAGAATAAAATGAGAACAAAAGATATAAAAGAAAACTAAAGAGTGGAAGAGTGGCCAAATGCAATATTTTAACAATCTTACATCCCTGTGTGCTACTTTGATGTGAAAAAAATAACCTCCAACTTATTGTTTCAAGAGAAAAGAAGAAGGAAGGAAGGAGGGAAGAGAGGGAGGGGGGTAGGGAGGGAAGGAGGGAGGGAGGGAGAAAGGAAGGGAGGGAGGGAGGAGAGTCATAACACTACACCAACTGACTGCATGTTCTGGAACATGTCACTTCAAACTTTGGGGGTCTTTGCGGTCTGTGAAATGGGGTAATTTCTTCCTTCACTGGGTAATTGTGAGGCTCAGGCATGACAGTGAAAGTGTAGGAAAAAATGTTGCCATTCACTCCCTCCTCTGATCTTTAGGTGCACAGTGCCAGGTGTAACCACTAGTTTCTTGGGAAGATAAAAGAAGTTTTCATATTCTTTCGGAGGAGGTCAATTAACTAAACAAATAGTTATCTCAAGCCCCAAGTGAACTTTATACATGCTTTGCTATATGAATTGTGTAGAACTGAATTGTGTAGAATTGAATTGAATTTTATCCTGGCTCTATAGTCTTTATGACCTACCTACATGCATGTTCTCTCTTATGCTTATTTAACAAGAAATCAGTCTTATTTCCATATTTATGTGGAGGGATCTCTCTTTGTTAGTAGAATTTTTAATTCCAACAATATAAATTACTGAAGAAAAATATTTGTTTCATACAGGAAAAAAAAACAGATCAAAATATGCTCTTTGCTTTCATTGAAATTTTAATTTTTAAATTCTCTGTTATAAAGTGTACTCAATGAATCAAATATCAGCAGTGGTGGTCTATGAAGGCAAGAGACTGCGGAGGCACCGAAGGAGCTGTTCTAGTTACAAGGACCCCCCCCCCCCGCCCCAAAAAAGGAAACAGGCATAATTGAGACAAGTTCTACTAACAGGACATTCAGTAAAATAGATGAAGTAAGATGGCAAACAGTTCTTTTGTGTAGCAATCCAGCCAGTGGCCTAAAGTATAAGAAACAGGATCTAGTAACCGTGGAGAGAAGACACACAATAAAGACTGCAGATTCAGGGCTGCCTGGCTGGCTCTGTCAGTAGAGCATATAATGCTTGATCTCAGGGTTGTGAGTTTGAGCCCCACACTGGGTGTAGAGATTACTTAAAAATAAAATCTTTAAAAAAAAAGTGTGCAGGTTCAGAAAAGGGTTGTAGCCCACTGGGATTATAGTAAACCCAATGAATTTCGGTCACTCCCATTATTAAAAATAATGGAGGATTATTGATTTAAGTAACACCAAGACAACTTGGAATGCCCCCTATTAAAAATCACCTACAAATTCTGTATAAAATACAACAATCATGCCTTTAATTGTATAACTGAGCTCATATGAAAGTAAAAGAAACTTCCAGGAACCAAAGGAAAGAGAGACCTTGTGGAGATCAAGTTGACTTTCAGATGGAATGGAAAAGCTCTGAGCTTATCTCAAGAGAAGTGTGCATGTCTGGTTTTTACTCTGAGTCAAGATCAGGGCAGTGGGATTTAAGAGGCACTATTCAGGATATACTATTTTATGTCCTATTTTCGGTTCCCTGGTAACTTCCAGAGTCAGCTTCTTTACCTAGCTTTTGCAGGTGGCCTACCTGCTTTGATAAACTTGGCTTGATTACCTGAAAGGCCTCCCTGAAAGCTTCTCTTTAAACTTTCACAAAGCCATGATTTCTCATATTGATCCTGCGGTTCAACCTGGAGACATGGTGCAGTTCATGTAGGAGTGAATAGGAGCACTGGACATCTTGCTCTTAAGATGTCTAGGACTTCAGATGTTTGCTGCATTCTTTTTCTCTTATTATACCGCAATCTCTGCCTTTAAGTAAAAGCCTCACGTAAGTATGCCCTTTGGAGTCTCATGAGCCCTTTCAAAGAACTGGGGAAATCTTTGCAGGTCTGGAAAGAATAGTGACCAGCACATGAGCTGACACTGTTCTATCACTGGGAAGGAAGTTTAGAAGAGGTGGCCTTTGCTCATCTCAGGAACCAAAAGCTTAGATGCCCACATACTGGTAGGGATAGAGTCTTCTTAAGGCTGCAAAAGAGAACACTACCAACCAACCAGATTTTCATAAGAACCAAATATTATTTCTAAAAATGAATCTACAGTCATCAAAAATCAAGTGGAACAATTAAACAACATATTTGATACAGCTCCGCTAATGAGGAATAATTCTCATCACACACACACACACACACACAAAAGGTAACTATGTGAGGTAATGGATGGATTAGCTTTTTTTTTTTTTTTAAGATTTTATTTATTTATTTGAGATAGAGAGAGCATGAGAGGGGGGAGGGTCAGGGGAGAAGCAGACTCCCTGCTGAGCAGGGAGCCCGATGCGGGGCTCGATCCCGGGACTCCAGGATCATGACCTGAGCCGAAGGCAGTTGCTTAACCAACTGAGCCACCCAGGCGCCCGGATGGATTAGCTTGATTGTGGTAATTCTTTCACAAGGTATATGTATATAAAGCCATCCCGCACACCCCTTAAATATATACTTTTTAAATTTGTCAATTACACCTCAACAAAGAGAGAAAAAATGATGAAAAAACAAATGATAAGTTAACAAATTTCAAACCAGATGCAAAGAATCACTCCGGGGGTATTACAGAAACCCAGAAATGAAAACTACCACAGAGACAGAGAAGTACAGAAGACAGCACAAGAGGGTGTAAACAGGCTGGAAGACTAGAATGCGGGGCGAGGGGAAGACACTGCTGGAAGAGATCATGGCTGATGTTCCAGAAAGGGAAGAAAGCTCTGGGCCCTCATACCAAAGAACATGTCGTGCTGAGCAGGACTCAAACACACACACACAAAAAGCGCACTCTGCACTACACACGAGTCAGGCAGCAATTCTCAAACACCTTGGCCTCAGGACCCTGCAGTGTTGTAAGTCACTGGGGAAAACAAAACAAGCCTCTTCCATATTACATTCATATGAAAAATATATTTTCCAAAACTAGTAAGGGTGTCATTGTTTCACATTTCTGCCAATCTCCTTAAATATGACTTAAGGGAAGAGAAACGGATCCTCATATCTTGTTCTGCCTTCAGTATCAGTCATGTGGCCTCTGAAAAACCCATGCTGTCCACTTGTGAGAGAACAAGAGGGAAAAGGATAATATTATTATCCTTTTATATTATTGTCTTTTTGTAATACTATGAACATCCTTCCAACTCACAAATCCTCTCACTGCTGACAAGATGACACTAAAGAATAAAAAAGGTAAAGGATAGATCTAAAAACTAATCTGACAGGAAAAAAACAAAAACAGATGGACTAAAGTCATCAGCCAAAGAGAAGGATTGGAAAACACAGGACCTTCCGGGACTTTCTGCGTGACCTTCTGTTAGGCAAAGAGCTCTTGAATATATAACATCAAAAGTACAATATTCTTGAAAAGGCACCATTAAGATGAAAAAGAAAAAGCCACCTACTCTGAGGAAATATTTGCAAACCATATCATTTACAAAGGACTTATTTTAAAACATAGAACTAACAACTCAATAATAAGACAACAACCTCATTTTTAAAATGGAGAATATATCTGAATAGATATTTCACCAAAGGTATATGAATGGTGAATAAACACATGAAAAGGTCTTCGGTATCATGAGTCATTGAGAAATTCCAGTTAAAACCACGATGAGATACTATTTCATAAATACTTGAATGGCTACCTCCAAGATGACAGACAATTACAAATGTTGGAGAACGTGGAGAAACAAGACCCCCTCCTATGTTGCTGATGGGAATGTAACACGGCGCCTTCACTTCATACAACAATTTGCAGTTTCTCAAAAAGTGAAACATAAACTTGCCATCAGACCCAGCAAATGGACTGCCTGGCATTTTCCTAAAGAAATGAAAGCTATGTCCACACGAGCTTTGTCTGTGAACGTACATTGCAGCACTAGCTGTAACAGCCGACCGGGATCTTTTAGGGGAAAAGAAAATGCTCTAAAACTAGATTTTGGTGATGCTTTCACAATTCTATAAATTCACCACAAAAAAATGAAAAGTAAACTTAAATAGGAGCATTTTATGGTTCTACAAATTATATCCCAATAAAACTATATTTTAAAAAAGACAGTGGTTAATCAAATTGGATAAAGAACATAATCCAGATATGTGTTATTAACAAGAAACACACATAAGGGTATAAGGATACCAAAGATGAAAAGTCAAAGGAAGGAAAAGAAAAACTAGGGGAAGGCAATTACAAGTAAGCTGTGTGGTTAAATTAGTATCAGACAAAACAGGCTTTAGAGTAAGAGAAAAAAATAATCAGGGATGTTTCTAGGATGAATTTTATCACTGTTTGTGTTCAAAATTTTCTTCAGGTTCTAGAGAACATAGTAAAACAAAATAAATAAGTTCTAAAGATTAAAATTTCCACTACTCACAGACAATATCACTGTCAATACAGAAAATCCAATCAAATATACAGGAAAACTATCAGAGCTAATAAGAGAATTCAAGTTTATTGGATTGAAAATCAATCTATAGGAATCAGTTATGTTCCTATGTACCACGAATGACTACTAAAAATTATATTTTTAAAAAAGACATTTATAATAGCAACAAAATTAAATGTTACCTAAGAAGAAATCCAATGAAATAATGCAATTAGTCTAGAGAGAGAGTATAATAAACATTTATTGGAAGCCATAAGGGAAGATCTAAATAAATAGAATTATTTGCCTCATCATAAGATGACCTAGTCTCGTGATGGCAAGTCTTCTCAAATTTATCTATACATTCATTGGAATTATCATCAAAAACTTAACTTGACCAGGGATACCTTGGAGCTCAGTCGGTTGAATGTCCAACTCTTAATCTTAGCTGAGGTCTTGATCTCAGAGTCGTAAGCTCAAGCCCCATGTTGGGCTTTTTTCTTAAAAAAAGAAAAGAAAAAGAAAGAAAGAGAAAAGAAAGAAGAAAGAAAGAAAGAAAGAAAGAAAGAAAGAAAGAAAGAAAGAAGGAAGGAAGGAAGGAAGGAAGGAAGGAAGGAAGGAAGGAAGGAAGGAAGGAAGGAAGGAAGGAAGGAAAGAAGGAAGGAAAGAAAGAAAAAGAAAGGAAGAAAGAAAGAGATCTTAACTTGACCAAAAAATTGTAAAATTAGCAAGGAAGAATAAAAGATCCAACATGGATGAGGCAATGTTAAAGAAGAAAAAGACAAGGGAATTTATCCTAACAGATAGAAATAATTATTATAAAGCCAACATTACAGAAGCAACTTACTCATGCGGGCATACACAAACTATTGGGATAGAATAAGGAGACAAGAAACTGACCCATACATATGTGGAAATTTGACTCATCATTGAAACAACACTGCATATCAGTGGAGAAAGGATGGACTATTCAACAATATGATGCTGAGACCGTCAAATTAAAATAGAAAACTTTTTTAAGTTAGAGTTTTTACACAATACACAAATAACAATTTGGAACTGATTAATGACTTAAGCACGAAAGAAAAGTTTAATTAAAATGCATAAAAATATGAAAAGATAATTCATAGAACAAAAACCTTAATACCAATAGCATTGAAAAATTACTCTTTCTCATTAATGATCAGGCAAAGGGCAAGTTAAAACCCATAGAAGATAAAATGTCATACTCTAATTAAACTGGCAGAAATGTAAAAGCCTGGCAATATTAAGTGGTGGCAAGAATTTTTTTTTTTTAAGAATTTATTTATTTATTTGACAGGGAGAGACACAGTGAGAGAGGGAACACAAGCAGGGGGAGTGGGAGAGCGAGAAGCAGGCTTTCCCCTGAGCGGAGAGCCCGACGCGGGGCTCGATCCCAGAACTCTGAGATCATGACCTGAGCCAAAGGCAGATGCTTAACGACTGAGCCACCCAGGCGCCCTGGTTGCAAGAATTTTTTAAAAAGGTTTATTTATCTTAGAGAAAGAGAGAGCAGGGGGAGGGGCAGAGGGAGAGAGAGAGAATCTCCAGCAGACTCCCTGCTGAGTGTGGAACCCAATGTAGGGCTCGATCTCATGACGCTGAGATCATGACGTGAGCCGAAATCAAGAGTCAGACACAGCCAACTGAGACACCCAGACACCCCACGATTTTTTTAAAAAGGGAATTTTCACACACTTTCACTAGAAGTGTAAAATGGTTACCCCCACTCAGAGGAACACTGTATGAATATATGGTAAAGCTGAAGATGTTTATACGCACTACCTACAACCTAATAATTCTCCGCATATAAACCTATATCATATATAAACCTGTATCAAACTCAGTTCACTATGGGGAACTTTAACATAATCCTGATGCCCAAGTCATTCTGCAGATCAATTAGGCTATGATTTCTGGGGGTGAGAGTGAGGCATCAGAGTTTTTTTAATACCCCCCAGGTGATTTCAATGTGCAGTCAAAATTAATAACTTCCATCTTACAGGGACTTCAGCATCTGTGTACAACTTGCATAAGAATGTTCATCAAAGCATTAACACATACAGAAAAAAAATATATCTATATATCACTATCCAAACACTATCAATGGAAAAAGGGATAAATAATATTGATATATTAATTTAATATATAGATAAAATTAATTAACTGGCGCTCCAAGTATCAAATTAATAAATCTTATATAAAATTAGTACACATTGTTTAGGTTTCATATATTTGTTGTAAAAGTGTTAAAAAAAGAGAAGAACTGGCATGAGAATTATATACAATAAATACAAGATAGTGGACGACAGATAGAGAACTGAGAGAAGCACACGGGGCATCAGTAAGATTGGAATACTTTATTTTTCAGGACAAAAGATCTGAGGCAGGGAAATGAGACAGTACAGGGGAATGTAGGTAGCTTAGTGAATGGGTGTTTGTTTCATCATTTTGCTTCTTATGTTTGTGTTATATATATTCCCTCTGTGTGTCAGATACTGTATGTCAAGCCTGTGAAAAGATATTAAACAAACAGTATCAATGTTAAGATTGGTAGTGAATACATGGATATTCCTATATTATCACAGAAATTAAACACTAAAGTTGGGAATCCTGTGGATTTATGGTGAAAATGTCAATTCCATATGCCCTTAGATTTTAAGTTATACTACAAAGAAAAAGAAGAAAAAAGCAACAAATACATATTGTATACCACTAAGTTATTTGAACCAGTATGTAAATGCATAGTGTATTTAATACAAGTTCAGTGTAAGAAGAGAATTAAATATTCAGAACAATCCCTCCATTTCCCCCATTTGGATATTGACTTTCAAATTCATACTATATTTCTATAGATATTTTGGATCAATAATTTGTAGGAGACTTTAATTCAATACCTTTGAGTAAGCAAGTTCAAAATACTCTCCATATTACTATTAACCATAAAGTGGATTATAGACAGTCTGGTTTAGGAGTGGAACAGTAAGCCTTCCACATTTCCCTCCAAACCAAGAATACTAAAGCCTTTGGAGACTAATCTTGTCTCCACTGTTAAGGGATGTGAATCAGGAGGGAATGAGCTGAGGACACTGTTGAGAGGTGGAAAATGATGAAACAATTCTATATTCAATTCTAGAATTCTTGTTCTATATTCTCCTGAGTTCTGGACACTCTAAACCTAAACAATGTGATTCATGAGAGACAGGATTAAACTTACAGATATGTTAAAAGTTGTGATGGAACGTTTTCCTAATTACTGTAAATGGCACCCAATGAAACTGAGGGGAGTCTGCAATGGGATAATTAAATGGAAATATGTCTTCAATTTATCAGATATGTATTACAGAACGAGATGAAGAGAAATAAACAGGGAAAATACTGTGCTCTCAGAAACAGGTCAAAGGAGGGGCGCTTGGGTGGCTCAGTAGGTTAAGCGTCTGACTCTTGATTTCTACTCAGGTCACGATCTCAGGGTCCTGGAATAAGCCTCACACTGGGCTCTGTACTCAGTGGGGAGTCTGCTTAAGATTGATTCTCTCCCTCTGCCCCTCACCACCCCTCTTAAATAACAAATCAATCTTTTTAAAAAACAGGTTAAAGGAAATTGTCTATTATTACAATGCAAATCAATAATTCTTTAAATTTTGAACGATTACATCATTATCCTTTAAAAAATTTAAGGTGAACTTGTCTTCCTGTTTCATTCCATATTGGAGTTCTTGGGATCTGAGAGCACAGATTGTAAAATTGCTTCCAATCTCCTACCATGATTATTGCTATGACTATTCTTTGCAACCAAAAAATATACGGTTTTTGTTTGTTTTTACTTTTTTCATACTGCTATGATTCTTCTGTCTCATCATCCACATCTTCCCATTGGAAAGGTCTCCTCCTCTGATACCATCCTGTTGACAAACTTCTTGAGCAAATTCTCAGTTTCGTGAATGAGCAATGAGCATTTCAGATGAGAAACCAACCTGGAGTTTATGCAAAGTGGAATAGCTATTTTCCTCCTAACAAGCTATAGATTTGCAAAAAACAGCGATTTGCTCTTTGATTTTTCAAAATCTTGAAGTAGATAACAAAAAATATATAGAATTCCTTGCTGCTACTATAAACCAAAGACACTCTAATCAGTGAAATAGTGAAATTTACATTTACACTGATTTTCTTTGATTACCTACCTCACGCAATCATGGAATCTAGACTTTCCCACCCATATTGCTTTTAGATTAATTGTAGCTTTTATTGACAGCCAACTTTAATTATGAAACATACAAAATAATTGTAATAAATATGATTTAAGTGACTGTGCCGTAAATGCAGTAGTGACCATTTTTTCCTTATATTTAGGAGAGATTTCCATACATGGATAGTATTTTACATACTTATAGGAAAAAATCATAATTTATTCTAGGAAAGGACTCATCAGCTTGATTTTATTCTAAATTAGTTTCCACCAGTCTCGTATAGTGTCCCCATCAATTTTCCCTTCCTGCTCCATTTAATTCTTTAAAACTAAATCATCTTAAAGATTTTTAAAATGTATCTAAACAGCCACATAAAGATTAGTTGTTTCTTTTTGGAGAAAAATCATGGGGAAAAAAAAATCTTACCTATTTAGAGCAGATGTAAATTATGTTTAAGCAGTTAAACGTTTCCTTGTGTGTTTTTATTCATATTATTCCCTCTGTCTGGACACTTTTTCCCTTTTTTTATATCAAACCAACTTGCTCATACTTCAAAATCATTATCTTATCATATTTGTGAATACTCCCTACCTCTCCTACAGTTACTTGCACTTTACCTATTTCTCCCAAGAGACCTTTGAACCACAACAATCGCATAACTGATTGAGTCATACCAACCAGTAAAGCACAAACCTAATAATGTCTCCAAATAGGATATGAGCTTTTCAGTGTTAGGAATGGTGCTTGTTTTATTCTGTATTTCTGGCCTCTAGCATATGCCTAGTACATAATAAGTGTGCCATTAAGACTCTTTCAAAATGAATAAAAAAATTATCTTAGTCTCAGAACTGAATCTCTGACAGTAACAATCTCTTCCCTCTAAAGAAGCCACTAGGAGGATCCCTATGTCATCCTATTTTTATTGAGATGAATTTTGGCTGGCTTTCTCCATCTTTCCCAAAGCAAACTGTCCCCCTGCTCAAACCGGCCACCATAATGCAAATGTGGATGTGTCCAGACTGATCTGGGCCTGAATCCTAAACCCACTTTTTAAAACGAACATTGGCCCCCAAAACTTACTTAACTCGGAGGCTCGCATTCCACCTATGTCCATGTCAGCCAATTTGCGGTACCCTTGTATCTAAGGAAGGATGAAGAAGGGTGTCAAAGAAAAGAAGGAAGAAGGGATCTGAAAGAAGATGGAAAATATAAGAGTGATGCTCTTTGAGAATGATCAGAGTTATAAGCTGCTTGGTTTTTACTGTGTAAAAGCCAACAGTGTAGTTCACTATCTATTTTTAAAAAAAGTGACACTCCTTGAGATAGAAAGACTGGAATGAGCATGAATGTGTACAATTTATTTATTCCATTTTTAAATCATCAAAATAATTTATTCCTCTTTTTCTCTGTAGAACAGCTGAAGCAGGAGTAGAGATGCTAAATCAATAGATTGAGGAAGGATCCATATTTCATTACAGAGTTTTGTGAATTTATATAACATGTAAAGCAGTGGTGAGCAATAGGCAAAGGTGGTAGGAGTGATGATAATCAGGGTGATTTTTTTGGTATCTCATGACACATTAGCTATACTTTTGGAAAATAAAGGCTTTCTTTTACAGAATGCATCATTTGACACTTAAATATTTAATAAGTTCACCTGTTACTTTTCTTGCTTTAAAGGATATGAATTTTAACAGACTTTAATAATAGTGCAGTACTAATTTATGATATAGGGAACAGTTAAACATTTTAAACTACAGACAGCGAACTTAAAATAGACCCTTTATAACTCAGACATAATTGTGATCACTCATCAGTTCTCATTTGATTTACTTTGTGCCCTTGCAAGTGAGATTGACCCCCGCCCCCACACACCATTCTTTTCTTTTCCAGACATTTCTTCCAAAATTATTTTTCTGCCCTCCACTTGTAGGAGCACTCTGCAATCTATTCTTGGCAACAATTCCCATTTTATTAGTCATGAACATTTCAACCCTCAGTTCTGTTCCTTCAAAATCAGTATTATATTCTTTTACCCAAAGGCAACATCTTTCAAAACATCATAAGATAGTGAGTAAACACACCTAATATTTATTTATATTTATACCTGGTATAAAAGGATGTACTGAGTGATCGTATTAACCTCTATGAAAGAACAAGCATCTTTCTTGTATAGAAAGTTCAATGATGTTTGGATAAGAAAAAGCACGGATGGATTTAGCTAAAAATAAAAGTTAAAAAAAACATCATCCTTTAGGTTTTTATTTTTCAAATTAATCCTAAATCCTGAGCTCTCTAGGCCTTCAACACCCTTGTCAATACCTTCCCTTTAATGTCTTCCGATCTTCCGTCCCTTCCCCAGCCAGCATTGGCTCCATGGCTCATGGTTTTACTTCCTGCCAATAGTCTCAACCTCTTGTTACTGTTTTCTGGCCTCTCCCACTCAGCAAATCTTCCTCAACTTTACCTCAGCTGCCACCATACTTCCTCTCCCTCCACAGATAAAAGCCATCAGACTCTGATTTCTCAATAAGCTTAAATTCATCTGTATCTATCTACTTTTCAACCTCTATTATCTAAAACAATGTCTCTCCTCTATGGCTGATCCTCTTCTGCACCCTGTTCTAGCCGATGTCCTGCAGGGACTTCATTCTCTCATGAATCCCCTCTCTTAGGACTTCCACTTCTTCACTTTTACTGGAAACAGAGCTCCAACAACGTGTGTTGTGGGTTGAACTGTGTCCCCAGAAAACTCAGGTTGAAGTCCTAACCCCTATTAGAAATGAATTTGGAAATAGGTCTTTAAAGAGGTGATTAAGTTAAAAGGGATCATTAGGGTGGGGCCCAATCCAGTATGACTGACTCCTTATAAGAAGAGATCAGGAAACAAAAACACATACAAAAACAGCAAAGTAAAGACACAGAGAAATATGGTCATCTACAAGCCAACGAGAGGGGACTCAGAAGAAACCAATTTCACTCATATCTTGAACTCAGACTTCTAGCTTCCAGAACTGATAGAAAATAAATTCCTGCTGTTTAGGCTACTCAGTTTCTGGTAATTTGTTATGGCAGCCCTAACAAACTGATACAGATTTCATTGGACTCTATAGAAATTCAAAGCTTTTCATGGGGCGCCTGGGTGGCTCAGTCGTTAAGCGGCTGCCTTCGGCTCAGGTCATGATCCCAGGGTCCTCGGATCAAGCCCCACATCGGGCTCCCTGCTCTGCGGGAGGCCTGCTTCTCCCTCTCCCACTCCCCCTGCTTGTGTTCCCTCTCTTGCTGTGTCTCTTTCTGTCAAATAAATAAATAAAATCTTAAAAAAAAAAAAAGAAATTCAAAGCTTTTCCAACTTCAAAAATCCCTCCATTTTTGAACCCACATGCCTCTCTTATTTTATTATACAATGTCTTTCTTCTCCTTAAGAGTGATTCTCCTTGACTTGTAGATCATTCTACTTGTGTTTTCAAAAAACTTGAATCCAATGTTCAAAGTAGAATATAGGCATACCTCATTTTATTGCACTTTGCTTTACTGCACTCCACAGACACCACATTTTTTTTTTTTTAATTACAAATTGGAGGTTCAAGACTTAAATGAAGGAAGTACTGCAAATGTGGTGGGAATAGCAAGAGAACTAGAATTGGAAACGAAGCCTGAAAACGTGGCTGAATTGCTGGAATCTCATGATAAAAGTTGGACAGATGAGGAGTTGCTTTTTATGGATGGGGGAAAAAAGTGGTTTCTTGAAATGGAATGTACTCTTGGTGAAGATGCTATGAAGATTGTTGAAATGACAACAAAGAATTTAGAATATGACATAATCTTAGTTGATAAGGCAATGGCAGGGTTTGAGAGGACTGACTCCAATTTTTAAAGAAGTTCTGCTGTGGGTAAAATGCTATCAAACATCCTTACATGTGACAGAGAAATCATTCCTGAAAGTAAGAGTCAATCAATGTAGCAAACTTCATTGTTGCCTTATTTTAAGAAATTGCACAGCCAACCCAACCTCCAGCAACCACCACCCTCATTAGTCAGCAGCCATCCAACACCACCAGCAAAAACATGACTTGCTGAAAGCTCAGGTGATGGTTAGAATTTTTTAGCAATAAAGTATTTTGTAATTAAGGTATGTATGTTGTTTTTTAGAACATAATACTATTGCACACTTAATAAACTACAGTATAATATAAACATAATTTTTATATGCATTGGGAAACCAACAAATTCATGTGACATGCTTTATTGCAGTGTTCACTTTATTGTAATTGTCTGAACCAAACCCACAATATCTCTGAGGGATGCCTGTAGATAGAAAAGAGATATATATTAAGTATATGGGAGCCGGGAGAGAGAATGGCCAACTCTCCCTGAGAGAACTGGAAAAGCTCTTACAGGTAAAGGTAACAACTAGATTTTGAAGTTAACTTGTAAAGAAGGATAGAAGAGCATTTCAAGCAAAAGAGACTGGATCTAAACATAAAGAGGTTTGAAGGCCCTAGTTATGAAGAAATCTTGGAGATTCCAGTGTGATGAGTGCACCTCACTGGAGATGGAGAAATGGGAATGTGGATTGAGTTATTTGCATTCACTGGTCTCGAAGACACACCTTGCCCCATGTCTTATGAGTATTCAGTCATAGAAACTTTGGATGGGGAAGGGACATTTGCAATACCACCTTGTCATTTAAACTGTTCTACCTGTAGGATCTCAGCTGTGAATTCCAGTTTGTGCTCCCCAATTGAGGAGCCTTCATTTCCCTCTGACCTTGACTTGCTCCCTCCCTGCTCTACAGTAGGATATCCAGCAGGCTGTTTGTTAGAGCCAAGGTAATTATTTTTCTTTTTTTCTCAAAGATTTTATTTATTTATTTGACAGAGAGAGAGAAAGAGAGAGCACGGGTGGGGGAAGGGGTAGGCAGAGGGAGATGGAGAAGCAGGCTCAAGGAGCCTGATGTGGGACTCGATCCCAGGACCCTGGAATCATGACCTGAGCCGAAGGCGGATGCTTAATAGACTGAGCCACCGAGGCGTCCTGGTAATTATTTTTCTTACCATGAGAACCAAGAAGAAGACCAAAGCTGAAGTGATCTCTAACACACACACACACACACACACAGTGGGGGGCGGGGGAGAGAGAGTGCATAAGCGGGCAACTGGAAGATCAGAGAATTAGAGCAGAACTATTTTATCTTCAAATTACAGCTAATACTGAAAATGCACAGGTATTTATCTTAACTTTTTCAGTGTCAGAAGGATGAATGTTGGGGTGGAGTTTAATTCTACCAGAGGCTACTGTTAGATGAAACATCAGAAGGCTTGATTTATTCTAAAAGGCAATTGTCTTTATGCAGTCTCTCAAAGCTCAGAAGGTTAGCAGCGCTAAAGGACATTGTTCTATGTTGAATATAATGAAATCCATGCTTTGTGCTCTGGGACAATAATTGGGAATATCCTTAAATTTGACTGGCTGATGGGGCATGAAATTCAATTACTGTTCATTCAAGTATTGTTTGAACTACACAAGTTTGTTCTTTTGTAAAAATTTAACAAATGAAAAGGAAATAGAGTGCCTTCCAGTTGAGAGATATAATTGGCATTGTTATCCTATAATTATAATTAGCCTTATATTCCATTATTTTTTGAAGCCTGGTCTCAGAGGGGAAAAAAAGAATAAACTTGAACAGTTTGATTAGGTCACCTGTATCAACTCAACAAGTTTTTCAGCTTAAAATTTTATAGCAAATATCTTTAGTATAGATAAGTTAGCAATACATTTTGTCATGAGATCAAGTCTCATTGAATTATTCTATTAAAGATACGGCATCTCCCCTGAAATACTGATGTCAAATGACACATCATCTCTTACACCAGAATCTGCCTTCTTGTTAGTTTCTCTGGTATCCAAGTAACTTCATCCTCTCTGCAGTGGTGAGAATCCTAGATCAATCTTCCCCTTGAAACTTTCAATTTCCACATGGTGGATTATGGTTATTTTGGAGAATAGCTATAATTTTTTTTATCAGCTGGGAAAAATATAGAATAAATTATTGGTTTTCATGAAAAGATTGTAGTTTGATTTTTACAAACCTTCAATTTCAACATGTATTAAAAATGCTGGGGCTAAATTTAGGCTTCTTTTGCTTTATAATGTAAACTGTGCATCTTTTTTTTTTAATGTTTTATTTATTTATTCATGAGAGTCAGAGAGAGAGAGAGAGAGAGGCAGAGGCAGAGGGAGAAGCAGGCTCCCCGCCTAGCAGGGAGCCCGATGCGGCACTCGATCCCAGGACCCCGGGATCATGACCTGAGCCGAAGGCAGACACTTAACCATCTGAGCCACCCAGGTGCCCCTAAACTGTGCATCTTGCAGATTTGTATTTGTAAGTAGCCATTTGTTTTACTTAGAAACTTCGCTGACATCGAGCACAATGTCTACAGGTGAGCAATAGAGCCTTCCTCACAACCTTAACAGTGAGTAGCTGTGGTTAACAGCAGATAATTTCCATTTGGTTTTTACACTCAAACATTATTTTTTTTTAAATAAAAGACTATTTTAAAGCTAAGCATAAATATGAGATAATTAAAGCACGAATAAATATTAGATATTTGATTGTTTAGATTATCTAAATTTACCTAGCTTTACCTATGTTATGGTATCAGACTTTAGTTAAAACACTAATTCAGTACAAATCAAAGACTTTAGTCAAGCCATTTAAATGTGGTTTTAACAATCTAGTTAAGAATTATTCACACCCCCCAAAAGGATAATTGAACGATTGCTAAAATATTTGAATTCCAAGCTTTTACAAAATCCATAGGAGATATTCAAATTCTTTATACATTCTCTCCTCCTACCTCGACTTGGTTACCTTTCAGATAAATCACAATTAGAAATTTTAATTCTCGAAACTAGTCACTATTCAAATAAAATTTGAACAAATGGTATTTGAGCAGTTCAGAACCTTCATTATATAGAACCAACTACTTTGGTTATCATACGGTAAGCCTCAAACAAAATATCTTGCTGAATCAAACCAGTGTCCTTGCTACTGTCAATCAAAACAAAGTTGTTACAATTGGAAGATAGCTTTACAAATATGTGTGCATCCTCTACGGCCCCTTCATCTCCTTCCCACCCAACATGGAGACTTGTCAACTGAAGGGCTAAAAGCAGGTTGTTGTTGTTGTTTAACGAGTGAACTATCAGATCAAATATTAAAATCACTTTCCCTCAATCCACCAAAGGTTAGACCTAAACAGTAAGTTGAAATACTACATCTAGGACAAGAGTCTGAGTTGGTATCTTTGGTTTTTTTACAGTCTAATTTCAACTTTACAAATTTCTGAAAATCCAGTTCCATTAGTTCTTAGCAGTGACAAACTTCATAATTTTTTTGAGTGTAGTTGACAGGAAATGTAGTATTAGTTTCAGGCACACAGTGTAGTGATTCAGCTTCTCTGTACTGTGCTGTGCTCACCACAAGTGTCTTCACCAGACAAGGGGACGTCACCACCAGCTCTCACCAGACAATGTCACTCCAATACCATGGACTGTATTCCTTATGTTGTGCCTTTATTCCCAAGACCTATTCATTCCACAGCAGTGACAAGCTTTGCAGATCATATTTTTAAAGAAAGATATTCCAAAATTTGCCATAGTTCAAATACAGCTTTGAAAATATCATAAGTAATATATAAATACAAAATATGAGCTATTCCTGGCATCTGTCTTCTTAGGAAACCAGAAGATACTACTATTTTTTTTTAAGATATTGCTATTTTAAAAGAAAATGTTGAGAATATGTATTTTGGATGAAAGATTACACGACTAAAATTTTCTTATTATTTCTTATTACAGAGGACATAAATTATAAATCTGAGAATAGGGTTTTGTCTCCTTGATCCTTAGATGTTGTTTTCAAACATTAGAATTCTGTACAGAGAACGGCCTATAGAGGGCACTGTTGTACTTACAATCAGACATAGGAAGCCCATACCTAATAAATTCAAGGAATTAATTCAGCAGGATCAGTTTCTTTCACTTTGTTTACCAGAACAAAAGCAAAAGTATTTTTTAACTATTTGATAGTCAAATTATACCTCTTACAGTACATTCAGAAAATCAGATTGCTGTATTACTTATACAGGAATTTTCTTACAACATAATGAAATCATTAATAAAATTATTAACAAAATGAGGTGGTGAGGGGTGACTCGGTTAAGCATCCGACTCTTGATCTCAGGCAGGTCTTGATCTTAGGGTCGTGAGTTCAAGCCCCACATTGGGCTCCACGCTGGGCATGGAGCCTACTTAAAAAATAAGTAAAGTAGAATAAAATAAAATAATAAAATAAAATAAAATAAAATAAAATAAAACAAAGTGGTGAGATTTATAATGAGTCAAGTGGTAATACTGTTTTTCAATTCTTATAAGTGTAGTATTATCTGATCTTTACATTTTCAAGCGTTTTTATTTATTTCATCAATGTTGAACTGAACAACAAACAAAAAATATGGCAACTTGGCTTGACTATTCAAATTTTGCCATTTAAAGTTAAATTTATGCATTCTAAAAATTATAATATACATAACCTTAAAGCATTTATTTTGTATTATTTGAAATCCTACATTTCATTTTTCCTCAATACTTTCTCCTTAAATATATTATTTAGTTAAACATACTTAATACCTTATTATTCTAACAGAAATATAAATGAATTTTTAAATTTTTTTAAGTTTTTACTTAAATTCCAGTTAGTTAACATACAGTGTAGTATTAGTTTCAGGTGTACAATATAGTGATTCAACACTTCATACAACACCTGGTGCTCATCACAAGAACTACCCTATGATCTAGCAATCGCACTACTAGGTATTTACACCAAGAATACAAAAATACTAATTCAAAGGGATGCATGCACCCTGATAGCAGCACTATCTACAATAGCTAAAAATTATGGAAACAGCCCAAGTGTCCATAGACTGATGAATGGATAAATCGATATTTTAGTAAGACAAAAATGTGCACATCTCATTCAAAATAAGAAGCTGAAAAAAATGATTTCTATTTTTGTTTTGTTCTTGGTCTTTTTCTTGTTTTTAAAATTTATTTTATGTATTTCTTAGATTTTTCTGGAGATATAATTATACTTCTGTGAGGTGATACTCATGATAACATACTGTACTCAGCACCTACAATTACTTAAAAATTCCAGTTCAGACCAAATGATTAGAAAATAAAAGCTTAAGTTCAAAACTAAATTTAAGATAAAATGATTTTGTCAACACAGAATATAATCCTGAGTCAAAAAGAAATTTCTATTTCAATAAGCTTGACTTTCTTGGCCCTTTTTCATTACCAGCTTCCCCCGAAACATACTTCCAAGCTTAAGAATGCATTACTTTCAATTTGGAGAACAATCACTTTTGTTAATGGATCTACTCAATACAGGATTTGTCGATAGAATTTATCACAGCAATGGCCAAGAAAATGAGAATGGTTTGTATGGGGCATAAGCTACTTGCCAGGCACTGAATTAAGTATGTTTACATTCTAGAACCTTCAGTAGTGATGAATTCCCAAAGTCAGGTATGAAAATATAAGAGACTTCATTTTCCCAACATAAATGTTCATTCTATCAAGAGTACTGACCAGGGTGCCTGGGTGACTCAGTCAGTTGAGTGTCCAACTTGATTTGGGCTCAGGTCATGGGATCGAGCCCCGCCTTGGGCTCTGTACTCAGCAGGGAGTCTGCTTGAGATTCTCTCTCTTCTTTTCCCTCTGCCCCTCCTCCCCCCACACTCTCTCTTCATCTCTCTCTAAAATAAATAAATCTTTTAAATAAAAACAGAGTACTGACCAATTGAAGTTCCCATCTCATAAACCTCCACTTCTCTGAATCTTCAAACCCAAGTGATTAATTCTTCCTTACATAAACTTAGTTCACCAAGCACAATGTCTCATAATTTTTAATTTTCATGACTATCTCCCTTATTATATTCCCAGAACCTTTAGAGATTTTAATTTTTTTAAGATTTTATTTATTTATTTAATTGACACAGAGAGAGAGACAGCAAGAGAGGGAACACAAGCAGGGGGAGTGGGAGAGGGAGAAGCAGGCTTCCCGTGGAGCAGGGAGCCCGATGCAGGGCTCGATCCCAGGACCCTGGGATCATGACCTGAGCCGAAGGCAGTCGCTTTAACCAACTAAGCCACCCAGGTGCCCCTCTTTAGAGATTTTTAAAAATCTCTTCATAGCAGTAGGTGAGTTTGGACCTCTTCTATCCTCAAAGGGGCATGATTAGTTTTGTTTGGGAGAGATATATATTACAGGTTTTCCTTCTCAGTCACAGGGCCTCCATCAGCCCTACTGTCTAAGTGTTTTCTCTGTTGACATGGGGTTCCATATAACATCTCATCTGACCCAAGAACCCACTTTATCCAGCAAAGGAGGGGCAGGAGTAACATGCTACCAGGGGAGCTGCCGCTCTTACCACGTACTGCATTAGCCATCGCTTCTTGCCCGGGAGAGCCAGGGAACAATCTGTCAAAGGTCCAGCTGATGGGTAGCTCAGAGATTATACCCTGTGAGGATAAGGGGTCCTCCTTTGGGAGAACGTGTCAGTCAACAACCCTCTTATGAAATGATGTCACCAATCAAGAGAACGAACACACAAGTTCTGGAACATAGGCCGAAGTGGCCAGACTACCATCACTCCCAGTGAGCCATTTGGAGGCTTTATGCTCCCTCCCTTGGAACTCTGATCTGTGCAGGGTCAGAAGTTCTACTTACCAGAGAGAGAACCCTTCACCTAGGAGCACGGCAAGATGCCATGAAACTAGAGCTGCTGCTTGACTACTGCAGGCTTCTTGGTCCAAGAAACCTGCGGGTAAAGACAGGAGTCACTACCCTGGCCGTGGTAATCGACCCTGACCATCAGGATGAGGTAGTCGCTGTCCCTCACGGGGTGGGGAGGAAATTGGTTTAACATCTAGGTAATCGAATGTGTCATCTCTTTCTACCAGTGGCTCGATTTGGAGGCTAAATGAACATGTGTAGCAGCCGCCGTCTGCTAAGAGCATTGTGATCAGAGCCTTCAGGTGTGAGGACTTGGCCCACCATATCAGGTAGGAAGAGGTGCCCACGTGGGCGGAAGGAATGTAGAATGGAAGATGGGGAGAAGTGACAGGGGCAGTCCTCAGACCAGTTGCAGTGCTTAGAGTCACAGAACATTCTATAACTCTTGCAAGATTCCCAGAGATGAAACCAACCAGAATTCTGAAGAAGCTATTTCCAGATGGCACAGACTTATTATACAAAGCCATCTGAGTGGTGCAAGAGATCAACTGGTGAGGACACCGTGGCACACCACCCCTGTCGGAAACACTCATTGCTCCGGCTGCCAGCAGCCTTGGCTTAGAGCTGAGTCACTTGCCTTTGGCCAGAGAAAGCTGCCTTGCTTAGTGTCACAGACTTCCCAAGGGTAGGGATGCAGGAAGCCCATATCTCATGACTATAGGTGCAGGGGTTCAAAGTCCTGGTCTGGGAACATCTCGGAGTCTTCCTGGGCATCTGCTAAAGCCTTTGTTGTGACTGCACCACCGTTTATCTCCTTCTACCCACCTCTCCTCCCTTCACTGCACAGATGTCCCCCAGAGAGCCCCCCAATAAACCTCCAGCACTCAGATTTCTGTCTCATGACCTGTTTCCCAGAGAACTCAACCTCAGCCAGTGTCTTCCTCTGATTAGTTAATTTTATAAAGTAACGGATGTGCATACACTACACACTCTGCCATATGAGTTATAGAAAAAGAAATACGTGTTTTTTCTTCTCAAGGATGTATAAACTGACTAGACAGATAAATGGTAATCACTGCAGCATTCTCTGAATAATTTCAGGTGTTTCTGTGCAAAATAGGGGTGAGGCCCAGATCACACTGACATTACGGTCCTGAATCAGGACAGTTCTAGTTAGGTGGCTTGAATTCAAATTTCAATTCCACCGTTTAGTAGATGTATACAATTACTGGCCTCTTTGTGGCTGTGATTCTTCGGCTGTAGGTTGGGGATGATAATACAACCTACCTCTAAGGACTGTTGTGAGGACTAATCAAGTTAAAATATGTAAAGCAGTTAGAATGGTGTCTGGCATTGCCTTAGTCAGGGCTGTAGTAAGTGGTCTAGAAGCGTTCATCATTACTGCCATCGGTGCGACCTAAAGCAAACGGAAGAACCACCCAGACAAGGAGGGTTTGTGCTGTGATCTGAATAACAGAGAATAATTATAACTTACAGTTCAAGAGTGCTTTACTGTGTATCAGGTGCTCCCATCCACACTGCCTCATTTGATCTCATTAACAACTTGGAAAGGTTGATTTCAATTCCACTTTGGAAATGATAAAACTCAAATTGAAAGGCATTGAGACTTCTAGTCCAATGTTATTTTTAATGATGTGGTGGAGGGGGAAAAAAGATAAAAGAACCAAGAGGAATAGCATTTAGGAAGGCAAGACTATGCAAGGTGTATGGGAAGCAAACAGGACAGAAATTGCTTAGTGGGACATTAGTTTTCACTACAACAGCTGTGGTCAGATTATAGAAAGCTTTGACCTGAATGCTGAAAAAAAAAGCAGAGCTTTGGATATTCTTCAGCAGGAGAAAGAGATAATAAAATTGGTATTTTAGGATAAATTTGTAAGTACTCAAAGTTTAAAAGTGAAACATTTTAATGAGAATTCCATTGGCATAAAAGAGTATCAGGTTTTAGTTTAGATTTCTCCCTTAAATTATTCTGACATAAAAAGGTATTCGAACTTGCTGAGTATGTTTCTTCCTCTGCCAAAGCAAAAACAATAATGATATTTATAGTCAGCTGGAGCTCTTTTATGAATAGTGGATGATACAAAGCCCTACATTACTGTTCAACCCATTGCTAGCTTGGTGAAAATGATGGGATATGGCAAAATTATATTCATGAGCTCGTAGAAATTCTTGTCTTTTGTTTTACAGAAATTCCAATTTATGTCTTTTGGCATAGCATGAAATAGTTGTTTGCAAATTTAAAACAATTTTGTTTAATAAGATTAAATGGCTTCACAGATTTGTTCTTCCCCCTTAGACAAACCACAAACAAAGTGAAATCCTTGATTTATACTTTTACTTTGCACACATGACATGAAATATGGACAGGAAGAACAACTGCCTAACCTAATTAAATTCCCTAAAAATAAACACGCTTGAAAGTTGCATTAATAAATTGAAATTCATTTAATTGAATAACATTTTCAGTTAACCTGAGATGCATAAATGAACTTGAGAGAGGTCCTTGACCCCAAATGCAGGGCCTCACTGGCCCCCCAGGCACACACATACCATGAGTTCCTGAGGGATGTATATGCTTGTGAAACAATAGCAAATGGAAGCCAAGTAACTTTGTATTTTGTTTTCTGTTAACTGAGAAGAAAACCGGAAATGAGTAACAGACTCTCTTCAAGGAGAAGATCTTTACATTCTCCTGCCACTAACTCATAGGAATGTAGGAGAATCTACTTCCAATAACCTGTGGAGGTACAATGTCTCCACCTACTAGAGAAACAGCCCCATCAGGGATTTGACTGCTGACCCAACCACAGCAACCAACCCTGTTCCTTGGGGAAGGGAACCCTTGTTGGTACATTGGAGGATGGTTCCATCTGCAACTGAAAAAAAACCAGTGACTTATGGTGTGAATTTGGGTCAGTTAGAAAACTTCATTAACATCAGAGAGATGAATATATTCCTTAACCCTCATTCTGAACTAACGAAATAATATTCCCACATTCACGCATTCATTTGATAAAAAAATTAATGAATAATTAATTATTTTGTGCTATTCACTATTCTAATTGTTTTTATTTTATTTTATTTTATTTATTTATTTTTTTTTAAAGATTTTATTTATTTATTTGAGAGAGAGAGAGAAACAGCATGAGAGGGGATAGGGTCAGAGGGAGAAGCAGGCTCCCCGCTGAGCCGGGAGCCCGACGTGGGACTCGATCCCAGGACTCCGGGATCATGACCTGAGCTGAAGGCAGTCGCTTAACCAACTGAGCCACCCACGCGCCCTGTTGTTTTTCTTTTAAAGATTTTATTTATTTATTTGACAGAGAGAGACACAGTGAAAGAGGGATCACAAGTGGGGATAGTGGGAGAGGGAGAAGCAGGCTTCCTGCGGAGCAGGGAGCCCGATGTGGGGCTCGATGTGGGGCTCGATGCGAGGCTCAATCCCAGGCCCATGACCTGAGCCAAAGGCAGATGATTAATGACTGAGCCACCCAGGCACCCCCCTAACTGCTGTTTTTTTTTTTAAAGAAAATTCCTTAGCATTAGTATATCAGCTATTGAATTACTAATAAATAGTACTCATTCTGTAAATAGCAGTGACAACTGTAAAGCTATTTCTAACTGCCAGTTTATTTCCCTATAATGCCTCCATATGCATCCTAAAGACATACACATTTTCTAGTAGATACAAAGTATAAAATGATGATCTTGACTTCATAAACTGAGAGCCACAGATTTAGTAAAGGGGTAAATTTGAAATTAAATCTTACATACAAGAAAGAAGGGACAAGTATTATTTTAGACATTGCTATTTTATTAAAAAAAATTTTTTTAAATAGGTCCCTTGCCCAAAGTGGGGTTTGAACTCATGACCCTGAGATTGAGAGTCACATGCTCTACCAACTGACCCAGCCAGGCACCCCCAAACTATTTTAAAGATATTTTGTTTTCCAGTATTTTAGGTGAGTTTTAAGACAATAAGAACTTATTTTTAATCAATTCATTTAGTTACTAAACTGATTCCTCAGAGCTGAAAAAAACCCTTCTTCCAATTATATGTCATTTTCTCCACTTTAAAGATGAGGTCCCAAGATGTAGCTATTTACATAAGTAAGTGGTGGAACTTGGATTAAAATCCCTGTCTGCTTAATTCAAAGCATTATAATGGCCACACTCATGAAGGGGAATATATTTCCAATATCCGTGTCCAATAGTGGTGTCATGGGAAAGGAAAGGTTACATACATAAGGATGGGTGATCAAAGTTCTGATGCATGAAGTCAGCCACTCACTCTTTTAAGCCACTGTGAATGCCTCAATTATTTACCCTTAAGGTAGGAGCACCCTGAAAGTTTCAAGAAATTGACAACTCCACGACAGTGCCGGTAATAACAAAAAGGCTTGCCTCTATACACTTTACAATTATGTTTATAAGGAAAATAATTTGGTGTTTGCAGGGACCTAAAAATCCATGAAGTAAATGAATGGGACTACACTAAGATTCTAACCATTTTTCTTCTCTATGGCTAATGGTTTATATAAATGGATATATTCATAAATAGAGCACATCACCCTTCAGTATCCGTGCAGAAGGACGAGAAGTAACAAAAACTATTTTATCACTCTAATGTGGTGAAACTGTTGGCTGGCTCTAAGATTGAATTTCAGGGAACACCATGTGATGACACTTCACAAAGCCACATTCACAAGGCAACAAATATATAGCATTTACACAATTCTGAGAAATAGTGTGTGTGAGTTAATAGTGCAGAGCAGGAGGGTAATACTCTGTTCTGGAAACAAGCCCATTTGCTGATTGCCTGCTGACATTTTCCTCCACTGCTAAGAATCTCGATTTCTGACACAATGTGTGTGATAGATAACATTATTTGAAAGGTACCCTTTGTGACTGGGTACATGATATATCAGTTGCTTTATGTCAGTGACAAAATGGCCTTTAGTTCATTTCCACTGAAGTGTATAGTGGAAACCTCATAAGTGGAATAAGTTTGCTTATTTTTTTATGAACTTACAAGAATCTTTAGTTCTGTCCAAAGGCAATATCTAAATATTAGAAGCAGGGAGGCTGATGTTTTCCATTGTTAGGGAGGTTTGTGTCATTTATGGGTTACTTCCTAAGAATCAGCTTTCTGACTCTAAGTAATCTGATCTGAAGATATAAAAATGGGTGATTGTAAATCTTATTCTTGATAATGCCATCAATGGGTATTAAGGAGGGGGCAGTGTTGTGATGAGCACTGGGTGTTATATGCAACTAATGAATCATTGAACACTACATCAAAAACTAATGATGTACTATATGCTAACTGAACATAATAAAAAAAAGGACAAAGTTTTGAATTAGAGATGGCAAATCACCAGTAATTTTTTTCTTATGAGGACCAATTTTTTCTTCTAGTCAACATAGCTTTTCATTTTTTTAGTTGCCTGAGTTCTATATGCTAAACACTTGGTCATTTTGGATTCCAGAAGGATAAAGAGCATGATGGCATAGATTAGAGTTTTCTGTAGTCTTGTGTGATAGATAAAAAGCTTCTACTGAGAAATGTGTGTGGGCTTCTCAGAAAGTTTATAAAAACTAAATTTTAGAAAACAAATATGTCTTGTAATTTTCAAATGGCAATCAGAGGAAATGCTTTTCATCTGGGCAGATATTTTATTTTCCTTCATTTGCTGCTCATTTGCCTCTCTTGTATATTATTGACCATATATTTGAGGTTTATTTGAACAAATCTAAACCTCGTCTCTCCTGTTGCTTGTTCCAAATTCATATATTTCCCTAAGGGACAGAATCGGTGATAATCAGGGCTTATACTCAACCAGTCCTGGAATATTACACAGGTTATGAAAATATTGAAATATTTCAATATCCTACTACTAGAAAAGAGCAGAAGCCCTACCCCCTTAAGGTCCCGCTCTACCCAGTTCCACCCCTCTCCTAGGGACCCTGAACACAATATTTGGGGTTGGAAATATCGGGATTTTGAGATTGAGATTCCTGCCAAGTGAGAAAGGTATGGAATTGGAACTGATTGAAATCTGAGGGGTAGCAGAAAATAACCTTCAAGAGTTAATTAATTCAAAATGTATCTTGTGGCAATTTATGTTCTACTGTGGTCATTTCTATACCTGACTTTAAAAAGACAAATACTGCATGATCTCACTTATATATGAAGTCTAAAATAGTCAAACTTACAGAAGCAGAGAATAGAACAATGGTTGCCAGGAACTTGGAGGAAGGGGAAAGAGGTTGATGTCAGTCAAAGGTCAAAGGGTACAAACTTTCCGATACAGAAGATAAGTTCTTGGGATCTAATGCACAGCATGGTTAACAATACTGTATTGCAAACTTCAAATTTGCTAAGAGGGTCAATCTTAAATTAAGTCTTCTCATCACAAACTAAAAGGAATGGTAACTACATGGATGTGATGGATATAATAATTAGTTTGATGTGGTGATCATTTCAGGAGATAAAAACCACACAGTGATTTAAACATGGCAGACTATTAGATATAAAGAATTACTCAACTATGATAAAAGAGTGACTGTTAAATGCTAGAGAACTTTGCATAGTGTGTAAGGGCTGAGGGAATGTACCCAAGGAAGGAAAATCTTGAAAGGAGACCCTCTTCCCAATGTTAGGAATGAGACTTCACTGGAAAAGGTGTGGTTGCAGCTTCTGGCTGGCAAGGGGTTCACTAGGTGGCCTGAGTTTGAGCAGATCTTGGTAGCTTTCCAGATATAAGTGAGTCTCAGCTCATGGTTGCATACATGGGTGTGCAAGGGGAACAGGGGTGGGGTGCCAGGGCATGTGGGGAGCCTGCAGCATACACAGGCTGGGCTAGGGCTGCATGGTCACTAAGAGACCACACATCTGGGTGTATGGCTCAGGGAGAGCTGCACCAGTGACCTTCCCCCACACACACACTGAAGACAAGTATGTAGCTATTAGTATTAGCAAGAGAAGCTCCTCCTGCAAAGTCCATCCAGCACCCTCAACTAAGAAAGCTTACCATGGTTCTCACTATAAAGGAGAAATACTTAAAGGTAGCCTAGTTTTATCACAGAGCAAGTATAAAAAGGTGTATTTGAAGCTGGGAGTCAATACATTGATATCTGGCAAACAGACCCCAAAGTATTTCTGTCCTCGAGATGGCTTCACACAGATGCTTTAAAACAGATAATTTTCTTATGATTCCTTTAAAAACTTCTGAATCCCTTCATACATAAACAGTAACAATTACACAGAGGATAGGAAAACAGCTAAAGTGCTACTATCATCGATGTGTTTAAGTTTGACCTTTACGAGCTCAGCTTTTCAAGATTTTGTAAGTGTTTTATGTATGTGGCTTAATGGGTCATCAAATGTAATGAGTGTTCTTAACACTTGAAAGAATGCTGTCCATATATATTTATTAAATCAATTATATGAAATACATCTTTCAGCTCCCCCATGTAGTTACTGTTTGCCAAGCACACTACGTGGAGACACACAGAGTTCACTAGAAAACCAAGTGATTGACTAGTTTAGATCATCATCCTTATAGTTTTTGTTTAATGCCTTTGATGTAATGTTATATGGGACTCAAGCACTTGCCTATTTTACTTTTCCAATATAAAAGCACTTTTATTATATATTTCCTCTCCTAAACAAAATAACTCATATTTATGTATGTTTGTAAGAAAGAATTTATCCTGGACTCTTTTGATGATAAAAATAATACACCAAAATTGAGAAACTACATAAAATTATAAACATGAAAATAAGCATTACTTTCACTTTTCCATCCATCAATAACCGCATGTGCCATTTGGACGTATGTCCTTCCAAACTATCTGAGCAGAAGAGGCTTGTGCTCATCACAACACTGTTTCAGGTATACAAGATTCAAGAAAGGGTGTTTTAATAGAGGTAGTTACAGAGTAAGGAATTACTCTGCAAGTATTACAAATGACAGTACAACTCTGTAAGTGTTAATAACAGGAAAACACTCTATAGCATATTGTTATAGCAAATTGTAATGGAGTATATAGAATAGAATTCTATTTTTTAAATAGACCTTTAATTTTAGACCAATTTTGGATCTACAGAAAAATTGCAAGCATAGTACAAAGAGTTCCCAGCTTCTCCAATTATGACATCTTGCATTACAAAGACATGTTTCGTGTTAAGTTTCTGTAGTATTTTAGTGAAGGACTGTTTCTTGGCAAACATTCAAATCTGGATTTTGTTATTTGTCACTAATAACAATTATCTTCTAACAGGTAAGGTTTATCTTTTTACGCTTAAGTTTTAAAGGAATGGATTTGGTTTTATTCCTCTCATTTCATTGTTTTATGCTTTGTTCTATGTTTTGGTATTTCATGCTTCCTTATTTTCTCTTCTTCCTGCCTTTATCGTATGAGCTATATGTGTGTGTGTGCGCGCGCGCTCGTGCGCGCGTGGGTGTGCACATGTAAGTGCATGCACGCATGTTTTAGCACTTGGGCAGCCTTAAGCTTTTATGTCCCAGGCGGCTACTGTACACTTCTTGCTTTATACCTATTCCCGTACTTCTGCCTGCGCCAATATCTATACCTACGTCTTGTCTTCCTCTGCGTCTGTGTTTGCGTTTTCTTTGCGTCCGTCTCTCCCTGATCTCTGAGTGTCGTGTTGCCTGTTGGCAGCTGCTGTTTCAGGAAGCTAATAGGAGTAATACATTACCTAAGTCTTTGAATAAGCGAAAATGTCTTTATATTAGATCATACAATAATCCCAACTCGATGAGCCAGACATGGTTCGAATCACATTATGTCCTGTAAAAACTACCTATTGCATCTTTATATTTATCTGTTAGTTTTGTAATTTAATAGTCTGACAAAGCCTGATTTTTTTTCTTTGCAACCAGTCTGTGTTTGTGCGTACTTATGTGTTTCTGTCCATTTTCTTTCTGGTAGTTTCTTTTTTATGCTCAAAAAAAAAGAAAAAAAGAAAGAAAGAAAAAGGTCTGCCAGATACATCTAGGAATAAGCCTTTGAATCTTCTGTATAGACAAACGTATTAGTTTTAGAATTTTTGCTTCTGCTTATTTGCTGTTTTTGTTGTTAAAGTGTTGTGTTTTTACAGGACAATTATCTGCACGAACTAAGTGATATGTTCTAGGCCTTTCCAAGAAACTGTTGTATCTGCCTGAGAAGGGCCTAACCTTGGGGGACACGGCTGGGCAAACAGCTTAGTACTCATGGTCAAGCCCCTACAAAAAGCTGTGTTGGTGTCTGTCCTCCTCTGATGTAAAACAGAGGAAGCTTAACGTGTAAAACACAAAAGTGAAGCTCGGAGGAGATGTTAAATTTCCCAGTGAATTGGATGAATGAGCCGCTAATGAAATTCATCTTGCTGGTGAGGAGAGGAACATCAGAGCTGCAGAGAGCAGAGAGGATAATTCTGCAGATCTCAGAACAAGACAGTACTCTTGCTTTGCTACAAAGTGGGCATGAAGAAAGCTGATCGCATGGTCTATGCTGAGGTGGCACCAAGCTTGTTTTATCTGTAACACCTGCTAAGAACTAGACATTCTCGTGATTCGGTTGTGAATAGTAAAAATGTATGGTGTGGGAGACAACACTGAGACAGTGAGCAACTTCAAAGTACTGGCCAAAGACCACGCCGAGCATGGGAAATACTTTGGCTGCTTTGATTGTGGCTGTGATGGGTAAGAAACCCCAAGTGATGGTCAATGACAAGTCCATTTGCCAGCCTTGTTATGAAAAATGACACTGTAAGGTATTAAGGGTGCCATATTGTTCTAGATCCAGAGGGGCGGTGGATGGCCTATATATACAGTAGGAGCCACCGTTTCATAACCAATGGGCTCTCCGTGTTGCCACGCACTGAGGATCTTCCTGGCTGAAGTTCATGGTCATAAAAGGACGAATTCTCTCTCTGCAGAGAATTATAAGAAATAGTAATAACTTAAGAAGACAGCAGTACTGAGCCATGCTGTCCATAGTCATCTGTATTTTCATTGTTAAACTGTATTATTGGGAACATAAAAAAAGAAGGAAAAAAACTAAGAAAACCAATAAATCTTAGTCAATACTCTTCTTTGCTCTTTTTTCCTTTGAAATCTTTCAACTCTATCAAAATTTACTTTAAGTCTTTCATTTAAAAATGTAGAAACGTACTCAGCTTTAGCCTTCCAGGTTAAAACTTTTTAATGTGAGAATTTGGGGCTAATAAATATTATTATTGCCCATTAGTCAAATAAAGTGCAGAGTTAGCATTAGTATAGGATATGAAGAACTGACAAGTCCAATTCTGAACACCTTTGTAAAAGGAAAACAAAATAAAATGTATACTTTATTGAATCTTCTCATTTGCTGAAATTTGTGGTGAAATACAGTGCACTCTCTCTCAGTGAAACATAAAACTAGGATATGTTATTTTATATGTGTTCATCTGATTTAAATAGAGGTGCATTGTTTTAATCTCCTTTCTTGATAACTGTGCTTTTTATTTTTTTTTCCACTCTCGAGCCCTCTCATTGTATATTTTTATCTTAAGAACTTGGATATGCTTTATTTTATGTCTCACAAACATATTTACATGATTTCCATAGATGATTTTGAACTTGAATATAAGTTTTGAGTTTGCCATTCATAACAGTAAATGGTGTCAATTCAAAAAAATCCACTTACCAGCAGTTCTCAAAAGTTTTGGTCTCTACAACCCTTTATAATCTTTAAAAATTTTGAGGATCCCAAAAGTTTCTGTTTATGTGAATTTTATTTATTGCTGCTTACTGTATTAGAAGTTAAAGCTGAGAACTTAATATTGTTAAAATGTCCATACTCCCCCCAAAAGCAATCTACAGATTTAATGCAATTTCTATCAAAATACCAATACTATTTTTCACAGAACTAGAACAAATAATTCTAAAATTCGCATAGAACCCCAAAGACCCTGAAGAGCCAAAGCAATCTTGAGAAAGAAGAACAAAGCTAGAGGTATCACAATCCCAGATTTCATAGTATACTACAAAGCTCTAGTGATCAAAACAGCATGGTACTGAGGTGGTGGGTAGGGGGATGGGTGATGTAGGTGATAGGAATTAAGGAGTGCACTTATTATGATGAGCACTGAGTGATGTATGGAATAGCTGAATCACTGTATTGTACACGTGAAACTAATATAACACTGTATGTCAACTATACTGGAATTAAAATTAAATTAAATTTAAAAACCGGTATGGTGCTGGCAAAAAAAAAAAAAAAAAAAAAAAAAACCCACATAGATCAATGGAACACAATAAAGAGCCCAGAAATAAACCCACAATTATTTGGTCAACTAATCTATGACAAAGGAGGCAATATTACACAAAGGGCAAAAGACAGTCTCTTCAATAAATGATGCTGGGAAAACTGGTCAGCTATGTGCAAAAGAATGAAACTGGATCACTTTCTTACACCATACAAAAAAATAAAGAAACTCTAAACTTTTTAAAGACATACATGTAATAAGACCTGAAGCCATAAATCTCCTAAAAGAAAGCATAGGCAGTAATTGGCCTTAGCAATATTTTTCTGGATATGTCTTCCCAGGCAAGGGAAACAAAAGCAAAAATGAACAGTTGGGACTACATCAAAATTAAAAGCTTTTGCACAGTGAAGAAAACCATCAAAAAACAAAAAGGCAATCTACTGAATGGGGGAAGATATTTGCAAATGATATATCAATAAGGGATTAATATTCAAAATATATAAAGAACTCATACAACTCAACACCAACAAAACAATACCATTAAAAAATGAACACAGAATCTAAATAGACATTTTTCCAAAGAAGACATACAGATGGCCAACAGATATATGAAAAGATGCTCAACATCACTCACCATCAGGGAAATGCAAATCAAAACCATAACGAGATACCACCTCACACATCAGAATCACTAGTATCAAAACAAAAACAAAAACAAAAAACCAACCAACCAACCAAGCAAACAAACAAAAAAACAAGAAATAACAAGTGTTGGTGAGGATGTAAAGAGAAAGGAACCCTCATGCACTGTTGTTGGGAATGCAAATTGGTGCAGCCGCTGCAGAAAACAGTATGAGGATTTCTCAAAAAATAAGGAACAGAAATACCATGGGATCCAGTAATTCCACTGCTAGGCATTTACCCAAAGAAAATAAAGGCACTAATTCAAAAAGATATATGCACCCTATGTTTATTGCAGCATTATTTACAATAATCAAGATATGGAAGATAGATGAATGGACAAAAAAGATGTGGTATGTATATACACACACAATGGAATATTACTCAGCCATAAAAAGAATGAAATCTTGCTATTTGCAAGACAGATTTAGAGATTATACTAAGTGAAATAAGTCAGAGAAAGACAAATGCCATAGAATTTCACTTAAATGTGGACTATAAAACACAAAACCATAAACAGACTCATAAATACACAGAACAAACTGGTGGTTACCAGAGGGTAAGGGGGAGGAGAATGGCTGGAATAGGTAAAGGGGATTCAGAAGTACAAACATATAGTTAGAAAATAATAAGATACGGGGATGAAAAGTATGGCATAGGGAATATAGTCAATAATGCTATTATAATTTTGTAGGGTGACAGATGGTGACTACGTTAATCATGGTGAGTGCTGGTGAAATGTACAGAACTGTCAGATCACATTGTTGTACACCTGCAAGTAATACAGCAATGTTGTCAACTATACTTCAATAATAAAACTTTAAAAAATAATAAAAAAATCTTTCCTAGACTGTATTTAATTTAGAAAAAAGTTTCTTATCAGACTCAGGATATAGTAGATGCTACATTGGTCCTACTTATTTTACTATCCCACATAAATTTTAACTGACGATGATGAATATAATTTTCCACTTAATCATATCTTCTCAACAATTATACATTTATATTTAAGTTGCCATGGTTTACATATTCCTCCAAGTACTTTCAGCACTTCAAACTGATGTATTGCTGCAACAGTGGTTTATATTTATTCTTAAAAGTTTGTATTTTCCCCCAAACAAAAGTATCAATCATCTGACAACCAACCTAGATCATAAACCCTTCACATTCTTCATATTTCAATGCTAAACACATCCATAAATCTATGATTTCTTGGAGCAATATTTATTTACTAAAAGGTTTTTGATGAATGCATTATGTTGATTCTGTGGTCAAAATTACCATAAATATTTTCCAAATGACAACAATGAGGTACACAGAAAAATGAAAAAGAAACTTGGTTTTTTGGAAGTTTTTTTCATATTAAAGTTATATAAAGTTATATTTGTGACTGTGATCCAAACTTTTTTCCAAAGAATCATTGAGTTTACAAACCCCTGCTCCCCAGAAAGATGGAGAATGACACATTTAGGGTCTTCTAAGCATGATCCCTGCTCAAAATACACTACGCAACTTTACAGTTATTGCCCCATTTTGTCTTCTGGACATTTTCAAGACCACTTGTTATAGCTCTCTAGCTATGTTAGTGTGATTTAATGTGATTCTTCAAATGTTTAGTTGATGACATTAGTCAATTTTGTTTAAAATAATTACTGAGCACCTACCACATTTCTAGTAATGTTCTGGGCACATTTTAAAATATATATACTTAGAAACTTTAATTCAACCAAAGTCTTTGTAGGAGGATATCTCCTGGAGTGGAGGTGGGCCCCTGAGATTCAGGAGAGGGAAGCTGGTGGCCCAGCCTACCAGCAATAAGATTCAAGTTTATTTTCAGCTGAGAGATCCTTCTATGGGCTCAGGCAGAGCTTATCAGCACAGAGCTGTTGGTTTAGAGCATGGGCCAAGCTCCAGGTGATCTGGCCCCAAGGATGGAGAAGCGGGTGGTCCAGCCTACCAGGGACAACACTCAAGGTCATTTTCAGCTGAGAGGTCCTTCTATGGGCTCAGGCAGAGCTTATCTGCACAGAGCTGTTGGTTTAGAGTATGGGCCAAGCTCCAGGTGATCTGGCCCCAAGGATGGAGAAGCAGATTACAAATTTGCCATGGGGCACAGAGCAATGACCAAATATGCCAAGTTCCTGCTGTCGTGTAGCCTTTATGCTAGCTGGACAAGACAGACAATAAATAAATAAATAAAATAAACTGGGTCAGGTTATGGCAGGCTATGAAAGTTTGGTGAGATAAGGAAGACTGTGATGTGGGAGAGTGTTGCCATCTTCCAGAGGATGGTCAAGAGAGTCTTTTCTAATAAGATGCTCTAGAGCAGAGACCCGAATGAATGATGTGGCTGTTGGGAAAGAGTGGGGTGAGAGAATTCTAGGGGAGCAAACACCCAAAACCCTGATATCCAGGCTTGCTTGATGTGCTCAAGGAACTGCAAGGAGGCCAGCGTTGAGTGGAGCAGAGGGGGCCTAGGGGAGAGTAGGAGGAGATGAGGCCAACGAGGTTGACAGGCATTTAGACTGTATAGAACCCTACAGGCCACTTTAAGGATTTTGTCTTTTACCTTGAGTAAGACAGATGGCGCTATGGGAACCATTCAGGTGGAGAAGAGAAGACGAATGGCGTATGTTTTAAAAGGATCAACTGGTGGCTGTGTTAAGAGATTATAGGTTAAGGCAGAAGCAAAATGCCAGTTAGGCTTCTATTGCAGTGATCCAGTAGAGAGATGGTGGCACCTACACTCAGGCGGTGACAGTGGCGGTAGTAGGAAGACATTAGATTAGAGAAACATATTTCAGGTACAACTGATAGGAATTCCTCCTGGATCTGATGTAAGAGAAAGTGAGGAGTCAAATATGATTGCTCTTTTTTTTTTTCTGGAACAACAGATGAGTTGGAGTTTCCACTTATTAGATTGCATGAGGACAAGGTGTGGAATGTGTATATGGGGGGCGGTGAGGTGATGAAAATTCAAACAAGGGTTGGGTTTTAGAAACGTCCAATTTGACATGTCTACAGATACTCAAATGGGAAGCAAGACATCTTAGTGTGAAGTTAAATGAGAAGGTGAATATATATACATATTCACACAAAATGAAACTTATAATTAAATATCATATGAGATCACCTAAGAGTAACTGTAGCCAGAGACAAGAAGAAAGATGAGTACTGATCCTTGTAGAATCACAAAACATAAAGGGTAGGAAGATGAGGAGGATCCGGTAAGAGTGATGAAGAAGGGGCAGTCCGTGAAATTGGAGGGAACCCAAAAAGAGAACAGTGTACAGGACGCCAAATGAAGAAAGTGAAGAAAAAGGTGACAATCTATGTATCAAATACTACTGAGAGAGAAAGTAAGATGAGGACTGAGAAATGGCCATGGGACCAGGGCAGTCATTGGTGGCCTCGGCAAGAATGGCTATGGGGATAAAGGTCTGATTTAAAGAGGGCTCCAGAGAATAGAGAAGAGGGGATAATGAGTACAGATGATCATTTGAAGAAGTTTCACTGTAAAGAGTGACACAGAAGGGTACGGTAGCTGTAGAGTGAAGTGTGATCAATGCACTCTTACAACATGTTGAAATCCTGACGGGAAATCTGATATTGGAAAGAAAAGGAGAAGAGAGCTACAAAACAGACCCCCCAAAAGTTGCTTTGGATGGCAGCACACACAGCTTACCCACTGAAATAGGAGGCAAGGCAAAGCGTGCAGGTACAGATGCAGGTGAGGTGGGTGGATCTGGAGGAGGCAGCAGTTCTTTCCCAGTTGCTTACATCTTCTAGCAAACTGAGAAAGGTGATTGGTAGACAACAGCGGAAAGGAGAGAGGACCTATTGAAGGTTGGGTACAAATAGTCTGTAGGAAAGTTGCAGAGTGAATTGAGAAAGTCAAGTAGGATTGCAGGACATATTTGAGGGAGATTTTGAATTTCAAGTGAGATCAGTTACAAGTGATAGAGATGTATATTGTCCAATATGGGGATGAGAGTGATTCTCATTATACTTAACTTCTACCATCTTCCATGGCCAACCTCACCACCAAGCAATAATTTGTCCCTTCATGTATTACCACAGTAGTATGATAATATTTTAAATGGGATCATGTCATTCACTGTCTTACAACCTGATTTCTTTAACTTAAAAACACACAGCATTTTTATGTCAATAGTGTACATCTATGTCATACTTCAAATGGCCAATAGTGTTTCCTTGAATTATTCTATTATACTTTATTTAAGCATTCCAATATTTTTGTGTCTTTTCTAAAATTTGGTTAATGCAATACTGGGGTTAACACCTGGATCACTATCTTAATACTTTTATGGACAGTCAATTGTCCATAAATGATACCATTTAATTTAAAGAGATTGCCAACTTTACAGAAATGATTTTATTCCATAAAATAGTAACTTAAGAAGTGGCCTAACAAGGTGATGGCTTTTATCATGGTGTGCTTAAATAGATATGAATGCTGATTTTTCTGATGGCTTTCTTCACCTCCTAACATTGCACTAATCACAGTGCTACTCAGAAAAAAACAGTAAGTTAACAAGCACCCTATATGAAAGCATGGTTTGTTTTGTTGTGAATGGCAAAGTTTGTTAAATTGTAATAAAAAATTTTAAAAGGCCAAGGAAGTCAACAGAGTTGTGTTGTAAAATTTATTTTCTCAGTCTTTGTAAATTTGTAAAGTTACAATTTATAACCTGACCATTTTCAAAATCAAACTAACTGTTAAGTCTCTAACCCAAGGGCTTTGTTTTAGATGCCTCCCAGGTGATCCTGGGGATGGAATTTCTAATAAGGGAGAGAACCTGCTAGCAATGATGATTAACTCTGCTGGGTTTCATGCTCAGATTATTGCTGCACAGCAGGCCAGGATCATTCTCATAATACAGGATAATTAGACTGAGTTTTCCATGTAGAGGAGTACCATGTCAGAATTTCTATGAATAAAATAATATTAAGTACCATTTGTATAAGCCCCAAAAGATTCTAGACACTGTATTTTATCTTTTTATCACACATGGCAGCTCAATGATACAGTTACGCGTTATCATCCCTGTTTCTTTCATTAGATAGCTAGAACTCAGAGAAGTCAAGTGGTGTTCCCAAAGGCACATGGTAAATAGAGAAGGTAGAATTCACTCCATGTGTTCAACTGCTAAGCTCATACACTGTATTATTGTGCTGGTGCCTTGGAACGGAGGTGTCGTATATTCATAGTAAGGAGCCTGGGGAAAGCACCGCATCACCGGAAGCCACCAAGACTTCCCGAGACAAGTTCAGCAGGGATGCAGACTGGCAATGGAATTCTAAGTGGGAGTCAAGTTCTTCCCTGAAAAGCATGCTTTCTTGTTCCGAATTGTTCTGAAGTCAAAATATGTGTACATTTTCCACAATCCAATCCAAAATCAGATAGGCAAATTCAAGTCTAATGGGAACCCCCTTGAATAACTTTAATACCTGTAATACCACCTGACGGTGATTCACCTGTAAAGTACTAACAAATCCTCAAACTCCTCCTCAAACTCCTCCTCAAACTCCTCATGCCATGCTGCTCCCAGGGTTCCTCTCAGAACACGAAGTTGTGGGTCTGCTCATACTGAGCAGAATAACGATACGTATTTCCAAAGCTTTTCATTGCCCTTGAAAATCAAAACTTGGCTCTTTTCCTTAGCTTTAAATTTTTACAGAAAGACCTTACTAAAAGTTTGAGGTCAAGGATTAATTATTCTATTGGGGGCTTAAATAATTATGAAAATGATTATTAAATCATTATGTTATTTCATTAATTTTATGAAAACATTATTAAATTATCCAATAATGATGAAAAATAATGGTGATAAATCTTAAACTGAATCTGTTACATTCAATCAACAATCCCAATGTATGAATAATAATGGGCTAATATTAAATAAACATACATTAAATCTCAATAGTTTATCAAGAATGGTTGGTTTTAAAAATTGCTTCCAATGAGAATTTATTTAATCACATCAAGTTTTTCCCCTTGTTGGGCTTTCTCTCTAGATAAATGAAAGATGAAAAGAATTATTAGACAAGGCTAGTTCCTTGTACAAACCCCTTTAGCACCATCTACTTTAAAGCCAAGGCTGAGTAAAATTCAGCCACCAAGGATAGTGGTTACCGAGGTTGATCTTCATATGTCCAAGCAGGACATTTAGTGGAATATTTCAGGAATGGTAATTGTGCAGAAAAAGAAAGAAAACTGGTTCCGCACCATGACTGCCAGTTTAAATGAGTTTTTTTAAGTAAGTAGGTGATCACCTATATAATGTTACTCCAAATTTTATCCAATTCAAGGTCTATTAACCCCTCCAAGGTTTAGTTAGATCCCTTCCTCCTGCAACCAGTTAATACAGTCACCCTTCCTAATTTGGGCTCCAATTAACTTCAGGATTGGAAATCTGAACCAGGAGGCAAGAAAAAAAGATTTTTTTTAAATGGGCAGGAGTGGGGGAGGAGAACAATTCCAGAAGGAAACCCAAAGCCAGGTATCGGGCAGGATGGACTATCAGAAATGAAATCAAAGATGAAGGCCATGTAGTGAGCAGAAGCAGAGATATCAGCAGGCAGGTGGTCTTCAAAACTGGAGTAAACCTCATCTCAGCAGGGAAGCTTCTTATACTCAGTCTTATAGAAAAGGAACCGACTTTATTTATTTATCTGTTCGTTCATTCATTCATTCGCTTTAAACCAAGCCTGAGGTCCAGACTTGTGACACGCAGATTCAGAGGTACAAATCGAAAGTACTAAAGATAACTTAGAGATCACAGTCAAACTAACTAGTTTGACAAAGGACAGCACTCATGGCCAGAGAAGGAAGTTGCTTACGGTTACACACTTAAGAGCAGATCCAGTACCAGAGTCCAGTTCTGTTTGTTCAAAATCCAATCTTCCTTACACCATAGCACGTAGATGGAAGATATCGACACTGAGAAAATGCAAGTTCTGATGAGAATGAAGAATAGACCTAAATCTGGATGAAGAACAAGCACCTGATTAAAAGTAGCCCTTCTAGGGTGCCGAAGTAGAGAGAGACAGCGTAAAAGTGAGGGGGAAACTGCTCAAGAAGATATCCACGGGTCAAAAGGGCCCAGAGATGGAACATGGAAGAAGGGTAAAGATGACTTCCTCCTCCTTCTCTGTTTTACTGAGATTGGGTCTATAGATATTGTCTAAACCCCACAACCAAGTAAAGCTGAATTCTTGTTGCCACTCTTCCAGTTGGGATCACTTATCTGTGAGAACAAAGGGGATGACACAGCAGTCAAGGACAATACTAGAAAAAATTTCTTGCTTGTTCTGTCCACTAATACTTCTGCAAAGGCCCATGCATGTCAGCTGTGTCTATAACGTATAGTGTGCCAAAAGGAAAGTGTTTCTAGGGGTATTTTATTTCCCTTCACGTCACCTTTGCTCAAAGGAAAAAGGACTGTTTCCTATCCAAGGGAAGGCCACTTAGCAATTTATCTTCATTTGTAAAAATGTGAAATAAAATGTTCATTCTTTGATAATATTTTATATCATCATGTGTGGTGTAAGGCTCAATATTAAGTGCTGCCTTGTTACTTGGTGAAACTGGGAGGGTCTCAAATGGCCTTAAACCATATGTTCCCTTCCCCACTCTGCTCCAGAGGTCCCCTGGCTAAACAACCCTCTTTATCAACAGGACCTGGAGCAATTCCTGCTTAATCCTGGAGTAGTGGGTTTCATTTCTCAACTGAGCTGTAGGATTATTCAAACAAGCCAATTACATCCTCCTGCAGGAACCTGGGGCTACCCCACCTTTTTGATGTTTCAAAGCCTGCCTCCCAAAGCACCTGGTTATTTGCTCTGTTCCTGAGTGCAACTCCAGGGTGGTCTTGCATGGCATGGGATGTCCTCCTCCCCAGGCTGTCCGTCTCATCTGTTCAGTGACTTTAAAGTCTTACATAAGTCCCCATTTTCAGGTGTCATGTGTTCAGCCACCCCCAGAACTCTAGTGCAGGATCTGTCCCCCACCAAAGGGGTGAAGAGCAGGCGACCAAAACACATCACACGTTCACCAACTTTCCAAACATTCCCTCTCACTTTGGCAGAGGTCATTACAGTCAGAGAATCTAACAACCTCATCATTTGCAAGGTTCTTCCAAGCACTGATGAAGAGGTAGCTGCCACAACTCATTCCTTCTACCTTACTCACTCACCCTGCACTGCACCCTTCAGCCACACAGAAACCGATCATTCCCCTCTTGGTAACAACCCTGCATGTTTAGAGCGTAAGATGCTTTGCCTTCAAACCTGCCAAACACATCCAATTCCTTTAAAGTCCCTCTTTTCCATTCCCCTTATTTTTTTCAATTGTTCCACATGAACTATTCCTAATTTTTCCCGTGTCCATTGTATCATGAAGACCCAAACAGTATTATGTTAATAGTATGACTTTGTAGAGAAAATCTGGAAATCACACATCTGAGTCACACTTGTAAAATAATTAATCCAGCACTCAACACATCTTCTATAGGCTAACTGTTTATATTCAATCATTGATTCACTGGTTGGGATGGATCCTCTACAGATGCACGAATACCTGCTTTATAACCTGTCTTATACTGACACACTACGTTTGTTCATTGGTGCACTTATTTCAATCTATTAAAGGTTATTTCAACACTAATTTGAGCCATTCTGAATGATAAAATTAGTTCTCCCTTTTTAAAAGGACAATTAAAATAAAAGGATTAGATTCTATGGATCACATGTCTTATGTATTCTAAATTGTCCTATTTTCATCCCAAGGGCATTTTTATTTTATTTTTAAAATTTTTTTAGAGAAACAGAGTGTGCGTGCACATGCATAATGCATGAGAGGGAGCAGGGGTCGGGGGAGGGACAGAGGGAGACAGAGAATCTTAAACATGCTCCATGCCCAGCACCGAGCCCCACACGGAGCTCGGGGCTCCATGTCATGACCCTAAGATCATGACCTGAGCCAAATCAAGAGGTGGACGCTTAACTGACTGAGCCACCCAGGTGCCCCAGGGCATTTTTATTTTTAAGAACAAAAGCCAAAAGAAAATTAATTTTGTTTATTTTAAAGAAACTCAACATCACAAGGTTTTCAGGACTAGAAGTTCTATTTCTCCAAAGTGCTAAAAAAAAAAAAAAAGTCAGTTAAGTAATAAGCAACACTTAATAAAGTATTGGAATGCTCAGTATTACATAGATTTTGTAGAATTATCTTTTTAAAAAAATACAACAAATCCTTCCAAACCATTATTGCAATTGTATAAAGTATTATTTTAGGGGCACCTACAATGCCCTAGGCACTTCCATTTTTATTTTTCAATCACAGCAGTAATAAAAGGGTTCATTTCGGGTGTTTATATTTCCCCCCATTAGTTGATCTAAGAGTTTTTAAGTCACTGCAAGAGTTCAAGTCCCACCTGTGACTTACTAGTTAGTTTCTATAAAGGTAAGCTTCTTTATCATTAAAACACAAGAATTATAGTATATCTGTGTCGTAAGGTCATTATGGGTATTAAAGATAGAATATATATGAAGCATTTAGTGCAGTGTTTATCAGAAGAGTTTAACATATGTTAACCATTATTATTATTGATAATATATTAGTACAGTATTTGTCCAAGCTTTTCAGGTAATTCATCACAGGCCATAAATATGCAATCATTGAGCTCCTCGGAGTGAGAGGGTGATATTCCTCAATTTTGAATTTCCTACACGATTCCATAAAACAATATGCATCTGCTCCATCTATATTTGCTTCTCACAGCAGAAGCTCACATCTGCCACCCATATCAATTTTTGGAATGTTGGATACTGATGCTAACTCGCTGAATGATTAGAGTCGGTCAGAGTTTGTCAAGAACAGAAGTGTTGTGCCAATGCATTTTAAATATTTACTCAGGACTCTCAGTTATGCAGACTGATGGTAAACACTATATACTGTTACCTTGACAACATTCATGTTATAGATGAAAATCCTTCTTGCTTTTATTACAACTTTACTATCTTCACTTCTTTTATTGTTATTTACATTTTGGTCCTGACTAAATGAAAGCCAAGTGGTGTTTCATCTCCTTAAGACACAAACAACTGTATCATGAAAATAAACAATTATATCAAAAAAATTGGAACTTTACTTACTCTCCTACTTCTGTTTATTCAAGTGGCAGTTGATAGAGTTTCACATGCATTGTACCTTTTGGAAATGATCTCCACATGGTTGAAAATGAATGATTTCCACCCTTAAAATTAACACCAAATACCATATTGTGATATTTGGGGATTATATTAATACATACAATCCAGGCTCTCACCTCAGAACATTAGCTTGTCTCTTTGAACCAGTGAAGGTCATACCACTAACAGTTCTACAGAAAGAATAAATCATTAGAAAATGGCAGAAGCAGTGGGTTCCAAAGATGAGCAAGCACAGAATTCCTTGAAGAATTTGTTTTCAGTACAAATTTCTGAGTTCTCCTTCACACTTCATATATCAGAATCTCTACAGGGCAGGACTTTCATATTTGTGCCTCTGGAAAGAACTCCCAGTGAATAGATTGACCAGTCAGGTTTGAGAACCGCTCATGCAAGGCACACAGTGTATGTCTAATCATCTAGGTCTATGATTTTCAAAACTTATTTGTGTGTTTGCTTAGCAATGAAGTAGTTTTCTAATTATGTTTATACAGAAACAATACATTAAGTCAGATTAAAGAATAGTTCTGGTTGAAGAATGAGTTGTGATCTGGAGCATCCAAAGCTCTCATCTCCTCCTTACGCCCTAGTCAATTCTCGGGCCCTGCAGAACCCCAGGTTCATGGAACACAAGTGTAAATCCATAACACACAATTCCCTGGGTACAGACTCTTTCACCTTTGAATTAATGGAAACTACCAGAAGTTTACATGTGTGTGGCTTCTACCGTGCTCCTTGTAAGATCGCTGTACTGATGGGTGCTGTTAATATTAAGACTTCAAATTATATCAGATTTCACCACAGGAAACAGACATTTGGATTTCACTTCTGCATTTCCTATAAAACATGTTGAGGACAGCGGCTGATGATGTATCAACCAATGGACCCTTGATAAGATCCCAAGCAAGAAGTTCCCCTTCAGATTTAGTAAATGGAAAATCTGTATTGCTATAAAAACTGGGATTATTTCTGTCTTTCTGGATGAGTCCCAGTTTGTCAGGGGGAAAAATGTAGAGGTTTTTTTGGGGCAACTGTTTTATGTAAGCAGAGTCTCTGACCTCAAGGAACTCAGTCTAGTGGGAGCCAGACTCTAAGAAAGTTAATTTCAAAACAATGCATAAGTTCAATGCTAGAGATATATGTAAGTTGCTATGGAAACAAGAAGATAAGTTCTATAAGTAATTACATTACCATTTTTTGCCTTAGCTACAGGAGATAAGAGCTAAATTGTGTGCTCAATTATAGCAGTGACATCAACATTTACCAGAGCCATACTTGCTGTTTCTTTCCTGCCTCGACATTACTTTATCTGTTTTATACTTTTTAATTCATCGTATTATATAAAGCATTGCATTAAAAAATATAATCTAGAAAATTTCTTATCAGGTATTACTTGCCTTTGTTAAACTTCTTTTAAAATTATAGGATGGAAAAGACAAAGTCATGAGTATTTAGTAGCGATATTATATTCCATAAACACATGTATATTCTAAATAGGAGAGTATTAAGAGATAGAAAAATGAAAGTTGACTAAATGTGAGGCATTTTGTATAATTTATATAATCTGTTTAGTGGCAGGGTAATAAGGAAAGTGACCCATAACCTCATTTCTCTAAGAGTGGCAAATCTATTGACTTAATGAAACAAGAATCTTAATGCTCTTTATTATGGATCTCCCTTCATTTTAAAGAGCCACCTGGAAGCTAGTTAACAGAATGATCCTCAGTATTCTATTACAAACACACTTTCTTGTCCCATGACAATTTTTATATAGCCCAGAATCTCAGTACTGTTGTAATGATTCTCAGACTGTTGTAATGGATCTAACGCTCACCTGTGGGTGAAAGACAGGGCACTACTAGACTTCCCACAGTCATTGATAGGATGTGCCACCTTCTCCTGGAGAAAAATGCTACTTCCTTACAGAAAGGCATGGAGTCAAGTTACTTTTCCGCTCCTGGGCATGGCCCCATCCATGCTGGTATTTATTAACTCCACACAACCGCCTTCCTGGGCAGTATGGAAAATAAAACAAAGCTAACTTTTCCAAACAAACATGACCTCTACAACTGGACCTCCGTTTTCCAGGTGTGGCTTTAACCAGCCGCGCTCCCTGGTGTCTAAGCTGACCATACTGGTTTTCCCTTCTTCACTCATAGTTTTTGTTTTATAAAGTAGTAAGAAATATGTAAACAGCAATATGCATTTTCATCTTCTCTCTCATCTCCATTCTATAAAAGTCAAACATCTTCTATAGATTATGGACATAATAAATATCATCTGAGATCTCAGCTCTGTCGTTCACTGCATGATGTCTCCTGCAAGATACTCAACCTCTCTGTGCCTGCTTTCTTCTATAAACTGTTCCAAACAGTTGGAACCATATATCGCTATATCTCTATTTGTATTTAAAGGTAGAACTATCTATTCCCAAATATTAACAGTGTCTGTCTATGAATACGGAATTGGGGTGATTTTTATAAACAACTAACATTCATTGGATACTATGGTTTTACAGGTAATTGAATTACAATCTAATTACAATGTCTCAGGGCGCCTGGGTGGCTCAGTCGTTAAGCGTCTGCCTTCAGCTCAGGTCATGATCCCAGGGTCCTGGGATCGAGCCTCACATCAGGCTCCCTGCTCCGCGGGAAGCCTGCTTCTCCCTCTCCCACTTCCCCTGCTTGTGTTCCCTCTCTCGCTGTGTCTCTCTCTGTCAAATAAATAAATAAAATCTTTAATTACAATGTCTCAATCTTCCCCACAACCATATTTGAAAGGAAGTAGCATTTTTCTCCAGGAGAAGGTGGCACATCCTATCAATGACTGTGGGAAGTCTAGTAGTGCCCCGTCTTTCACCCACAGGTGAGCGTTAGATCCATTACAACAGTCTGAGAATCATTACAACAGTACTGAGATTCTGGGCTATATAAAAACAATATTTACATCATAGGGTTACTGAGAGAATTTAACAAATTTTAAAAATGTATAGTGCTTAGAACAATGCATTAGAATACTAACTGCGACAAAGAGGTTATTGGTGATGGTGGTGCTACTGTTAAGTTCATTAAGAACAATACCAAAATACATCAGTGATACATGTGAAAAATTTGTCCTGGTTTTTGTACCAGCCTGATGACAAAGCCCTCAAGTTGTTAATTCCAAAGTGTTCCTGCATTGTGCATGCTGCTATTTTGTCAACCCAACATCTAGCTAGAGGCTTCATTGTTTTTTGGTTTGTTTGTTTTCTCAATGACTCAGAGTACTTTTAAAATAATTTATAGCATCACATGACTGGTAAGTTTCTTCCTCTATGCTAATGAGAATTATTTAAATAAAAGTGTCTCCATTTCTTCAAAAATAAATTTGAAGTTCACTGCAGCAACCATATGAAATTTGTGGCTGGTAAGTATGTGCTTCTCTCCCAGATTATTTCTACCCTCAGTCTCATTCTGTATTCCTAGTTATATTTTGGCACACGTGTTCTCCTGTATGCTGCCTCTAATACTCTGTGGAAGAAAAAAGTTACTAATATATAATATAAAATAACTTTCTTTTTGTATTTTGCTAAAACATCCCTTGTTACCTATGGAAAGAAACGAAATCCATGGATGATCATCCTTGTCAATCTCTCTGAAATAATTACACCTTTGTCCCAGTCTTGGCATTACCTTTGATCTATGTTTTTTTATTTGTTTGTTTGTTTTTTCACCTGTGATCTGTGTCTTAACCAATGGTCCAATGAATGGAGGAGTAGATGATAAAAACAGAGGTAATAGAAACAAAAGTAGGAATTCTTTAAATGTTGCAAAATCACTTTCTGATTGTATGAGTTGATTGTTACTGTTACTCCCTATTGATATAAATAAAGTATTAAGTCATGGAAAGAATTTCAAAATAAGAAAACAAAGACTTTTTTTTATGATCCCCCCAAAAAAGACTACAGCATATTTCAATTCTGTTTATAAAAGTAAATCGGTATGTACCTCCCCCTTTACCATTCCCAAGTATTCATGCTTGCAAAAAAGACTTATGATCTCATGGCTCCCTGGGAACTCATCTCTTAATGGGCTTCCAGGCACCAAGGACTGCTTTCTCAGGGGGAGAACCTGCACAAGGCAACTGCCACAAGCTCAGACTGACCATATTCATTGACAAGGGTCAAAATTCCCAAATAAAATTCCTACCCAGCTCAGCATACTGCATACATTATGGGAGACATTAAAAGTGGAATTGTGTATCTCTAAGGCCTGTTTCTATCTCCAAAGCCTATACTTACAGTAACCCTGATTTTGTTATTCTGCATTCCATCCCCCTGCAAAATTATCCAGATGTAAATAGCCCACAGCAGTCTAAGTCTCTAAGGGAGTTTGATTTGCAAAGTGAATCAAATGAAAATGTCCTCTGCTGAAACAATTTCCAGCTCCACAGCTTGAACTTGTGAGGAGAAATAAGAAAGATATCATGAAAGTGGGCCAAACATCAAATTATTGGTTGGTTTGTGAATGAAAGGCATGGGTTTAGCCCTTTGTTTTCTCTAAGAAATGACTAGCCCTGGGAGGATAAGTCTCTCCCCAGTCAGGGAGGCCACAAATGCCAGATCATCAAGAATACAGAAAAGAAGAAAATACACTTAATATAATTGGCCCTGTGATGAATGGATGCCAAATAGACAAATACAAAATCCAAGGAAACAGTTGGAACCATATATCGCTATATCTCTATTTGTATTTAAAGGTAGAACTATCTATTCCCAAATATTAACAGTGTCTGTCTATGAATACGGAATTGGGGTGATTTTTATAAACAACTAACATTCATTGGATACTAATGGTTTTACAGGTAATTGAATTACAATCTAATTACAATGTCTCAATCTTCCCCACAACTATATTTGAGAGGTTCTGTTATTATTTGCATTTTAATGAGGAAATTAAGGCTCAGAGAGGTTAAGTGGCTAACTCAAAGTCACACAGCCAGTGAAGGTCAAAGCTGGGACTCTACCCGAGGCCATTCAGACTCCAAAGAGTATTTTGTCAACTAACAAATTACATTGTTTTCTGAATTGTACATTTGAACATGTGTTACTTTTATGAATAAAATACTTTTATTCATACATTTGAAAAATTAGGTATATCTACCACATGCATGTATATAAAACATAAACAGACCCACATACACAAATGTGGATACGTGTATACACATACAGATTACTTGTATGTGTGTGCACAAACATTAAATTAATATCTTAAGGCCAAAGTTTTCAGAAAACAAAGTTTATGTAGAGTATATTTGTGGGCAACAGTATTGGTTCTCAGGATGATAAAACGGATGCTGTCCTCATTTTTCCTTACTTGCTTTCATTGTGCATGTGTGTATTTGTACTATATGAACGGGCTTACTTTAAACAGCTGAACGTATGTTTAGAAGGCATTTAATGACACTTGAAAACCCATTTTCTGTACAATATTTTTTTGAATAATAGACAAGGAAGCAGAACTGTGTTGGATGAGTGATATACCCCCTTCTTTTAATGATCAGACAAAAGGCAAATAGAGTGTCATCTAACAGCAGCTGAGTTTCAAGTATCTCCCACATTACAGAATCATGACCTGAGCCGAAGGCAGTCGCTCAACCAACTGAGCCACCCAGGCGCCTCACATTACAGAATCAAAGAAAGGGCATTTAATTACTGAAGTAGCTTGCAGATGTAAAAAAAAAAAAAAAAAAAAGCATTCAGTTCCTAAGCAAATGAAAGCTTTGAGAAAAACCCATTTTATGTAGTGTTGCTCTGATGTAATATTCATGTTATTTGAAATAACACTGCCCCATTTCCTTCAGAAAGGCACTGTCCTGCTTGTGTTCCCTCTCTCACTGTGTCTCTCTCTGTCAAATAAATAAAATCTTTAAAAAAAAAAAAAAAGAAAGGCACTGTCACGCCATGGAAAACCAGAAGTACTGTATATGCAAAGACTACACTGAGAAAGGAAGAGCTAAAGTGTTCTTTGAAAAACTGGAATGTATATATCCCCAAAAGGCTTGGTTATTTGCTAAGAGAACAAACTTTTTCCTAGTACTTCAACTATCTGAAGCTTCCAATTAAAGCTGGCCTCAAATTCTGCCATGGGGGCCGCAGTGGTATCAGAAGGAGACCCCTTCATGGATTAAAGTGCGCAGTTTTCACTTGCATTCAGGGAGACAGGCATCACAAGAGCCGTGACCAGAGCCAGTTGCATTTTGTCGCCTTCTGGACTGTGTCTGACTTTTAGTCCCCATCTCCCCGCTGCAACCTCTCAGGCTCCATCTGACCTCCCTTAGCTGTCTCATGTCTGCCTCCTCAGAAAAAGAATTTTTTCTGTTCCCTTCTCCAGTTTTCTACAAGCTTGTTAACCCCTGAAATTAAAAGTTATTTGTGTGTTTGGTGCAGTAAAGCTCGTTCTGGTTAGTAAGAGCCAGGTGGATAGTAATGTACCAGCGTACAGTTCTTGGAGCTGTAAAGTCTTAAGGGAAAATATTATAGCACTGTGGACTAAGTGTGCTAAATAAGCCAAAATACTGAAAAGTTAAATGCCACCGATGATGTCGATTTTGCTTGATTACTATGCTAACAGGTTAAGATGCATGAACTCCTCTAACAAAATCCTGTGTGCCATTTCTCATGTACATTCAAAGATGAAGAAACTGAGTCTGACAGGGTTAAATATCTCCCAAGGAAGACAGTGGGTTTGAAATGCAATGATTCTTTGCAAGAGTACTAGATAGAGAAAGATCTTGGTGGATGAGAAAAGACCATTTCCTAACTAAACAATTCTAAGTTGGTTATTTACCTTCTATTATCTCAATTTTATCATCTGTAAAATGAGGGAAACGATAGTATCTACTTCACATGGTTTTGTGAGAATAAAATTTGTTAATTGTGTGACGTGCTTAGAACTCACCCGGCACAGAAGGAACCCTTAATATATGACAGCTTTTATTTCACCATCTGTAATCTACAGCGGCAACCATGGGATCATTATATCAATTTTTAGGGAGACTATCTGGGATTTAGAAAATTAAGAATATAAAAACCTATGGTAAGACAGGTAGTATGAATAGCCAATGAATATTTCACAGGGAGGCAGTTGACTAGTTTTTGTTTTGTTTTGTTTTTTTAACTCTATTCAGCTATAGAAAAAAGGGAAATGCAGAGACTAGAATATTTGATGGATCTGAAACTTTTGACTCTGTTGCTAATCATATCACCTGTTTAGTAAAGCTGCAACCGAAATTTAAAATTTTTGATGATAAATGAGTCCTAGAAGTATCAGTCAAGATGAACAATGCATGGGGCCAATGGACTTGCTGATGTTTCATGGATTCCTCATGTAGATGATGGAAGAGAGCAGAAGATTCATCCATATTTTGTTCCATCTTCTCTATCAAAAAGAAGGCTCTTCAAGTGTCAAGGAAAATGTTACCAGGTGAAGTTAAACAGTCAAGGAAGACTTTATTTAAGACCATTGTAATGAGTCAAGACGATTCCAACAGGAGAGAGAGATTGCGCTCAACTCTGCTGAAACAAAAGGCAGGAGGACATTTGGATGCTCAGGTGAGCTAATGGGGAAGTACTGGAGGATATTATTCAAGGTAGAGGCCATCTGCATTGGTTAATTGTCACTTATCAAAGTTAGGCTCCTACCCTCCTGAAGACTGGGAGATACGGATTCTGTCCTTCTTGATGGTTATTTATTTGAGAGAGAGAGAGAGAGAGCGACCATAGTCGGGGGGAAGGGCAAAAGGGAGAGGAAGAGAAACAGACTCCTTACTGAGCACAGAGTCCATGCAGGACTCGATCTCACGACCCCGAAATCATGACCTGAGCTGAAAAAGAGTCGCTTAACCAACTGAGCCACCCAGGTACCCTTGATCATTATTTTTCAAAGAAATCGCTCCCAGGTCTCTGAGAAAGACATCACTGGGTTGTTAATGAATAAGACTCTGGGAGAAGATTTTCATAAAAATCTATACCTGTATTCTATTGCTTTTCCATATAGGAAGAAAATGTACAGATCTATCATCTACATTTCCAAAGAATGTTTTGATGAAACTGTAACTCTATCCATCAGTTTTATTCCATGTTTGAATAAGTGATCTCTGAAAAAGCAGAAAATGAATTTAAATAATAGCTTTACCACTTACTAGCTGTGTGGCTTTAGACAAGCCCTTTAACCAATCTGTGCTTCATTTATTTCATTTATAATTTATGGATAATACTAGGACCTATTCAGAGAGTTACTATGACATCACCTAGCATATAAAGAACACTGAGTGAATGCTAGCTACTATTACTCCAAAAAGTTGAAAAATAACGAGAATTGAGCGAATAGAATAAATGGTTAAATGATTTTCTAAGGGGCTGCCATCACATTTCTGAATAACCATCTTCGTTCATGGTTAAGGGCACAAGGTGTGTCGTAATCTAGAAAACGTACCACAATCTTATTCTTTACAGTGTCTACTCTATCAGTAATAGAAGCGATCATACACTTGGAAGGGCTATAGAGAGGGCAGGGTGGGGGGCAGGAAGAGAGGCTGAGAGGGCACAAGCCCTCAAGAGAAAGGGATACCAAAAACGGCACTTTGACATGACTTTTTTTGTATTGAGTTATAACTGACATATAACATTATGTTAGTTTTGAGTGTATAACATCATGATTCGATATTTGCATGTATACTGCAGAATGATCACCACGTAAGTGATCACCACGTAAGTTACCATCTGGCATCATGAAAAGTTACAATTTTTTTTCTTGTGATGAGAACTTTTAAGATTCACTCTCTTGACAGCTTTCAAGTATGCACTACAATATTACGGACTACAGTCACCAGGTATACATTACATCCCCATCACATTTGTTTTATAACTGGAAGTTTGTACTTCTTGATTCCCTTCACTCATTTCACCCATGCCCCCAACTCCCCTACCCTCTGGCAACTACCAATCTGTTCTCTGTATCTAGGAGTTTTGTTTTGTTTGTCCATTTGAATGAATAAAGAAGATGTAATATATACATACATATATATAAAATAGTGGGGTGTGTGTGTGTATATACATATAGAAGATGTGGTATGCACACACACATGCATACACATACACACAATGGAATACAACTCAACTCGGCTATAAAAAAGAATGAAACCTTGCCATTTACAACAATATGGATGGACCTTGATGGTATTATTCTAAATGAAATAAGTCAGACAGAGATAGAGAAGTACTATATGACTTCCTTTGATGTTACTTTTCACAGATGACCTGTCCTGGTACACCTTTGGTGGCCACTCTGTTCCACTGGTTCAGATGAAATTACAGAAAATAACAGGCAGCCGAAAAACTCTCTTGTTTGTGTGTAATTTTAGTTGGTCTCCTTGCAAAGAACTACTTTATTTGTACTCTAAGAAGATTGGACTTTGACAGAGAGAAGTAAAATTCTAGTAGTTATACAAAAACTATTTCTGCCCCTTCTTTTCTTTTCTTTTTTTTAAAGATTTTATTCATTTATTTGATAGAGAAAGACACAGCAAGAGAGGGAACACAAACAGGGGGAGTGAGAGAGGGAGAAGCAGGCCTCCCGCGGAGCAGGGAGCCCAATGTGGGGCTCGATCCCAGGATCCCGGGATCATGACCTGAGCCGAAGGCAGACACTTAACGATTGAGGCACCCAGGTGCCCCTATTTCTACTTTTTCTTAAGTAGCAACAGCACAGACTTTAAGACCCTAAAAGCTTTGCTACTTTTGCTCTAAAGAAAAGTTACTCCCACCTTAGATCATTAATTATTGGAAACATTTTTTATTTTGGTTTGCCAAATATAAAGTCATGCCTACAAAGATAAAGAATGGCTCTGAAACAAATAATACATTATATGTTAAAAAAAAAAAAAAAAGAAAATAGCAGGAGAGGAAGAATGAAGGGGGGAAATCGGAGGGGAAGATGAACCATGAGAGACTATGTACTCTGAAAAACAAACTGAGGGTTCTAGAGGGGAGGGGGGTGGGAGGATGGGTTAGCCTGGTGATGGGTATTGAGGAGGGCACATTCTGCATGGAGCACTGGGTGTTATACGCAAACAATGAATCATGGAACACTACATCAAAAACTAATGATGTAATGTATGGTGATTAACATAACATAATAAAAAAAAGAATGGCTTATTATTGACTTGTCAAATACAGACTTAAAAGAAGAGAAAAATCAATAGTCTGTGCTGAGTGACGTTTTTTTTAAAAAATATGGTTCTACTCTAAATTGTCATCAGTAGCTACATGCGTTAAAGGATCAAAAAAGAAGAGCAAAGATTCCAGTTTTAGCATTTCCATATCATAGAACATTTAGAAATGGGTTAATTTTATAGATACCAAGTTGGAGAGTGAGCATTAAGATATTTCAGTAAAAAACAAAAAAGCAAGTTGTTGAATAACACATGATATCATTTCTGTAAAGCATACAAAAATATTTCTGTGTATAAATTCGTATGTACATAAATGCAAAGAAACAGTCATATAGAGTGCCATACTTAAAAACAGAAATTATCTCTGTGAAAAAGAGAGTAACTTTAGCTGTAATTGCTTTTTTTATATTATACTTTTTGTTAAAAAGTGATTTTATAGTACCTAGTAATTTAAACATTAATTAAAAAGTTTCAATAAATGGTTATATATTCATGTGTCCTTGACTCACTAAAACTAGCATCTCTGATGAGTAGACTCTTGCATAATGATTTATAAGAAAGAAAAGATGTTCAAAGTGTCTCTTCTATGTGGATTCAAATGAATTTTTCCCAGAAATTAAAAATATCTGTTTACAAGAAAATTGTTTTAAGAATGCAAGCAAGGCTGGTACTTTCTCTATCTTTCATCAATATTTTTCATCTCAGATTTAGAATCATCTAAGGACATTTAGTTAAAGTACAATACAGACTGCTTTTGTAAAGCTAAAATTTAAAAAAGGGTATACTAAGATATGTTCCTGATATTACCTAATAGGAACTAATATCTATGTATTTATTAAAATCCTTTTAGCCATATTATTTTCAGGTTTTTAATTGCTTTTGGTATTAAAATTTCTCCTAGTTGTGCAAAGTTATATTTCCTTCTATTTGCCCTGAACTTGCCTCTAAAAATGAAGGTGTTACACAGAGACAGGGATTACGTCTTTCTATGAATATAGTACTACTACACTTACATCAGTAATATAGTATTAATACAGCTTATAAGTCTTAAGAATTCATTTCTAGTGTGCCAAAGTATGTCCAGTGATGAATTCCTATTTGTAATGACTTAGAGTAAGTATAGAAATAGAAGAACAGTATGTTTCTGATGTTTTTTACCAGTTTGACTGTCAGCTCCCAGAGGGCAGCATGCAGCTTTTTGTACGGACACACTATTTAAAACACTAGATACTCAGTAAAGTTCAACTCCTTTTATTTTGTCAATATCTGCGTCGGATTTCCCCCAGATTTTTAACTAATCTCTATGCTATTCAATAGTTTCTACCCTTTATTCACTCTTGTTTTGTTGATAAGACTCAGATCCAATCTGCAAAATCTGTAGTAAACTGTACATTTGATACAGGCAACTACTGCTTGGTCCCTGAGCATAATTATTAACAAAATGTCCTCTATTTAGAGCTTTTTTTTCCTGCACCATGTCCTGTATTTTGAGATATTTCTACTAATTGAACTCCAAGCAGGCTAAACACATTTTTTAGCAATTTATATGTAATATCTCACATAATCCTCTTATAGCCTTGTGTATTAGGTAGTATTATCTTCATTTTATAGATGGGGAAATTAAGATGCAGACACATAACTTAGGAAGTAGAAGTATTCACATAGATTCAAGAGAAAAATAGAATGTATTCTATTACCATTACTATTTAGCATTTTATTGGACATTTTGGCCAAGGCAAAAGAAAATGAAATTAAACAAATAATGCAAATATTGGAAAGAGACAAAAATTATTATCCTTTATATATGCTACTGTCTCTGTAGAAAATGCAAAAAAAAATCAGTTGAAGCATTATTAGTACAGGTAAGATAGTTCATTAACGGGAAGTATACAATTAAGCAACAATAATACTTTACATACTAGCCAAAAAAAGTTCAAAATATGATAAAAAAATTATTCCATCATAGGAGCAACAAAATATATGAAATGTCTAAAAATCAATTTAACTAGAAATGTTCAGGACCCACATTAAGCATACTGCCAAATTTTACTAAAGGCATAAAACACCTAAATAAATGGAAAACTAAATCATGTTGTTTGATGGGAAGACTTGGCAGGATAAAATTTTTCTACGAAGTTGTTTATAAATTCATTATGATTCCAATCAATACCTTCAATGGTATTTTTTCTTAGGACTTGGCAAAACAATTTTATTGTATTGTATTGTATTTTTTTAAGATTTTATTTGTTTATTTAATTGACAGAGAGAGAGAGACAGCGAGAGAGGGAACACAAGTGGGGTGACTGGGAGAGGGAGAAGCAGGCTTCCCGCCGAGCAGGCAGTCCGATGCGGGGCCCGATCCCAGGACCCTGGGAGCATGACCTGAGCCGAAGGCAGACGCCCAACCAACTGAGCCACCCAGGTGCCCCTTGGCAAAACGGTTTTAAAGATCATTGGGTAGGAGCGCCTGGGTGGCTCAGATGGTTAAGCAACTGCCTTCAGCTCAGGTCATGATCTCCAGGTCCTGAAATACGGCAGTGTCGGGCTCCCTGCTCAGTGGGGAGTCTGCGTCTCCCACTCCCTCTGCCTCTCCCCTCCGCTGTGCCTTCTCTCTTTCTCTCTCAAATGAATAAATAAAAAAACTTTAAAAAAAAAAATCATTGGGCAGAACCAGCCTAGCCACAAATGTTATGAAGAGTAATGACAGAAAGTCATCTGCACTACTCCATGAGTCTGTAGAAGCCAAAAGAGTATCCTGGCACACGCACAAAAATCAATGGCACAAAACAGAAAATAAATATACAAACTGTTGTACTTGTTCATAATTTAGCATACATTTGTGTGCAGAGTTTGCAAGGACTGGGATAAATGGTACCCCAGTCCCAGGTCTAGTGAGATGGTTCTGCTGAAGGCACCAGGGCCAAGACTAGGGTGAGAAAAGAGTGGAGTCCAGAGCATAAAATTTAAGGGGCATTCACTGTCAGGGTCACACACTACTCTGAAAGTGAGTGTCTCCTTAAATTTTGTACCCTGAACTCATCTTTTACCTAACCCTGGCCTAGGACTGAGGTTCACTCTCGTTAAAGGGACAGTTGAAACTACTGCACACAGAGCCTCACTAATTTCATCAATTAACACCTAAATTGTAACCCTTAAGGTCATTCAGTCTTAGCCACACTTTTGTTCTCAATAAGCTCAGTATATTCTTGTTCCTGATTCAACGATCCTTTTGGAAGGATTTTTCACTGTGCCTTGGCAAATACAGCTCATTATCAGCAAACTCCCAAAATACCTTTGGTCTTTCAGAGAGAACTTCCTATACTTGTTTGTCTTAATTGCATCTGAGGACACAGTAGCCCTTGAAATTTGGTCAAGTATTACACTTCTGTCTCAAGATCAGAAGATAGGGTTTATGTTCTTTGAATCACCAGATAAATCGCAGGAACCCTCTTACCAAAAAAAAAAAAAGCCTGCTCAATTTGTTTTTTTCCACCATCCTCTTTGTTGGTGTCATCCTTCACTCTGATGGTCACATGCCCTTATCCATTTAAGAAATGATGGGTGGCTTGAGATTTTTCTCTATGTTCCAAGTTCTGTTATTACCTTAAATGAATCACCAGCAATGTAGATGCCTACACAACACTCTGCCATGCAAGGTTTTTATTTTTCTCGTCTCTGATTAACTTCTCCCCTCTTTCTCTTTACCCTAATAGGACAACGATTCTTCCCCCAATCACTCCACATTCAACCTCACTAACCCCAGCACCCCAGACTCTGACCACAGCTTCCTCTCCCCCTAGCTTGCTTCTTCAGCTACACACTCTGACTAGTCCTTAACTTCAGGGTCTCCATTATTGACTGATTCTTTCAGTTTCATTAATCCTTCACTTTCTCCACTCCCTGCAATTCTGTGAGTTATCATTTACTGAAATCCTTGAAACAAAATCCCTTCCCCCTTCTGTTTTTATTTCCATATTACAAAACTCCATCCATAGAGGATGGATTCTCCATGTATGCAATTGAGAAGTTGAGCAATATTTGAAATAGTCATATAACAAGGCATTCATAATCACCTACCCAAACAGACTTATTGGCTTAGTTTCTAGAAAATACTTTTTTCTAGTCAGTGCTCCCTTCATTTAAATACTTATTTAAACTCAACACCCTTGGGGTGCCTGGATGGTTCAGTCGGTTAAGTGTCCGACTCTCGATTTTGGCTCAGGTTATGGATCTCAGGGTCATGAGATCAAGCCCCGCATTGGGCTCCGCACTCAGCGCAGAGTCTGCCTGGGATTCTCTTTTCTCCCTTTCCCTCTCCCTTCCTCCAAATTGCTCACTCTCTCTCTAAAAAATAAATAAATAAATAATCTTTAAACTCAACACCCTTTTCTGCTCCCCAGAAAACAGAGGGAATAAAGAACGAGATCTTTCTTCCCTTCCTAAACCCATATGTAAACCTATATAAGTCCTAATACATTTCACCCTTGCTTTCTGTTTCATCAAGAGGGGTCCCCGCCTAATAGGATCTCATTCCTCTGCAAGTTTTCTGGATCTCCCTCCTGCTCACCTTCTTAGGAACCGTATACTGAATACAACCCTTTTACTTTCTTGGCTATCCAACCGTCCTTTCTCAACTGAATCATTATCAAAAATTTTAAACATATACAAGTCTCTCCCATGTGAATGCTCTTGAAGATTAATTTTTAACAGCTTCATTGAGGTATAAATTACATATTATGAAAGAGGTAATAATTTTTAGTAGCACATTTGTATATGTTTTTAAAAACAAAATTAAAATAATTTAAATCATATTTTACGTGACATGAACAATTTAAAAAACTTTAAAATAGACTGAGAGAAAAACACAGATACGGAATAATAAATACGTAGACATATAGAGTGATGGAAAATTTTAAAAGAGCTTTATCATGCAACCTAAAGACCTCCAAAATTTTGCCCCATTTCAACTACCAGTAGGTACACTTGTAAATGACACTTCTTGATATAGGTCCAAGATCAATATTCTCTTTTCGTCCCAGTGTTATTTTCTGAATTTAAAATGATTTATTGTATATTGCTATTTATGTGCATATTTATGTTTGTAGTTCATATAATTTTTGACACAGAATTATGAATAATTATCTGCAGTTCAAGGGTCCTTTGGAACCTACTAGCCAATTTCAAATAAAAATAAAACTAAGACGCAACTGGAGTTTGAGACCCTCAGCCATTGTATAACTGATTATGTGAATATTCTGCTCCCCATAATCAGCTTCTTCATTCTTCTTCAGTATCAGTTTGATGAAATCTACTTTGCCAGAGAATGTGAAATTTACTGGGATCAGAAATGAGAAGGGGACCAATTTGTGTTATTCAGGAGGATGGAAGAAAAACATGAATACTTTCTCCTATACATGGATATGTACTATTACATGTGAAGACAGAAACCTTGTTCAAGAATTAGAGAGCAGTTTGGTCTAAAATAATTCCTTAAGCACTACATTGTGCACCTGAAACTAATATAACACTGTATGTTAACTGTACTGGAATTAGAATAAAAAACAAAACAAAACAAATAAAATAAAATAATTCTTTAAATGCTAACTACCTATATGTTTTAATCAATCATTCTAGTGATTTGACAGCAAACATAAATCCTAAATTCTCATCATGGATGATCAGTGAAATGCAGTATTGAGACAAGCAGAAATGGTGCATTCGTACTAACAGGTAGGTTATACTAAGCAGTCTTATATATATAAAACAAATAAACAAAAATCCCAAATAATAAATTCATTAACATGCTTGCCTTTGATATCTCAAAAATCGAAGTCTTCATTGCAGTCAAGATTTTTAGCATAGATTATATGATAGTTATATTAACATCATAGAATTATCATGGATTATATATAATATCATATAGCGTGTAAAAGATCATATAAGTAATAGTATATTTTTAGAGAATTCTCTAGCTGTCTAAGAGAGCTAAGGTTGGAGATATTGCATAATTATGTACCATCAGAAAAATTAAGTTTTGGTTAACCTTTAAAATTACAGGAGATAACGAAAAACAATCTTTGTACCTATGTACTTGCAATTTAAGAAATAGGAAGTGAAAAGATTATGTATTTATCTTCCTTTCAATGAAATATCTTTAAAAGATATTCTTGGAGAAGCAGGACATGTAAAGTCGTTTTAATTGGTCTGTGAGCTATCAGGAAGAGCCTACCCATTTTCTGAATCCTGTACATCTGGTGTTCAGGGGAATGTGACTTTAGATGTATTCACAGCGAGAATACCCGTCATCTGCCAATTACAGCTGTATCTTACCTGTGCTCAGAAAATGTATGTGCCTGAGGAAGTTAGTGCCAGCTTTTTTCCCTACTCTGAAGTAGAACTACAGTGATAATAAGCTTTGGCAATGAACAAAATACTTGGAAAAACGCAATGCTAGGATGATGCTCTGAACTTTTTATTTTGATGATAATTTTAAATTCTTTGGAAACTATTTTCTTTCAGGGTTTCCAGTATGTAAAATTCTATAATAGAATTATATTGATCTGGGAGATGAACCATGAGAGCCTATGGACTCTGAGAAACAAACTGAGGGTTCTAGAGGGGAGGGGGGTGGGGGATGGGTTAGCCTGGTGATGGGTATTAAAGAAGGCACGTACTGCATGGAGCACTGGGTGTTATACGCAAACAATGAATCATGGAACACTACATCAAAAACTAATGATGTAATGTATGGTGATTAACATAACATAATAAAATAAAATTTAAAAAAAAGAATTATATTGATCTAACACTTACAGACCAATAAAAAAGCTCTGCACTGTAGGATGTATCTCTATACTGCTATTTAAAGAGAATATTTTGTCTAAATAACAAAATGGAACACAGTTGACTCATCACATCAAGGACATAGGGAATGTATCAAAGATAGGCAAAAGATAGGAATTTTAGGAAGTCTACTCTGAGTTTCCAGATAGCGCAGAAGTGCGAGTATTATAGCCTGGCATTATAAAGAAGATAAAAAGATAAAATTCTTTTGCCCTCCAATCTCAGAATACTTAGCGAAAATGTCTCAGGGCATAAAAAAATAGAACTTGGATGACACTGAAAATATGTGCAACTGATGTAATATACAGTTGCAACTTCCATAATCATCTTCACATCCTTAGTATTAGTGGTCCAAAAGTGATATTCCAAGTGAAGGCAAGTCAGAAAATAAACTGACCTTATGGTTAATATCACCAGCAGTATCTCAGAGATATCAAGATGTTATTCCTCTGTCACTCATTTTGTGCCTACAGAAAACTTCTCTATTGTCAAATCAAAGCCAAGAGAGACTTCCACATCCTCCTTTGTTCTTTTGCAAAATTAAAAAAAAAAAAAAAGAAGAAGGGGGGGTGGAGAGAAGAAAGTTTCATGCAAAAAAAACCACCTTTTTTTGTTCTTCAAAAAATTAAAAATAGAAATACCATATGATCCAGTAATTCTACTACTGGGTTAGAATCATACACACACACACACACACACACACACACACACACACACACACTAGAATATATATATAAAATGGAATATTACTCATTCATAAAATAAAGAATGAAATCTTGCCATTTGTGACAACATAGTTGAACCTAGAGGACATTATGCTAGGTGAAATAAGTCAGACAGAGAAATATAAATATCATATGGTTTCACCTTACATGTGGAATCTAAAAAACAAAAGAAACAAACAAAAGCAGCAGAAACAGACCCTTAAGCACAGAGAACAAACTGGTGGTTGCCAGAGGGGAAAGGAATGGAGGGATGGGCAAAATGGATGAAGGGGAGTGGGAGGTAGAGGCTTCCGGTTATGGAATAAATAAATAATTCATCAGGGATGAAAGGCACAGCCTAGAGAATACAGTCAATGGGACTGTAATAGTGTTGTGTGGTGAGACATGGTAGCTACACTGGTGAGCACAGCATAACCTACAGAGTTGTAGAATCACTATGTTGCACACCCAAAACCACTGTAACATTATGTGTCCACTATACTTCAGTTTAAAAGAAAAGCAGATACAACCACACACAGAAACAAAAGAAAAAGTAACCTGTATTCTGTATACAGAATTAGTTGGTCTTTGAACAGAAAGAAAAGTCAAATTCTGATTTTATTTTATGTAATAATTTCCAGTAAAAGGTTCATAAGGTACTTTTATTCTAATCCTAACATAGCTTTCTGTAAATGTGTTCAAATGTATACTTATATGATGTCAACCTTTCCATCTTGTTTCTAAAATATACTTAACTTTGTAAGCATATTAAATAAAACAATGTATATGTTACGTTTAAAAATGATGTTTATGGAATAAAGAGACAATAGCTAGTATATATGGAAAAAGTTTAGGAAAAAAGAAAGTGACAGTGATTTCTTTTATAGATGAGTCTCTTAGTACATTCAGATCATCCATTCTGAATGAATCATCAATTACTAGACTGAAATATCAGGACACTTTAAGGGAAACAATATGTATTTTTTTACCAATAAATTTGGTGACTACTTATGGATCAATTAGCCTTATAGAGGACTGAAGTCTGGCTTCTCTAAAATATCTTCAATCTGCACTGCTTGTACCTGGGAACAGGAGTGAAGTGAGTGAGAGGCGCTCCCCGGGATTGCAAACTTCACTGCCCAGAGTGTTCCAGGGGCCTGAAGCACAACAGTTCCAGGAATGATTGGCCATTTTGAGATAATTCCCTGTAAATTAAGGTAGGTATTCAGGTAAGATGATCAGTAAGAAGACAGGGCATATGAAGAAATGTAAAAATTAAAATGGGACCACACAGATTAAATTAAAGATACTGCAGAAGGAGTTTATGTCTTGTTCACACCTGAAACTGTCCTGGGTGCTACTTAGGTCAGGGTCCACCCGTCAACAAACAGCCTCACAGATTTCCTTTAGTTTTCCTTGTAGCATTTTTAAAGGACTAAAAATTAGATGCAAAAATTCTTCACAGTCTATTCTGCAGTTATAGTATGAAACCAGTCACGGATAATAAAGAATGGGCAAGATTTTGTGTCCATAAAATTTTATTTATGGATACTAAAATGTAAGTTTCATATCATTTTAACTTGCCATAAACTATTCTTCTTTTTTTAAACAATTAAAATGTAAAAACCATTCTTACCTCTCAGCTCACAGGCTGCCCAAAAATAGGTGATAGGCCCAATCTGCCAACAGGAAGTAATTTGTGGACTCCTGACTTTACATATTCTTCTATTATGACCTTTATTATATTGATACACAACTATTTACAGGATTGTGTATTCCACAGACTGAATTTCTTGAAAGCAAGCATTTTTGCCTTAGCATATTTACATCTCCAAAATTTGGCATGGTGATTAGCATATAATAGGCTTTCAATTAGTGTTTGGTGACTGTATTTTTAAAAAATTACTGCTATTCTACATTAAACACTTTGCATTTTCTGTAACATAGTATTCAAATGAATCTATTGAACACATTCAAATCCTAAGCTCTAAGAAAGCAGATCACTGAATTCTAATTATATTAAGAAATCAAAACACATTATCAGTTTGATGATAACCTAAGACACATTTCAGTTAATTGTGCTTGGGAGTAAGTCCTAGAAGAAGCAATAGAGAAAATGAAGATATTCCGCATTTAAGATGAATAAGGATAGTATTTAAAGAGTTGGTTATGTTTCCAAGGGTCCTACTGAAATTGCTTCTACTATAAAGTGCTTTGGATTTGAAGACTGGAGAAAAATTAAGCAGGACACCATACAGTGGTCTGGAGGTAAGCACCTAGCACAACTTCAGGAACACTGTAGGCATTCAATGAATTTTTAATCTAGTTTAATTAGGGAATACTTAATAAAAGCGATGATACCTGAATTTGGATTTGATCATTGGGAAGGACTCGGATAAGTGAAATTCTGAATTCAGTGGAAAGACCAAGAGCAAATATGCCAAGGCAAGAAAACAGGGAAATTTCTGGTTTAAGAAGCATGAAGAAGTTTAAAATCACCAGAGTGAAGGTGAGCAACAGGTGAGAACTGATGTCGAAATTAAGATCAATGTCAGAGCATTGAGGGGTTGGAATACTAGACCAGTAATCAGCAAAGCAAAGGCAAGTCACTGAAATTTTTGGGAGGCATCTTTTGGGGGGCCTATGAATGAATAGATTTGGATTTTCAGTTTGGAGAAAATGTCCTTCATCTACAGATGGTATCTTTTATGTCTTATATTTTTAAATATTTTTTAACAAGTAAGATTCATCCAGAATTTGTTTTTATATGTGACATAACTGGATGTGCACTTTTATTCTGCCAGAAGGCTAGTCAGCTGTGCCAGCACCATTTAATGGATAAAGGATTCTATTATTAATAAATTGAACCATCATTTGTACATGTGTTAAATTTTAATCTACACTGAAATTAATTTCTGGATCCTCTTTATTTTTTCCTATGATCAGTTTATCTGTTCTAAGGCCAAGACCAGAGAGATTTAAATACATCAGCTTTATAGGATAATGGAAGTCACCCACCAATTTTTTTTTCATTTTTTTCTTGGATACTTTAAATCGCTTATTAATAAAACGTAACCTCAATTTTTTTTTCATTTTTTTCTTGGATACTTTAAATCGCTTATTAATAAAACATAACCTCATTTTTCCAGTAAGATAAATACACTGGGATTCTAACTGGAATTGCATTATTTAATATACTAATTTTGGAGTACTGATATTTTAATGACAAACCTTCCATTAGCAACATGGCATGTCCTTACATTTGCTCAAATATATACATATTTGTTATATATCCATCTGTTTAACAGTTTTCTTCATAAAAGCCCTTTTTCTTGTTAAATCTCTACTTAAACTTTTCTAGTTTTATTGCTACTGGGGATGGAAATGTTTTCCATTTCTATTGCTCTATTGTCAGAGTTGAATCAAGTTTATCTGGTTCCCAGGCCATTTTACCAAATTATGTAATTACAAGAGCTTTATTCCAGTTTCTTGAGTTTTACAGGTACAGAATCACACTATCAGAAAAGAGGTAATTTGAGCACTACTCTTCCAATTTCTGTTAGTGAAATTTCACATTCATGAATGTATAGAGAGTAATGAACATTTTCCCCCAGCCCAGCCGAACTAGGAAAACGCTACAAATGCGTCTGCATACTACATGTCTAGTCTACTCTTCCCTTGTGCGATCCCACTCCCTCCCCTACTGAGATCTGCTATCCTAAGTCATTCCCAGGAAGATATGCACTGCTAAAAAAAATACAGTGAATTGTTTTGTATATCATAAATAGTACCACACTGTATCTAGCTTTCTGAAGTTCTTTTTCATTCAACATTAGGTTTCTGAGATTTATTCATGATGATCCATGTACTTTTATTTCTGTTGATTGATATCTACTATTTCATTGAAGGAACACATGATGTATTTGTCCATTTTCCTGTTGCTAGTGTTTCAGGGTGATTTTTGTTTTTATTATAAAACCTGCTGTGATGAAGTCTTTTTATGCACATGAGTCAGAATATGTATTTAAAAGTGGAATTCCTTGATTGAAGTCTCTTTTTATCTTCAACTTGGAAGGCTATTGACAAACTGCCCTCAAAAGTATTTTGTGTCGTTTTACCATTTTATACTTCCATCAGCAACTCCCATTCCTCCCCTTTCTAGCCAGCACCCACAGTATACATTTTAAAAATTGCTGCTAATATAATGGGTGTAAAATAGTATCTCACTATAGTTTTGATTTGCAACTCTCCAATTTCTTGTGAGCATATTTTAAAAATATATTTATTGGCCATTAAGATTTCATCTTCTATGAATTATCTCTTTATGTCTTTTATCCATTTTTTTCATGAGTTGTTTGCCATCTCTTATCAATTTGTCAGAGTTCTTTAAAAGTTCTTGAAAATAACCTCTGGTCACTATATGCATTGCAAAATCTTCACCCAGTCTGTGGCCTTCTTTTGGGGGTGGTGGTGGTGGTGGTGGGAGGAGACTGGCTTCCCCTTAAAAAACAAAGTCTAAAAATTCCATAAGTGAAAGAAATTTCCCTATCTTCACTGCTAGAACAGTACTGACATATAGCAGGTGCTCAGTAAATAATTTTTAGATGAAATATTGAGCAATATCTTTGAGTTCTCTAGGTCTACCATAACTCTAGTTTTTAAACCATTAGTCTCTTAGCTTTGTATCCTAGTATCCTAATGAATACTGTATAGATTTTAAATTTTGAGATTCCATCATACATTAAAATTTGGAAGGAAAAGCAATTTATATCTTTTTAGCTACAGAGTAGCACTGTGCTAAGTGAAAATTAGCCTAGAATCAGTATTAGAGTACTGGCTGCTTGAAAAGTATAATCTATGTCTTGCTCTCATCCAAAATGAGAAATTAAAATTTATTTAAAATTTTCCAAGTATCTGAAAGAAAACTGAAAAAAAAGTAAGAAGACCAGATATATTTGCCAATAAAATTTTAAAGATTTGAAACATTAAATTACCTAAGTTTACTATTTTTCTGGTTTTGATCCCAGGAAAGACCTACAAATAAAATTTTAAGAGACTTCACACTAAAAAGCATAAAATTAACACAGTAATTCTTTGATTTCCTAAAATTAAAATCAAAGCATTGTGGGAGGCATGACTCTAAAGTCAAATAAAACTTTGATTTGAATTTTGATTTTATTTTTTGCAATGTATTTAGTTCTCAGACCCTCCATTTCTTCATCTGAAAAATAATAATCTTATTTGACAGGACTACCATGAAAAGAGATAGTATATGTAAAGCACTATGATGCCTGGTTCACACTGGACGCTTGTATGCTCATGTGATAAATCACTCCCCAGATACAACTAACGCGAGACCCAAAGAGAACAAATGCCTAGAATTGTCGGACTTTGGGAACTACTGTAGCCCAGAAGCAGTCTAAAACTCACTTTAAAGATGCATCAAAAGGCAGAATACACAAGCAATACAAAACACAGAAACAACAAGATAAAAGAAGGGGAAAATCAAAAGTAATAGCAACTCCTCAAACAGCAGAGAAGAGTGGTTGACAGGCAAACAATTATACCACAGCCAACATAAGGCAGAACAGAGCGAGAGAACTACTACATGCACCTTAATACAGGACTGACAAGCACTCTTCAAAGGTACAAGAAAGCCCAAACCACAAAGAACTCTATTACAACCTGTGCATCCGTCAACAGAGCTGTGCTCCTTGTTGAAATTACCTTATGACAACACTTCAACCTTTGGGTGGAATATGAAGTCCAGAAGCATTGTAAGTTTCTTGCCGCTGAGAATAATTTGAACATCTAGTACATAATAGGAGCTCAGGAGATATTTGTCAAATGAATGAATGAATAAATGAATGAATGAATGAATAACTAAACAACCAAGAAACAAAAGGAGTGAAGGCAAGAAAATGTGGAGTTCTGCCCTACAGTTTTATCTCATCTGCATCAGGGTTCAGAGGGTGCATAGTTTCAGGGTTAACTATATATCCCAATTTGCTCAGGATAGTCCCAGTTTTCACCTGTTGTCCCATTTTTATTAATAACATCCCTCTTTATGCTCAAAGGTGTCCTGGTCTGAATAACAAATCACATGGCCATCCTACGTAGATTGAAACTTAGTGCAGATCGTAAATCAGAGGAGGCAGGTCTGCGGTCCTAAAATAGCCCTTGACAAGAAACTTTCTTCAAGATATTTGTTACATCATTTGAGATAGCACACTGAAGGAAGGAGGACAATTATCCAGATTTAATAATGTTAGGGCATAAAGACACCTTATATGTCTTTTTTATTTTTTATTTTTCACTTTTCATAGGATTAATCACTATCATTCCAATACTCATTTCTATTCACCAGTCAACCAAAATTTATCCTGTATAAATGAACCAAACACATAATTAAATGTTGACAATCTAGAACTCTGAATATCCAAGTTTCCAAATTGCCACTGATGTCAAAACTTCACATATAACTAGAAGCTTAATAAATAGCACCTTCGGAAATTGAAAAAATCCCAACACGTACCTTATATTTCCTGTGTTCTCAGAAGTGTCTAAAGATAATTGGATTTCCTTTATAAATTATAATATTCAGATAATGCTTTTCATGATTTGTTCTCAATAAAAAGTTAAAAAAAAAAAAAACCTTTATATCATTGGATGCTTATAAGAAAGTAAAAGATTTTCAGTGACCAAAGACAGCTGCCCGGGAGATCAGCTGAGTTTGAAGAGTATTGTTTTAGTCATGTGGAAAATCAAAAATATAACTCTGGAAAGATAATAAGCAAAGGATTTAGCTGCCAAATAATTTTGTTTATTTTTCAGAGATGTCATTCTGAGCCCTATATGCCCTCTGATCTATGTTCTATCCCTTTAATTTTAGTCTCATGGCAAAATAGAAAAAAAACACCAAGGAAATAATTTAAATTATCAGTTGCATTATTGCCATTTTACAAAACAAAAAAACAAATTATTGATAGGTGGGGTTTTTTTGCCTAAAATAAAAACTTTTGATTCCTATTCAATGTTCATTCTGACATTAACATTAACATTTCTATTAGTTTTTATTTTGACAACAATCTGTTAACTTTTTCCTAATTGTTTCTAGAGGTTCATGGTCCCTGCTTCTAAGTAGATTTTTTTAAATGGGCTATGCTTTGTTGATTTGATCTTTTTGTATTCCTTTAGGAAAAGATTATTTCAAAAATATGGTCTTCCATGTCTGAGGATAACAAAACAATTCTACTAATTGTTGAGTATAGAAATCATTAAGGAATTGAGGCTAGTGTTTGGAAATTTTTAAATTATTTTCCTTCCTGCCCATGTTATATTGCTGATTGAGCTTGTGAACATCAATATTACTTGAGATGAAAAATATTACTTCAGGATGCCTGGGTGGCTCAGTCGGTTAAGTGTCTGCCTTTGGCTCAGTTCATGATCCCAGAGTCCTGGGATCGAGTCCCCTTTGGGCTCCTTGTTCAGCAAGGAGCCTGCTTCTCCCTCTGCCTGCCACTCCATCTGCTTGTGCTTGTGTACTTTCTCTCTCTTTCTTTCTCTCTCTCTAATAAATAAAATAAAATAACATACTATTTCAGAAGAGCTACATCAGATCTGTAATCACTACTTAGATAATATACAAAATAGTAATAGCTTTAATTGAGCCCTTGATAGAGGCTTTTATATTCTTTACATGTCCTATCTCATCTAATAACTACAAGAATCTTTTTTTTTTAAAGATTTTTTTATTTATTTATTTGAGAGAGAGAGACTGAGAGAGAGAGCACATGAGAGGGGGGAGGGCCAGAGGGAGAAGCAGACTCCCCGCCGAGCAGGGAGCCTGATGCGGGACTCGATCCAGGGACTCCAGGATCATGACCTGAGCTGAAGGCAGTCGCTTAACCAACTGAGCCACCCAGGCGCCCCTACAAGAATCTTAACAATATTGATTACAACATTGATTTTCCTTTAGTTCTATCATCCACCGATTATCACTACAACAATGATTATCCATACTTATATATTAGGAATCTGAATCTCACAGTGGTTAAGGAACTTGCCCAAAGTCACACAGCTAATTAAGTAGTAGAGTGGAACATGTTATTTATAGCTGCGTAACAAATAACACGAATTTAGCAGCTTCAAACAACACATAATTATTACGTCACAGCGGCAGTGATTCAGGAGCCAGGGCAGGGCTGAACTGGCTCCTCTCGGTGTCTCACAAGTATGCCATGTTTTACTGGTTACAAACATGTTACAAACTGGGAGTCACTTCTGAGTCAGCTGTCCACATGGGAATATGAACTCAGTGCACGGTTTCAAGACGCGTATGACAGGCACTCTCACCCCAACCTAGCATACCTCTTCCAGCTCAACAGGCAAGGCGTTTTGATTGGCTTTCAAATTTCCTTTATTGAGGTAAAATTCACATAGCTTAAAACTCACCTTTCTAACCATTTTGTACACTCAAAATATCGTACAAAAATCATCCCTTTCTAATTTAAGAACATTTTTATCATGCCAAAAAAGCAAGCCCATATCCACTAAGCAGTCATTCCCCATTCCCTTCTCCCCCCAATCTCTGGCAACCACTAATCTGTGTCAGTATTTATGGGTTTGCCATTTCTTATAAATGGGATCATACACTATGGGGCCTTCTGTGTCTGACGTCTTTCACTAAATATAATGTTTTCAAAATTCATTCATGCATGTATTAGTACTTCCTTTTTATGGCTGAATAATGTTTCATTGTTTGGATATACCACATTTTATTTATCCATTTATCAGTTCATAAGCATTTAGGTTGTTTCTACATTTTTGCAGTTTTTTTGTTATGAACATTCATATACAGATCTTTGAACATATGTTTACAATTTTCCTGGGCATAAACCTACACTTTCTCTGAGTCAGATGGAATTCTGTTTCCCTTTTAAGAAAAATGGCCAGACTCTTTTCATATAGCCTCCTCAAGAAAACATGAATCCACTGTAGCTATGTTACCTCAATTATAGGTTACTCATCAATTATAGGTTGAGTACATAGTATATTTAATGTGTTGGACTTAGATTTTGGAATAAATTCAAATGGCTATTTTAATGCACTGTAGCAGGCTAGTAGGGAATAATTGTGAAGAGAGTTTTTTATGTATTCCTCAATCATATCAAGTTATTTGACCCCAGGCTAAAGCAGGCATTGTGTATGAAAACCATTCTAAAATTCTGAGTGCTTCCCCTATGCCACTTGCCAATCATGTGGATAGAATGCATTAGGCTAAAAACCACCTTATGGACAGGAAAACCCCAGATCCTCTATACATAGGAGATGTATAATAGAATTTAGTAAGTTCACACATCAAAATTGCTGAAATGGAACAAGGATAAATATCTATGTAAAAGCCGTAAGTTCCCAACTAAGAAATTTCAACATCCTCTGGCAAATAAATGAGGTGTTTTTGGAGAGGTGATAAGAGTAGTTACATTTTTAAAATCATATTATTCTTTACCTAATTTAAAAATAAATTTTTGGTAAGTTAATTTATTCACTAACGATTAAGAACATTATATTAATAATAACACATTGAACTGAATTCCTTGGGCTTAAAAATTGAAGTCCAGTAAGATCATTAAAACTGTCCAAAGTAAAAGAAATATTAAGCAATTTTATCACAAAATCTAATAATCTAATAATTCAAGTGAAAAGACTTTTTTGATATTGCACTCAGGAAATAATGGTCAAATTTTCAAGAAAATGATTGCTTCAAATGGAAATTGGAAAAAAAAATAAGACTTGTGATAAATTTTATTGAGTGAACCAATATTTATTTTCCCAAGGAAAAATAAAGAGGTATAAAGAAAACTAAATTATGACATAGCTCACTGAAGTATAATACCTATTCTAGTGACTTTGTTCAAAATATGTCGAAATCTTCTCAGACCACAAATTTTAAAAGGAAAGCTCATTTTCTAGTTAAGTACGCATGCTGTGCTAAAGAATATTCCAGGCATTATCTTTGTTAATGTAAGCTTTCTAAAGATTTTTGTAGTATCTTATTTACCAGGAATTTCAATTCCTCATATATATTATAAAGCACACGTAACTTCAGCTTAAGACTCTGTGAGTTCTTTTGTGATTTTTTTTCATTTTTGTGATTTTTATGTGTGTGTAATTTTTTTTTTTTTTTTCATTTAAAATTAGTCCCTCTCAGGGCGCCTGGGTGGCTCAGTCGTTAAGCGTCTGCCTTCAGGTCAGGTCATGATCCCCGGGTCCTGGGACCGAGTCCCGCATCGGGCTCCCTGCTCAGCGGGAAGCCTGCTTCTCCCTCTCCCACTCCCTCTGCTTGTGTTCCCTCTCTTGCTGTGTCTCTCTCTGTCAAATAAATAAATAAAATCTTTAAAAAATAAATAAATAAAAAATAAAATAAAATAAAATTAGTCCCTCTTCAGCTTGCAATACTGTCCTGGAAGACCAAAACAGCAGGCATTAAATAGTTTAAAAAGAGCTAACCATAGCTGTGTTATTAATTATAAGAACCAACTAAATTTAAATAAATAAATAAAATAAAATTAGTCCGTCTTCATCACAACACTAGCAAAACTGCTTCTCTTAAAGAAGGGCATAAACGCTGTGTCTGTATCTCACACCCCCCCAGGAACCCTGGCCTCGTTCTTCATCTCTGTGACAATCTTCTTTTACCTGGTGTGTAAATAATCAAGGTACAACTTTAAAGTCCATTTCAAATGCACGGACACTTGAAACCATACAATTCAGAGCAACCTGTTAATTAAACCAAACTAAGTTATTCTAGACATCCTGCTGTGGGGAATACAGACAAACAAGATACTCTTTCAATCCTTAACTACATTTTAAACTAGTAAGGGAAAGATGCCTACAGAGAAATCACCATAGTAAAACAGAGAGTGGGGAAGCGCTATGGCAGACCTGTGGACCTGCGATCAACGTTCCTCAGGTCACGCTCATCTGAAGAGCACAGCAGGAACACATCATCAGTAATCAAGCCTTTGCTTCTGCCTCTGCCACAACCCTCAAATTCAGGAAGTCCAGTCGCTCAAACAACCCTAGTGGTCATACTACTTCTTCACTTACATGTTTTCTTGGCTAGACTCTAATCTGCATGAGGGTGGGGGGTGAGGAGATGGGACCCATGCCTGTCTGGATCATCATTATATCCCTGTTAACTAATACCTCACTGTGTTCATAAATGTGGGTCACGTAAATAAGCATACTGTGGGTCATGAGCCCGACATAGCTAAGCCTCCTGTGAATCTGTGCTCTCCACATCCTGTGGCATCCACCCTTACGTCTACAGCCCCTGCAGTGAGGTTTCATTTCATTGTTCCTGCTGCTGATCTTGAGCAGCTTCCCGGTTCTTGTTGATACCTTCAACCACACCTAGATGCTTCATGCTGTCTCCCGCTTTATTTTCATTCCATAGGTTCCCACTTAAACCATTGTGCCCAATCTATGCTCCAGCAATTACCCATGTCGAGGATGAGGTACACACTCCCACACAGAGTCAACATATTATCTATATCATAGACAGGATAGAAAAGCTTTTAAGTGGCATTGTAATGCACTCATCAGCACAACCTCATTACCATGGGACCTGGACATGGGTCCAAAAAGGCTGGATTAGAGGAGAATCTTTGTGAGATACTGAATCCACATTTCCCTCAAACATGGACTCATCTTTGAACTAAGTTTGTGTACCTAGATTTTCCATGATCTTTGAATAAGTTATTTTCCAGGAGATTCCCAGATTTCATTATAAATAAAGTCCACGTAGCTTAAACCACCTGGAGTTCTCAATAAATTTAAATTTTGGTGTGAATTCCTGAGAGACACACTACCAATGTTTAAGTCAAATTAATCATTCTGAATTGCTATAGACTAACTCAGAGAAGAGATCATGAATAATAATAAATCAGCCCACTTGGCAATCTACTTATTTAACAGAAAAATGGAAAGAATAAATCTTGAAATCTAAAGACAATTATTTGTTGAATATTCAAATGATCTTAATTTGAAGTCCAGCTAAGTCATTTCCGAGCTCTATATATGTTAAAGATGAGTTTGGGCAAGGTATAACCCCTGAGTTCTGGTTTTCTCATACATAAAGATCAGATAACATTATTTATTTATAGGTTTGTTTTGAAAATCAAATGATACAGTGGGATTGAAAGCAACTTGTAAACGGAGGAACACAGTACAATATTAATTGTTGATTTCCTCATTTACCCTCACACACTCATATTTTCCTCTCTGCCTACTTTCAAAGCTTTGATGCTAGAGAAAAATTTACCATGCTTCATGAAAGCTTGGTACACCATTTTTTTAAACATACAATGTAAGACTTAAATTTGGCTCATAATTAACCTTGACCTTTGTTCTCTGATAACATCAAACTCCTGGAACTCATTCAAAAGTTACTAATTTTCTATCCATACTGTCGTGAGACCATGAATTCCTTAATCTGCCTTGGATGGAAAAAAAAGGATAACCAGAATATTGTAATAGACTCTAGAATAATGTTTTTCAAACTTCTTTGATCATTTCCCATGTTAAAAATAGATTTTACATTGAGTTCAGTACATTTATACACTCACACACACACACAAAGTTCTCATGAAATAATACAACATTTTAACAGAAGTGATACATTATGTTTTCTCATCTATTGTATTCTAATTTTTAAAGTATTGTTTAAATGATTATTACCAACTACTACTATAACTACTATTATTAAGTATTAATTAACTATTATTTCACAACCCATTACTGGTTGTGACCTGCAGTTTGAAAAATCATGCTTGCATTGTGAGGGTTTATTCCTGTGAGAGTTCTTGTTGTAAATAACAGAAGCCTAATTTTGCTAATTTAAGCAGAAAAAGAATTTATGAACAGGATACCAGATACCACACAGAGTCAACAAAGAAGTAGCAGGAATTAAGGCAGTCTTCTGAGTAGCAGAGACAAAAGCCAAGGTCATGCCATAACAACTGTCTACTTAAGGACAGCCACCATGCTGCCATCCCCGGCCGTTGACTAGTGATGCCAGGAGCAGTGAACGTCGGTTCACATCCCCATGGCTACTGGCACATGACTCTGGATTCCACTGCCATGGCGTCAAGTGATTTCTCTTGTCCCTTCGCGAGTGTATGTATCCTCCTCCAGATGTGAATTCTGGATAGGAGCATATATTTGGCTTATAATACTTCACGTGTACAGCAAGGATATTTAAAGGCGAAGCTGCCAAAAAATAACAAATATATGGTACAAGATTCTTTTCTATCTCTGATTACTTAATATTATTTATAAGTCACTGGAGTCAGTGGAATCTTCAGGAACCAGTTTACTCTCCCTCTTCTCTTCTACCAAGAGCACTGCAATACAGACTGGAGGAGAAAAGGACAGGAAAGAGACTTTGTGAATCATCACTTAACATTTGACGGTCAACAGGACAGTATCTCTGCTGTGAAGGCAGAAGGAGTACCTGCTAATCAAATGGAGCCTGAGGTACTGCAGTAGATGCCCTGCCCCTCCACCCTTCTCCACCCTTCTCTGCACCACCTCCCATGCTGACTTTTATCAACCATGTAAAAGCTTCCCTTGGCTTCTGGTTGGATTTGGTCAAAGAGGACCCTAGCGGATCAGAAAGAGGGAGAGGAGTGAGGTCGGTGAATTTATTTCTCCTCACCTTCCCTGTGAGTTGCCTTGAGCCTGCTGATCCTCTTCTGAAGGTCACTGACTCTCTCAAGGCTGCTGACTCCCCAGGAACCTCTTCTTCCAGGTTCCAGTAACCATTTCCTTCTCTGATCCCCTCAGGTCCAGAGGAGGTAACTTCCTGTCCCTGAACTATCTACACACATGTCTTAAGGAATAGCTTCCTTAGTAAATAACCTCTCATGAATTACCCTATTTCAAGTACATCACCTGCTTCTTGGGAGTCTGGCTAATACAGATCATATTTTGACCTTGCCAAAATTACATAGGCTTGGCTAAGTCAAAAATTATTTGACCTCAGCACTTTATCTATAAAATGTGCAAAGTAAGAATAATTGTTAAGAGTATGATTATACAGGTTATAATAAGTGTAAAAAATGCTGAAAAGAATTATATAGATTATCATTAGGAATAGTATTGAATTAGTATTGTGATATAGCCAAATTTTGATTATAAAGATCAAATATGATAATAGGTAATAAAACAGATATTACTTGAATAATAAAATGGACACAATAAATTTTCTCACCCCACTTTATGAAAAAGACTCATAATACTGTTATTTTTAATCATTATTTTAACTCCATGTAGAAACAGTGAAATCCTGGACATGTTCCAGTGATACCACCATGCTCTATTAACCGAGAAGCCTAATCTGATTAAAACAATTGGCCAATTACTCAATAAAGGAAATGTTTCAGTGCCCCAAAGCGAAGGACGCCCTCTTGAAACAGTAACCATGTTTTTATTGGCAGCGCTGAGCCCGGGAGAATAAAATGGAAATCTTGAATATCGTTTCAGTTTTTCTCACTCTGTTGTACCTCAGTGATGCCCCAGGAGAGATGAAGGTACCTGGTAGCCATGGCAATGCACTTCAGAGAATTCCCAGAGCTCCAGAAAGGGTCTACATGGAGTTAAAGCAGCAACTTCAATACAGGACACAGGCAGGACAACTTCCGGAGACTTCAGGAATTACATGAGCAGCGTTCTACTTTCCATAAGCCAAAATGGAAAGAAGCCATGAGAACTGTATTATTGCTCTTAATAATAACAATCTGCTCATCTGTACCCATGGTAAGTTTTAGGGACAGCTGTGTGGCCTCCTAAAAAAGCAAAACATAAACCTGTAACAACCACTCTCAATCTTTGGATGCACTTCCTATTTCCTACCAGTCTCTCCCACACTCCCTCTCTCTATTTCTACACACTCCATTCACTACATGGGGGTAAATTATTTAGGGCAATGTTAGTAGTTGCTCTAACAAATTTACATCCCAAACTTTTCAGAGGCTCAAATGTGTTCGAGTCTTGAGTAATAGCACATAGGTGTGTTTTAGGGGTGGGAGGAATGTTCATTCAGGGACAAGTTTCTCCATCATCAACCTGTTTGTTCGAAAGTCACCATGGTCATCTGTGCCTATTCACTGGAAGGGAAACAAGCACAGGTAATCTTTCTTAAGAAGTATTTGGGGACCAGGACAAGAAAATAATTTCTATAAATGTTCCATTAGTGCTCAGTCACCTGACCTACCTAACTATAAATATATTCCAGCTGTGTTGCCAGAAAAGAGAGGAAATGGGTTTTGGTTAATACTGAGCAGATGGTATCATAACAAATTTATCCTGTTTTTTTCCCCCCACTTACTTTATGATGATCTTTTGCAAGTTTTGAGGAAATCAGATTCAACAGCTTCACAATATCCTCTCATATGGATGTAGAGTAATGATTGAGTTATTTCCTGAATTAGAAGTTTATCAAGTTTGGGGGCATTATAAATCACACTAGCTATGAACATTTTTATACATGAATTCTGATTTATCATAAACTCACTTCCTCAGACAAAATGTACAAAAAAGGAAAACAAAGGCTCAGAACATTTCGGAGTGTCTTGATAATCTTGCAAATTGCTTTCCAGGAAGACTGGATCAATTTCAGTTGCATGGGAGAACATGAAGGAACTTAAATCACCATACACTTGCTGGTACTGATTAAAATCATTTCATTCATACTTGCCATTTTGATAACCAAAACAGCAACAATGCTGGTTGAAAGTACATTTCATTGATTGTTAGAGTGTTAGATATGTTTTCATAAATGTCTTTGCATTCGTGTTATCTCTTTTGTATGTTTCTTTTCATACGCTCTATATATTGCCTATTAAGGAATTCTGAATAAGAAAATTTTGTATGTATCATCTATGTATTAAGTCGATAAACTCACTTAATTTTATGCCATATTTGTATCAATATTTCAACCAGATATTTTTGGCTTTTCAATTTTGTAAATTTTCCATTTGGTAAATATAATGGTTAATTTTATGTGTCAACTCAACAGGCCAAGGTGTAACCAGATTAAACAGTATTTTTAGGTGTGCCTGTGAAGATACCTGTGGGTGAGATTAGCATTTGAATTGGTGCATTCAGTAGACAGCCTTCCCCAACGTGGGTGGGCATCATCCAATCTGCTGAGGGCATGACAAAAAGCACCGAAAGAAATTTGCCCCTTTGTTTCCTGCCTTACTGCTGGAGCTAAAACATCTCATCTCATCTTCTCTTACCCTTGAGCTTGTCTTTACATCACTGGCTCCCTTCGTTCTCAGGCTTTGGGATTTGGACTGAATTACTCCACGGGCTTTTCTGGGTCTTCAGATTGTAAATGGCAGATCATGGGACTTCACAGCCTCCATAATCACCTGAGCCAATTCCTCATTTCATATATATGTAGACACATACATACACACACAAGCACATACACATCCTTCTGGTTCTGTTCACCTGGAGAACCCTAACACAGTAAACAGTCACACATATAAACATAAATACATCCATGTAAGGGAAGAAAGCATAAAGAAAATAATACAGACAATAGCATCCTATCTCAAAATAAGAAAAAGATCCATCTTTAAGAGTCTTTTTACTTTTTCTTTCTTCTTTCTTTTTAAACATTTAAATATTTAATCCATCTTGCTCTGATTTTGAAATAGAATGTGGACCAAAATAAAAAAATAAGAGAAAAATTAAGCACTCTACTCACAGCTAGCTTGTCAATTTTCTCAACATACTTAATTAAATTGAATCATCCATGAATCATTAAAAAAATCATTAAATCATCATTTTATGTATTCTGCCACAGGTGAGATTCACTTGATGAATTCATGTGATAATTGAAGGTATGCTTGTTACAGATATTCATCATTTTATCATCAGCATTTAGCATTTCACGAGAAGAATCAACAGCCCAGTGTAGCATTTACCACTTAATCTGAAGTGTTGTACATTTTGTCTCAAAATTTTATATGTAAGTGTGCATCTTAACTAAGAAAGTCCCCGAATAGGAGGTGAAAATGAAGTGCCTGGACTAGACTGGATGCTCATTACAGCAGAAGAAAAGAAAATGATTTGGTTTTTCTAAAAGACCATTTTCTAATATAAAAGATCTCCAATACATGCAAGCAAAGGAGCCTGGCTAAAGGACCAACCTAACACAAGAAATCCATTTTCTAAGAGATATGAAGATTAGTTGAATCATCTATCACTTCTCAACCCTTCACTGGGAACTACTCCAATTACAGATTGACGACAAGATCAGAAGTCTTCTATAAAAATAATGCTATACAGAAATAATTAGATGCAATTGAGAGACTGTCACAGCACTTCAAGGACCTTCTATCAGTTAACTTTTTATCTGTATAACAAAGAAGTCTAAACTTTCAATCTTATCAATACTAAAATAATTCAGGATACTGAAGTGTGTATAAATACTCCTCCGTGGCCTTAAATGTAAAAGAAAGGTTGATTCTGCTTAGGAGTATAGATGATAAATTAAAAAACACCTGACGCTAGCTTTAAATTGGTATAATCTGTTTGGGGAACTATTTGTCAATATCTACTCCAGCCCATAGACATTCCCAACAACCCAGTAATTCCACTCCTAGGTAAATATCCAACAGAAATGTGCACCAGAAAATGTGGACAGGAATGCTGACAGAAGCACTGTTCATAATAGCACAGAACTGGATAAATTGTGGGATATTCATTGGAATACTCTAGAGCAATGAGAGTGAACTAACTATTCTAAAATGATAGTATTAAAAAAGCTCACAAACAAAACATTAAGTAACATCGGCAAGAACACATACTGTATTATTCTATGTACATGTAACTTTAAAATAGCCCAAACTAATCCATGGTGTTAGAAATCAAGACAGTGGGTACCTTCTACGCAGTTGCTGATATGGGAAGGGAGAAAGAGGGAGGGAGGTATCAAACCACACAAAATAACTGTACTAAGAAAAAAATGTATATGATCACTCTTATTTTGGCAGCTAGCATCCCCTGCTAGAGGCTGAGCAGCACTCATCTCCCTATCCTGCCCCCTGCAGAAATTAATAGGTGTCCAGACAAATGACACATAGGCAACCTTGCATGTGAAATAGTTTCTTTTCACAGAACAAACAGTAGGATTCCCTAGGAAGGGCTCTGTTTCTGTTAGGAGTGAAACAAGAACCAAGGGAGATGGTGTTAAGGGGGTGGAGCTAGGATGAGGGGACCCACAAGGCAGGACGAGGCTGGTGTGAAATCTTCACCAGCGCCAAGGAATGGAGGACACTGAGCTTTGTAATCAGACCGCACAGATGTCTAGCAAAGGAAAAAGGGGAAAGGTGGGAAGCTGAAAGCTGTCAGAAGCCAAGCATCAAAAATGGAGTCTCTCTATTACAATTACAGTTGTGCATGTATGTAAAAGTATGCTTTTGTGAAATTATACGTATATAACAGTTAAAATAATTTTACGAAGTAGTTTTAGATAAAAGGAGAAATAACTTTATTAAATAAAATAAACAAAAACCTCCCTGCTCTAGATCCAAATTATGTCCTGCTCCATGATGGATAAATCACAAGGATCTTACAAAGTAAATTTTGACATGCATATCGCATGCTTGTGCCAAGCAAGGGAAAAGTGTATGTTAACTTCTCTGTGTATGTTCAATCCTAGCAACAGATTTTCAAGTTGCATCTTTCATTAGCTATTCAGTCAGCATAAATATTTTAGGTAACCAAAAGACCTTATATTATTTGCATTATTCATACATGGTGTATGATTTATGGCTTGAGCAAGATAGCAACATTTGATCAATGCAGAGAACAAAGGGTTTTAGCAAAAGGCAATGTTTCTTACAATTAAATTATTGATTTGTCTTTGCCCAAATCTCCCTTCTAATAGAATTTCTCTTGTTAAAGTAGAAAACCTGTTGGAGCATTTTTGTTCTTTCAAAAAACCTTTAAATAATCCATTTCCTCTAAACATGACAAGGAACAACTGTACTTTTTTCTCCTCTTATTTCAAAATAGCTTTTAAGAAAATGATTGCCTCCACACTCCTATAAGTTCCATTCCTTGTCTCTGTGTAATGCACTTTTGGGGATTAATAGAGGAGAGTCCCCAAATCTAGCACCACATGGACACAGTTCACAAACGCAGAGGCTCTCTTCCTCCTTCTGCTGATATTTTCTATCTGGGGCTGCCAAATATTCCACGGGACATACTTAGGCTAAAAATTACTCGTTTATCTGAAATTCAAATTTAACAGTGTCTCCTGTATTTTTATTTGGTAAATCTGGCAACCTGACTTCTACCCTAGGAAGTTCTATGTGTGGATTCTCCTTTCTTCCCCCATGTCTACTTTCTCCCCTAAGATTCCACCTGCCCATTACCCATTTTCACCAGGCTTTCACACGGCGATCTCCAGTTCTGCTTGTCTGAAGCTAAATGTTCTATCATCACACTTCTAACAAAGTAAAATTACTACCCATGCTTACCACCTCCAAATACACCAGATCCCCTATTCCTTCATTCCACGAGTATTTGTTGAGTGCCTATTGTTGAGTGAACAAACAGACAAATATCCTGTCCCTGTGGAATTTTGCCCCCTTTTCAAGATCCTCTTACTCTACGAACCCCATTTGGTCTCCACTGTTATTTCTCATTCTTGCCTCTGCTTTCTTCCCTTTTATCTCTAGACTCTTCTCAGCAAGTATCCCTCATGCTCAATTCAGATGAACAGCAAAAGAGGGAAATTATTTGTTTATATTACTAAGTCATCAAGAATTAGGACTCACCTTTCTGAAAGGCTGGACGCAGTGGCTAAGAAATGATTACCAAAGCCTCTGTTTCTCTTTGCCTTTCCAGTCACAACTCAGCTTGGTAAAGGTGTGGTCTTTCTGCCTGTACGTCATGGTTCCTGTTCACGCAGGCCCCTGCAGCTGGAGTCCAGCTTCATGGGGTCCTTCCTGCTGGAGTCACCAGGGGCGTCTGCAAGGACAGCACAATCAGCACTTTGCCATCTTCATCTAACTTGACTTCCCTGGTGCAGCTAAGCTTCTGTCAACTCCTGCAGCTGGTATCTCTGATGCCATCTGCTCGTGATCCTGTTCTTGCCCCTCTAGCTCTTTCTCCTACTCACTCACCACATTTAGAAAAATTAAGTGTTGGCTTTCCAAAGGGTTTTGGTTTTGACCCTAAGTCCTTCCCACTTTCCATGAACACTGTTGTCCAGCCATGTGCCTTCACCATCTACCTATGTTTTTTGAATATTCAGGCTTGATCTCTCTTTTGAACCCCAATCTCAGACCCAGTCCTTCAAGTCAGCAAAACCAGCCTTGTTACCTTCCAACTTCCATGCCAACTTTGCCTTCTTTGGTTTAGATTTCCACTTCCAAGGTTTATTATTCTTTTCTGTACTGAATTATGTTCTATTCAAAACACTCCTGTACCCCCACACACCAGTAAAATTCCACGCTTTTTTTTTAACACTCTACAAACCCATCACTTCTTCTTTGAATCATTTCCTGACTTTCTCTGTCACCTTCAGGCACACACTTTCCCCACTGTGATCTTATTCACCTAGTCCATACCTGTGTTATGTCATAAGTTACTGTGAATTGTGCCAATACATTTGACCTTTCCCACTGCACTGTGCTCCGTGGGCAGGGATCATGTACTCTTTATATCCCCGGGACATGTCACAGGCTGAGGAACATATATAATAGTTATGGTGAACTACTAACCATTCACTGATTCAGTAATCATTTACTGAAGTTATAGTATGTTCCCAAGGACTGTAACAAGTGGTAAAAACATAGCAGTTTAAAATGCAGACAGATCTCTGTTCTTCTGGAGCTTACAGCCTAATGAGTTAACAGAAATAAAACACCTCCACTCTTATATATCGATTTATTGCTAAGTCAAAACATAAGTTATTATTTAATGAACATTTTTATCAATAAATTGAATTTTCTTAAAGTTAACATCTAAGTCATACCTCAAGTTTAAGATTTTAAATATACAAAATGAGTGATAATATTTTGTCCCAAAAGTTAGTATTTCAATACTACTCTGTTTCATTTCAATGATAAGTCTCTTAGGAAAATTAAATGAAATCGAGAAAAACCACATAGATGATTTCCCCCCTATGAGCTGTTATTATTACTTTGATCTAATATGTGGTTGGACAAAAAATCTGAAATTTTTGCCGTCTTATGAAATATACTATTGCTTGTTCAGCTCTGGGACAGTGTATCCTGAAAGTGACACAGACAAAGTACAAAGCCTCCAAATGTGAGTGACCAGAATACTGACAAGGCTCTTAATCATGTCAAATGAGAAACAGCAAAGAAAGGAGAGTTTGCCTATAGAAATTGATGAGTGTGATATTATTGATATTCTAAGCTAACGTCTATAGAATATTTACTATGTACGCTGTATTGCTTAAATCCCTGAATACTAACTCATTTAATGTTTTACTTTAGCTGAGGTCACATAGCTCACAAGTGGCAGAGTAGAATTCTAGCAGAGTTCCCATAATCCTACACTATTCTGTTTCACTATACTAGGCTACAGTAGACCAGGAGCTGATATAACTCTTGTTTATTGTTTCATAGAAAATTATTGAGTCATTTAAAATCCTGACATACAAATCTTAAGTTGTTCAGATAATGAGCTGAGCACAGTATGATCAAAGGGTGTGCATACTCTCACCCTGTGATGCCATGAGTGTTATGGACCGATATGTGGCCCCCCAAAATTCATATGGTGAAACCCTCACCCCCAATGTGACTATAGTTGGAAACAGGGCTTTTAAGAAGAAATTGAAGTTAGATGAAGTCAGAAGGGTGGAGTCTGAATCTGATAGGATCGGCAGCCTTGGAAGAAAAGGAAGAGAGAAATCTCTGTCTCTCTCCATGCTCAACACTGTGGAGACGCCATGTGAAGACACGGCAAGAAGACGACCATCTGCAAGGCCACAGAAAGCTCTCAACAGAGCCCCACCGTGCTGACACCCTGCGCTCAGACTTCCAGTCTCCAGAACTGGGAGAAAATAGTTTGGTTGTTTAGTTACATAGTCTGTTGTATTTTGCTATAGCAGCTTGAACTAAGACACATGAGTTAAGAAAATATTTAGCAAGGGCGCCTGGGTGGCTCAGTCGGTTAAGCGTCTGCCTCCGGCTCTGGTCATGAACCCAGGGTCCCGGAATCAAGCCCTGCACTGGGCTCTTCTCAGCGGGAAGCCTGTTTCTCCCTCTCCCTCTGCCTGCCGCTCCCCCTGCTTGTGCTCTCTCTCCCAAATAAAGAGGTGGAATCTTTAAAAATATGAGAGAGAGAGAAAGAAAATATTTAACAAATCTTTAAGCACTTTAATTGGTACTTTAGAAAGAAATATGCAAATCTTAAGAAAATGATACAAACACCAAAATACAAGATATAAAATGTAAGAATACGAAGGAAAACGCTACTTGCAAGAAAATAATTACAAGAAAATAAATGGAAAATTGGTTAAAAAAATAAGCATGCTCAAAGCCAAGTGGCACGAATAAACTTGGACAGTAAAGTACCACATATAGGGCACCTGGGTGGCTCAGTTGGTTAAGCTACTGCCTTCAGCTCAGGTCATGATCCTGGAGTCCCAGGATCGAGTCCCACATCGGGCTCCTTGCTCAGCAGGGAGTCTGCTTCTCCCTCTGACCCTCCCCCCTCTTATGCTCTCTCTCTCTCCATTTCATTCTCTCTCAAATAAATAAATAAAATCTTTAAAAAAAAAAAAAAAAGTACCACATATATAACCCTCCCTGTTTCTTTGCTGTTTCTTATTTGACATGAATAACAGCCTCATCAGTATTCTGGTCACTCACTTTTGGAGGCTTTGTACTTTGTCTGTGTCACTTTCAGGCTATGCTGTCCCAGAGCTAACAAACAAAAGTATATTTCATAATACTGCAAAAAATACAGAATTGTCCAACCACATACTAGATCAAAACAATAACAGCTCATAGGGAGAAAATTATGTATGTGGGTTTTCCTGATATCCTTTTAGGTTAAGAAAGACTATAAAAATCACCTGCACAAGATGACCACCACATACTGCTTCAGAGCAACATGCTCTGGGTTTTTATAGTTTACTAAGTGAGTTCTTATTCAAGTCATCTTCTCTATTTACCTCAAACTGGACTTTTTAATGGCTACAAAGGGGAAAAGGAGGTAAAAGGAGCTAGAAGGATTCCAGTACTTAAAAGCCAAATCATATTAGCATATTCTGATCTTGTTGATTCAAATAAATTGACAAATACAGAGCTAATTAAGCTGCATTTCACTGAAGCAGTTCTCTCCTTTGTTTCTTGAGATGATCATTGAAATACTAATATTTTCAGGAAATTAAATTCATTTTGCACAGTTTCATTCAAGTCTAAACGTGGAAGACCCCTAAGTGTGCCATAGTTGGTGCCTCAAAAATATATTTACTCTTAAACTTATACATAAAGAATTTTAATCTGCACAAAACTGGTAGGGAAATCAAATAGCCATCTTTGTCTCTCAAAAAGCAGAATAATACCATTCGTATGCCTACATAGCCACATTCCTGTTTGAGCATTTAAGAACCTGGTTTCTAATATTGCACTTTTAAATGTCTGCCTCCCTCATGAGACTTCAAGAAAAAAAAAACCATGTTATCTTTGTTATCCACAGGGCAGCACCAAACAGACATAAAAATGTTCAAAGAATGAGTAAACACAGGGTGCCTGGGTGGCTCAGTTGGTTAAGCGACTGCCTTCGGCTCAGGTCATGATCCTGGAGTCCCTGGATCGAGTCCCGCATCGGGCTCCCTGCTCGGCAGGGAGTCTGCTTTGTCCTCTGATCCTATCTCCTCTCATGTGTTCTCTCTCTCTCATTCTCTCTCTCTCAAATAAATAAATAAAATCTTAAAAAAAAAAAAAAGAATGAGTAAACACAACAAAACAAAGAGTAATGATCTGAAGTGTTCTTAAGAGATGAAAACAATGGGCTAAATTTATTTTATTTTATTTAAGGATTTTATTTATTTATTTGAGAGAGAGAGAGAGAGGGAATGAGCAAGGGGAAGGGCAAAGGGAAAGGGAGAAGCAGACTCCTCACCGACGGGGTGAGGGGTTCGATTCCCGGACCTTGAGATCATGAGCTGAGCCAAAGGCAGATGTTTAACCAACTGAGCCACCCAGGCGCCCCCAATGGGCTAAATGTAATACGGTGAATCTTCAAATGCTGTGTAGAGAAAATATGGGTGACAGAAGTACATATTATGGTTTTATCTCTATCTGCAAAAAAACAGTGATGTTGTTGCCAAAATTGCTAATGCAATCCTCAATATATATTCAGAGAATTAGAGGGTCTTTGGTTAAGCAGTGCCATATCAGAATTATCTAAAATAATTAAGGGATTCTAATCTTTCTCAGATTAGGAAAGGCTAAAGAACTCAAGAGATGTCTCCTGGTAGGGGAAAACAAAGGCTAACAGTGAATATAACTATTTTCTGTATTTGAAACATAAGTATGTGACAATGAGATTATATGTATTCTGCATCACATAAGAAATAAAACTAGAATCAATAGTTAGAAATTGCATGTAGATTTTAGCTTGATATAAGAAAGTGCTTTTCAATAGCCAAAGCTGTATTTAAAACATATCTCATAACTGAGAGCTCAGGGTTCAGTAGCTATCCAGGTGACTATGGAAGTACATAAAATCACCAATAATGCTGAATAAAAGTGTAATTCCATTTTTAAAAATTTTCTATAAAATAAATTCCAAATTGAGATGATGAGTTACTAAATGCCTATCAATATGATTTGCACTGAATTATTTTTGTTATTTTGTGTCAAAGGGAAATTTTCAAATAAAGGTAAAAATCATGACTTTTGTGCAAATATCATATATATGTCAAAAACCTTATGAACTCATTACTAATAAGGGAATCAGGCAGATTCCATGGAGGATCCAAAAACAGACACGTGTATAGATCAGGAGTACTGAAGTGAACTGGTAAATGGACTTAACATAGCTTCTTCCACAAGGGGAAGGGAAGTATATTGAACCTCCATCTGACAGAATTTATTTGAATGCTTATAAATGAGAATTATTTGCATTACCATCATTTATCTGCAACTTACAATTGTAAAATAGCAAAAAGGCAATATAAGGTTCGGAGCCCCCACAGAATTAGATTCAGATAATGCAGAAGGCTGTGCTCTGCATAATGCTATTTTCTACTGGAGGCACGAAGTAATATTTTTTTGCTTATTCCAAATTTCCTTGCCCTTACAACTTGCCCTAAAATTTATGTCATACAGTCAGAAGTGAAGGAACATTCAGAGAATTTGTTCTTTTATGAACTATTGCACTGCCACATGAAACAAATTCTTAATTAATAACCTTTGTTGGTGTTGGATGATGGCAAACTCTCAAGAATATGGTATTTTCATAAAAAATAAACTCATGCTCTCAAAAATAGTTTATTTAAAACAAGAAATTCACGAACTTGAAATGCTTATATCTGAATTCTACTTCCTTACAATTTCAAATATTTTCATAGAGTTAATAATGAAAAGCTTGACATGCATTGGGATCCTTCTTTCCTCGACTCCTTGTCTAAAAGATATTCTCTCGGGTGCCTTAGTGGCTCAGTCAGTTAAGCATCTGCCTTTGGCTCAGGTCATGATCTCAGGGTCCTAGGTTCGAGCCCCTAGTCAGGCTCCCTGCTCAGTGAGGAGTTTGCTTCTCCCTCTCTCTCTTCCCCCTTCCCCCCCCACTCTCACTCTCTCATGCTCTCTCTCTCTCTCTCAAATAAAATTTTTAAATAAATAAATAAATAAATAAATACATAAGATAGTCTCTAAAAGTTACCAATGTTATTTTCTCTCATCCTAAACATTTCATTTGATAGCTCTAAGTACAGTCATTTAATATTTTTAAAATAAATTTTCCTGATAAAAGATAAAATAGCATACTCAGCTTATTAATATTATTTAAAAAGAGACATTATACATAACAAGACTGATTTTATAGAGCTGAAGTATGGTTTATCTTCTTTCATGAACTTGGCGTTTGATAAGTATAATGATGGAGATAGCAATATGAAACAAATGTAGTCACTTCTGACTACATTGACTCATAGTCTAATGAGGGGGCACTGCTCAATACAAGTTAATTAACAACTACAAAGAGAATCAGTAGGAGGGACTCTTCAAATGATCTTAACTAATGAAATCCAAAGAGATAAATAAATTGGTCAACAAATTTAATAGAGAACAAATAATGCTGGTGATTCAAGTCCTTTTACCATAATTAGCTGCTTTCTAAAAAGCAATGATAAAAATAAGCTATGCATTTTTAACTATGGCATTCTATTAAGTAGCTGGTAATTCCAGGGCATTTTTATGAACAAACATTTTAATTGGCTAATTCATTTATATTTGTAGTGCATATTGGCAGTAGGGTCATCCTTAATTTTAGTCCTTCTCCACAGAATAAGATCAAAAGGCAAAAAAAAAGGAACGCTTGAGTTTTTTTAGCTACACATTCCATTTCTCTTATAAACCAATGCTTTCATCAGATAGTTAAGCAAGCAACATCCCTAGCTATCTCTGTGGTGGTTATAAAGTGGTTATATTTACTTTCAATTTGCAGCAAATTCTTAGACTGTGCTTTTCCAGCTAAATCATTTTTGCAATCTTCATAATACAGCAGGAATATGAATTCCTTTGAGCAATGAAGATCTATGAGATTCTTAGGGTAAATGTTATTAGGCTATAATTTTATTGACTTAAAATGAGTAGCTGGAAAGCAAGCCCTGGAGAACTTCCTATATGTCATTTTTCTGACCAAAGGACAGCATAGTGTACTGACCAAATAAGATAAACGCATACTCTCATCAGTTAAAGAAACTTTTCCTTAAAATCTGTTTGGTAATAAAAAAAAAATTCTTTCAAATTTAATGGAAATGTTCCTTTTTCAATGACTGCACAATCCATCATTTCTAATCTCCATACCAACTGACCCTCTGTCAATAAATACCTGAAGAATTACAAGATCAAGATCAGTAAATTGACTTATCCATTTAAGTCATATTGCGTACCTGAGATATGATCAAGAATTTAAATCTCAAACTACTCATACAAAGACTTAAGCCTCTCACTCTGATAAAGAGAACATTATGTTTCTACCTACAGAACAATTGTTCCAGAGCTGGTACAAATCCACAAATTCTGATACATTTGTAATATGTCAAATTATGACCCCTACAGGAAATCCAGTAACAAAGAAATATGAAAGAACAAAAGACTGAGTGGAACTTTTCCTGTTTCTCTGGAACTTGCGCCAAATGCTGGGGACAGAAAAGGGTCCAGTATTCCACTTTCTAAAGAAAGCTTCCAACAAGTGGGAGCCACTCAACCCTTCCAACTCTCACTAATAGGCTAACAGTTTGGGTTTCCCTTTAACCAAATACTGTCTGCCATTCCCAAACTATATGAACACAAGACCAGTGATGAGGAAGAGAAATGTCATGGCTGGAATGCAAAAAGAAAGCATTAGAAAATCTGCCACATAGGCAAAGTGATTAGCTGTAAATGCCTATGGACTTATCCATCAGAAGGTGAGGAGGGTCCACATCAAAAGCTTGGCCTGATCTGCCCACAGAGCAGTGGAACGTCAGGGCTGCTCAGGAGCATAAGGGATGCCTACAAGCCTACCCAGTCAGTGCTGGCCTGAGCTTCAAGCATCAGTCCTGCTCAGAAACAGATGGACCAGGATCCCCTCTGCCAGTGTCAATATAAACCTCGGGCCAGATGAGGCTTCAGACAGGGCTGATTTTGCACCAGGGCTTCAGACAGGGCTGATTTTGCACAAGTAACACAGCATGATAACCTACTAAGCACAGGAAACTTCAAGCCAAACTAGACAAATGAGAAAGTACAGAACCCCAAGAGAAAAAGCAAACCCTTAAATAGGACTGAATTCTTACATGAAAATTACTTAAAAAAAAAAAAAATCCCTGGTTTGTTTTTATTTATACAAAACCTCTCGATGTTATCAATGAGGGGACAGGAGAGGTCATGATAAAAAAAATTAAAATTCAGTTATAGAATTATAGATAGATGAATAAGCATCTAAGCTTTTGCTTGAAATGTACACACTGCATTTTAGTAGTTTATATTAAATATACGAATGATTTTTATTCAAAGACAAAAAGAAGAGACAAAGAAAAGAAAAAAACAACAAAAAACCCAGAAATGTTGGCTCTGTGGCAGCAGCAGATTTGCAGTGGATATTTCAAATGTGTCACCAGTAACAAAATACACATTGAGATGAAATGCAATTTCAACAAAACTGCAGCTTAAATTTGCACGTTCTGTCAAATACCTGACACCTTCCACTTGTACAACAGAAAAATCAGGGTATCCTTCGTAATATTCAATATCATTTTACATTGACTCAAAGCTAACTTTGCTATCATTTATACTACCAGAAAATAATGAGGAATTTAGAAGGTCCCACCAGGCCAATGATGGCTATACATATTGGAACCAAACACTGATTTGCTTACAAATTCTCACAAAATCTTTCTATATTGATTTACATGCTTTTGGGATTTAATATAAATTAAGTTTATATGAAACAAATTCTGAGTATCACTAATTTATTTAGCCTTTATGCACTGCCCACCAGAACATGATTTCTGTCTATTTTTTGGTCTCTACTACATCCCCAGAACCTAGAATAGTCCCTGGCTTCCTAAACAGATTTTGAATTAAAAAGTAAATATCTGACTATTAACAGAGATTCCAGTGCCAAATACAGAGGAGGTGCTGTTACAACCTAAGTTGTGTTCTCCCTCCCGAAATTCGTATGTTGAAATCCTAACCCCAGGACCTCTGAATGTGACTGGACTTGAACATAGGGCCTTTAAAGAGATAATTAAGTTAAAATGAGGTTATTAGGGTGTGCCCTAATCAAATATTATGGGTACCCTCATAAGAAGAGGAAATTTGGATCCTGACACCTACAGAAGAAAAAAACAGGTGCAGAAGACACAGGGAGATGGTGGCCATCTGCAAGTCAGGGAGTGAGGCCTGAGAAGACAGCAATCCTGCTGACATCTTGATTTCAGATTTCTGACCTCCAGAACTACGAGAAGATAAATTTCTGGGATTTTTTAAAAGATTTTATTTATTTATTTGAGAGAGAGAGAGCAGAGAACACAAGCAGGGAGGGTGGGGGAGGAGCAGGGGGAGAGGGAGAAGCAGACTCTCCTCTGGGCAGGGATCCCCCCAGGGGGGCTCAATCCCAGGACCCTAAGACCATGACCCAAGCAGACGCTCAGCCAACTGAGCCACCTAGGTGCCCCTAAATTTCTGTTTTTTAACTTTTCCAGTCTGTGGTACTTTGTGATGGCAGCCCTAGGAAACTAATAAAGGTATTTAGTGAACTTTTTTGACTGATAGAATGAATAAATAAATGCACAGAATTTTAGAAAAATGAAATTTTCAACAAGTGTTAAATTTCGTCATACAGCAATAATCAAGCTATGATCATGAACTTGGTGTGGTCCTCTAATGTGAATTAAAAACATTGGTTTTGGGGTGCCTTGGTGGTTCAGTCAGTTAAGCGACTGACTTGATTTCTGCTCAGGTCATGATCTCGAGTTGTGAGATGGAGCCCCATATTGGTCTCCGTAATGGGCATGGGCGTGGAGTCCGCTTGAGATTCTCTCTCCCTCTCCCTCTGCCCCTTCCTCCACTCACACGCTCTCTCTCTCTTAAAAAAAAAAAAAAAAAGCATTGGTTTTATCCCTCTTGGGGAATTAAAATGACATTTGTGAAACTGAGCCGAACCCTATCATCCTGATATAATCCGTCAGCAATCATATTCATAGAGTTTCACCTTGTTAATTGCAGTTGCCTGATCGAAGACCAATGATTATTAGATCCCAAATAGAGGCAAAGGCTATAGCATATGGAAAATAAGATACCAAACCAGGACTGTGAGGGTAACAAGGCTGCTTAGAAGCAATCCATTGGGCTGTGTGTGACCAAGTTTAATTTTTAAAGGAAATTCAGTCTTTCCAATTATACATATGTAAAAAATGCAATGTTAAAAAAAAAAAAAGAAGAAGGCTAGCACTATTGAGCTATCATAGAAAAATAGCTTGGAAGTTATCCACGCATTTTTTTGTTGTTGTTCTTGTCAAAAACCCTTCAGTGATTTTATATCCAATGAGTGTGCAGAGCTTAAAATATTAATAGCTACATAAACCTTCAATATATCCTTTGTTTTGAAAGAGGCAAAACTTGTTTAGTATTATAATCTTAGGTATGGAAACTTCTCCAACCTAAATAACCACAAATCCAAGTTACAGAGTAATATGTTTCTAAAGTTCTAAAACTTTAAAGGTAACTGAGAGTCATATCCTAGAGCAACAGAATTCACATTGAGTGGCACTGTTTACTGGAAAAGTGTGAGGAACCTCTGAAGCCAAAGGATATTATTTAATTGCCAGAGACCTAAAATCTGTTATTAATCTTATTAAAGGGTCTTGAGTCTAGCGTTAGAATCATCTAGGTTAGACTGTATTCTACTGATTGAACTAGACAGAAAATCTATAAGTAGAGTGATGCGCTTGCTTTGGACAATTGTTGGTTTATCACATTTGAAAAGAACAATTAAATTTGAGGCACTAATCTAAAAAAAAAACAGGATTTCTTTTGTTCAATACCAAAGGGGCTGTTAGTGAACCACAGAAGAGTAAGGCAAAGAATGAAAACAGTGTACTTCCTCTTACAGAGAGTTTAAGAAAAGGTGTTTTCTATTAACTAGAGTCCAAATGCCCAACACTTACTAAAATATCTTATGTAATGTTAAAATCTAAAATAATTCAGTATTATTGATTCACTTATACAGAAATTCTTCTGTATAAGAACTTCATACAGTTGACTACCATTGAATTGTTCAGAAATAATTTCTTAATTTTTCCATAGTTCATTCGCTAATAATCATAATCAACATGCAAATAATCCTATCAATATGCAAAATGATGGCACCTTTAGTGACAAAAACTCAAGGCATCAAGGCAGTGAACACAATACATATAGAATATGAAATAAATATGTTAGATTAATAGATGTATAAGAATGAAAAACCTGGTTTAAAAAAAGGTTATTCAAGATCACCCTTGAGTTTGCAAGCTGGGGTGCAACCTTGAAGTCTAATTCAAATAGCTATTTATGCTGCAACATACTCTAGGCATGTTGTTGTGTTTTGAACCTCAGGAAATTTGAAGCATAAATCGCCATGATAATGGCCTGCTGTACACCGATGTGGGAAACTTTTTGGTTGCCCTAATGTCTCCAAAATAAGTTGTAACGATTGATTGACATATCAGGATATCCTTGACCCAGTCAACATTCTGGCAGCCAAATGAATCACCTGCTTTTATTATCTGCACACTAATTCTCTCAATTTAGATCATCTACCGGGTTAAATCACCACTCTATTGGCTCCCAAATGTACATTCCAGACTTCACCTCTAGCTAGACACATAATTAGCTAGCTTATGGACTTTTATATCTCTTAGGAAGGACCCATAGATACATCAAACTAATCATGACCAAAACAGAATTATTCATCTTTTCTCAATTGGCTCTTAACCTTGTAGGGCGATGGCACCTCCAACCATCCAGCAGACCAAGATAAAAACCTGCTTTAATCCCTGACTCCTCCCCCTCTCCTCATTCTTCATATCCAAATCATATTGCAAAGTTCATTAACTTGATATTTATATGAAGTGTCCTCTTATCTCCAATCCTATTACCAATGCCCTAGTTCTCTTTACCAACCTAGCATCCAACACCTTCATCTTAAATCATACCTTTATAGAATAAATTCAAACATCTTCAGACCTTAAAAGGTCTTCCATGATCAGATTTCTGCCAATCTACTTCCCCTCTTTCTTTACCATACCTGACTCTTATTTTATATTCCAAATAATCCTTATATGATTCATGTCCCTTACACTCCATGCTGTTTCTTAACTCTACCATTGATGAAGTTGTCCCTGAAATCCCCTTTGTCTTTGTTTCACATGATTAATTTCTGCTCAAAGGAGAGAAGACACTTTATATATTCTTAAAGTTATTTATGAAATTTTAATGATTTTTTTACAAAATCAGAAATGGAGGAATGCCAAGTTTTATTACAAATTTGTTTGCTACAGTTTTTTTTAAGTAGAAGGTCACCTATAATATCTGAACAGATTATTTATTAACAGAAAAGTTGGGGCAGGGAAAGGTAGAAGCTTCTTTTAATTTAAAAGCATTTAAAATTCAGAATCAATTCAGAAACAATTAAAATTTAATCAGAAAATGAAATTTATATGAAATTTTCTGAGACTATATTGACTACCCATAGAAAACTATAACTCTAAATAAATATTAGGTTTTTATTTTTTATTTTTTTTCATCATGATAAGTATGCTTTTTAATCCCCATCACCTATTTTCTCCATCCCCCGTCCCCACTTCCCCTCTGGTAACCATCAGTTTATTCTCTATAGTTAAGAGTCCGTTTCTTGGTTTGTCTGTTTTTTTCCTTTGCTCATTTGTTTTGTTTCTTAAATTCCACATATGAGTGAAATTATATGCTCTTTCTCTGACTGACTTATTTTGCTTAGCATTATACTCTCCGGCTGTTGCAAATGGCAAGATTTCTTTCTTTTTTATGGCTGAATAATATTCCATTGTATGTATATGCCACATCTTTTTTTTTTAATTATGTTATGTTAATCACCATACATCATTGGTTTTTGATGTAGTGTTCCATGATTCACTGTTTGCATATAACACCCAGTGCTCCATTCAGTACGTGCCCTCTTTAATACCCATCACCAGGCTTACCCATCCCCCCCACCCCCTCCCCTCTAGTAGAAGACCTGTTTCTCAGAGTCCATGGTCTCTCATGGTTCATCTCCCCCTCCGATTTCCCCCACTTCATTTTTCCCTTCCTGCTATTATTTTCTTCTTCTCCTTCTCCTTCTCCTCCTTCTCCTCCTTCTCCTTCTCCTTCTTCTTAACATATAATGTATTATTTGTTTCAGAGGTACAGGTCTGTGATTCAACAATCTTACACAATTCACAGCACTCACCATAGCACATACCCTTCCCAATGTCTATCACCCAGCACCCCCATCCCTCCCACCCCCCACCACTCCAGCAACCCTCAGTTTGTTTCCTGAGATTAAGAATTCCTTGTATCAGTGAGGTCATATGATACATGTCTTTCTCTGATTGACTTATTTCGCTCAGCATAATACCCTCCAGTTCCATCCACATCATTGCAAACGGCAAGATTTCATTCCTTTTGGTAGCTGCATAATATTCCATTGTATATATATACCACATCTTCTTTATCCATTCATCTGTCAATGGACATCTTGGCTCTTTCCATAGTTTGGCTATTGTGGACATTGCTGCTATAAACATCGGGGTGCATGTACCCTTTCGGATCACTACATTTGTATCTTTGGGGTAAATACCTAGTAGGTATTTAGAATATTAGGTTTTTAGAATATTTATTAGTGAAGACTTAATGAACAAGGCATTCCCTAGCTCCCCAGCAAGGCAAGAAAAGATTTTAAGTAACCTATTTTCCTCCTACACCCCAATTTAAGGAAAATCCACTGAAAAGCAAAAATGAGATTTTCCCAAATGACCCACTAGTACAAAGACCACATCAGGTTTCTTGTAAAGGAAGAGTCTTCTACAGATTTTGATTACTACCATGCAGCAAACCTCTAGGTCTCCATTTATATGTAAGAAAATGAGCCCACTTGGGTGTATAACTGTAATCTACATGTTATTGAGCATGAAACCATTAAACAATACCACTCTCAACTGCTGCTGTCCAAAAATAGATACATGAAGTATCATGGAGTGTTTGCACACAAAGAGGCATTGTTTTCAGTGTCCACACAAATAAGAAATCAAATTTTGTAACTAAAGTGTCTTTAGGGGCACCTGGGTGGCTTAGTTGGTTGGGCTACCGACTCTTGATTTCCACTCAGGTCCTGATCTCAGGGTTGTGAGATTGAGCCCTTAGTCAGGCTCCACACTCAGCAGGGAGTCTGCTTGAGATTCTCTCTCTCCCTCTCCCTCCTCCCCTCTCCCCACTCTCCCTCTCTTAAAAAAAAAGGGGGGGTGTCTTTAAAAACTGAAAGCATGATCAGTGTGCAAAAATGGTGCATTCTGCAGACTATACAATCCCCAGGTAGACTATAGAGCTGCAAAAATCTTAAGTTGGAAAAATGTAAAATAAATATAACTAATGCTTATATAGCATTTAGTCTGGGCAAGACATTAGTCATATATGTTAAATCACTTACTTCTCACAGTAACCTTTGAAATTACTATTGCAACCTTACAGAGAGGAAATTGCCACATACGTTTAAAAATGTTTACACATACACACAAATACAAAGTTACTATGATTGACCTAATTAGCCATATGTTATTTGAAAGTATTCTTAGAATTACTGAGAATTTACTGATCTGATAGGAATTATATATTTATGTTTTCATGTCACATTTTTTGATCAGTAAAGATATGTGAATAAAACAGAGTCCAAAAAGAACTACACTAATTCAGAAAAAAAAAAAAAAGAACAAATCCTGATCTCACTGGATGGCTCTGCTGGCTTTGCACCTGTGGCCACTTTCTCTCCTTTAAACCCATTATTCTCTGATAGTCCAGTGACTCTCCCCTGGGCCTCCTTCTGCCACTGCAGGGACTCTTCAGGCTCCATGGCAGCCACAAGAGCGTACCTGCAGACCTCCAACTATAGGGAGCTTACCTGACCACGGGCCCCAGCAACTGCCCTCCGAAATCCACAGCCACATTTGCTCCGAGATCACGCTGCCCGCAGGCTGCTTCCTGCAATAACTGTGCGCAGCAGGGACACTAAATCAGGCCCACCGCTGGGAGACACGGGACACTTCTGAAGGGCAGCTTTAGCATGAGGGTTACCCGGTAGGTCTTGCCAACCTTCCTCAGACTTCATAGCAGTTGCTTTCACCCAGCCCTTCTTCCCTCTCTCCTCACTCAAGGTCAGGCTTGCATTGTGATTGGACAGCTTTTTCTGGCTCTCTCCCCATTTTCTTTTCCCTCTCTGTCATTGCTCAGTAAAATCAACACATTTAATCCTACCTTGGTGCCCTCTTCCCAGAAGACCCAGACTAACAGTCTCTTTTGCCTACATTTCTTACATTTGCCTCATAAGTACATGTGTTCCCTGTGATACTGTTCACGGTTCTCTCTTTTCCCCGTTCCTGGTAGAAGCCGACAGCTTCCAGTACAGCCTGTATCTACTGCAGCCAAAATATGTGTCTCTGTACTAAATTATTCTTCTGGGCTCCACACTCATCTTTGCTAAGTGGGTATCTCCATTTAGATGTCTCAAAAGCACTTCAAATTCAAAATTTCAACAACTAAATTGTAAATTTTATCTCATAAGAGGATTCCTTCTTCATTATTCCTTAACCAGGTAGAACAATCCTAATTCAGTGCAGAAAACAGACACACTCTCAGTATATCAGCTAGATGGGGACTTAATACAGGAAAAAGGTGCTCACAAAAATTTTGGAATGGCCATGGGCCCTCCACCATTCTACTTCCTTCCAATTTCACACCACTGGAGCTGTGATCCATAGATCAGGAGATAGTTGCTACTCCTGCTCTCCCTGATTCACAAAGGAGGGTGACCTGCCGCCTGATGCCAAAATTCACCTCCGTCAGATCCTGCTAGGGCTCTGGGAAGGTGGTTTTTGTCCCACTTATGCTTTCCAAAACTGTTATGAATATATCTAACCAGGAAAAACCAATTCACATATAGAACGCAGACGACAAAGGGACTGGGCAATACAGATTTTAGCTTTCTGAACTCTAAACTGAAGGAGGCTCAAATGGAAATCGAGAGAGCCAATCCACCTACCAACCAGATTAATGGCACCCACGCCCACCTATCCACTGGAGTCAAAAAATGGAGGGCATTAAAGATTTCTTGCTTGTCCTCATTCCATTCATGACTGATCAGAGTAGTCTCATCTGCCCCAAAACTGTTACTGGCTTGCCTCAGGTCTTCACAGACTCTTACTTGGGCTTCTATAATAGCATCTTACTGGCTATCCAGTATTATCTTAACTCCCCACCTTTACACTTCATAATTCCACTCTGAGCTATTCCCAAATTTTATTATGTTATTCCTTCAGTCTTGAAACTCTTTATCCTGAAAGTGATGGGAGATTCATTTAAGATTTGCAAGTATCGTCGTAGAGGCCAAAGAAGTAAAGTCCTAATCCCTGGGTGTGACATGCAAAGCCCCAGATGAGCCCTTGCTAACATCTCCAGACTCATTTCTGTGCCTCACCTTTGTGTGCTCTGGCCATGCCAAAGTATTTGCCATTCCCCAAATCTGCAATGTTATTTCTCACTTCCTGATTTTGCAGAAGTTACTCCATCTACCTAGAATTCTTGCCCTCTCCACCTTTCACCCAGCTAAATCCTATCTTCCTCCAATTCTCATCTCAATAAAACACCTCCAATGAACAAGACCAACCCAAGCACAGATTATTTCTACTAATTACTATTAATATACCACTGGTCACAATACGTAGGAATTATTAACTTACAATTAAGTCTACCCACTTAGATTATATCTCCACCAAAGTCCCTAGATGGCAGGTCCCATGCCTTATTTGCCTCTATATTTGGAAAACAGTTGGTTGCTAGAAGGAAGGCAAATTAAGCAAACTGGAAAGAGGTTTAAGGAAAGGCAGGAAAACAATACAGAGGCTATTGCTATCAGCCAAATGAGAGTGATTTTTTAAAAGAAAAATTTCTACTATTTTGAGACTAATTTAGGTTTCATAGTACCAGTTTTATAAAGAATAACATTTTAATAATGTTGTGTTAGGAGTAAAAGTATTTTAATGAAAGATACTATTTTAGTGTTGTCTAATTTTGAAAGGTTTGGAAACAGTGATATATTTAAATTGACGCAATAGAAAACTACACTTGTTTTCTGTTAAAAATAATAATAATAAACAGGGGCACCTGGGTGGTGCAGATGGTTAAGCGTCTCTTGGTTTCGGCTCAGGTCATGATCTCAGGGTCATGAGATCAAGCCCTGTGATGGGCTCCACACTCATCGAGGAGTCTGCTTGTAACTCTCTCTCCCTCTCCCTCTCCCTCTTCCCTCCCCACTGCTCTCTCTCTCTCTAAAATAAATAAATAAATATTTTAATAATAATAATAATAATAATAATAATAATAATAATAAATAAAGAACACAGATTTCAACCAAAAAATGTATTTCAGTCCATGTAATATTCATAGAACTCTTAAAATATATGATAAATATCATAATCTAAAAAAGATTATTTTTTATTTTATAACAGGCAATAAAATGTTCACATTAAGTATTCAGTTATTCTTGTACACTCTATTCCCTAAAATAATAACATCTATCTATCTATAGTATAAAAATCATATTTTGATTTTACTAGGACATTCTATGTACAGAAAGCAGTTACATAATCTGGAAGATGTATACACATCAGCCAATAGACATAAGAGATATGTTATTATAAATAAAGATTCTATTTCATGGTACATATGGTAACAAACACTTTCAAATACGAATTTTGTAGTGAGAATAATTTGTTCTACGTGAATGTTTCCCAAACTGTATATTCCAACACATGTTACATTTACTTTTTTTAAGTTTTTATTTAAATTCCAGTTAGTTAACATACAGTGTAATACTGGTTTCAGGTGTACAATATTGTGGTTCAACACTTCCATACATCACCCTGTGCTCAGAATTCATGTTACATTTAGCCCCACTGTAATGTGATATATGTAATCTGAAACTCAGAGTGCTGTGCAAAATCCTACAAAATAACAAGTAGGGTTTATGGGAAAAAATGCGGTTAGATACACAACACGCATAAATTTCATCAGGGATACATTAGATAAAAGAGAGAGGAACCTAATAAAAAGAGCAGAGCAGCTTTACACATGTTAAAATTACATAAGCCTACAAGAAATATGGAGCTTTACCGAGAAAAAGACCTGCAGTTCCCTTGAGGAAGTGAGATTCAAAAGGGTTACAGCTCATGAGTTATTTCAAAGTGGTAGAGGGATTATCGGAAATCTCACAAGAAACTAATACTACGTAAGGAGTGCTGTGCTTCATCACGTACACAGTGAGCTGAGGCAGTGGTAAATATTTGAGTGTGTGTGTTGCATGTGTCCCGTGTATCCTGGTTCACCTAGGTACAGTTTGCCATATTCACCTATTGTTTCCGCTGTATAAACAGTGCAAAAACAAAAATTTGTTGTTGTGCTCAAAATGTTCCCTGATACATCAATTGAGTTTAGGGCAAATATGCGTTTTCAAAATGAGCATGATAGCTGAATTGAGTATAATAGGTACTTGAAAAATAAAAGTGGAAGAAGGTAGGTTCTACATTCAAATAAGTTGAGAAAATAAATGGATGAAGCTGTGTTGAATTTTTCTCTAGTAAGAAATTTCATAAACTTTATATGCTAAAGTAAATTCTGAAACTTCAAGAAGGCAGTGAGTTTGCAGTATTTTCCAAAATTACTTGACCTTGGGATCTTCCCTTTTATTTTGCATTAGAAAAAACATTAACGTCTCCTAAAAATGGTAGTCCATCTAGCACAGTTTGATAAATACTTTTCTTTGGTAATGTTTCATATTTATTGTTATTAAATATAAAACAAGGATTTCACTCATAAGAGAAATCTATTATGATCTCACTCAATTTTGTGTGTATTAAAAAAAGAACTCTGCAATAAATTTTCAAAAACACCATTGATGTTTCTTACATTGCTGGCTGTATTTCTTCTGGCTCATAGAGAATGAAACTATGGCAGGCAATTAAAATGCCTCTTTGGAGGTGACAAAATGTCATCGTTTAGCATGATTTACCATACAATCAAGGTTTTATAAATATGCACCAAATAATTAAATTTGAGATAGTAACTGTATATGGTTTTTTCTGAGATTTCAGTGTGATCATGGTCTCTAAATAAAAATTTTTTTTGTAAAAAGCTAAAAGAGGGGCTCCTAGGTGGCTCAGTCGGTTAAGCATCCAACTCTTGGTTTCAGCTCAGGTAGTGATCTCATAGTCATGAGACTGTGCCCTGTGTGGGGCTCTGCGCTCAGCACGGGTCTGCTTCGGATTCTCTCTCCCTCTCCCTCCCCCTCTGCTGCTCTCCCTGCTCACTCTTTTTCTCTCTCAAATAAATAAACAAAATCTTAAAAAAAAAAAAAAAGCTGAAAGAAAGCGGGTTTTGTTTTTGATCACTAACTTTTAGCTATTATATAATTCTATATAAATTACACAATACATATAATTAAGTTTTACAAAGTAAGGATAGTGCATTTACAAATATAGGGGAAGAGCATTCCATGCAGTGGGAGTACAGTAAACTCATGGGAAAATCCCTAGTGTGGTTGCCACTTAGCATGTGGGTTTGACTACAGTCAGGTTTCCATGAAGGCAAACAGTGAGAACTGAGTTTGGTAAAGAGAAAAAGAGGAGTCAGACACACTGATGGAATGGAAGGTATTTTACAAGTGATTGTACATGGTGATTTTTGAGGAAGATGGACAAATCAAAGCTTCTCTGAATTTTGAGCCAAGCAAATGGAACAATGATACCACTAGCAAAAGTAAGTAGCACAAAATGAAGAGCTGACTCAGGAAAAAGATTATACAGAGTTGACTATCTGATGCTTATTAGGTAATTCACTCTTCACATAAATCCCAAAGAAATGAAAGAAATGATTTCCATGTAATGTGGGTTTGTTCCTTATAAACAGCTCCAATAAAGTTTTAAAGTCAAGGTAATTAATGCTAGCTGCTGTAACAGATAACACCAATATTTCAGCAGCTTTAACAACGGTGATATTTATTGCTTATTCAAATCACAGTTCCCAATAGTTGGTGGGCTAGGTTGTGGGGGGATTTGGAGGAGTGAGTTCTGCTCTGTGCAGTTATTCAGAGACCTAGGCTCCTTCCATGATGTAGTTCTGCCATCTACAATATAAGACGCCACAGACATTCTGCAGCTATATATCAATGATAAAAAAAAGTGTAGGATCATAGGGGAGCTAGCATTAATGTGCATCACTTCAACCCATATTGCATTAGCTAGAACTCAGTCACAAGACCCCGCTGAATTCTAGGGATGGCTGGAAGATACTGATTTAGCTCAGTACTCAGGAACGATAATAGCATTTTCTCGGTTACAAAACGGACAGAAGATAAAGCCCTTACCTAAATAACTGAGAACTTCAAATGAACCCTGGAATAATTCTTTCTTATTTTCCCTATTATCAGTAGCCACAAACCATACAGAGCTAAAACCAACAATAGTCATAGCAAGAAAAGGACATTATATAAAATTTTATAACCTGAAGCTTAATTAATTTGTAACATGGCCAGCATCTTTCAAACTTAGCTTAAACCAAACATTCAGAAACTCTTAATAACTAGCATTTACTGGCCTCGGCTAGAAGAAGTGAAGTTGCTAAGGTACGTGTGCATTTAATTGACAAAACTTTCAGTTACAAGGGTAGGTTGCTGTAAAAAAAAAAAAAAAAGTTTCCAATTCCTTGACATCCTCACCAACAGTTGTTATCTTTTGGGTTTTTCTTGTTTTGTTTTGTTTTTTGATGGTAGCCATCCTAACAGGGGTGAGGTGATATCTCATTGTGGTTTTGATCGGCATTTTCCTGATAATTAAATTGTTGAGCACCTTTTCATATACCTGGTGGCCATTTGTATATCTTCTTTGGATAAATGTCTATTCAAGGCCTTTGCCCACTTTTATTTTATTTTGTTTTATTTTTACTTTCTTTTTAAAATTTATTTGAGTATAGTTGACACACAATGTTATATTGGTTTCAGATATACAACACAGTGATTCAATATCTCTACACATTACGCTATGCTCATCACAAGTGTAGCTGCCATATATCACCATACAATGCTATTACAGTATCATTGACTATATTCTCTAGGCTGTACCTTTCATTCCCACGACTTATTCATTCCATAACTGAAAGCCTATTATCTCCCACTCCCCTTCACCCATTTTACCCATTTCTCCTTCCCCCTTCCCTCTACCAACTATCAGTTTGTTTTCTGTATTTATAGGTGTGATTCTATATTTGCCCATTTTTATTTTTATTTATTTTTTTTAAAGATTTTATTTATTTATTTGACAGAGAGAGACACAGCGAGAGAGGGAACACAAGCAGGGGGAGTGGGAGAGGGAGAAGCAGGCTCCCTGCAGAGCAGGGAGCCCAATGTGGGACTCGATCCCAGGACCCTGGGATCATGACCTAAGCCGAAGGCAGTCACTTAACCAACTGAGCCACCCAGGCGCCCTGTCTTTGCCCATTTTTAAAGAGTTGTTTTTGTTTGGCTGGTTAGTTGGGTTTTGTTTTTATTTTTTTGCTATTCAGTTGTAAGAGATTCTTACAAATTTTGAATATTAATCTCTATCAGATAGAAGGTTTGCAAACACTTTCTCCCATTCTGTAGGCTCTCTTTTCACTCTGTGATATTTCCTTTGCTGTTCAGAAGCTTTTTAGTTTGACATAATCCCACCTGTCTATTGTTGGTTTTGTTGCCTAAAATTCTGGTGTTAAATCCAAGAAATCATTGCTAAGACCGTAGTCAAGAACTGCTGCCCAATGGGTATAAAGTTTCAGTTATGCTAGAAGAGTAAGTTCTAGTTGTCTACTGCACAACATGGTGCCTATAGTTAGTAATATGGTATCGTACACTTTAAAATATGTTAAGAGGATAAATCTCATGTTAAGTGTTCTTACCACAAAACAAATAAAACAGACAAACAAAAAACACACACACAAGCTCACAAGGAACTTTTGGAGGTGGTGAATATGTTTAGGACCTTGACTGTGACCATAGTATCATGGGTAGAGGCATATGTCCAAACTCATTAAAATGTATACATTAAATATGTATAATATTTTGTTATATCAGTCATATCTCAATAAAGCTTAAAAACTAACCTTTGCTTATTTATTGATCTTTTTCCTTTTGAGCTCAGAGTAAATATAGTTTATATTAACACCATATGGTGTTATTAAATATCATGAATGAAAATAAAACTTCCCCAGCCATGATAAACGAAATTCTGTAATGGAGAAATATCAGGTATTAGTGCATAAAAAATGAACCCCGTCTTGAACTCTTTGATAAACTGTAGCTATTTACATCAGTTCTCCCATTCAGAGCATAGTGTACCTGTATTATCAGATATTCTCCCTGTTTCAGGTATTTTAAATTGAAGCATTATTTCCTGGATTCTTAATTCAAAGCAACTGAGAGTAAACAAATTCAATATCCTGACCAAAAAGGCAGTATATCTATTTCAGGAACATACATGCACACGCTTGCACGCGCACACCCACCCACCCACCCACCCACACACCTCTCTTTGAAGCAGGAATAAACCTGGGGTGCCTGGCTTGTAGTGATAGCAAAGAATGGCCTCTAGGGACCAAGTTGTTTCCCTTGAAAACGTGACAAGGAAAATCCAGTCTCTCTCATCCTGCTAGCTTCCCAGTTCCACATGCTTCTGCATCTGAATCGGCGTTGCCCTGCAGTTTGTATCTCTGGAACATCCCGGTGTCTCACAGACGTCCAGCGCGTTTGGATTGGTCAGGAGGAAGCGGAGGAGGAGCCACTCTGAACATTTTTTTTTTTCCTTCACACACCATAAAATCAGCAGCAGCTACTAACACTCAAAGCAACGCTTCAGGCTGGGAACTAACAGCTGACGTGAACACGTGCCCACAGATTCGGGTCCCAGTGGCACAGCAGCTACTAGGAGAATTATTTTGAAAAGACCTGACTGAATGCGTAAGACTAAAGTTAAGGTGGGAGTGAGGACAAAAAAGCAAAGAACAAACTCTTTGAACGGAGAATGAGCATTTCGGAAGCCTAAGCTTCTAAAGTGAAGGGGATCAGAGCTGCACCTGGAAGACAGGAAAAGCTCCATCTCCAGCCTTTGGAGCATGTGACATTTACTTACAACTGGCATGCCAGTTTTAGCCTCAGAACTTTCGGAGCGACAAAGACGTGGACAAAATCATTGAGGCTACCTGACCCAAGAGATCGAATCAGTGCCCTGGGGATCTGCATCCACTTGGTGCAGGATGAACTCCACTATCCACCATGGGATGCACACTTCTCTCCACTTCTGGAACCTCAGCACCTACCGACAGCACGCCAATGCCAGTGAGTCCCTTGGAAAAGGCTACTCTGATGGAGGGTGCTATGAGCAACTCTTTGTCTCTCCTGAGGTTTTTGTGACTCTGGGGGTCATCAGCTTGTTGGAGAATATTCTGGTGATTGTGGCAATAGCCAAGAACAAGAATCTGCATTCACCCATGTACTTTTTCATCTGTAGCCTGGCCGTGGCTGACATGTTGGTGAGCGTTTCGAACGGCTCAGAAACCATTGTCATCACCCTGTTAAACAGTACTGATACGGACGCACAGAGTTTCACAGTGAATATTGATAATGTCATTGACTCGGTGATCTGTAGCTCCTTGCTTGCATCGATTTGCAGCCTGCTTTCAATTGCAGTGGACAGGTACTTTACTATCTTTTATGCTCTCCAGTACCATAACATCATGACGGTTAGGCGGGTTGGGATCATCATAAGTTGTATCTGGGCAGCTTGCACGGTTTCAGGCATTCTGTTCATCATTTACTCGGACAGTAGTGCTGTTATCATCTGCCTCATCACCATGTTCTTCACCATGCTGGCTCTCATGGCTTCTCTCTATGTCCACATGTTCCTCATGGCCAGACTGCACATTAAGAGAATCGCTGTCCTCCCAGGCACTGGCACCATCCGCCAAGGTGCCAACATGAAGGGTGCGATTACCTTGACCATATTAATTGGGGTCTTTGTTGTCTGCTGGGCCCCATTCTTCCTCCACTTAATATTCTACATCTCTTGTCCCCAGAATCCATACTGTGTGTGTTTCATGTCTCACTTTAACTTGTATCTCATCCTGATCATGTGTAATTCCATCATCGACCCTCTAATTTATGCACTCCGGAGCCAAGAACTGAGAAGAACCTTCAAAGAGATCATCTGTTGCTATCCCCTAGGTGGTCTCTGTGATTTGTCTAGCAGATATTAAATGGGGACAGAGGAGATACTAAAAAACATGCATTATGAGACTTCTTCATTCTCACACAACCTGAACAATGTGTTTCGACAACAGCTTCTTCTTCTGTGAAAGGCATGAGTTGAGAATATCTGTTGTGTAAATTTAAGTTTATGATGTTCTGATATGAAAAAATGCCCAGTCTCTGTACATTTCTAATGTCATGCTACTTTTTGGCTGTACAGTGTTTATGCATTTAGAGGTTGTAGGCACTATGAATTTATAGACAAGAAAAAAGCTCTTATTAAAAGCATAACAATGTTTCTTGTTATTTACAAGGATTTGACACTTTGCTTGTTTTAGGAACATAGAAATCACAGAATCATTAAATATATGCTAATAAGTGGCTTCTTATATTACACTATATAACATTGAAATGTAGAAATTTGATTGTACCATTTGGGGGGAAATATTGATGAATAGATGCTTGTTCATTAAAACAATGAACTGAAATTTTAAGTAATAAAATGTGTTCATTCTCCCTGTGCAGACATAGAAATGAAGCTCCTGTTGAGAGAAAAACAGCTTAAAAAAAAAAAAAAAAAAAACCAACTCCAAGATTCTGAGCCATAAAACTATGTCTGTTTCTCAAAGACAAAGAGATTAATTTTCCCATGCAAACACTCTGATATTCCACAAAGGCAATTCAGTTTGTGGTAGAGGGAGATAGTAGTTATAGGAATTAAAGTATTCTGGACAATTTAAGTTAACATGTCAAGCTGAACTTCCTGATACGAAACTATTTCCAACCATCATTAATACAATCAGAGAATAAGGCCTTTTCATTCCTTTAACCAGGAACCCAGCATCTGCTGAAAATGTTCAGAAAACAGGGTGCTGCCCTGAGAGATCCGGCTTCCAATCTCTAAAGAACTACACACTCAGCAGAGTTCTTTTACTCTTCACATGGAAGTGACTGGCTGTTGATTTATTGCTTATTTGCTGCACTGGAGTTTAAGTAGTCATTGCCAAGGGTTCTAACTTTACAAACCAAATCTATAGCACACATATATCCATGCCATATTTGTAAAATCTAAAATAAGGGAGCCTGTGATACTGATACATGACGAGCAGGAAGGAAGGCTCTACCTGAATCCCCTGAGGACATCGTTAACGCAAATCAGCCTTCCACAACTACATTTTGGAAAGTGAATACTTGTTTTCTTCCAAAATCATCCCACAGATTTAGTTACTAAGCAATAAAACCTGTACTTTCCAATTTACAGGTACTTGAAAATTAAGAGAGAGAAAATATATCAGGCTGAGGGCTACCACTAAACAAACTATCCTTTACTTTACAATGTCTTCAAGTGCTTAAGGGCAGAGATCACATGCAAAGGTATTTCTTAAATCAAAAATGTTTCACATATTGGCAACAAGTCCTGAGGAACTTTTCAGCATTCATGTGGAAACATTACTTAAAAGTAGAATGGTGAAGTTCAAGTTTACAAATGAAAGGTGGTACTTGATTCACTATGATTCCTCTATTCCTCTATTTTGATGCAAAACTAAGTGTGAGGATGTAAAACATAGACTGCTCTAACAGTCAGAACCCAAAGGTCGGGGGACTGGAGATACAGAAGAGAGAGCTCTAAGCATGCCCCATCTTGTGTGGTGGCTGTCTATTCTGTCTCCTTCAAGTGTCATATCAAACGCTGCTTTGTCTGTTGAGAACCAGCCCACTTCTCCCATGGAAAGGAAATCCGGCTCTTTTGTCTTCGCTTCTACACCCCCTCTTGGGGCTGTTTACAGAGTTGGGTTGAGTGTTAGTCATGAACCTGCCTGCCCCACCAGTCTCCCCACCAGTCTCCTCTATATGCCCAGGTCACAACATTAGGCTTCAGTTTCTTTAAGTGCATCTTACTCAGTTTTTCCGGTTCTCCAAACATCCTTCTATTATGTTACTCCCTCCTTTTCCAGTAAAACCAAGATTCTCCCAGAGGGACATATCATTACCACCCAAACTGCATAGTTCACGTTAGAGTTCACTCATGGTATTGTATATTTTATGTGTTTTGACAATTGTATAATGATATGTATCCACCATTACATTATCATACAGAATAGTTTCACTGCCTTAGAAATCCTCTGTGCCCCACCTATTCATCCCTCCTTCACCCCTAACCCCTGGCAACCACTGATCCTTTTACTGTCTCCACAGTTTTGTCTTTTCCAGAATGTCATACAGTTGGAATCATACAGTATATAACCTTCTCAGACTAGCTTCTCTCACTTAGTAAAATGCATTTAAGATTCCTCCATGTCTTTTCATGGTTTGGTAGCTCACTTCTTTTTGTGCTGAATAATATTCAATTGTATGGATGTAACACAGTTTATCCATTTATCTACTGAAGAACATCTTGGTTGCTTCCAAATTTTGGCAATTATGAATAAAGCTGCTATTAACCATTTTTGTTTGGACAGAAGTTTTTAATACCATGCCAAGAAGTAAGAATTTACTTTTAAAAACTTCAGCATAAATACTGTGATATATGCATCTATCCTTTAATATTTTGTTAAGGGTGATTAGTTAGTATTTGAATTATGCTGGTAAAGAACATACATCTGGAGCATAATTCAAATACTGGTAAAGAACATACACTCCAGATGTGAAAGCAGCATCAGATACCTTTATTGAAATTTTCACCAGAAAGTTCAATTAGTAAGTGTAAGATATATTAGAAATTATTTTTCATTGGTGAAATGAGTGATTTTCAAGACTTGCAGTTGACTTAGAAAGTTGTATAGTGGCCACCATAACTTGCATGAACAGGGACAAGATTTCTGCCCACTTAGCAGCTAGCCTAACACTCAGACACTATGTCCAAAGCTCTTAGTAGTCCCATGCCCCCCACCTGCTTCAAGAGTCTCTGTTGCCCAAACTAAGTATTTTCATATTACTAAAAAACCATCTTTGAATAATTATTTAATAACATGTGAGTAAGAATTGACTTCTGTTTTATGTTACAAGGAATACACAAAACAGAATATTTAGTATGCTACAAACTAACTAAATAAAGTACCACTGGGAACAGATCTTAGAGATCATCTCATCCAACCTTCTGAGCAGACTCTGAGAGATTGCTTAATGCCACATACATAATCAGTGGCAGCACCAAAACCCTAAAACCCAGTCCCAGATCTCCCTGACCCAAATTTCAAGAAACTTCTTCTATAGACAAGTACCACTTCCCAGTCATAAAGGAATGCTAGGATTGAATCCTGGTTACACCACTATTTAGCTGTAAGATCTCGTTGAAGTTGGTTTTCTCATTGTTAAATGTACATAATGATACCTGTCTCAGGGGAATCTTAGAAGGATAAAACACAGTTATAAGGTCAAGGTTGTAAAGTTCCACAGAATGGTGTTCAATATATATAGGCACTCAAAAATGGTAATTATTATTATTTTTAAATGCAAAATAAATGAATAAACCCATGCATGAATGAAGATTTACTAGTTTCACTATTTTTTTCAGACTCAACATGATCAATAAAATCTCAGCCTTAGGCTTAACTATGTATCTTTTCTTAAATCACACTTCTTTTTTTTTTTTTTTAAAGATTTTATTTATTTATTTGAGACAGAAAGAATGAGAGACAGAGAGCATGAGAGGGAGGAGGGTCAGAGGGAGAAGCAGACTCCCTGCCGAGCAGGGAGCCCGATGCGGGACTCGATCCCGGGACTCCAGGATCATGACCTGAGCCGAAGGCAGTCGCTTAACCAACTGAGCCACCCAGGCGCCCTTAAATCACACTTCTTAATTTCCTTGATTTTGATGGACTGTTTTGTATAAATTGATGTATTTAAACATACTGGATACATGGGCATACCTGTTAAAAGGATAATTTGTTATCACCAATAATGCTAATTGTTTTAAAATTTGCAGTGCCACATTCAATACCGAAAAAGGCTAATTAGAAAGATAGTGTGCCAAACATGCAATAACCAATTAGCCCATTTCTTCAAAGACTGACACTCATTAAACTTTATGCCACAAATTTAAGTGGTAACACACATACAAAAAGAAACATTATCTAAGCTGATGGCACTGATATTAAATGTACACCCTTGAAAAATACTACAAATAATGAATTTACACTCACATCTGGATGCTCAGTTATTGGTCCATCACATATTGATCAAAGCTAAGTGCATGAGAGTAGAAAGAGCATAGGGTTTGGACTTAGGGCATATTGGATTCAAATCCCAGATTTACTAGCTCTAGAACTTTGGGCAAGTCACTTAACTTTGCTAAGCATCTACAGTCTGAAGATATTAATATCTATCATCTCATCATACGGTTAATGATAAATATTAATGTAAAATTAGATAATTGGTTTAAAGGATCTAGTATAGAGCTTGTCACTATAGGTATCTATCACTGTAATGATCGATCAAGTTACACTCATAGACTTATCAGAGTTTAGATTCTAGAAGATGTTAAATAGTGGTACATACTTGGATAGCCTCACTTCCATAGCAGGAGAGGCAGGAACCCACTCAAATGTGTTTTCAGTATTTCACTCATTTCTAACAAGCAAAGCAAGTAAGAGTAAATCTCTATGTTTATTATTTTAAATATAAAGACGCTTGGAACATTTCCAAAAAATCAGGGGAGATAGTGAGTGGAGTTGGTAGGGAAACACACATTGTTTCAATGGCTTCGGTAACATTCTAATTCTTGTGTGGGATAACCGGTTTAATATTATACTTCACAACTTAGAAATATATGCAAATACTCCTTTGCATGTATTCAATATTACATGAAAATTTAATGAATATAATGTATTTATTTTATAATGTACTTAGTGAGAGGGAACATACAAAAGTTCTATTTGCATGGAACAAATAAAGGATTCCTAGCATAATTTAATGCTGCCACTTTGGGGGGGGGAGCTTTGATTTGTGATAGTCGTGGTTGAATTTGGCCCTAGGTTAATGGAATTAATAATCATAGTTTACAATTATTAGTGGTGCTTTTACTTCCAAGAGTCACCTGGAAGCCCCACAAATACAGAGAGCCAAGAGGAAAATTTCAGCAACTCAATCGGTGAACCATTTGGTGAGGTTTTATATGGGGCTCAGCTGCAAATGAAACCATTCTGGTTTGATTTCTAAACCTAACATTTTAAACAGTGAAAGAAATTTCATAGTTAAATTCAAGCCACCACTGCCTATAATTAAAAATGAAAATGTAACAATAAATTTGGCCATTATTCCATTTGAGGAAAAAAAAACCACTAAAGCTAAAAATTTTACTTGCAAAAAGTTTCCCTCCTCAGTTCAAAATGTGTTTCATTTGTAATACCAAAGTTTCAAAATGGCCCCATTCAAAACAAAGCATGCAGATTTCATATAAATGCCACAATATCCTGAAGATTTCATTTAAAATAACATGCATTATTCATATTTTTACTGACTTCTTTCATTCAAGAAGAAAGCAAGTCTTCAGAGTAATTTTGTGTGTGTGATTTTATTTACACTGTATGATTTATAAAATGTTGGTATTTGTGGTCTGTATGTAATTTTTACCTGTTAGTTATATAGCTATTAGCTATTTACTACCAATATTGGAAAGAAAATCTACACATTTTCACTTTTCCCGACCTCTAACCTTCTTCATTTTCCACATCAGGGTCTCATTTTCACCTTAAACAACAGGGCTAAAATGGCAGTATTCATTGACACAAGTCTGGCTTCTCGTTTTTACTCCACATTTCCATTATTTCATATTCCTCTGGAACAGAGACTCAAACCTTCAGTCACTTTGCACTCACACTCCAAAATCAAATGAAATTCATGAGATTTTGAATAAAGAACATACACATAAAGCCTGACACAAACGTCTTTGCCTTTTCGTATGTACCACAGAGGTGTATGGACAGAAAACGTTTTGACTCCTATGAACGCATGATTCTTGTTGGGCAAAATAGAAAGACAAGGATGCTAGACTGATTTATTTGGATTTGGTGGGCTTTTTTAAGAAACCTACTTAGCATCCAGGCACAGAGGAGGCTGGGATATACATACAAATTTGGTTGGCATGAGCATGTATACAGACAGCGGAAGATAATCCTCAGCATGTCTTGAGCCAGCAAGTCCTTCCTCCTACTGTCTCCAATCTCATTCCTGTGAGGCTTTCACCCCCATTACTGTACTGAAGCTGCTCTTGCTAAGTGACCAAGGTACCTGCAGTTATGAAATCCGGTGATCAGTTTTGTTCTTATTTTATTTGGACCAACAAACACTTGAACTTTTGGGTCACTGCCCCCCCACCCCGCCTTGCTGTATTTGGCTCACAGAACACCCAAATCCTTGGCTTTCCTCCTACCTCAAAAGCATCTTCTCAATTACTTTTCAGATTCCTCCTCTCTCCTCTAAACACTTAATAGCTGGATTCCCCAGAGCTCAGTGCTTTGTACTGTTCTCTTCTTTATACTCACTCCTTTGGTCATTTCGACCAGTCTCAAAGTATTAAATACTATTACTATTCTGAAGACTCCCAAATGTGTAGCTTCAACTTAGATCACTTTGACTATTTTCTGAACATCTACACTGGCTTTCTAAGAGAAATTCTGTCTTAGTCAATACAGGCTACTATAACAAATTACCACTGACTCAAGGCTTAAGCAACATTTATTGCTCACAGTTCTGGAGGCTAGGAATAAATGTGCCAGCCAGTTCAGTTCCTGGTAGGAGACCTCTTCCTGGTGTCAGATGGCTGCTGTCTAGCTGTATCATCACGGGGCAGAAAGAGAGAAGGGGCTAGCTCTCTTCCTCTTTTTATAAGGACAGTCATCCTGTCATGGGACCTCCACGCTCCTCTGAAAGGCCCCCTCTTCAAATACCACAACAGTAATGCTCCAACATGTGAATTTTAGGCGGACAAAAATATTCATTCCATAGCAAATCCTAAACTTACAAGGCTATTTATTTATTTATTTATTTTTTTTAGAGAGGTGGAGGGAGGGGCAGAGGGAGAGAGAGAATCTCAAGCAGGCTCCACATCCAGCACGGAGCCTGGTGCAGGGCTTGGTCTCACAACCCTGAGATCATAACCTGAGCTGAAATCAAGAATTGGATGCTTAACCAATTGAGCCACCCAGGTGCCCCACAAGTCTCTTTTAAACCCCTGGTTTTCCCACCCAAAATTTCTCCTCTTACTGCTTTGCCCACATCAGATGATGACAACTGGATCTTTCCAGTTGATCAGAATGAAATCTCTGAAGTCACCACTAACTCCTCTGTCTTATATTCCATTTTAGATCCATCAGGATATACTGTATGCCTTATCATTAAAATATTAATATCCAGTGTCTTCCCTATAGCACCTAGAATGGAGCTTGTCTATAAGAAAAGCTCACTAGATATTTGAGGGTGAAGGAAGGAATTTGAAAAAATAGAGGAAAAAAGCCAGCACTGGGTGCCCTGTTAAGAGTAATATTTAAGAGGTTTCTAAACAAAGAATAGGACGCAAAGTCATGATCACAGAGGCAAGAGAGAAACTAGGCAGGGGGGTATAGCTGACGCCCAGAGAGGAGTGAGTTTTCAGGAATGAGGTGTCAGTCATTTCAGTAAAGAAAGAACTGAAAAATGTTCAGAAAATTCTCCAACTAGAAATTTAGTGTATTTCATTTGAGAATGGAACTGCCAACATGAATGAGGTTTTGATGAAAAAACAAGAAAACATGAGAAGAGCCAATTTCCAGTAAAATATTGAAGCAGCTACCAGATGCTTTGGGTCTTATATGGAAAACAGAAGTAGAATGAGAGATGCAGGAGTGTAGGAACAGAGTACAGACTCTTCCATTAACAAGCTGGACTGAAAGGAATGGGGCATATATTATTAAGGGATAATTTTCTCAAAATGGATTAGCTTCAAGGAAGAGTACATGCAGAGGCAAAGAACCAATACAGACTAAGGGGCTGAAAATACTGAATATTTACTGAAAACTGTCAGTAGTACCGCTAAATAATTTTCCCATAATTTTCCATAAATGGTTGTCTTTTCTTTTGGGTTCTTTTTTCCCTAGTTGCACCAAGAAGTAGCTTTGTGAACAGCTCTACTTAGGAATTGTACCTTCCCAAACACCAGCAGGTGAAATGGCATTTTAACACCTCCCACACCCTAGAGGGCAGATGACAAGCTCAGCACTCACCTGGGGACAGTGGCTTTAGTAAGGTCTAAAAGGGTCTACGCACCCTTTTCTGTTCAGAGTAGGAGGCGCCTTCAAAATAGTCTTTCATTCATGGCTAGAGTGAACTTCACTCCTAACTCAGCAGGGGCTATCCACCCATAGATGGCTGGCCTACATATCAAACAGGAAAGCAGGAGCTCCTGCTGCCAGGATAGTAGACTTCAGGACCAGCAGAGACATGCTGGAACAGCTTATAACTGTGTACTTTCTGCAGCAGAAAGGGGAGGATCAGCCCTCTTGGCCACTGTGAGTGCAGAGGATGCACAGGACGGAACAGGGGTGATGTCAGCACCCACACCTACAGATGTGACCAACTGTGGGAGAAAGCTGTCCCTGGATAAGATCCTGACTTAACTGCCCTTTTATTAAAATTCTCCTCCAGAGTGACAGCAGAGGGGTCAACAAGCCACAAGTATGCCCTAATAAGCGCTGATCCCCTTACCACCTCTTTCTTTCTTAGCACTGAGACCACCTCAGCTGAAGTCATAAGAAGTGCTTATGTTTCCTTGATTCATTCATTTTGACACTCTGATACCTGGTCCTGCATTATATTGTTCCATTTTTATTTAGACATGTTGTTACATAATAGATTTTACTGTACACATCTGAAAATAGAGTCTCTCTCTTATGTAATCAGTTTCGATAAAAGGAAGATGATCAAATTCAGAGAGACTGAAGTAGAGCTAAACAATGAACCTTAAAGAGGCCTTCATCTTTCGAGGAAAATATGAAAGAATATATACAGAGAATTCTAAAGGACAAATTGAACATACACACACATACACAAACATGCACACTGGTATCCAGAAGTGTAGAAAACAGGCCAAGTGAGATGAGTTTATTTAAGTCAGTAATTTCCTAAAATGGCTTTGTAAACTGTTGCACTTACTCTGCTATTTATGGAACACTGAACTTCTCTGTCATTATCTTCAAAATAAGAAGAAAGAAGTTGCCAAGAGGAAGTTTCTCGGAAGCCTGATAAGTGAAGGTTGTTCATTTGATGTTGTAGGTCTAGAAAACAGTGCCATCTGAGGGCTTAACCAAGCAGCTTTAGGAAGAATGATCAATTAGCCAGAGAAACTGAAATAAAAACTCTTCGATAAAAGTCTACCATTTTTTTCAACAAGCCACAAATAAATGGCAATGAGTGGTCAAAAAATGAGCAGATTGGCACATCACTTGGCAGGCAGCACCATAGTGGGGAAGTTCACTTATGAATTTCATTGAAAATAGCCGTTCAATATCAGGCCTAGGGTTAATAATACTGTTACAAATGTAGATCTCATGTTAACTGTTCTTACTGCAATTTAAAAAAAAAGAAAAAGAAAATAGCTACTACTAATTTCTAACCAAGATAACATTTTATTCTTAGCAGGTGACGCTATACATGGGACCTGGGGTTTCCTCTTCAGTTTTCTTAAGTGAATTTGATAAGAGAATAAATTGTGCTCCAGGGGTTCTGGTCAACTAGAACACAGGTATGGAATCCAAATCCAGTGACTTTTTACAATATATTTTGAATGTCAAAGCTAAAGTAATACATTAGAATTCTAGTTTAAAAAAACAAATAGCGGGTGCCTTGGTGCCAGTCAGTTAAGCGTCCAACTCTTGGTTTCAGATCAGGTAGTGATCTCAGGGTCATGAGATCGAGCCATTTGTTGGGTTCCATGCTCAGCACAGAGTCTGCTTGAGATTCTCTCTCCTTCTCCCTCTGCCCCTCCCCACTGCTCTCTCCCTTTAAAAAAAGATAAATCTTTAAAAAAAAACCAAATAGCTTTCAAAGCTACAAAATATATCATGAAAAATACAAATCAAAAGGTGATTCATACAATGTATAGTTACTTTATCTTCTGATACAAACAATTCTGCTTTTTTCTGTTGGCAGATTTTTCCACTATTACATTTTTGATTTTCAAAGTGTAGTCCTCATATTACCATCACTAGAATTACCTGAGAACTTGTTAGAAAAGCAAAATCTCAGGCCCTACACCTCTGCATTTTAATAAGATCCCCACATGAATTGCACACACACTGAAAACTGAGAAGCACTGTGGCATATAAATTGAGTCTATCAGGACACCTTCAGTTGCAAGTAAGTGAAAACCAAATAAAATGTCTTGGTAAAAGATGTGAAGAAAAACTTTAATCTAAGCCGCTATCTTGAGAAGGTAGGGAAAGAAAAGCAAATCAAGCCCAAATCTAGATAGAAGGATACAATAATTAATAAGAATGAAATAGTAAACAAATGCACAATAGAATCAACAAAGTTAAAACAGGTTCTTTAAAAAGGCTGACAAAACTGATCATTCCTAGTAAGATTTATCAAGGGACAAATAAGAGAAAACACAAATGATCAGTATGAGGAATAAAAAAGAGGAGACCATAACAGCTCCTGCAGACATTAAAAGATAATGAATTAATTTATAAAGAACTATACATCGATTCATTTGACAAGGCAGATAAAATTGATGAATTCTTTGGAAAACACTACTTACCAAAACCAACAAAAGAAACAGAAAATCTGAACACTTTTTATCTACCAAGTAATTGAATTGATAATTAAAAGCCTTCCTATAAATAAAATGCCAGATGGTTTTATGACTAATTCTTCCCAAACTTTTAAAGAAGAAATGAGACTAACCTTGCACAAAATTTTCCAGAGGTGGGAAAAAAAATTAAACTTTCCAAATTATTTTATAAGGCCAACAAACTCTTTCCACCAAAACATGACAAGACTACAAGAAAAAATGATAGACCGACTTCTCTCGTGCATATGGACACAAAATCCTGAACAATATTTGTAAATTTCCACATTAATTTTTCAAAAGGAGAGATTCTCTGATCATCCCAGTAAATGCAGAAAATGCATTTGACAGAATCAAAAAGCATGAAATACTTAAAGATAAATATAATAAATATATATAAAACCTCTACTTAAGACTACAAAGTATAGGGGCGCCTAAACAAACTATAGGGCAGTTAAGGGTTCGCAGGCAATTCTGCATGGATGGATGAACCACATGGAACAGCCTGGGGTTGGAGATGGGCCTGGACAAATCAATCTTAAAACCAATGCTTCTGGGGTGCCTGGGTGGCTCAGTCGGTTAAGCGTCTGCCTTCAGCTCCGGTTCTGATCTCAGGGTCCTGAGATTGAGCCCCCGCATCAGGCTCTCTACTCAGCAGGGAGCTTACTTCTCCCTCTTCCTCTGCCTGCTGCTTCCCCTGCCTGTGCGCTCTCTCTCTCCCCCTCTCCCCGTCAAGTAAATAGATAAAATTAAAAAATAAATAAATAAACTACAAAGTATTAATGAAAAAAAGAAGACATAAATGAATGGACACATGACATGTTTACAGTTTATAAGACTTAATATATGAAATATGACAGTTATCTCCAAACGGGCCTATAGCTTTGAATCGGTATCAGTCAAAATCTCAGACTTCTGTGGATATTAACAAACTAATACTAACATGTATATGGAAATGCAAAGAGCTAAGAATGGCAAAGAACATCCTAAAGAAGAACACAAAATGTTTACTCTACAGGTTATGAAGACTTATTATAAAGATATAGTAATTATGACATGGTTTGGGTACAAGATAGAAAAATGGACGAGTGGACCAGGTAAGAGTCCAGACACAGAGCCACACATGTCCAGACATACATAGTCACTTGATTACAACAAGATATAGTGAAAAAGACGGATCTATTTCAATAAATGTGTAGGTTACCTGTACATCCCCATGGGAACAAACTAATTCTTGACCCCTACCACATCATACATAAAGATAAAATTAAAATAGCTCAGGGCTGGGCACCTGGGTGGCTCAGTTGGTTAAGCGACTGCCTTCGGCTCAGGTCATGATCCCAGGGTCCTGGGATCGAGTCCCACATCGGGCTCCCGGCTCAGCAGGAAGCCTGCTTCTCCCTCTCCCACTCCCCCTGCTTGTGTTCCTGCTCTCACTGTCTCTGTCAAATAAATTAAAAAAATAAAATCTTCAAAAAAAAAAAAATAGCTCAGGGCTGCCTGGGTGGCTCAGGTGGTTAAGCATCTGCCTTCAGCTCAGGTCATGATCCCAGGGTTCCTGGGATTGAACCCCACATCAGGCTCTCTGCTCAACAGAGAATCTGCTTCTCCATCTCCCTCTGCCTGCCGCTACCCCTGCTCATGCTCTGTGTAGGTGTGTGTGTCAAATAAATAAATAAAATCTTTTAAAAAAATTAAAATAGCTCAAAGATTTACATATGAAAGGTAAAATAATTAGACTTAAAAAACAGGATGGTATATTCACAAACTTGACATAGGCAGAGATTTCTTAAAGAGGACACAAAAAGCACTAACATTAAGAAAAACTGGATAAATTAACATTAAATTTAAGAATTTTGGTTCATCAATATACATTAGTCCTAACAGGAGATCTTCTTAGTTACAACCAAACTTTCAGACTTAATGTTTTACTAGGCTACATTTGATGTGGGTTTACTCAGAAGGGTGTTAGAGAACATACCTTGCCAGTAGGGCAGCATCAGATGTCTTTTGTGGGAGTCTTCTAAGCAATGCACAGAGCAGGACAGGAAGATGCAGGTGTAATGAAATGAGATCCACACCAACTGGGTGCAGGATTCACCCTGGCTTAAATGCTTCAAATTGCAATCTCTTGTAACAAAACCAAAGGTATGGCTTTTAGGTCTTCAGCAGAAGATATGCCCAGTTACAAGAGTTACCAGTCTCAGGAAGTGACAGTATTTGTAGTTCTCCCAATTCAATGAAGTTTATAAATTGGGTCATTTTTACATGACCCCAAGCAACACAACTGATATCCTACCTGTGTTAGGTTGCCAGATGAACAGAGCTAGAAAGTTAACTGAAGGTCAAAATCAAATTCTCAAACAAAACAGAGTGCTGTTGTTCAAATACACACACACAATCAATTAATCAATCAATCAAAAAGAAAAAGACAAACACCTAATTTTAAAGATGGCCAAAGCCTTATAAAATAGGATATCAATAAGGCCAACAAACTATTTTAAAAGGGCTCAACCTGGGCGCCTGGGTGGCTCAGTTGGTTGGGCGACTGCCTTCGGCTCAGGTCATGATCCTGGAGTCCCGGGATCGAGTCCCGCATCAGGCTCCCTGCTCGGCAGGGAGTCTGCTTCTCCCTCTCCCCCTCCCCCCTCTCATGTGCTCTCTCTCTCATTCTCTCTCTCAAATAAATAAATAAAATCTTTAAAAAAAAAAGGGGGGGGCTCAACCTAATTAGGCAACAGGGAAATGTTTGAAACCATGAAAAGATAACACCACACACCCCAAAATTCACATAAATTCATGTGGGATTATAATTAGGTATAACCACTTTGGAAAACTCTTTGTAAGCATCCACTAAAAGCTGAATATATTCATATATTATGATTCAGCAATTTTAGTATCAGGTATATACTGAAAATATATGTATGTGAGTGTGTTCATCTAAAGATGTGCAATGAAGATCTAATGCACAGCATAGTGATTATAGTCAACAATACCATATTATAAACTTCAAAATTGCTAAGAGACTAATTTTTAACTGTTCTCAACACAAAAAATAAATGATAAACATTTGACATGATAAAGGTATTAACTAATGTTATTGTAATAATCATATTGCAATATATAAATGTATCAAACCACCATGTTGTACACCTTAAACTTAAACAATGTTATGTCAATCATATCTCGATAAAAAATGAAAACAAACATGTACAAGAATATTCATAATAACACTACTTGTTATAGTGTGAAAATGGTGTAAAATTATTTGTAAAACTGAAACCAACCTGTCGATCTATAATCGATTAACAAATTATGGTTTACATTAGAATAGCATATAGCAATGAAATATAGCAATAATATATAGCAATGAAAAATGAATGGCCTTCAATTATTCCTAACAATCTGGATTTATTTTATAAACATAAAATTGAGCAAAGGGGCCAGACACATAAAAGTATATACCATATTGGGTGCCTGGGTGGCTCAGTTGGTTAAGCGACTGCCTTCGGCTCAGGTCATGATCCTGGAGTCCCTGGATCGAGTCCTGCATCGGGCTCCCTGCTCGGCGGGGAGTCTGCTTCTCCCTCTGACCCTCCCCCCTCTCATGTGCTCTCTCTCTCTCTCTCTCTCTCTCAAATAAATAAATAAAATCTTTTAAAAAAAAAGTATATACCGTATTATTATCTTTCAGTAAGTTCAAAAAAAGCATAACTGATCTCTGGTATTGGTTAACTTTAGGAATGAGGAGAAATGAGAGATGCATCTGAAATATTTAGTTTCTTTTTTTCCTAAGAGAGAAAGCACGTGCACACTCATGGGGCAGAGCAGAGGGGGAGTGAGAGAGAGAATCGTAAACAGGCTCCACACCCAGGGCAGAGCCCCACACAGGATTAAATCTCATGACCCTGATATCATGACCTGAGCCGAAATTAAGAGTCAGACGCTTAACGTACTGAGCCACCCAGTCACCCCTGAAATATTCTGTTCCTTGACTGAGGTAACAGTTACATGAGTATGTTCACTTCATGAAAATTCATCAGGTGTTTAATCATGATTTTTGCACTTTTGTAAATGTTTGTTATACTTCAATAAAAGCATTATTTAAAAGAGGGGATGGGAGTTTATTGTCTCACAACATTGGGAAGTTCAGAGATAATGCCAGTCAGACATAGCTTGTTCAGGGATTCATTTGTGTTTCTCTGAAACCCAATGAATGGGCTTTCCATCTTCCATTGATTAGGTTCATCGTCAGGGTTGCTTATTTTATGTTTGTGTTATAGGTGTCAGCAGTAAATAAGATTTTATTGGTTATTCTTTATTGTTCACAGCCAGGGATAGAGAAAGTTTGCTTCCCAAAACATCCAACAGAAGTCCTAAGCATCCTTCTCATTGCCCCAAACTGAGCCAATATGTAGCCATGGAAAAGCTTCAGCTAATCTGTTTAGGCTGAGTCACTCCCCATCCCTGTAGCAATCACTGGACAGGGGAGATGTGATTATGCTTATTGACCTATGCCTATTAGGACCCACCCCTAGAGCTATGGATGAAACTAACAGGGTGCTACACCACAGCAGAGAAGCAATTCCCCAAAGGATATTGTGCGCTTAGGAAGGGAGATCTATTAGTGAGTGCTCCAGCAAGTTTGATGTCAGATCCAATGGGTAATTGAGAAGAGTTTAACAAGGGTAACATTTATGAAGTTTGGGGCAGGGGTAAGGAGAACAAGAGATGTTAAAGTATCTTGTAAAGGAAAAGCAGAAAACTGGTAACAGCCCTAGACCTACGTTAACAAGGGAGGTTACAGTTGGAGAAATCTGAAGAAGTTAGAGCTGTAGACAGAGTACTCATGAGGATCTCCAGGTTCTGGAAAAGGAACCCTGCCAATCCATGGAAACCCATTCAAGAAAGAGCCAGGGAAATGAACACCTGGACCTCCTAATTTTCCTTACTCCTATTACCCAACTTCTGCTAGAAGACAGAGGGAAATGTGGGCATTGAAGAAGCCTGTGGTATTTAGCCTCCCTGGGCACAAAGTATGGTACAGAGGAGTAAAGAGTGGATCTGGGAGAACAAATAGAAAGTATTCAATGGAAAGGCAGAAAAGATGCTTGGGTACGCAACTTATAAATGTCCATAAAAACTAAGTCATAAAAACACAGGACTAAAAAGAATATCAGAGGACAATAGACAGGATTTTCCTCTCCAGCCCTCCAGGCAGGCATTTATGTCAAACATTCTCAGTTTAGCGAGACTCTGCTATTTTGTGAACATTGCAACACAGGACCAGAAGTCAGGGGAGAAGAGTCAACCTAACAGCGGCCCCCTGGGCAGAAATTCATGCTTCTCCGACTCTCCAAACCTGGATTATTCCGTCCTCCTTTTGAACCTGTGACCAGCTGTCTTAATAAATCTAAATTTTTCTTAAATTGGCCAAATTCTTTCCCTGTTGATTATAACCCTTTAAAAAAATCTTAGAAGTGCAGGAATTTTTCAGAACTGAGGAGAGGAACAGTAGGAATCTAAAAAAGAAATGTATTTGCTTGGACGGATAGAAACTGTGAGAAAGGAAAGGCTTGAAGAAAGTAATAAACTATTGTCAGCACCTTGGGAAATTAAAGTGTGGTGTTCCCATTGAAGATTTCAATCCTGTAGGGGACAAGTTGTGTGCTTAAATGTTTTATAGACATACTACCTTCCTAGACTTCTCTTTGTGGAACTTGCAGAAGAGTTCTACAAATTTTTCCCATGAAGTTTCAAATGTAGTCAGTGGTTTAAAGGCAGTTTACACTCAACTGCTGTCAGCCTACTTTTCTTTTCTACTAATGGCCTAACCCAAAGAACTTTTATTTCCATTCAAGGAACAAACTAGTATTACAGAATTTGGATTTTCTGAGTTTGAATTGTGTTGTAAAAATTGAATTTGGCACAACTTACACTTTTATTCATCTTTATGGATCACACACATTAAAATTTCAAATGATCCACTAAGTCATATAAAACAAAATGAAGAATCTTCACCACAATACTTATAAATTAGTTTGCAACAGAAGATGCTGTTATATAAGCAGCAAACTGTGAAGAAACAATCTAAATTAGCTGAGTTTACTGCACTGCAAGATACATTTGATCTCAACACAACATGACAGAAGTTTTAATGATACACACAATAGTGTGTTCTGTGACAATTACACAGATGATAGGTAGTTCAAATAAATGCCTATACTGAAGAAGTTCTGCCAAACAAACTGAGTGTAGTAAGACCCCCAAGGTAAAATCCAATCAAAATTTGCTGAAAATAGACTTAAAGTCTCTCTTATCCTGGATTTAGGATTGGTTTTTGCCTTTCCCATAGTGATTTCCCAATATTTTTAGGTTACCCTGAGAGCTCACTATGAAGATATATGTAGTTGTTATGATAACTGATCTCTCAACATCCATTCCATTCCAAACAATTGGCCTAAGCAAGTCATGGTAATGGGATTCCCCTTGCCAAAGGTAAGTATAAACATGTGATCAAATCTTGGCCAAAAAGAATCTCCTCACCACTGAATGCAAACTGGTATAGCCACTCTGGAAAACAATATGGAGGTTCCTCAAAAAGTTAAAAATAGGACTACCCTATGATCCAGCACTTGCACTACTCAGTACTTATCCAAAGAATATAAACATAGTGATTCGAAGAGGCACATGTACCCCAATGTTTATAGCAGCAATGTCCACAATAGACAAAATATGGAAAGAGTCCAGATGTCCATCGACAGAGGAATGGATAAAGAAGGTGTGCTCTATATATAGAATGGAATATTACTCAGCCATCAAAAAGAATGAAATCTTGCCATTTGCCATGACTTGGATGGAACTAGAGGGTATTATGCTAAGTGAAATAAGTCAGAGAAAGACAAATATATGATTTCACTCATATGTGGAATTTAAGAAACAAAACAAATGAACATACAGGAAGGGAAGGAAAAATAAAATAAGATGAAAATTGAGAGAGGCAAACCATAAGAGATGCTGAAGAGCTCTAGGAAACAAACTGAGGGTTGCTGGAGGAGAGGTTGGTTGGGGGATGGGGTATCTGGGTGATGGGCATTAAGGAGGGCACTTGATATAATGAACACTGGATGTTATATGCAACTGATGAATCACTAAATTCTACCACTGAAACTAAAAATAATAATTATAATAATAGTAATCTCCTCGCCACTAAAACAAGAGACGCGTTAGTGATCGGCCTTCATTTTACTGTGGATACTGTTTTGTTTGGGTATGATGCCTTGAACCACTGGAATCATTTTGCTATCACTAAGTTAATCAGTGTGAGAGAAAGATCTGATAGATTAAAGAGATCAGAGCCTAGAGACAGAAAGGATTTGGTTCTTGATGACATCGCTGGGCCACAGAACTAACCAGCCCTGGAGTGTGAACAAGCCAGTGCCTCACTCTCCCCATTTGTAAAACAGAAACTGATAATACTTTCCTTAGGGGTTACTATCAAGAATTAAAAAGTCAATATATATAAAGTGCTTAAAATAATGCCTGACGGGCGCCTGGGTGGCTCAGTTGGTTAAGCGACTGCCTTCGGCTCAGGTCATGATCCTGGAGTCCCTGGATCGAGTCCCGCATTGGGCTCCCTGCTCGGCAGAGAGCCTGCTTCTCCCTCTGACCCTCCCCCCTCTCATGTGCTCTCTCTCTCTCATTCTCTCTGTCTCAAATAAATAAATAAAATCTTTAAAAATAATAATAATAATGCCTGACATATAATTTCAATAAAGAATACTTGTTATTGTCACCCTAGTTCCATGCTAACAATTGTATGAGATAATGTATTTCTCATTTATGCTTTTTTAGTCAGGATTTTCTGTTTAGTTACAGCAGAAACTATCTTAACTGATACAGTATACCTGTCCCCAAGTATATAAGGCTGAAAAAGACGGAGAACAGAGTTCCAAGTTATATTTCTTTCCCTCTGGACAAGTATTATGTAGATAGGTCCATTCTGCATTATTCTTCATCTGAGAAAACCTAAGACAAGCAGTGACATGGAGGAAGAGATGATGATGGCACTTGTGGGGGACTACCAACATGACCTCATCTTCTCAGGATTAATTTTAAATGCTAGCTGGAAACTAAGTGATGTGATTTAAAGACCTCTATCCCAAGATATCTCCCTACTCAAAGCTCTATTTAAAATTATATTTTATTGGAGGAGCAAGACGGCAGAGGAGTAGGAGACCTAAATTTCGTCTGGTCCCGGGAACTCAGCTGGATAGGGATCAAACCATTCTGCACACCTACGAACTCAACAGGAGATCGAAGAAAAGAATAGCAGCAACTCTCTGAACAGAAAAGCGACCACTTTCTGGAAGCAGGGACCCAACAAGCGGCAGATCCAGGGAGACTCCCCTTCCTCCCCCAGGAGGGGCAGTGCGGGAGCGCACCACAGGAATCTACTGGGTTTGGAGACTCCAAACGGGATCGTGTGCCAGAGATAGAAATGTTCAGTCATAGGCCGGGTGAGCTCAGAGTGTGCCGGAGACCAGGGAGACAAGAGTGATTGACTGCTTTTCTCAGGGGGCTCACTGAGGAGTGAGGCCCCGAGTTCTCAGCTCCTGGGGGGGGTGGGGGGGCGGAGATTGGGAGGCTGCCATTTTCACTCTCATCCTCCAAAGCTGTACAGAAAGCTTGCAGGGAACAAAAGCTCCTGAGAGCAAACCCGAGCAGATTACTTAGCTTGGAACTGGCAAAGGTGGGGCAATCCTACCTCCGGCAAAGACATTTGAGAACCACTGCAACAGGCCCCTCCCCCAGAAGATCAGCAAGAACAGGCAGCCAAGACCAACTTTACCGATCAAGGAGAATGGCAAAGCCCCCGCAGTAGGGGAATATAACACATAGAATTCATGGCTTTTTCCCCGATTCCTTAGTCTTTCAAAGTTAATTTTTTTCTTTTTTTTTTTTTTGAATTTTTCTTTTTCCCTTTTTCAAACAACATCTTATCAATCCCTTTTTAAAAAATCTTTTTTATTTTTCATTCTTAGAGTCATATTCTATCTCTTCATAGTAGTTAACCTTATTTTTGGTATATATATATATATAAGTTGTTCTCTCTTTAAAATTTTGGGATACAGTTTCTTCTAACAGACCAAAATATACCCTAAATCTCTAGTGTATGGCTTTGTTCTAGTCTCCTGCCTGATCACATTCTTTTTTTTTCTCTTCTTTCTTTTTTCAACCAACTTCTTATCCTATCAATTCTTTTTATAAAATCTTCTTATAATTTTCATCTTTACAGTCATATTCCACCCTTCATCATACTTACCCTTATTTTTGTACATATATAAGCTTTTCTTTCTTTAAAATTTTGGGAGGCAGTTTCTTCTAACAGACCAAAATACACCCAAAATCTAGTGTGTGGCACTGATCTATTCACCAGCCTGATCATATTTGATCATATATATATATTTTTAATCTTTTTCTTTTTTTTTCATTTTTCTTTCTTTCCCTTTCTTTTCCCCCGGTTTCAGGTCTCTTCTGATTTGTTTAGTGTATATTTGTTAGTGTAAATTAAGAGGGGTCATTGTTACCTTGTTCGCATTTTGTTCTCTCATTCATCTATTCTCCTCTGGACAAAATGACAAGATGGAAAAAAATCACCTCAACAAAAAGAACAAGAGGCAGTACCGACTGCCAGGGACCTAATCAATAAGGACATTAGTAAGATTTTGGAACTAGAGTTCAGGATGACAATTATAAAGATACTAGCTGGGCTTGAAAACAGCATGGAAGATATTAGAGAAACCCTTTCTGGAGAAATGAAAGAACTAAAATCTAACCAAGTCGAAATCAAAAAGGCTATTAATGAGGTGCAATAAAAAATGGAGGCTCTAATTGCTAAGATAAATGAGGCAGAAGAGAGAATTAGTGATATAGAAGACCAAATGATGGAAAATAAAGAAGCTGAGAAAAAGAGAGATAAACAACTATTGGATCACGAGGGCGGAATTCGAGATTTAAGTGATAACATAAAACGAAACAATATTAGAATAATTGGGATCGCAGAAGAAGAAGAAAGAAAGAGAGGGGCAAAGGGTATACTGGAGCAAATTACAGCAGAGAACTTCCCTAATTTGGGGAAGGAAACAGGCATCAAAATCCAGGAGGCACAGAGAACCCCCCTCAAAATCAATAAAAATAGGTCAACACCCTGACATCATAGTAAAACTTACAAATCTCAGAGATGAAGAGAAAATCCTGAAAGCAGCTCAGGACAAGACATCTGTAACCTACAATGGTAGAAACATTAGATTGGCAACAGACCTATCCACAGAGACCTCGCAGGCCAGAAAGGACTGGCATGATATATTCAGAGCACTAAATTGTCAACCTCTGAGAGTCGGGGACCTGGGGCGGTGAAGGAACTGAGAAAAAGAGACGACAGTATAGTGAGGTACAGGGGACACCGAGCAAACAGCCCGAGGTGCCGAGGTTTATTTTCCATACTCTTATATACCTTCTACAGCGATATAGATCTATAATGATTTACAGCAGGGGCACAGTAAGGCACATTCCTCCATGTATACAGGATTAGTCAAGCACATAAGAATCTTTAAAACAGAATAAAGGAACAAAGAGGGGAGTGCCCAGTGTGCTATTTACAGGACAAGGGAACAAAGAGGGGAGTGCCCAGTGTGCTGTTTACAGTTGGCTTCCTATCTACAAAACATCTTCTGCGTACTTTAGAACTGACCACACACGTCCCAAGGGCATTTCACTCTGATCCTTTTGGGTTATTTTTAACCCTGCAATCTTGAGTTTTCTCAGAGATCTCGGAGTCTGAGCAAACATGCACCAGTGGTTGTTGTGGCATTCTGTTTCCCACAGCTCCCCCTTTCTTTTTTCAAATTAGCCACTGTTGTAAGCACTCTGTGATGGAGATTTTGGGCACTCATTTGTTTTTTGAGGGTCGTCTTCCTTGCCGGTCCTGGGCCAGACTTTCCGAAGAGGTATCCAAATTGCTTGACTGGATCCATATGGAATGACACAAGCATAACCAGGGCCTCAGGTAATTAATTTCCCAGGCAACTAATTATTTTCCTCATTTTTTATCCACACGGGTGCGTCCTGAGTTGAGATTGAGGCTACCGAGAAATGTTTGTTAGCTCTCGGGCACCTGGGTGGCTCAGTTGGTTAAGCGACTGCCTTTGGCTCAGGTCATGATCCCAGAGTCCTGGGATCGAGTCCCGCATCGGGCTCCCGGCTCGTCGGGGAGCCTGCTTCTCCCTCTGACCCTATACCCTCTCATGCTATTTCTCTCTCTCTCTCTCTCTCTCAAATAAATAAATAAATAAAATCTTTAAAAAAAAATGTTTGTCAGCTCTAGTATATGGTTCTCCTTGGGGTAAGTTTAAAAAATTTAAAATAAATAAGGTTTGTGCCATCACATCTTGGGGGGGGGTTTCCCCCTGTCGTTTTAGAAATAGTTTTATGCAGTTGTTTCTTAATGGTGGCATGTGTCCTTTCCACTACAGCTTGTCCCTGAGGATTATAAGGAATACCTGTGATATGCTGTATTTGCCATTCTGCAGGGAATTCTTGTACTTTTTTGCTAGTATATGCTGGGCCATTATCTGTATTGATACAAGTGGGTAATCCCATAATAGTGGAACATTCAAGCAAATGAGAAATAACGTGCCCAGCCTTTTCTCCCGTCAATGGAGTAGTATGAAGAAATCTTGAAAAAGTGTCTATTGTGACATGAATATACGAGAGGTGTCCAAAAGGGGGAAAATGAGTAACGTCCATTTGCCAAATACAATCAGGAGCTGTGCCTCTGGGATTGATGCCCGCCGGATGCTCAGTTAAATGTAGGGGTTGACAAATAGGACAGGAAGAGACTATTTGTCTGGCAGAGCTCAAGGGTATTTTATAGTGAGAATGAAGGCGGTTGGTGTTGGTATGAAGATAGGCATGTTCTGCTTGTGGAGTTTCAAAAATAGGAGTAGCCAATAAATCAGCAGACTGATTTCTCTATGTAAGAGGTCCAGGGAGGTTAGAATGAGAGTGGATATGAGTAATGAACAAAGGGTGAGTTCAAGATTGAATTTCTAATTTTAATTCCTAAAGCAATGAGTTGTGGAAATGAGAGCTGTTTCTAAAGGTGCAACAATGCGAACTATGTAAGCAGAATCAGATATGATATTTGCAGGATAATGAACATTCTGCAATAAGAACAATAAAGCTCCAAGTTCGACCTGTTGAGCAGAAGTGTAAGGGGTTTTTATGGAGCATTCAGTAGCGGGACCCCAGACTCCGGTGCGCCTGGGGGAAGAGCCATCAATAAAGTATGTAGGAGCTGAGGGGATTGGAAAGTTACGAACCATGTGATTTATAACCCAGGCAGTGCGCTTTAGGAAGTACCATAGTTTACCTGACGGATAGTGGCAACCTATGCGCCAGTATAATCAGCAAGAGATATTTGCAGATCAGTAGAGAAGGGAAGGACTTCCTTAAAAGATGTGGAAGAGATAGGTCAAACAATGAGCGCTGGGTCAAAACCAAGAATTTGAATAGAACGCTTTCGTCCTTGGAGAATGAGTGAAGCAAAAAGAGATAGATGTGGAGTAACAGTTTGAGAAGTTTTTGTATGTAAAGTCACCCATTTGAGAGGTTTGTCCTCTTGTGCTATGACACCAGTCAGAGAATGAGAGTAGGGAAAATAAGAAGAAGCAAGGGGAGAGAATCATCATACCTGTAAGCAAAGGCAGTTTTTAATCACTCCTCAACAAACTGCAGTTCAGCCTCTGCCTCTGAGGATAAAGCGCGAGGACTATCTAAAGCAGAATCATCTTGTAAAGTGTTAAATAAATTTTGTAATTTATAAGTTGGAATCCCCAGGAGAGGGCGAATCCAGTTAATGTCTCCTAGGAGTTTTTGGAAATCGTTAAGTGTAAGGAGGGTATCCGTACGAATTTGCATTGTTTGAGGTTTCACTGTGGTTCTATCTACCACAGTGCCTAGATAAGAAGCCGGAGGAGTTGTGTGGATTTTCTCTGGGGCTATTAAGAGACTGGCGGAAGTCAAATGTTAAGAAGTGGCCTGATATACATCTTGTAATTTGGTTTCAGTTTGTGACGCCAGCAAAATATCATCCATATAATGAATAATGTAGGACTGAGAATAATGCTTTCTAACAGGTCGGAGGACCTGGCCAACATAATACTGACACATGGTAGAATTAGTCATACCCTGTGGCAAAACTGTCCAGTGATATCGTTTCGTCGTTTCCTTGTTGTTAGTGCTTGGAACAGAAAAGGCAAATTTCTCCTTATCCTCAGGGTGAACGGCTATGGTATAGAAATAATCCTTAAGATCTATTATTATCAATGGCCATTGTTTGGGAATGGCTGTAGGAGTAGGAAACCCAGGCTGCAAGGCACCCAGAGGCTCATGACGGCATTAACATTCCGAAGGTCTATTAAGAGACACCACTTACCTGATTTTTTCTGATAACAAAAAACGGGAGAGTTCCAAGGAGATTGCGAAGGCTCTATATGTCCTGCCTGCAATTGCTTTTGAATAATTTGTTCTAAGGCCTGCAATTTTTCTATTGGAAGGGGCCATTGAGGAGTCCAAACCGGGGAAGAAGTTTTCCATGTTATTTTAATAGGGGCAGGCCTCTTTTCCTCAATGGCCCCTAGAAAAAAGGGTAACCCAGTCCAGCCCTATGAGTTTGTCCTTGGGCAATGATAGGCTCCTTTATTCCTTGACATTGTCTGCCTAAGCCCTGTCCTGGCTCATAGCCCATCTTTGTCATGATTTGATTAACTGGTCGACTTGGGGGGATGATTAGCTCTGCTCCCCACTGTCGCAAGAGGTCTCTTCCCGAAAGATTAATCGGAGTATTTAAGATGAAAGGCTGGATAACTCCTTCTAATCCGTCTGGTCCTTCACATTTAAATGGCACACTACTTTGTCGAGTTTCTTCTGCCATCACAAAACCTATTCCTTCTACCAAACTAGAGGTTGCTTACGTGCGCCAGGTATGAGGCCAGTGCTGGGAGGCTATTGCTGAAATATCGGCTCCAGAGTCTAATAGACCTGAGAAAGTCCTTCCTCTAATTTTAAGAGTTACAGAAGTATGATCAGTCTGAGTCAATAATGAAGCCCATTTAACCATGAGAGGATCATTACAACCGAATCCTCCTCCTCTGATCTGTTGGGACTGACCAATTTGTACATAGAGTAATAATAATAACTGGGCAATTCTATCACCTTCCTTAAAGGTCCAAGGAACCCAAGTCTGTGCTACCACCATTATTTCTCCCTCATAATCAGAATCTATCACCCCAGTCATCACCTGGATACCTTTAAAATTTAGGCTAGATCTTCCTAACATAAGACCCACGGTTCCTCTTGGTAAAGGTCCATAATAACCCGTGGGTATTTTTTGAGGCCCGAGATCAGGGTGAAGATTTACTGTAAAAGGAGTGGTTAAATCTACTGTGGCACTTCCCTGGGTGGCGGGACTGAGTGATAACACGGAGGGTTTATGTGTGCAGCAGGAAGTTGCTGCTGGAGAGGTGACATATTGAATCCCCCGTTGTTGTTCGGGGCCTGGGAATGGCCCTGCATCCCGTTTCCCGACCTTAATGGGAGTGGGTTACTTTGCCTGTCAAATTTGGATTTTCATTCCTTGGCCCAATGTTTGCCTTTGCTGCAATGAGGGCAGAGGCTAGGGTTGGTATTAGAAAGGGAGTTGACTCTAGGTTGGGGGGCTTTACGGCATTCCTTCTTGACATGTCCTATTTTTCCACAATTACAACATTTTATATCCTTTTGTTTTTGTAGGGCCTTGAGTTGAAGGGAGGCTACTCAGGCTTGATGTGTAAAAGTGCCAATATTTCTACATAGACGAAGATAATCGAGAATACCTCCTATTTCTCTATGTGGCCGGATGGCCGCTTGGCAGTCCTCATTAGCATTTTCAAAAGCAAGCTGTCTTAGCAAGTGCTCTTTGGCAGGTTTACTATCGACTTGGCGGTCAATAGCCATTTCAAGCCAAGAAATAAAATCAGTATATGCTTCTGTAGGGCCTTGCATAATTTTTATATAACTTTGCCTCACTTCCCCTGAAGGGGTTAGCTTTTCCCAGGCTGTGAGGGCGATTTCAGATACCTGCGCTGTGGCTGCAGGTGGAGTGTTGACCAACTGCTCTCGAACATCTGAAAAGGGGCCAGAGCCAGTGAGCATTTCAAAAGAAATATAATGCACGGCTGGGTTAGCCCAATTTGCCTGGGCTTTCATATAGGCGGCATCCAATAACCACATTTTCCATTGTAATAAATCCTGTGGCTTAAGGCAAGCCCGTGCAACCATATGCCAGTCATAAGGGAGCCACTCCCCAGAATTTGCCCAAGCTTTCAAAATCTCTGTAGTATAAGGGGTTGTGGGTCCATACAAGTGGCAAGCCTTCTTCAGTTCCCTTAAGGTATTTAAATCTAATCCCTCATAGACAGGACCAACAGCCTGTGTTCAGTCTATGGGGAAAGCCATAAACAAATCATTAGCCCCTTGCCGTCGGAGTTCCTTTTTGAGAGGTGAGAGAGCTAGAGAAGACCGTTTAAGAGGAAATAAATCTACTGCAGAGGGGGGTTGATCATCTTCAGCAGGGTCCTCCATTGAAAGCGGAGGGGCCGTGGGTAACAGCCAGGACTGTGAAGCCACGAAAATTTTTTTACTTTCAGTCTTAGCCTTTTCTAAAGTATCATCATCTAGTTCATACGTATGTAAAGAGTTGGTAGTTTCTTTAGCAAACTCAGCCGGGGATAACTTATCCCCAGTTTCCATAGTATTGATCACCACTTGTACTAAAGCCCAATTGGGCGAGAAATCAAGGGGAATCATTTCACCCTGTCTCAGAGCCCTCAAGACATTATTTTTCACTTGGATCCAAGTCTCCTCATCTAAGGAGCCTTCGTCTGGAAACCAAGGATTATATTCAACTACTGTTTCCAAACATTTTTCTATCCATTGCTTAGTAACTTTAGCTCCATATTCTGTAAGAAAATGATATATCAATGCAGCAAAACCTGATGTTTTTGAATTTGATTGCCCCATAACCCTGTAATAAACTTTCCTACTTACCACCTTCTGTAGGGTTCCTAGTGCTGGCCAATCACTCCTCGGTGAAACAAGGGCTTCAGGTCCTTGTTTGGGCGCCACTTGTCGACTTCTGAGAGCTGGGGACCTGGGGCGGTGAAGGAACTGAGAAAAAGAGACAGTAGTATAGTGAGACACAGGGGACACTGAGCAAACAGCCCGAGGTGCCGAGGTTTATTTTCCATACTCTTATATACCTTCTACAATGATATAGATCTATAATGATTTACAGCAGGGGCGTAGTAAGGCACATTCCTCCATGTATACAGGAACATTCCTCCATGTATAAAGGAACAAAGAGGGCAGTGCCCAGTGTGCTATTTACAGGACAAGGTAACAAAGAGGAGAGTGCACAGTGTGCTGTTTACAGCTGGCTTCCTATCTCCAGAACATCTTCTGCTGCCTACTTTAGAACTGACCACACACGTTCCAAGGGCATTTCACTGTGATCCTTTTGGGTTCTTTTTAGCCCTGCAATCTCGAGTTTTCTCAGAGATCTTGGAGTCTGAGCGAACATGCACCAGTGGTCATTGTGGCATTCTGTTTCCCACACTAAATGAAAAAAAAAATGCAGCCAAGAATACTATATCCAGCTAGGCTGTCATTGAAAATAGAAGGAGAGATAAAAAGCTTCCAGGACAAAAAAAACCTAAAGGAATTTGCAAACATGAAACCAGCCCTACAAGAAATATTGAAAGGGGTCCTCTAAGCAAAGAGAGAGCCTAAAAGTAACATAGACCAGAAAGGAACACAGACAATATACAGTAATAGTCACCTTATAGGAAATACAATGGCACTAAATTCATATCTTTCAATAGTTACCCTGAATGTAAAAGGGCTTAATGCCCCAAGCAAAAGACACAGGGTATCAGATTGGATTAAAAAAACAAGACCCGGGGCACCTGGGTGGCTCAGTCGTTAAGCGTCTGCCTTCGGCTCAGGTCATGATTCCAGGGTCCTGGGATCGAGCCCCGCATCGGGCTCCCTGCTCGGCGGGAAGCCTGCTTCTCCCTCTCCTACTCCCCCTGCTTGTGTTCCCTCTCTAGCTGTCTCTCTCTCTGTCTAATAAATAAATAAAATCTTAAAAAAAAAAAAAAAGACCCATCAATATGCTGTCTGCAAGAGACTCACTTTAGACTCAAAGACACCTCCAGATTGAAAGTGAGGGGGTGGAAAACCATTTACCATGCTAATTGACACCAAAAGAAAGATGGGGTGGCAATCCTTATATCAGACAAATTAGATTTTAATCCAAAGACTATAATAAGAGATGAGGAAGGACACTATATCATACTTAAAGGGTCTATCCAACAAGAAGATCTAACAATTGTAAATATCTATGCCCCTAACATGGGAGCAGCCAATTATATAAGGCAATTAATAACAAATGCAAAGAAACACATCAACAACAATACAATAATGGTAGAGGACATTAACACTCCCCTCACTGAAATGGACAGATCATCTAAGCAAAAGATCAACAAGAAAATAAAGACTTTAAATAACACATTGGACCAAATGGACTTCACAGATATATTCAGAACATTCCATCCCAAAGCAACGGAATACACATTCTTCTCTAGTACCCATGGAACATTCTCCAGAATAGATCACATCCTCAGTCACAAATCAGGTCTCAACCCATACCAAAAGATTCGGATCATTCCCTGCCTATTTTTGGACCACAATGCTTTGAAACTAGAACTCAATCACAAGAGGAAAGTGGGAAAGAACTTAAATACATGGAGGCTAAAGAGCATCCTACTAAAGAATGAATGGGTCAACCAGGAAATTAAAGAAGAATTTAAAAAATTCATGGAAACCAATGAAACTGAAAACACAACTGTTCAAAATCTTTGGGAAGCAGCAAAGGCAGTCCTAAGAGGAAAGTATATAGCAATACAAGCCTTTCTCAAGAAACAAGAAAGGTTTCAAATACACAACCTAAACCTACACCTAAAGGAGCTGGAGAAAGAACAGCAAATAAAGCCTAAACCCAGCAGGAGAAGAGAAATAATAAAGATCAGAGCAGAAATCAATGAAATAGAAACCAAAAGAACATTAGAACAGATCAACGAAACTAGGAGCTAGTTCTTTGAAAGAATTCACAAGATCGACAAACCCCTGGGCAGAGTTATCAAAAAGAAAAGAGAAAGGACCCAAATAAATAAAATCATGGATGAAAGAGGAGAGATCACAACCAACACCAAAGAAATTCAAACAATTATAAGAACATATTATGAGCAACTCTATGCCAGCAAATTAGATAATCTGGAAGAAATGGATGCATTCCTAGAGATGTATCAACTACCAAAACTGAACCAGGAAGAAATAGAAAACCTGAACAGACCTATTACTACTAAGGAAATTGAAGCAGTCATCAAAAATCTCCCAATAAACAAAAGCCCAGGACCAGATGGCTTCCCAGGGGAATTCTACCAAACATTTCAAGAAGAATTAATACCTATTCTTCTGAAACTGGTCCAAAAAATAGAAATGGAAGGAAAACTTCCAAACTCGTTTTATGATGTCACCATTACCTTGTTCCTAAAACCAGACAAAGACCCCATCAAAAAGGAGAATTACAGACCAATATCCCTGATGAACATGGATGCAAAAATTCTCACCAAAATACTAGCCAATAGGATCCAACAGTACATTAAAAGGATTATTCACCACGACCAAGTGGGATTTATCCCTGGGCTGCAAGGTTGGTTCAACATCCACAAATCAATCAATGTGATACATTAATAAAAGAAAGAACAAGAACCATATGATCCTCTCAATAGATGCAGAAAAAGCATTTGACAAAGTAAGGCATCCTTTCTTGATCAAAACTCTTCAGAGTATAGGGATAGAGGGTACATACCTCAATATCATAAAAGCCATCTATGAAAAACCCACAGTGAGTATCATTCTTAATGGGGAAAAACTGAGAGCTTTCCCCCTAACATCAGGAACATGGCAGGGATGTCCACTATCACCACTTCTATTCAACATAGTATTAGAAGTCCTAGCCACAGCAATCAGACAACAAAAAGAAATAAAAGGCATCCAAATCGGCAAAGAAGAAGTCAAACTCTCACTCTTTGCAGATGAAGAAGTCAAACTCTCACTCTTTGCAGATGATGTGATACTTTATGTGGAAAACCCCAAAGACTCCACCCCAAAACTGCTAGAACTCATACAGGAATTCAGTAAAGTGGCAGGATATAAAATCAATGCACAGAAATCAGTGGCATTCCTACACACCAACAAGACAGAAGAAAGAGAAATTAAGGAGTCGATCCCATTTACAATTGCACCCAAAACCATAAGATACCTAGGAATAAATCTAACCAGAGGCAAAGAATCTGTACTGAGAAAACTATAAAATACTCATGAAAGAAACTGAGGAAGACACAAAGAAATTGAAAAATATACGATGCTCATGGATTGGAAGAACAAATATTCGGAAGATGTCAATGCTACCTAGAGCAATCTACACATTTAATGCAATCCCTATCAAAATAACCATCAACTTTTTTCAAAGAAATGGAATAATCCTAAAATTTGTATGTAACAAGAAAAGACCCCAAATAGCCAGAGGAATGTTGAAGAAGAAAAGCAAAGCTGGTGGCATCACAATTCCGGACTTCAAGCTCTATTACAAAGCTGTCATCATCAAGACAGTATGGTACTGGCACAAAAACAGACACATAGATCAATGGAACAGAATAGAGAGCCCAGAAATGGACCCTCAACTCTATGGTCAACTAATCTTTGACAAAGCAGGAAAGAATGTCCAATGGAAAAAAGACAGTCTCTTCAACAAATGGTGTTGGGAAAATTAGACAGCCACATGCAGAAGAATGAAACTGGACCATTTCCTTATCATCACACACAAAAATAGACTCCAAGTGGTTGAAAGACCAAATGTGAGACAGGAGTCCATCAAAATCCTAAAGGAGAACACAGGCAGCAACCTCTTCGACCTCAGCCGTAGCAACTTCTTCCTAGAAACATTGCCAAAGGCAAGGGAAGCAAGGGCAAAAACTTGGGACCGGGACTTCATCAAGATAAAAAGCTTTTGCAAGCTAAAGAAACAGTCAACAAAACCAAAAGATAACTGACAGAATGAGAGAAGATATTTGCAAATGACATATCAGATAAAGGGCTAGTATCCAAAATCTATATAGAACTTATCAAACTCAACACCCAAATAACAAATGATCCAATCAAGAAATGGGCAGAAGACATGAACAGACATTTTTCCAAAGAAGACATCCAAATGGCCAACAGACACATGAAAAAGTGCTCAACATCGCTTGGCATCACGGAAATCCAAATCAAAACCTCAATGAGATACCAGCTCACACCAGTCAGAATGGCTAAAATTAACAAGTCAGGAAATGACAGATGTTGGCGGGGATACAGAGAAAAGGGAACCCTCCTACACTGTTGGTGGGAATACAAACTGGTGCAACCACTCTGGAAAACAGTATGGAGGTTCCTCAAAAAGTTGAAAATAGAGCTACCATACGATCCAGCAATTGCACTACTGGGTATTTACCCCAAAGATACAAATGTAGTGATCTGAAGGGGTACCTGCACCCCAATGTTTATAGCAGCAATGTCCACAATAGCCAAACTATGGAAAGAGCCAAGATGTCCATTGACAGATGAATGGATAAAGAAGATGTGGTATATATATACAATGGAATATTATCCAGCCATCAAAAGGAATGAAATCTTGCCATTTGCAGTGACGTGGATGGAACTGGAGGGTATTATGCTGAGCGAAATAAGTCAATCAGAGAAAGACAGGTATCATATGACCTCACTGATATGAGGAATTCTTAATCTCAGGAAACAAACTGAGGGTTGCTGGAGTGGTGGGGGGTGGGAGGCATGGGGTGGCTGGGTGATAGACATTGGGGAGGGTATGTGCTATGGTGAGCGCTGTGAATTGTGTAAGACTGTTGAATCACAGACCTGTACTTCTGAAACAAATAATACATTATATGTTAAAAAAAAAAAAAGAAGAAGAAGAAGATAGTAGGAAGGGAAAAATGAACGGGGGGAAATTGGAGCGGGAGATGAACCATGAGAGACTATGGACTCATAACAAACTGAGGGTTCTAGAGGGGAGGGGTGTGGGGGGTTGGGTAAGCCTGGTGATGGGTATTAAAGAGGGCACGTATTGAATGGAGCACTGGGTGTTATATGGAAACAATGAATCATGGAACACTACATCAGAAACTAATGATGTAATGTATGGTGATTAACATAACAAATAAAATAAATATTTTATTGGAGGAAAAATTTTTGAGGGGAAGGTAGCTAAATTGTCATTCACATCTCATTTTAAAATTAGTTTAATAAGTATACTTTTCTAACATATAGCTTACTCACAGAAGGAAGGAAGGAAGGAAGGAAGGAAGGAAGGAAGGAAGGAAGGAAGGAAGGAAGGAAGGAAGGAAGGAAGGAAAGAGGCTCTGCTTTAAAAGGAAAGTAATATGCAGTTTCAAATAAAAGCATTTTAAGAGATCTACCTAATTAAAGGAATGTCAGGTTAAAGATGGCATGTTCCCAAGATAAAATAGAATGAAGCAGCAAAAATTATGTGAGGGGTATGGATAAAGGAATAAGAAGGAGGTGGTGGATGTTGGATGGTGATGGGATGTTGGGAAGTGATAAGGAAGAGAGAACTGAGTCAGTACATAAAAGCTGATATAACTACAAAGGCAGATATACTGGAAATATATTCCAACTCAGTTCTACTGTGTAGGTCCCCTCTCATTCAGTGAGATCCTGAATAGAATGAGAATAGAATTTATATTTTATACTTACTTTACAATTCTTTTTAATAGTTTAAACACATGACAGATGCTTTACAATTCTTTTTAATAGTTTAAGCACATGACTGATGCTTTGCTCAGTTATAGTAATAAGAATCACCCAAATTCATGTACTCTAGTGGAAGCTATATCTAATTTTCTGTATACACTTTGTTCTGGTGTAGCTTTCACACATAATGCAATGACCTTGAAAACACATTTACTTTTTATTCCATATTTTCAACATATTTGAAGTCATATTTTTAAAGTATGCAGTTCATTTTGATTTTTAAAATAAACTTCAAAGGACAGAGCACTACTAAGCCCTAAGATGTAATTACATGACTCATTTTCATTTTTATTTCACTTATTCACTTAAAAACAAGAAAACATTTGCACAAAGAGCTTGAACTACAAATTCTGTTTCCTCCAGCTTTAAGTACTAAAACAGATTATTTACTTTCTTTTTATCAAGTCTGTAATATTAAGTTTCCTATTTTTTCTTAAGGAAATCAGTGGCATATTTAGAAATCTAAGTTTTAGGAAGTCAAACAGAAAGTGAATTCTATAACCGTAACCAATTTAACTTTCAATCAACCTTAAATGTGTCAACTGAAATGCTCTGACATTTGAATGAACATTTCTGAAAACTTATCATGCTCTAGGTTCTATCAAAAATCTTGTCATAAGGAAAAAATTTTATCAGAGTTAACCACTGAAATTGTTTTAATAATGCCTTTATCAGGCTTTAACAGCAGAGCGCTAAAAAAGGGAAGGGGTAAATGGAGGGAGGAAGTTTTAAGATATGAGATAATGGTCCTGAAATTGGAACTGTCCTGGAAAATCCATCAGGTGTGGTATCCAATCCAACAGGATCTGTGGTGATGACTTTTCCCATGAAAATTCTGAGTACTAGGTTTTAAGCTTCTTAAACTCTCTAAATTGCTCTTTCCTAGTAGCACCCCGGAGAGCGAGACACATCTAGACAAGATGCCAAACAAGAGACTTCGGCTTAAGATAAACTTGAAAAAACAGTAATGAGTAATGTTAACAGTAAAAGAAGTGAAGAGAAAGAAAGTTTATACTCAGCAAATTATAAAGTTGATAAATCAACCAAAAGGTAGTTTCCAAGAAGAATGAAAATCAGTGAGCTAAACTCTCTCCTTGAAATCTCGAGCGCCTACTATTTAATTTTGACTTTTCTTGGCATATTATATCACTTATTGAATTTACCTTAATTTGCATATACAACTATTAAGAGTCTTTCTGTGTTGTTTAGAAAAGAATATGGTGTCCATAGCTCTCTGTCCTAATACCAGTGCCCTGAGATCCCAGCTAAAATAAAGGTCAGTAGTTGTTCATTCTACCTGTGGTTATAGTGAGCCACCCCAAGATAATCTTGTACCTAGAGATCCAGAGTCCTTCTGTAGACTCTGGAATAAGTCTTTGTGGTACAGGTTTCAACTGATCTAGAGCCACAAAGATCTACAAAGATGTTATCATGTTCTATACAATGGAGGGCTGATCCTACCAATAAAAACTTCTGGAGACTTTTCAGAGTCGATTACTCCCAGTGGCTACCAGATACATGTCTGTGTTGCTCAACTCAGGCTGGGATAACAAAATACCATAAACTGGGTGGCTTACAAATAACAAAAGTTTATTTCTCATGATTCTGGAGGCTAGAAGTCTAAGATCAGGATATCAGCATGGTCTAGTAAGGACCCTCTCCGGTTAAAGACTGTCTACTTCTCATTGTATCCTCCTCACATGGCAGAAAGAGAGCTAGCTCTCTGGACTCTGCTTATAAGGGCACTAATCCAGATCATGAGGGCTCCACCCTCATGACCTAATTATAGCCCAAAGGCCCCACATCTAAATACCGTCATACTGAGGATCAGATTTCAACATATGAAGGCGGGGGCACAAACATTCAGTCCAGAACAAAGTCAGTTTACGGTAAATCTGTAGGCTGAATCTGGTACTTTGGACCCTCCCAGGAGCACCTAGAATTCAGGGCTGTTGGCTACTGTTCTAAGGCTATTTTATGCCCATGTATTTATATAAGCATACTGGTTAGTGATTACTCATTTGATAGAAATGGTGGTTGAAACATGTATACCTCACGAAAGGTATGGGTATGGTACCACCAGGAAAAAGTTCCTATGTGTGCTATATTCTCCCTGGTAGAGAAAAGAAATTTAACTGTTTTAGATTAACTAGATATTTCAAGCTCAAAATATGTTTTAGCAATATTTTACCTTTTGAGTTAATTTTCTGAAATGTAAAAGATGCTTTTTAGTCAGTAAAAAAGTATCTCTTAGAAGCAAGATAGTACAGCATGAGTGTCTCTTTTCAATGTTTCAATGTTAACCATGATTATAAGACTGAGACACCGAATTTGTATGATATTTGATTCTCTTGTTATTCAAGTCATGGATTTTCAAACTCGAGATACTGCCTCTTCCAACCCAAGGAAAGCAAGTAAAAATGAGAGAAGTGAAATTATCAAACTCATTCCAGGGGAGCACCAGGGGGAGCAAAAGCAGGGTCATCCATCATCAGTTGCAGCCACTGAGAGTGAGGTTTATATAGTGTTTAGTGTCGAGAGATAACAAAGAAGATGCCTGCAGGAAGCTTGCAGTCTACTTCCACAGACAGATCACTGACTTTATAATTTTAATTATTTGTTTTTCCTTTGATATCAAAACATGTCAAAGAGATGACAGTCAGAACTTTTATATCCCAGAAAATGAGAGAAAGAATATAAGAGGTGGCTTGAGTGAGGTCTTGGAAGAAGAAATAACCCAGAGTAGGAGAAAGAACAGAGTAGCCTAAGGGTGCGTGTCATGGTGTGCACAGCAGAGTATGAAAATAATAAATAGCCTGGATTTGCTATAATGTAGTTTCAAATGAGGAGGAGTGGAAGTTTGAAGAGATAAGCTCTGGACTGTAGAGGAGCCTTGATGCTGAAGGACTCCTGATTTTCTGATGCGGTATTTTCTTAATGTTTTCCAAATATGTTCAATAGAAATGAAATCATATTAATACTTTTGAAAGTGTCAGAAATCTACTGAGCACTTCCTATGACCTTAAGACAGTATTAAGCACTTTTAATGATTTAGCTAATATGATCTTCATAACATCCTTGAGATAAATGTTCTGTCCTAAAATTTTCCAGATGCTGGACACTGGGACTGGTGAGGTTGAATAACTAGACCAGATTTATGTAGCTAGCAAAAGGTAGATGAAGCCCCTCAACATGGAAGACTTCTAAAATATTTTGCCTCCACAAATGTCATTCTAGAAACTCAAATTATTTCCATCACCAAAGGTAGAGTTTCTGAGTTTGTACCGTGGCTTTCAGAGAAACATTGATGGCAAAGTTGGTGTTATATTTCTTTCAGAAGAGCATCATGGAGTAACTCGCCCGAATACTTCTGTCTTCCAGGAAACATGTCTTAGGTGGGGTAGATAATTGTGTCTTTTACTAGAGTCCCAAGCATCATATTTTAGGCAGCATAAATGTAATCATTAACCCTTCTGCCTGGCCTGCAGTTAAACATGCATTAGGAGCAACCCACTATCTATCCCATCTGCGTGTTTAAATTATAATTAAATAAGAAACATTCAAAGGCCACTGTGGCATTAAAGTAAAATTCTTCACAAGCATCTCTGGGTATTCCATGTAGAAATGAAATAATATAGAATTACTAAAAATTCATAATGTTTTATGCAGTTCCGCTGAACAGAGTGACGCCAGAAATGAGTCATTAAGCACAGAACATATTGTCAGCAGGAAGAAAAGAAGTGATGATTCACTTTGGTGTAAGAGGACAGTGTAACAATGTTTTGGCATTTACTAGATATGTTTTAAACATCCATGACATGTGGGTTTTAATGATTGTTGCAATCTGCAGGCTTTTACTGAGATGTGATTCCAGCGTGAATTTCCCTCTCCGCCCCCTCAGTGCTCTTTCTGAATTGCGAACAGGCGCAAAGAGCTACAGCCTGCAGTGCTTTTGCTGTTGTTCTTTTTATACAAATTTAATCACTGGAGTCTTTTTTTTTAATCAAGCTCTTCTATAATACTTAAGAAATCTGCCATCAAGCATGTATGTGATGAGGTTTAGGTTCCAAATATAGTCACAAAGCAAATTAGGCGCATTGTCACAATGCCCTTGGAAAAGGGAAATCAGAAATCCTACGTCTGGGCTCCAAAATGCAAACTCAGGTACCTGAGGAGATGCTAAATCTTCCTTTGAGGTAATGCAGCTTTAACTTGCTGCATTAACGATGCTGGCCTCTCCACATCTTCTGAACAGACAACGCAATCTCAAGATAATATCAAAAAGGTCTTTATGCTCAGTATTGAATTTCTCGTTACTCACATTTTAGGGTCTACCGTCCTAGCTCGTCTAGCTCGCTGCTTCTGTGTCCTCTTTCACTCACTTTGAAGCCCACATGTAGGGTCAGCTTCATCCCAGATTTGAGGATGAGCCTAACCTCAGGCGAGCGGACTTCCAGAAACAATTCTGACACCCTCCATCAAATCACCTCCGTCGATGAGCCACTCCTTTTTGAATCTCAGTTCTAACTATTAGTAACTGGGTTTTTGACTTGCTCCCTGCCCTTGCTATCTACCATGTGGCCCAGCTTCCAGGATTTGGGGTGACTGCAGTCCAGCTATCTGCTGGCTAATACTACTGCATGCTGCCTGTTCACCATCCCGACATTTCCCGTCTGTCTCTGAAGAACTGCGTGACAGTGTGAGCAGCCCCGTTCCCGTACTTGGCAGGGATGAAGCGCAGACGGTCCTTACACTAGGTGGCTTTTATTGCTCACCTGCCGTACAACACTGTCCACACCCTGGCCGCCACAGGCTATTTTTTCTTTTTGCCCTACTATTGAGATATTCTTTTACCTGTTGCTCCACCTCATCCTGGTCCTGCCCCTCATGTGTTGGCCCTCACAGCAGCCACAGCCTGGGGAGGACAGAACGCCAGGTGCTGCTGGCTTCTATAATTTAGTCCTGTCCTGCTGCAGTTAGCAGATGACACTTAACTGACATAGTTTGTCTTGGGCTTAATTCTCCTTCCTTTTACTCACATGCTATGAGGTCTTTTTTTAAAAAAACATTTTATTTATTTATTTGACAGAGAGAGAGAGAGCACAAGTAGGCAGAGCGGCAGGCAGAAGGAGAGGGAGAAGCAGGCTCCCCGCGGAGCAGGAAGCCTGACGTGGGGCTCAATCCCACTGGGATCACGACCTGAGCCGAAGGCAGACACTTAACCGACTGAGCCACCCAGGCACCCCGACATGCTATGAGGTCTTAAGCAAGTTACTTTTTTTTTTTAAGATTTTATTTATGTATTTGTCAGAGAGAGAGCATAAGCAGGGGGAGTGGCCGGGAGAGGGAGAAGCAGACTCCTTGCTGAGCAGGGAGCCCGATGCGGGACTCGATCCCGGGACTCCAGGGTCATGACCTGAGCCGAAGGCAGTCGCTTAACCAACTGAGCCACCCAGGCGCCCTATTTAAAGTTTTTTATTTTTACTTTTTATGGATTTAAACAGTACTGTCTCTGTCCCTGCTAAATGTCTGGCTAAAATATCTTTTAACAAAATTTAAGATCTTTATTTTAAACTTTTAGAATATAGTTAAACAGACAATTCAGGATAGAAAAAGGTATCAGTCTGGGAGATATTTTCCAGTCAAAAACTGTAAGAACTGGAAGATTTTACAAGGTCAATCAAAATATCTGCTTCTGATCAAACCTAAGAATAGAATACAAACCTGAATAATGAGATTTCAATAAACTACAGAAAAAAGTATTCAATTTCTTCAATCCAAAAGATACTGATAAATCAAATTATATAGAGTTTAGTCTGTGCTAGCTACTATCCCAAGAGCTTTATACATGTTAACTTATAATGAAGGATCTGGGAAATCACAAAACACTTAAGATCATTTGAATTGGAATTTTCTAGAAGTATTCAAATGATCTTAAAGAATACAACAACAGATAAGGCAGAGAAATCTTAGAAAAGGTTGGACATGTGACCTTTCCATGGCTCTCTCCACTCCTGCTTCAGTCAAGATGGAAACAGACTTGGGTAGAAAGCACCACCCAAAAAAAGTCCCAAGTGAAGAACTCAGAGCAGACATGAGACACACCCCTTCTCCCCAACTGTACTACCAGAAGGTTTCTTTAAAAGTGCGGAAGCTGTGTTTAGTTTACATTTTTCCATCTGGCTTCCTGATTAGAACCAAAACATATAAAGAAATACTGATTACAGATTATTATAATTACAGATATATATAATGTATGTATATAATTACAGATTATATATTATAGTTGGCAGAAATGACAGAAAATGGCCTCAAGTAACAGACGAGTGGTTTGACCAATTTGAAGTTAAAGTTGAAGTTTCTCCCAAATTCAGTGACCATGTTTCTCCTTAAATGTACTTCACTACCATATTTTATTGTATGAATTCAGTAGTTAAGAGAATCCAATCTTGAATCCACACTGTGTGGTCTTGAACAAACTCCCCAGTAAAGGTGTCAGTCAGATCACGTCACCTCCTTTCCCTTTTTTTAAAGATTTTATTTACTCATTTTTAGAGCGAGAGAGAGAGCATGTGCGCAGGGGAAAGGGCAGAGGGGGGAGGGGGAGAGGGGAGGGGGAGGGGAAGGAGCAGAGGGAGAGGGACAAGCAGACTCCACACTCTGAGCTTGGAGCTCCGCACTGGGCTGGATCCCACAATCCTGAGATCATGACCGGAGCTGAAACCAAGAGTCAGAGGCTCAACTGAATGAGTCACCCCGGCGCCCCATGCCACTTCCTTTCTTAAAACCCTGTATGATGGTCCATCCCACTTGGAATAAAATCCAAATCCTCCCAATTCCCTTTCAACCTTCCAAGCTCAGGCCCCTGATCTGCTGGGTCATGTTTCCTGGGCTCACTGGGCTTGGTCTCCACCCTGTCTGTGCTGTTCCCCCAGCAACAAGCTATTCTCCCCTCAGACCTTTCCACCTGTTCTTCCCTTTTACAGAAATAATCTTCCGCAGATACCCACAAGTTTCATTCTCTCATTATGTCAAACTAAATATCACATTTTCTAAAATTCTGTCCCATCCAGTCACTTTCCCTCCCGTGTTTTCTTTTCTATGCCACTTATCAGCACCTAGTATCAAGTCAAAGATCCCATTTTAAGTGTGTGTCGCCTGCCTCCTCCACGAGGCACAGGCTCAGAGAGAGCTGGGTCTGGGCTCTTTTGCCCACAGCTCTACCTCCAGGGCCTAGAATAGTGCCTGGCCACAGGCATTTGGTTCACATTTGTTGAAGGAATGATAAATAGGGAAATAGGGATATTAGTTGAATATCCTTCATAGAGTTATTTCTGAGACTATTTATGTATAGAATTATTTGTGCAAAGTCCTTCATAAGAAAAATAAATGTTTGTAGATATTATTTTATAGAAGTAGTAGAAAGGTACATAAAATTCATGAGAGGCAAGCATGGTATATGCTGTTAGCATATTTTCATGGTTTCATGCTAACACTTCAGCTACGGGAAACAACTTTGTAAGCCAAAACCAGTTAGTTCTTCCCCACACCCAGGCAAGTGTGGATTAAACAGACAGTGAGCTGGAAGGGAGAAAAACATGGCCTAGTGACGGTTTGGAATCAAAATGAGTGAAATGTGATGCTCTCCAAAACTAGCATTTCCAATGTTTGAGGTGGAAAACAGGATTAAAGTTGAGAAGATAAACCTTTTCTCAAAAATGTTTTTTGCCAGTAAAGGTGAATGGAATATTTTGCTTGAAGAGTCACAAGTTCTAGAACAATCTGACTTATCCATACCCCTATAAACAAAAATGCCCATGAAAACCCAAAAATAAATTTTTTTTTGGATTACCCACACCACTGCTTCCCATTAAGAACTGACTACATGGCTCAAATGTCAGTTTAAACAGGCCAAAAAGATTATCAAAAGCCAAGCACACACCCCTCTCCACCTGCATACACTATTTCTGTCTCTAACTTTCAACTCAATAAAATCTACATCTGGACAATGCTGAGGCCCCATGATATGAAAATTATACCTTGACTTCAAGATGTATAACTGATACAGTTATATTCCACTTAGAAGGCTACCTGACCTCCTCCTTCTTGCCCTTGGCAAGTTTCCTCCATTGAATACTTTCAGTTTCCTAGCTCCTAAATCCTCCTGCCTGAAGTCTTCTCTTTTCCCTCAAAGTCTTAAAAGAAGCGACAACATTCATATTAACAGATGAAAAGGGAAAGCATTTTCCAGGTTTCCAACTGGAAATGAGATAGTCCCACATACCCTTCAGTATCGCAGCTATGAAGCAAAAGAAATAAATGTCCTGCAGATCAAACATAGGTGACTCAGCTAGCTACCATGGACCAATGGTCTGAGCAGATCTTTTGGATACATGCATTTTTAGATGATTTGCTCTTATGAAAAGCATCACTGTGTAAATTTCCTACTGGATAAGTTTACATAAGATGATCCTGAGATTAAATGCTTCCATGTGATTAAAGTCACATTAAAAGTGAGATATGTGACAATGAGATCCTACAGAAAAAAACAGACATGGTAGCCAAAGGATCTCACCTGAAAATCAGAGTTGTGCTCCGTAAACGTCCTGCAAGTGAAACACAATGGGAAGGCATTCGTGCTTTTACGTATGGAGTCTAGAAACTATATAATTAAAGTCAGACCCAAACATATGAGTATCATTAGAGAACCACAGAGAGTAGAGGAAAACAGAATAGGTAAGTAAATAATGGAATGCTATACTTTTAAAACAGGTTTGACACTAGGAGATACTTAAAAAAAATAAACTTAATAAAAATAAAAAAATTAAAAAACCTGAAGAGTGACCCCTAACTAAAGACAAAGCTGGTCTTCTTTTACAAACCGTACACGTAAAATAAAAGCATATATCATCATTGACTAACAGTATCATTAAAGTTATGTGTTCTAACAGATAAAAGGCATTCCGTGATAAAAAATGAAATCCCATAAAGAAAGATAACATTGATTTGAAGGGGAAAATCTCTTTTAGGAAATATGTAACTGATTGCATTTATTTTTGCAACAAAATAGCATTTTAAAAATAGGGAAATTTGTAATATTTCCCACAGATTCATTCATGTCTTCAACAGATATGTCTTGTTCCTTTAATACATGAAAGCAGAGTCCAATTCATATATACCTACCAATATTTAATTTTTGCTTGTGTAAAGTTTTTTCTGGATTTATAAATATTTCTCTGTATACATCCTGATATTTAGCAGTGCCATCTGCCCCAAGAAACCAGTTCCCCCAAACTAAAACAGTTTGCTGTTCTTGTTTATGATCTCACAATTGCCCATTCTGAAAACCCTGGAGTTGTGGTTAATCATGTCCCCTTCCTAATCAACGACTTACAAAGATTAATCGATTTTTTAGCTGGAACATAACAGATGACATCATTATTTGCCATCCTCACTGTCATTAGTATCATTCGTACTCAGAAAGGAGTAGATATATCAATTAGTGTACTCTTACAGACTCAGTGTGTGAAATGAGTACTGACAGTGTTTTTTGGTTAGATAAGAATTCATGATCAAAATTGCCGGGAGAGTTGAGAAGAGAGCATGTTGACCAGAAAAGTCATTTTATTACAGTGAGTGAGGATAATCGCTTCATCTCAGATGCAGCATTAACTTCCTGGATGAAAAACTAAGACACTCAAGGCACTTCTATCCTCAAAAATCCCAGGATTCTATGGATAATCAAAAAGCAATCAATTTGAGTATTTTTATTCTCAGTGTATTCAATCAGACTTTATAGCTCAGGGTGCCTGGCTGGCTCAGTCAGTACAGCATGCTACTCTTGATCTTGAGGTCATCAGTTCAAGGTCTAAGTTAAGGTTAGAGCTTACTTTAAAAAAAAAAAAAAAAAAAAAGAATTTATAGCTCAATGTATAGTCCTGAATTTATCCTTTAGTTTATTTGGATTATTTCACTGACTTTGGATAGAATAAACTTTAAATTTTAAAAAGTTAAAGGCTGTACATGATGATGAAAATTAATGGTTGAAAAGCCTCAAGAGTAAAAGCTATTTTTTTTTTTTATCAGTTCCCTCTTTGCACAGGAGAGGTTTTAATGAGATTCACCCAATTTTTAGTCATTTATTTCTGATTATGTAGTGTTTCACAACTGTTTCCTCCTTAGTCTTTGTGTTATCAGTTGCTGAGCCAAGTAAGAACTCAGACTCAAGAGGCTACTTCCGTCTTAAAGGGAAAAGTGAAATGAGAAAAAAGAAAATTTTATAAGCACATAGCAAAAATAATTTCTTTCTTTCACTGCATTTTTCAAATAAGAATGACACACCATTGAGTTAGAAATTGTAAATGAACCTATTTCTTTTCATATCTGTAGCAGACACAACTGCCAATTAAAAAAAAAAAAATCTTTATATTCCTTTAGGAGGAAGAGGACATTTCCAGCCTGAATCTACCACCACCCATAATATGGGCTCATCTCAGTATAATGGTCACTTCTCTGCTGGGCAAGTCTCTTGCTCTCCCTCCTCCACTCTGTCTTCTCCCAATTTCTTCTTCAATAAACATTGCTTCTCTACTCTTTTTTCCCTCTATATCCCTTTTTCTATATCCAAGCCTCAGAAATACCAGCAGGTTAATCTGATGACCGAAAAGATTTTCATTCTCTGAAAGGTTTGACTCAAGGAGGTCCCTCAAACCTAGTTTGAAGAAAACAGAGAGTAGAGGGTTCCCAAGAGAAGATCTCTTCTCTGAGTTTAGAATGAAGTTCTCAAACTGCTGCTATTGGGAATCTCTTTTCCCACAGCTTCCCACTGAATGTTCCTTCTCATTACTCAGGTCTCAAGTCAAATATCATGTCCTTAGACAGACTACCCTGAACACTGAAGATTTTCTAAAATAAGAAGGACCAAGCTTGAGAGTGGAACTGGGAAATGACTGTAGGGGAGCAAGCACATATAAAACTGAAAGACAGGTGGGCAGGCACTGGGGTGTTGTCACTGGCCCCAAGCTGCTAAGCATCTGAGATCATCTGGAGTGGGCCTTCTCACCCAGACTTGACCACCAGCAAGATGACGTGAGTGATGTGGACCATCACTGAGCAGAAGGCCCCCAGGAGGGAATGGGAGTCAATACAATACAGTATATTAATAAAAGGAAGGGGAAAAAATACATGATCATCTCAACTAATGAAGAAACAGCACTTGACAAAATCTAACAACTTTCATGATAAAATCACTCAACAAATTAGAAATAGAAGTTCCTCAACTGGATAAAAGGCATCACTAAGAACCCAAACTTTCATGGGTGGAGAAGTGCAGTCCATGTATACAACTCTATTGAGAAATCATGCTGTGATGAATAGCAGGAAAAAGCAGCCATGTATGCAGGCAGATGTGGGGTAAGGCCAGTGTGCTCATAAATTATTTCTCGTTTGAAGAGAGAACTTTTTTTACTTTAATTTTATTCTAATTCCAGTACAGTCAACATACAGTGTTATATAGTTGCAGGTGTACAACAATATAGTGATTCAACACTTCCATACATCACCCAGTATTGAGCAGGAGAGATTTTAGCACGTTTGCATGCTGGTAAGAATAATTGGATCCAGCATGTAAAACTGATGATGTTGGGGAAAAAAGGGGGAAAATTACAGAAGCAAAAAGCTTGAGGAGATGAGGACAGATGGGTTCCAGAACATATATTTAGAAACTGGCCTTTGAAAACAAGATGGTCCGACAGATGAATGGATAAAGAAGATGTGGTATATATATACAATGGAATATTATGCAGCCATCAAAAGAATGAGATCTTGCCATTTGCAACGACATGGATGGAACTGAAGGGTATTATGTTGAGTGAAATAAGTCAAACAGAGAAAGACATGTATCATATGATCTCACTGATATGAGGAATTCTTAATCATAGGAAACAAACTGAGGGTTGCTGGAGTGGGGGGTGGGGTAGGAGGGAATGGGTGACTGGGTGATAGACACTGGGGAGGGTATGTGCTCTGGTAAGCGCTGTGAATTGTGCAAGACTGTTGAATCTCAGATCTGTACCTCTGAAACAAATAATGCAATATATGTTAAGAAAAAAAAAAGAAGAAGAAGAAGGTAGCGGGAGGGGAAGAATGAAGCGGGGGAAATCAGAGGGGTAGACGAACCATGAGAGACGATGGACTCTGAAAAACAAACAGGGTTCTAGAGGGGAGGGGGGTGGGAGGATGGGTTAGCCTGGTGTATTGAGGAGGGCACACTCTGCATGGAGCACTGGGTGTTATGCACAAACAATGAATCATGGAACACTTCATCTAAAACTAATGATGTAATGTATGGGGATTAACATAAGAATAAAAAAAATGTTGAAAAAAAAAGAAAACAAGATGGTCACTTCCTCAGTTCTCTTAAGAAATAAGAAAGAAAAGAGATGCAAATACGAGTAATTTCGAAGATGTGTAGGAAAACAGAGGAGGTTTTGTGTACTGGTTTATTACTTTGTAATCAGTGCAAGAATTAAACCGTAAGTTTTGAGTATACCAGTGAAAACAAAGGCATAAATAGGAGGTTAAGGAAAAAAGGGAGCATCTGCAACACTTGGCTTGGAAAGTGAGGAAACTCAGCTGATAAGAGACAGAATACTAAATGATCAGGCATGCTGACAGCCCAACCAATACTTTATATCAGACATTTGCAATTAAACCAGTGAATCCCACCATAGGTTTTATTTCTCACTGTGTTCACCTACATAAGTGCAGGCATAATGAGGTCATGTGGCCAAGTTTATCGAAGGTTGGGTGTCACAAGGCAAATATAACCATCAGAGTGTGGGAGGAGTGAGTTGAGACTTTTTTCAAGGGAAGGATTATAGAGATAGATCAACATAGTGAGCAATACCAAAAACAAAGGAAGGAAGGAAGAGAGAGAGAGAGAGAGAGAGAGAGGAAAGAAAGAAAGAAAGAAAGAAAGAAAGAAAGAAAGAAAGAAAGAAAGAAAGAAAGAAAGAAAGGAAGGAAGGAAGGAAGGAAGGAAGGAAGGAAGGAAGAAAGAAAAAGAAAAGTGCAAAGGTATAGGGACCTATGGTTAAAAAAAAAAAAAAAAGGTCTACAGTCAATGGACTGTAGGTGAAGATGGAGCTGACTAACTGATGTAGTGTGAGTACCTGAGCTCTGAGCTAGTGAACTACAAGGGTAGAAGTTTGGAGTTGAAGAGAAATAGAAAGTTTGCATGTGAGATTTGAGACATGGGAATTTTTTACTAAAAAAAAAAAAAAAGTCAAGGGCACAGCCATGACAAATGGTGGCTAATATAATATGGGGAACAAAAACTTGCCTGGAGTTGAGAGGCCAGGAAACTGGAAGGACAAAATGTAGAATGTGCATCACTGTGGATGTTGACAGAAATAGGCTGGAGGAGTAGACAGACAGCACACAAAGTCTGCAATGAATGAATAAATGTCCACAGAGTCATAGGATGACAACAGTGAGAACGTAGACTTGGGGATATGGCTGGATGACGTGACCTCTGAATGCGTGTGCAAGAGTTTGTGAAACAGTTAAACAGCAATGGCCTGGAAGTGATGATGGATGATGGTGGGAAGAGGAAAGAAGAAGATTAGTCATCCAGTCTCTAGCCCCAAAGAACATAATGTGTGAGAAAAAGAAGTTATCTATTTGTCTGAAAAGGAAGCAGTGAATTTAGAGAGCAATCTAAGTTCATTAAGGTGGAGGTTAAAAGATTCAAGAGACAGAAATTAGCTGTTCACATACTCCGGATTCCCAGAGTCATGGCACAAGGATCTGAAAAGAAGACAGGACTGGAGGGTAAGTTACATTAAGAAATGGATACATGGATAAGAGCTCAGTCTATTAATGGTTGACTAGGGGGTCTTATATTTCTGCTAATGACTAAGGTGGGATCCAATGTATAACATCACTGTCTACCAAGACATACAAAACCTAACCCTACAGTTCATCCTAAAATTCTCCCCCTTTTCTCACCAGCCCAATCTGACTGGTCACCAAGTCTTATATTTTTCTGGAAGTTAGCCCTCCCTTCCATCCACAGTGTCTCTACATCTTTCCCTGATTTTCCAGCAATAGCCTGCTAATTTATATTTTTGCCACCAGCCTCAAAACCGTAACTTTAAGCTCATCCTTTGTGTTTCTGACAAGCTGATCTTTCTTAAAAGTAAATTTGATTATGTCTTTCCACTGGCCCTCTTCATTTTAGGGGGCACTGTAAATGAACCCTACTATCATCTAGTCCTACCTCTAAAGCCATCGATCTCACCCCTTTCCCACACAAAAGCTTTATTTCTGGCATGCTCAACTTTTCATAATGTTTGCCAGGGTCTCTTTATTTACTAAGCCTCTTTTCTTTGTCAGCCCCATCATTCCCTTCTTTCTTCATCCAGTTAATTGCCACAAACTTACAAAAACTCAGTTCAGGTATAGGCACATGGGCTTGAATCTCACACATAGCTAGGCTGGGTCAGATCAACCTCCTCTGTTCTGTAGCATCCTGCCCATGCCACGATCATAATAACTATTTTACTGACCTATAACAGCTTAGGGTAAAAATACAAGTTTTAAAAAAACATGTTTACTATGTTGTAGAACCACTCTCTCCTCTCTTTATAGTTTAATCCTTCTGTTCCTACTGCTATAATGACTGGCTTTATTTGGTTTTTGCCTCACTATCTCTTTACAGCAGAAAGCTAAATTGTAGAAACAAGATCCCAGGGAGAAAGTTTACTTTAGCCACATAAAGGATTCATGACTCAAGGATCATGGGAACCAGTCATTCTTTGTCAGTTATACAGTCACATAAGATGAATCACTTGTGTGAAAATCTAATCCCGGGGTGGGGGGAAAATGCTCGAAACTGGAACAAATGGATCCTTGCTGTCTGTGCATTAAATGAGGCCACTATCATTTAATGGCCCTGTTAACATTTCACAGAGAAAAACAACCAGGAATGACACACCTAAGTACCGGGCAATTTCACATGTCATTGCTCCCAGGGTAGATGGGGTGAGAGGAGAGATGGGTCAAGGCAAACTCTGTCATCTATGATGGAACACTATTTAGAGCTCATGGCGTAGGAAGAAATCTTTGGCAATCCTTCCATATGCCAAATAAAGCTCCCAACCAGGAACTAACAGTAAATTTGAACCTACTATTCATAAAAATATGGAAGCAAGAAGGCGTCATCCTGCATTAAGAGCAGCAGGGGTTGGTGGTGACAATAACATGGGACGGAGTAATTGAGTAGGGATATCTCCCTGTATCTTGTCTAGAGATCCCAAAACTCTTCTGTCACTAACAACTATTTTCTTCACTCCCTACCTTGTTCCACAGGGGATTTCTGAATATATGCCAGAAAATATAAAATAATTTTGTATGTGAATATATATGTTAATACTTATGGAATATTCAACTATGTGCCAAGTACTATGCTAAGTGCTTTGTCTCCTGTAATACTTCCAATAATGCAAGCTCATATGAACTCTTCACTATCCCTACTTTACGATTTCAGAAAATAAATAAATACATAAAATCAGGTTACAGGAACATAAAAATAAAATCTCTCGGTTATGCCTCTGAGTCAATAGAAACATCAATCCCTGGTGGAAGCTAATGTTTTTGTGTACTTATTGCAAAATACTTTTTCATGTTGCCTTTCACAAAGAGAAGAGTCAATAATCAGTAATAGCCCAGATTAAATTCATCAGCAGTTTTTGTGAAGCTATTTTGTACAGGATTCTTCAATATAAGCTTAGGAGTGAAATACAAAAACCCAACTGAAGGCAGTTCTGTGAGGTGAAGGAAAATTCATGAGACTCAAGCTCTCCTCATTGGAAGCCATCAATGAAATATACACACCAAACTGGTGAATCACATGACCCTATATCCATCCTCAGCTCACTGAACCCTCTCTAACACTGGTCACTCTTTACCACTCACTTCTTAAATCTTAAATCCTCTACAGCTATAGCTTCTGTATTTGGCTTTATAGCCCCTTTAATGCTTGTAGTCTCAAGGGTTCTAGATTTGGTCCTTTTTCTCATTTCACACACTCTCCTTGAGTATGTGTTCCTAGGCCATTTTGTCTACTACCAGCTGAAGGCTAGAAACATCCAATTCTACACCTTCACACCTCCAGGAGCTTGCACTCTCTCTCTCTCTCTGACACCCTGCCTCTACACACACACACACACACACACACACACACACACAAACACACACACACCATACATTCATATATCACATATATATCTATGTCTTTTCCTTCCTTCCTATACATATTTGCTGAACACTGAACACTATGTGCCAGTCATTTGTCTAGGTACTGGGAATACAGCAGAGAACAAGATAGTCAAAACTTTCTCAGACAAACAAAAACTAGGGGAATTCAGCACCAACAGATCTATCTGCACCACAAGAAATATTAAAAGATTTTCCTTAAGCAAAAGGAAAATGATAGCAGTCAGAAACATGGATCTACATAGAGAAAGGAAAAATATCAAAGAATAAAGGAAGATAAAATATTTCATTTTTCTTATTTTTAATTAATCTAAAAGATAACTTTGTTTATAGAAATAATAGTAAAAAATGTACTGGGTAATTATAGCATTTTCATAAGTGAAACAAATTACAGTAACATTACAAGTAATAAGAGGGAGGTATTGCGAATTCTCTGTTATAAGGCACCTACATTACATATGAAGTGAGTAAGTATTATTTGAAAGTAGACACAGAGTAATTAAAAATGTACATTGTAGGGCGCCTGGGTGGCTCAGTTGGTTAAGCGACTGCCTTCGGCTCAGGTTATGATCCTGGAGTCCCAGGATCGAGTCCTGCATCGGGCTCCCTGCTCAGCAGGGAGTCTGCTTCTCTCTCTGACCTTCCCCCCTCTCATGTGCTCTCTCTCTCTTTCATTCTCATTCTCTCAAATAAATAAATAAAAATCTTTTAAAAAAATGTACATTGTAACTATAGGGAAACTACTAAAAAATTAAAAGAAGTATAATTGATATGCTAAGAGGAGATAAAACAGAATCATAAAAATGTTTAAAATGATAAAAAATCATTTAAAAAACATTCAACTAAAACCAGAGAAAGCAGAATAAGAAGCCTCTGGAGATGTTTAGAAAAAGTTACAAACATGGTTGTTATTAATCCAAATATATCAATAGGCATTTCAAATGGAATGATCTAAATACATGAATTAAAAGGCAAAGATTGTTGGAGAGGATAAAAAAGATACCCAATTATATGGGTTTTTAAAAATAAAGACTCTGATAGGTTAAAAGTAAAAGGATGGAGAAAGATATACTCTGCTAATATTAATCAAAAGAAAGCCGAGGTAGCTGTATTAATTTCAGACAAGACAGACCACAGAACAAGGGAAACTATCAAGAATAAAGAGGGGGCACTACATAATTATAAAGGGGTCAATTCTCCAAGAAGACATAACAATTTTAAATGTATACACCAAACAACAGAGTGCCAAAGTATGTGAGGCCAAAGCTGATAGAACTAAATGGGAAAAAAAGACAAATTCCTTACAATAGTTGGAGACTTCAACACTGCCATGTCAGTAACTGACAATTCCGGCATACAGGAAGTCAGGAAAGGTATATTTGACCTGACTAGTACTATCAAACAACTTGATTGGATTGGTAGTTATAGGACACTACATCTAACAACTGCAGAATACACATTCATTTCAAGCTCACAGGGAACATTCACCAAGACAGACCACATTCCTGGCCATAAAACACATGTTAATACATTTAAAATAATAGTAATTATAGAAAGATTATTCCTGGATCACAATGGACTTAAGCTAGAAATTAGAAAGAGAAAGATAGCTGCAGCACCCCAAATATTTGGAGATTAAACAATATACTTCTCAAAAACACATGAGTCAAGGAAGAGATCTCAAGAATATTTTAAAGGAAATGAAAATGTAATACAATTTGTTAAAATGTGTGGGATACAGCAAAAAATCTGTGCTTAGCAAGAAATTTATAGCATTAAGTGCATTTATGAGAAGAGAAAAAATGATTAAAATCAATAATCTAAGCTTCCATCTTAGGAAACTAGAAAAAGAAGAACAATTTAAACCAAAGGCAAGCAGAAGTAAAGAAACACTAATAATTTGAGATAAAATTGAAATCAGGAAAACAATAGAAAAAATAAAAAAAATCAAAAGCTGACACTTTGAAAAGGTAAATGAAACTGATAAATCTCTCTCCAGCTAACCAAGAAAAAATAAAAAAGACACAATTTACCAGTATCAGAAATGAAAGGAGTCATTATTACGGATCCCATGACTATTAAAAGAATAATAAACAAATGCACAAAGAATTCCACACCCACAAACTGAATAACTCTGATGAAATGGGCCAATTCTTTGAATGACACAAACTACCAAAACTCACATAAACAAAAAACGATAACCTTTTATCCTGGCCTGTATCTATTAAAGAAATTTAAGCAATAATTTATTACCTTCCCAAAGGCCCAGATGGTTTCACTGGTGAATTCCATCAAATATTTAAGGAAAGAATAAAATCACATCTCCACAATTCTTCCAGAAAACAGAAGCTGAGAAAATACTTCCAAATTTATTCTTAAGGCCAGCATCACTCTAATGTCAAAACAAGGTTAAGACACAACAATATCTCTCATGAACATTAACATAAAAATCCTCATGACAATATTAGAAAATCAAATTAAACAACGTATAAAAAGACTTATACCACAAACAAGTGGAATTTAATCTGGATATTAAAGCCTCATCAACATTCTAAAATCAGTCAGTGTAATTCATATATTAACAGGCAAAGAAGAAAAACTATATGATCATATCAACTGATGCAAAAAAAAAATCTGACAAAATTCAATACTCAGTCATAATAAAAATTGTCAGGAAACTGAGAATACAAACTTACTCAGTTTGATAGAGAACATCTACAAAAAACATCATCCTTAATGGTAAAGAAAGTGGACATATTCATCCTAAGATCAAAAACAAAACCAAGATGACCTCTATTCACCACTCCTATCAACGTTGGTCTAGAAGTCCAGGAGAATGCAAAAAGATAAAAAAAAGAAAGAAAAGGTATATAAATTGATTTGAAAGAGAATTATCTTTGTTCAGATGACATGATTATCTATGTACAAAATCCCAAAGAATCAACAAAAATAAAAGCCTCCTGAAAATAATAAGTGAATATAGCAAGGACACAAGATATAAAGTTAATATACAAAAGTTGCTTTGTTACATATAGAAACGAACAATTAAGTTTTAAATTTGAAAAAAATATCATTTAGAATAACACCAGATAATGAAATTCTTAGATATTAATCTAACAAAATATGTACAGGACATTTATGAAGAAAAATACAAAACCCTGATTTAAAAAAAAAAAACAAAGATGATCTAAATAAATACAGAGATATTTACTGAATTCATGGATTGGAAGACTCAATATTGTTCAGATGTCATTTTTTCCCAACTTAGTCTATAGATCCAATGCAGCCCCAATTAAAATACTATTTTGTGATTTTGTAGATCTTGACAAACTAATTCTAAAGTTTATAGGGAACAACAAAAGAGATAAAATAGCCAAAAAAATACTAATGAAGAATTTATAAGGCTCACGCTATCCAATTTCAAGACTTACTATAAAGCTACAGTAATCAAGAAAAGTGTGGTGCAGGGGTGCCTGACTGGCCAGACGTTAAGCCTCTGCCTTCGGCTCAGGTCATGATCCCAGGGTCCTGGGATCGAGCCCCGCATCGGGCTCCCTGCTCCGCGGGAAGCCTGCTTCTCCCTCTCCCACTCCCCCTGCTTGTGTTCCCTCTCTCACTGTGTCTCTTTCTGTCAAATAAATAAAATCTTGAAAAAAAAAAACAAAGAAAGAAAAGTGTGGTGTTGATTGAAGAATAGACAAACAGATCAATGGAGTGGAATGGAGCCCAGAAATAGGCCCACACAGTCAATTAATCTTTGACTAAGAAGCAAAGGCAATTTGGTGGAGAAAAAAAAAAACAGTTTTTCAGCAGAGGACACTCATATGCAAAAAATTACCCCACATACAAACCGTTCACCTTAAATAAAAATTAACTTAAAATGGATCATAGATCTAAATGTAACATGCAAAACTAAAATATTTGAATAAAACACAAGAGAAAATTTATATGATCTTGGGCTTACGGTTTGCTTTTAAATAGAATCCCCAAAACACAATCCATGATAGAAAAAAACTGACAACTTGAACTTTATTAAAATTAAAAAGTTTTGCTCTGCAAAAGACACTATTAAAGAGAATTTAAAAACCACCTACAGAGTGGGAAGAAATATTTGCAACACATATCTAATAAAGGACTTGTATTCAAAATATACAAAAAACTGTTAACACTGAAAAATAAGAAACCAACCAATCAGATACCTCATCAAAGAAGATATACAGATGGCAAATAAGCATATGAAAAGATGATAAATATCAATTGGCATTAGGGAACTGGAAATTAAAATGAAATACCACCACATACCTATTATAATGGCTAAAATCCAAAAACCTGACAATACTAACTGCTGGTGGTGATGCAAAGCAACAGAAACTTTCATTCAGTGCTGAGGAGAATGCATTTTGGAAGACAGTTTAGCGGCTGCTCATAAAGCTAAACAGGCTTACCATATGATCCAGCAATGATGCTGCATCTGGTTGAGAGATACTATGTTCTCCAGCCCCTTCTTCCCAGTCTCAGGACTATTCCTATCCCTGGTTCTCCTAGTATTTACACTCTCATTGGAGCCCAGGAACTTTTAGATTCATTCTCTCTATGAGGCTGAATGAGTGGGAACCCACACAGGGAGCTCACGTCCTCCACTGTAGGTACTGCCCCAATGATTCTTCTACTTTCAGCACATGGATATGGATACCATATTGAACATGGAGCTAGAGGAAATACAGGACTTTTCTAAGAAAGATACCCAGAGAAATGGATCAGTAACACCAATATTCTTGTATTTCTTCTAACCGATCTGATTTCCCCCCCTTCTCCCCTAGAAATTCTGATTCTTGGATAGGAACAAGGATATCCCTATGTGACTTACTACCCCTGGCTTGTTCTATTTATCTTCCAGGCTATTATTTCCAAGATAGGAAGGGCTTTCTCTTCCTGTGTAGCAAAAACTTGTATCATAATCTCATCTTATCTACTCAATACTTTTCTCCATACTTAATCTTTTAGGCTTTGATTTGATACATGAAAACTAAGAATTCTGAGAAAATACTTCTTTTCTCTCACAAAATTCAGGCTCTCAAGATCATTGTCCCACTGCAGACTTATAAAAATCTGCTCAATGCTGAGCAATTATTTCCATGTTCTGGACAGTTTGTGCTGTTCCTTTCCTGAGGCAATCAATTTGGACTTAATGGTGAAAGGGCAGCAAGTAATGAGAAAAAATAATTCTCCACCCATGGAGGATCCTCGTTGCCTATCAGGACAATTTGTTGGCAACCAGAGGCCTGGTAAAACTATTATATCTATAAATATGAATGAACTACATTTCCCTCATTCAATCTTTCTTACATATAATTCCTTTCAACTATTTTTCTAATAGTTTGGCAGCAAGCAATTTAAAGTTATATTTTTAATAAGTTATTTGCCATGTCTTAAGTATAATAAAATTAATAAAATTAACACTGCTTAAATGATTCTCACTACTTTTCTCAAATATTTATTGGAAAGAAAAATTTCATAATACTGTCTGATTTTTGGAAATAGATAAATCTTAGAAACATATAAATGTCTGATTCCATGGTATGAAAGAATTGTATAGGAGAGCTAGGTAATGAATGAATGAATGAATGAATGAATGAAGAAAGAAAGGTGAAAGAAAAAGAAAGGAGAAAGAGGGGGAGGGAAAGGAAGGAAGGAAGGAAAAGGAAGGGAAGGAAGGGAGACAGAAAGAAAGGGGAAAAGAGAAAGGAAGGAAGGAAGATAAGGTTCAGACCTGTGAGCAGGAAGAGGGACAACTGAACAGTTCTATAAACATTACTGTTACAAACTAACTGGTTAGCCTTTGTATTTTCCGTAAGAAGACCAGTTTTTCAAACTAGAAAAGATGGCACAAACCATTAGCAGAAAAGGATACTGCAAAAGAAATATAAAGTAGTAAGATATTGATTAGAGGATATTCACTATTACTAATAGAGAATAAATATTGTTGGTAATAAAGAGGTAAATTGGAACAACCTTTCCAGAAGCAATATGAAAACATGCACATAAAAGCATTCTCATCGCTGCACTTTTTCTATGAGGGAAGACTGAAAAGAGCCTAAATGTTTAATAATAGAGTGTGGGTTATATAAACATAGATACACACCATGGAATATTATGAATTATGTAATTTTTCTATATTTTATTAATGCATATTGAATAAAATATTTACTGTATGTTATCCTATTTATTCAACTCTCAGGATACACATTTTGTTCATAATTTAACATCAACGAAATCCAGAAAGAGTGTATAATCACCATCAGCCAGAGCCTGGTCATATAAACATACGTATATAATGTAATGACATAGTTGCTATTGCTTATGCATGCCTATCAGAAGTTGCAGAACGAATGTCAGAGACTTTGAGAAATGTTTCATCACCAATGTTCTTTTTTCTTTTTTTGTTTTAAGACTTTATTTATTTATTTGACAGAGAGAGAGATAGCGAGAGCAGGAACACAAGCACGGGGAGTGGGAGAGGGAGAAGCAGGACTCAATGAATGAGAGAATGCGGGACTCAATCCCAGGGTTTGATCCCAGGACCCTGGGATCATGACCTGAGCCAAAGGCAGACGCTTAATGACTGAGCCACCCAGGCGCCCCTTATCACCAATGTTCTTAACTGTACAGAAAATGATATTGTATGGGAAAAATAAAAAAAGCTATTTAAAAGTTGGGAGCAGGCATTTGAAGAAATTTTTGGAACATTTAGACAAATTTATTTCACTAATATTTTCCCTATTGTATATGCACAAGAATGAATTTCCATAAAATTATGATAAAATCATATCTAATTATGTTTAACTAGCTCTTTCAATAAAAGTATAAAATAAAACATTTAAGTGATTTTAAAAGCATTGTAAACATAGTTCATTTTCTTTTCTTTCTCAGTAATACATGAAATGGAGGTTGCTATGCTTTGGGCTTGAATAAAAGCTTAAAATTATTAAGTTAACTGTGACATGGCCATAGGTGACTTTTTTTTTTAACAAATAATTGAATCCAATTTGTTTTGTTAATGTGGCACACAAGAAGACCCAATATGATTTAGGAACTTCCCTAAAGTTGAAAATACGTCACATCAATTCCTTTGTCCTCGTAGCAATGAAGTCATCTTTGACTAGGGACTGTTATCATTTAAGAAACCAAAAAAAAAAAAAAAAAAAAGGAAAGAAATACTATTTAATTGAACAGTGGCCTTTAAATAAATGTTTTAAGTGTCTTCAGATTTATACCTGCAGTGAAAATGAAGTTTTATTACTCAAAATCTTCTTACTGTGCTGAAAAGCTTATATACTTGTTTGCCAATCTCCTCACATACAATGGCACCTTAGCTAAAATAACTAGCAATTTTTCATCAGGATTTATAATGCCGAATATAGAGCCTTTGGCAAGAAGATAGTCTTTTTTTCTTCTTTTTTCTCCAAGAACATGTGCCAATTGAGCAAAATCATTAATAAACTCCACCTGACAATGGTTCTGAGCGGGTTCTATTTTTCTTTTTTAAACAAATGAGGGACACCTGAGTGGCTCAGTCAAGCATCTGACTCTTGGTTTTGGCTCAGGTTGTGATCTCAGGGTCGTGGGATTGAGCCCCGCACTCAGTGCTGAGTCTGCTTGAGACTCTCTCTCCCTCTACCTCTCCCTCTGCCCCTCCCACTCATTCTCTCTCTCTCTCAAGTAAATAAATAAATCTTAAACAAACAAACAAACAAAGGGATCCCCTCTGGCAGAAACTTAATTATTTTTTTTTTCTGGGAAGACCAGCAACATTTGCACCATAAAAATAAACAAGTTTCATATTTTGCTCTCATGTCTTCACAAAACTTCTCAAACGTGGGCAATTCATGTCAGCATGGGAGGAAAAAAGTTGTAAGGCTGGGGAGACTTTTATAAAGTCAAAAAACAAATGTGTTCTCAGTCTATTAAATTACCACCAAATTTTCTTTTCAGTTGAAATTTTTCTTGGAAAAGAAACATTTTCACCATCATAGGGTGGTCTCTGTGCTTGCATTAGGCAACTGTTGGCATGTAACAAATTACCTAAGGCTTAGCAGCTTAGAACAGCAAGCGGTAATTCTCTTGAAGTTTTGCTGATCAGGAGTCTGAGAGTAGATTAGCTGAGTGGTTCTGGCTCAGGGTTTCAGGAGGACAGTCCCCACATGATCCAAAGTTGTAGTCATCTTAACACTGGACTGGAAACCGGAGGAAAGGATGGCAGCGGAGTAGGGAACCCTATTCCAACTGGTCCCCTGAATTGAGGAAGATATCTACCAGACCACTCTGAACACACATGAAATCAGCCTGAGATGTAAGAAGATAGATCTGGATCTCTACAAACAGAATATCGCAGGTGGTTGGTTTCAAGGTATGAAGCGGGGAGCTGTGATTCTCCAGGAAGATATTGGAAGATAAACGGAAGGAGGCGGGAGCTGCCATAAACACTGGAACCGGGAAGGTGAAATGACACAGGAGCCCAAAAGCCTCCCACGCTGGGGACGGGGCACAGACTTACAAACTGAGAGCAGCGGGGAAAGGACTTTAGGGCAGCTGCCCAGACTGAAACCTGGAGCAGCGGGCCGTGCATGTGAACTGGTGGCGACTGGTAGTGTTAGAAGCACAAAGGGCAGAGACTTGCCCCGACCTGGAGGCAAGGACTGGGAGCACTGTTGAGGGGTGCACAACCCAGGATGCTGCAGTTTATAGCAGCACAAACAGAAACGGAGATAGTGTGACCTGGAGAGCTCACTGAAGAAGGCTGCGATCTCTCTGTTCTGAGGCAGAGGGTTGGAAATGGTCTCTTCTGCTCTGACTCTCAGAAGAGACGCCTAAAGCTGCCAGGGAAAGGTGCCAGAGAACAAAAGCCCCCCAAAACCGGTTTTCACTGAGCCCATCGCCCCCACAGGGGGCAGGGCAACTCTGCCTAAACAGGGTTCCTGAGTAACAGTGCGGCAGGCCCCTCCCCCAGAAGACAGGCTGGGAGAATGAGACCAACAACCCTAAGGTCCCTATAAAACAGGTGCATTTTGGGGCGCCTGGGTGGCTCAGTTGTTAAGTCTGCCTTCGGCTCAGGTCATGATGCCAGGGTCCTGGGATTGAGCCCTGTATGGGGCTCCCTGCTCGGTGGGAAGCCTGCTTCTCCCTCTCCTACTCCCCCGTTTGTGTTCCCTCTCTCGCTGTCTCTCTCTCTCTGTCAAATAAATAAATAAAATTTTTTTTAAAAAAAAGGTGCATCTTGCTTAGGTTGTGGTCAATAATTTGGACTCTGTACATTCCCTCAACCACCCCTTAACAGAATGACTAGGAGGAACCCCCAAAATAGGAAAGACTCAGAGACTATGACTTCTGCCACAGATTTATAAATGGATACAAATATAACCAAGATGTTGGAAATGGAATTCAGGGTAGCAGTTGTGAAGATAATAGCTAGAATGGAGAAATTGATTAATGGCAACATAGAGTAAGGGCAGAAATGAAAGCTGAATTGGCAGAATTTAAAAATGCTATCAGTGAGAGCCAACCTAATCTAGATAATCTAACAGCTAGGGTAAACAAGGCAGAAGAACGAATTAGTGACCTAGAAGACCAACTGATAGAAAAGAAGGAGAAAGAGGAAGCCAGGAAAAAACAAATCAAAATCCATGAAAACAGAATCACAGAAATAAGTGACACCATGAAACGTTCCAATGTCAGAATTATTGGGATCTCTGAGGGAGTAGAGAGAGAGAGAGGACTAGAAGATAGAGTTTTTTGAGCGAATTGTAGCTGAAAACTTCCCTAATCTGGGGAATGAAACAAACATTCGTGTCCTAGAGGCAGAGAGGACCCCTCCCAAGATCAAGGAAAACAGGTCAATGTCCTGGCATGTAACATAAATCTTAGAACCAAGGAAACCACCTTAAGGGCAGTTAGGAGGAAGAGATTCCTTATGTACAGAGGGAGGAACATCAGAATAATGTCAGACCTATCCACAGAGACCTGGCAAGTCAGAAAGGGTTGGCAAGACATATGCAGGGTACTAAACAAGAACAGGCAGCCAAGAATACTTTATCCAGCAAGGCTGTCATTTAGAATGGATAGAGTGATGCAGAGCTTCCATGACTGCCAGAAACTGAAAGAATATGGGACCACTAAGCCAGCCCTGCAAGAAATATTAAGGGGGGTTCTATAAAAGGAGAAAGACCCCAAGAGTGATATAGAACAGAAATTTACACAATCTATAGAAACAAGGTCTTCACAGGCAACATGATGACAATAAATTCATATAGTTCAATAATCACTCTCAACGTCAACAACCTAAATGCTCCCATAAAATGGCACAGGGTTGCAGATTGGATAAAAAGACAGAACACATCCATATGCTGTCTATAAGAGACTCATTTTGAACCTAAAGATACATCCAGACTGAAAGTGAAAGGATAGAGCTCCATCTTCCATGCCAATGGACCTCAAAAGAAAGCTAGCGAAGCAATTCTTATATCAGACAAATTAGATTTTAAGCTAAAGACTGTAGAGACACAGAAGGACACTATATCATTCTTAAAGGGTTTATCCAACAAGAAGATCTAACAGTTGTAAATATCTACGCCCCCAACATGGGAGCAGTCATCTACATAAGCCAACTGTTAACCAAAATAAAGAGTCATATTGATAACAATATGTTAATTGTAGGAGACCTCAATGCTCCACTCTCAGCAATAGATGGGTCATCTAAGCAGAAAATCAACAAAGAAACAAGAGCTTTGAATGACACACTGGATCAAATGGACCCCATAGATATATACAGAACATTTCACCCTAAAACAACAGAATACTCATTCTTCTCGAGTGCACATGGAACTTTCTCCAGAATAGACCACATACTGTGTCACAAATCAGGTCTCAAACAATACCAAAAGATTGAGATTATTCCCTGCATATTCTCAGACCATAATGCTTTAAAGCTGGAACTCAATCACAAGAAAAAATTTGGAAGAAATTCAAACACTTGGAAGCTAAAGACCACTCTGCTCAAGAATGTTTGGGTCAACCAAGGAATCAAAGAAGATCTTAAACAATTCATGGAAACCAATGAGAATAAAAACACATCAGTCCAAAACCTATGGAATACTGCAAAGGTGGTCCTAAGGGAGAAATACATAGCCATCCAAGCCTCACTCAAAAAAATAGAAAAATCCCGAATTCACCAACTAACTCTACACCTTACAGAACTAGAGAAAAAGCAACAAAGGATGCCTAAGCCATGCATTAGAAGAGAAATAATTAAGATTAGAGCAGAGATCAATGAATTAGAAACCAGAAACACAGTAGATCAGATCAATGAAACTAGAAGCCAGTTCTCTGAAAGAATTAATAAGATCACTAAACCACTGGCCAGCCTTATCCAAAAGAAAAGAGAAAGGACACAAATTAATAAAATTATGAATGAAAGGGGAGAGATCATGACTAACACCAAGGAAATAGAAACAATTATTAGAAATTATTATTAACAACTATATGCCAATAAACTAAGCAACCTGAAAGAAATGAATGCCTTCATGGAAACATAGAAACTGCCAAGACTGAAACAGGAAGAAATTGACAACCTGAATAGGCCAATAACCAGTAATGAGATTGAAGCAGTGATCAAAAACCTCCCAAAAAACAAGAGTCCAGGGCCTGATGGATTCCCTGGGGAATTCTACCAAACATTCAAAGAAGAAATAATACCTATTCTCCTGAAGCTGTTTCAAAAAACAGAAACAGAAGGAAAGCTTCCAGACTCATTCTATGAGGCCAGCATTACCCGAATCCCCAAACCAGGCAAAAACTCCACCAAAGGGAGAATTTCAGACTGGTATCTCTGACGAATATGGATTCCAAAATCCTCAACAAAATCCTAGCTAATAGGATCCAACAATACATTAAAAGGATCACCCACCACGACCAAGTGGGATTTATCCCCGGGATGCAAAGGTGGTTCAACATTCACAAATCAGTGTGATAGAACACATTAATAAGAGGAGAGAGAAGAACCATATGGTCCTCTCAATTGATGCAGGAAAAGCATTTGATAAAATAGAGCATCCTTTCCTAATTAAAACTCTTCAGGGTACAGGGATAGAGTAAACATTCCTCAAGTTCATAAAATCCATCTATGAAAAACCCAAAGCGAATATCCTCCTCAATGGGGAAAAGATGAGAGCCTTTCCCCTAAGATCAGGATCTTATGTGAAGGATGCCCACTGTCACCACTATTGTTCAACCTACTACTAGAAGTCCTGGCAACAGCAATCAGACAACAAAAAGAAATAAAAAGTATTCAAATTGGCAAAGAAGTCAAACTCTCTCTCTTCACAGATGACATGATACTTTATGTGGAAAACCCAAAAGACTCCACCCCCAAATTACTAGAACTCATACAGCAATTCAGTAATTTGGCAGGATACAAAATCAATGCACAGAAATCAGTTGCTTTCTTATACACTAAAAATGCAACTGCAGAAAGAGAAATTAGACCAGTGATTCCATTTACAATAGCACCAAAAACCATAAGATACCTTGGAATAAACCTAACTGTGGGAAACAGAACACCACAACAACCACTGATGCATGTTCGTTCAGACTCTGAGAACTCTGAGAAAACTCAAGATTGGAGGGTTAAAAATAACCCAAAAGGATCAGAGTGAAATGCCCTTGGGATGTGTGTGGTCAGTTCTAAAGTACGCAGGAGAAGATGTTCTGTAGACAGGAAGCCAGCTGTAAACACCACACTGTGCACTCCCCTCTTTGTTCCCTTGTCCTGTAAACAGTACACTGGGCACTCCCCTCTTTGTTCCTTTATTCTGTTTTAAAGATTCTTACCTGCTTGACTAATCCTGGGTACATGGACGAATGTGCCTTACTACGTCCCTGTTATAAATCATTATAGATCTATATCGTTGTAGAAGGTATATAAGATTATGCAATATAAACCTCCAGACCTCGGGCTGTTTGCTCGGGGTCCTCTGTGCCTCGCTATACTGTCTTCTCTTTTTCTCAGTTCCTTTGCTGCCCCAGGCCCCCGACTCTCTGAGGTCAACAAGTCACGCCCGAACAGGGACCTGAAGCCCCCATCAAGGAGTGATCGGCCAGTGCTAGGAACCCTACAGAAGGTGGTAAGTAGGAAAGGTTATTACAGGGTTATGGGGCAATCAAATTCAAAAACATCAGGTTTTGCTGCATTGATACATCATTTTCTTAAAGAATATGGAGCTACACATTCTGCATGGAGCACTGGGTGTTATGCACAAACAATAAATCATGGAACACTTCATCTAAAACTAATGATGTAATGTATGGGGATTAACATAAGAATAAAAAAAAGAAAAAAAAAAGAATATGGAGCTAAAGTTACTAAGCAGTGCATAGAAAAATGTTTGGAAACAGTAGTTGAATATAATCCTTGGTTTCCAGAAGAAGACTCATTAGATGAGGAGACTTAGATGCAAGTGAAAAATAATGTCTTGAGGGCTATGAGACAGGGTGAAATGATTCCTCTTGATTTTTGGCCAATTTGGGCTTTAGTACGAGTGGTGATCAACACTATGGAAAATGGGGATAAGTTATCCCCAGCTGAGGTTGCTAAGGAAACCACCAACTCTTTACATACATATGAACTAGATGATAAGACTTTAGAAAAGGCTAAAACTGAAAGTAAAAAAATTTTCAAGGCTTCACAGTCCCGGCCGTTACCCATGGCCCCTCTACTTCCAACAGAGGACCCTGCTGAAGATGATCAACCCCCCTCCGCAGTAGATTTATTTCCTCTTAAACGATCTTCTCTAGCTCTCTCACCTCTCAAAAAGGAACTCCGACGGCAAGGGGCTAATGATTTGTTTATGGCTTTCCCCATAGACCGAACACAGGCTGTTGGTCCTATCTATGAGGGATTAGATTTAAATACCTTAAGGGAACTGAAGAAGGCTTGCCACTTGTATGGACCCACAGCCCCTTATACTATAGAGATTTTGAAAGCTTGGCAAATTCTGGGGAGTGGATCCCTTATGACTGGCATATGGTTGCACGGGCTTGCCTTAAGCCACAGGATTTATTACAATGGAAAATGTGGTTATTGGATGCCGCCTATATGAAAGCCCAGGCGAATTGGACTAACCCAGCCGTCCATCATATTTCTTTTGAAATGCTCACTGGCTCTGGCCCCTTTTCAGATGTTCGAGAGCAGTTGGTCAACACTCCACCTGCAGCCACAGCGCAGGTATCTGAAATCGCCCTCACAGCCTGGGAAAAGCTAACCCCTTCAGGGGAAGTGAGGCAAAGTTATATAAAAATTGTGCAAGGCCCTACAGAAGCATATACTGATTTTATTTCTTGGCTTGAAATGGCTATTGACCGCCAAGTCGATAGTAAACCTGCCAAAGAGCACTTGCTAAGACAGCTTGCTTTTGAAAATGCTAATGTGGACTGCCAAGTGGCCATCCGGCCACATAGAGAAATAGGAGGTATTCTCGATTATCTTCGTCTATGTAGAAATATTGGCACTTTTATACGTCAAGCTCGAATAGCCTCCCTTCAACTCATGGCCCTACAAAAAGAAAAGGATATAAAATGTTATAATTGTGGGAAAATAGGACATGTCAAGAAGGAATGCCATAAAGCCCCCCCAACCTAGAGCCAATTCCCTTTCTAATACCGCCCCTAGCCTCTGCCCTTGTTGCGGCAAAGGCAAACATTGGGCCAAGGAATGAAAATCCAAATTTGACAGGCAAGGTAACCCACTCCCATTAAGGTTGGGAAACGGGAGGCGGGGCCACCCCCAGGCCCCGAACAACAATGGGGGATTCAATATGTCGCCTCTCCAGCAGCAACTTCCTGCTGCACACATAAACCCTCCGTGTTATCACTCAGTCCCGCCACCCAGGGAAGTGCCACAGATTTAACCACTCCTTTTACAATAAATCTTCACCCTGGTCTCGGACCCCAAAAAATACCCATGGGTTATTACGGACCTTTACCATGAGGAACCATGGGTCTTGTGTTAGGAAGATCTAACCTAAATCTTAAAGGTATCAAGGTGATGACTGGGGTGATAGATTCTGATTATGAAGGAGATATAATGGTGGTAGCACAGACTCGAGTTCCTTGGACCTTTAAGGGAGGTGATAGAATTGCCCAGTTATTATTATTACTCTATGTACAAATTGGTCAGTCCCAACAGATCAGACGAGGAGGATTCAGTTGTAATGATACTCTTATGGTTAAATGGGCTTCATTATTGACTCAGACTGACTGCCCTTCTATGTCTCTCAAAATTCGGGGAAAAACTTTCTCGGGTCTAGTAGATTCTGGAGCCGCTATTTCAGTAATAGCCTCCCAGCACTGGTCTCATACCTGGCCCACGCAAGCAACCTTTAGTTCGGTAGAAGGAATAAGTTTTGTGATGGCTGAAGAAATTCAACAAAGTAGTGTGCCACTTAAATGTGAAGGACCAGATGGATTAGAGGGAATTATCCAGCCTTTCATCTTAAATACCCCCATTAATCTTTGGGGAAGAGACCTCTTGTGACAGTGGGGAGCAGAGCTAATCATCCCCCCAAGTCGACCAGTTAATCAAATCATGACAAAGATGGGCTATGAGCCAGGACAGGGCTTAGGCAGACAATGTCAAGGAATAAAGGAGCCTATCATTGCCCAAGGACAAACTCATAGGGCTGGACTGGGTTACCCTTTTTTCTAGGGGCCATTGAGGAAAAGAGGCCTGCCCCTATTAAAATAACATGGAAAACTTCTTCCCCGGTTTGCACTCCTCAATGGCCCCTTCCAATAGAAAAATTGCAGGCCTTAGAACAAATTATTCAAAAGCAATTGCAGGCAGGACATATAGAGCCTTCGCAATCTCCTTGGAACTCTCCCGTTTTTTGTTATCAGAAAAAATCAGGTAAGTGGTGTCTCTTAATAGACCTTCGGAATGTTAATGCCGTCATGAGCCTCTGGGTGCCTTGCAGCCTGGGTTTCCTACTCCTACAGCCATTCCCAAACAATGGCCATTGATAATAATAGATCTTAAGGATTATTTCTATACCATAGCCGTTCTCCCTGAGGATAAGGAGAAATTTGCCTTTTCTGTTCCAAGCACTAACAACAAGGAAACGACGAAACGATATCACTGGACAGTTTTGCCACAGGGTATGACTAATTCTACCATGTGTCAGTATTATGTTGGCCAGGTCCTCCGACCTGTTAGAAAGCATTATTCTCAGTCCTACATTATTCATTATATGGATGATATTTTGCTGGCGTCACAAACTGAAACCGAATTACAAAACGTGTATCAGGCCACTTCCCAACATTTGACTTCCGCCGATCTTATAATAGCCCCGGAGAAATCCAAACAACTCCTCCGGCTTCTTATTTAGGCACTGTGGTAGATAGAACCACAGTGAAACATCAAACAATGCAAATTCGTACGGATACCCTCCTTACACTTAACGATTTCCAAAAACTCCTAGGAGACATTAACTGGATTCGCCCTCTTCCGGGGATTCCAACTTATAAATTACAAAATTTATTTAACACTTTACAAGGTGATTCTGCTTTAGATAGTCCTCGCACTTTATCTTCAGAGGCAGAGGCTGAACTGCAGTTTGTTGAGGAGCGATTAAAAACTGACTTTGCTTACAGGTATGATGATTCTCTCCCCCTGCTTCTTATTTTCCCTACCCCTCATTCTCTGACTGGTGTCTTAGCACAAGAGGACAAACCTCTCGAATGGGTGACTTTACATACAAAAACTTCTCAAACTGTTACTCCACATCTATCTCTTTTCGCTTCACTCATTCTCCAAGGATGAAAGCGTTCTATTCAAATTCTTGGTTTTGACCCAGCGCTCATTGTTTGACCTATCTCTTCCACATCTTTTAAGGAAGTCCTTCCCTTCTCTACTGATCTGCAAATATCTCTTGCTGATTATACTGGCGCATAGGTTGCCACTATCCGTCAGGTAAACTATGGGACTTCCTAAAGCATACTGCTGGGTTATAAATCGTGTGGTTCATAACATTCCAATCCCCTCAGCTCCTACATACTTTATTGATGGCTCTTCCCCCAGGCGCACCAGAGTCTGGGGTCCCACTATTGAATGCTCCATAAAAACCCCTTACACTTCTGCTCAACAGGTCGAACTTGCAGCTTTATTTTTCTTATTACAAAATGTTCATCATCCTATAAATATCGTATCTGATTCTGCTTATGTAGTTGGCATTTTTGCACCTTTAGAAACAGCTCTCATTTCCACAACTGACTCTATCATTAACCCTTTGCCTCAGGAATTACAATTAGAAATTCAATCTCGAACTCACCCTTTGTTCATTACTCATATAGGTTCTCATTCTAACCTCCCTGGACCTCTTACACAAGGGACTCAATCTGCTGATTTACTGGCTACTCCTGTCTTTGAAACTCCACAGGCAGAACATGCCCATCTTCACACCAACATTCATTCACACTATAAAATACCCTTGCGTTCTGCCAGGCAGATTGTCTCTTCTTGTCCTGTTTAATGCACAGAAATCAGTTGCTTTCTTATACACTAAAAATGCAACTGTAGAAAGAGAAATTAGAGAAATGATTCCATTTATAATAGCACCAAAAACCATAAGACACCTCGGAATAAACCTAACCAAAGAGGTAAAGGATCCATACTCTAGGAACTACAGAACATTCATGAAAGAAATTGAAGAAGACACAAAAAGATGGAAAAACATTCCATGCTCATGGATCAGAAGAATAAACATTGTTAAAATGTCTATGCTACCCACAGCAATCTACACCTTCAACACCATCCTGATCAAAGTTCCAATGACATTTTTCAAAGTGCTAGAACAAACAATCCTAAAATTTGTATGGAATCAGAAAAGACCCCGAATTGCCAAGGAAATGCTGAAAAAGAAAAACAAAGCTGGGGGCATCACGTTGCCTGATTTCAAGCTATATTACAAAGCAGTGATCACCAAGACAGCATGGTACTGGCACATAAACAGACATATAGACCAATGGAACAGAATAGAGAGCCCAGATATGGACCCTCAACTCTATGGTCAAATAATCTTTGACAAAGCAGGGAAAAAAAATGCAATGGAGAAAAGACAATCTCTTCAATAAACGGTGCTGGGAAAATTGGACAGCCACATGCAGAAGAATGAAACTCGACCATTCTCTAACACCATACACAAAGATAAACTCAAAATGGATGAAAGACCTCAATGTGAGACAGGAATCCATCAAAATCCTAGAGGAGAACATAGGCAGTAACCTCTTTGACATCAGCCACAGCAACTTCTTTCAAGATACATCTCCAAAGGCTAGTGAAGCAAAAGCAAAAATGAACTTTTGGGACTTCATCAAGATAAAAAGCTTCTGCATAGCAAAGGAAACAGTCAACAAATCAAAGAGGCAACCCACAGAATGGGAGAAGATATTTGCAAATGACACTACAGACAAAGCGCTGATTTCCAAGATCTATAAAGAACTTCTCAAATTCAACACCCAAAAAACAAATAATCAAGTAAAAAAATGGGCAGAAGACATGAACAGACACTTCTCAAAAGAAGACAAATGGCTAACAGACACATGAAAAAATGTTCATCATCATCAGCCATCAGGGAAATTCAAATCAAAACCACATTGAGATACCACCTTACACCAGTTAGAATGGCAAAAATTGACAAGGCAAGAAACAACAAATGTTGGAGAGGTTGTAGAGAAAGGGGAACCGTCTTACACTGTTGGTGGGAATGCAAGTTGGCACAGCCACTTTGGAAAACAGTGTGGAGGTGCCTCAAAAAATTAAAAAGAGAGTTACCCTATGACTCAGCAATTGCACCCCTGGGTATTTATCCCAAAGACACAGATGTAGTGAAAAGAAGGGCCATATGCACCCCAATGTTCATAGCAGCAATGAATTTAACACTGGATAAAAGTTTGCTTCTAAACAAAGTAGATCTCCAGGCACAGTGAAATTCATTTCACTTTGGAAGGAAAGGGAGGAGGTATGGTTGATAACAGATAAAATCTAACAAAGACTGGGCATTTCACTTCTGAGTACTAGGTAGTGCTATTTGTGAAGGTTCCAGAGACAAGGACTAAGAGAAACTCTGAAGTAATGGCACAGGTTAAGAGCTGTCAATCACACTTGGTTGTCAGAAGGTACTGAATTGCCCAAGGCTTTAGTGTCAAGTGGACCAAAAAGTTCTTAAATGGAATTGAACGTTCCTATACAGTGGTGAGCTTCAATATCCAACGAGGCAAGAAATCCTACGGGGTCCTCAAATAGTACTTCCTAACTTACTACAAGACTCTTAATCATTACATGGTCACATGCAAGTAAAATGAATACAGAATCCCTCTTGAGAAAACCAACATTTCACTCGGTGATCAGCAAATATCAGTAGAGTAATTGTTTAAAATGAAGTGAGTTCCAGTTAAACTGTTCATTGCTATAAAAGCAAACCTCCCGTAATATAACACTGTATGTTACTTATACCGGAATTAAAAAAATTTTTTTAAACTTTATAAAAAAATAAGTTTAAAAAAGTGAAATTTGTTTCACAAAAAAAAACAAAGAAATAAAAATAAAAGCAAACCTCCCTTTCCTAGTAGTTTCCATGTATCTAGTCACTTATTCGGGGTAAGTAGTCAATTCAACAGGATTGAACAATCAACTCAATGGGGTTGAAGAGTTGACTTCATAGGGTTGCCACTGATTCCTACTCCATGGCATTGCCTTGGGTGAAGCCTGTCCCGAAGACACTTAACTCTGAAAACTGCTATCATCAGGAATCATCCAGAGTTAAGTACCTATAAGCGCCTGCAAGTAACTCGAGTGAGGAAAGTTAGATTTGTAAACAATACAGAAAAGTGGAGATTGTGGCAAAATAGTGAACTTAAGCCCCATCAAAGGAAGCTATGGAGACACAACTTCAGCCCCAACTAATTTTTGGCAAGCAGAAACATGTGCCCAAAGGTTGCCAGATCTTACAAATTTTTTTCTGGAATCTGAATTATGTGAAATTGTCCAATTTTTAAATGTTGGCAACAACTTTTTCAAACCTGTGCAAGATCAAACACTTCTGCATGTACACACTAGGTGGCCATTTTGCGATCTGTTTCATGCCATTTCCTCTTCTTTGCACATGTCACTACAATTTCATCAATCAAGATAATGAGTGATAATAAAAAATAAAGGGTTTCAGGTGGTCTTGGCACCCCCCCTAGTTTTTCCCTCTCTCATGAAATTTTCATAATTGAGAAGAATAGGTAGGTCTTCAGAAGGAAACATGGGAAGCTACCTGAAATATTTTGTATTTCAGGAATAAATTCTCCTTGCCTGTAGATCCTTAATACTATTGACACTGTTCAGTTTTGTAGAAATTTCCTATTTCTAGATATCCAAACCATTCCCCAAGAATGAATGGGAATGTTGCTCTAAATTTGCTGGGTTTTATTTTGCTATAATTAGAATATCTGGATGACTCTAAATCAAGGCAAATAACTGAGCTGAAATTTAAGGAAGTTTTCAGCAATCATCAGGAGGACAAATATTAAGAAAATAGATCTCGGGGTGCCTGGGTCGCTTAGTTGGTTAAGTATCTGCCTTCTGCTCAGGTCATGATCTCACGGTCCTGGAATTAGGGTCCTGGAATCAAGCTCCACTTTGGGCTCCCTGCTTAGCAGAGAACCTGCTTCTCTCTCTCCCTCTGCCCCCTGCCCCGCTCATGCATGCACTCTCTCTCTCTCTCTCAAATAAAATCTTTTTTTAAAAAAAGAAAGAAAATAGATCCCAAAATCCATTTATTCAAGAAATATTTATTGAGTGCTACCATAGATCAATATACTGAGATCACAATGGTGAGCAAGACAAAAAATGTTGCATATGCTCGTGAAGCTTACAGAAAGTAGATGAGTGTGACAATCAAAAAGCAAGTAAGATAGGGCACAGTGGTACAATGATATAGTGCAAACAGTGAAAACAATGACAGAGCCGCTCAGATTCAATGAGGGTCATGCTGACCAGTGGTGGGGAGTGTGTTCAGGAGACAGCTGTCCCCACTCCAGCAGTCAGCAACTTCAGGCTCTGCCTCAGCTGCTGAGAGCTGTCTCACCTACCATCACCTCTGTCCTGTGGCAGCCTGTATCCAGTGAGGGAGCAAGTTGGAGGGAAGAACACTGGGCCATTGCAGCCCAAAGTAGACAACTCTAATTGGCAATACTCATTCCAGAACATCTCACCAGACTGGCCAAGGCTTTGTCAAGCCTACACTGTCGTTTGATTCTGTCCTTTGTTCAATCCTGCTCCTGTTCCTTTCCTGTCACTGGAGTTGATCCCTAATAAACCACCCACAACCCAATCTCCACCTCAACTTTTGCTTCTAGAGAACCTAACCCACAACCCAGTGAATGGCAACTGGGCAACGCTTACCAGAAGAAGTAGCATTAAAGCTAAAATCTAAACATGAATAGAACTGACCCAGTCATCAAATTAAAGGAGAACAGAGAACAAGACAACCAAGATCCAAAGTTCTAGTCAAGGAAAAGTATGCTGTGTTTTGCACGGAGTAAGAAGCAGGAGATGAGAGACAGGAGTCACACCTAAAAGCACCTCACAAGCCAATTTAAGGTCTGACCTTATGATAAGAACAATGAAATGCCACAGGAGGATTTAAGCAGGGGAGTGATCGTGTTGCCTGCAGCAGAGGGACACATTTGGAGGAGGATGCTAGAGGCCTAGCACCCAGATGACCATTTGATGTCAGCTGGGGAAGAGATTATGGTGAAAACAACTAGGGAGTCAGGTCAGATGGACAGAAATGAGTGAATACAGGAAACACTGAGGTAGTAGAATGAGTCAATTTGTTATGTGTGAGATGGTAAGAGAGAGGGGAAAAGCAAGTATGCTAATTTGTTTTCTAGTTGAGGAAACAGGATGGATACTGGTTTCCACTGAGACAGGAAACATGAGAGAAGGAGGTTTATATATGAGTCAGGGTTCCCCAAAGAAAGAGAACCAATAGGATACACAGATATATATGAGGAGATTTGTAATAGGAATTGGCTCATGTGTTTATGGAGGCTGAGAAGTTCCACAATCTGTTGTCTACAAACTAGAGACCCAGGAAAGCTGGCAGTAGAACTCTGTGTGAGTCCAAAGGCCTAGGAAGGGGGGACCACTAAGGTAAATCCCGGAGTGTGAAGGCCAAGACCCAGGAGCTCTGATGTCTGACAGCAGAAGATGAGCATCTCAGCTCAAGGACAGAGAATTTGTTCTTCCCTCACCTTTGGTTCCTCTCGGGCCCCCAGTGGACTGGATGGCGCCCGCCACATGGGTGAGAGTGGGCCTTCTTTACTCAGTGCACTGAATCCAGTGCTAACCTCTTCCAGATACACCCTCACAAATAGACCCAGAAATAATGTTTTACCATTTACATTATCTGGGCATCCTTAGGTGAGTCAGAGGGACACATAAAAATAACCATCATAGTTTGGTAGGGATGATTTCAGCCTTAGATATAACACGATTGATAGATAAATCTGTTGTTCGGGAGGGAATCATCAGCATATCACCATACTATCATCATATCATCAGTGTAGTATTAGCATATCATTACCCAATTGTATCATTAGCCTATCATCGTATTTTCAGCATATCAACACACAGACACTCATTTATGCTGTGGGACTGCAGAACATCCAGGGAGGGACGTTCCAGTGAGAAAAGAGGAAGGGCTTGGGCAACATGATGAATAACACCAACACTGAAGACATGGCAGAGGAAATAAAAGCTGCTTGGGGGAGAGGCCACATGAGAGAAGGAATGACATTATCTATAGAATTTAGCAGCCCCTAATTGACATAGAGTGAGCAGGTAGAAGCCAGGTTACAAGGAGCTCGGAGAGAATGAGGCAATGGAAGCACCTATTGTAGAAATGTCTCAAACTTCTCAGGAAATACAGTGTGAAAGGAAAGAGAAACAGGGAGAGTTATTGATGTTGCTTATGGTGATAATGATGCTTTGTAGTTGCTGGGCTGCTTTTATGATGCTTTGTTTGCTGCTATTGTTGATTTTGTTTATTGGGAGGCACCAGTTTACATTTATAGGAAAGGGCCAGTAATAGAGGAGACAAGATGAAAAATATTGGAGAGGGAGCAATCAAAATATCCTGAGTAGGCAGCAGAATATGGGATCCAGAGAACAGGTAGAGGGATTACCATTAGAGTGGGGGAAAAAATGCCTTTGTTGTACACCCAAGTCTTAATTTACAAAGGTGACTGAGGGACAACAGGAGGGGTCAATGCTCCTGAATGAAAGGAAATTTCCATGTGACAGTTCCCCTCAAAACAGGAAGCACAATGCACCATGCAGGGCCACAGGAAGAACATCAGGCTTTGATCAGGAGGCGGCTGACAGGAGTGTGGGTAGTGCTTAGGCCAAGGCCTTTAATGGAGTTTCTGTAGGAAATGGCAAGGCAAAGCAAAACAAGTCATTAGGATTGGCTCATTTTTGATTAACACCAGTGGGCTCTAGGCTATATAAGGGTGATGTCTAGTTGCTTGGTACCTGGCCCTGGGTTGGCTAAGGCAGGGGAATGTGGTCTTAGGCGTACAGACCATAGAGGAGATATAGCTCTGGGTTGGTTAATTTGCATAAGGCATATGCATGCTGAGTCATTTGCTACCTCTAAGAATTGACTAGCTCCCAGAGGGGCAGTCTCTCTCCAACCAGAAACGTTCTTTTAGGATGTCAAAACATCATAATAAACAGAAAACAAAAAACATGATTAAGGGGCACCTGGGTGGCTCAGTCTGTTAGGCGTCTGCCTTTAGCTCAGGTCATGATCTCGGAGTCCTGGGATTGAGCCCCACATCGGGCTCCCTGCTCCACGGGGAACCTGCTTTTCCCTCTCCCTCTGCCTGCAGCTCCCCCTGCTTGTGTGTGCTCTCTCTCTCTCTCTCTCTCTCTCTCTCTCTCACTCTCTCTCTCTCTGTGTCAAATAAATAAATAAAATATTTTTTTAAAAAAGTGATTAATATGACCCTTGAGTTGTATCGGGAGAGAGAAGAAGAGGGAAAGAATGGGTGGGGAGGGTCAAGTTCCAAGGTCTAGAAGGACATTTGAGTAGCTCACTTTCTGGGAACTCTCTAGTCTCTAAAATAGGAAAGCAAGTCAGCTGTTGAGAGAACCTAACTAGGAGGCAAGGAGATGTGACAATAGAGAAAATGGTTTTGCAAAGGAGCTTTGGAGCTTAGGGAAAACAGCTGATGATAAGAGAAATATTGTGGGGTTCTGTGCAATCGATAACAAACTTCCTGCCTCCACTGATTATTTATTTTCTTCCAATCTCATACATAGCAGGGAGTTTTTATGCATCACAGCAAGTACTTCCAGCCAGTTCGTATGGGCATCTGTTCCCCACCCCATGGTTATTTTAATAAATGAACATGGAACAACACACCAGGGCAAATCTACCTCATGCAATCTGAAAGGGAAGATAAATTTAATAAAACTGGTTTACAATGCTGCTAAAGAACAGCATTCACAGACTCATAGATGTGGGATGGCAAGGAGTCACTCAGCTTGTCCAATCCCATTGTCCTCCTATTGCTATCCCAGAGAGATGGTTGATGCCTCTTAAAGTGTATCCAAGAGGTTGAATTTCTAAAGCACCAAATACCTTATTAAAGGAGATGCCAAATATAAGACATCCCTGACAAGAAATCTCAGGAGAGTTCCTTCATGGAGTTGAAAGCTGTACTCAGAAATCAGCACAGGTTCTAGCAGCTACCATAATTTGAAACTTCTTAACTACAGCTTTCACTGAAATGATGCTATGTGTAAGTGGAGCCATAAATAAATTAATCATGGACTGCAAATAACTATAGCTTGTGAATAACCATTATAGAAAAATCAGAACTTGTAAAATAAGTGAGTTAGAAGATTGCTCTTTATACCCTAAAATGATGGCTTGCCCTTTTACAGATTTCCCACAGGAGCATATTCTTACAGTAAAAATGTGAACATATTTGATCTAAGAGACTGTCTTAAGGGAATTTTATCCTCTATCCCCTCTCTTTCATCTTCTACCTCTCTTGCTCTTCTTCCCATCTGGCTCTGTCCCTATCTAAAAAACAAAACAAAACCAGTTCAAATATTACCCATATTAAAATAAAACAAACAAAAACAGTTTGACATCTATAGAGATGGACAGATAGGTAAGTCGTTAGTTAGACAGATGGATAGATAGATTTTCATACTGCCTTTTACTTATGTACAAGTAACTTTAAAATATTTTGTCTGCCACCAATTTCTTACCAACCACTGAATTTCCTCTCTCTAGATTACTGGCCTCCAGATTGTCAAATCTAATGGATACTTTCCCATCCTTACCTGCATCTGACAAAGTTTATCATTTTTTCAACATTTTTCCCTCCTTTTCAGGAATCAGGGGACCATATGCTTAATGATTGCCTCAGCCAATTTAGGAAATCTCATTCCCCTTGACAGTGAGTTTAGGCAAGAGCGTTTGCTACAACTCTGGCCAATGAGGTGTGTATTCATTTTCTATGACTATTTTAACATCTTATCACCAACTTCATGGCTTAAAACAGCACAAACCTTATGTTAAGAGTCTGGGAGGTCAGAAGTTCAAAATGTGTCTCACTGAGCTAAAATCAAGGGGTTAACAAGGCTACATCCATTCCTAAAGCTCTAAAGAAGAATCTACTTCCTTGCCTTTTCCACCATCTAGAGACTGCCCGAATTTCTGGGCTCAGGCCCTACTCCCCCATCTTCAAATCCAGTGACATTGGCCAAGTCATCCTCACATTGCCGTCTCTCTGGTTCTCCCTCTTGTCTCTTTCTTCCACTTATAAGATCCCTTGTGATTAAGCTGGGCCCACCCAGATAATGCTGGATAATATCTCCATCTCAAGATCAGCTCATTAGCAACCTAATTCTATCTGTGACTTTAGTTCCCCTTTGCCCATAACCCAATGGATTCACAGATTCCAGGGATTACGACTGGGCCTTCTCAGGGGGCCACTATTCTGTCTACAACAAAATGTGAGACGTCTGTTGGGCACTTTCTGGAAAGTTTCCCTTGCTGATATAAGAGACAGGGGAGAAAAAAGACTCCTCTCCCCACCTTTGGCAGTTGATGTGCCATCTGGAATTGTGGTGGTGATTTTAGGATCATAATGTTAACCAGCGTAAGTTGGTAAACCTTTATCATGGCAATAGCATAACATGAATATGTATACATGTCAATGAAATGGATAAAACACTGAGTAAACCAACTCCAGGGCCATTCTAACTCTCTTTCTTGTTACATGAGATAAAATTTGATTTTTGTATATTAATTTTGAATTGTGTTTTCTGTTTTTTGAAGCCCAAATATCCTAACCAATACTTCAGCTTTCCACACTTTTCTGGGTATTTGACAATTTTCCTTTTTCTATTTTGAAACATTTACTAAGCTCCTGTGGCATTATAGTCTTCTGGTTTCCTCCTATCTCTCAAGCCCTTCCCTCTCAGTTTCATTCAAAGGATCTTCTCTGCTTACACAGTGAGTGTTGGTTTCACACTTGGTTCCATCTTCAGCTCTTCCTGTCTATTCTCCCTAAGTGAACTCTTTCTCTTCCAAGGCTCTAACTATCTTTTATACCCTGATTCATATTTTCTACCTCTATTCCAGAAGCTTCTGCTGACTCTAGATCTATGTGCCCAACTATCTACTGCACATGTCTGCTTGAATATCCTTTGGTCCTTCCCTCAACTCAAAATGTGACTGAACTTGTTTTTTCCTGAACTTTCTGATGTATTTCCCCACATCACTGAATGATGCCGATATTAATTCAGCCAACCAAGTCAAACACACAGAAGATAGTTTTCACTCCTCCTTCTCACTCAGACATTCTTCATACTGAAGTAATCACTAAATTTGTGGCTGCAACCTCCTTAAAATCCCTTTATCTTTCCCCTCTCCATGCGTATGGCCCTGACTTTGGTTTCTCATTTCTCACCCTACAAAAGCCATCTTATGGGCTCTCCCCGTATTCAAACTCTGCAACACGTTCATCATAGCCTAGTATCTCCATTACTCATCCAGTGACCACTCCATAATTCAGATAAAATCATATCACTCCCTGCTTAAAATCCTTCCTCGAGTCCCATAACTTTTAGGCTCATAATAAACATTCAACAAATAATAGCAACAGTAATGTAATGTACATTCATTATATTACCTTATCTCATTTATGTTTCCTGTGAATTAATTACTACTAATATTTTTATTTAACAGAATACTGCAATCAGAGAGAACTTTATGACTTCCAAAGACCACACAGCCATTTAAGTGTTAGAGCTGGGTTTCATCCCAATCATTCTAACTCCAAAACCCATGCTTTTTTTTTAAAGATTTTATTTATTTTTATTTGAGAGAGAGCATGAGAGAGAGAGAGCATGAGAGAGAGAGAGCACAAATTGGGCGGGGGAGAGGCAGAGGGAGAAGCAGACTCCCCACCCAGCAGGGAGCCCGATGTGGGGCTCGATCCCAGGACCCTGGGATCACGACCTGAGCCGAAGGCAGACGCTTAACCAACTGAGCCACCCAGGCGCCCCCAAAACCCATACTTTAATCATTAATATTCCTTAGAGGAGTTTGAAATGCCCGGCCACTGCCTAACTTTCTCGAAGGATTCCTCACCAACCTCTCCCACTGCTTATCCCCCTACCCCCCAACCCCCACCCCGTCTTTACTTCTTTAGCCATATTAACCACCTGTCAGTCCTCTAAAGTGCCCTGTGTCCTTGCTTCTTCAACCCCCCTAATAGGCTGCCTCTACCTACCAAGAAAGTCCTTTCCCTTTTTTCTCATTGTCCTCATTGGTAAAGCAACCTTCTACAAGCAACTATTTCTTGCAGTATTCCATAGTTTCCCCCCAACTGATTTATAAGTTTCCCTCTTGGGTGCTCCCAGAACATCCTATACATACCCATTTAAAATAATAACAGCTCCCATCTTCTATCTGCTTTGCTACGAGATGAACATAACGAAGTGTTTTACGTACATACACTTACCTAATTCCCACAGAAAGTTATTAAGATATTTCAGTTTACAGAGGGAAAAAGGATGCCCAAGGTTATATAACACTCCAGACACTTTGTTCAACAGGTTTGTTTTCTATGGACTGAATGTTTGTGTCCCCCCAAAATTCATAGGTTGAAACGTAGTCCAATGTGATGGTATTTGGAAGTGGGTCCTTTGGGAGGTGATTAAGTCTTCTGGGTAGAGTTCTTATGAATGCAATCAGTGTCTTTACAGAAGAGGCCCCAGAGAGCTCCCTTCCTCCTTCTGTCGTGCAAGGACACAGTGAAAAGCAACCTTCTATTAACTAGGAAGCAGGCTTTCACCATACACCAAATTTGTCAATGGCTTTCCTTTGGCCTTCCAGCCTCCAAAACTGGGAGAAATAAATTTCTATGATTTATAAACCACCCAGTCCATGATATTTGTTTAAAGCATCCCAAATAGACTAGCGTAATGCTTTACTTTCTTTTCTCCTTCAGAATAGTTTGGGAGCAGGGACTGTGTCTTATATGATTGTGAATACCCAGGACCTGGGCAAAAACAAGCTTCTTTCCTGAATATTTGATAATGGAATGGACCACCTATTAAGAGATCTATGACAGTACAGGTGTGTATGAATAGAATAAATGTTTTGACATTTTATGCTCTTTTGGAAAACACAGAACATGAAAATCTGATACAACGGCATGTTCATTTCTGTGTTCCCCTCCCCCACTTTCCCATGAGCTTCCTAGTGCCATGAACCAGGCCTTATTCACCCTGGATTCCATGTGCCTAGCAAAGGTGCTCAAGAAACAAACCAAAAAGTTAAATTAATCATCAGAAATTATTGTTGGTTTTCTCTCTCTGCTTTATTATGTGCCACATAAAGCACTCAAGACTATAAGAAATCTTTATTAAATCTCCAGGACCACCCAACAGAGTAGAAATTGGAATTATTAACTTAGCTAATTTTATTATAGTCTACTGCCTTCCATCTCAATCCACTGAGTTTTTCAGAGGCCAATCACGTGAGCTGGATGGGGATATGATGTAAACACCACTCAATTATTCCTAGGCAAATAAAACAACATTAGTACCTTCATCACAGTTGGGAAAAGCAAGATAAGAATTCCACCTTAAGAAATATATCTCCCAGGGGCACCAGGGTGGCTCAGTCGGCTAAGCATCCAACTCTTGATTTCAGCTCAGATCCTGATCTCTGGGTTGTGAGATGGAGCCCTGCACCAGGCCATGTGCTGGGTATGGAGCCTGCTTAAGATTCTCTCTCTCTCCCTCTCCCTCTGCCCCACCCCCCCAAAAAGGAAATATATTTCCCATAATATTATTTTTGTAGCATTTAGCTCTTTTTTCTTATATTGGCATGCCATTATTATACTTTTTTGTGAATCTATATCATACTTTGCCAAATACATTATAAGCTCTTTGATGGTGATTACATTTCATTATGAACAGTGTACATATTTGAATGCTTTACAATTGTAACAGCATCTCTGCAATATGCTAAACATATACTGAAAAATGGGATTGTCTCTTCAAGCAGAATGTCTAAAAGACATCCAAGCTACAGACATTCTCGATATTGCAAAGACAATGAATGTTAATTGGGTACCTGAGTATTGTGTACTTTGCAACTTTTAAAAATCCCTGAGGTGGCAGGGTTGGGAAACAGAACTAATTGCACCGAAGAAGTAAGAACAAAAACAATCCTGAGAAAAGAGGCATGGGTTATCGATTTTCAGTTAGCTAAAGTTTCGATTTACTTCACTGGAGACAAAATGGGTAACAAAGACACAGAAGGACTTTGTTCCCAGATGTACACTGCTGAACCATCTGACAGATAATGTAATTAGACCTGAAGCCCAGTGACAGAAAGGCTGGAAGCCGTGACAGTGACGGAGCTTTGTGTATTGTCACCCTGCCTGGGCACGGCTGCACAGAACCAAGTTCAAAGTAAGTTCAGCAGAGAAAAATGACCAAAACCTGTAAGGTCCGCAAACCAGCCCTCAAAAATATCTACGGGTCACGGCGGAAACAGCCAAAGCTGGGGGAAGGAGGTCAGATTGGCACATGATGGCTGTTTTCTCTAGTCTTTCCTTCTGGGGAAGGTTCCTTTCTTTTCCTTCTTGTCTCTGCTCTTTTTCCACAATTCTTTATTCTTCTCTGCTTCTCTCCCACTTCGCTTTCTCTCCTTCCTTTCTAACTCACCATGCTTTTTCATATCTGCATCCTCTTCTCTGAATTGTCACTAGGTACAACCTTAAAAATTTTTAAATTAAGTTTTATAATAAAGTAGCTAAGTTATAATATATAAACATAAACCAAATAGATTTACAATAAAACAAAAATTTGTAAATAACCAAAGTTGCATGCATTTAATAGTTTTTACTCTTCATTTATTTTTTTTAAAGATTTTTTTTTTTATTTATTTATTTGACAGAGAGAGACACAGCGAGAGAGGGAACACAAGCAGGGGGAGTCGGAGAGGGAGAAGCAGGCTTCCCGCTGAGCAGGGAGCCCGATGTGGGGCTCGATCCCAGGACCCTGGGATTCTGACCTGAGCCAAAGGCAGACGCTTAACGACTGAGCCACCCAGGCGCCCCTTTACTCTTCATTTAAAAAGCAGGTAAAATTAATGTATATTTTTCTACCACTCTGAAAAATCTACAGCAATTTGCAAGTAAAAACAATTCTTATCTACCTTAATTTAGATATGAAAGTTCATTTTTTGATAGATTTGTCTAAGAAAATTGATTTTTCTGCTTGCAGACTTTCAAAAGAAATTACCTTGAATTATCCTGTGTTTTAGTATCTGTTACATAACAAAGATGATCATTAATCAACATTGATTTCTTTCTTTGCGCTTTATCTCCAACCTGATTGTCCTATTTTCTAGTTTGAATTTTCTTCCTTAATACAATACAGAAAACGAAGTCTTGAGTTATTAGTCAATATTTTAAATCTGTTTAAAATATACTAAGTTGAGCTCTTAGAGAGGTAATTCAAAGTTAACTTATAGATAGGTATTGATTAAATTTGAAATTATTAAAAAATGACATAAAACATACGTAATAGTTGGCTTACGGTTTTTCATGGAATAATAGGTAAAGACCTCATTATCATTCTTTATTCATTTATGTGTCATTGATTAACTTGCCCATTTCTGAGTTAATATTTATTGAACAATTTAATAGGCATGTACAGGAGCTTTTAGCTCCTTATCCTGCTCGACTTCATGAGGTGTTCTGAGGTGATGACAATACTGAAGATGCCCCATCCGATCCCCAAATCTAGAGAGAAGTCAATTGTATACTTTTTTAATCTTTTTCTTCTTCACCCTGGGAGGAAAGTAAGGATGCCAGAATATGAACATGGGGTGAATTTCTCTGAAGGAAGCAGCAGCTTCAGTAATACAGCCTGCATAAAGCTGTGTCTGTCCTGGAAATGGGACATACTCCACACTAGGAAGAGTGATACCAGAAAAGAGCATGGGTTCCAGATGGCCTAACACAGGCTGAAGACTCTGCTTCCAAACCTCTTACTCTCCAAACCATTTCTTTGGGCCACAGAGTATGTGCTATTCCAAACTCAAGTGATAGCTCAGAACAGGAGGGAAAAAAATCGTAAAGTTAGAAGAGAATCATTAATTCATTTATTCTATTTCAGGACAAAGAATATCTATGCAGAGTTCCTGAAACATGAACAAAATAAAAGCAAGTGGGATGGTGAATACAGAAACACACCAAAACAATAATAAAAATCAAAAGAGATTTAAAAAAAGAAGAAGAAAACTGAAAGACAAACATGACTGACCAAAAAAAGAAAAAGAAAAAACCTTTAGAAACTTGATTTCCTTAAGACAGACAATTCAACAAGCAGAAAAGGATGTATACATATTTGAGGGCATACTGCAAGAAAATTTCCCTTAAATAAAAGAAAATCTGCATTTGCAGGTTAACAGAGGACATTGCAAGCCGTAAAATGTAATACAAATGCTCAATACTAACAATGTTCTACTTGGAAGGACAAACATTAAGGATGGACAAAATATGCTTTAGGCATATTCCAGGCACAGATATCAAATCTGTAAGAGGAAAAAAATCTTTTTGTTCTCGGGGAGACCATTTCACCAAACACGAACTATTGAAGACAATGGAACAATCTCTACAAAGTTAGGGGTGGGGGTGGGAAAGGTAAGAGTGACCCAGTAGTGCTAAATGCAGTCAAGATATATTTTAAGGGACGCCTGGGTGGCTCAGTTGGTTAAGCATCTGCTTTCGGCTCAGGTCATGATCCCAGGGTCCTGGGATTGCTGGAACTGAGTCCTGCATTGGGCTCCCTGCTAAGTGGGGACCCTGCTTCACCCTCTGCTTGCCGCTCCCTCCCGCTTGTGCTCTCTGACAGATAAATAAAAATCTTTAAAAAAAAAAAAAAGATACAATTTAAGAAATTTAACATCTTGAAAAAGTTAAGAATGTATAGCACCCAAAGCCTCCTTGAGGAAGAGGGTGGGATGGGATAAACTTCTATGTCAAATCAACAGGAAATTCGCACTGGAGAAGCTGTGGCAAAAGGACTGATGCTATGAGTAGTTTTATCAGCATTTTTTAAAGTACGCACTAAACCACAATGGGAATTATGGGTAAGGAACAGCAAAGCTCATATTTCGGTACAATATAAAATGCTGATAGAACTGCTGAAAAGAGAGGAGGAGAAAGAGCAAATGGAAAAGTATCTAAATGTCAATGCCATGGCTGACCAGAGCAGGAAAATATTAAAGCTGTCTCAAAATGAAATGTATGTAAAAAGTATTGTTGCTACCTCTTAAGTGTCTCATAACATTTGTTCTTAGCCTTAAAAGAATCTTTTAAGAAATAATGTCTTGTGATTAATAAACATGTATTAAATGTAGTCATTTCTTCAGTTTAACATGTGCCTTTTTACTGTGTTAAATTCAGGTAAAAATAAACATAACATTTTACTTAAGAGCAGTGTTTTTGATATAATACCTAATATTTATGAAAGCATTTAGTATCCACCCATCTAACCCTGTGTCCATTTCTCTGCATAAATGTCCAGCACACACACACAGCCAAGTATTCCTCAATATGTGAAGTCCACATGAAAGATTCTAAAAAGAATGGATTAAGATGAGGTTTAATCTATGAACTGTCATAAAATAATCATTGCAGGTGTTTTACCAATTGACTAAGAGTGAAGCAAACAAATGGGGAGGAGTGGTAAATGGAAATGTGAAAATCTCAGAAACTACCTAAAAGAAGAATACATTTGTATTTATTTTTACAGGTTATAAAACAAACATGACCCCAAAACCATGCATTATATTTATAAAGGTCAAGAATTTGGTGGTACAGAGATGGGAGAAAGTAAAAGTGAAGAGAAAATGCATATGAGGCACTTTATCTTAAACAGATAGAGCTATAAATATATAGACAATAGTTTGGTGATATAGTTTGGTGACACATCTTGATTTTACAGTTAGAGAAAATAATGTGAAATAAAGTTTTGAAAGTTTTTTATTTATCATTAATAGTATTTAAACTGACACAAAAATGTAAACAGGAAGTCTATCCAGAATTATCTGCGCAATAAATTTGTACTAAAAGGTTTTTTTTTTCAAGTGATTCTTCAGTTTTTAATCATGCCATTATTATTATTAAAGATGCTCTGCTCTGCTGGGTGACACATGGGGACCTGACAGGCTGCATAAAACTAGCTACTGATATCCACAGCAGCCTGATTCATGAGAAATGCAGCGTTGAAAATAAGGATGGGTCTTTCAGCAGCATTTAAAATTTTAAGACTCTCATAAAGTCATCTACTTCATTTTCTAAAGATGTCGTATAAAAACTCTTTTGACAAATAATTTTGCAACAACCCTATCTGTAGAAAAAAGAAAACAGAATTATCGGTAAAAAAAAAAAAAGAAAGGACAATACATTAACATTAATGAAAAATTTTTCCCATTTTAAAAGAACATAGTAGGCATTTTAATTTGTAGCTTTTGTTGAAAAAAATAGTAAGTAAATTATATTTGTTACCTGAAACATGTAAGCATTTACATAATTATCTTCCACTTCATGTAAACTCTGATATTTTTAGCTGACACACAAGGGGGACATATCCATATTCTTTAATTGATGCCTATGATAAGTGTAATGATTTGGTTGAATAAGCATGATCCTGGAATACCTGATAATGCAACTTTATTTTCATCTTTCACAATCTCTTAAAATTAATTTCATGTGGATAGATTTTTTTCCTGCTAACTAGATGAAATTCAGGCAAGATCCATGACGTTTCCCATTATTTTTAAGTAATGAAAAGTGATACATTTACTTCTACTCACTAAAGAGTTCAGTTCAATAATTTAAATGTTCAGCATAGTGCAATACTCAAAATATTCAAAATGCATAAAAGTGATTGCATCTCCCCTCTGCCTCAGCCCTGCTGTGCCGGCACTACAAGCAAGTAAGGGTGGTTGCGTTTTTTCTTTTCTTTCTTCCCCTTGTGCTTTTACTCTCCTTCTGCAGTTACTCCTGCCTTTTCTACTACCTGAAGGATCAAGGGAGGTGAGAGAAGGAAAAGAAGCAAAAAGTTCTTACAGATACAGCTGTGAACTCAAATAAGTCCACCCTGGTCTTTGGTAGCAGGTACAGCAGTCTAATAGAGCACGATCATAGGTTTGCCATCTGCTTTGTCTTCTTCTTCTTCCCCTTCTTCTCCTTCTCCCTCTCCTTCTTCTTCCTTTTCCTCCTCCTCTTCTTCTTCCTCTTCTTCCTCTTCTTCCTCTTCCTCTTCTTCCTTTCTCTTCTTTCTCCTCTTGTCTTCCTCTTCTTCTTCCTCTTCCTCCTCTTCCTCTCCTTCTTCCTCTTTCTCTTCTTCCTTTTCCTCTTCTTTGTCTTCCTCTTCTTTGCCTTCCTCTTCTTCTTCCCCTATCTCTTCCTCCTGTTCCTCTTCCTCTTCTTCCTCTTCCTCCCTTCCCCCTTCCTCCTCTTCCTCTCCTTCTTCTCCCTTCCTCCTCCTCCTTTTTCTTCCTCCTTTTTGCTTTTATACAGTTCATTTTTTTCCAGTTTTCTCAATATAGGCAAATGCACCTTTCCAGCTGATGAATTTTGCCTTTTTCATCAATTATGTGAACATTCCACGGGTTCAGATAAAACTTCTAAATGGAGAAAAATACTTTTTGGACTTTCTACACACTGGTGTTGAAAAACCTGCACTTTATTTAGGCAGATCTATTTTTCTAATGTAGTAGAATCATCAAAAGCATGATGTTTTCAGGGTGCCTGACTGGCTAAATTGGTAGAGTGTGTGACTCCTGATCTTGGGGCTGTGGGTTTGAGCCCCACGTTGGGTATAGAGATTACTTAAAAATAAAATCTTAAAAAAAAACATGATACTATCTCAGTTTTCATTTATAGTCTTAATAAGACATATTGAATTGTCTATGACTCACAGTCTAAATAAAAGAGATGGAAAAAATACACTGACAATAAGCCATTTTCCTGCAAAACTGACTTGTCACATTTGCTTTACAAGAAATGGTTACTCTTCCTGTAGGTACCAAAAAGAATGGAGACATCAAACTCTTAGGCCTGTGCTCAAGTTGACTTCAACAACTCTAACTCTGTTACTAGCTTTTAGTTTTGAAAGTTTATGATGAACACTTACTTAGTCTAAGAAACACAAGGAAATCTCCATTTATTTATTCCAGCTTCTGAGTATCAAGGTTAAATAACAAAATCTTATTATTGATGATAATGTTGTCATTCATCATGGAGTGTAAATGTATTTGGAGTTTGGTCTCGATGGGTATAAATTATAAATAAATCCTCATAATGGTGATAAAACTAATCAATTAAACTCTTAAAAGTCAACAATAAGAAAACAAACAACCTGATTAAAAAATGAGTTAAAGACTTTGACACCTCACCAAAAAAGAGATGCAGATGGCAAATAAACATATGAAAAGATGTTTCACATCATATGTCATTAGGAACTGCAAATTAAAATAATAACATACCACTACACACCTATTAGACTGATGAAAATCCAGAACACTGACAACACCAAATGTGGAAGGATGTGAGGCAATAGGAACCCTCTTTTGCATTGCTAGTGGCAATGCAAAATGGTACAGCCACTTTGGAAGACAGTTTGGTTACTTCTTGCAAAACTAAACATATTCTCACCACACAATCCAACAAACTCACTTCTTGGTATTTACCCACAGGAGTTGAAAACTTATGTCTACACAAAACTTGCACATGGATATTTATAGCAGTTTTATTCATAATTGCCCAAACTTGAAAGCAACCAAGATGTCCCTCAGTAGGTGAATGGATATGTAAACTGATACATCCAGACAATGGAATATTACTCAATGTTGAAAAAAATAAGCTATCAAGCCATGAAAAGACACGGAGGAAACCTAAATGCATGTTACTAAGTGAAAAAAGCCAATCCGAAAAGGCTACTTATTATACAAGTCCAACTAAATGACAATCTAGAAAAGAAAAACCTATGGAAACAGTAAAAAAAAAAAATCAGTCATAATGTGAGGGGTTGAAGATGGGGGTTAAGGATGAATAGGCAAAGCACAGAGGATTTTTAGGGCAGTGAAAATACTGTATGATACCATAATGATGGATACGTCATTATAGACATTATAGACAAACCCACAGCATGTGCAACACCAAGAGCAAACCCTAAAGTAATATAGACTACAGACTCTGGGTGAACATGATATGTTTATATAAGTTCATCATTTGTAATAAATGTATCACTCTGGTGGGGGAAGTTGATAATGGGGAGGGAGTATAGAGGAAATCTCTGTACCTTCCTCCCAATTTTGTTGTGAACCTAAAACTGCTCTAAAAAATAAGTTTTTTTTTTTTAAGATTTTATTTATTTATTTGACAGCAAGAGAGAGAGTGTACAAGCAAGGGGAGTGGCAGGGAGAGGGAAAAGCAGGCTCCTGCTGAGCAGAGAGAGCCCTACATGGGGCTCGATCCCAGGACCCTGGGATCATGACCTGAGCTGAAGGCAGCCGCTTAACTGACTGAGCCACCCAGATGCCCCCAAAAATAAGTTCTTTTTAAAAAACCAACCATAGTCACCACATAAAAATCAAAATGATAGTAACTTCAGAGTTAACAATTATAAACCTCTGATTAAGTTAACTTATAAAGCTGAATATCATTAGAATATCATTAAAGCTGAGTATCATTAGAATATCACAGAATGATGTTGATTGTGTCTCTTTATTATGATATTGAAATTCAAAATGACAACTTTATTTTTGCTAATAATCACAAATTTATGAAGCTTTGACTTATGTAGGTAGATTCATTTATTTATGGAAATTTTTAGGTGAAAAACTTTAAGTGACATAATGTATGCAATATTATGGCTGATATTGTCTGACTCCAGAAACCTGCATCTGCAAATAAATCAATCAGTCAAGCTGGCCTTGAACGTGACAAGTTTTACACCTATAGCAAGATATTCATCCTATTAATCACTTGAAAATGACCTTAAAATTAACAAAACAAGCTGCAAGGAATACTTGTGCTTTAGTAAAAATCGGTTTTGTATCATTTTCTATTACCTTTATCAGTAGCATATTTACCACAGCATTTTATTTATTTTATTTTTTTATTATTATTTATTTGACACAGAGAGAGCAAGCGAGAGAGACACAGAGAGACAGAGAGCAAGCACAAGCAGGGGGAATGGCAGGCAGGGGAGAAGCAGGCTTCCCACTGAGCAAGGGGCCTGATGCGGGGCTTGATCCCAGGACCCTGGGATCATGAGCTGAGCCAAAGGCAGCCGCTTAACCAACTGAGCCACCCAGGAGCCCCATTTTATTTTATTTTTTAAAGATTTTATTTTTGGATGCCTGGGTGGCTCAGATGGTTAAGCGTCTGCCTTCAGCTCAGGTCATGATCCCAGGGTCCTGGGATCGAGTCCCACATCGGGCTCCTGGCTCAGCGGGGAGCCTGCTTCTCCCTCTGACCCTCTCCCCTCTCATGCTGTTTCTCTCTCACTCGCTCTCTAAAAAATAAATAAAAAATCTTTAAAAAAAAAAAAAGATTTTATTTTTAAGTAATCTCTACACCCAACATGGGGCTCCAACTTACAACCCCAAGATCAAGAGTCACATGCCCTTCCAACTGAGCCAGCCAGATGCCCCTACCACAGCATTTTTTTTTTAAGATTTATTTATTTAGGGGCACCTGGGTGGTTCAGTTGGTTAAGTGACTGCCTTCCGCTCAGGTCATGATCCTGGAGCCCGGGATCGAGTCCTGCACCGGGCTCCCTGCTTGGCAGGGAATCTGCTTCTCCCTCTGACACTCCCCCCTCTCATGCTCTCTCTCTCTCTCATTCTCTCTCTCAAATAAACAAATAAAATCTTTTTTAAAAAATTAAAGATTTATTTATTTGAGAGAGAGCATGCACACGCACACGTGCATGAGTTGGAGGGAAGGGCAAAGGGAGAGGGAGAGAATCCTCAAGCAGACTACCCGCTAAGCAGGAAGCCTGACACAGGGCTCAATCCCAGGACCCCAAGATCATGACCTGACCTAAAACCAAGAGTCAGATGCTTAACCAACTGAGCCACCCAGGTACACCCCCTGCCACAACATTTTAAAACTGAACAAACACTGAGTGAACAAAACACTGGACCAAAAATTTTAAAATGCGAGGTCTCCAGTCTGCATATTATCTTTGAGGGAAGATCCATTAGGCGATATGAGAGAAAGAAAAGAAAGGAAAAGGAAAAGGAAAGGAAAGGAAAAGATAGGAAATGAAAGGGAAAAAAGAAAAGGAAAGAAAAAAGGGGGAAGGAAGGAAAGAAGGTAGGAAGGAAGGAAGGGAGGGAGGAAGGAAGGGAAGAAGGAGAATGTGATAACTTCTGGAAACAAATAATGAGACACTCCATTTCACAGAGTACAAAGAAAGCCAGATATGAGCTGAAGACTCCCAGCATTTTTTTGTATCTGGGAAAATTCACTCATCAATTTCATAATTTAGATAATCTCAATAACTGAAATTTTATTAAAATAAAAAAATCTAGGAATTCACAAAGGGAAAAATACACCACAAATAACTCTAGAACTGTCTCAGACAGCGGAGCCTTTCCAATCTCACTGTCTTTTTAATACAAATTTCTGCCCCTTTTCCTCACTAGTACTAAAACTACTTAGAAAAGAATAAAAAGAAAGAAAAAAGAAGAAAAGGGGGAAAGTAAGAGGGAGTTAAGGTGAGGAGGTAGAGGGAGAACTTTAGGAGAGGAAGGCAGAAAAGAAGGAAGGAAAAAAGAAAGAAAGGAATGAAGGAAGGAAGGACTCCCCAACAAGAAATGAAGGGACATCATTTTGCCCTATCCTTTATAACTCAGAACTTAAACACTTGATAAATTGAAGACTAGCTTGCACTTATAGCTAAATGCCTAAACAAAACATGGATTTTTGGTTTGCTGGCTGTATCTGAGCCTTTACTGGAATCTCAACTATAAAGACCAAATTCTACGAACTGATTATAAATACCCAACATTATTAAGGAGTACCTGGATAATCTCAGCTCAGACAATAATAGAAGAAAGAAAAGAAGACAGACAGACAGAAGGAAGGAAAGAAAGTAGGAAGGAAGAAAAGAAGGAAACACTAGAGAATCTCTTTATCTGGCAAGTTGTGTCTTATGGAGAATTTATGAAGTATTTAAAACTTTATGAGATATTTAAAAAGTCTTAGATTAAAGCTAAAGTAGAAATATATATTTAAGTATGAATTCTACTATTTGTTCAGTTTCTAGGACTTGCTGTAAATCAACCTGTAAATAAATTGATTTAAATATGAAAGTATAGCAAAAGACAGGTGAAATATTTAAATGTTTTAAGATTTTTTAATGACACAGATGGAAAATATTAGTATACTAAATTTGTAAGTCTAATCCTAATGCCAGTAAATGATTTATTCACCAACTGAACAAACTGTTAAAACTCCTACATTGGAATGTGCTGTCTAAAAGACTTAAGAAAAAAGACTCTAATACATTACTTGCTTTATTTTTTATCTTTGCTTTACTTTTTAGCAACAAGTATATCTTGTATTTTTCCTCTTCCATAAATTTGTAAATCCCTGTTAATTAGACAAGGATCGATTATGGAAGCCCCTGATTTGTCTATAGATATAAAAATAGAATCTTTATGTAAATAGTTAAAGGTTAGCTATTATACATCATTTTTGGTATACATATATAAAAACCATATCTTACCACAACATCAAAACAGTGAAGTTCTCTAGTAATTGCTGCAATAATTGTATACATGTTTACATTTTTATTAGCTGATGGCATACTGGCTGTGGAAACAAAGATTTTTTCCCTAAGAGCTCTAGAATAAAGTAAAATTGAACTGCTTTTAAAATTCACCGTAAAGCATACTTTATAGAAACCCAATCACAATAGCTTATTTAGGATCAACCCTCTAAGATGCTTCATAAGACAAGATGAAGTAGAGTTATAATTACTTTCTTGAGCGACAGGTATGTTCCCAAGAGCAATTTCTATTGATTTAAAATTTTGATTTATAACCCTTAAAGCTCCCTTGTGCTGCCCTTTTATTTTAATTTGTATTTATTGTCTCATTGCTATCTACCATATAGCTCACAATATACCCAAAATTGATTGTTTTCTCTCCTGGCTTTATGCTACCTGCTAACTTTACAGACTTTTGTTTTCATATTAATAAGTACTCACTTTTTCTTATTTAAACCAATAATCTCCACTATTATTTTCTCTGGGAGCTTTCTGTTAATATAAGTATTGATAAAAACTACAAATATTTCTACAAACAATTTTCATATTATCTCCATTTTTAACATCTCAATTCACTCATAGGCAATCCTCTTGAATCAGAAGTGTTCAGCAGGGAATTGAAATAACAACAAGCTGAAATAATAACCAGAGAAGTGGAGAAAAACTCATAAAACTTTGGCCAACACAGTATGCCTCCTAGACACCCAAAGGCCTTTCATTTAAAATCACGTTGAATATAAATAGTATACTGTATTTACTCATATAAATCAATCCCTAGCACTGACTCAATCATCCAGTTGATAAGAGGGTGACTACTTTTTTCTCACTCTCACTCCAATTGAAAAAACAGAGTAATAACACAATTTCAGGGGAATATAATGAGGTTTCAAATTTAATAAGTGGGCACACTTCCTCAAATTAGAAATTCAGGCAGAGAAAAAGTAATCCCATATCGAAAGTTAGGAATGTAAAAACAAATGGAGAAAAAGAGACAGAGAAAGGAAAGAAAAGTACATGGGTAAGTTTAGAACAATATTAACTATATAAAATAATCATAATAACTCTTGGGAATTTTTGAAATACATATCAAAGTATAGTACAAAACAACAGTAGCACATAAAGGGAGAAGATAAATAGAATTTATGAGTTGTCAGGTTTTATCATCTGTCAAAACAATGAAAAGTACAATTAACTCAGACCATGATAAGTGAAGGAAATCTTTAGGGTAAACTATTCATAAAAATTGTTAACTTCCAAACTAATGGGGATAAAAATGGAATTTTTAAAAGTATTTGATAAACCCAAGAAAACTTCAGAAAGGAGGGAAAATGGAACACAGTACAGATGAAACAAATAGGACATATGAAAATACATTTAATACTAAAATATTAAAATGGTATTTTTAAACCCATATCTAGCCATTATTACAATTACATGTGAATGGACTTAACTATTGCAATTAAAAGACAAAAATTTTCTGACTGAAATACACACACACAGACATCCAAGCATGTGCAGTTTATAAGACACATCTAAAACAGTATGATATAGCAAAGATGAAAGTAAGCAGCAAGAAAAAATATTTCATGTGAACATTAAATAAAACAACTGAAAAAAATAATGATGAAGCCTAATAAACCAAAATTACTTTAAGGCAAACAGCATTACTGGAGATAAACACTTCAAAATGAGACTGGTTCAATTCAACAGGAAAATATATAAATTCTAAATTTTATGTACCTAATAACATGACTTGAGAATACATAAAGCAAAATTTCAGAACTACAATGAATAGTAGAAAAGAAGCACAATTATATTGTGAAGTTTTAACATACACTTTTTAGTTGCTGAGAAACAAAACAGACAAAATGCTTTAAGGATGAAGAAAATCTAAACAATTAACAAACTCGATCTAATAAAGAACACTATACCTAACAACTTGAGAAAACCCAACTCTTTTCAGGCCAGATAAAACATTTAGAAAAAAGTGACTATATGCCAGGCCATAAAGAAAGCCAGAGGGGATTGGGGTGGGAGGATGGGCACAATAGGTGAAGGGGATTAAGAGGTACAAACCTCCAGTTATAAAATTAGTAAGTCACAGGGATGAAAAATACAACACAGAGAATATAGTCAATAATATTTTAGTAATTTTGTGTGGTGACAGATAGCAACTTACTTACTGTGGTGAGCATTGCATAATGCACAGAATGGTCAAATCACCATGTTGTACACCTGAAACTAGCGTAACACTATATGTCAACTATACTTCAATAATAAAAAAGAAAGAAAATTTTAAAAAGATAAATTAAAAAAAAAAACAACAAAAAAAAGCCCAACAAAATTTTTTGAGAATAAGTCACATATTTAATAAAGCTAAAAATCAATAACATGAAAAGGTAGTAAGAAAATCCTATATATTTGGAGATACAAAATAATTTAAAAATAAAAGAAAACACAATGGAAATACGAAAACATTTTGAACTGAACAATTAAAATACTACAAATGATAACTTGTGACATATAGGTAAAGCAGCATTTAAAGATTTACTCCCACAACTGCAAACATTAAAGAAGAAAAAAAAATAGTGAGGTAAGGACTCATCTTCAGAAGATAAAAGCAAAATAAACCCAAATAAAGAAAAATGAATTAAATAATCAGGAGCAGAAATTAATTAAACTTCACATATAATGGAGGATTAACAATAAGTGTTCTTTGAAAAGATCAACAGAATTTAAAAGTAACCAAATTTACCAGTAAAAAAGAGAAAAGCAAATAATCAATGTCAAGATTGAAAAAGAAGACATCACTACAGATTATAAAATTACTGAAAAGAAAATAAGAGAATATTAGGAAATATTCTTCCAATGAATTTGAAAATGTATATGAAATAGTCAAATTCCTAGGGAAAAAAAATACAACATAACTTTCACAAAAAATAAGAAATTCAATCTAGATTTTAAAGCTTTCATTTAAAAGAACTCCTGGCCCAGATGGCTTCACCAGTGAAATTTGCCATATATTTAAAGAAGGAAAAATGGCAAGCACAAAAAATATTCCAAAGATTAAAAAAAGGAAGAACATTTTACAATCATTTTATGTGACCAGTAAAACTGAGTTACCAAACTGATAAGGACAGAACAAGGAAGGTAAATGATATGAGATTTTTACTCAGGAACATTGCTGCAAAATTCCTAATCAAATTAGTAACAAAATGAATACATGAATATATACAAAACATATTTAAATGATGATAGGTTTATTTATGGAATTCAATGATGATTTAATATCAGATAATCAGTCATAACACATGAAAAGAAAAATATGTAACTATCTCAAAAGATTTATTAAAGGAATTTAGTAAAAATCTAAAAAAAGGAAACCTACTGAATCTGCTTAATAATGTGTTTAAAATAATAATAATAATAATAATAATAATAATAATAATAATAATAATAATAATAGATCCTAGCTAGAACAAATCAGGCAATAAAGACAGACAGATGATGGTGATAAATAAAGCTACATAGGGGCGCCTGGGTGGCTCAGTCGTTAAGCGTCTGCCCTCGGCTCAGGTCATGATCCCAGGGTCCTGGGATCAAGTCTCACATCGGGCTCTCTGCTTGGCGGGAAGCCTGCTTCTCCCTCTCCCACTCCCCCTGCTTGTATTCCTGCTCTCGCTATCTCTTTCTCTGTCAAATAAATAAATAAAATCTTAAAAAAAAAAAAAAAGCTACATAGATTCGAAGTAAACAATTATAATCTCATTATTTGAGGATTATATGATAGTGTATAATGTCATAAAATATGTAGAATATGTAGAATATTCTATATATAAAATAATCTACAGATAAATCATTAGAATTACTAAGACTTTGACAAAGATTCAGGATATATATTTAATATACAAAAATTAGTTGTATTTCTATATACCATCAATTGTCAGAAAATAACAAGTTTTGAAATACTACATACAATACCATCAAAAATAGCAAACACTTAGAAATAAAATTAAACAGAGATATGCAAAACTTGTACATATAAAGTTATAAAAAATAATTAAGAAAGTTGAATAAGGGGACGTCTGGCTGGCTCAGTAGGTTAAGCATCTCCCTCCAGCTCAGGTCATGATCTCAGGGTCCTGGGATCAAGCCCCACATCCAGCCCTGCATCAGGCTCCTTGCTCAGCAGGGAGTCTGCTTCTCCCTCTCCCTCTGCCCCTCCCCACTGCTCCTGCTCTCTCCCTCTCTCACACAAATAAATAAATAAAATCTTTAAAAAAAAGTTGAATAAGGCACAAGTACATTAGAGATATATCATATTCATGGATTGGAAGATTCAATGTAGTAAAACTATCAGGCCTCCTCAAGTTGATTTCAGGCAATCTCAACAAAAATGCCAATAGTTTTGTGTGTTGAACTTGACAAACTAGTCCTAAAATTTACATGGAAATGTTAAAGCTCAAGAGTAGTAAGACTTTCCTGAAGAAAACAAGGTGGGACAATTTGCTTTACTTGATGGCAACATTTATTCTAAGGGGATGGTAAATAAAAGAAGGTGTCACAGGCACAAAGGTGCAAAATTGACCATGAAATCAGAATACAGAACTAAGAAACAGAACAACATATATATGGACACTTGATTTATGGAAAGCAGTGGATAAAGATTTGCCTTTGTGGTAAATAATGTTGGGTCAATAGACATACATATGGAATCTTGACCCTTACATCAAAAAAGAAAATGCAATTACAATAATACTACAGAAATAAATCTGAAAGGTGAAACAATAAAATTCAAGGAGAAAATAAGAGAGAGTATCTTCTTGAGCTAAGGTAGAAAAGCTGCTTTTATTTTATTTTATTTTTTTTTTAAAGATTTTTATTTATTTATTTTGAGACAGAGAGAATGAGAGACAGAGAGCACGAGAGGGAGGAGGGTCAGAGGGAGAAGCAGACTCCCTGCTGAGCAGGGAGCCTGATGCGGGACTCGATCCCGGGACTCCAGGATCATGACCTGAGCCAAAGGCAGTCGCTTAACCAACTGAGCCACCCAGGCGCCCCAGAAAAGCTGCTTTTAATAGGACACAAAAGCACTAAGCATGAAAAGAATTTATAGATTGGACTACATAAAATTAAAACTTCTGTTCATCAAAAATTCCATTGTGAGAGTGAAAAGATTAGACTAGAGAGTGGAAGAAGAAATATATATAAACATGTATGCACAATCAAAGTGCTTAGACCCTAGATATATAAGAACTCCCACAAATCAGTAAGACAGACAACCCAATAAGAAAAAATGAGCGAACGTGTCAAGCAGGCATTTTACGAATCAGGCTATCTGATGAACTAGTAAACATAACAAAAAATGCTAAGCCTCTTAAGTAATCAAAAATGTACATTAAAATCACAATGAAATATCAGAACACAGCCCCCAGAGTGTCTTTAAAAACAAAACTGACAATACCGAGTGTTGACAGGGATAAAACGGGAGCTCTCACACACTAAAGGTGGGAGTGTAATCTATATGTCACTTTGGGAAACAATTTACCATTATTTTTTAGAGTTGAAAATACTCATACTTTATGATCCAAAAATGTTATTTTCAGATACATACTCCACGTGAATGCACAGCGTAGATGTGTTTAAGACTGTTCAAAGCAACGTTATTTGTATAATTCAAAAATAGTGACTAAGTATCAATCAAGAAAATAAATAAAGGATATTCATTCTATTTCACACTAAACAGCCAATAAAATGTTCATACTATAGTAACATGCAACAACATGGGTGAATCTCTCAAGCATAATGTTGATCAGAAGATGACAGATTAAAAAGAATGTATTTTTTTAAAGATTTTATTTATTTATTTGACAGAGAGAGACACATCGAGAGAGGGAACACAAGCAGGGGGAATGGAAGAGGGAGAAGTAGGCTTCCCGCTGAGCAGAAAGCCCGATACAGGGCTCGATCCCAGGACCCTGAGCTCATGACCTGAGTCAAAGGGTCTTAGACGCTTAACGACTGAGCCACCCAGGCGCCCCAAAAAGAATGTATTATTGTTAGAAACCAAGTCCACATGCCTCCACTATCCTTTCAAGGAAGTCTGAAAATTGCAGATTTGGGCTTTTTAGTCTGATTAGTGCAGAAATACTTAAAGGATAGTGGAATGGATTATGAATGAGACAGACAATATATGATCCCATACATAGAACATTCAAAAAACTGAATATATATTTTGATAATAAAAGTATTTGTTAAGAACAAGAAAGTGTTTAATGTAAAGGACAAAAATTTAATAAACTGCTACTCTACCATCTTTGAAAAACCATGGACAAAGAAGTGTTTCTATAATTTTGTGGTCATGGTACTCATCCCAATTGGTTTAAAGGAAGAAAAGCCTTAATCCAAACAAACAAAATAATCCTCTAATGTCAATTCCATATTATTAGTCTACTGGCAGTGACTTATTAATCAAATATGTGAGGTAAATGAAGTCTGAACTAGATAGAATCTAACTGAGAATCTATTACTATAACCAAAAATATCTCTTACAGTTCTGACAGGAACATTTGCAGAATGGCAACAAAATTTGTCACTGTGGAAGGCTTTTTTTAAAAACTATGTGGTTCTGGGGCGCCTGGGTGGCTCAGTCATTAAGCATCTGCCTTCGGCTCAGGTCATGAGCCCAGGGTCCTAGGATCCAGTCCCACATCAGGCTCCTTGCTCAGCAGGAAGCCTGCTTCTCCCTCTGCCTGCCACATGCCCGTGCTTGTGCTCTCTCTCTGACAAATAAATAAATAAAACCTTTAAAAAAAAAAAAAGAAAGAAAGAAATAGACTGAGTTCTAATTCCTACCTCCTTTCTCTCATATCCACTCTTGCTTAAAATTTCAACTATGATTCCAGACATTCACTTCTACCTGGCTCCCATTGTCAATTTTTTCATCACCAGTGATTTGTGTTTGATCACATGGGAATTTTCAATTCATCTATACGAGAGCTAGAATTTGCTCTCATATTTTACTTGTATTGTGTATTATATCCTACGTGTAAGGAAAAATCATGGGATTTTTATAAGGGATTTCTCTTAGTCCATCCAGGTGCTATAACAAAATAGACTAGGTATTTTATAAACAACAGAAGTTTATTTCTCATTGTTCTAGAGGTTGGGAAGTCTAAGATGAAGGCCCGAGCAGATTCAATGTCTGGTGAGAACTGGTGTCCTGGTTCATAGACAGCAGGCTTTTTCTGTGTTTTTACGTGGCCCAAGGAGCAAGGAAGCTCTCTGGTTTTTCTTCTCTAAGCGTATTTGTCCTATTTGGATTAATGGGACCCTCGTGACCCAATCAACTTCCAAAGTCCCCACCTTTAAATTCCACCACACTGGTGATTAAATTTCAACATAAGAATCTGGGGAAGACACAAATAAAATCTTAAAAAAAAAAAAAAAAGGCGGAGGGCACCTGGGTGGCTCAGTCGTTAAGCATCTGCCTTCAGCTCAGGTCATGATCCCAGAGTCCTGGGATAGAGTCCTGCATGGGGCTCCCTGCTCAGTAGGAAGCCTGCTTCTCCCTCTCCCACTCCCCCTGCTTGTGTTCCCTCTCTCACTGTCTCTCTCTCTGTGTCAAATAAATAAATAAAATCTTTAAAAAAAAAAAAAAAGAATTTGGGGAAGACACAAACATTCGGTTATAGCAGCATTTTAAACATTATTCACGAGAAGTAACGCAAGGTTTAATTGTGAGTCTACCTTTTCATCCATTTAATTTGAGGAACACAAATTTTGGAGCCAGAATGCCTGTGTTCAAATCCCATTTCCACCATTTAGTAGCTTGTGTTACCTTGTGCTTAAATTTCCTCCTTTATAAATTGGAGATAATACAGATAATACAGATAATACAACACCTGGGTGCTACTGTTAGCATTTGGGACACACAGCTTCCAAGAGAAGTGTAACAGTAAGAACGCTATCTAGATTCACAGCCCAGTGGAATCCATCTCAGACTAACTGAACACTTCAGTACTCTTCATCCAGATCCAGAAGCATTTCTAGAACTATAACAAGTTTGTAGAAGCATTAAATGAGGTAATAGTTATGAAGTTCTTAGAGGTATAAATTCTAGGTTCATGAAGGAAAATGCTCTATGCCAGAGACTGATAAGAATCACAATACTTCCAGATTTATATCAATCACACTAGGCTGGTGAACTATACCAAACAGTTGGTTAAAATAATAATTGGAAAATAATAATTAGAATATAAAAACAGGCTCCATGAGAAACAGCATTCCATTATTATTCTCCTGGTCACCATATCTTAGAAAGCAGGAATCAAAGATGTATCATAAACTGAGATCTGATCTCTTTGCAAGCAGAACAGTACTAAAAGGACCTCCAAAAATTTCTCAGAAAATTTATGTCTGTTACTGAGTGAATAATAATGGGCATTCTACATAAATAAAGATTTCATGAACATTTAAATTTACTTTTATTACCTCTTTTCACGTAAGAATCAAGGATATTTTTTCAAAAGCTCACTGTATTTTGTTAAGTTAATGTAGTGTTTCAATTTACATAGGATTAAAACTTTCAAAATTGAAACATTCTCATAAGCAGTTGTGATTCTACCAGAATATTTAATATGTAAATTAAAATATGTACTCATAGTAACAGCACATAAATATAGAATTTATTGTTCTCTATCATGTGATGCTCTCAAGCTACACATGCTCACCACACAGTGGACATATAAGTGGTTTGGGACAAATGGACATAAAGGAGAACATATAGCTGTATAATACCATTAAGGATTCAGGAACTAAGACTGCAAATGAATTCCCTAGTAGAAAGAAGACCTAGAATTTATTTGATATAAAATCCTCAGCACTTTTTTTCCTTAAATTTCTTAAAAATACTGCTCCATTCTTGCCTTCCCTAAATGTTGATTTTGAGAAGTCTGAGGCCACAATTATTATCTTGCCCTTGCAAATTATTTGGTCTGTTAATACATAAGCGCTAAGGATTTGGTTTTTTTTTTGAGGTCTAATAGTTTCATTAAGGTATATTTCCTGGTTGGTTGTTCTCAATTTTTAACATGTAACTGGTGGGGCTAATCTAGAAAGTTGCAGGTCTTTTATTACCAGAAAGTTTTCCTGGATTAATAAATCCAGGAAATATTAGTTTAATTAATTAGATTTAAATTAAAAATTTTAAATAAAATTAATAATTCAAATTTAACAACTTCATTAAATCATTTTTGTTTTATTTTAATGATTCAATTAACTATTAATTAATAATTAACTTTTGGTTTGATTAGTTACTTTTAAATATTAATTCTATTCTAGATAATACTCTATATCCTATAGGATAGGATTCTTAATCTGAGGATTCATGGGTTGAAAGTATGTGCATATCTTTGCATGCACACCTCTTCTTGTGGCTAAGTGTATTTTTCTGGCAAGAGAGAGTCCAGAGAGTTCAGTAGATTTTTCAACAACTAACGAATGTATAAAACTCCAAATAGAAATACTGGTATTTTGAAAATTTACCTTTTTCTCTAGAACTCCGTGTCTTTAAACTATAAAAATAAGTTGGAATATACTCCAGTTTGAAGCAAATTATATTTAAAATGCAACTGAGTCTGATAAATTCCTTTATAATAATGAGTAATATCTAATGTAAGCTAATTTATTATTATATTCCATGGCTATACTAGAATAAAGAGCAGATAATGGCTTGCTATTTCCTAAAAATTGCAAATATGCTAATAAATCAAATTTTTATTACTTCTTTTATCTAATTGTTTATAATTATAAAGATAAACTCATACATGCCAATAGCTTGACTGTATTATCTTATGTTGTACATTATTAACCACATATAGCTTATTATTTTGGTAAAATTCCACTAGTGGTATTAATGACATTTTTAATTAAAATACCTAGTCAACCAAAAAAAAATAAATTGAAATGCTGCATTCCTTTGACAGTAAGATATGGTGAACAATCAATCTTCTTTAACTGGAGACAATTTAAAATGGATTAAAATTGTTTCCGTTAGTAATCTATTGAACCCCAGGTGTTTGAACTATTTTTTTTAACACCTTATCTGCCATTGATTGAGATGATGTGGCAGCCAAATAATTTAGTTCCAAATGACATCATTTTTAAAAATAATATAAATACTGACTTGGAAAAATTGTAGCCCTAACCACAACAGCAACAAAGGCAAGAAGAATTCATTATTTTAACTTCAAATAACTAGTCCATCTTAGAGTCATTCTTGGCCATAGTTTATCTTAATTTTAATTTACACTTGTAAACCTGTGATGATAGGCAGTTTTCAAATTTTTCTGGAGACCTGAGAAGCAATGTCACGTGTTGCTATCTAGTTAGCATGATAGAAAACATCTTATCTATGCCATCCACAGATTCTGCTTTAAAGACATTGTGGAATAAGATGTAATTAGATACTTCTGGAGGCTGGTATATACACGGAAAAAATAATTTGGGAGGTACAGCAAGTACTGGAATGGTTACATGAGCAAAAACAACTGCATTTCAATTAGGTGAGACATGGAGGCAAAGGGGAAAAGCAATGAGGAGGCTCTGAAATAAGCAATATTTGATATCATTTTGTCCCTTTGATTGGGGGGAGTGTTCACAGATGGCAATAAAATGTCATTAGCAGCAGAGGCAGGCTTAAATGCCAAGGGGGTCCGCTGAATAAGGCACAAGCAACCTGGCATTATTGAGAACAGAGCAGCAAACAGACAAGAATCTTTATGTCATCCATAAAACTTAAAACAGGATGTTTATTTCACACTTTGCTCTGGGATTGGACTTGGGCAGTTCATATTTTCCCCGTTTCTTTGTTTATAAAAAGGAATACAAACACTAGCCTAGTTCAGATTTATTGTAGTAAAAAAAAAAAAGCAAAAAACAAATAAATACGATTAAAAAGCATTTTGAAAAAATAGAGGTAAATCAGTGCCTTTCCCTGGATTTTCTAAGTATATTAATAATCAGAATCAGCCAATATTTTTGGTATACCTAATAGGTTTTATGTTACACTGGTGTATTCTAAGGCATAGAAATAGGGAAGATACAAAAATGTACCCTCTTCTTTTTTTTAAGACTTGAAGTGCATGGCAAATCCCTTGCACGTACTAGTCACTCAATAAATATTTGCAGAATTTCTTTAGTTTTAGTAGAAAAATATTAAGGAGCCTTTATAAGGCATTCTTCTTAAGCAATCAGAGCAAAATCATGTATTTCAAACTGAAAGCAAACAAGGATTTCATTGATTTTACAATGTGGAAAGTACTGTAAAATAAAAGCAAGACCCTAAGAATGCTTCTCCCGCACTCTAAGGAGCCAGACACTAACCTGAGCAAAGCACAACCTTCAGAAAGAGGAATTTTTCCTGGAAAAGTAGACAGAAAAATCTAACTTGATTTTCAACGGCAAAAAAAAAAAATTGCAAAATCCAAAATGAACTGGTAGTCAATTTAACTCCAGCTCGAAGTGGAAATATTTCCTATAAGAAATATTCCAGTGGGAATTAGAATCCCACTTCCATGATTAAACAAATAAAAGTAAATGGATTTTCATTTGAAAACTGAATATGCTTTAACATTCAGGAGCTATGATTCTACACTTTTTTACTCAACTTGATAAATGACAGATTAAAACGTAGTCACCTTTATGGGTCATAGTTAAAGTCCCATGAGGTGATTCTCGTATTTATTACCAGAGTACTAAGCACATTCTGCTGCACTGAGCTAATTTTCTATAAACTACTTAAAAGGCTGCTATAAAAACTCAAGTTTCTGCAACAGTGCAGTCTTTGTTGTTGTGGCATGGGCTTGCTGCTCCCTGCCAGGGCTGAGGGCACACCCAGAGCCAGGAATACTTTCAAGAGAGTTAGCTATAACGTCAGGAAGCCGCTTAAGTGACTGGGTATGGTCTTGTTCCACATGGAGGTTGACAACATAACTATGTGGGCCAAGATGGGGCAATGATGGAGGCCAAGGCCAGATTAGTGGTGGGAGCAGGAAAAGAATTATTTGACCAGAAGATGTCAGAGCCAAAGCTAGGGAAAAAAGCAACTGGGAAAAGCTGAATCTGGAATTTAATTATCTAGGAGGTTCAGACAGCTCCAAGTCAGCCATTGATGGGGCAATCCATCGACTGCCTTAAATGGAAGCTAGAATCCGCTCAGTGGCCACGTCTGGCAGTGCAGGAACTGGGAGCTCAGCTGTGTGGTTACAGGGACAACCCTCTACAGGGGCTGGGTGCATTCTTCCAACCCTCGGCATCTTGTTTGTTCATCAGCCCCATCAGCCCCAAGGCTATGGTGAGGCCTTGAAAGACCATAAAAGCTAGAATCTCACCAGAGAATTGGATCTCTTCTCACACCCCCTTCACACTCTAGATCTATCCAGACATCCCCATTTGCCATCATATTCAGGTTTCAGACCTCCACAAACTGAGAATATGTTCTATCATTGGCGAGAAGGCAAGAGGAGAACTTGGACTCGTTTTTCAACATGGCTCTTTTCTATGGGGAGTTTCCTACACCTGTCGACTAGATTTTTTAAAGAAGTTAATCATCCCTTATTGCAGACCACCCAGATTCCAAACTCAGTGTATCATTCTAAGCTAAAGACCTCTTAATACTTCTCTCCTTGCCTTTGGGCTTGATGGCCCTTTGATCACACCCTTGTATGGTGGTAACAAAGAGAGTTTTATTAGCCTTGCTTCTATGAAGGACAGTAGAGCAGAGTGGCTGAGAGTGCAGAGTGCAGACTCTGTACTTCAACTTCCTGTGTTCAAATTCCAGCTTTGTCATTTACTAGGTGTATAATTCAGGCAATTTCCTTAGCCCTTCTGTGATTCCATTTCTTCCCCTATCAGTAGATATAAGAAGTACCTACCTTAGGAAGGTTCACAGTTGTAAAGCACTTAAAACAATGCCCGGCACACTCCATAAAATGAGGAGTATTACTCTTCTGGAAAATGTATCCTGTTTTCTAGACCTACATCCCTCAGACATCACTAACCTAGCTGGAGTTCTGATATTGCACCTCCACCTCCACCATCTCTTATCACGTTGCTGGTGATGCCCCCAAGTGACATGTATTCTATTATGGCATAATTTTGACAGGACAATCAATATGGGGATATATTTCCTATCATGCTAAAATCTGATTTAGGAGATGGTCTTTCAGTTACTCAGCACTGGGATAAAAAGGTCAGAGCTAAGTCTTACAACATGTATTTAATGTAAGAAAACTGTAGAATCCACATTTCACAACACTTGGGGTGGCACTTTATCTAAATTATTCTGCTTCTCAGAAGCTTTATTAGTGTTTGTTCTTTATGGGCAGACACTGTGCACTATGCTATTACATTTCCAGATGGGGATGAGAATCATAACATCCCTGCATTGTTCTTGCTGAGCATTTATACAGATGAACAAAACAATCTGATAAGAAATCAGAGAAAAGAGTAAAGCTTGGAAATGTCATAAAGAAGCTAAATTCTTTCTGAAGTAAACGTCAGTGACTCTGATCTCATTTAAAATCTTCAGTTACTGTTCTGCTGTTTCATTTATGAGAAAATGTATGACTAAATCAGCTACCCTTGGATGATCCAATGGTAGATTTTTTTCATTCTGAGTAGGAACTCAGAAACACTCATTTAACTACAGAATATGTTCAACTGATATCCTCAGTGTCAATATATTTCATTCTTCTGAGATTTTTCCTCTTCAAATATTCATTCTTCCCGATATCAGACACAGAAGTACATCTCAATTATCTTGAACCCTTCCTAGATATCTATTATGACCTGAATTGTGCCCCCTTCCCCAAAATTCATGTTTAAGTCCTAACCCCCAGTACTTCAGCATATGACTGTATTTGAAGATAAGATGTTTGAAGAGGTAATTATGTTAAGACAGGGCTGTAGGGCTGTCTAATCCAATCTGATTGGTATCCTTATAAACAGAGGAAATTTGGACAAATAGACACCAGGGCCATGCATGCACCAAGGGAAGACCATGTGAAGAGACAGCAAGAGGGTGGCCATCTGCAAAGCAAGCAGAGATGCCTCAGAGGTAACCAATTCTGCTTGCACCTTGATCTCTAACTTCTAGCCTCCTTGATCATCTTCTATTTGTGAGGATATCTATCTCTGTATTTAAGCCACTAGTCTGTGGTATTTTGTTATGGCAGCCCTAGAAAACTAACACAGAACCCAATTCAGGAAATGGCCAACTCCGGCACCAGATTGAAATGGTCAGCCGAGCTCTATCTTGGCTCATACTGGAATCACTCGACCTGGACAATTTTACCTGAGCAAAGCTTCCAAATTCAAATAATCCTACAACAATATATGAATGACTACATTCCCCTCCCCCACCATCAAGTAAACTTTCTAAAGCCTGCCTCTCATAGTCAACAAATCTTTAAGAATCAGTCAAAGACTGAGTCATTTAACTTTTTCTGATTGTTTGGTAGCAATCTAAATTACCATATTAATCAGATTGTGTTTATGTTCCCCAATCTTTAACACCACCCTGCCCTTCCCGATTCTGTTTTTATCTACCCCTTGAATGTCTACACAGGCATCTGAAAAGTCTACAATGATCAGGGGCTTTTAGCCCTGAATTGTCTGAAGAAGCCAGTGGCACCTGTATTAGTTCGCTAGCGTTGCTATAACAAAGGACCACAAACTAGGTGGCTTATAACAACAGAAATTCATTCTCTCACAGTTCTCTCTCAAGGTTCGAAGTTTGAATGCCAGGTGCCAGCAGGACTATGCTCTCTCTAAAGGCTCTAGGGGAGAACCTGTTCTAAGCACCTCTCCCAGCTTCCAGGGTTGCTGGCAACCCGTGGTGTTCCTTCACTTGTGGACATATCTGGCCAGTCTCTGCCTCCATCATCACATGCTGTGTCTCTGTGTCTCTTCTCTTCTCATAAGGACACCAGTCCTATTGGATTAAGGATCCTCCCTACTCTAGTATGGTCTCATCTTAACTGATAACATTTACAATAACCCTATTTCCAAATAAGGTCACATTCTTAGGTTCCAGAAAGAACATGAACCCAGTACAGCATCTAAAAAATTAAGATGTCCATGCCAGATGTTGGCAGATGACTGACAAGATCCTAGATACATTTTCTTTGCAGTGTTTGAACACCTGTGGGTCTTGTTTCTCTAACACTAGGTTGAAAAAGGACCACAAAAAGCAAACAACAAAGACCAGAAAGAGAACAAAGCCGCATTCATGGTAAAGAAAGCAGAAAAGAACTTTTCAGGAAATAAATGCAGAAAGCATTCTGTAGTCTCCTTATTTTTAAAAAAATGGCTTTATACAGTAGATTATAAAGAGTTAGCCCTAGCTTAACTGTTAAGACTAATAATAAAGGTCAATTCTGGGGCACAATTACCTGCTAAATCTTATGAAAGTAAGTGGCAGAGCAAATCTCCACTGACCTGTGGTTGACTTTTTTCCCAGAACCATGGAGCAATTCATTCCAATTTTCTGAGCCCTAGAACTCTCCCTGAGACCTGCTAACCCATCTTTTCCAACTGAGTTAAATTCAGAGGATACTACTGAAACAGTTTTTTTCTTTGAAAATTTTTAAATGCTATAATTTTGCAGTGGAAAACACAGATCAGCAGCCACTGTTCTCTACATCTCCTGTCACCCTAAGATCCACAGCCACAAGATATCTTCCACCACCAACAACCTCCCCGCCCCCCAAACACACACACGCCATGGTTCAATCCCATTATGACATGATTTTCTGTTGTCCAAAAAACAATTTACTTTCAATCTGCTCTGATTTTGCACCTACTAATTCTTTCTCTTAGGAAACTCCCTCCTCCCCATTCGCTTGCTGTTGTGGAAGTTAGTTTAAAGGGCATTGTCTCCATAAAACTTTTCCCAATCCTAGTAGGCACAGGGAATCCACCCTTCTTTTGACCTCCCATCGTACTTGGTTTAGATCTTTTTCACTGTTTCCCTAAATCTTGTTAAAGTCATTCATGTGACTTCTTCGACCACAGTGCTTACCAAAAAAAAAAAAAAAAAAAAGAGGGAAGTTAGGACACACGTGACCATAATCTCACTCAGAAGACAGAAAACTTGAAAAGGTCAGATTTGGTACTTTCAAGTACAGAATTGTCTCTTTTAAAATAGTGGTTCAAGACACAGTCTTTTTTTTTTTTTTTAAGATTTTATTTATTTATCTGAGAGAGAGAGAGCATGAGCAGAAGGAGGAGCACAGGGAGAGGGAGAAGCAGACTGCGTGCGCTGAGCAGGGGGCCTAAGTGGGGCTCTATCCCAGAACTCTGATATCATGACCTGAGCCAAAGGCAGATGCTTAATTGACTGAGCCACCCAGGTGTCCCTCAAGACATGCTCTCAAAGACAACAAACTCTAAAACACTTTCTACAAAAACTGAGGCTTGAATTTTTGAATGATAGAGACAGAAAAGTAAAAAAGCATAAAACAGTGTGCTCCTGAGGAAGGCAGGGGCACTGAGATATAGTGTTTATGGGGGATGTAAATCCCTATCCGCAGCAGTAACTACAATTTGCCCAAGACCAAGAAAGCAATTATTTCCAAATCACAAGAGAAGGCATTCTAGTGAGCATTCCACACACCTTCAGTGGCATCACTGATGTTTAACTCATCACAGAAAGTCAAAAGAGTTGGGGCACCTGGGTGGCTCAGTCGTTAACCATCTGCCTTCAGCTCAGGTCATGATCTCAGGGTCCTGGGATCGAGCCCTGCATCGGGCTCCCTGCTCAGTGGGAAGCCTCCTTCTCCTTCTCCCTCTCCCACTCCCCCTGCTTGTGTTCCCTCTCTCGCTGTGTCTTTGTCAAATAAATAAATAAAATCTTTAAAAAAAAAAAAAAAGTCAAAAGAGTCAACCAATTCCATCATGTAGAAAACTGAAAAACTTTTACAGAATAAAACACAAAGTAGGAAACTGGCTTAGTGGTTGGCTTCCAAGTAATGAAAGTACCCCAGTTCCTAGTATTCAAACTACCAGGCAATTTTCAAATATTACACTCATTTTTAATTCAAAAAACTTTGTCTCAAGCAATTTTGCAACCTACCTTCAAAACCTGAAGATTTGTTACAGTGGAGGATGTTCATTTTCATGTATATTTACTATAGAAAGCAATTAGGAACCAGAAAGCCCAGGATATTTCTGTAACGGCAGCATTTGGAAGCATTCTCTTTTCATAGGAAACAATACCAATTTGGTACATTTGTTTAGAAGCAATCAGTTTTGTTGCTAAGAGAGTAGAGCTTAGAAGTTCTCATCACAAGAAAAAATAATCTGTAACTATTGTGAGATGATAGATGTTAACTAACCTTCAGGCAATCATTTCTCAGTACCTACCTATATCATTATACTGTACACCTTAAACCAATACAATGTTCTATGTCCATTATAACTCAATTTTTAAAAAGTAAAGATTAAAAAAAAGCAATCAGCTTCATGAAATCACATACTTTTAAACAGAAATAACCTACCAGTGATACAATATGAGATACATAAATGTCTTTTAATCCATTCCCTTTGCCAATCTACTCTTCCTCAACATGAATACAATGCTTCAGTATACTGACAGCAATGAAAAGAGGGAAACCATAAATATGGTATATTATTCTTAGTTGACATCCTCAGTGCATTTTCCAGTGGTATCTTTTTTTTTTTCATGGTATAGATTTACAATGAATCAACATCAAGTGGAGGCTCTTGTTTGTAACACAAACTGTACATTTGGGGGGACACACAACATCAATGAAAACTTCATAAACTGAGGGCCCACTATTCTTGGGATTTCAGTCAATGTACATTAAAAAGGCATCTGCAGTTGCTAGCACTTTTACAGCCTCTCAGTAGAAGTTAACAGCACCCAGAAGGGACTAGCTTTACTTTGCTTTTAAGATAATACATGAAAACATGTCCACTAAAGCTCACAGACCATGTCTATAGAGCTGATTAGGGACGAGTTTAAAAATGTCCACATCTCCTTGATGGGGCTACCAGGGAATTTACCCAGTGAAGGTGCTCTCTGGTCCTTTCTTATTTTGTTTCCCTTCTACATTCTGAGACTCGTAACAGCAATTCAGTTTGATCCACTGTATTTTGCCACAGGATTAATTTCTAACACTCTCACTGGAATGCCCAAGACAGCTATGGCCATGAGCAATTGGTATAACAACTCATATAATCAAAACCTCCCAAAGGTACCCTAGCATGACTCCTCAAGACCTGATATATAAAACAACCTGCCTTAGTTTTATACAGTGATGTACTGACTCTCCAGCCAGATGGGAGATTGGCTCCTTCACAGATCACTTAGCACTACAGCTTGAAAAGTTCCTCCATGTCTACAGACAGCTTCCCAAGCCACCATGTGCTACAGACACACGAAAAGGACAACAAGAGGCTAAGCAGAATAGATATGACAAACACTTGCTTGTACTGTATAACATCCAATAGTGTTTTAGGCAGCTTGTGGTTGCATGGTAAATACTTAGTATTTATGTAATATTTGAACTTAAGATCAAGAATGCTATGATACGTGAAATGTGCTGAAAACTTATATTGTGGCTTCACTGTAATTGATACATTTCATTCCTATGAAAATTTTGTCTTGGTTTATCCTTAGGCTACTGGTTGAAAGGTAAAAAAAAAGTCTATCCATTTGGTTATCTTCATCATGCATTGCAATTTTCTCCTTTGGTAAAAATACGTAGGCATCTAAATTCAGATTCACTTTTAATATAACTGACTCAACCTCATTAATATGTAGACTATGTGAAAGATATATTTTATATCCAAATGGGACATTAAACATTAATAGTATTTTATCAGATGTCATGATAAAATAATAAAAATTATTCTCATTAAGATAGTATCAGCTTGTTATATGAGAAATTTGGAAAGTGTTTTCCTTTTCTACCTCTGTGATATAATGGATGTATATCACAAGTTGGAAAAAAGAGTTTTACTATATTTATTTGAGTAATTTGGCTTGATATGGCTGAAAATGTGCGCAAACCTCAAATATTCAGAAGTACTTAAGTCAGAATTCTCAGTTGTCTGACTTCTACTTTTGAAAAGATGGAATACAAGTACCTTTCCCTATTCCTCCCACTAAGTATAACTAAAAACTCCAGACTTTTTGTATATACACATATCAGAAACATAAGAAGACTCTGAAAGGTGGAGAGAAGAAGTAAGACTGGCTAGGGGTCTTGGGTCCCAAGAAGTGATGCAATGGTTGGCTCCCTGGGGTTTTTTGTCGCATATATTCCAGATTTGGAGGTGGAGAAACCAGCAACTTGGGAATATCAATGAGCTTGCACATTTTGAAAGCCTCAGCAAAAAGCCTACTCTCTAACGCCAAAGTGTCAGGAAAGGGGCAGGCCAGAAAAAAAGAAACTTTTTGACAATAACCCTTCCTGTCCAACCAGCATCCAATAGTAATAAGTAATGAAGAACCCTCCCTCCTCCCTACTGCTGACATGGTGTCAAGGAAGCCTAGTGAAGAGCCAAGACTTTCACCTCTACCCAGAACTAACAAGATCAGTCCCTCTCCAACTCCCCTCTACTCCCACCCAAGTAACAAGGCACTCCTGCCCCCTCCCAGCCAGGGTGGTATCAGCTAAGGCCTAGTGAGGAGCCAGAACTCCTACCCTTACCCAACAGAGATGTATAGAGTCTTCACCTAACCTACCCCAAACCCTTCATGTCAATAGAGGCTTAGCGGAGAATCCAGACCTCTACCCCCACCTGGCAGTAATGAGGCATAACTCTCCCATCCCCTGCTGGATTGGTGCCAGAGGAAGCCAGGTGAAACAGAAGATTTAAAGAAAACCCAGAGTTCCATAACATAATACTCCAAATGTCCAAATTTCAATTGAAATATTATTTGTCATACCGAGAACCAAGAAAATCACAACTTAAATGAATAAGAGACAATCAACAAATGCCAACACTAAGCTAAGGGAGACATTAGAAATATCTTACAAAAAATTTAAAGCAACTAAAGAACAAATACAAACACAATGTAGCAAGTGAAAAAAATATAGTCTCAGCAAATAAATAAAAAACATAAGGAAAAACCAAAGGGAGAATTTGAGAACTAAAAGTACAATAACTGAAATTTTAAAACCCATTGGATGAGTTCAAGGTAGAATGGAGAGGACAGAAGAAAGAATTAGTGAACATGAAGGACACGAGAAATTATCCAATCTGAACAACAGAAAATATACTAAGGAAGAAAAAAATGAACAGAGCTTCAGAGACTGCAAATGTAGTCAGTAAGATACATTGAAAGAATCAAGGAATATGAACAACAAAGAACATTTTTAGGAGCATTCCTCTCACTAGTAAAGACACAAAAAAGATTTTAAAAATGCATGTATCAGCTTTAAAGAATAACTAAAGTATTAAGTTCTCATATGTTCAAACCCAAGTAACTGAGAAACACATTACTAGTCCAAAAATATCAGCTATAAAACTATAAAGTATCAAGGAGGTAGAAACAGGCTTTCTTCCTTTTACCCCTCAAACTCTTACCTATGAGAGCAAATAAACTTCTATCCATCACTTAAGGTCAAACATGCCAGGAATATAGATGATAGTAAAAAGACAAACACTGAATGCAGCAGGTCCCACAATAATTGCCAAAGTGACAGGGAAACTGAGAGAGGAATTCTTTTCATAAAAAGCATTATTAGTAATTACAGAGTTCATCTTAACATGAAAGTTGCCACATTCTGTTATATGAAGAAAAAGTATATGCAAATTTACCCCCAAGACTTTAAGTATTCAGGGACATTGCATGTTGAAGAGAGAGAATATCACTTTAATTTATTACTCTATACAGATGCTCTTGCCATGATATGACAGAGTATGATTATCTTCAAGAAAATGATCTTTATCCAAACCCCAAAGAGTTTAGGATTTTTGTGTGTTCAAAATCCTCCATATGGAACTTGTTGCCCCCCCACCTCCAGTTCATACTAAAATGTACATGACTAATAGAAGTTGCATGTGTTACTTCTCTCAGGTATATCTTCCTTTTACTAGGACCAATTTCAGAAAGGAAAAAACAAAAACAAAAACAACTCTAGCTAAAATGATGAATATGCCAGTATGAAATGTAAAATACCGACCAGGAGGTAAAAGAAATATTTGGGGGTATCTCCAGGAGCCCTCTATCACAACGTCAGAGCCTTCTTGATTTTCTGTAGAAGGCTGATATTATGCTTACCAGATACATTGAGCTAGAAGAATATTTTCCAAGAAAGAGACAAAAATAAGAATAAGTCCTTGGAAAAAAAAGAACCATAATAAAGTTTACTGAATTAGAAAAGAAGACTGAGTAATTGTTGAGTTCTTTGCTGTGACTTAGTTATTGGCATATTTTAGATTATGCAAATCATTGTTTTCTCCAATGTTTTCTCCATTATTTAATCTTAGAAATAACATAAGAATGGTAATAGCAATTTGGCAACAATGGATAATATGGCTAAGTCATCCTATTGTTCAACAAAGATTTATTGAACACTTTCCTATGTGCTAAGAAGCTTATGGCCAAGAAGAAAAAAACTAAGTAATTTTTTAAAACACAATGTGATAATCTCTATGGGGAAAAAACACAAATGTACAAGGTACCATGGGAATACAAATAAAAGAGAAATTAATTCTGCTGAGTTGTGGATTCAGAGAAAGCAATCATAAAGATGCAACATATGATGTGTGTCTTACAGAAGTCTGTTAATTAGACAAATCATGGAAAGAAGAATTTTTCTGACAGAACAACGTGCAGAAGGGCCTAAAGGTGTTAAAGTCCTTGAAGTATTTTTAGGATTACAAACAACAATCTAATGTGACAAAAACCTAGGTAATATCAGAGTCAGGGGAAAAGATTAGAGATGAGAATAGAAATATAGGTTGTAGACACATGCAGTGAAGGGGCTAGTGTGTGCTGATGAGCAATTTAAACTTCTTTCTGCAGTTGTTGGAAAGGTCATGGCAGTAAAAAGAAAGACAGAAAAACACAGTCTGCCAGTCAAATCTGGCCCACACCTGTTTTTCTGTGAGCTACAAATAGCCTATATGTTTTTTAAAAGATTTTTAGATGAAAATAATAATATTTTGTTACCTAAAATTATATGAAATTAAAATTTCAATGTCTATAATTAAAATTTTATTGGAACATAGCTGCACCCATTTGTTCACATATTATCTCTCTGCTTTCATGCTACAATGACCGATTGGAGTTGTTCCAACAAAGACTGGATGGCCACAAAGCCTAAGTTTGTTTACCATCTGGCTTGTATAAAAGAAACTGAAGGTACAGAGCCAGTTGTAAGAAAACTATTGGTATAGTCCAGGTAGCCAGAGCCTGTTCCAGGGCAAGTGATATGGTAGATTGGAGGAAGTGCCCAGTTCAGAGACTTCGAAGTAACATAATCACCAGGACTTTTTGACAGATTGGTCAAAAGAGATGAAAGAAGATGAAAAGAGAATGACAAGACAGATAGAGGGAATAGTCAATGGTACCATAATACTGTTATGTGGTGGCAAATGGTAGCCACACTTGTGTTGATCATAATGTGTAAGCTTGCCAAATCACTGTTGTTATGCTTGAAACTAACGTCAATATACCTCAATTAAAAAAAAAAAAGACGGGGCACCTGGCCAGGGTGGCTCGGTCAGTCAAACACCTGACTTTTGATTTCAGCTCAGGTCATGATCTCAGGGTTATGAGATCGAGCCCCAAGTCGGGTTCTGTGCTCAGCACGGAGTCTGCTTGCCCTTCTCTCTCTGCTCCTCCCCCTGCTCCCACTCGCTCATGTGCCACTAGCCCATGTGCTCTCTCTCTCCCTCTCTCTCATAAATAAATAAAATCTTTTAAGAAACAAAATTTTAATTAAAAAAACACATACAGATAGACATTATATAGGCAGCAAATGTAGAGAGCATTGACACTATCCAAGCTAAAGATGGCAAGAAGAGTTGATTGAGGAAAAGAAAAGAAAGACAATGAAGGTAATTTTGTACATGTTCAATATGGAGTGTTTGTGGAGGAATCTGTCTTTACATTTTATTCTTTATATGCCAGGTGAATCAGGAACTGTTGGCCAAATTTGTCTATCCCCGTCTGTCTTCCCTCAATTAATATCTTGTCACCTGCAGGCTAGGCTCTGCCAGACCTATACAGTGCCTCAACCAAGAGACCCATTTAGAAAGTGTTTCTTTACAGATGGTGACTACACTTACCATAGTGAGCATAGTATAGAATTGCTGAATCACTAAGCTGTACACCTGAAACTATATAACACTGTATGTCAACTATACTTTCAAGAAAAAAACAAAACTATACAAAAATAAAGCATTTGCTTCCTACCAGGAGTCTTCTACAACCCCAAACTAATGTGTCCATAGGCACAAAACCCACAGCTTCCACCCTGAGCTCTCTCCACTACAGGCCAGCTTCAGGTAACTGATTTTCAGTCCCCACTCTATATAAAGTTGGAAGGGGTCTAGCCGCGAATGGGTGTGGTTTCTGACTGTACCCAACTTTGCACACTATTCATTCAAGGCCCTTCTCCTGGGTTCTGGCCCCCTGGGGCACTGCTCTTCTGCTAGGCCCCAATTCTCCTGCCAAATGATATAAAACACCAAGAATGCTCTATCTAATCACTACTTCCTCAATTGTGAACTTTATAAATCTACATTGGAAGATGACTTTTTATTCAATTTCACCACTTTTTTCCTGTTTTTCTCTATTATTCATACTGAATAAGTATTTTTCCACTCACTATTATAGCTAACTAACTACATTTTGGCTTCAATTTGATTATATAGCTCAGGAATCACTATTTCAAGAAACCTTTCTGACCCAGCCTCTTGTCCCCAGGCTAGCCCACCTTTGGTCCCATCATTCACTCTGTACATGAGCAGAAGCACTCTTTACCCTTGTGTTTCCCTTGACTTGTCTGTCTCTCCTACTAGATTGTGTACCTCTGTAGGATAAAGATTAATTCTTCCCTGCCCTCAACCCCCACTATGTTCTGACAAATATGCACTTTCCATTTTTTTCTTGAATTAATAACAACAATCACAGCTAACATTTACTGAGTGTTTGCTATGGACCTAGCCCTGTGCTAAGCTCTTTGCATGTATTCACTCATTCAATTCTAACAATCACCTTATGACATAGGTACATTTATTATTTGCTTTTTATATATGGGAAAACTGAGGCTCCAGAGCTTGCATCCTTAAGTAATATGCCAAAATGGCTTTCTTGTCATGCCCCTCTAAGAAACAGATGGATGAATGATGGATGGATGGATGGATGAACAGATGGAAGGATGCAAAAACAAACAGAATTACCTGGATATCAAAATCACTAAGACATATATTATAGAAAATGTGGAAAGTTATGGTATATGGATGAAATATACAATAATGAAAACATATGTTTACTCTTCTCAATGCACTTACATTACAGTAAGGAACACAACATGGACACAAATAACCATAATACATATCAGAAAGTGATTTTAAAAAATTAGAAAGGTATATATAAAATGCTCTGGTTAATGAAAGCGAAGCTCTTTCCAACAAAGACAATTAGGAAAGGTTTGATAAACACCATTTATTGCTTATTCATTCAATTATTCATCAACAAACAGGAATCCAGTGCATAGTATCAACTAGGTTTATGCTGGAGATGAAACATAGGAAGTTATTCTTCACTCTTCATTATTAAAAACAAGACAACATCACTATTTTTAAATTGCCAGAAAGCAATTTATTTCCTGTGACTTCTAAGGGCGGAAAAACCAATTTCCCATTTGTTCTCAAGAGACCACTCTGGTGAGTACTTTCAGTTTTACAGCTACTGGCCACCTTTTTCTGCAGCTCTGAAACAACTGTAAACATGGGTAAAATAATCCAAAACTTCAGAAAGATATGCTAATTATTCTGTATTTGTTGTGTAAATTAGTGAGGATACAGATAGCAGCAGGTTTCTGAGAGATTAGGTCAACTGATTTTTTTTCTTGTTTATCGATCCACCAGAAGAAGGAAGCAGGGGTACTGGGCTTTGGCTCTGAGAACCAAGGGCAAGACTGAGGGGAATTCCACAGGGAAAAGGAAAGGGGTCTCAGCAACACGAAGGCAATGGAAGGTGGACATGAAGAAATCGTGGTGAAGCCCTGTGCCAGGTCTGGCTGACAGCATTCAGGAGCATATTCTCTGACACCCAACATTAACTATTCCTCTTCTGCAAAGTGTTAAGGTCACAGCCTCTCATTGGGTAATTTGAGGTGCTGTGCCAGCGTTTAGGGGAATCCTAGAGCAATGTAGAGTAGCAACTCAGAGAAGGACAAAGCAACAACCAGGGCCAAAGATCCTCCCCCCCAGAACGCTCCGAGCAACAGAAACAAAGCTAGACCCCTCATCCTCCTGGGGATGGGAGGGATGGCTCTTGCCATCACATTTGCACGTGAAAGGAAAGGATGGCCTGGTGGGCTGGAAAAGCTGAGGATACTGCAGTTCTCACAAATGAATATTATGTGCTCTCTGCTCTAAGAGGACTCACTGTCTTGGGCCTTGATGAATGAGGAAAATTCAAACTCCTTTAGGCAGGTGGGAAAGTATGAGCAAAGGCAAGAAAGTGGAAACTCCCAGAGCATGCAGGGTTGTTGTTTTCTTGTTTTGTTTTCATTTGAAGAACAAAACGGTTTTCTCTGCTCCAAAAAGTTTACTTAGAATGAACTTCTGGAACCTAATCCTAAACTGGGGACTTAGAAGAACAAAACATTCTAAATCTTCACAGCATGGCCAGAAGAGCGATTTCTACTTGAGAACTGTAAACACAAGCAATTATTTTTGCTTCCTAATTTGCAATCAGTAATGAGGTAGCATATTTTAATTTCATAAAAAGCCATCATCACCAAGTACCATTTATAATCTTAACCTAGAAGTATATTTTAAAATGTCTAACTACAAACATCTTCTTTCATTGACTCATCTGATTGCAGCAAATCTTGCCTTTTTATTAATCTGTCTCAGACTCTTCTAATGCTAACATTTGCCTAAAAGTAATGAAAACATAACAGGTAATGATGATAAGAAATATCTTGTATTTGCACAAATATCACTTTTAACAACTTTTAAAACATTTGTATAGTCATGGTTCTTATAATGTTCAAAGGTTCTTCTCATTATATTCTCAAAATCCTGACACATTAGATTGGGCAAGAGACAGCTCGATCTTTTGAAAGAGGAATAAGACACACAGGTTAAAAGTCTGGGTCAACACTACAAAACCACTTATTGGTGTAATCTTCCAACCCTTAATCCAGAGTTCTTGCTAATATCTCAAAATGCCTCTCTTGTGTCTACAATAATCCCCACGTTTATAGGGTCCCCAGGATAAAAGATCATCCCTAACAATTCATCAGTTCACTCATAATATGAATTAAATTAACTATCTTTTTAAGAAATCAAACCTGTCTTTGATAGTGTTCACCTATCAATTCAAGCAATGTCATAATTCTGGGAGACAAACAGAGATTGGGGACAAACACATTCAGGCTAAAAGAATTAATCTGTTAATATCTAACAAGTATTTATTTCTATTCCACATTCAGTAGTATTTGACATGCTCTGTTAGTTACATATAGAAGAAGAGACCACACATTGTCAGGCATGGCCTTTAGCCAGAGCAAGAATGTCAGCCACAATTTTTTTCCAGTTATACTGTATCACAGGTGGATCACTGCCTCCAGAGGCTGATGATAAAGAAGTAAGGAGAAATGTAGACTTCAATTGATTTAACAAAGGAAATTAATGTAATTAGAATGATGTGATAAGCCCAAAAATGGAAAGAAGTGTGTCAGATAAATTTTCTCATCAGCACACCAGTTTCATGCTCTAAGCAACATGACGTACACTAATTGGGGCCACTGTTCCACAGCAAAGAAATACTGCTACGTTTTCTTAAATAAGGAAATGAGATCGGATATAGGATGTAAGTGGATATAAAAAAAGAAAAACCACAGTTGCAGAGGCCACATGTAAACATGCAGAGGATGTTGCATATTTAGAAATCGTAATTTCAAAATTGAGAATATTCTCTACTAGGAAGTGATCTTGAGAAAGAGAATTAACTTTAACACATGCTTTTCCTAAATGCAAAAGTCTGTTTGACAGTCACACAAGAGTACCAGTCTCCAACATAGAGGATGAGATAAGAAATAAAATACAGTAAACCTTCTTACTTCCAGAATGCTCACTCCTCACAGGCAGGGACCATGTCTGCCCACCTCTGTACCACCAATGGCTGACCTGAGGGGTTGGCATTTAGTAGACACTTGATAAACACCTTTGAATGCATAAACAAAGTGTTCTGGTTAACTGAATCTCCTGACTCACTAAGATTCATACTACAAACCCTATGTAGGTTGCCAATTTTCAAGGACTTAGGATACATGAAAATGCATGTAGCCCCGAAGCATTTCTTTTTATCCCTTGAAATATTTATAAAAATCTTCAGAGTCACTCAGTGTGCCTCAGGGATGCTTTTAGGGACAACACTATTGTACAGTGTTGAAAAACACATTTTAATGTTTGGGCTATCTGCAAATTAGTAAATTCTTAGGCTAGATTATTAAGTTATCTATAAGTTATAAGTTATCTATAAGTCAACTTATATTTGAACAAATTGTTGACTAGAACATCATTTCTGAAAGAGGGCTGATTTATATTTGATATCTGAGTTTACTCACTTTCCTCTCTTCTCAGTAACCTGACTCTCTACAGTTCACTTTCTTATACAGAAAGAAACCACCCAGAGTGGTTTATTCACTTACTGGGTATATTTTTATTGAACCCATTTTATGTGCTAGAGGTATAGCAGTGAACAAAACAGACAATACCTCCTGCCTTCACTGAGTTAGTTTCTACTTAAGAAAAGATAAACAGTAAATAAATCATCACAATATGTAGTTACCAGAGAGTGATAAAGGCTATGAAGAAAACAAAGCGAAGCACGGGCATGGGGTGGATGAGGGATGGAAGCGCAACTTTAAACTAGGCAGATGGAGAAGGTTTCACTGAGGTGCTATCTGAGCTCAGACCCCAAGGAGGGGAGGCAGCTGAGCATGCAAACAGCTGAGGAAGAGTGTTCCAGGAAGATGGATCAGAGAGTACAGGGGCCCTGGTGTTAAAGGAACACGAACAAGGCAGTAAGGCGGGAAAGAGAGGGTGAGAAGGAAAGTGGTCATGGGAACTGGTCTAAGAGATGAAGTCACAGAGGCAAAGACAGTGCGGTCTATGAGGTCCTGATAGAGCACTGCATCAATTTTGGCTTAACTCTAGGCAAGGTACGTAGAGAGCATGGAGCAGAGAAGCCACCTGCTCTGACCTATGTCAAAGGAACTGCTCATGCTACTGTGTTGAGAATACACAGCAGAGGCAAGAAGGGAAGCTGAAAGAATCCAGGTAAGACATGATTAATCAATTATGAGACCATGGAATGAGGAATCTGGGGACCAAATTATGAGCATTATTGTTGGTTAAAACTCCATTGGAAATATTGAGGACAACAGTGATTTCCCTGATACCGAATCCCATATTTCTCCATCTAGTCACAGAGAACACTGGTCAACCATAGGTCTAGTTGACCAAAGGTCTAAGCTAGGATTGCAGCACAGGCAAAGACAGGATGGTGACAGCTTCCAACTACCCTCCAAAATGGTAACATAAAGATACCTCATATAATACAGACAACAAATTAAGATGTCCCAAATTTGGGTATGAAGCCCACACTATCAAATTCCCATGGAAAAAATAAAATCTGAAGATTAAATCTGTTTGCAAATTAAAGCCCAAAGATATGGAAATCCAAAGGATATAAAGTCTGAAATTAAATTATCTTGTCTTTGTGAGTTAAGACTCTAAAGAAATAAATATCTCTTCAATTTCTTATTCTGTTGAGATTATTCTTATTCTGTTGAGAGGGAGTTTTGCAGCCCATATGTACAGAGGTTCTTTGAGCAGCTATTCTTGACCTATCTCCATGAAAGGGATTTCTTCAGGTGTTAGTAGTATTAGTTCAATACTAAATCTCTCAAAATGTTCACTTTTAATGAGTTCAAAGTATCAACAGCCCACTTAAGACTGCCACAGCTCAGCCCCACCCCCCTTAGAATCCCAAGCAAAATCATTTCCTAGAACTCTGTACTTAATGTTGCCAAAAGCTACAGAAGACTATTCAGTGGTATCAGAAAGAAGGTGAAGGAACAGAGTGTATCTTCTTGGTTCCCACCTTTCCAGGATGCCATCCAGTTTACATCAATTGTCAAGGGTCCACAACAGAAGTAAAAACAGACATGTGGGACTACATCAAACTAAAAAGCTCTGTATTGCAAAAGAAACAATCAACAAAATGAAAAGGCAACTTCCAGAATGGAAGAAAATATATGCAAACCATATATCTGATAAAATGTTAAGTATCCAAAATAAATAAGGAACTCCTACAACTCAATAGTATATGTGTATATATATATGACCAGATTAAGAAATGGGCAAAGAACTTGAATAGACATTTCATCAAAGAAGACATACATATGGCCAACAGGTATAAAGGTATAAGAAAACATGTTCAGTCAGGGAAACACAAATCAAAACTGCAGTGAGATATTACCTCATACCTATTAGGATGACCATTATCAAAATAACAAAAGTTAACAAGCATTGTCAAGAATGTGGAAAAACTGGAACCCTGGTACACTGTCAGTGGAAATGTAAACTAGCACAACCATTATGAAAAACAGTATTGAGTTTCCTCAAAATATGAAAAAGAGAACTACCATATGATCCAGCAATCCTACTTCTGGGTACTTATCTAAGGAATTAAAATCCGGATCTCAATACGATATCTACACTCCCATATTCTTTGCAACATTATTCATTAATAGCCAAGATATGAAAACAACCTAGTATCTATAATGGATGAATGGATAAGGAAAACATGGTACATACATACAATGGAATTTTATCCAACCTTTAAAAAGAAGGAAATCCTGCCATATGTGACAACATGGATGAACCTGGAGAACATTATGCTAAATGAAGTAAGTCTATCACAGAAAGATGAATATCACATGATTCCATTTACAGGATGTATCTAAAACAATTAAACTCATAGAAGTAGAGAGTAGAATGGTGGTTGCCAGGGAATGGTAGGAGAGGGAAATGGGAAGCTGGTCAATGGGTATAAAGTTTTAGTTATGCAAGATGAATACGTTCTAAAGACCTGTTGTACAACATAATGCCTATAATTTACAATACTGAATTGTGCACTTAAAAAATTTGTTAAAAGGGTAGATCTCATGTTAAGTTTTATCACTGCAAAAACAACAACAACAACAATAACAGGGCACAAGGAAACTTTTGGAAATGTTGGATATGATTATTACCTTAGTTGTGGTGATAGTTTCATGAGTGTATGCATATGTCCAGACTCATCAAATTGTATACATTAAATATATGAAGATGTTATCAATTATACTTCAATAAAGCTGATTAAAAAATAGCCCAGGTTCATGACTTGCATATTTAAACTAGCATAATGTAGCAGAAGGGAAGGACAGGGTGAATACAGGTGTAGGTAAGTATGTATATTTGATATGGAGAATAAAGGAGTTTCTATCTGATGCCTTCTCTTTTCTCTGAAAAATAGAATAAGGTGAAACTACTAAGGATTTTAGATTTTCAAATATTCAAGAGAGTAAAAAAAATTTGAAATTGTGATTTTGAAAATTGCAGAATAAAATGAATAGCAATGCAGTTGGACTGCCAAGCAATATGAAGAGCCCATTGGAAGTCAGTGGAACCTGAATATCTTGGAACTAATATTCTCTTTTATGTGACTTTTTCCAGAAATACTCAGAAAATGGCAACTTACTAAGGCACAGAAAAAAATGAATAGCTAAATTCATCCAGGATTAGAGTTCTGTCAGATGAGTGGGGAAAAGGACAAAAGGAGTAGGTAGTCATTTAGGGTATGGACAAGAGTAATGTTGCAATCCTAGGTCATGATTTCTAACCTAGATTAGGAGAGAAATGAAGAAAGTAGATAACAGAGGAACTGGTAGGACAGGTCAATGGTCTGATGGCTCAAAGAGGCTGGAGGATGACTGCAATGGGGTTGTTTGGGCAAGCAAGTCGGAAAGAGAGAGAATGTGGTCAGGGAGCAAGATGATTGAATTAGCCATTTTGGAAGTGGAGCAATTACTGTTGATGACAAGATCCAAAGGTGTGACTATGGGAATGGATGGTTCAAATAAAGGATAAGATGATTGGGGAAAAGGTAAGAGATCCAGGCAACAAAGGAAAAGTAAACTTTCTCCTATCTGTATGGTTTTATGACAAGGAATATGGCAAGATTATACACATATTTTATTTTGCTTTTATTTTTATTTATTTATTTTAAAGAGAGAGCACACACGAGCTCTGGAGGAGAGGGGCTGAGGGAGAGAGAAAGAGAATCTTAAGCAGGCTCTAGGCACACAGAGCCCAATGTGGGGCTTGATCTCACAACCCTAAGATCAAGACCTGAGCTGAAATCAAGAATCAGATGCTTAACCGACAGAGCCACCTAGATGCCCCTGGCAAGATTACATTTAAAAATAATGGTTCCCAGATCCCTGAAAAAGACATTCCCTGGCAAAAGACTTTTAAAAGTTATACATTTCAAAGGATGCAGAGAAAGAATTTATTACTACAAGTTTCCTAAAGAAATGCTCTAAAATTAGAGGGGGGGGGTGGGGGGATGGGTTAGACTGGTGATGGGTATTAAAGAGGGTACCTACTGAATGGAGCACTGGGTGTTAACAGAAACAATGAATCATGGAACACTACATCAAAAACTAATGATGTAATGTATGGTGATTAACATAACATAATAAAATAAAATTTAAAAAAAAAAAGAAAGAGAGGGTCAGAGGCCTAAAGCCAGGAAGAAACCTGTCAAAGTTTCGTCAAATAAAGGGAGGGTGAAGGTAACATTGGACAATTTTTAAAAGTACATCTTAGCAAGGACTATGCATTTATTTTAAAAATAAAACTTTAGTGTTTGTTAAAATTTCCTCAATGAACCTTATTGGGAAAAAAAAATCTAATTTTAACATATTTACATAGATCACTTTTTAAAGCAATTTGATATCCAACTACAGATCTTATAAAGGAAGAAAATGTAAGATCAACCAAAGAAAAGTAAGATTCTGTTTTTGTTTCAAGGTTTTATAAATGATGCCTAGAATGATAAGCAAAAATAACTCTACCTAGAAATATTTAAGGGCCCACATAAATCAACAAAAAGAATTACTTTTTTGGAGAAAGTACAGGCTTTTATATAAAATGAGATTCTGAAACTCAATTACAGTCAAATATATGAAAATTACAACACATACACACACACGCACACACACACATACATATGCCAAAAAAGAGTTCCATATTGCCCAGAAATCATGTTTACCAGCTATCTAGGCATCCGTTAGCCTAGTCAACCTGACACATAAAATTATCCATCACAAAGTAATTTGAAAATATTTTTTGAAAGCCACTCACAAGAACAAAAATTGCAAAGGACCAATAAAAATAAGTTAAAATGTCTTAAGTCATTAGCAATCTGAGAAATGCAAATTAAACCACCAGTTGATCCTACTGGGCACCAAAAGTCATGTTAAAGCACAATTTAGACAGGGTGTGAAACAAAGGGAATTTTTTTAAAGATTTTTATTTTTAAGTAATCTCTACAACCAACATATGGCTCGAACTTACAACCCCAAGATCAAGAGTCACATGCTCTACCAACTGAGCCAGTTGGGTGCCCCTCCAAAGGGAATTCTTATAACTTGCTGGCCAGTGTAAGTTAATACAATCATATTGGTAAGGAGTACTGTAATGTCTTCTAAAGATATATACATATGCATAAAGATATATACATATACATATATCTAAAGATATATACATATACATATGCTGCAGAAATCCCATTCATATGTGAATGACTAACAGAAGTCACACATATGTACAAGTATGTCCATGGCAGCAATTTTTTAATTGAAAAAAAAATCTGAAAACAACCTAATTATCTATCAACTGAATAATGGCAAACTTATAATAGCAGTGAAAATAAATGAACTAGAGTTACTAGTATCCACAAAGATGGATCCCAGTAAACTAATATTGAGCAGGGAAAAAAAGGAGCATAGGAGTAAACAAAATATATTATTTATATAAATTTTTAAAACATGTAAATCTAGGCTGCGTGTATCACTTAGGAATGCAAATATATGTAATAAACGTCTATTTAAGAAAGAATACATGGCACATTAAACTCCAAATTTTGGGTGGAGAGTTAGTTCCAACTAGTTGGTAAAGTTTTATTTCTTGAGCTATATAGTATGAACAAAGATAGTCACTGCATCGTAGTTTAAAACTTTTTTGTATGTACTGAATTTGTCATAGTATGTTTTTAAAGATTCTTACCCTCACTCATAATTACAGAAATGCAAATATTCCAGAGCTTTAATTAGCTAGAAATATATTTATGTGGAAGCTCTCATTCTCTGAGGCATTTCTCTATCCAGCCTGCTGAAGTAAATCAATGTTTGCACTTTACAAAGCTTTTGACACACAGAATCCTAATTTGCAAAGATTAATTTAGCATAAATGGAAAAAGAATAATTAATTCTGTTCATGAAGGTAATTACTCAAAGACAATGGGTTTTATTAGCCTGTGATGAGCATACAGCATGGATTTGCAGAACTTTTTTCAGGAAATCTACAAATGTACTCTAACGTGATAATGATACATTCATTGAGTTGTTAAAACATTTTTAGTATATACTATGCTAAAACGCTAAAATGCTGTAAAATTTTCAGAGACCAGTATTTCAGTGCCTACTCTGTAGAGCCTAGATGTTTGCATTCAAACTAGCCAGATATCTTTGACCATGTATTTTTTTAAAGATAATTCTAATGAGATATTTTTAATAAAAACAAAACAACTTAGGCTAAACTAAGAAAACAATGTAGATTTATTCTTATAAGTAAATCATTTGTTTTCTGACATTTAAGGGATGGCAAAAGGAAGGTAAACCAACATTGCTAGGTACAGAGTAGGCATAGAAATAGGTCTTATTTTTCCCACCTTATAAGTAAGAAAGATGAGGACTAGAGAGGCCAATTTATGTAACACCAAATACCCAGAAAGTAGCCAAACTAGAGTATAAGTTCCATTCTTCTTCATTCTAAATCTACCATCCTGCCTGGAAAACTAATAGCTAATAAGCAGAAAACAATGCAAATAATATAGTTTCTCTTGCCCACATATATCACATTTTTCAGACTAGATAATAGAGATTTTGTGTGTGTGTGTGTGTCTACTTAAGATCACGCAATTATAAAACTGATCTTTTAAAACACAGACGATAATATTCTTCTTAAAAGGTTATACCCGGACCAGTAAGTACATTCAGGACTTAAAAAACAGGCAACTTCCAAGCACACATTTGGAAAAGCATTGGCTTAGGTTGAAGAAGACCCATCCATTCTGGATACTGCCATCACTTGGGTGACTGAGAATGAGTCACATAATCCTGACTGAGTCTCAAGTTGTCCTGGGTTCCGCAGAAGGAGGGGAGAGAGAGAGAAAGGGAGGTAAAGAAGAAGGTGAATAAAAACTACTCAGAATATTTATGAAAACACAAATAAAGTATATCATTTATATTGAATTACTTCATAGGTGCAATCACTATAAATAAAATTATGTCCCTTTATATAGCATTTTAGAGTTAACCAAAAATTCTACTATTGCAGACATAATAAACTTTCTTCTGAAACTCAGGTATCAGATATTTTGGGGATCGTGTTAGGATTTCATATAGATGCTGAACTCAAAAATGTTTGTATTCATAAGTCACTATTTCTTCTTTTTTAAGATTTATTTATTTATTTTGGAGAGAGAGAGAGCGAATGCAAGCAAGGGGAGGGGCAGAGGGAGAGGGAGACAGAGAATCTCAAGCAGACTCCCCACTGAGTGCAGAGCCCAGGGGCTTGATCCCATGACCCTGAGATGATGACCTGAGCTGAAATCAAGAGTCAGGCACTCAACCGAATGAGTAACCCAGGGGCCGCAGTCATTTACTATTTCTGAATTTCAGTTCTACTTTGTCTTTGGCACTGTTATGCTTCCCTATTATTTTGCACTGAGGTTGGGAACAAGGGCTGCATACAAGAGATATTAAAGTAGAGCCTTTAGGATCTCATGTACTGAAGAGAAGCAAGAAGGAGAAAAGGAAAGGGATACACCTAACAAGACTTCTTGGCTGACTTGAATGAATGGTGCTGCCATTAACCAAAATAGGAAGCGGAAAGATGGTATCAGACCTTATGGAAAGATGACAAATTAAAATTTGGATATATTGATATGGACAAACTGAGGTCCCTCAGACATCCACTCATCTGGACCTCAGCTGGAGACTGGAAGCTGGGCACCAGAAAGCCTCCATTATTCATTAACAAATATCTTTTTTATCTGTTAGTCACAGAGCTACATTCTGGTGACTCCAAGATGACTAAAACAGAGCCCCTGCTTTCATAGACTAGCATACAAGAGAAGTTGTGAAGATAAATGGTAATATTTGTGATATGTGCCATGATATAGGAATGGCTGTGGAAGCTAAAGAGAAAGCTGAATCTTCCTGGAGTCATCAAGAATATTTCACAGAAGTAACAGTTAATCTCTGTCTAAAATGGATATTGAACTTTCAAACCACAGATTTCAAAGTTGTCTTCTTGGACTTGTAACATCATTTATAGGATTTCTAGAATTAGTTAAAAAAAAAAAGTGCTGGACTCCCAGTTCAATTTTAATTTCAGATAAGCAACAAATAATTATATAGTATGATTACTTATTGTTAATCTGAAATTAAGCTGAATGAATAGATACCTGTATTTTTTTTTTCTGACAACCCTAATTAGTTATCAGTATCATTCAAAAAGTACTGGGGTTAGAGAAAAAATTAGTTATAACAGCAAATGAAGTATTTATTGTTAGAAACTAGACAAAAAGAATTTTAAAAGAACAATGAATATCAAATATTCTCTTTTCCCCATTTTTTTTAAGATTTTTATTTATTTATTTGTCAGAGAGAGAAAGAGCGAGCACAAGCAGGGGGAGTGGCAGGCAGAGGGAGAAGCAGGCTCCCCGCTGAGCAGGGAGCCCCATGCAGGACTCGATCCCAGGACCCGGGATCATGACCTGAGCCAAAGACAGACACGTAACTGACAGCCACCCAGACATCCCCCAAGTGTTTCTTATAACAGAATATGTGACAATTTACTGATGCTTTCCAAAATATCTCTAAAGTCTTTGGAAGAAAAAAACACAAATATAAATTAGGCTTTTGACACTCACAGATAAGAATCTCCTTGACTTTAGCAACATTCCCCAACAAAACTGCTGTTACACTCCCAAATAACTTCAGCAACTTAACAATTACAACAGCTGGTTCTCCAACAACATGATGACAGATGTGATTTCTCAACTGAAAAATGTCATTGCTAATTTCATGTGAGTCATATTGGTGAATCTGCCTGCGAAACTATGTACAGCCCAACAGCCCCGGGGGTAGTGCGCAACAGAGGTTAAAAAATCCTGACATCCGCCACAGTAATTTAATTTAAAGTCACATTTTTTTACCACAACTTTAACATCTCTCACCTCCAGACATTTCCAGGGTTGCCAACAAGTCAGTTAATCACCCAAGAACTTTATTAACCAGCAATGAGAGGTGATGTTTGAAATAAATCACCTCTAAACTAAAATCATCTTTTTATGAATCTTTTTTTTAAATAGAAGCGTGAAGTCATTTAGCAACAAGAACAGTAAATAAAAGAAAAAAAGAACAGTACTCAAAGTAAGAATGAAAGTAAATTTCTATAAAATATTTTTAGTCCAGATGGTAATTGCTATTACTAACAGACACATCAAACATGCCTAGAGATAATCACGTCAGCAGTTTGTTTTGATATTATTTGTCAACTCATTGAAAAGCTACTAAAACGCCCTCCCAAGCCTTGAGAGTTGATAGCTAATATAATCAATATAAAGTGGATTCTATAGAATCAAATAAAGCAAATATATCTGATTTTTAACAAATATTCATATAGTACTTAGTATATGCCAGGAACTATTCTTAACAGTCTATTTTTAACATTAAGTTAAAACCCTCATTATTTCATCCAGCATTTGCTGAGCACCAACTTTATTCCAAGTACTCTCTTAAACTCTGAGAACACAAGGATGAATCAGCCCCAACTCCTCCTCTCAAGGAACTCTGCTGAATCTTGCAGGTGTAATTGCAGGTGCTTTTGTGTGCGTGCGCGCTCTTCATTTACAACCCCGATGAGAAAACAGTGGCCCAGATCGACTCCCCGAGATCAAATAAACTGGAGTGTGGCTGGGTCTGAATTAGAACCCAGAGGGGCTGGCTCCCGAATAGGGCTCTTGACCATAATGGCAGGCTGGCTCTCCCAAGTCAAAAGGCTGACAGTGGTCATTTACAATTGTATTCAAACGAATCCAAGGCAACCATTACGTGCTAATCTCAGGACCACACTTTACCTGTTATCTCACTGGGAGGCACAGAGGCTCAGATTTGAAGATCCCCAGGCGGGAGGTTTCAACCAAGGTCTCGGTGGCTTCAGAACCCGAGTACTTTCCATTCCCCAAGACTACGTCGTTACGGTGACTCGGAGTAACTACTGGGGAGTCTTAACTCCTCAGAAATCCTTTTCCCTGGGATACATCTGCACTGAAAAATGCTATGAGAATACTCGCAATTAACAACCCAGAGAGCCCCACACACGTGCTTGGGCACGTGCGCAGGCGCACGCCTGCACGCACTCCTGCACGCACGCGCACGTACAACCTCCAGCGCGAGCGCGCACGCACACAAAAGCACCTGCAATTACACCTGCAAGATTCAGCAGAGAGTTCCTTGAGAGGAGGAGTTGGGACTGATTCATCCTTGTGTTCTCAGAGAGTACTTGGAATAAAGTTGGTGCTCAGCAAATGCTGGATGAAATAATGAGGGAAGCCATCTCCACATCCTTTAATTTAGGAATTTTTATTAGAGATAAATTTCAGGAACACATGAATAGGATACATAGAATAGATAGGATTTGGGATTCTGTGACTACTAAAGTCAAGTTCTGGTAAAAAAAAAAAAAAAAAAAACTACCACTCCTACCACCACTTTCTCCCAACTCCCAAATCAAAGCTGCATCCCTTCAAACCTATCAGTAATAAATCCATGTTTGAATAGCAGCAAACTAAGTTATCATTAGGAAAGTCTGCTATCTATATTTTACTTACTCTTACTCTGAGCTAAATATCTTCTATCACTGTTCTTTCTAAAGTTTACCGCCTTCATGTTGCTACAGATGAAATAATGCACTTCCTAAAGGAACCCAAGAAAATTAAAGATATGAGAGGTAAAGTAAAAAGTTAAAATAATATCTTAATTCAAGTAGCATTAATTTCTAAGCACTAACTGAATGTTTTGCTTCATATATTTGCCAACATGTATATATAAATATAGATATTTTAGGAATAATACATTTTCACTTGCAAAACTCAAATGCACATACATACAGTTGTATTTATATATTTATATAGAATGCAGATTGACCGTATTGTGTCATGCTATGAATGTCGTATGTGGTTTGTTCTCTAAGTTTGTTTTTAAGTTAACTTTTGAAATTTGGATCGTATATCTCATTGAAATTAACCTGATAAGTTGGTACTGTGGGCATGAAAATATATGAGGCATAGTTTCTATTCTCAAGAAAGACAATAATGTATTTTTACCATAGAAAAACAAATACATTTAAGTAGTATTAGGAGGATACAAGAAAGCTTTTTCATGTGCACTGGGCATAACACAACACAGAATTCTGCTTTGAATTGGTTCCTGGTCTTAAAGTTCAATGGATCAATTTAAAACCCCACTTCAGCACTGTGATCAATATCACAGAGTCCTGCCAGAGACTGAAAACAAGAAAGAAGGTCCTGCAGAGGGGTCCTCTCAACCCCAGCTGGGAGCAACAATGCTTTAAGCAGATGATCTCACCAAGATCCTGCATTTGCAGAGAAGAACATAGAAGACAGTCTTCATAATTAAATAAAACAGAAAACGCACAAGTGCTTCATTTGTGGAAATGATTCTTATACCAGTTAAATCTTCCAGTGGCTTCTCCCATCATGTCTAATTTCACTATTTGAACACAGTTCAAAAAAAAAAAAAAAAACCTGAAAAAAATAGAATAAGTTGTAACCTTTTTAAAAGTAAATAATGAAACACTTGAAATCCCCATACCACCTTATTAAGCATAGCACTGAGTATCTTCTATTCAAACAACAAGGTAGACTTGTGATACATGGTTGAGTACTTTTCAGCTCAAATTTAGCTTCCCAAAAGCTGCATCATGTCACTGATTTGAAAGAGGCATGATGAAAAGATGTTTATGTGTTCTTGTGAAAGGATGTATGTGTGAGTGCAAGGAAAGAATGTGACCTTTAAAAAGAATCAAAGTTGAAGTGTCTTTATATTTTTATGGAGATGATTCATTTTCTGTACCTTTCCATCAAACACCTACGCACAATAATTGGTGGCAAACAAAAACCCCCAGCTCATTCTGCTTTCAAGGCTAGTTTTAAAGGATTGCCATTTGTATGAAGTATTTATTCTATGTTTCAGCAAGCTATATGCAAAATCTCTTTTGTCCATTTGGATCTCTGCCGCAACGATATTGACTGTTGTTAATATTACAACAGCTGAGACGCCTGGGTGGCTCAGTTGGTTAAGCAAGACAGCCTTCGGCTCAGGTCATGATCTTGGAGTCCCAGGTTCGAGTCCCACGTCGGGCTCCCTGCTCAGCGGGGAGTCTGCTTCTCCCTCTGACCCTCCCCCTCTCATGCTCTCTCTCTCAAATAAGTAAATAAAATCTTTAAAAAAAAATATTATGACAGCTGGTCATCAATATCATTAACAGAATCAAAGTGTGTTAAACTGTTCACACATGTGATGTTCTTTTGGAGGCAGAAGTGAAAAAATAGGAAAAAACATTACTTCTGTGAGTAATCTAAAATAGGTAACACTGTAATTGCAACTTGTGTGATGAATGAAAGCAATAGAATAAAAATTATGAAATTTATATTTTAATATCAGCTCTGTAAGTCACTATGAAACCATGGAAAATGCCCCTTTTCTCTCCACCTTGGTTTCTCTAAGAAAAGATTGAGCAAAGGGATCCCTGAAATCCCTTCTATCAGTAACATTCTATTGCTTTCAATGGACATATCATATATCATTACATGGAAAAAACATTCTATGGACTTTTGTACCAAAAGCATTAATCATTTGGTTCAATGAATCACATAGATCCTGCAGACATCTGTGCAAACACTTAATGTAATTGTTTGGCAGAGAGAAAGCCATTTTAAAAACTAGCACATCTAATATATCACTCCTTTATGCACTTAGTGTTACAACTATAAGCTGCAGAATGTGCAGCAAATTGCATCACTTCATACAGACGCTTTTCACTCCCAAAGTCTAATAGTCTTTTGAAAGGAATTATCCAGCCTCAAATGATTCCCATTATTACCTCAGCCTCCTGACCTATTTGCTGTGCTGTTTGCTCCATGCTCTTCCTTATGCCCTGGAAAGCTCTTCGCTCAGTTAATTCCTTCTCACCCTCGAGACCTAAGCTCCAGCATCACTTTCTTAGGGAAACGTTGTTGGGACCATCTGTCTATATCCAGTACCCACGGTGTAGGCACTAATATCAACATGAACTTGGTAACAGGTGTCAAAAATACTGTGATAAATTACTGCTGATTCTCTCATGAGACTATCGACGCTATGAAAGCAGAGATCAAGCCTGGTTTTGATTATCATCACCTAATACAACAGTTGTCAAAGAGCAGACCTCCCCCATAAGTATTTTTGAGGGGAAGAATTATTGTATTTAATACTATATAATAACACAATCACAAATTTGATATGATAATCTTTTCACTAATATTATTTATTTCTCCCCACAAACTCTTCCTGAAGCTTGTAGTAGACTAAAACAAAGCCTCAAAATTCTACCGGTAAAATCTATATAAATCCATGGATCACTAAGGCTACAATTTTTACAGATACACTCAATTATCAATCATATGACTCTAAAAATCCTGACCTCTGAAATGTTCTTCTTGCCCTTCACTCCTATGCTCAAGATGAAAGAACAAATGTCACTGAACCATGCCAGTTTATACAGGTCATCAGTTTAAAACTATACTGCTTGAAGTTGAGTCAGTTTCAAAATACTCTTGAAAAATAAAATGTCAGGTTCAAATATGAAAGATGTTTTTGCAGGGCAATTTTGACAGGGGCGATAATAAGAAATATTTCCTTTCAACCTAAAATAAAATGCTTCTATAAATTACCAAAGCCAATCTATAGTTTTATTATCTATTTTTAGACTGCAGACTAAATGTAAATGTCACCCAGACCTTCCCCCACCCCACCTGACACACACCTCAGTGACCAGCCAGCAGCAGCCAGCAAGGCAGGACAGAGGTGACTGTAATGTGAGTGACACAAAAATTGTCTATGTTCCTGCTCTTTTTATTAGGAAGAATAGCTTTGTTCCACTTTCCATAAAGCTGTTTCTCTTTTTATTTGCCTCCGTAGAAGTTTAAGGTGGTGAAGATACTTCAGAGAATTTAACCTAGATTATGAAACATTTTTCTCCATTTAAAAAACACTTAACATGGCTTGGTGAGAATGAAGGAGTAGAATTACAGTAAGTTGGATCATTTATTTTACCTTACCCTCCCTCACATCTTCACATTTTGGGTTCAAGTACAACATTGAGAATGTAATGTAAATTTTGAGGCTATGCATTACCTTAGGGTGCTTATTATTAATAATTCTATATGAAATGGGAATAAAACAAAGATAACATCATTTCCATACAACAGAGAAAATATATAAATATATAAAATATCATTTAAAAATAATAAAATATATAAACTTTGGAGGACAACTTTGAGGGAACAAGGGAACTTTCTGCAATTAGTAACCTATTCTTTTTCTAACAGGATTGTTCACATTCCTGGAGAACGTGATTCTGTAATCCATACAGTTCAGATGAAGACTGCTAATCACACAACCAACTCCCGTGCCATAGAAAAGAACAGATGATTGAAGATGTGTCAATCATAGACCTCCAACCCTGGTCCAGATACCACAATAATACAACAGTAATAAAAATTCTTGAATGCTATTATGGGTCAAGCACTACCATGAATTAACATGTATCAACTCATATTATCCCTAACATTTTGGGGCAAGAGTAAAAATAGAGACTACATTTTTTACACCTAATTTTAAGGTGATAAATAAAGCCTCTATCCAACGTGGAAGGACATACTCAAACCTAAGTTAGGGGACTAAACAAGTCCCCAGGGAACAGAGATGCACAGATTCTCCTCCCTTGTATCTCACATTTCCCATTTGGGATTTCCAGACCATTCTAAGAGTCTCTTGTAACCATATCACTGTAGCAGAAGGATAGGAAGAGGTAGCACTGTCATCTGGGGAACCCAGGCTGCCGAGCCACCCCCTTTGGAGCATCCAATGCTAAGCAAAAGCAGCCATTCTGTCTGGTCAGAGCAGAGGCATGGTCTTTCCTCTCTGCACTGGCATCCCTGCTATCTCTCTGTGTGTCCAAATTTCCTCCTTTTTTGTTTTGTTTTGTTTTTTTTTAAAGATTTTATTTATTTGAAGAGAGAGACATAGTGAGAGAGGGAACACATGCAGGGGGAGTGGCAGAGGGAGAAGCAGACCTCCCGCCGACGGGAGCCCGATGTGGGGCTCGATCCCAGGACTCCGGGATCATGACCCGAGCTGAAGGCAGACGCCCAACGACTGAGCCACCCAGGCGCCCCAAATTTCCTCCTTTTAAAAGGATACCAATCAGCTGGATTTGGGCCTATTCTAATGGCCTCATTTTAATTTAATCACCTCTTGAAAGACCCTACCTCCAAAGAGTCACATTCTGAAAACAGGGTTAGGGCTTCTACATACGAATTTGAAAGGAACAAGATTCAGTCCATAACAGCCCTTTTCTTTTTTTTTTTTTTTTAAGATTTTATTTATTTATTTGACAGAGAGAGACACAGCGAGAGAGAGAACACAAGCAGGGGGAGTGGCAGAGGGAGAGGCAGGCCTCCCGCGGAGCAGGGAGCCCGATGCGGGGCTCGATCCCAGGGCCCTGGGATCATGACCTGAGCCGAAGGCTGACGCTTAACGAATGAGCCACCCAGGCGCCCCCATAACAGCCCTTTTCAATGTGGGACCCAACCAAGAACCTCTCTTGCCCAGGTCTATAGTTAATGCTCACCTCATTTTAAAAGCTTATTAGGGCGCCTGGGTGGCTCAGTTGGTTAAGCGACTGCCTTCGGCTCAGGTCGTGATCCTGGAGTCCCGGGATCGAGTCCCGCATCGGGCTCCCTGCTCGGCAGGGAGTCTGCTTCTCCCTCTGACCCTCCCCCCTCTCATGTGCTCTCTCTCATTCTCTCTCTCTCAAATAAATAAATAAAATCTTTAAAAAAAAAAAAGCTTATTAATTATCCCCATTTTACAGATAAGGAAATTGAGGTGCAGAGTAGTTAAGTAACCTTGCCAAGATCACAGAGTAGTAAGCGGGCAATGCAGCCCAAGAGCCTGTGCTTTAAGCCCCAGCCCTCTGAGATTGCTCAATAAAGGCAGGTCACATGACCTCAGCCGAGCCAAGGGGAATTTCTTCCCAGAAGTCTGACTCTGAGCTGGAGAAAGATAGTCCTGTCTTCTCTGATCCCAGAGTTGTAAGCTGATGGGCATTTCCATTGCCATCCGGAAACAGTTGCTTTAAAGAACCAAATCCTCACAGAAAGATACACAGAAAGGACACATGGCAAACCATGATGGTGCTGGAGACACCTGATCTGGTTGGCCTTGCCCCTTTTGAAGCGTGACCAATTCTCCCTTTCAATATATGTACTAACCAGCATCCTTCTGGGAAATCTTTTTGTGCTTATTACATCAAATTAAAGCAGCTTTGCCGATGACCACTCTTCATTCTTTAGATCTGACATCCTTAAACCAAATCAACCTTAAAAGTTGCCTCATTGAAACTGTTTTGTTTTGTTTTTATTCTAAAACCCCTGTTTTTATGGTCTCCATGGTAGGGAGTTCAGTTAAAGAACAGTTCCAATGACTCACATGGAACTATTTTAGAAACCAGGTCTGTTTCTTCTCACCCTCAAATGTTTGCTCTTACTGTTTTCTTTTTTATCATTTATAGTGTAGCACGCTGATATCTTCAGGAGGTATCATTAAGCTATAATCTATCATTTGTCAAGAAAGAGTGAAAAACATTCTATCAAATTCATCAGTACTGCAAATGACTTGTAAGACATAATGAACAATGCAAAAAGCAAACTGTGGGTAGTTTATTTCTAAGATCCCCATTATCTGTTGGGGAAGGAGACATGATAGCAGTAAAAAAAACAATAAGCAGTTAAGATGTAAGTCTTGGTGAGACACCATTCAAATTCTGGAAAATAATTCTAAATTAAAATGCCACCAAGTGTGGCTACACATTAACTGGAATCAGTCAATTTAGGAAGAACTATCAACCTGGCTGGAGTGAAGAGACAGACTTAATTAAAATACTTCAATGTGGCTGAAAACTCATTTTCATAGTCATGCTGAACAAATGCCTGAAAAATTAAAAAAATTAAAAATTAAAAAGTTAATAGATAGATTTCTGTTTATTTTCGCTCTTTGTTAGGAGTAATATATTGTTCTATGTTCACTGTATTCCCAATACTGTGGTCTCCATTGCTAGGGAATATAAATCAATAGAAGATACCATTTCTGCACTCAAAGAGGGAAGAAAATTTATAGGTAAAAGACAAGTGGAGAACAATTTCTGCAGCTCCCAGCAAAACAGGAAATTTTTCTCCCTCCTGAGCATCATGTATAACTATAAAGACATATTAGGTTCTTAATAAATAAATGTTGATTGATGAATAATCATGTGTAAGAATATACATCATAGACCAAAGTTTCCTGAAGTAGTGTGACTGTAGTACATGGTAAAAATTTCACTATGCTAATCCAAAAGGAGTTCATAAGAGTTGACAGGAGGAAAAGCTTAATAAAAAAAAAAAAATACTAATTTATAAGACAATACACATAACATTGATTAGCATTATCAAATGTAGGAATATATCTTCTCAAATGTTATACAATCAACACAGTCTCTGAATCTGTTTTCAACTTCAAACCTAACATCATTCATTCATACCTGACATGATCTCCCAAACCACTTTCCAGGATTTGGGGACGTGGTAGGGAGTGAGCCCTGCCATTTCTTAAAGGCACATGGATAATCATAGTGCTACAGTAACAATCAAGACAACCTAATTTTTAAAATACATTTTAGAAGAAAATATATCTGTAGCCATGATTGTTTCCCAGCAAACCCTGATGAACACTTAATAGATACATTGGCACAGCGTGTGGGGTCTAGAGAGATTCAGTTCATTCCTGGCTCTGTAACACAGTGGCTATCTGAGGTTGGACAAGTGAGGTAATACTTCTAGGCCTAAATAGCTTCAGACAGTAACAATAATGGTGATAAATGATATAATGACAATACTGATATCTACCCCCATGGGATTGGTGTTGGAACTATGGGAGAATAAGGTAAGAGTTCAACAAATGCAACCCTTTTTGAAAATGATGGTATAAACAATAAGGACCATAATATAATTGAGCAAGTGGAGCCAAAATCATGAGATGGGATGGGGACTAAAGCTAAGCATTGAAGGAGATGTATGGGTCCTACCACGTGACTTCAGCTTATATTTAAACTGTACTTGGGCACCTGGCTGGCTCAGTCGGTAGAACATGCAACTCTTGATCTTGGGGTTGTGTCTCAGGGTCCCGAGTCCAAGCCCCATGTTGGGCATTGAGCTTACTTTAAAAAAAAAAAAAAATGCACTTAACGTGGCTAGCTTAACAGTAAACATTTAACAAATATGGAACTAACAACAAGGAAATTAAGGAATGGTCTTTATTGACCAAATCTGGAGTATTAAAATTACCTAAAAACAGAAGATTGGCAATTTTTTTTTAGATTTTTTATTATTTATTTGACAGAGAGAGGCATAGTGAGAGAGGGAACACAAGCAGGGGGAGTGGGAGAGGGAGAAGCAGTCTTCCCCGCGGAGCAGGGAGCCCGACGCGGGGCTCAATCCCAGGACCCTGGGATCATGACCTGAGCTGAAGGCAGATGCTTAACGACCGAGCCACCCAGGCGCCCCAGAAGATTGGCAAATTTTTGAGATTCTAGGCCAGGAGGCAGATTTCCCAGTAGCAGCAAAGCAATGCTCTCTCTCAATATCAACAATGACAAAAAGATGTGCCTTTAGAATCCAGTAAGGACAGAGCTGGAGCTAAATATTTAGGAAATCCAAATAGAACGGAGAATTGAACTAAACAGAGTAGTAGAACTCTACAGAATGGAAATGCACAGAGTATACAACTATGAATCCAGCTGAACCATCATTACCCTCTGTTCTTGCCCTCCTCTGTATTATTATGGAGCTATTCATCCAAGCACTGCTCAATCTATGTGTTCAATGTACTCTGCTTACTCTAGATGAGACTCTCTAGGTCACAAATGTTTAAGTGTGCCTCTATTTAGAAAAGAAAAATTTATAGATTAAAGATGCTATTTGCACAGAGGCAGCCCAAATAGCTATCTTTTCCTGGAGAGCTAATTCACTTGCCGTTGTGTATTTACCAAGGGCCTCCAAAGTGGTAGCAGGCATGTTCACACCAGGATTTGCCACGATGATCCACTGGTGTGCAGGGAAAACTAGTACTTCATTAGTATATTCATCTAAAATTAAGGATGTGACATTTACTTGATCACAAAGGTGCTTTTCACAAAGGTGAGGCTTATCCATTGCACTCTAGATGTGCTGACCCCTGCAATTTCCCCAAATGTGGAAAACTCGAATGCATAATTTGTGATAGTGCGGGAGTGGGCTCGCACTCTCCCCTGACCACTTGTGCCTAAAAACGTGGTGCTCTCACTCTGTAGTATTCTAACCCTTGTCCATTACTGTTTGAGAGAGCATACAAAACTCAGATGTCTATTATGAGTGCAGCTGGTAGGGGACTACAGTATTTCAACTTTATCAAAAACTGCTTCTCTTAAAAAAAAAGAATGTAACATATTTACTAACATTTACTATATGGATTGACATGTCATAGAGCAAACATCAAGGACAACGAAATCTAAGGGCAGAGTGACAGTTCTACCAGATGGGGGCACTAAAGGTCATTACTTATTAGAGTATTACAAGGTGGGCTTCTGGTTAAGAGTTTTTATAGAATATATTATTTCAGCTATTTGAACTCAAATAACCCTTGCAATATGGAAACGTACCTTTAAAATATGCCTACAGGAAACCATAGGTGACCTATAATATCTATCATTAAAGTACGTGAGAGCAACAACAAAAAATCTCAGAACTGACCCTTTTCCTACAACTAAAACAAGGTATTACTTACATTTGAGAATAAAAATAATAATGATCTAATGAGATCAGATAAGATCCCCAAACAGAAATTATCAAGAATACTACTGAAAGTATGAATTTGTATCCATTATAACTAATGATAAGCCTCACACAGAGTCTATTTTCTGCCTCCAGCTAATAGCCCATGGTAGTATGAGAATAACACTATGAACAAAACTTTTTAAAAAGTAAGCCAATAGAACACCATGAATAAAATTCTAGTGGCAGGAAAATGATGTTACACCAAAAATGAATGAAAAATAAGTTAAATATTAGGGTTTTTATTTTTACCTTATACTTTTTAAATATCTACATTTGTATATGTTCTTAGAAATATATTAGTATAGAACATGTAGATAATTTGTATACATACATATAATATGTGAATACATTTTATATATACATACTGAAGATAGACATAGATATGTTGGGGGTTCAAAACATCAGCTGATAAGAAATATATATATCATATGCATATATAAATATATATTTGTGTGTGTGTGTAATAACCATTTTATTTAGAAATCTGTGGTTTCTAAATAAAGACATAGATATGTTGGGGGTTCAAAACATCAGCTGATAAGAAATATATATATCATATGCATATATATATATTTGTGTGTGCATGTAATAACCGTTTTATTTAGAAACTTGTGGTTTACCTATAAATACTTGGTATTATAGGACTCTGAAAGATTAGGTAGCCCATGATTAGATTTTTTCCTTATCTATTTATGTACACTAAGGTTAAGCCTTTGAATTGTTTACCTAGTTTTTCATGGTAACCTGAAAAAACCTCTTAAAATCCCATGAACATACTGCCTGCATTATATAAAATAGTAAGAAACACTTTTACACAAGTTTACTATTCAAATAATACCTTTTCCCACAATAGCTGATATTTAAAAATATTCAAAAAGCAAACCAGATAATCTGTATTCTAAACTCTCAATGATTAACTTTTATCAGTCAGGACTCTTAAGTCTGAGACTTTAATTTTATGCTATTGCAGTTCCAATGGCTATGCCTATCAGATGAATATCTCCAGGCCAAAGCAACAATCTCATCTGTATTCATTATTGTCCTAAATTACAGATATTAAATATACATAAACCATGAAGCCACGTGGTGATATTTCTATGTTAACACTTCCCAACTGACTCAAATAGGTTGTGTTTATACATCCAATTAGAGAATTGAAAAAAAAATAAACCAGCACCTGATACCAATAAAGAGATGACACAATTGTATTTTTATGCATCATGATTTATTCATATGCCACGCTTACACAGGTAAAAATAGGTCGAAATTGAAAACAGTAATTGTCAGTGTCTATGGTAGTAGTAAAATAATCAATGAAACCACTTTTACATTCGTTAATTCCCACACAGGTTAATTTAAAGCATTTTCAAAATAATTAGCTAGCGAATTAAAGTTCTGTCTTAGTCGGGTTTCATGTGTTTGAGTATTATATTTGTTTAATTTTTTAGAATATCACATTCTGGGGGCGCCTGTATGGCTCAGTCGGTTAAGCGTCTGCCTTTGGCTCAGGTCGTGATCCCAGGGTCCTGGGATTGAGCCCCACATCGGGCTCCCTGCTCAGTACGAAACGTGCTTCTCCCTCCCCCTCTGCCTGCCCCTCTGCCTACTTGTGCTCTCTCTCTCTGTCAAATAAATAAATAAAATCTTAAAAAAAAAAATGGCCAAATGCTATCCTATCTCTAAAAAAAAAAAAAAAAAGAATATCCCATTCTGTACCTACACCAGTAACTTTTATCTTTTAATAATAGACTTTATTTTTTAGAGCAGTTTTAGGTTCACAACAAAATTGAGCAGAGGCTGTAGAGATTTCCCACATACCACTTACCTCCACGCATAAATAATCCCCCCATTATCAACATCCCCCATCAGAGTGGTACCCAGGTTACAATTGATAAACCTACACTGACAAATCATAATCATTCAAAGTCCATAGTTTACATTATGGTTTACTTTTTGTGTGGTATATTTTATGTAAGGACATGATTCCATCTATGTGGACAAATTTATAATGGCATGTATCCACCACTATAGTATCCTACGGAGTAGTTTCACTGCCCTAAATATCCTCTGTGCTCCAACTATTCTCCTCTACCTCCCCTTAAACCTCTGGCAAGCACTGATTTTTTTTACTGTCTCCATAGTTTTGCCTTTCCCAGAATGTCATGTAGTTGGAATCATACAGTATGTAGCCTTTTCAGATGGACTTCTTTCACTTAGTATATGCATTTAAGCTTCCTCCATGTCTTTTCAATGCTTGTTAGCTCATTTCTTTTCAACACTGAATAATAATCCACTGTCTAGATGTACCATAGTTTATTTATCCATTCACCGATTGGAGGACATCTTGGTTGCCTCCAAGTTTTGTCAACTATGATAAATAAAGCTGCTGTAAACATTCATGTGCATATTTTTCTGTGGACATAAGTTTTCAATTCTTTGGGCAAATACAAATGGGGACAATTGCTGGGTCATATAAGAGTACATTTAGTTTTGTAAGAAATAGCCTAACTGACTTCCAAAGTGACAGTACCATTTTGCATTTGCACTGAAAATGAATGAGAGTTCCTGTTGCTTCCCATTCTCTCCAGCATTTGGTGTTGACAGTGTTCCAGATTTGACCATTCTAATAGGTGTGTAGTGATATCTCATTGTTTTCATTTGCATTCCCCTGATGGCATATGATGTGGAACATCATTTCATATGCTTATTTGCCATCTGTATATCTTCTTTGGTGAAGCTTTTGCTTAAAAAAAAAAACGTGAGAATTCTACTAGTTTGGGTTAAAAATGTTAATATGAAGTGTTTAAAGACTACAGAAAAGCAACAATAGTATGTAGCAGGGAACTTTCTGCCCCTAAGCTGTACAGGAAATCCCACTATAAAATTTATTAGCTGGTTTTCCAATCAGCTCAGCCTTAATGTTCAAACTTTAGGGGCACCTGGGTGGCTCAGTCAGTTAGGCATCTGCCTTCAGCTCTGGTCATGATCCCCGGGTTCCTGGGTTTGAGCCCCATGTCAGGCTCTCCACTCAGCAGGGAGTCTGCTTCTCCCTCTCCCTCTGTCCCCTCCCTCCCTGCTCATGCATTCTCTCTCTCTCAAATAAAAAAAAAATATTCAAACTTTAGAGAACACTTACCTAAACTAAGCAGAGGCAGCTTCTCCCTTCATATTGATATCAGTTTGCTTATTGCCCATCTCTCCCTGCTCCTCTTTAAGCACACTTTCTCTTATCCCAATATTAATTATAATGGCTCAATAAAAATAGCTTGAATTAAGGAGAAATCAATTTAATTAAATTCTGATGATCTTGAAGGCTTATCCTTGAAATTATCTATGTAGTTCCCAGAAGAAAAGAATCAAATTAATTAACACTTTTCAAATAAAGGGATTGTACAAATCCCTTGTCCAATCAAGTACTTAGTCTAAATTTAGATACTCACTAAATGCTGCTCAGAGTAAAATGTTAAATACAAAGAGATATTATGAAAACCTTCACTTGAAAGAAAAACTGTGCAAATTTCTCACCCTAGTAACCAAATGAGTGCTTACCACCTCTTTCTTAGAGGAAAAAAAAGATTGTGGGTTTTGAAAAGGAGAGAGAAAAAAAGATCTGTTTCAGATGCTGACTTTCCCATTCACTAGCTGTATTATGTGGTGGGTTACCCAATCTGAATTTCTTCATGTGTAATTGGGAATAATGGTATATAGTCATGTCATCCCTGAGAGAATTCAGTGAAATGATGCTTGTACAACACCCAGCACAGTGCCTGTCACAAATTAGGAACTTCATAAGGGAGAGGGTCTATTCATTCCATAATTTATCAAAAAAGGGCATGAGGTTAAAAAAAAAAAAGAAAGAAATTTAAAAAAAACACATACAAATAAAGCAAAGCAAAACAACATTGTAGTGAGAAGTCCTTAAATTCTACTTTCTGCATACACAAAATTTCAATTTCCTATAAAATGTTGTAATTTCAAACTAAACTACATGCTAAGTGAAATAAGTCTGTCACAGAAAGACAGATAGTGCATGACTCCACTTACATGTGGTCTCCAGAACAGTCAAACTCATAGCACCAAAGAGTAGAATGGTGGTTGGCAGGGGCTGGAGGTGGAGGAAAGGCGGAGTTGCTAATAAATGAGGATAAAGCTTCAGTTAGGCAAAATGAATAAATTTGAGACCTGCGCTGTACAAACCTGTAATTATATATATATATTCAGCAATACAGCATCATTGCCTTAAAATTTTGTTTTAAAAATTTTTTAAAGAAGTTATATCTCATGGTAAGTGTTCTTACCATCATAAAAGAAATTAATAATGAAAAAATAAATAAACTGGTACATCTAGGCCATTCTCAGAACCCACTATAGCTCCTTAATAAATAAGTTGCATTTCCCTTTAAAAACAACAACAAAAGCTAAACTAACTGAACAGCCCAAAATCAAATCTCTCAAATCCCCTGAAAGCCATTCTCAGAAAAGTATCAAAGCCACCAGCTTCTATTCCCTGTGTTCAAGCCAGAGGCTCCCATGTAAGCAGAGGAGGTATCAGCCTAAGTGAAGTGCCCTTGCCCCAAAGAGAGCACAGTGCCTAGAATCCTACAATCTTGATAGGTACTGCATTCCATGCTTTCTGTTCTAAAATTCAAATAGCTCTGGAGCGTTGATTAATACAATCTCATCTACAAAGCCTTTCCTCCAAAGCTTGGTTAGGACTCCAGATACTAATGTATATTTTTTCTAACTATTGCCACTAGAGAGTGGCATTTGAGTAAGCCAATAGGTAGTTGGTCTTTCTTTCTCCAGGGCGTGCCACCCCAGAGACTTTCACTGAAGTAAGCTAATGTTGCCTTTCCTGAAAATCTTTCTTAAGATGCCAGCATAAACTTTGACCAATATTAAGCTATCAAAAAGGAAATGAGATGATAAATATTTGTTGAATTGAAATAAAACAAATAGTACTTTCTTTTAGCAAGCCTATCCACTAAAAGATATGGTGTAGAAATCAGCTTTAAAACAGCTTCAATCTTCTCAGTGTAGTGAATAAGGGTAAGAGAAATATACGAATATCTGCACTTTAAGGCAGAATGGAAAAAGGAGAGGAATAGGAGAAGCGCTTAAGAAAGCCATTGGGGAGTTCCGTGTCAGAAATAAGAAGGTATTTCAGGCTGGGATCTGCCTTAAAGAAAGATGTGAAGGATGAGTTGAGTCTGGTCAGGTGGGAAGACCCTTCAGGCACAAAGAAAAGGACATGTTCTCACACAAGCAGAAAAGCACTAGGGGCTGTCAGCGAAGAGGGGCAGGACTCGGTAGTTTCCATAGTACAAAAGGAAGTTTTGGGTTCTGAAAAGTGAAACTCCATCAGTTACCGTTGTGTTTGCCTGCAAGTAACAGAAAAACCTCAATATAGTGGTTTAAACAAACAAAAGTTGTTGTTGTTGTTGTTGTTTTTATGTGAAGAAGTCAGAAGTACGTTTTTGTCCGCATGGTTCAATAGTCAAGCCTTTCACGGTCACCATCTTCATTTTGAGGCCTTTCCCTGTGGTTTTCAGACACCATAGACTTCCCCATGTGTCTCATTGGCAAGAGCTGTAGCAAAGGACACTTGTAACTGCAAGAAAAACTGGAAAAGCAAGAGGTTAGCCTTTACAGCCTTGGCAGTAGATCCAAGTGAGGGAGGAGGAAGATGAGATTAAGGGTTGGATAGACCACAAAGTCACCTACAAGTGCATAAAGCCTTGTCATGTGGAAGAGAACTTATGGGGAATTAAAACCAGTGAGCAGCATTTCCACAGGGAGCAACCCCATCCAACTAAGGGCTAGCTAACAAAAGAACGGGCCAGATCAAACACTGGTGAACAACAATCACAGAAACGTTCAAATGAAAGGCGAATGACTCCTTGGGAGAAGTAGCTCACAAGGGATTCCCGAAAGGAAGTGAAAGCAAAGCCAACCCCACCACAGTCTACAGAGACCTTGTCATCCTTTGCGCTTTTCCTTTCTCTGTGGTGGGCACCTGTTTGTGCCAGTGCCTTCTGGACATCGGTGCTCTCCCAGACCCTCGCACTCCCTGTTCCAAGAGTTTTGACTTCTAGATCAGTTTCTCTCACTCTTTTGAATCCTTCGAGCTAAATGGCAGGTCTGAAAATGTCTATAAAGCATTCAAGAGTCCACTACCTCCCACCAAGTGTTGAATTCCCTGGATGATGAGAAAACTAGCACTCATAGAGCAAGGATTTCCTACCTCCCCAACTTCTGGGCTTCCAAACCAAGTCACACTTACTCCTAAACAGTTCATGTCTTATGTCCCTCAGTTGCTGCTTTCTTTATTGAACCTGAAGAATGGGTCTGAGATGATTGCAGCAGAGCTTTGGAGTCCCCAGGTAGCCACCCCCTGTTCTCTACTGCTTTCTAGTGGTGATCCTGGCTCTACTTCTAGATTCCACATCTGAAAAGCAAGAGGAAGTGCAGTTTGGGTTTATCCCCAACCCTATTTCCCTGCTGACAGAGTCACCTTTGGAAAGTGTTCTTTTCAGGGCACCTGGGTGGCTCAGTTGGTTAAGCGTCTGCCTTTGGCTCAGGTCATGATCCCAGGGTCCTAGGATTGAGTCCCACACTGGCCTCCTTGCTCAGCAAGGACTCTGCTTCTCCCTCTGCCTTTCCCTTCCCCCACTTGGGCCCTCTCCTGCTATCTCTCTCAAATAAAAAAATAAAACCCTTAAAAAAAAAGTGTTATTCTTCTGATGATAAAAACATGAAAAGAGTGCAGAATACAGAGGGGAAAACGTTTGAAGAACATCAAAGATAATCACTGCTAAAGTTTGTTACATATTCTTCCTGGTTTTGTCTACATGAAAATACATAAGAAAAAATCAATGTATGTACATACTGGTATGTGTGGGGAGGGAGGGGGGTTCAGTTTGGAATCATGCTGTGCATTCCGTTTTACACCCCTGATTTATTGTCATTAACAATGTCACTAAAAGCTACTTTTTAAATATTCTTAAAACAGTAGAGCAACAATTACAATACAGACACCGTCATAGAACCTTCCCTAGAAAGAAAGCGTATTAAATTACTGAAGTACATTTTCTCTGGAAAGGTGGTCCCAGGTTACTTTTGGGGTAAAACCAGCCTCTGGGAGAGAAGCTCACATAGACCTAAGAAAAGCAAAGTAAGCCTTGAGTATCATCTTTCCTTATTAGGCTCTTGCCCGGGGCTGTTTTTATCAGTCAAGAACACCCACAGGGGCTTCTGAGGAGGCTCCACTCCCACTTGGATGACTGATGACCATGAATTGGCAGACACTTCAAGATGCCCAATCATCTTGGGTAAGAGATTTTTGTAAGCAGAAAGATTTAGGGGGCCCCAGGAAAAGAAAGATGAAACAGCTTTCGGTACACAAGTCATTTTTGGCCCCCAGCTATTTTCATGATCTATGCCCCACAGGCTCACTGGCCCTAGTACACTTCTTGCAGAACTTCCTATGAGGTGCTAGAATTACAAAGAAATGCAAAACCTCAGTAAAGATTTTAAGGGAACAAAGGGATGCAAAAACTAACCATCTAGGAAATAGCCAAACCATATCAGAAACAATAAATCAGTGGTAAAATTCCCAGTGCTATTTCAAAAATCAAGATCGACCTAACTCGCATTCTTGCAGGACAGAATCCATGCCTCATAGCGTTAATGAGGTTAAAACTAGCAGAAAATTTAAAGCTTAGTTTTTCAGAGAACTGTTTCTCCCTAATCATCTATTGTTTCTTTTCAGACCCCACTAGCAAATATACTAGCTGTCTCTGCAGAAGACTGGACTCAAGGTTAACTGATTTGGTTCCAGCCTAAGAACAAGCAAGGTCCCGCATGCCCTACCCGAGATGAGCCCAAGACCCGATCCAATTCATAACCAGCTCTTGCAGCATGGCCCCAAATCCAACAGTTACCGTAACTCTGCTTCATTATAATGTTCAGGTCTCTTCCCTAGGAGGATCACAAGCTTCATTCACATAACAGACAATGCAAGTGTAGGCATGTTTTCTAAGTACATCTGCACAATGTTATGCCCACCTTTACATGTGATGACAAACCTCCCCTTGCTGAATATTCATCCTAAACCCTAAATAAAAGAACTGCTCACTCCTGCTTGGGGAGTCTTGGCTTTGGAAATCATTCCCTACAATCTTCGTATTTGCTGCAAATAAAGATACTTTGGGTGACAATTCCCCCTGGTTTAGTCTCTATCTGTAACTTGCCAAGGAGCAAACTCACTTTAGTTCAGTTACAAGTTGATACTCTAAATACTGTCAACCTCCAGGCTCTTGGGGGTGATATTGGAGGGAAGAGGATTATTTTTTTAAGATTTATTTATTTGTGAGAGAGGGGGAAAGAGCATGAGCGCCAGTAGGGGAAGGGGGGGCAGAGGAAGAGGAAGAGAGAATCTTCAAGCAGACTCCCCATGAGTGCAGAGCACGACTAGGGCTGGATCCCAGGACCCATGAGAACATGACCTGAGTTAAAACCAAGAGTCAGTCGCTCAACCGACGGAGCCACCCAGGTGCCCCAGGAAGAGGATTATTTAAATTACCTAATTTTGGATGAAGTCACTCCATGGATATTATGACAAGGGTTCCCTTTTATTTCAGATCTATCAGGACCAGATTTAAGCTACAAGGGATTTCTGGGGAGGATCCACCATCATTTGCATTCTCCTCTTTTCTCCTCCCTCTGCACCAAGAATCCACTAAATCTCTGTGGCAAGCCTGGTAATGAAACATCTTTCTACAGTGGTTGTGAATTAATGGGGGTTTCTCACATCTACCCTTTTGCCAAATACGCCACGTTCTGAATGGCATCTAATAAACACATACTTAGTAAGCATTTACTCAAAGCATTATCCTGTGTAACTGGGGCAGGGTAAATGGGGGAGAGTTAAGATATAATTATTAGCATCAGGGCAGTGATAATTTAGTTCTAGGTGCAAGACAAACATGAACCAAAGACAACAAAATGTGCCAATATAATTATATGATAAAGTTAAATAACATGATCCTGGCCACAAGGACTGTAAGTGTTCAAGGAATGAGGTCAATGAGTACTCCAACAGTCAGGGAAGATATCAAGGAAAAGACATAACATGAGCGGGAACTCAGAGAGAATATTTATGCTGAAGAAGAGAAGCTGCATAAATTGTGGAAATTGCTGAAAAGTAACTGGGGACCCTCTCAGTTATTCTGGGCCCATTGGCACAACATCTGTTCATCTATCTAACAAACACTTATTGGACAATTCTTTCTCCCAAACCCTATGCTAGGCTTCAGAAATGCATAGCTAAACAGGAGGGACAAAATCCCTATATCAATGAGCCTGCGTTGCCTTATACACATACTTACAATTACTGATCAGTTGGTACAGCTCACCTATTTCCCTGAATACTGAGATTTTTGTTGCTCCTTCAGGGCATTCAATCAATAGCTTTATGTTCAATAACTCAAGCTGAAGATAACTTCTGACATCTGAAAAAATCATACAAATATAATTTTTAAATAAAGATGTGTTTCCTCTCATCATTCCCTCTGGCCAATATGTAACTAACAAAGCTCTTTGTTTTTGCTCACTTTAAAAAATATATTTGCTATGGCTCATCTTTCTCAGGGTATTTTATCTAGTTTCTGGTCACCTCACAGTAAATCTTCTCACACTTTAGGAACACTAACATCTCCCTGCCACTTTTCTGTAAGTAATAGACACTTAGACCTTTGAACTTTAGGAACACTAACAGATTCGCTGAATATTTCCAAAAAGATACTTTAGGAAATAGAACATGAGACAACTCGCTGCCAATCAGCAACCAATATAACATGTTAAATACACCAAACTAAGATGACAATAGATGAAATTATGGAATTATATATCATATACATCAACCAAACACATGTTCAGGGCAAGCTCTTTTTCAAAATCGCAAATAGTCTTCCAGCCATCTTTATAAATATTTCAGATAAAGGAGTGCCCACTCCTTCCCAGACAACCTACTCTTTCCTAATTTATTTTTATTCTTTTTAAAAAATATTGAGCCCAAGATATTTCTCTCTATAAAAATTCAAACTATTGGTTCCAGCTCAGCTTTCTAAAGCAATACATAAGAATTTGATGCCCTCCATTACATGATAGCCTTTCAGACACTACCTTGTTCCAGAATAAAATCTTGCTGCAGTCTTTTCCGTTTTCAAGGTTAATCATACTTACTCTCTATTAGACAGACTTTTTAATCTTTCTCCTGAAAATATACAAATGGGATAATATGCTATCCCTGGTTCTAAGAAAACTAATAAAAATTTCTTTAAAATGCCCAAACCCAAAATTATAAAGCTATTGATAATAGTGGGAATGGTAAAGGAGGCTTTTGTTGTAGCTCTAGACTGGCTTCCATAAAGCACATGAGGTCATTTTCAGGAATCTTTGTATCACAACAGAATATCAAGGATATTCTGTTGTAAATATTGCAGGTTCCTCCCCTACCACTTCAAAATAGGCAAAGGTAATGGTCCCAATAATGACTGTCCTAACACAGTGTGGGGTGGACAGCTGTTGATGTAAAGCCTTCCAACCAGGGTGGTTACAGGTGTGCTGAGATATTAACCTCATTTAGCCACCACATATCCGAGGACTACAGTGGCCAGAGCGCCGAGTCAGTTGCTTATATCCATGGGCAGTTTCATTTGGTTATATGCAAATAATGTCATTTTCTGTTGGTGCCATGACATAAACATGCTTGGGGGAAAGTGGTTTATTTTATATAACATTAAGGTAATTAGAAGTTCACTTCCTGTGAGGAAAACAAAAACTGCTACCCAACATCTGCTCATCCCACTCAATATTTAACAGTAGACACTCAGTTGGGTAGGGCATGGGAGACTTTTTTGAAGTTACATGTTTCATCTGTAGATGCTGACACCTTAAACAGTCATACTGTTTTCTTGGGTATATCAAATGAACTTCTTTTTTTTTTAAGATTTTATTTATTTATTTGAGAGAGAGAGAGAGAAACAGGGACAGAGATAGTGACAGAGAGCACAAGCAGAGAGGAGAGGGAGAAGTAGACTTGCCGCTGAGCAGGAAGCCCGATGCAGGACTTGATCTCAGGACCCTGGGATCATGACCTGAGCTGAAGGCAGATGCTTAACCAACTGAGCCACCCAGGTCCCCTCAAATAAACTTCTATAAAGATTTTGGGAAATTAGAAAATAAAATGATGGGGGTTCCTGGGTGGCTCAGTCAGTTAAGCAACTGACCTCTGCTCAGGTCATGATCTCAGGGTCCTGAGTTCAACCCTTGTGTCCAGCTCTAAGCTCAGCAGGGAGCCTGCTTCTTCCTCTACCTCTGTCCCTCCCCCTGCTCATGCGCTCGCTCTCTCTCTCACTCTCTCTCAGATAAATAAATAAAATCTTTAAAAAAGAATAGAGAAGAAAATGATGGCTAAGGGTAAGTCCAGAAGTCCACAATGCTACCAAAAGCATGAACTGGACAAGTAGGGTGATTAGACAAGTCAAAGTGCAGCATGAGCAGAACTTCTAGAATTTAGGAGGAAAAAGAAAGAATGGAACACAGGCTGGCAAGAATACTCCCCAAAGGATGTCACGATAGGTCTTCTCCCCTGAATGAAAGTGGTCTGTGGCTCTACTTGCGTGGCCTGGGAAAGAAGCCCATTGAGTACAACACTTGGAGTGAACAGCCTGCTGCAACATCTCCCTGCCACTCTTCTGTAAGTAATAGTCTACACAAGACCACCTTGCAAAGCCCACACAGAGCAATGCTCTGCCCAAAAGTGGCCAGGAGAGTCATCCAGAGAAGTCCAGGCATATGTACAAGACAGATCAGGCTTGAATCTACATGAAAACAGCTTTTGAAAACAGCTGGGGCTGAAGATAGTGGTGTCCGATTCTGTGAAGCATTGGTGTCCATGGGAGGGTGTTCATAGTGAATAAGAGAAGAGGAGGAACGGTTCTAATCCCCAACATCCAAGGAATTTCTGGGGAAAGGTTGTCTATCCCTGTCCTCAGCCAGTGTACATTTGCAAGACAAGAGGAGGAGTGTTGGAATTAGAAATCAATGGCAAGCCATACCTCACAGGTCTGATTGCTAGCATAGACCAGGTCTTGAGGTCACAAGGGAGACAGGAGTCTTGGCTAGTGCCCATGACTTTCTGCTTGGGGTTCAGTTCAGCCCAGAGTAGGTACTGAAGTTTAGTCCAGTGTCTACCATCTGCCTAGCACCACACTGAGAAGGACATAGTTCACAAGGGAGACAGGAGTCTTGGCCAGTGCCCATGACTTTCTGCTTGGGGTTCAGTTCAGCCCAGAGTAGGTACTGAAGTTTAGTCCAGTGTCTACCATCTGCCCAGCACCATGCTGAGAAGGACATAGTCTCCACTCTCAGAGTCCTTACCAGGAGGACAGATTTATAAGCAAATAAAACTGTGCTGTGTAATGCACAAAAGGGAAAATCTGTATAAAATATATAAGTAGGACAGTGGAAAAGGCAATGAACACAGTCTGGAGGGTAGGGAGCACTTCATGTAAAAGATAATGCCTGAACAGGGTTTGGATGATCAGCAGGGATTTTCCAGGCAGACAGGAGGGAGACGTGCATTCTAGGAAGAAGTAAGAACACGTGCAAATGCAGTGTGTGGAGAGAATTTAAAAGAGTTCGTGATGACTCAGTCGTTGGCCTGAAAGAGAGAGGAGAGGCTCTAGAGAGGGCCCAGACCATGAAGGGCTTTGAATAGCACATAAAAGAGCTTTGCTTTCATCCTGTAGGCACAAGGGAGTTGTACAAATATTGTGAGCAAATTGTACTTTGAAATTTAAACTTCAGAAAATTTACAGCAGTCATCGTATGGAACATAGATTCAAAGGAACAAGACTAGATGCTATAAAATGAATTAGGTCATTACTGAAATGAGAGAGAAGAAATCGAGGAAAACAGGGGATTCAGAATGAGAGAAGTTAATCAGCCGGAAAGCAGCCGTGGAAACAGAAGCAAATGGGCAGTCAGAGAGGTAAAACCACAGCCGACCAAGGGGGCAACAAAGAACACCAAGGGAAAACACTGATTTGAAATTAACCTTATATGCAGTAAGGACCCCCGTGTCACTCCTGTGATGTATGATGAGCTGACTCTGTTTACTTGGCGGTCATTCCTTAAGGGAGAGCACTGCCCTGGGCTCTAGTGACCAAGCACTCAAGTACAACCTGGAATCACAAACCTCCTCCGTACTCACCTGTCACCTGTGTGATGTATGACAACTCCACCTCTCCCTCAGCATTACGATCATCGTAACATTTTCCCTTCTCTTCTCTTGTGTCTATGGTTCAGGGATTTTTACACTCCTTATGGGGTAAACCTATGGTATCTATATAACAAGGGTATTTATTTCTTTGTGCTGGCTTTCCCTTGATTCCTATAGGAGCATCTGTTTAGATGAACAGAAGGGAATGGAAGGAAAAATAAAATAAGAAAATCAGAGAGGGAGACAAACCATAAGAGACTCTTAACTCTCGGAAACAAATGGAGGGTTGCTGGAGGGGAGGTGGGTGGGGGGAATGGGTAACTGGGTGATGGGCATTAAGGAGGGCACGTGATGTCATGAGCACTGGGTGTTATATGCAACTGACGAATCACTAAATTCTACCTCTGAGACTAATAATACACTACATGTTAATTGGTTTTATTAAAAAAAAAGAAGCATCTGTTTAATGTACTGAAAGATGTTTTTTTTCCTCTTGTTCTAGCATCAGTTCAGGTTCATAGGACTGACCATGTTAAGGAAAAGAATAAACTGAAACCAGAAAAGAGACATTGGAAGTGTTGAAGAAAAATCACAACACTCACTCTTCGCTTTTTACATACAGATAGAAAACCTTCTGGCAGGACAATTTGTTGACATGTGGATTCAATGAAATATTAATATAAATGGCAATTTGTTTAATATTAATGAATGAATCATTTTTCCCTCATATCGCCACTCATTTCAAGGTAGCTTGGCTTTTTAATTTCTTGTGTCCAGGCTTTTGGAATGCACTTTTTTTAAAAGTCTAAATTCTTTGAAAAATTCTTTTTTTAAAGTCTCAGCCTTTTGGAGAGGAGGGGGCGGGTACCTGAGGCGCAGTGAGAAGAGATGCCCCCAGGGCTGGCAGGGAATCCCTAGTCTGAGGCTCCAAAGGGAGTGGGAGCCTGTGGGTTTGGAGAGCAGTGTGTGGGCCTGTGCTCCGTGTCCAGCCACAGCCCCCACGGGTGGTCACGCCTCCGTGGTGTGGGTCTGTGGGAAACCTACTGAGAACCAACCCTGGGCAGTAGGTTCCTAGACATGAAGACGACAGCGTGTTCCAAGAGAGGCAGTGCCACAAAGCTCGAAGGCACTCAATGAGCAGGAAAATGCGGGTGTCTCATCAGTGATCAGTAGGGACCCAGGACCCCTCTCTGAACTTGTGGCCCCTCCCAAGCCCCAGGACCTTAGGGTGGCAGGTGGGTTTATTTAAAGAACATTTTAACATATACTTTTCCAACCGAGTTTGTGGACTGAGATTTGTACCCACTATAACTCTATTATTATGGCCTCCAAATAGCTTTTCAGTAGTTTAATTTTATAGTGATGAATATTTTTTAAAAATACACTCCCAGCTAAAAGATCTCAGAAGTTGAAGCAGAACTCCAAATTTTAAAAAATAACAGTAAGGTATATGTAAACTTGTCAGGGGAGAGCTAAAGGCTGCCTTTTACATATGATTCCTATCTCCTTCCTCCCTCCAATCATTAATTTTTAGTTTAATAACATCTAGCTTTGATGGATGGTTGAGTTATCTGAAAGGATGAAGGGTTAAGAAACTTACACTATCGGGGCACCTGGGTGGCTCAGTTGGTTAAATGTCCAACTCTTGATTTCCGCTCAGGTCATGATCTCAGGGTTGTGGGATCGAGCCTAGAGTCAGGCTCTGCTTTGGGCATGGAGCCTGCTTAAGGTTCTTTCTCTCCCTCTCCTTCTATCCTCCCCCCCCCACCCATGTGTTTGCTCTGTCTCTCTCTCTCTCTCTCAAAAAAAAAAAAAAAAATTTTAAAAAAGAGAAAAGAATCTTATACTATCACTTGGTGCAAGACATAAACTGTGAGATGTTCATCTTGGTTAAGGTCCCCATGAACTCAATTAATAATAAACAGTCTGTAGCTGCTATATTGACAATGACTACAAAAATTTTTTGCCCAGAATTATTATTAAGAAATAATTATTATTTAAAAAAATGTGTTGTAACTACTCTCAAAGTAGTTGTGTCATTCATTCCTCATGATATGGAAATAATAAATGCCTGCTAATTGTCCAATATGCAAAAGTCTTACATCAGTATATATTAGAGCTCTGCAAGCCCTTGCAAGCTTTCATAATTATACCATTCAGAGGTATCAGACTAATGGAATCAACGTCCTTAAGGAGAAAAAGAGATGTACAAAAAAAATAGCACTTGCCATAGAAGAAATTAATGTTTTTTTCTTAAGATGGCAATTTTTTTTTTTTTTTAGATTTTATTTATTTATTTGACAGAGAGAGAGACAGTGAGAGCAGGAACACAAGCAGGGGGAGTGGGGGAGGGAGAAGCAGGCTTCCCGCCGAGCAGGGAGCCCAATGTGGGACTTGATCCCAGGATGCTGGGATCATGACCTGAGCGGAAGGCAGACGCTTAACGACTGAGCCACCCAGGTGCCTGAAGAAATTAATTTTTATTAACATTTTCTCTAAATTAAGACAGCCTGTATTACCAAGGAGTTAGATATTAAACAGAGGGCAAAAATTAGTTGTTACATTATTTTTTCACAGTAGCAAAAAAAGTTTTTTTTAAGGACAAACCATCAACTGAATAGGATATTGCTGAGTCAAGAGCTATTTTAGCCTGATGCTTGTCTTGAAGATGCTACTCACCTTCAGCTTTTCCTTTGTCTTTTTACCCTGTTTTATTTCTTCCCCACTTTTTAAATTGGGGTGCCAGGCTGATATTCTTTTTTTTTATTATTAAAGATTTTATTTATTTATTTGACACAGAGAGACAGACAGGGAGAGAGGGAACACAAGCAGGGAGAGTGGGAGAGGGAGAAGCAGGCTTCCCTGCTGAGCAAGGAGCCCAATGCGGGGCTCAATCCCAGGACCCTGGGATCATGACCTGAGCCGAAGGCAGACGCTTAACCAACTGAGCCACCCAGGCGCCCCACCAAGCTGATATTCTAATTGCTATATTGTTAGGCAAAAGGACAGGCCACTTTGGCTTGGCTTTTCCTCCTGCCCTTAGCAATAGTTAAGTAAGTAAATTACCTCTGCTGCTTGTAATAACCCTGCTGTTCCTCATGTTTCCCCTTGTAAATTAGCCCCATAGGAAGACTGAATTGATATTTGGACTTAGAAATGGTAGTGGAAAACTACTCTGACTCGGACACAAATTGAGAAAGATTTCCAGATGAAGTGTCATATTCTTTCATTCATTTAAAAATTAATTCTTTCATATGTAGGGGCTACGGGTTTATGAACCACCGGTCGATCTTGGAGAGCTGAAAGAAAGCTAGGATAGCAACATGTAAATGAGAATTTATGTTTGCTGTTAAATTGCTTCGAGCAAATTTACTTTGTGTTTCAGTAATACTCTCATGTATATGAATACAAATGGAATATAAATCCAGTATAAGTAAATGCTTCGAGTATAAATATGTATTTAAGCCATTAAGCAAATGTGTGTATATGCGTAACTATGCCCAGGCGAGTTTACTCACTCACACGGAGCAGTCTCTGTCAGGCTGAGGAAGGAATGATGGTTCAAATCAATCATGTACAAACTAATGCTGATCTTTGATAGCCTGTTGAATTATGCAGTCAATCCCTAAAACAGCAGAAAAAGAGAGAGCAAGGGAGAGGGAATATCAAATTGAATGGTTTTATTGTAATAGTTCTGACACTAGGTGCTGAGAGCCTACATAAGGGTGATGGCGGAGAGCCCCGTGGGAGAGATATGGGGGCCCATTTACCTGTGCATCCTTATACCTTGCCAGGGCCTTGTCTACCAGAGTCACCTAATAGGTGTCTGTGACAGTGAATAAATCCAGAGACATTTGGGGAGGGGAAAAAAAAAGAGTATGCAATGAATTATTTAATATAGAGTCTTAAATCAAGAATTCTCAAGTTTTTGAAATGTAAAAATTGGAGAGTAGAGTAGGTTCCTGGTGAATATTTGTTGGTATCTGTGATGGTCCATTGCATGTGTCAACTTGGCTAGGCTACAGTACCCGTTGGCTCAATCAAACACTGATCTAGGTGTTGCTGGGAAGGTATTTTGTAGGTGTGGTGAACTTCTAGTCAGTTGACTTGAAGTAGATTAATCTCAATAATGTGGGTGGGCCGGGCGCCTGGGTGGCTCAGTTGGTTGGGTGACTGCCTTTGGCTCAGGTCACGATCCTGGAGTCCCAGGATCGAGTCCCGCATCGGGCTCCCTGCTCGGCAGGGAGCCTGCTTCTCCCTCTGACCTTCCCCCCTCTCATGCTCTCTCTGTCTCATTCTCTCTCTCAAATAAATAAATAAAATCTTTAAAAATAATAATAATAATAATGTGGGTGGGCCACATCTGATCAATCAGAAGGCCTGAAAAGCAAAACTAAGTTCCCTAAGAAGGAAGACATTCTGACTCAAGATGGCAACATCAAATTCTGTCTCAATTTCCAGCCTACCAGCCTACCCTATACACTTTCAACTTACCAACCTTTATAATAACATATCACAGAAGCCAATTCCTTGAAATAAGTCTCTGGAATAAATAAGAGATCTACGTGTGTGTGTGTGTGTGTGTGTATTTTTGTCTCTCTCTTTCTCTCATATATATATGGGCAAAGGTGGCTCAAGCATAAGTAACCCAAAAGTCCTTTAAAATGATAATGTGAATACTTTTAATTTTCAAAAATGGTCTTGACACCTAGATTCAGACAACTGCATTCTAATCAAGTTGCAACTGTCAGCTTTATATTTAAGGCATTCAAGCTTCTACTACTTTAGGGAACAGTCTGAAGACCAAAGAAAGACCATGTCATTATGAAGTGGTGTTTGGTTGAAAATGTCAATTCCCACGAGGACATTATACCAGAATTCTTACGATGACACTGCATCAGTCAGGGTTCTCCAGAAACCCTTATTACACTAGGTTGGGGCATGTTGATTTTTGCTATCTTCTGTATAGGGGCTGCTGGAGGCACAGGAAGCTCTAGGACTGAGCTTAGACATCAGAGCTGATAATATCTGGAATAAGTCTGGGGGTTATTACCAGGGATGATGATATTTGAAGCAAAGAAGGAATCTTCCAAAGGACACTAAATATCTCTTTCACTGAGTCCTGACTACATGTCAGGCCCTGTGCTTAGCACTCTTACAGGATCTGATTTAAACCTTACAGTTACTCTCTACTAAAGGCACAGATATTATTGGACATTTTTTACAGATGGGGAAACTAGACTGGAGAGGTCAAATAACTTGCCCAAGGTCAAAGATCCAGTATTCAAATACTGATCCTTCTGATGCTAGATCCTGTGGTCTACACCACTAAGCTAGCAGATAACCCGCTTTACACTACAAAGAGGACACTGAACTCACAGCCAGAGTTAGGGGGTGGGGAGAAAAAGAAGAGGAAAAGCAAAGATGTCAAAGAATGACCCCCAGAGACAGGAAGAAATACTGGATGATGTTTTAAGTTTCCAAAAGAAATGACAAAAAAAAATCTTAAAGAAATAAGAATGAGAAGCATTGTTGTATGCCAAATAAATGTAAAAAAGAACAACAGGGAGATGGCCTTTCAATTTGTCTAGAGTCATTGAAGGCAGGGATGAGAAGAAGAATAAAGAAGGCGGTGGTTAAGAAATTCAGAAATTAAAAAGATACAAAAGAAATTATAGTTAAAAGGTAAAAGTTTTGGTCTTCTGTCCAATGGTTAAAAGGAGACACCTGGAAGCTATTTGCTTTAAAAAGTAGTGAAGAATATCTAGAACTCAAGTGAAAGAGAGAACTTGGGGAAAACAGATCATGATGATGAAAGCCAGACAGCTAGATAGAGAGATAGGAGGTAGAGAACTAGGGATGAAGGTAGATGGGGGTGGGGGGGAGGTAGGGATAAAGGGAGGGAGAGGGGAGGGGTGGAGGGAGGGAGAGGGGAGGGGTGGAGGGAGGGAGAGGGGAGGGGTGGAGGGAAGGAGGGAGGGAGGGAGGAAAATGAAAATGCACCACCTTAAGACTTCAATATTGAGTAGGTGTCCTCAATTTGCCAGGAGGTCAGCTGTTAGGGACTTGATTCACATTTTCCTATAGAAATGACAATTTATGTATTACTGGTAGGTTTGTGACTACCTCACACAGATCCCCATGTAACCCCGAAGGTAAAAATCAACTGTGATCCTTGCTTACCGTGATACCTCACAAATGAACGTAAATACGACTTTAAAGAAAATGGGCAGGTTCTTGCTATATAGTGCAATATCCAAAACAAACCTTAAAGAACAACACAAGTGAATGAGCTTCTTTAAAAATTTAAATGACGTTTGGGGGCGCCTGGGTGGCTCAGTTGGTTGGGCGGCTGCCTTCGGCTCAGGTCATGGTCCTGGAGTCCCGGGATCGAGTCCCGCGGCGGGCTCCCTGCTCAGCGGGGGGCCTGCTTCTCCCTCTGCTTGTACTCTCTCTCTGACAAATAAGTAAATAAAATCTTAAAAAAAAATTTTTTTTAAATAAAATAAAATAAAATAAAAATTTAAATGACGTTTGGTTAGAGGGGAAAAAGAGAAAGCTGGTAGAAATGTTTGTGAAGATGCTTAAACTTCTGGGCACTTTCAAAGGCTTTAGAGAATGAGTCAAGTTTTTGTGATTTAATTTTATTCCAACAGTGACGTTCCTTTCCCTTGATCCTGGTACCACAATTTCCCTTAGACACACGATGCTGGGGAAAGCTGATGCAGGCATTGGGGCACAAATGAAATAAACATAAGCTGATTTCTTTCATTAAATCCAAAAATAGAGAACTTAAAGGGATTTCTTTGTCACAAAGGCAGCCTGTCAGTCACAGCCTCTCCCTTGATTGTGGTGTGTACGCTTCCCCCTCTGTGACTTTTTCCAGAAACTTTGAAACTAAGAGACAGAAGTGTGTGTAGTATTAGGCTTGGTTGCTCTTTGGTGTGGAAGAGTGTAAAATAGTAAATTAAATGAAAAGCCGCCCTAATATTTTAAACAATGACATGGAAAAACTGTAAGTTTTAATTTTCCCTAATTCAGCTATATCTAACTACAACCGGAACACTTTCCATGTAAGGTACTTTAAAAAGGGAGTGAGTCGGGCGCCTGGGTGGCTCAGTTGGTTAAGCGACTGCCTTCGGCTCAGGTCATGATCCTGGAGTCCCGGGATCGAGTCCCGCATCAGGCTCCCTGTTCAGCAGGGAGCCTGCTTCTCCCTCTGACCCTCCCCCCTCTCATGTTCTCTCTATCTCATTCTCTCTCTCAAATAAATAAATAAAATCTTAAAAAAAAAAAAAAAAGGGAGTGAGTCCCAGGTACTGGTGTAGTGAGCACAGAAGGAATGGGTCCCATTCTCCACCCTTGACCCAGAGCATAGTTGTCCAAGAGTTCTGGCTGACTCCTCCAAGACTGCGAGTATCCCCTGTCCAAGTTTTTATTCAGAGGTGGGTTGAGAAGAGTAGGAAGAATATGCAGGCTGTCATCTCAAAGGGGGTGCTCTATCAACAACTGCGTCATCCCAGCATGTCTGCAAGGTCTCAGATCCACCATCCCTGCTCCCCACCCACCTGCAGCTCCCATCCAGGGAAAGAGCCATCTCCCAAAGCGGTTGTATCAGAACTGAGATTCTCTTTCATGGATTCCTAAGACACAGTCAGAGAAGCAAAATTCTAATCATCATTCATTTAAATATTTTATCCTACTTAAGGAGAAGCATTTAGAAATCAAAAGTCCTCTGGGGTGCCTGAGTGACTCAGTTGGTTAAGTGTGTGGGGCTCCCTGCTCAGCGAAGAGCCTGCTTCTCCCTCTCCCTCTGCTGCTCCCCCTGCTTGTGCTCTCTCTCTGTGTGTGTCAAATAAATAAATAAAATCTTTAAAAAAAAGAAAAATCAAAAGTCCTCTTGTAACCAACACCCGCTGGCCAGCATAGTATCATTTCTCATTTGTTTTACCTTTAAAATAAAGTAGGCTCCATGCCTAATCCCAAAGTAGTCATTGCTATACACAACAATATGCTGTGGGATTTTCCTTATGCGGCTAATGTGCACTTCTGTTTTCCTGACCCCCTAATCCCAAAGTGAGATCATTACAACGAGGAAAGTTAAGAATTTGCCCACGGGCTCAAATAAGGAAGCAGTAGACAGGAGCTGAGCCTAGGCAGCTGGGCCCAGCTGAAAAAGTAAACCAGGCTGAGCCCTTGCCAGGGGGAGGGGAGGGAGAAATACAGGGGCTGGGTGAATCCCCGGGCTCCATTTTTTTTTTTTTTTTTAAGATTTTATTTATTTATTTGGGACAGAGAGAATGAGAGAGAGAGAGCACATGAGAGGGGGAGGGTCAGAGGGAGAAGCAGACTCCCTGCCGAGCAGGGAGCCCGATGCGGGACTCGATCCAGGGACTCCAGGATCATGACCTGAGCTGAAGGCAGTCGCTTAACCAACTGAGCCACCCAGGCGCCCCTTTTTTTGGGGGGTGGGGTAATATCCCACTCATTTCCAAAAAGACCTTGAGATGGTTTTCCCAGTGATTGTTTAGTCGGCTAGCCTACTTACCTCCTGAGCAAACTGGTTAGAAACAAAGCAGAGAAGAAGGACGTGAACAGGTCAGTGACAAATGAGTGATGGCTGTTTACAATAACCAGGGAGAGAAAGAAGCTCACATCTACTGAAGTGCTCTGTGCAAGGGACCAAATGAAGAGCAGCTCATTTCCTCAACGGAACAACCCTGTTAAGTAGAAAGCTATCATCATTCAACCTATGAGGAACCTGAGGAGCAGAGAAATGAATTAGCTGTGATGAACCACCCCCCCCGAAGCCAGACTCTGCTAAACCTGCATAATGCCAAATTCCATGCTCTTTCTCCATTAAAATAGAGTAATACCCTTAAAAATAATGAAATCATCAGACATTTGCAAAGCTCTCTACAATTTAAATAGTATTTTACATGAATGTCATTGAATTTCCATAATTAACATTCGGGGTAGGTATGATTAACACCATTTACAGCAAGTGTTTCTATGCTCAAAACTGTACTTACTATCTGTTCTTATGATCATTTCCCACTCGTTCCTATATGTGCCCTATAGCCTCAGCAAGAATGTAAGATACAAACTATGCGATCTGGGGGAGGGGGCAGTGGAATAGAAATTATCCCCCCTTCACTTTTTATTTTTATTTTGTTTTTAAGATTTTATTTATTTATTTGAGAGAGAGAGTGAACGAAAGAGAGAGAGCGCGCACCAGTGGGGGGGAGGGGCAGAAGGAGAAGCGGACTCCCAGCTGAACAAGGGGCCCCATGCAGGGCTGGATCCCAGGACCCCCAGATCATGACCTGAGTGGAGGGCAGATGCTTCACCCACTGAGCCACCCAGGCACTGCCCCCCTTCACCTTTTAATCTCGTATCTGTGCCTCGCATCATTTGTGATGCTACATGTACATATTATACGTCTGTTGCCTTTGAAAAACTAAGTCCTTTTAAAAATCCGTATCTAGTCACTGACTCTTAGCACCTGTACTTGATGGTTTTTCCATAAAGGGAGTGAAGCCACTTGGACACAGCTCCTTAATGTATTCGCTATAGTTGGCCGAAGGCAAACATCCCAAACTGTCAGGCCAAGATGCTATTATGACAGGAAAGCCATCACTGAGGAGTAAATAGCTGAAACCACATCTTCCTCACACAAAATTACTGCACTGCTGTGTGGAAACACTAAAGTTATTTGCTCAGCTCACTTCTGCTTCTAGGAGCTTCTTTTTTATACACGTTAGGGTTTTCTACGTAGTAAATCATGTCAGATATAATTATGTCTTTCTTTCCAAGTTGAATGCCTTTTCTTTCCCCCCTTTTTCTTTTTGCCTTATTACATTGGTTATTATGTTTTTAAAATAATGCATTTTCAATATTTTCAAAAAGAAAATTTAACTTGAACTCCCTGTTAAGAGTTCTCCAAGCATCTACTCTTAAGAAGCCTGTTTTTAATGAATAAAATCCTATTAGTTTTTAGTGAGACAGCAGCGGGGGAAAGAGAAGAGCTATTAGCCTGTCAACAAAAGCTGAGGTGTTAGGCAAATGGCACTTACCTCTCAGAATCTCATTTTCCAAAATGAGGGACTTAGTGATGAACTCAAATATTTCTTTTCATTAAAAATGCTATCATGCTACGGAAGGTCCTTCAGAAATCATCTTGTCTCACCCTCCCATTTTTACCGATGAAGAAACTAAACAACAGAAGCGTTACAAGATATGCTTAAAATGATAAAATATTTAATGCCATTGCTGAGATGGTGACGTTGCCAAGACCTAAAACCGGATCCTCTAACTGCTTCCCCAGGGCCCTCTTTGCCTATTTCAAAACTGCTACACACCACTGTTGTGGCTACTACTCAACATTCAGACAGAATCTTGTCCTCCCTGTTCCATTCCATTCACATTTCATTTTGTTTGTTCTGCTAGTCATCACTCACTAGATCGTGTGGGAATAGCAAGCGTTTGTCTCTCCACTAGGTCGTGAACACCTTGAAGGTTGGGACCATGTAAAAAGTAACTTTTTAAATCTCTAGAATTTGGTGGGCTGTTAAACATTTCGATATTGCTAAAGTTCTACTCATCAATAATAATCTAACTCAAATGTCCCTTCCTCCATGAAGCCCTTCTTGGTTTTCCTATTAAGATACAATTCTCCTTTGTTGTAGTCGTTAGAGATGATACATATATTCCAGTTCTCCTGCTTCCAGGCATATGCTATAATCACACTTGTTAATCCCCTTGAAGTTACACTGGCCAAGTAATTTATTTTGACCCAGTGGAATGTGGGCAGAAGACTATAAAAGCTAGTGCATCATTTTCATGTTTTCCCACCCTCACCATTTACCCTGCCACACACCAGTAACATTCCTGAGGGTGGAAACTCCCTCAGGCTGGGCCCAAGAGAGAGGAAATATGGAGCAGAGCCCCCAGTGGATCCATGATCAAATAATGTGCATCAAAAATAAACATGTCAGTATGGGCCATTAAGATTTGGGGCTGTTTGTTATGTTAGCATAACCTAGTATTTCCTGACAGATACATAATCTCTACGAAGCTCTCTAATGGAACTTATCACTTTCTATTTCATAATGAAACTTACTGGCAAACATTTCTTATCTCATACTCAAACTTGTACTCTAAGTCCAGTAGTATTATCTTATATACATTTTATTATTTCTCATTGTGGTGACAACGTCAAATGGATAAAAATTAGTGAATGGATAAATATGAAGTAAAGATATTATTTATTATAGCTATTACTTATAGTTATCTATTATTACTCTGATAACAAATTATGGTTAAAGCTCTACCTAGTGTTTTCCTAAATTTCTTGAGTTTTTCTAACTAATGCCCTATATCTATGAATCTCCATGATTTTCATTTAAAAATAGTTGCCGAAGTCACCCACCGAACTGATCTATACTGAGACAACCTTGCAGAGATGATTATGTTACTGTCCTAGCATACATAAAAGCAATAAAGGAAAGACCATTTTAAAGTACATCTTAATGAACATAAGAAATGTTTACTAAAGCAGAAATCTGTAATAGCCTCTAAAGAATGAGCTTTAAAAGAAAACATAAATGTAATAAACTCACCAATATTTCAATGGTTTCAAGATTATGATTCAAACATCGGATTTATAATTTAGCACAGATCTTTCAGTAAATAAAATAAAATTGGCAAACTGAACCTAACTTGCTCATTGTATTACAAAAATAACCTTTTAGTGATGAATGTCATGCATCAGCTCAAGTTTTCCTTTTCTTGCTGAACAAGTCAATTAAAACTAAATCTGTAGAAAATCAGGGTCACTTAAGTCAAAAAGTAAAATTGCTGTAGAAAACAAACTGAGGGTTACCAGAGGGGAGAGAGTGCGGGGATGGGCAAAATGGGTGAAGGGGAGTGGGAGGTCCAGGTTTCCAATTATGGAATGAGTTGCCACAGGGATAAAAGGTACAGCATAGAGAATATAATCAATGGTATTGTAACTGTAACCACATTATATGATGACCGATGGTACCCACACTTGACGTGAGCACAGTGTTAACATACACCATTGTCAAATCACTATGTTGTGAGCCTGAAACCAACATTGTGTTTCAGCTGTACTTCAATCAAAAAAAGAAAAGAGTACAATTTCCGCTTTAACTTAGTGTGCTTATAAAGACAAAAGTTCCTCATATTAAAGGTGAAACGTAGAGAACAGACCAAAACAATCTGGAAAACAATCATTTGTTACCTAGAGTTTAATAATCCCAGAGCCACTCTTTCCTTTTCTGAAACAGAAACGGATTAATATTGCCTCTGATAGCCATTACTCCGAAATTTTTTCCCTTCAATAATAACATTTAGTGTTCTATAACTTGCAATAAATAGGAAAAATTTCAACTGTTCCTGAAATAGTAATTTAAAAAAATATGACCAGAAGCCCTCCTTTAAAAATACTTACTGTTGGGGTGCCTGGGTGGCTAAGTCGTTGGGCGTCTGCCTTCGGCTCAGGTCATGATCCCAGGGTTCTGGGATCGAGCCCTGCATCGGGCTCCCTGCTCAGCGGGAAGCCTGCTTCTCCCTCTCCCACTCCCGCTACTTGTGTTCCCTCTCTCACTATGTCTCTCTCTGTCAAATAAATAAATGAAATCCTTAAAAAAATAGTTACTGTTATAAATTCAATTTCTCTTCTCAGGTTTCCTTAAGTTATTGGACCTCCCAGAGAATTTGGACTCAATTTGGGGGTAATGGGTCTTACTTCATCTTGTGGTCAGTTTTTTTGCCTAGCAGATGCCATGCCTGAAATGATCTCCATCTTTAACAAAACGCTGGCATCTCTTCAGCCTCATCTGGTAAGCTGATGAAGTGATGGTCTTGGGGGAGCAGGAATAATATGAAAACATTCATTGAAGCCAGACATAATTCTTCCATCAGGCCTTGTTGTCAAGACCCTGGCCAATGCCACAAGCCATGTATTTATGCAATGAAACCTCCCCCAGCAACTAGTCCTACCTCTGCTGCTAGTACTATTTGTAGCTAGCAGAAGAAAGAAAGAGCAAATTAGGAAGAAAAAAAAGAGAGAGAGAGACAGGGAACGACATGGGCCTGGACTTTTTGGCCACACCATTTCATCCAAAGTGTTCAGTAGAGCTGGCTCTGCTTAACTAGTTGATATTAGATGTTCGATGATTGAGAGCTCGATTACCTAAAACAGCATGGGACAGAAAAACAGAAATGTCCAAATACAGGTGGGGTTTGTGAATCAAAACGAATATAGTATAAGGGGCGCCTGGGTGGCTAAGCCGGTTAAGCATCTAACTCTTGATTTTGGCTCAGGTCACGATCTCAGGGTCATGAGATCAAGCTCTATGTTGGGCTCTGCGCTGAGCGTGGAGCCTGCTTAAGATTCTATCTCTGCCCCTCCGCCCCTTTTCCTCTGTAACACACACACACACACACACACACACACACGCACAGTACTAGCTATAGATTTTCATTATTTCTTAATTCCAAAATCAAAAGTTAATTGAAACAAATTTAAATGTCTTCCCTTTGAAGGATACCATTAAGGAAATAAAAATACAAGTCATGTAATGGAATAAAATATTTGCAAAACATATACATAGTAAGGGAATTGTATCTAAAATAAATAAGTAGGGGTGCCTGGCTGGCTCAGTCAGTAGAGCACATGACTCTTGATCTCAGGTTGTGAGTTCAAGCCCCATGTTAGGTGTGGAGATTACTTAAAATAAAATAAAATCTTTAAAAATAAGTAAGATAAAATAAAGTCACAAGTCAATAATAAAAATACCCATCAATAAAAATAGACAAAATATTGTAATAAAAAGAGAAACAGATGGCATAGCACTAAAAACTGATGTTCATATCACTAATTATCAGGAAAATGCAAACTAAAAGCACAATGAGATGGAACTACACACCTATTAGAACAGCTGAAATTTTAAAATCTGATAGGCAAGGATGTGGACAACTGTAACTTTTACAGATTGCACATAAGAATGCAAAATGGTATAGCTATTTTGGAAAACAATTTGGCAATTTTTCCTAGTTAGACATACAGTCATCATACTAATCACAATTTTAACCCCTGATGTTTAACCAAGACAAGTAAAAATATATGTCCAAAACAGAGACCTATACACAAATGTTCATAGTATTTTCATTCATAATAGCCCAAACCAGGAACAACTCAAATGTCAGTGGGAAATGGATGGATATACAAACTATATAATGAAACACCACTCACCAATAAAAATAAACAAGTACTGATACTTGCAACAGCATTGATGAATCTCAAAATAATTTATGCTGACATAAATTATTAAGTAATAATTAAAGCTGACATAAAAAGCTACATACTATAGGATTTCATTTATATTCCGGAAAAGGCAATGCTACAGGGACAGAAATCAGGTCAGTGGTTCCATGGGCTGGAGGGGAGGATAGAGTATTGTCTATAACGGACATAAAGGAAGTTGTTGAAATGATGAAAATATTCTACGTCCTGATTGTGGTGATAATGCATGACTATATACATTTGTCAAAATTAATATAACTAAACAATTTAAGAGGGTAATTTGCTCTGTATGTAAATTATACCTCAATAATATGACTTCCAAAAAACACAAACAGGTATGTTTGGTAGTGGAAGGCAAACTTTGCTTAAGTGTTTAAGCTTTAAAATAAAAATTAAAAGAATCATTTGTATGTTATACCTGCCTCAAGCTCTGCTGTCACTTATGCTGGGAAGACTTCACTTTCCTCTGCCCTTAGGAGAATTCCAGCAGAAAAAATATTAAGGGAAATGATCATATTCTGTGTAACTTTCTATGCCTTAAAGGAAAGTCTTTCAGTAACGTTTAAGGATAGAAAATTTTTCTTTTGTACCCATAAAATATATGGGTTTTATGTATCTGAATGGTGATTATTCTGAGTTGTGCTAAAAGACCCTGTATTTATGGTATGCCATATAAAAAGAAATAATATAGCTGTCTTTAGGTGTTGACAATATAAGGTAGATGCCATTGCAAGTGTATTACTTTGAAGGAAGTGGTTCAGTTATGGACAACTATGCTAGGGTAAGAAGGTATTTTTAGGTTGGAAACAAAAGGCAAAACAATAAAAGTAAAATTTCATAAATATGAATATCAACATTTAAAACTATGAGATGTCAGAATTATGAAAAATAAAAATGCCAGATTGGGGAAAATATTAGCAAGCCATAAAATGGACCAAGAGTTAATATATTAAGGGCTCTTACATAACTATGAAAAGAATAAATTAGTACAGATGGAAGCAAGGGGTACAAAGTGACAGTTCAGAAAAGACTAAATCAAACATTCAAAGGACAATAAAAATCTTTTCATTTTGATTAGTAATAAAAGGAGTGCAATTTTTATCTATTAAATTGGCCACAATTTTTAAATGAAAATGACCCATATGATGCAAGAAAATGGCACTCAAACATTGTTGGCTGACATGCAAATTAAGGCAAATATTCTGGAAAACAGTGGTAATATGTAATCTTGAAAATGTCAGTCTTTTTGCCTCAGTAATTAAAGGAGTACTGATTTTATGATCAAATAATAAAATACCCATGTAGGAAAATATCTAGCTACATGGGTATTCATCTTCATAATTCTGATAATTATGAATTGGAAATAATCAGTGGGGTTATTTAAATAAATTATATCATACAATGGGACTACTATGCAAATATTAAAATAATGTAGAAAAATACATTATGAGACATTTAATAAGAAACAGATGGAGTATTACAGACATTAAAATATAGAAAGTTTGATCCCATTTATTATTTTATTTTCAAATGAGGAATAGAAAGTGTCAAGAAGCTGTTAATGACTACTAAGGTGTTTGTAGGACTCTGAAACAAGCGAGGACTCTTTGCTGCCAAAATGTGGGGAAAACTGAGCATCCATAAGCATAATATCTGCAATGGATTTAAAGATCAAATACACTTAAATCCATGAGTCTGTAATGATACTCCAAATAGAGGAGAAAAAAATCTCATAGTTACTTTAGAAGAGGTTAGAAAACTAACTCATTATTTTCCAAGCTGGCAATTAAAAGGGAAAAATCAAGAATTTATTATCATTCATAGGTAGAATGTAGTTCAGGATACTCAAAAGATTAATAGACAATATTTCTTTATGTATATAATTACTTATAGTATATATTGTATTTATTCATATAAGTACTTCTTTATAGAAGTAGTCTAGCTAATAAATGAAAAATGATAGAATATCATTTTTCAATATCTAATAATTCATACATCTAGGCAATTATCATCAATAACTAGTAACATCACAATAAAAAAAAACCAGGTGCCATGTGTCACTAATTTAAGAAAACATAAGGGAGAAAAAGATACGTTGAATAACACCATGGGGATGTTTTCAGAAAAAAGCAGAATATAAGAAATTCTACGTCAAAAGCACTTTCAACAAAGAAAGTGAAAAGGGGGGAGAAAGAAATGGAAGAAAATATTATAGAATAAAAGACAATTAAGATATATCCATCAAATTGCAAACCTAACCTGGATCCTAATTTGAACAAATAAATAAGAAAAACAAGAAAAAAATGAGAAAAACATTCATGAGACAATCAGAGAAATTTGAACACTGACTAGATATTTGATGATATTAAAGTATTATCATTAACTTTTTAAAATGTGACAATGGTATTATAATTGTGTTTTTAAATGTCTCTCTCTTTTGAAAATACATACTTATATATTTATGAATAAAATTATGTGATGCCTGGGATTGCTCCAAAACAATTAGTGGGGGGAAATGGTACTTGAATGGGGGTAAAGTTGAACTCGTATCAGAATTAATAATCATTCTTCAAAGATAGTTGATACATAGGTTTTTTATACCACTGTCTCTACTTTCATGTGTAGTTGAAAGTTTTACTACGTTTTGTTCTTCATTATAAAGGACAGATTGAATGTTTCCATTTCCTACTAGTCCATGTAAAGAGTACTCTTTTATTGTCAAGTTGTGTTGCCACAGAGCTTACTTTTACCCATTTGTGGCAGAAACTATTGCTATTCATCTCTCAATACCCGTTTTCTCTTTTTCCCTAGTAAAAAAATTTTCAGCTTGGAATGTTCCCAGCTTCTCTTGCAGCTAGGTGTAGCCAAACGACAGATACTGCAAAGAACATGTAAGCAAAAGCTATCTGTGCAACTTCTAGATTGTGCCCACTTCTCCCCACCCCCTTCCAGCTGATGGAATATTCACAGAAGATGAGGTGACCCAACTTGGACCATGCAGACAAGGGCAACAGCCTGGGAGATAGGAGGAGCATCTTCCCTGCCAAAATCACTCTTCACTATTCAGTGGATTTTCCAAGAATTTGAAACAACTCCACCAGTCACTTCCGCTTTGTACTTCTGACAATTTAGATCAGAATACACATAACTGAGTTCCCCATCTCTATAATATTTACAGAAGGCCTGTTTCCTTATGGGGTGGGACTCAGCTGCCTTCTCCTTCTTGGAAGATTAACGTGAATTGTCTTTCACATATGATGGTAGAAGGAGCAGTAGAGTTTAGATCGTATTTGTTCTGTTTCTTCTCTTTTCTTTTTTTTTTAGATTTTATTTATTTATTTGAGAGAGAGAGAATGAGAGAAAGAGCACAAGGAGGGAAGGGGCAGAGGGAGAGGGAGAAGTAGACTCCCCACTGAGCAGGGAGCACAACTCGGGGCTCCATCCCAGGACCCTGAGATCATGACCTGAGCCGAAGGCAGACACTCAACTGACTGAGCCACCCAGGTGCCCCTGTTCTCTGTTTCTTTTCAAAATTGTTCTTTAGAGACAACACACGCATGACATGATCAGATTTGATGAAAGTTTCGCACATTTGAATACATTTATATTAACTTGATTATAGCTTTTTTAGAAAGTTAGTAGATTAAACATCTAAAATAAAGGCTGTAGGGGTGCCTGGGTGGCTCAGTCAGTTAAGGTTCTGACTCTTGGTTTGGGCTCAGGTCATGATCTCATGGGTCCTGGGATTGAGCCCTGTGTCTGGCCCCAAGCTCAGTGGGGAGTCTGCCTGAAGACTCTCGCCCTCTGCCCCTCCCCTTGCTCTGGCACATGTGCATGCTCTCTCTCTAAAATAAATAAATAATTTTTTAAAAATTAAAAATAATAAATAAAATAAAAACCATAAATTGTTACCCAAATCATAAGTAAAGTTAGCCTGCCATAAATTGTTGATAACATTATGAGAGATTATGGTAGTTAGTGGTAAAGAGTCGACTCTGAAAGTCACTAAGGTAAGAAAATTCAGTGCTCTAGTGGAAAAATTGGCTTTAGATAGAACAAACTCATATTTGAATATTGAGACAAAATGTGAAATACTAATAAAATATATCCTGAAACACATTAAAGGAAAAATAAACTAGAAAAAAATCATATAGACTCTGGAACTCAACTGGCTTCATTTAAATCTCAGCCTTGTCACTTTCTCTTGATAAGATTGTCTTAACTATGGGCGCCTGGGTGGCTCAGTCACTAAGCGTCTGCCTTCGGCTCAGGTCATGATCCCAGGGTCCTGGGATCGAGTCCCACATCGGGCTCCCTCCTCGGGGGGAAGCCTGCTTCTCCCTCCCCCCCTCCTGCTACTTGTGTTCCTGCTCTCGCTATCTCTGTCTCTGTCAAATAAATAAATAAAATCTTTAAAAAAAAAAAAAAGATTGTCTTAACTAGCTATCTATCTGACTCAAGATCCAGTTACTTAACTGAACCTCTCTCTGCTTCAGTTTTTTGATCTAATTATTGGAGATAACATTAGTACATGATTTACAGGGTTGGGTTCACTGTTGTACATTGAATTGTCCCCCCAAAATTCATATGGTGAACCCCAATCCCTAGAACCTCAGTATACACCCTATTGGGAAAAAATCATCACTGCAGATATAATTAGTTCAGATGAGGTCATATTAGAGTCAGGTGGGCCCTAATCCAATATGATTTTTTTTTAAGGTTTATTTATTTATCTGAGAGAGAGAGAGAGAGCAGGCAGGGAGGGGCAGAGGGAGAGGGAGAGAGAGAGAAGCAGACTCTGCTAAGTGTGGAGCCTGACCCAGGGCTCTATCTCACAACCCTGAGATCATGACCTAAGCCTGAAGCAAGCATCAGATGCTTAACCGACTGAGCCACCCAGGAGTCCCTGATTGGTATTCTTATATAGGGAGAAATTTGAAGAGGGTCACATGGAGAGAAAACATGTGAAGATTAGGGAAGAGATCAGGATGAGGCTTCAACAAGCCAAGGAATGCCAAAGATTGCCCACAAACCTCCAGAAACTAGGGAACAGGCATGGAGTAGATTCTTCCTCAAAGCCTTCAGACGGAACCATTCCGGCTGACACCTTGATCTTGGACTTCCAGCCTCCAGAATTGTAAGAAATAAATTTCTGTCTTTTAAGTCATCCAGTTGGTGGTACTTTGTTATGATACCCAAGCAAAGCCCTAATAAAGTTTGAAAGGCGTTGTTACATGTAAATCACTTAGAACAGTATCTTGCCCATGGCAAGTGTTCAATTAAAATTAGCTATTGTTATTATTTAAAATTACAAATCTTTCATTTATGTTTTTATTTGCATGACTCTGCACAGCATCAATAACTATAACAAATGGGAAAAATTAAACTATAGTTAGGAAGTTGGTTCATTTTACCAAGACTAAATGATTTCTCCATATTTAATAGGAACAATCATAGGATTATGATATGAATTATGATAAAACATTTCTTAAGTTATTTAGTTATAAATTATGCCATCTTCTGGAAAATATTTTTAAATAAAAGTATGGTAAATTCAATTGCATTCTGTTACAAAAGTATTAATATGTAAATCAACAAAAGACCCTCAAGATAACTTGCAGGATCTCATTTACAGTAGTCAGTTTGTACCCTAAAGGACTGCAGTCTCCTGTATTCTCATTTACATCACTTTATTAAATTTCAGGTGTTGTTATTTTATTTTTTACAAAGTACAATTCTAATTTTATTTCTAGATATGCAAATAAAACCACAAAGTGTGTTAAGAGATTTATGAGAAGCTGAAGTTATCCTTGACTTTGAACATTATTTCTTTAAAGAAAAATGGCTTAGGGTATTTTGCCACTTTCCCATTTCACAGGTTTTTGGCTATTAGCTAATGTTTTAAACTTTAAAATTAAGCACTTGGATCAGAGCAAACTTATTAGTATTCTATGCAATCATAATAAAAATTTCAAAAATGAATATTAGTTTAGGACAGAATGAAAGCCCTGAAATGTGTTTGAATGATATGCATTTTTTATTTATTTTTTTAATTAATGAATTAATTTATTTTTTTATGTAGTGTTCCATGATTCATTGTTTGCATATAACACCCAGAATCTGAATCTCAAACCACAATCACACAATCATTATGCAAAGAATATATCAATATGAGTTGGAAGAAACATCTGTCCCAATTTTACACTAAATTATTCAGAAATTCAAATGCTTAATCCAAGAACAAAAGGTACCCAAAAAGTCATACGATGTTACAGGGAGAGCACAATGATACTCAGCCTTGACAATTCCGGGGCAAAAGTAACATTTGAAATCAATCCAGATACGCTGAGACTTAAATAAATATTCAGGTTCAATGCTGCCTTTTCTCCCACCCCACTTTTTTTTAGTGAGGCAGACTTATAAAATCTGGTATATAACAATATGTAAGAATATATATTAATTTTTTTAAGTACAGAGGAGTGTTCTATAATAGCAGCCATTGACCACTTTTGTGTAAAAGATACTTATTTACTGCAATGTGTGCTGAAATAAAATCTTGGATACCCAAGATTTGGGAGAACTGAATGACTGAGAGACCTTCTGATAACTTTTGTATTTTTACAATGTGCCCTATTAACTAAGCAAAGGTTAAATAAAGTAAAAATAATTTTAAAATTGTATTCAAGACAACATGGTCATCTTGATCATTCAAACAACATGGGAAATAGCCGCCTTCTCCTAGCCAATGATCTATGAAAGGTGTGGCAGAGCCTCAAGTTCCTTACAGAAACCTAGGAAAATTCTTCAAAAACACACCTAACAAATTCCCCTCCCACAACATAGCTCCTGAAATTCTTCTCAAGAAATTCACAAGAAAGTGCGGTGGGGATTGTGACTACATATAATTCATCAAGAAGAAATTTTTACAAAATGGTAACATCATTATCTGAACCTCTGGGGTTCCATTTCATGAAGGTTTAATAATTTTTTCATATACAGGTCAATGGATCCCAGACCCTTTTTCATTTGCTAAAAATCCAGACTAACCAATATGTCAAATAAGCAGCGATTGAATACTTGAGATTTATCTGCAAATTTTGGGCAAAAATGAGATCAGAGATTTTGGGGGGCTGCAACTCAAATTTCATATTCTTTAACTTGGTCACTTAAATATTTTTTTAGATTATGGGGGAACTGGGTGAGGGATACCATTTAGCCATTGTGAATTAGTGCCACTATAAACATTCATATGCAAGTTTTTGGTTTTGGTTTGTTTCTGTTTTTGGTTTGTTTTTTTCTGTTTTTAAAGATTTTATTTATTTATTTGTCAGAGAGAGAGAGAGCACAAGCAGGGGGAGCGGCAGGTAGAGGGGGAAGCAGTCTCCCCGCCGAGCAGGGAGCCCGACGCTGGACTCAATCCCAGGACCCTGGGATCATGACCTGAGCCAAAGGCAGACGCTTAACTGACTGAGCCACCCAAGCGTCCCACAAGTTTTTGTTTTGAACACCTGTTTTCAATTCTTTGGGGCATGTACCTAGGCGTAGAATTGCTGGTCTTATGGTAATTCTATGTTTAGCCTTTGGAGGAACCACCAAACCATTTTCCACATTGGCTGTGCCATTTAACATTTCCACCATTTATGCACAGATGTTCTAATTCCAATTTCTCTATATCCTTGCTACTTATTTCCCCTTTTTTGGTGACAGCCATCCCAATAGGAATAAAGTGATGTCTCACCGTGGTTTTGATCTGCCTATGATTAATGATGTTGTGTGTCTTTTCATGTGCCTGTTGGCCATTTTACATGTTCTTTGGAGAAATGTCTATTCAAGCTTTCAGCCCATTTTTTTTGAATTAGATTGTCTTTTTGTTGTTGAACTATAGAACTTCTTTGTGTAGTCTGGGTGCCAGACCCTTATCAGATGTATGATTTGAAAATATTTTTTCCCATTCCACAGATTATTTTTTCACTTTCTTGATAGTGTCCTTTGATACACAAAATGTTTTAAGTTTGATGAGGTCCAGTTTATTTTTTTCCTTTTGGTTGCTTGTGCTTTTGGTGTCATAGTTAAAAAAAAAAATACCATTGCCAAATCCAGTGGTTTTTTTACTAATATTTACTCCTGTATGTTTTCCTCTAAGAGTTTTATAGTTTTGGCTCTAATATTTAGGTCTTTGATTCATTTAGAGTTAATTTTTGTATATGGTATGAAGTAAGGGCCCAAATTCATTATTTTGCATGTAGATATCCAGACACTTGAAATTTGGATGAATAAAGGAAGCACATAACACCCTGTACTATATTTTTATGAATACTCTATTTGATGTGGTGAAGTATCTTTTGGTAGCTAATTTAGATTGCGAGGTATGTTGGAATAACCAGGGAATATACAATATGCATAAATTAATTCCACATTGGGCTGTCATAATTTTCATCATTCATATTACTAAATATGAAAGAAAATTTATAAGCAAATATGTGACTATTACTTCCATTTGCCACATTGAAAATCACATGAGACCATCACATTGAAATTGTACATAGTAAGTAACTTAAAAGACAATCCATTGGTATTTCTGTCATTGGAATAAGAATACACTTTTTAAAAATTTTATTATGTTATGTTACTCACCATACAATATATCATTGGTTTTTGATGTGGTGATCCACGATCCATTGTTTTCATATAACACCCAGTGCTCCATGCAGTATGTGCCCTCCTTAATACCCATCACCGGGCTAACCAATCCCCCCTCCCCCCTCCCCTCTAAAACTCTGTTTGTTTCTCAGAGTCCATAGTCTCTCATGGTTCATCTTTCCCTCCAATCCGGCCCCCCCATTTTTCCCTTCCTTCTCTTAATGTCCTCCATGCTATTCCTTATGTTCCACAAATAAGTGAAACCATATGATAATTGACTTTCTCTGTTTGACTTATTTCACTTAGCACAATCTCCTCCAGTCCCATCCATGTTGATGTAAAAGTTGGGTATTCATCTTTTCTGATGGCTGAGTAATATTCCATTTATATATGGACCACATCTTCTTTATCCATTCATCTGTTGAAGGGCATCTCGGCTCTTTCCACAGTTTGGCTATTGCGGACATCGCTGCTATGAACATTGGGGTGCATATGGCCCTTCTTTTCACTACATCTGTGTCTTTGTGGTAAATACCCAGGAGTGCAATTGCTGGGTCATAGGGTAGCTCTATTTTTAAATTTTTGAGGCACCTCCACACTGTTTTCCAAAGTGGCTGTACCAACTTGCATTCCCACCAACAGTGTAAGAGGGTTCCCCTTTCTCTACAACCTCTCCAACATTTGTTGTTTCTTTCCCTGTCCATTTTTGCCATTCTAAGTGGTGTAAGGTGGTATCTCAGTGTGGTTTTGACTTGGATTGCCCTGATGGCTAATGATGATGAACATTTTTTCATGTGTCTGTTAGCCATTTGTATGTCTTCTTCAGAGAAGTGTCTGTTCATCTCTTCTGCCCACTTTTTGACTTGATTATTTGTTTTTTGGGTGTTGAGTTTGAGAAGTTCTTTATAGATCTTGGATACCAGCCTTTTATCTGTGGTGTCATTTGCAAATATCTTCTCCCATTCTGTGGGTTGCCTCTTTGATTTGTTGACTGTTTCCTTTGCTGTGCAGCAGCTTTTTATCTTGATGAAGTCCCAAAAGTTCATTTTTGCTTTTGTTTCACTAGCTTTTGGAGATGTATCTTGAAAGAAGTTGCTGTGGCCGACGTCAAAGAGGTTACTGCCTATGTTCTCCTCTAGGATTTTGATGGATTCCTGTCTCACACTGAGGTCTTTCATCCACTTTGAATTTATCTTTGTGAGTGGTGTTAGAGAATGGTCGAGTTTCATTCTTCTGCATGTGGCTGTCCAATTTTCCCAGCACCGTTTATTGAAGAGACTGTCTTTTTTCCATTGCATGTTTTTTCCTGCTTTGTCAAAGATCATTTGACCATAGAGTTGAGGGTCCATATCTGGGCTCTCTATTCTGTTCCATTGGTCTATATGTCTGTTTTTGTGCCAGTACCATGCTGTCTTGGTGATCACTGCTTTGTAATATAGCTTGAAATTGGGCAACGTGATGCCCCCAGCTTTGTTTTTCTTTTTCAACATCTCTTTGGTGATTCGGGGTCTTTTCTGATTCCATACAAATTTTAGGATTGTTTGTTCCAGCACTCTGAAAAATGTCATTGGAATTTTGATCGGGATGGCACTGAAGGTGTAGATTGCTCTGGGTAGCATAGACATTTTAACAATGTTTATTCTTCCAGTCCATGAGCATGGAATATGTTTCCATCTTTTTGTGTCTTCTTCAATTTCTTTCATGAGTGTTTTGTAGTTCCTAGAGTACAGATCCTTTACCTCTTGGGTTAGGTTTAGTCCGAGGTATCTTATGGTTTTTGGTGCTATTGTAAATGGAATCGTTTCTCTAATTTCTCTTTCTACAGTTGCGTTGTTAGTGTATAAGAAAGCAACTGATTTCTGTGCATTGATTTTGTATCCTGCCACATTACTGAATTGCTGGATGAGTTCTAGTAATTTGGGGGTGGAGTCTTTTGGGTTTTCCACATAAAGTATCATGTCGTCTGTGAAAAGAGAGAGTTTGACTTCTTCTTTGCCAATTTGAATACCTTTTATTTCTTTTTGTTGTCTGATTGCTGTTGCTAGGACTTCTAATACTATGTTGAACAATAGTGGCGAGAGTGGGCATCCTTGACGTGTTCCTGATCTTAAGGGAAAGGCTCTCAGCTTTTCCCCATTGAGGATGATATTCGCTGTGGGTTTTTCATAGATGGATTTTATGAGCTTGAGGAATGTTCCATCTATCCCTATATTCTGAAGAGTTTTAATCAGGAAAGGATGTTGTATTTTGTCAAATGCTTTTTCTGCATCAATTGAGAGGACCATATGTTTCTTCTCCCTCCTCTTATTAATGTGTTCTAGCACATTGATTGATTTGCGAATGTTGAACCACACTTGCATCCCGGGGATAAATCCCATTGGTTGTGGTGGATGATCCTTTTAATGTATTGTTGGATCCTATTAGCTAGGATTTTGTTGAGGATTTTGGAATCCATATTCATCAGGGATATTGGTCTGAAATTCTCCTTTTTGATAGGGTCTTTGCCTGGTTTGGGGATTAAGGTAATGCTGGCCTCATAGAATGAGTCTGGAAGTTTTCCTTCTGTTTCTATATTTTGAAACAGCTTCAGGAGAATAGGTATTATTTCTTCTTTGAATGTTTGGTAGAATTCCCCAGGGAATCCATCAGGCCGTGGACTCTTGTCTCTGGGGAGGTTTTTGATCACTGCTTCAATCTCGTTACTGGTTGTTGGCCTATTCAGGTTGTCAATTTCTTCCTGTTTCAGTCTTGGCAGCTTATAGGTTTCCAGGAGGGCCTCCATTTCATCCAGATTGCTCAGTTTATTGGCATATAGTTGTTGATAATAATTTCTAATAATTGTTTCTATTTCCTTGGTGTTAGTCGTGATCTCTCCCCTTTCATTCATAATTTTATTAATTTATGTCCTTTCTCTTTTCTTTTGGATAAGTCTGGCCAGTGGTTTATCGATCTTATTAATTCTTTCAAAGAACCAACTTCTAGTTTCGTTGATTTGATCTACTGTGTTTCTGGTTTCTAATTCATTGATTTCTGCTCTAATTTTAATTATTTCTCTTCTAATGTGTGGCTTAGGCATCGTTTGTTGCTTTTTCTCTAGTTCTGTAAGGTGTAGAGTTAGTTGGTGAATTCGGGATTTTTCTATTTTTTTGAGTGAGGCTTGGATGGCTATGTATTTCCCCCTTAGGACTGCCTTTGCAGTATCCCATAGGTTTTGGACCGATGTGTTTTCGCTTTCATTGATTTCCATGAATTGTTTAAGTTCTTCTTTGATTTCTTGGTTGACCCAAACATTCTTGAGCAGAGTGGTCTTTAGCTTCCAAGTGTTTGAATTTCTGCCAAATTTTTTCTTGTGATTGAGTTCCAGTTTTAAAGCATTGTGGTCTGAGAATATGCAGGGAATAATCTCAATCTTTTGGTATCGGTTGAGACCTGATTTGTGACCAAGTATATGGTCTATTCTAGAGAAAGTTCCATGTGCGCTCGAGAAGAATGAGTATTGTTGCTTTAGGGTGGAATGTTCTGTAAATATCTATGAGGTCCATCTGGTCCAATGTATCATTCAAAGCTCTTGTTTCCCTGTTGATTTTCTGCTTAGATGATCTGTCCATTGCTGAGAGTGGAGTATTGAGGTCTCCTACAATTAACGTATTGTTATCAATAGGACTCTTTATTTTGGTTAACAGTTGGCTTATGTAGATGGCTGCTCCCATGTTGGGGGCATAGATATTTACAATTGTTAGATCTTCTTGTTGGATAGACCCTTTAAGAATCATATAGTGTCCTTCTGTGTCTCTAATTAGACTTTAGTTTAAAATCTAATTTGTCTGATGTAAGAATTGCTACCCCAGCTTTCTTTTGAGGTCCGCTGACATGGAAGATGGATCTCCATCCCTTCACTTTAAGTCTGGATGTATCTTTAGGTTCAAAATGAGTCTCTTGTAGACAGCATATGGATGGGTCCTATCTTTTTATCCAATCTGCAACCCTGTGCCGTTTTATGGGAGCGTTTAGGCCATTCACATTGAGAGTGGTTATTGAAAGATATGAATTAATTGTCATCATGTTGCCTGTGAAGACATTGTTTTTATAGATTGTCCCTGTAAATTTCTGTTGTAGATCACTCTTGGGGTCTTTCTTCTTTTATAGAACTCCCCTTAATATTTCTTGCAGGGCTGGCTTAGTGGTCACATATTCTTTCAACTTCTGCTGGTTGTGGAAGCTCTGCCTCTCTCCATCCATTCTAAATGAAAGCCTTGCTGGATAAAGTATTCTTGGCTGCCTGTTCTTCTTGCTTAGTACCCTGAATATGTCTTGCCAGGCCTTTCTGGCTTGCCAGGTCTCTGTGGATAGGTCTGACGTTATTCTGATGTTCCTCCCTCTGTACGTAAGGAATCTCTTCCCCCTAACTGCCCTTAAGATGGTTTCCTTGGTGCTAAGATTTGCAAGTTTTACTATTACATGCCGGGGTGTTGGCCTGTTTTCCTTGATCTTGGGAGGGGTCCTCTCTGCCTCTAGGACTCGAATGTTTGTTTCATTCCCCAGATTAGGGAAGTTCTCAACTACGATTTGCTCAAATACATCTTCTAGTCCTCTCTCTTTCTACACTCCCTCCAGGATTCCAATTATTCTGACATTGGAATGCTTCATGGTGTCACTTATTTCCTAATTCTATTTTCATGGATTCTGAGTTGTTTTTCCCTGGCCTCCTCTTTTCCCTTTTTATCTACTATATTGTCTTCCAGGTCGCTTATTCACTCTTCTGCCTCAGTTACCCTAGCTGTTAGATTATCTAGATTGGATTGGATCTCATTGATAGCATTTTTTTTTTAAGATTTTATTTATTTGACAGAGAGACACAGAGAGAGAGGGAACACAAGCAGGGGGAGTGGGAGAGGGAGAAGCAGGCTTCCCAAGGAGCGGGGAGCCCAATGTGGGGCTCGATCTCAGGACCCTGGGATCATGACCTGAGCCGAAGGCAGACGCCATTAATTGATTTCTCCCTTCTAGCCATTGTCTTCACAATTGCTAGCCTGAATTCCATCTCCAACATCTTGGTTATATCTGCATCCATTTGTAAATCTGCAGCATAAGTCATAATCTCTGAGTCTTTTCTATTGTGGGGGCTCCTCCTCCTAGTCATTCTGTTGATGAGTGTTTGAGGGAATGTATAGAGTCCAAATTATTGACCAGAACCCAAGCAAGATGCACCTGTTTTCTTGGGACCTTAGGGTTGCTGGCCTCTTGTTTTCTCAGCCTGTCTTCTGCAGGAGGGGCCTGCTGCGCTGTTACTCAGGCAACCCTGTTTGGGCAGAGTTGCCCTGCTCCCCTGTGGCAGGGGATGGGCTCAGCGGGAATCAGTTTTCGGGGCTTTTGTTCTCTGGCACCTTTCCCTGGCGGCTTTCCACGTCTCTTCCGCGAGTCGGAGCAGAAGAGACCTTTTCCAACCCTCTGCCTCAGAGCAGAGAGACCGCAGTCTGTTCTTCAGTGAGCTCTCCAGGCCACACTGTCTGTTTCTGTCCGTGCTGCTTAAACTGCACGTCCTGGGTTGGGCACCCCTCCACAGCGCCCCCAGTCCTGTCTCCAGGTTGGGGCACGCCTCTGCCCTTTGTCCTTCTAAAACCGCCAGCCGCTCCCAGCTCGCATGCACGCGACCCCGCCACTCCGGGTTTCGGTCCCGGGGGCTGCAGTTCACACATGCGACCCTGCTGCTCCAGGTTTCCCCTTGGGGACTGCCCTAAAGTCCTTTCCCTGCCGCTACCAGTCTGCGAGTCTGTGCCCCGTCCCCAGCAAGCAAGGCTGTCGCTCGCCCGTGGTGTAGGATCTCCACGGCCAGGCACCCTCCCGCTGCCATTTATCCTCCAATATCTGCCCGCGGAATCACGGCTCCCCGCTTCGTACCTCAGAACCAACCTCCCAGGATACTCTGTTTGTAGAGATCCAGATCTTCTTACATCTCAGGCTGGTTTCATGGGTGCTCAGAGTGGTCTCAAGAATACATTTTAGTAGTAAAATATTTCTTTGTAAAAGCAATCACAGTGACCTTATTTATCTGCTCTGTGAAAAAATTTTCAACACAAACTACATATTTAAAATTGGGATAATATATTTCTCTGGTGGAGATACTCATTTTATTTCTTTTAGAGTCTATGCTATACTGGTGATTTATTTGTTCATCTTAAAGCTAACATCCTGCTACACACCTTGTGGAACAAAAGCAGTATTAGATATAGAATTTTAAGTAGAACATTCACTGTTATTTAAGACTTTCTTTCCAGTTACCATGACAATGTGATCTAATTATAGGTGTTAGAGCTAAACGGACTAGGTGCATTTTCTTGTTATTGCAATTCATTTTCAATGATAAATAATTATACTTTTGGTAGAATACCTATCCTCATAATCTGAAAACCCTTTTCCACCAATAGCAAATACATTGTGGACATGAAAAATACAATAGATTTTAATTTTACAAACATGCTTGAGATATTTAAGAGAGTGTTCTAACAATAACAGGTAAGTTGAAACTTCACTAACTCCTTTGCCCAAAAATGAATCAAAGTTTCTTTAAACACTAACTGAAAGGATTAAATGATTGCTTTATGGGCTAGTAAACCTTACTACTGGTAATGAATAATAACTCTGTTTTTATATAACCCTTAAATATTTTCAGGGGAGGGGCGGCTGGGTGGCTCAGTCAGTTAAGCATCTGCTTTCAGTTCAGGTCATGATCTTGTCCTGGGATCAAGCCCCGCAACGGACTCCCTGCTCAGTGGGGAGCCTGCTTCTCCCTCTCCCTCTGCCTGCCACTCCCCCTGTTCGTACTCTCTCTCTCTGTGTCAAATACATAAATAAAAAATCTTTAAAAAAAATATTTTCAGGGGAATGATCCATTTGATAGTAATTAATAAAGTTAATATTTGATGTCATCATAAGTGGACATTCAGTGTGTTTTAAAGGATTTGTACCATTAAGTGGAACTAAAAATCAAAGAGAGAGTGGAAAGGCCATGCATACCCTGGATATTCCCCATCCCTAAGTGGCCACCAAAGGCCCCACCCATCCTCATTCTCCATCTTGTTGCAGGGATACCTACTGTGCCAACAGAGCCAAGAGCACCTGGTCAGTGTCTGGAGTAGACCCCATAATTGCCTCTCCACCAGTTCCCTGTTTCTTCTGCAGGCTCTCACAAACCAAATCCCATGATGGTTGAAGTTCTCATGTACAACTGTAAGAGGGAAAGATTTGGCCAGAGGCAGACAGCCACAGTCTCTGAGTGTCAGCCACACCACCATGGCATAGGGCCACCCAGGGACAGTTCAAGTGCATATGCAAGATCTTGGTCAGCCCTCTTAGAAGAGACGGGTGGGAGAACAAATGAAGACCCCTCAAATATAGAACACTGGGGGCCTGAGTTTCTAGTCACTAACCAATCAGAATGTAATATTGGAATGGGGTGCTAGGTCTGCCAATGTTCTGTGAATTGCTTTTTTTGCTGTTGTTGCTGGACTAGAAGGGAGGTCCAGAATCCTGGGAAAGGAAAAGGATGGCCATGGTGGTGAGTAACAATGGCTTTTACCAATCAGTACAGGAGTTTGATAACTTTAACAAATGGTTAATTATCACCTCTGCCTAGAACATGGTAAGTGTTGAAGCATTAGTTACTACGGTATATGACATGATTATAATATAAATCATATTATGATTTTTATTTTGTCTTGTGTTTTGCATTTATTTATTTAAAGCCCCATGTGGGGCTTGAACTCACAACCCTGTGATCAAGACCTGAGTTGCGATCAAGAATCAGATGTTTAACCAACTGAGCTACCCAGGTGCTCCAACATTTTGTTGTTCTTTTAAATAGCTAGGTAGGCTAAGCAATTATTGACGTATCTTTCAACAAATAAAGAAATTGAAGCTAGCAAGGTTAAATGATTGAACAAGTTCACATAGTTAAATGCATCCACGTTTTCGGATTCACATTTCAGGGCCCTTGCCCCTCCACTACTATGGAGATGGAAAATTAAAATGGCAGGAAACTACAGATGGGAAGGGGTAGGGGGGATAAAGTTAAAAAATCATGTGCTTAAAATTTAAACTAAATTAAGGAAGTATAAAGCAACTAAAAATACAGAAATAAAATTGGATCTGGCAAGATTCAACATGCAAGAGAAATTTAGTGGGCTTATGCTTTTAGGAAAGATACCACAAATTTTCTTAACCTCGTTGGAGGTTATAGAGCCAAAAGTAAAAAAAGAAAGAGAAGTCATTCAAAATTTTGCGTGGAATCCCAGTTAAAAACCATGGGCATAATCTAATTTTTAATGTGTTCTCTTTTACTTTTAAAATTGTTCTGATTTGGACAATAAATTATGTGATTACTCTTTGCACTTAAAATTGATGATGCCTGGTCTCCTAGAAGGCTGATCATTATTTGGTTGCCCTTATTCACCAGACTGACTGTGGTTCTAAATTTTAACAATTTTGATAATAAAATCATCTGAAAATTGGTAGGAAAACTCTTAGTAAAGATTGAGTGCTACTGGAGTTCACAGGGGAGAAAAATTTGAGATGGCTGAGAAACGAATATATAAATCCCTATAGGCAATAAAAGGACATCATTGACATTAACAGTTCAGTTCACGTGTAGGACATTACCTCACTCTGGGGCCAAGGGAGGTTGCTGGCACCCCCATCTTTTTTCCTGTCTTCTCTCCCTACTCGAGAACATCAAAGGATCAGGAGCTGAGAAATTCTGTACAGATTTGAAATGATAATAAAAGGATTATAAAGCGCCCTCTGTGATGAAAAAGGACCCAAGAAGGTAAAATCTTCTTTAGCACAATAAAGAAGTTATTATTTTGCAAGAAATAGGGTCTATATTATATTTAAGAGGAATATGCTTTTCTCAGATGAGCATAAGCTGTGTTGTCTTTGGGAGAAAATTAACTCTTCTTCTAGAAATCAATTGTCATTTTAGGGCCACTCAGCATCTATTACTCCTTCTGGAAGGCCCTTCACTTTCTTTTTTTTTTTAAAGATTTTATTTATTTATTTGAGACAGAGAGAATGAGAGAGACAGAGAGCACATGAGAGGGGGGAGGGTCAGAGGGAGAAGCAGGCTCCCTGCCGAGCAGGGAGCCCGATGCGGGACTCGATCCCGGGACTCCAGGATCATGACCTGAGCTGAAGGCAGTCATTTAACCAACTGAGCCACCCAGGCGCCCGGCCCTTCACTTTCTATATGGAAAATGCAGCCTTTTTTGTCACACAAAGCCTTGGTAAGATTGTACAGGTAAAGAGCCCTGAGCTGCCACTTACGACTAATGGGACCTCGGAGATCTCTCCCGCCAGATACTTCCTTTTGCTGCCCTGGTCCAACGTTAGCCACAGGACCCACGTTCAGCCATTTGAACACTCTCTCCTTAGATGTGAGCCCCCAGAGGGTGACACAAAAATGAGGAAAATGGTTAGAATCCATGTATTCAGTGGAAGTACCTGGGTGAGACAATCTAGCAGTTTCTGTCAAATAGACAGCTGGGGCTGACCCTGGTTCTCTTTCTTCCAGGCCTGATTGGTGTCAGTTGCTTAAAACCAAAGACGGCTAATATGCTCAAGTTGATAAGCCATGTTTGCCTTAATCAAAGGGAGAAGTTTCTGATGCCATCACTGGGGGAGGAATCTAAATGGAATTGGTGCCTTTGATATCTTCTTCCCCCGCTCATGATCCATGAGCTCACCTGATCTGACAGTAGAGTCTTGATGAAAAGAAAGCCTTCCATCATGTCCTCTCCTAGCCAGAGACAGCAGAGCTTACAAGGCATGAGAAAGGAAGATGTGGACGGGTACTCTCTCAGATGGTTGAGTGTTCCGAAGAACGGGAATGAATCCGTACTTGGAGAGCGGAGTAGGAGGATGAGAGAAAACAGAAGAGCTAACGTCAGGCAGTGAAGGTGCATCCACGTAGAGCTACTCCAAAGGCCTATACCATGTGAAGCAGGTCTTCATACTTGCCTGATCCTTCAAATGCTTAAACTGTCCAAATTCACCATGCAATGTTATGTATCATCATTCCTGGGAACATCGGTGCCACCTTCTCCATCACTGGCAGCACATCCAGTTGAGACAGAGCTGCTGGGGCCCCAGTGCTACCCCATTGATCACTAGTACAAGAGGCTACAGACCTACATGTGTACAATTCACCAACACTAATACCCTAGGGCTCTTCTCTTTGACGGCTCCTTTTACTTCACCGGGGTAGCAAAAGCACCCTCCTTTTAATGGGACAGGAATCGCGCAGCTATACCCAACTAAATATTCTCTCTCTCCTTCGGAATTATTTGGGATCATTATTTATTTAACTGGGTCATTGTGGAAACTCTTGTTTCTCTTGGTGCTTCTGGGATCTCACAAAAGCTAAGAGGGACCAGGTTAGGGTTTAGGCTCAAAGCATGTAGCTGGAAGCTTAGGGCTGGCTCTAGGTCTAGATTTCCCAGGAGTGAGGCCAAGGGAAGCTGGAGGTTTCCCACTTATCCTGCCAATAGGGCAGGCAGGGACTGAGACAGGTGTCCTGCTTAAGAAGCAAGTATTCACTAACCAGAGCATCTCCCATGAGGTTCCAAGCACCCAAGCATGGCTCTCTAAGATGTGACAGTGGAGGTACACCAAGTTCAATATTTACAGATTAAAATTAAAAATGAATCTTCCACAAGCCACTTGCTGGCACATCAAACTCTTATCATTGTTACATACAACTCTGATTCCTATTTTTATTTATGGAGAAATTTATCTTTCTCATTATTTAAAAAAAAAAAAACCACAAAACCCTAAACTAGCTTTTATTTTCCTTGTTTTTATTTTTGTGTGTGTATGTGTGTGTGCCAATTTTTAAAATACAGATAAAATATAGTGTTAATGATTTCATTTCCTCTGATACCAGGTTTTTCCTTCTATTGCTTCTGGGCCTATTAGATTCTTTCCCCTTTCTTATCACAAACTAGTCTCTATTTATTTGGCCTAGTTATTATTACAAATAACATTCTACTAAAACAAACTGGGCTATCAGGCAGGTATTTTAAATGTTTATGGGTTGTTGTTGTTGTTTTCTCACCATGTAGTAATCCTATTTGGCAGGAAGGATGTTCTCTTGAATACTTAGAATAATGTTCTTCTCTTCGGCTGCAGACAGTTTTATGAGCTTTTGATCTGATTTTCTCAGTTGACTCGTCCCTGAGCAGAATGCAATTTACCCAGCCTTAGTGTTAGGATACAGCAAGAGATCACAAATTATCCTGCTCGCAGACAAGTTCACCTCCCAGTTCAGACGCTAGAGGATATATTCTGCAATTTAAAATGCCTGGTACATTCCCTGTAAATAAAAGACCTTCGGAAGATTGGGTTTCCTTATAGGTGTGGTCCCATCCTTAGACTCTACGCAGGAAAACATTCCCACCAAATTCCTATATGGTGAAAAAATTTTCACTGGTTTCCAAATTGGAGGACAAAAGTGAGACCCGTGATTTCGCAGTTACACCTATTCAAAACACTGATTAAAAGCTACTTTGAGAGAGTTTATCACTGAGTCTCTTCTTTTCTGCCTTCCAGGGGCTTGTCCAGGCACTACCAATTCTGTTAATTTGGAACATCTAATTAGGAAATGACAAACCTGTGTGTACACCGAAAACACCCGGGAGCTCTAAAAAATACCCAAGCCCCAGTCCCATCTCAGAGATTCTGACATCACTATATTTAAATGTTCCCCCAAGTGATCTAACAAACAGCCAAGGCTGAGAACCACTGGCCTGGAGCTGCTCTCTAATTTCCCTTAATTTCAGCTTAGCTGTCAAGAGAGGAGCCCTGTAAGACAGTGGTTCACAAACTTAGCCCCCGAACCAGTAGCATCATGTTATTAGGCACCATGTGAGTTGCCGATTCTCGGGCCTCATCCCACTGCACCAGAAACTCTGGGAGTAGGGGCACCTGGGTGGTTCGTTGTTAAGCGTCTGCCTTCGGCTCAGGTCATGATCCCAGGGTTCTGGGATCGAGCCCCGCATCGGGCTCCCTGCTCCGAGGGAAGCCTGCCCTTCCCTCTCCCACTCCCCCTGCTTGTGTTCCCTCTCTCGCTGTGTCTCTCTCTGTCAAATAAATAAAATCTTTAAAAAAAAAAAGAAAGAAAGAAACTCTGGGAGTAGGACCCAGAAATCTCTGTTTCAAAGTGCAAAGGTTTAGAACCACTGCAACAACGTATCAAGGCATTTTCAGATTTTTCTAGTCCCCTGGCACAGAGTGACACACAGAACATCGAGGCTGTACCACCTCCGTTCTGGAATTGGAGCTTCAGGAAACAGGCCAATGCTGTTTCTTATGCCTCTGTTTTCTGTACTATAAAAACTATCACAATCCCCCTCTGCTCAATTCTTAACAGGGGTTCTTGGTGCTGTAGTGAGATTATTTTCCACCATTCAGGTACTTTCATGGACGACATGGTAGAAAGTTAAGCCAAGGGGTCTGGGCCCCTCCAAGTCAGATACCCTCATCCCCAGAAGTTTGAAGGCAATTTCCTTACATGAAATTAAACAAGCAGAAATGACTCAATATGGAACAGTTCTTTCTCTAAAAGTCTGGAACTTAGATCGACAGCTCAAACATGACTTGGCAGTTGGAAACTCAATAAAATAGCATTAGGGCAGGTGAAATGTGAATCAGTCATTCTTGGGTTTAAAAAATAAGAAAAAGGAAGTAAAAGAGGCTAATAGAAAGCTTTTCTTTTAAATCCATGCTTGATTTGTTTCTTTGATTATTTTTCTCATTCTCCTTTGGGTCCCTTCTCTCAAGGGAATTACATAATGACAGAAAGGCCTTTTTAAGGGTCAGTGAGAAAGGAGCACTTGATGGATGGTCTCAATTTCTTTTAAATGTCAATTACTCCAAAAATAGGTCTAAAAAGTAACTTTTTGAAATGTTTTTGAATCAAGAGGGAAAGTTAGCAGATGCTATGACTAAATTGTGACCCCGTCCCCAGATTCTTATGTTGCAGCCCCAATCCCCCATGTGACTGTTTTTGGAGATAGGGTCTCTAGGAAGTAATTAAGGTTAAATGAGGTCATAAGAGTGGGGCCCTAGTCCAATAAGACTGTAGCCTTATCAGAAGAAGATAGTTCTCTTTCTTCCTCCTTCTCTTCTACCCTTTCTCCCTCCCTCTCTCCAGCATGTGAGGACACAGTAAGAAGGCAGATGTCTTACCAGCCAGGAAGACAGCTCTCACCAGAAATTGACTCCACTAAACATTAATCTTGAACTTGCAGCCTCCAGAACTGCGAGAAAAAATCAACTTCTGTTGTTTGAACCACTTGGCCTGTGAAATTTTGTTATGGCAGCCTGAGTTGACTGATACACTAGAAAAATAAAAGAGTAACCACAATGTTCTTTTAGAGTGCTGGTTCTCATATCGTAACAAATAAGGTAGAAAATTGAAAGGATTTCCAGTTTTATGGGTTTTTTTAATCCCATAACTTTATACTGAATATGAAAATTGACTTCCTTAAAATGATCTCAACATACAAAATATCCTGGGCAAGCTAATAGGTGTTGAGAAAAAGCTTTAAAAAGATTCAAAAGAGCAATGAGAAGATAGGGAAATAGGAACTATTTGATCTGTGTTAAAAAATAGAATTGAAAGGTGATATTCCTAAGAGGAAGCCAGTAAAAATTCACTCCAAATAAATCCTATATCATACTTGGTTGGCTGCATTCTGCATGTTGGCTGCTTTCTGATCTACTACAAGTGGAAAATCTCTCTCTGTAATTCCAATTTGCATTATCAAAATTGGGGGCTGATAGGTTGATGAATACCTCATCTCTTCTACGTGGAACCACATGTAAGGGGTAGACCATCCCGTTGCAGGCCACTCTGAGGTCATGAGGCCATATCTGGTCCATTCAGTCAGCTTTCCTGAGCAAGGAACAGCTTGGAACTGCCTATCTGAGCAAGAAACACTGCTAGAGAAATTTATCTCAGGAAGGAGAGGGGGGAAAGACAGGTAAGTTCATTGGCATGACCCATAGAACTTCATAGCTGATCTCTGGCAGAGCCATGCCTAGAACTCCGGCCAAGTAATTTAAAAATTATACCCCAAAATATAATTTTCATTTTATAAGGTAAACTAACATCATAAAGACAAGAAAATAGGGACGCCTGGGTGGCTCAGTCGGTCAAGTGTCTGCCTTCGGCTCAGGTCATGATCCCAGGGTCCTGGGATCGAGTCCCACGTCAGGCTCCCTGCTCATGAGGAGCCTGCTTCTCCCTCTGCCTGCCTCTCCCTCTGCTTGTGCGCGCTCTCTCTCTCTCTTTCTCTCTGACAAATAAATAAATAAATCTTTTTTAAAAAGACAAGAAAATAACATAAAAACAACTGCCCATTTTCTTAGATTAGTATAGTACAACGTATGTTTCATGAAAAAGAGGTGTTCTATTTAAGCAGTAGAAATGTCTTGAAAAACTTAATGCTAGGAATATTATTTGTCTTATTTTAAATGTATCAATTTATAAGTGTATGTGAATATATATGTTAAAAAATACTAGACATGGGGGCGCCTGGGTGGCTCAGTCGTTAAGCGTCTGCCTTCAGCTCAGGTCATGATCCTGGGGTCCTGGGATGGAGCCCCGCATTGGGCTCCCTGCTCCACGGGAAGCCTATTCTCCCTCTCCCACTCCCCCTGCTTGTGCTTTCTCTCTCACTATATCTCTATCTGTCAAATAAATAAAATCTTTAAAAAAAAAATCTTTAAAAAAAAATACTAGACATGTATGTATATATGTATAGGACAATTAGGAGACACCAGTACTCAATGGTTCTTTTTGTTATATGCCTTTGGGAAGTTGTTTGGCATATAAACGAATGCCTAAAAATTGCACGAGCTGAAGATGTTTGATCTGAGTATTAACTCACAAATAACACCATGGATCCTTCATTTTGCAAGGCATTTGTATGATGACCTTTGGTAAATGCTGTGCCTTTTCCCCCCAAATTATGATATATAGTTGTAACATTTAATATTTCTTGGTCGTTAACCTCACTTCAAGTGTGAATTAGAGCTCAGCGGCTCCTATGGGCTTTCTCTTGATTTATTATAACTTACAAAGTGCTCGCTGGTCAGATATCTTGGGGAAATGTTGCCCTCAGTGATACGTCTAGCTTGGAGGAAGAGAAATAAACAAGGATTTTTACAACTAGCACATATAGGCACCATAACTAACCTGATAAATAAGGTAAAGAGAGCAAAACCCTAACATTTGTGCATCTGCTTCATATCCAAGAAATGGGACTCAGCCATCCCCACAGCTTCGTGGCCATTGCTGTTTTCCCTGGGGAGATGGCTGGCAAACAATCAGTTCTATTCTGCCAAGAAGTCTGCCCTGCTACCTGCTTCCATTCTCCATCTGCACCTACTGTCACCCCCCATCTAACTCTGGTGCCCCTCATGCTGGACCCGCCTTGGCTGCAAGCACAACAGAGGAGAGTGAGCCAGTATGAAAAGCATGAAGGTGGCCATTCCCTTGAGCCACAAGTTGGCTCAAGTGGAAAACAGCAAAGTGTAATGGTGCCTTTAGAGAGGACACAACATGAGAAGGGCGATGCGGCCTGAATATAAATGTAAAAAAAGTAAAAAGTGCAGGTTCATAAAAAACAATGGAGTCCTGCTGAGGGATTGCAAGAGCATACAACCTCTGTCAAACAAGATGGCAACGGAGAGCAAAACGAGCCCTCGTCCTTACAGAGTGGAGTGCCTTTACAAAACCTCAGACCTTGGAGGGAAACCCAGAAAAACGACATCTTGAGACTGTAATGTAGTTCTTCTCAGAGAAAGAATTAAATTTACTTTTGAAGTAGTCTTTAATTCTGCGAACACAGCTCAAGTAGACCCTTTAGGTGAACAAAGTAAGGATTCACCCATTCTAGCAGGAAATTGTGACATCATTAACTGAAAAGCAGATGATTTAGACTGAACATGAATTATTTTACCTGTCTTCCTCATTACACCGTAAGTCGAGAGGCAAGGGAGTCTACCCAGCTCACCATGCTCTCCTCAGCCCATACAGCACAGAGACCAGCACACAGTAGGCCCTCATAGAGGACGGAATGTATAGACATAAGAATAAAGCATAAATCACTGGTGTCATGAGCAGAACCTTTGCAGTACAAGGGCAGGACTAACCCTTCCACAGTGCTTGTCATGGGGAGTTGTTTGTTCCCATTAGAGACATAGTCATTGTGAATGACTTTTCTATATTGAAGATATGAAACAAATATTAAAGATACATTTAGTATAATATTTAAATAAGAGACTAAACTTTAAACTGTTTATCTTTCACTCTTTCTCTGTTATCTTAAATTGAGGAATAATTACTCATTCTTCTATTGTACACGCGGGTCTAGTAAAGGTCACTCCAGCTAGAAATGCCCCACAATCAACCCTTTCGTTCCTTCTATTAAACCCAGAAAACTGAGTATTTGCTGGTTGCAAAGTCAAAGAGAACTTTGCAATTACATATTTACATGTCCATTGTATCATATTGAGTTAGGATCGATCAGGGCAGGTAAAAACAGAAGAAGTACACTTGAGCACAAATGTGTATCTTCTCTTACCACCTTACCATGATTTCTAAAAGATGTCTTTCACCATTAGTCATTTTTACGGATTACTGGATTACTTTATTTTTCAAAATAAAAAGCCTTTCAAAATGGACTGTTTTCTTATGCATATTCCTCACCATCCTAGTATGGGACAGTGGATCAGATTCCAGGTTGGCCATTTTCTAAGCTGAGACAAGTCATTTAACAACTAAGCATCAATTTCCTCATTTGTCCAATGCAAGTTAAAAAAAAAAAAATCTAATGTAAAGACATATTTTGGAATGAAATAATAGGGTACAATAAAGTAGGTGCACAGTGTTAGCATTCTTGAATGTGTTCAATGAGCGTTAGGTGTCCTGTTTAATGAGGGCCACCTTTCTACTTCTTATATCTGCCTACTTACATGCTGCCAGGTACAGGTGTAAGCACTTGACAAGTGTGACTCATCGAACCCTCATTATTAGTCCTTTCAGGAAAGTACCATTATTATCCCCCCATATACATTAAGAGGAAAGCAGGGTGCAGAAAGATTGAATGACTTGCCCAGACTCACACCCCCAGCAACCTGCAGAACTGGAATTTGGATCCAGGAAATCAAGCTCCAGAGTGCATGCCTTTATAATTTCATACTAGCCATTCATGTGGCATTTTTAAAAAAACCAGACCACTGGTCCATACATAAAAGAAATGTACCTACCTTATTAGTTTAAATCAATATGCATGGTAAGAAATTATAGCCATTACTGACACAAGAAAGAAAAGCCCTCTGCATCTGCCCATTCACTTGTGACTATCCATCCATTCATTTTTTTATTCTGTCATATTCAATTTCTACGTAATTATTTAAATGCAGTGGATTTATAATCTTTTTCAAATCTATATTTGCCATTTGATAGTTTACACAGGATGTCCTCTGGATGTAATTCAGGTTATTTTTACATTAGTATCTAGTGCAGCTGGATACTGAATGTTAGGGAAATTTGTCAGTGTAATTTCCCTGATGGTTTAAAATGATTTAAATCAGAGTTGCCTTCACGGAGTGAAATGTATAATTAATGAATGCACTGTTGAGGGAGAAAGAGGACTTCTGGAGACATGTTTATACAGAAAATGCTTTAAAAGGATGATAAAGGGAAACCACCATGCTTCCTTCCATACTTCCGTATCTTAAAGACAGAGAATCAGGATGGAGGTGAAGTTACTCCCTTTCATGGAGCATTATCAAGAACTGAGAGCATTAATGGTCCTCCTCTGGGTACTTACTATGCCAATACCTAGTAATTATTGCTCAATTTTGGTAGATTGGTAATGGAAACTTTGAGTATGACGGTCAGGCTGCAATCCTGTCAGATGCTCATATATTTTGACTGAAGGAGAAAATAAGATAATGAAAATCCCCGTTATAGGACGACAGTGGGGGACCATTGAAATACGGATACGCACATCGTCTCTAAAGTAACCTATATATTAAGATTGTATACTACATTGACCATTAACGCAGACATTGAAAGAGGACAGACATTATTCAATCAGCAAACACTTTGAAATGGCTACTATGTATCAGACACATCATGTACTTCAGCTCCAAAGGCCTAGACCATGTTTTCAAAGATCCTAGAGAAAAGTGCAAAGACAGGCCTGTGAACAGAAAATCAGCATATGTCACTAGAGGTGCTTTGATACAAGGAGGCAGAGCCCTTTCATACCTTGCCTCAGAAACTTGAAGAGGTCTGTGAACCAAAAAAAGTTAAAGGTCATTGACGGTCTCATGCTAATGTGCTAAGAGTTTGGATATTTGTCCTGAAGCTTATGTAATGCCATCTAAGAATTTCAAGGAAGGGAAATCTCTTAATCAGATATGAATTTCAAGACAATTAGTTTGACTTTGGACTGCAGCAGCAAAGGATATGGGTTAGAAGGGAGGGCGGTGGCAGCTTGAAGTGCTCGTTGAGAGGGGCTGCAATGCATAATCAAGGGGAAACACGAGGAGTGGCTGAACTCAGGCTGTGTCATAGAAATGGACAGAAGGAGGCTGATTGCAGAAATATCAGGAAGCACCATCAGGGCTTGGGGAGGGATTTGATGGGAAAGATGAAAGAGAACACTTTCATAACTAGGTAGAGCTGAGGCCACAAGAATAAAGGAAGCAAAGCAAACTGGGGGTGGTAAGCACAAAGAGGAGAAAAGGTTAACATAGCCTGGATCATCTGAGCTTGAAGAATTGATGAGACAACCAGTGAAAATGTTCAGCCAGTATTAACTGGTATAGGGACCTGGAGCTTGCTTGATAAAGAAATACAAACTGGAGAACAAGATTTGGAAGTCATCGATTCATCTAGGCTAGAATAGCTGTAAGATGGGACAGTGAAGATGAGCGGGGTGAGCAGGATGTGGGCCAAGAACACAATGAACCCAGAGAACACGAATATTTAAAGGCCAGACAAGAAGGAAAAGGCCGAGAAATTTTTATAAAGAAACAGCAAAATAAATCAGAAGGAAACCAAAAGAACATGTTGCCAGAAAACTCTCCTCACTTGGCTCTCAAGGAGAAAGTGGACATTAATCAACAATGACAAAACCTACAGCACTTTAAGAGATTCAAAGAACTAAATTTCTTCCCTAAAATTATTGAACACACAAAGGAGGCAGAGCCCTTTCATACCTTGCCTCAGAAACTTGAAGAGGTCTGTGAACCAAAAAAAGTTAAAGGTCATTGACGGTCTCATGCTAATGTGCTAAGAGTTTGGATATTTGTCCTGAAGCTTATGTAATGCCATCTAAGAATGTGTGTTTTATAGGGATGGTCTTGCTTAATTTGCTATAAAGTGACTTGAAAGTTTTTTCTTCAAGACATGCCCTTCTTTCCTCCAGACGGTGGGCCCAATCAGTGGCCTGGGTCTCAGTCAGGAACATACCACCATGAGAAAGGGCACATCAGGGAGTGATGCCAGCCCATCTGAGAGCCAGGCCACATTGGCCTACTCTCCTACAGCTATCTTCAGTCCTTCTTCCACATAGGAGGGCCAGATTCTAGAGATGGGTTAAAATACCTGATGCTCATCTCCACAGCTTTTACTCAGCTAAGGAGAGAATATGATCCAATCATGGTCAACAAACATAAAGGAAAGCGATGAGAGGGGTCTTTCACAAAAGATTGCCCACCGTGGAGAAGGGGCAACTCCCCACCCCGCCCCTTCGAACCCTGTGCCTTTTCCTGATTGGAAGACAAGTTTATGCAGATGTGATCATGGTAGCTCCTGTGGTCATTTTGCGTCCCTCAGTGTAGACATCACTGACATACTGTGGATGGCAGAGGTCATAGATTGAAGGAAATCTGGTCCTGGATAACATGACTGAATGCCTAAAACAAACAAAAAGAACATTCACCTCAGGACTTCCTGTTATGTGAGAAAACAATCAACCTACACTGTTGAAGTCAATTGTAATCAGATCTTCTGTTACTTATAGCCAAGAGCATTCTAACTGATGTACCTGTTACTTAAGGGCCTATATAATATTATTTAGACATAAATGGAATAAACCCACTTGCTCTGAACAGGAATGACAGAATTCTACTTCTGAAAAAAATCAGCCTGTGCAAAGTGTCTAACAAATATGATAATTTAATGTATTTTCCCATTATAATGAAAATACATATTTTGACAAAGGCAACTGAAGCATACAACCAGAAGTATCTATCACATTCATGAGAAGCCTAAGATTAATGGTTCTGGGGAATTCTGAGCAAGATTTGAGCTGAAATGCAACAAATTAATAAGCTCTACATATATCTATTGTTGAATTTCCACAGAAAAAGAGAAGAGTGTGCCAGGGGAACAGATTAGGAAATGCAAACAAGCGGCTCCCCCATGCCTCATCTTGAAGTTTGAGGCCAGGTTTTTGTTTGTTTGTGTTTTCAAAATTTCCAGACAGTGCGTTGCACTGATTAGCAGTTTACTTCTCTATAATAATGCCCTTACAGACAGCAGCAAATGAAACCATTGGGCCAGGATTACAATGAATGCAGAAAGAAATCAGGTAGCTATACATTATCAGAGCCAAAGCCTCTCTAGGCTGGGATGAGCCAAGGAAACACTGCATAATACAGGCAGGTTCTCTTTGGTCTTGCCACATTGTTAGAGTCTTCCAGAGCAATGGTAGGAATCTACAGCTACCAAGGGTGCCTAGGAATGTTGCTTTTCATTCCTAAAAGTCCTCTTTATTCTTATGACCGACAAAATTAGCAAGGAGGGACCGCTGGTGTAGAAAGACTTGGCTAATGTTAGTGGCACCAACCTATTATCTCAGAGTCGCAAACAAGAATGTTCTCATGGAAGATGTTAACCTGAGCTTTTCTGATATTAAAGATAAGGACTTAACCTGAACATATTCTTGTGATGATTGAAGTAAATTTCCTAAAGCAACTAGGACGGTCCCCTAATGATGTGGTGCAAAACAGAACCCCCTGTGTTCTAAGTCTCTGAAAGCCTTCCTTTGCTTACCTTTAGCCCAACATAATCAGCTCTCAAAACCACTAGACATATTGTCTGCCTAAAATCTTCCCAGTGACTTTAACCAGTTCAAGACTCTTCTTGAATGTCTGAGAATATATCTATTACATTGAAATTTTCCATTTGTTCAAGAATTATTTGTTTCCATTTGGCTCATGAGATTCACAAAATATAACAATAACTGTAGGGCTTCTGCGACAATGATGAGAGTAAACAGGAGCCTGCAAAGTGCTTACAATAAATGGAAACACGGGGTGCACAAAGACATCTCTCTGGATGCTAGCAAATAACAGCCACCATGGTTTTCTTCCACGTCAGATGTGACTGGTGGGTTTTGTTTATGAGAAATATGTTGTGTTTGTCTGGAATCACAGATATTATTAGGTGAACGTGATAACCACTACACTATGGAAACCCCTGGAATCACAGATACTGTTACCTACTAGGCAAACTTTCTGAATTGAACAAAAAGAAAGCTCCCCCAATGGTGAATGCATTTCTGGACTCTGAGGTAAAAGGGAGTCCTTTTGAAAAATTTGGGGGTTCAAAGCTTAATAAAATGCTCTTCCAAAGGCAAAACTATATTCTGAATAAATCCACAGACAGAGCTGAAAGCCAAATATTATTTTTTAAGGAAGCCTACTCAGAGAATTAGTAGGGTTCACCAGGTATCAAGGAAACCAAAACATTACCATTTCAAACACAGTCTGGAGAAATCAGTAGCAAGAAGAACAAAAGCTCAAAGCATCCTTTGATGCCAGGTGTCAGAAAGTTCCTCAAGGTCCTCCTTTTTTTTTTTTTTTAAGATTTTATTTATTTATTTGACAGAGAGAGACACAGTGAGAGAGGGAACACAAGCAGGGGGAGTGGGAGAGGGAGAAACGGCCTCCCGCTGAGCAGGGAGCCCGATGCGAGGCTCGATCCCAGGACCATGGGATCATGACCTGAGCCGAAGGCAGACACTTAACGACTGAGCCACCCAGGCGCCCCAAGGTCCTCCATTTTAATGAGTACTTTAGTGACAAACATCCCTTATTAGGATGGTAGCAAACTTTTCAAGCTCCCTTTACTGGGGTCACTAGGTCAAGAATAGTCTTCTGCCCTATGATCTTGAAAGTTTATGCTTAATCCTTTGATTCAGCTATCTTGAAAACATCTTTGACTAGTTATTTCTTGACCATGCATTAGAATAATGATGGCACTGTCCAGTTGTCAGTAAGATCTGACTAACTGGAGATATCCTGTCTGTAATTTCCCTTTTTAACACGGGCACACTGACAAACCAGAAGTCTAGAGACATTGTGATGGACAGGCAAGGCAAGGTTCTCACAGAATGACATCCATGGTAGGGTTCTGAAAGCCTTTATGTTTTCCACTTAGGTGTGGCTAAGATTGCCACCTATAGCAATACATATTACTTAACTTGCAGTAAGGTAGCATTTGCAGAATATTCCTTTTTAAATACAAATGTATTATCTTAGGCTACAGTTAATGTCTTACCCATTAGTAGTCACTAAAAACTCGCTCATTTAATGAGCAAAGAGAATAATCCTAAGAGTAGGGACAAATACATTTGGATTTTTTTTTATTTTTGTATTACTATGTACATTTGAATTTTGAGGAAGGGTGAAGGCAGAAGATATTTTAGAGCATGAGCAGGGAATGATGATGGGTGTTATGGACTGAATTGTATCCCCCAAAATTCATATGTTAAAGCCCTAATGCTCAATGTGACTGGATTTGGAGATGGGGCCTTTCAGGGGTAAATAAGATTAAACGAGGTCCTAAGGGTAGGGCCCTAATCCTAAAGGAATGGTTTCCTTATAAGAAAAGGAAGAGATGCCAGAGCATGCTCACTCATGCACTCTCTCGTGCGTGCATGTACTCTCTCTTTCTCTCTCTCCCTGGAAAGGGAGAGGTGAGAAAATGCGGTGTGAAAACAGAGGGGAAGGTGCACATCTACAAGCCAGGAAGAGGTCTCACCAGAAACCAATCCTGCAGCAGCTTGATCTTGGATGTCCAATCTCCAGAGCTGTGAGAAAATAAATGTCTGTTGTTTTAGCCACTCAGGCTGTGGTAACTTGTCATGGCAGCCTGAGCTGACAAATACAGTGGAAATCCTGAGAACCCAGACAACACAAGCAAATCCCTAGCTTCAAAAAATAGGAAATGGAAAGACAGAGAAAGGCCAAGAAAAATGAGATGAACAATCCATAAAACGGCCAAATTTCCCAGTGTGACACCTTGGCTTAAGTACTAGCTGAAAATACAAGTGATGGATGAATCAACAGTCCGGCTCTGGGGTTGGAAGGTGCACCATAGGCAAACCATAGATATTTAGAAACTTCTATGTTTCAGATCAGTATGCTATTTCAAAACGAATATAATAGTATCTATGCAATAAGAAAAAGTTCCAAAGGAATTTTGTTTTTAATCCAAACATTTGGACAAGATTCTAAAAGTACAGGCACCAAGTCCTAAATGAAATGATTATCAGTGACACTTAAAACGAATTTCACCCAACAGGGAAGATATGAACCATAGGCTACATTTGGCAGCACTATGGACTCAGAGCTGTCAGAGTTGGAAGCAAACTATGAGATTAGCTCAATTTTCTCATTTCATATACTTACACACTCATTAGTATACACTCATTAGACTTTAACAGCATTGAAAGTTGTACCTTCATTCATTGTTGAAGAGGATTATTATTTATTTAAGATCATTATTAAGATATGATAGCACATTAAGAAGAATTAACTCTACGGTTTTAAGATAATTGATTTCTATTCGATCAATTTCCCTTCACTCAACTTATTCTCCAAATTAGCGGTAAATTTTAAAATTGTTAAATAACAGCCTAGGGAATAACAAAGATACAGATATAGATATTTTCAGGTTAAAAATTCTGTAAGCTCCTTTTGGCAGGTTTCTGTGTCCCCACTGCTGAAGAGCTTTACTTCAGTTTCTTGGTCCCTGCTTGTGCCAACCACTCAAGAAGAGGTTGAGAATGCCATGAGAAAAGTTCTCCAACTCCAGGTTGCTTTGCAACGAATGCACAGTATGTATGATGCACTTACATGACAGTTTCAACCCATTTCTCTTAAAGCTAACCTCTACATGGAAGCAATATAAGAGCTCACCTCCTCACATTTTCTTTTCTGGAGAAACAATGACAATTCTAGTCTCAGGATTGTTTTGTTTTGTTTGTTTTTTAGTGAAGGAAAGGATTAGCAATTTATTTTAACTACTGGTGAATTAATAGGTTAATGAATCCATTAACTAATATATAACTAATATATATCACTAACTAAAGTTATTACAGCCTGAAGGTTTGTGAATGTATACTTCTGAATTGATTTCTTGTTATTTCCTCTCATATGCGAAGACATGTTAAGAAAGCCTGTATGTATTTATTCACTATCTATGCAAATACGTATATGTAATATAGGAATAATATTTTTGAAACGAATCAGTGTGATCCTTTTCCTCTTGGTCAGCTAGGGTAACACACAGTCTGGTGGAGAACTGGGATCTTTTGAGCAAGAATGCTCATAAGAGGGGCACCTGGGTGGCTCAGTTGGTTAGGCATCTGCCTTCAGCTCAGGTCATGATCTGATCAGGATCAGATCAGGATCAGATCAGGATCCTGGGATCGAGCCCCGCATCAGGCTCTCTGCTCAGTGGGGAGTCTGCTTCTCCCTCTCCCTCTCCCTCTGTGCTCACTCTCTCTCTTTCTCAAATAAATAAATAAAATCTTTAAAAAAAAAAAACTTAAAAAAAAAGAATGCACATAAGACAAGTCAGTTACCAAAAAAAAGACAAGTCAGTTACAGCCTTTGACTTAAAGCATAGCATCCTTAAGCATAAAGTCAAGCCACAGTCTTAAGAAATAGATTTTGTTGAAAGAAAAAACTGAGTTTCTAAATGACAAAAACTTCTTTTTCACTGAAATACAGCTGACATAGGGGCACCCGGCTGGCTCAGTTGGAGGAGCATGCGACTCTTGATCTCAGGGTTGTGAGTTCAAGCCCCATGTTGGCTGTAGAGATTATTTAAATAAATAAAAAACTTAAAAAACAAGAAATATAGCTGACATACAGTGTTAGATTAGTTTTGGGTATACCACATAGTGATTTGATAATTCTATACATTACAAGTGTAATCACCATACAAAGTTATCATAGTATTATTGACTATATTCCCTATGTTGTACTTTCCACTCCAGGAGTTATTTATTTTATAACTGGTGAAGTTTGTATGTCTTGATGCCCTTCAGCTATACAAAAACTTCCTCTTATGAATCAAGAGTCAAGATTAATGAGTGAGCCTGAAGCTCCTCTTCCTATTGGGTCTTTGGAGAGACTAAGGGGGTGGCTGGTGCCAGTTGAGGGAAGCCTTGTGCTCTGTTCTCAGCACATGGGTAGATAATAATGGTGTTTAAACCAGGCCTCACTCAGCTCTCAGCCACTCTCCAGATCCATATAAATCTGACTGTAACTCCCAGGTGATTCCTGGCTTGGTTGACCTTCATTATATCACCCAGCTAGTGGCTCACTTCACCCTGTTGGGAGACAATCTTCAGAGAGATGATTTATCCCTGAAACTGATCTGATATGGGTCAGAATTATTGAACATCACAGACTGATTCGTGTAAAATTAGCCATTTCATACAAATATGAATTTGTATGGCCATGGTGGAATGGAAATGGTGGTGTTGTATCTTTAGGCAGGGAGGGGACTTGAGAGCCCTTTCCAGTTCCTCACAGCCTGTGAATGGTACAGATAGGATCACAAACCCTCCTGGTGTCCCTGCCCCATGTTAAATTCAAAAGAAAGTTGAAGGTGCTGGCTGTGTGATTGCCAAGGGTCTCCTCCGTGAGGGGTATGTTAAGGACTAGAAGGGTCTGAGGTTTTACCTTGATTGAAAGGTAATTAAGATAGAGTACCACTGTTTCACAGATATTGGAAGACAACACCAGACTCCTAAGATGGAGTTGAAAGACCGTTCATGAGTCATAGCAACATCAACAGCCTGCCTGTCGGTACTTCTTCTTGGTCTCCAAGCCCCAGTCCCACAGGGCTACACAAAGAAGACTTAAGATAACTATGCAGGCAAACTCTTTCATGAAAGCAATCACCATGCCTGCTCTTTGCTCTGGACAGAGACAGCATCAATACCTTCTGAGTCTGCTGAGTACACGGATACTCTTGAAATGATAGACCAGAACTAAGTGCCTTGCTCACAAGACATGCAGACATGCCAGAGACCCATGGAGAATTGTCTTCCAACAGGGTGAAGTGAGCCACTAGCCAGCTGAGGTAGTGAAGGTCAACCAAGCCAGGAATCACTGGGAGTCACAGTCAGATCTACGTGGATCTGGAGAGTGGCTGACAGCGGAGTGGGGCCTGGTTAATCCCCGTGGTTATCTACCCATGCCCTGAGAACAGAGCACAGGACACACCCACTTGAGTGGTGAGGTCAGAGACCTATGCACAGAAGTAAGCAGGACAAGACAGCTCCACTGAAGTAGAGCACTCATGCTCATGAATGCCATGGGGATACCAAAGATCTCCCTGCACCCTGGCACCACCTTGAGAAGGCCAAGTGAAGAGATAGAAGAAACTTACCCAGCAGGATATTAAATTCTGAACTGCCTGTTTACTCAAATAATGCTGAATTAATCTGAAAGAGAGTATTGTAAGTAAAAGAACTAGGTTACCTTTAATTGGCAAGTTTAATTCCACGACTGAATACCCCCACATTCCAGCTTCGGTATAAACTGAGACTCCCGAGCAAGAGGAGATCAGTTGCAGGTAGACAATTACTATTTTTGCCTAACCACGGTGTGTAAATTTTAACCCAACACTAACATGTTAAGTTTGTACTTCATAACTTAGTCTGCCACAATGACAGGATATTTCATCCCATCATCAAATTTTTAAAGGGCATTTTAGGACACATATAAAAAATTAATTACTTTGTACAGTATATTTATAAAATCCAAAGATATTGCAGACAAAAACTAGGACCTTTGGAGAGTTTGGTAAAATTCATGGATGATTCCACAAATTGACCAAGGGAAGTTAGGATTTTTTTCAGCTACAACTATAACCTTTTGAAGTTAATGTCACAGAACACAAACATGTCCTTTCCAAAATGTACTTTGGAGTCACTGTCAGAGGCATAATCGTAGCTTAGCAGACTATTAATCGGACCACATCTTCTAATCTCCACAGACTTCAATATCTAATTGTTTAAAAGTTACAAAGCTCTTCCGTGACCTTTCCATAAAATTTCTCATTTCTTTGGTTGAAACCAACACCTCAGACTCATTATGTAACAAGTCTACGATTTCCAACTACTCCCTTGAAGTTTCTATATGCAGCTTATCTCATTAATGTATATCATTAATGCATATCAGTTGGTGTATTGTCAAGAATCCTGACATAGTAACCCAAGGACCTGTGACCAAAGTCTAGTTCTGCCACTTGCTGGCTTTGTGATTTTAGACAAATAACAACCTCCATATGTCCATCAACTTCTTCATGTGTAAAACTGAGAAGACAATTTATCCCTAAAACTGATCTCATATTGATTAGAATTATTAAACATCACAGACTGATTTGTGTAAAATTAGTCATTTCATACAAATATGAATTTCTACCCTCAATTCTCCACGGAAGAGAATGAAACAATCACTCAGAGCCAATATTGACTAGAGGAATTCTAAGTAAATGGCATCACTTATCTCTGTGATAAATGGCTCTTTATTTAAACAAAACTGTAAGTGGCTGTTTTGGGTTTGAAGAGGAAAGGTGAAAATGAGCAATCTAGAAGACAAAGAAATAAAAGAGGGGAAGGCAAACCATGAGAGACTATGGACTCCGAGAAACTGAGGGTTTTAGAGGGGAGAGGGGTGGGGGGATGGGTTAGCCTGGTGATGGGTATTAAGGAGGGCACGTACTGCACGGAGCACTGGGTGTTATATGCAAACAATGAATCATGGAACACTACATCAAAAACTAATGATGTAACGTATGGTGACTAACATAACATAATAAAATAAAATAAAATAAAGTAAAATTGTGTGACATACTACAAGAGGGAATTTGGAGCTTCTTCCAACAGCGTGAGAGAGACATAAGAGGATTGGATGCGAGGGGGAATAAAAAGAAGGAGCCCAACAAGATGGCCAGAAACCGGGACTCTTCATAGCAAGAAGGTCAAGGAAAATGACCAACCAACTTTATTTAATTCAATATTGATTCAAATATTATTCAATTTTAGCACACTTGTTGCATAACACTCTGTGTAATACATCACCCACCTTATCCTTAAATTGTATTAAAAACCACTAGAAAAGTCTAGTATGTGTGTGTGATCTTTTAAATGTCAAAAGAATCTAGGTGATGGTCAATGCCAGATGGTACCAAGGAGGAAGTGCCTGCAATTGGCAGGTTCTGGGATAGAGGGAAAGCATGGCCAGAGATGATCAAGAAGAAAAAGTAACACTTCCAAAACTCCCGAGACGTCTGGAAGAAACGCTGTGTCTCTGTTTTTTGTAGGAAGAGAGTTGAGTCACTTTATTTAAATCAAAAAGACAAGGTAACTCGGAGCAGCCTAGCGATTAACACCTGGTTTTCCTCATTACCAACAAGCAGCATGGAAAATACCTAAGAAAACCTAGAAAAAAGTGGCATACCAACCATCATACACATTGCCAAAATTTCTAATCTATAGCCCCCCTGGGTTCATATTTATAAATTTTAATTTTTATAGATGTTCAAGCTTACATATTATTGTATATAAATAATTCTCCAAAAGGGCTCATTTCACCAAAATTTAGAAGTTGTTGACTTCCAAAGCATGGGAACACCCATCATAAGTTCTGGGGTTTTCTTCCCCATGGAAAATGCTGAAGCCTAGAAATATAATGCCTATTAATTCATCTTCATTCTTTGTATATTTTTCATTTTATTTTGCAGATCAATCCCTTGCTGAGTGGCAGGAATGAAGCTGGACTCCTGGGGCATGGATTTCATGTAATGTCTTTGGGAAGATGGGCAACTGAGAGAGAGTTCTGATGACCGACCGTGTTTGGTGAGTCTTTATTTTTTCCTGACTGTTGCTATAGTAACTAAGGAAAATGAAGTTATAAAATTGCCAATGCTTCTTTGCAAAGCATTTCTTAAACATTCTACTGGTAATAATTTGTACCCAAGTTTACCTTAAGAAATCTTTCATTTTAGTATGGGGATCTTATGATTCCTGCTTCTTCATATTTCTATGAACATGTCATCTATAAGAGTGAAAATTCCTTATGCAATCCCCAAAACTGTGTGTATTCAAAAGTTCCCAAAAAAGGAAGAAGGAAGTTATTTCTATATAAAAGAAGAAAAAAGAAAAGGAGAAGGAAAAAAGAAAAAGAGAAAGGAAGAGGGAAGAAGGAAAGAAGGAAAGAAGAAGGGAGGGAAGGAAGGAAGGAAGGAAGGAAGGAAGGAAGGAAGGAAGGGAGGGAGGGAGGGAGGGAGGGAGGGAAGGAGGGAGAAAAAGTGGTACACTCCAGAATGTGCCATTCTATTTAGTGCCCAATATAGGGCAAACTCTCTATATTCCATAGAATCTCTATAATCAAAGCATCAGTATTCCTCCCCTCCTGAACTGAAAGCAAGATTAGATCAATTATGGACAGTACAGATGCATAATACATCCCGCCCCCACCATGACTAAGTGTTTTTGTAGAATTTTGACCATGCTCCATCCATTGCAATCCCTATGTTGATTCATTCATTCTCCCAAAATTCCACCTTTGTTTTCCCCTCACATTCCCGGATGACAGCAACAGAGTTTAACACCTTAATGGTCCTCAATCTGTGTCAGTATTCATTCTAAGTGAGTTACATATATTAACCCATTTAATCCTCTTAACAATCAGGAAGGAATTCTAGAAAATAAAATACGTGCATATCAGGCTGGAAATTAGATCTTTAACTTGAAGATAAATTTGAGGTGAGGAAGACCAACCTCCAAGTAATATTGCAACATGTTTTACATATGAGGAAACTAAGACAATGAGGGGCTTTGCGACTTACCAGATTGTTTTAATCAAGGTAACACACTGGCCACTATAAAAACAAATTCCAAAACAATAGAATTTTAATTTTTGTTCGTGTCAAATCCAAAGCAGGTGTTTTGACTGATTGCTGCTTTCTTTTAAGAGCTGATACAAGGACTGATACTCCCTCCCTTTGATGGCTCTGACATCTTCAACACATGGCTTTCAAGGTTGTAGTATATATTAATGTCTTTTTTTTTTTTAATTTATTTATTTGACAGAGAGTTAGAGAGCACAAGTAGGCAGAGCGGCAGGCAGAGGGAAAGGGAGAAGCAGGCTCTCCGCCGAGCAGGGAGCCCGATACGGGGCTCGATCCCAGGACCCTGGGATCATGACCTGAGCCGAAGGCAGCTGCCCAACCGACTGAGCCACCCAGGCGCCCCTATATTAATTTCTTATTACTGCTGTAACAAATGACCATGAATTTAGTGGCTTCAGACAGCGTAAGTATCTCACAGATCTGTAGATCAGCTATCAGCTACAAGTCTCCCTGGGCTATGATCAGGTTGTTGGCAGGTCTGCATTCCTTTCTGGAGGCTCTAGAGGAGAATCTATGTTTCTTTATCCTTCACAGCTTTTAGACCAGCTTTCTTTGGCTCATGGCCCTCCAACATCTTCAAAGCCAACAATGTCAGTCCAAGTCCTTCACATGTTGCCATCTCTCTGATTCTCTCTTTACCTCCCTCTTTTGCTTTTAAGGACCCTGTGATTACATTGGGCCCACTCAGATAATCCAGGATTATCTCATTATTTTAAGGTGGGCTGACTAGCAACCTTAATTCCATCTGCAACTCTTTGCCATGTAATCTACAAAACTCACAGGTTCTGGGGATTAGGACCTAGACATCTCTGACGGGGCTATTACTCTGCCTACCATACAGTGCTTGTCTCCATGAACTGGCACATGGGGAAAGAATATGGGGAGGCAGACAGTCAGTTTCCAGCCAGCTCTGGAAGTGGTGCACATCACTCCTGTTCACATTCCATTGGCTAGAACACAGTAATGTGGACACATTTATGGAGCCTGCTGGTATGCCCAGGAAGAAGAGGAAACCGGCTTGGGGAAGAGCCAGCCACTCAGGAAGTGGCAGAGCCAGGGTTTAATCCTGGCATTCTGGCTCCAGAGTTCCAACTCCTGTTCACAGTGTTATACAGATGTCTATCTCTACTCTCTTTGTTTCCCTTCCAGATCTAGAATTGCCTCCTTAAATATACGCAGTTTTCATCTAGTCAATTCTGAGAAACTTATTCATATCTTCTCAACCTCAAAGAACAATGTCTTTCCTTTTTTCCAGCCTTATTGATGTAATGATTGACAAATAAAAATTATATATTTTTAAGGTGTACAATGTGATGTTTTGATATATGTATATATTATGAAATAATTACCACAATCAAACTAATCAACACACCCAGGACCTCACATAGTTAACCTTTTTTATTGTGGTGAGAACATTTGAGATCTACTCTCTTGGAAAATTTCAAGTATATATTATTATTAACAATATTCATGCTGTACATTAGGCTTATAATGTATTATGAGCTTATTCATCTTATAACTAAAGTTTGCACCCTTTGATCACTATCTTCCCTCTTCTCTCACCCAAGAACAATGCCTTCTTGATGCATCTTTCATAGTATCTACTCTGATGCCTATTGATTTTTCATTTACTGTAAAGTTATTTGTTTTTAATTAATTAAAATAATTAAAATTAAGTAAACTAAAATTTAAAATAAGTAAATAAATTTGTATACAAACACACACACACACTGTAGGTTTTCATTATTCGTAGTAGTTATGCTCTATAAATTTACCAAAAACACTGAATTAGCAAATTCTGAACCATTACTCCTATAGGAAATACTGGGTTAGCTTACTGCAAGCCTCTGGTCACACGTTCATCAACCAATCAATACATAAGTTTGGCTTCTGTGTGTGTTTCTGTTTAAAGACACCATATTTCATATACTTGTTGATTCATAAACATTGAGCCCACAAACAACAGCACAATAACTCATGCCTGAGCAAAGTTTATCTAACATGTATTTTCTTCATCAGGCGCATCACAACCTTCTTGGGCTCAGAAACATTAGTAGCACTTCTGCGCTACACTTGGGGGCCATTTCAAACAAAAAAAAACACCACCAATAAATAGAACAAGAATGTGAAAAACATGGTAATAAATGGACCATAAAAAGCACTAAGACTCTAAGAGCCAAAACAAGAGGGCAGATGTCACCTTGCTTGACCTCAGCTGAGAATGTGTGTGTCAGAAGAGTCAAATTTTCACCTCTCTGTGCTTGTCCAGGAATGACAATGAAAACACCCGAGTATTGATTTGGGGGTTACAAATAAATTTTATCAAGTAGGCAAATTTGTAAACATGGAATCCATGAATATTGAGGATTGACTATAAGTATATACATACATATGTATGTAAGTGTGTATATGTGTGTGTGAGAGAGTGTGTGTGTGTGTGTGTATGAAACTTTACATGGTAGGTCAGAGAGTTCAAGGCTCCCTGTGATGTCCCTACCATTAGATATTCATTTGCATGAACAGATTAAAAGGTGTGGGGAAAAAACCTCTTGAGAAACACACTGGAATCCTGTCTACCATTGGTAGTACCGATGGATGCAAGATTATGTGGAAGGAAAAGAAAGGACCCAAGTGATAACTTAAAGTAGAGGAAGAAGTATCTGGCTTAGTGAAGTATATTTACCAAAAGGGCTTTAGAACCCCCGAAAAAGTGATCATACTTGGCATAGGTCTTAGGGATTAATACATTGTCCTTAATTTTTTCTTTTTTTTCTTTTAGTCTTCGCATCTATTTATTTATCTAGATATTGCATCCAATTTTGAATACTTCATAAGAAAACTTCGTGGGATTGAGCACCGCCCCCCTCCCACCCCACCACCCTGGTCCAGCTCCATGCTCAGTGGGGAGTCTGCTGGAGGTTCTCTCTCTCCCTCTCCCCGCCCCTAATATCTCTCTCTCAAAATAAATAGGTAAATCTTAAAAAAAAAAAAAAAGAAATAAGAGGCATCTATTCTGGTAAGGAAGAAGTTAAACTGTCACTATTTTCAGATGACATGATATTATACATAAAAAATCCTCAAGACTCTACCAAAAAACTACTAGAAATAATAAATTAATTCAGTAAGGTTGGCAGAGGACTCAAATAGACATTTTTTTCAAAAAAGGCATACAGATAGTCAACAGACACATGAAAAGATCCTCAACATCACTCATCGTCAGGAAAATGGAAATCAAAACCACAATGAGATATCACCTAACACCTGTTAAAATGGGTAAAATAAAAAACACAAGAAATAACAAGTGTTGCTGAGGATGTGGAGAAAAATGAACTGTCTTGCACTATTGCTGGGAATGTAAATTGGTATAGCCATTGTGGAAAAACAGTATGGAGATTCCTCAAAAAATTAAAAACAGAAATATTATATGATCCAATAATTCCACTACTGAATATTTACCCAAAGAAAATGAAAACACTAATTTGAAAAGATATATGTACCCCTATATTTATTGCAGCATTATTTACAATAGCTGAGATATGGAAGCAACCCAAGTGCCCAACAATAGACGAATGGATAAAGAAGATGTGATGTACACACACACACACACACACGTGCACTCACACAATGGATTATTACTCAGCCATAAAAAAAGAATGAAATCTTGCCATTTGCAATAACATGGGTAGATGTAGAAAGTATATTGCTAAGTGAAATATGTCAGAGAAAGGCAAATACTATATGATTGCACTTATATGTGGAATCTAAAAAATAAAACAAATGAATAAACAAACAAAAACCAGAATCAGGTCTATAAATACAGAGGACAAGCCAGAAGTGGGGGGGATGAGGGTATACACAAAATGCACAAAGGGCAGTGGAAGATAAAGCTTCCAGTTATAGAATAAAAAGGCACAGCATGGGGAATATAGTCAATGACATGGTAATAGTGTTGTATGGGGACAGATGGTAGCTACATTTGTGTTGAGTATAGCATAATGTATTAAGAACTTGAATCACTATGTTGTACACCTGAAACTAATGTAACACTATGTATCATCTATACTCGAAAAACTATTTTAAAAGTAGTTGCTCAAATCTTTTTCATTCTTTCTTTTTTTTTTTTGGAAAGGCCAGTTGAAATGGCCTTCAGGCTAGCATTCCATTTTTTCTGCTTGCATTCCTCCATCTTTTGAGTGTACATTGATTTTTGGAAATAGCCAGAAACCATCAGAGCCAAATCTAAAGAAAGAAGTGGGTGATCAAACTGATAAAGTACTCTGTCAAAAATGAACTCCCAAGTATATAATAATGAGACTGAATTATTGCACAGTTCATAAACTGTTTCTAAAAGCAATTTCTAAATAGGCATTCTCAAATATTACCCGAATTACTGCACTGGTAAAAATGTAATACTTAACTAAAAGAGATGTTCTATTTGGATGCCTGCTGTCTGGTGTGTGTTGTATGTGCATAATATTTTAAATACATCTGTCACATTCAATGTTAAGATAATTACTTATAAGTTACTTCAGTGAGGTCCTCATAGCTTTAGCATGTGCTCTTTTCTTCTTTCCTTTTTTCTTACTCTTTCTTCCTTCCTTTTTTCTTTTTCTTTTCCTTCTTTCTTCCTCTATATTTTGCATAACTTGCATCCTTATTTTATTTCTATCTATGCCCTCAAGTTGCCCCCCGCAGAAGCTTCAGTGGACCACCTTATTTTAAACAGCCATAACTCTCTTTTCCTTTACCCTATTTTCTTTTGCTTCACAGTAAAATCTTATTTGATGTTGAACTTCACATTTATTTATTTATTCATTTTTTGCATTTCTTCCCGCTAGAATATAAACTCCAGGAAAACAAGGATTTTGTCCCTTTTGTCCCCAGGTGTATCCCCAGCAGCCAGATGTGTGCCTGGTATCTAGCATGTACCATATAAAATTGGTGAATAACTACTTGAAATTCCTATGCAGAAAATAAATTCATTTAGTGTTCAACATACATTCTGAAAATGAAATGAAGCCACGTGTCAAATTCCCCAGTTTTACCATATTCTTTTTATATATTATATAGTATATAATTTTTAAATTTTCCAATAGCTAAAAAGATAGCCAGTGTAATTATTATCAACATTTAATAGAAAATGAACACAACTGCATGCCTAAGAGTTATGTTAAAATTAAATTCCCTGAAGAGTTTCTCATTTCCCTCAGGAAACTAGTTTCCACTTAAGGTAACCAGCCAATCCACAGGTGACCTGCCCACTTAGCTCAGTAGTTGAGAACTAGTCAAAAATATCTACTTCCATACGAGAGCACCATGGAGGTAGAAACGAAATGTAACCTGTCTTCTTGTGGTATTTTCAATAATGCATTTTATCAAAGAGGATATATCATATTCAACATTATAAAAGCTAAAAATGAAACTTTAAAAAACAATTATCAGTCAATTTTAGTTTCCCTTGAATCCTTATATCTGTTTTTAAAAGTGACCTCAGAAAAGAGGAAACCAAACTGGTCACTGTCTAGGGTATTTTGCTGTTTCTCTAAGAGGGTATACTAATACTTCAAAACAAAACAAAACAAAGAACAAAACAACAAAAAAAAAACCACATTCTGCCAGATCAGTGGTTCTTAACATTTTTGGTATTTGGGATATCTTAAGAATATAAGGAAGGTAGTACAGCTCCTCGTTTTAAAAATTCACAAACGTACATAAACCAAAAACTTAACACACACAGGCTCATTCTCACCCCCTGCTCTGAAGCTCATAGGTGCCTTGTCAAGACTCTCTGATTAAGACAGTAGTGATTATATGTAAGTCTTTAGACTCTGTTGGGTAACTTGTGTTATAAGCTTTTTTTTTTTTCTTGGCAGGGAAGCAAGAAATTAAATTATTCTTAGACTCGATTCAGTTCCCTTGAATTAGGCTAAAAATCCAAGCAATAACCAGAGACAGAACTGGAGGAAGAGGGTCTATTACAGCATTATTTTATGCTTTTATTTTTATTTAAATTCTAGCCAGGAATCCTCGTTTGAAGCTTAAGCTAACTTTTTGCCTTGTGAGAGTAAAATGTCATTTCTTAGTTCAATAGAATACATGGGACATTGTCACCTTCAGTCAGTGAGAAGAGCAAACCCCCCATCAGTATAGCTGGTGAGTAAGGGGCCGGCTCGATGAAGACATCGCCCTTGCCGCGTGCATATCTGATCAGCAGAGTGAGAAAGGAGACGTTTTGATCTGAGACAGGAGAAAGGCTGGGTGAGGCTGAGTGCACGCTATTGCAATTGTCTCTCAAGTAAGTGACAGCTTTTAAACTGAGCAAGCCATTCTCCAAGGCGCCAGAGCTCTAATCCCTGAGAAGCAGCCTGCCTGACAGCATTCTCCCATCAGACCTCAGAGAGATGACAACTTCGTTGTCGTGGGTCCTGTCTTCCCTGGGACACTTTCTCCCTCCCAGGGAAATGCCTGTCATGGCGGAAGCTGTGGCCACGCGCGGCAGCTGTCAGAGCAGCTGCCCCCTGCCTTGTGAACAAACACACGTTTCCCCTGTGACGGGCTTCCCTCCTGGCGGCGGTGCCCGTTCTGGAAGGCAGGATTTTCACAGGACCGCGCCAGGGATTCCCTCCTGCCCCGCCCCCGCCACGCCACGCCCCCGCCACGCCCCCGCCACGCCACGCCCCACAGCTGCAAGCCTCCCCTCTCCTCTGCACACTGCCCAGGACGCAACAAGGAGCGCCAGGCGAATACCCAGGGAGGAAAACTCCCGCTCTTTCACAGACAGACCCACAGACCCCACCCCCATACAGCTCATGGGGGGAGCTAATGGTTTCTTTCCTTTTTCTTTTTGATACTAAAGTCGACAGGTCCATTCCTCTTGTAACCACCGATACAAAAACCTTAAATAAATATTTACGAACCAAGTCCAGAAGTGTATGGAAAAAAATAATAATAATTACAAAAGGTAGGATCTCCTCCTTTTTTAAGTTTTTATAAATTTTTAAACTATCAAGGATATTTTCACTACTCTTAGTTTAATTTACAGAACAGATTAAAGTAGCAAGACCCACATGATTATCCCAATAGATAAAGAAAAAAATCTGATAAAATTCAGCTATTTATGAGTCAATTTCCTAGAGAAACAGGAATTGAAGGGAATTCCTTTAATCCAGATATAGACGATCAATTAAAATCCAAATGTGTTAAAGCCTTAGAAACATTTCTCTTAAAAGAAAAAGAACAGGAAAGGATGCTTGCTGTCATAACATCTACTCAACATTGCACCTGAGGTTTTAGCCAGTATATATGCTACAAGAAACAGCAGTAAGGAATAGAAGTATT